>NC_134455.1:136615574-137945574 GCF_047948215.1 Lycorma delicatula
TACCACACCGCGCACAAGGTGAGTGGAAAATGTGCGTTACATTCCAGTTGTTTCTACATGGAGTGGTTAAAGTTGTGTAAAAAGCCGTTGGATCTTGTGAGGGAAGCCGATCGATTGCGTTCGTTTGTGAACACAAACGCTGAAAACAAAGAGGAATTGGCAAAAAACGGTTATTACTATTCCTTTGACGAATTGTGTGTAAAATGTTGTTGGTGTAACGAAAGGATGGATACGCATCGCCACTCAACTCGTTGTCAAGACTGCATCAAGGAAAACGTGCCGCTTTCGTTTGAACATGTTGTTCCACGTCGAGAACCGCTGTAGAGCTCAGTCTGCTGCAAGATGTTGATGAATCAACATCTTTGGTTAGAGATCTCAATTATAGTAATACCCTTCCATCTTGGTTTTATGCCAGGAATATTATTCATGCTTACACTGATCACTTGCAAAAATTTGAAAAAAAAGATTAAAAAAACAAAAAGATTCGAGTGTTTTACAGTAGGCCTATTGGGGAGAGATTTCACTCATGTAAAAAAAATCTCAACGCGCCACGGTTACTACCTCGTGGGTGGTGTAGAAACGTAACCAACTATATAGACCTCCCGATGTACAATTCCATTCGCAGTTTAGCGATGGATGTTGATATAGCCGCATCGGTGTGGACAATTAGATTTTTTCCGAATCGACGCGTAAGAACGTTGCGTCATCTTATGAAATTTACAACCGCTGCGTTTCCACACGCAACAAGTATAACCGCAGATGTACACCGTTTCAATACCGTTAGAGTGGTTTTCAATTACGACGCTACTTACGCTGAACTTTACAACGGATTACAAGAATATTTAGACAGTTTAAAAATCGATACCGTAGACGGAATGTGTAGACATGATATTCGTTATAGTGATTGTGGTGGGGGTAAGGTATAATATAAAACCACAAAATAGTAGACAATCATTCAAGCCTTAACGATGGAAGTGTCCAAATGGATGGTGACTTTCTTACCGACTAGTCCGATAACAAATCTAACGCATTTAAAGGACATATTAACGGATCGATTTCCGATTTCAATAATTACAGAAACTGAGACATTACCAAATACCGTACTTTTAGGAATACCGTTCAAAACACACATTCAAGATATTGAAAATGAACTGACAGATATGATAGATTGGATTGTGGTGAGTGAATGTGATATGAACATATTTTAGACAAAAAAAATAAAAAAACTTAACGAAAGAATCGCAAAGACCAATCGTAACTTGACCGATTACAAAGAGATATTGTTTTTCTGTAAAAAAATTATCGGATTTGTATTAGTAATGGAGAAGACTTTTACCGATTCGGTTAACGAATTGAAGTTTATTGCATCGTATATTTGTAAATATTGTTTTATGATGCTTGTCACTCACTCTTGTTCACTGTGGTGATGGTGATGATAAAACACATGCTATTGATTGTAAGAAATTCGACTATTGCGGACGTGGACTACCAGAATACTTGTGTTCCTGCGATTTGATTATTGAAAACGTGAAAAGAATATACGCTATGGTACGTGCAAATAAATACGAAGTGTTATGGGAAAATCCGTTTGCCTGTAGAGTTATCGACGGTAACGAACTCTATCGATTACTTTGCAAAATTGCTGAGTGGTGTGGAGGGGATATAAACATCTACACGGTACCATCGTTAACTAATCATTTGAGTGTCAGCCCTGCGGGTGTGATGATGGATGCCATATCATTTGTTAACACTTTCAACGATGAAGATTGTTTTCTCAAGAAAATACCGTGGAAAACGTTGTCTGATCTTCATGTTGGAGTAGACTATGTATTGTTGGATATGAGAAAGGTGTTTACACCTTTATATGAGTATCGTATTTGCGCCATATTGTACGACGCCGAAGTGGATGAACTTGGTTGCTTTCGAATCTATTTACCACTGAAATATACAAATAGATTTACCGAAGACGAAATGACCGTTGTAAGACATCATTCGATGAAATTAACTTATTACGGAATGAAAGAAGACGGCTTCACTGAAGATTTAAAAGTAAGTTTGTAAAACTATACGTCGAGTGTTTATAGGCCTCACGGGGAGATATCACTCGTTAAAAAAAATCTCAACGCGCTATGTTACATACCTCACGGGTGGTGTGGAAATTGTAACTTCATTCACTTGTCAGACCTTACAGTGTTCACTACTAGCGTTTATTGTTTATCAAGGAAAGAAAAGTACGGGAATATGTGACTGGTGTTCAGTCATTACAAGCATTAAGCTGGCAAACAACTCTTAATACTATTCTAAAGCATACTAGAATAATTTACTATTATTCGGATGAAAGCACCATAAAGAAAGATCAAACGTATCAATTTTTAAAACGATATAGTGCGTTGGTACCGCGAAAGTTTTATATCGTTTGTGTTTGGTCTTATCCGAATATTGAAGAAGAAGACGATGTATTTGAATTGTCGACGGCATTAGATAATTACATATTTGGTGGATTGGCAGATTACGTGATCGTAGTTGACATGTAATATGTAAATGAGTGTTTAAGGTGGTCCTGAAAAGGACCGATTTTTTTTTGGATAAAAGGATTGTTATATTCGAAAAGATTTATATATTTTATCGTATTCAATAACTTTTTTTTATTTTTTTTTCTTAAAAGATCTTCTTTGGAACATATATGTATTACGTACTGATTCGAAATAATCATATACTTCATCAATATTAGGAGAAAGGTTTTCAAGTGTATCGCTCTCAGTGACGTATAGTACAAATTCTTCATCTGCTAACAGATCCATTTCTGTAGTGGAAGTGTACTAGTTAAACTTCACTATTTATAAAAATTGGTAGGGTGTGGTCGGATGATTGTATTTTCCTGTTTTATAAGGAAAAGAATAATTTTTTTGTTTTAATCGTTCTCTAGCGGATGTGATTGTTGGTTGGGATGTCAAAACATGTTCATGCGGTTGATAAGTAAAAAATAGTTGTTAAAACTTGAGCGGATGTGATTGGTGATAGACGTTTCCTGTTTTAAAGGAAAAAATAAGAATTTATTTCTGTTTTCCTGTTTATAAGGAAAAAATTGAGCGGATGTGTGGACAATAGATAAGCACGTATTTTCCTGTTTTATAAAACTAAAACGGATGTGCATGCAATAGATAAGATGGTCAAAACATGATTGTGTGGTTATCATAAGGAAAACAATATCTACTTATTCGTTAACAAGCGGATGTACCAGGAGTATAAATAGCCACTCGTATCCGTGCTAGAATCATTCTAACAGCAGCACTTGTAATAGAAACATCATCATGACTGACGGTAACAGGAAAACGTTTGTCGAACAGTTAAACACGATGACCGTACACCAGAATCTGGATACAAAGAGCGTCAGCGAAATGACAAGACAAACCGTACGACATACTAACCGCAAATATGGTGGACACACGATACGGGAAAAGTATCGTTTGCACAATTCGAGGTGATGTGGATGAAACGGTTAAGGTATTTTTACCTAAAAGATTCAACGATACAATGAGTGATGAAGATTTAAATGCCGTCATTCAGATGAAGTTGAAACTGGTGTTCAAAGGAAAAATTGGAAGCATGTTTCATGTGGTGTTTGAATAAACACCACAGTGAACAAGTAAGATCTAAATAGTCCTTTTAAGGACTACAACACATTACACAATCAACACAAAAAATACACATACATACACAAAACAAAAAACACTTTAAACCCCCATTCAATAAAAACTGTAACTAATTATTGTTTTATTTAAAAAATGTTTTCTTTTAAAGAAAACAAGAAAAAAACTATATTTAATTACATTTATTGAATGCAGGTTCCAAGGCCCGCGACATGATGTGATAATAGATTTATCTACTATCAAATTATGTTGCAAATGGTGAGGAGAGTGTGTTTAATACATTGTTCTATTTTTTTTTAAATGTTGTCCGGATATCAGATGATTTTTTTCCGCGTCGTGGGGTGGGGAGACTGACATTCTGATTGGAAGAGAGAATAGGATGTGGTAAGTGTGGTGGGGAGTAGCATATAAATACAGTGTAACCGGGTGAAGTAGTTTATTCTGTGGGAGACACTCGAGGTGCAAACATCATGATTCCTGTTAGGGAAGATGTGCGCGTACGTGTTGGTGATCAACGTCTGACGCCTACGTGTTTTAAATTAAAACACAGTTACGAATATGTTATCGACTTAACTGAACACGATTTCGATAAAAACGGTGATAACCTATTGGTGAGGATAATTCTCAATGATGGTGATTTCGGATGTGGACGAAAATATTATTGCGAATTTGAATGTGGTGATAAAGCTATTGCACTTATTGACAGTAAAGAAGTGCTATTTTCCGGATTCTACGGTGACGATGGTAACGTAAAGGCGTTCAAATTAAATCATTCATCAAATATGAATTTGAATGCGAAGGTGTTACACGTTCTCAATACGTCTCATCGAAAAAACAACGTACTCGCTGTAAACGTGTATGTTGCAAATGAAAAAATAAGAGTAACTTCTAATGTAGCGACGGACGGAGGACATTTCTCCAGGACCCGCGATGAGGTAGATTGTTCTAACAACTGTTGTAATGATACCCAACCTCTCTTGGTGGCGTCGACATGGATGAAAATTCAGAAATCGATTACGTTAAAACCAATCGGTATATGAGAGGATGTCATATCGCTTCTTTTTATTATATATTATTCAAGAATACGAAACGTAAACAAAAAGAAGAAGAGGATAAAGAAACCGTCGTTCATCGAAACGAATTTTTTTTAAATTTAAACAGTTTTTCTTAAAAAAAGTCCTTCTCAGGACTACAACACAGTACACAAACAACACAAATTACACACATACACAAAACAAAAACACTTTAAACCCCCATACAATAAATCGTAACTAACTATTGTATTAAAACGATATTTATTTACGTTTACTGTATGCAATGGTTCCAAGGCCCGTGACATGATATGATATTGGAATTATCCACTATCAGTTGTGTTACAAATGGTGAGGAGAGTGTTTAACAATTTTTTTAAGTATTTTCAAAATAGAAGAAAGTGGTGCGATAGACATATGCTTGCAATATTACGTTTATGTATGAGAAACATTATTTCTTTACTTCTTTACAAGAGCGTGATGTTATAAACGACAAACGCAAATGATGAGTAGTGATAAACTTACACAAGAAGGTAGGTTTCGCATACATAAATTAGAGAGTTATCTTGGGATTTTTTTGTTTCACATAGATGTGCTTTCTTGTATAAGTTTATCATTACTCATTATCTGCATTTGTTGTTCATAACATCCCGGTCTTGTAAAAAAGTATCATGAAGAGGTTTCTTAAGATATATATAGTCGAGTGTTTTTTTAGGCCTACTGGGGAGAGATATCACTCTAAAAAAATCTCAACGCACCGCGGTTGCTACCTCTGGGGTGGTGTGGAAATGCAACAACACTCTAAACCTCTATACAGTAATGTATACTATTTTTACTATAAATACTATTTTTTAGAAATAAAATTTAGTCGATCGGCATTACTGGATGAAGGTTCCAAGGCCTGCGGTGTAATCCGACGTCAGATTCACCATCTGTTGTCGAATTACACTTGCGAATGGTGAGGAGAGTGTTCCAACACATAAATTCATTTCATAACTTTTTTTTATTTTACAGATCCAGACACAACCGGATTTAACCGGTTACAACAACTCAAGTCACTTTTTATTAGTGACTCGATAATTATCAAAATATTTCTTTATCGCATTCGCCCTTATTAGAGACGACGATCCGGTTCGCACGTACGCACTAACGGCTAGTGCGCATGCGCCGATTCGAATTCCAACGCTGCGATTGGTCAACCGGACAACTTTAGACCACGTCGGTCCTACAATTCTTCAGTCGAGCGTCGCATCTCGCACGGTAAACACCTCTGCGTCACTCCGCTGACGCACGCACGCAAACACACGCGCAGCAGACACCGCCACCATCACCTCCCGGTGCACGATCTACGACGAGAACCTCTCTCCTTCGAGGTAACGCCTCCCGACGCCATCGCCTGGACGACCAGGATCATCCTCGAGGTAAGTCTAAATTTTTTTTTATTCACTTGTGTGTATATATATGTATGTGTGTTTGTGTGTACAGACTGATGTGACGTTAAAATTCACAGCTTACGTAGAACATTTTTCACTCATTACATCAGGGAGTCACCGCAGCCGATTGGTTATAAGGAAGAAAAAAAAATTGAGCAGATGTGTGTGTCGACCATAGATAAGCAGGCTTTTTCCTGTTTTAATCGGAGTCGAGCGGATGTGAGGGGTGATAGGCGGCTGTTTTCCTGTTCAAGAGAGTCACGCGTAGGCCGGACGGTTCGTCAGTCGAGCGCCGCATCCCGCACGGTAAACAACTCTCTCTACATCGCTCCGCTGACACACACGCGCAGCAGACACCGACTCCCGGTGCACGATCTACGACGAGAACCTCTCGAGCGGCGACGTCTCCCAACGCCGTCGCCTGGACGACCAGTATCATCCTCGAGGTACGTCTAAATTTTTTTTTTACAGTCACCACCTCCCGGTGCACGAGCCACAACGAAGACCTCGAGCGGGGCGGGCGACGCCTCCCAGTGCAACGACTACGACGACTCGGATCTTCCTCGAGGTACGTCCGCGTCGAGGCAACCACGAAGATAAGGTTCTCGTCGTTGAGTCGCCTCCTGGTGCACGATCGACAACGAGAACCTTGTCATAGTCGCCACGACGACCTGGATCATCCTCGAGGAACGTCCTAAAAAACAGGTTTAGAAAGACTGCAGGCTACGACGTCACAATCCAAGATAGCCGACCTAAAAAAAACAGGTTGGAAAGACTGCGGGCTACGGCGCCACCGACGTCACAATCCAATATGGCCGACCTGGACGCCATCTTGGCCACCATTTTCCAAGATGGCGGACAGCCGCCATCTTGGATGACGTCACTTCCTGGCGCCGTACCCCTATTTCCGTACTACTATGGTTTTCAGTGCGGAGAAAACCACTATGATGTTTTTTGAAGGGCCGGCTAGCCGCAACTCTCGACCCGCGAGTTGTGATGGACGGCCTTCCATTAGGTCAGTATCTGGGTGTTATCCTTGATGAGAGGCTTCTCTTCAAGGAGCAATTGCAGTATGTGGCGAAGAAGGCTATTGATGCTTTCTTCGGCGTCCGTAGAGTTGTCCATCCCGATTGTGGGTTGAATTTCCGTACCATGCAAATTCTTTACAAAGGAGTCTGTGAGGCCATTATGTTGTACGCTGCGCCCGTCTGGGCTCATCGTATGCGGTACCAATGTTATAGGAACATTCTATTACGAGCCCAGCGTCTTCTTTTATTAGCGGTTGGCGGCGGTTACAGGACTGTCTCGCGAGAGGCAGTAACTGTGATCGCAGGCATCAAACCCCTGGATATTTCGGCTACGGAACGTAGCCAGCGGTATGTTGCAAAGAAGGGAGGCCTTCTTAAATAAGGGCGTATGCGTGAGATCGAAGACCAAGGTTTTGACTCTTGGCAAGCTAGGTGGAACGATTCTTCTACAAGTCGTTATAGGCATGGTATATTTCCTAATTTTAGAGAGTTACGAGCGGTTAGCTGGGTATCCCCCAATCGGCACTTAACGCAGTTTCTCTCCGGACATGGTGCCTTTAGGGAAAAATTGGCTAGGTTTAGGTTGGTTGACTCCGGCTTATGTCCGGACTGTAGGGTCGATGACACTGTGGACCATGTCCTACATATCTGTCCCAGGTACGAAGCTGAGCGTACCAGTTATTAGGGAACTCGAGAGAGTAAACTCCTTTTTGGATCTGCGAGTCAAGTGGAGGACTCGCAGAGAGTGGACAATTGTTGCTGGCTTCCTTCACTTCCTCGCCCTGTGCAGGAGTGCCGAAGGGATTTAGTAGGTGATAGGAACTTGGGTGGCTAGAGACCGCTTCAAATCCCCAGCGGACGGTAACCAGGCCCGACTATGTCATTTCCAGTCCGCCCACCAGAGACCGGGTCTCGTCATTAACATTGCCTGCCTCTAACCACGGGAAGGGGAAGAACCAGGCCTGGTTATGCCGTTCCCAGCACCCCTTCCTCCAGTTGGCCTCCGCCCTAAAATAAATGTCAAAAGATTCTCTACCTTAAGCCCATTAATCCCG
The DNA here is from genome assembly GCF_047948215.1 of Lycorma delicatula. Lineage (NCBI taxonomy): Eukaryota > Metazoa > Arthropoda > Insecta > Hemiptera > Fulgoridae > Lycorma > Lycorma delicatula. The sequence goes on from NC_134455.1 coordinate 136,623,772, forward strand.
GTCGTTCTTCTCTGATTATGCCACAAATATGGTGTGTTCTGCGTCATCCTCCCCGTCACAATACATGCAACGGGGGAGGTCATTGTGGAATTTGTACAGGTAACTTTCAAAAGCACCGCACCCCGTAAAACATTGAGTCACATAATAACCGAGTTCACCGTGCCGCCTGACAAGCCAAAGGTCAAGATCCGTGACAATTCGTTTGTTCGGTCTCCTGACCGTCACCTCTGCTTCCTCTTTCTATGGATTATATCTGCGGCCTCAGCCCTGTCCACACCATCAAAACAGAACCTGCGTTCCAGGGCCAACAGTTCAATCGGAGAAACCAACTACAGGACGCAAGTGAGCTCAATCGGAGGAACCGAAAACAGGACGCAAGTCAGCTCAATCGGAGGAATTGACGACAGGACGCAAGTCGCCTCCTACGAGACCGTACGATATCCTGCGATGACACCAAGGAGAACTAATTGTCTACTTGGTCTACACCAAGGTCTAGTTTTCTAATTGTCTACCTGGAATAAATTTCGAACGATTATTAATTTTGAACTCTATCTTGTGTGTAATCTGTATTTATTATTAACTAATGACATTTATCACTATTTGATGTGTAATACCTTGATTGTTAATTCTTTGTTGATTACGCTCAGTTTTTAAGTCATATTTATTGTTTTGATTATGTATTATTTCATGTACTTTGTTATGAATTTTTATGTTTGATGTGTTATTGACATGTAATATTAATATCGTTTACTACTATTACCCTGATTATTATTGTGGTTGTAATTACTATATTAATATTTGTGTTCATTAATTGTTTTATTATTATCACTTATTATTATTGTATTTATCACCATTATTATTAATATTGATTTGTTTGTTTGTGATTTGAACATTTTAACTAATAAACTGTAATTATATAAACAACAACCTCTCAACATCCTGATCTAGCCGCGGAACACGCAACAGTATACTTCCTGCGATATTAATTATATTTAACTTTATATTGAATTTTATTTTAATACCATATGAATTGGAATACCTCTTCAGAAATCCCGCTGGTTAAATAATTATTTTATGTATTCCGTTATATTTAAATTATTTATCGTTAACTAAATGTAATTATTTTGGATGTCATTATTAACTTATTATAAATAATATAAACTGCTTATCAATATATTATTCTTTTCCATCAAGTGGAATATATTTTTTTTAATTTTAATTTCTCTCAGTGAGGGAAACAAATAATATATTGGTAAGCAGTTTATATTATATATAATAATTGTATTTTACCAATGATGCCATGTTAGAAAACTTAACTTAGATTATTCTGCTAGTTTTAAATAAATCATGTGTAACTGTACGTTATTTTATTTCAATCGTATATACGTATATTTTATTTATTCTATTCTGTATTGTAATATAACTTATTATTTTTATCTTTTAGGGTACGTGAGATGAATTACTTCTTGAGATTACGGATGGTAAAACTTCGTGTCTACGAATATCTTCATCCATAAAATATTATCACTACTAAATTATCAAAAATAATTATTTAGTTTTTAAACATATTCATATTTATTAATATAATCCTTAATGTACACTTTTAAATTCGCAGCATAATATTTTTTTTATTTCTTGATATGTTTCTTCTATTCCACGGTGATTCGTTTTTTCTACATGATAATTATTTATTGAAGCTAAGTTAATTATTAATTAACTCAGCTTCAAATAATGGGCAGACAGGAGTAGGTTTCATAATGAACAAGAAGATAGGGAAGAGAGTAGAATATTTCATAACGCATAGCGATAGAATCATTCTAATAAGGATAAAATCAAAACCTAAACAGACAATGATTGTTAACGTCTATATGCCTACAAGCGCCCATGATGATGATGAGGTAAAGTGTGTATACGAAGAGATTGATGAAGCACACGTAAAACACAGATTGATGAAGCAACACGTAAAAGGAGATGAAAATTTAAAATTTAATTTAGTTGGAGATTGGAATGCAAGCATTGGAAAAGACAAGGAAGGAAATATAGTGGGTGTATACGGGCTGGGCAAAAGGAATGAAAGAGGGGACCGACTTATAGAGTTTTGCACGAAGTATAATTTAGTAATTGCCAACACCCAATTTAAAAATCATAATAGAAGAATATACACTTGGAAAAAGCCAGGCGATACTGCAAGGTATCAGATAGATTATATCATGGTTAAGCAAAGATTTAGAAATCAACTCGTTGACTGCAAAACTTACCCTGGAGCAGACATTGATAGCGACCATAATTTGGTGATAATGAAATGTAGATTGGGGTTTAAAAACCTGAAGAAAAGGTGTAAGATGAATCAGTGGAATTTAGAGAAGCTTGAGGAAGAGGAGGTAAAGAAGATTTTTGAGGAGGACATCGCAAGAGGTCTGAGTAAAAAAGATAAGGTAGAAAATGTAGAAGAAGAATGGGAGAATGTTAAAAAGGAAATTCTTAATCAGCAGAATAAAACTTAGGCAGAATAAAGAGAACTGGTAGAAAACCTTGGGTTTCAGATGATATATTGCAGCTGAGGGATGAACGTAGAAAATATAAGAATGCTAGTGATGAAGAAAGAAAAAGGAACTATCGGCAATTAAGAAATGCTGTAAACAGGAAGTGCAAACTGGCGAAAGAAGAGTGGATTAAAGAAAAGTGTTCAGAAGTGGAAAGAGACATGAACATTGGTAAAATAAACTGAGCATACAGGAAAGTTAAGGAAAATTTTGGGGTACATAAATTAAAATCTAATAATGTGTTAAACAAAGATGGTACACCAATATATAATACGAAAGGTAAAGTCGATAGATGGGTGGAATATATTGAAGAGTTATACGGAGGAAATGAATTAGAAAATGGTGTTATAGAGGAAGAAGAGGAAGTTGAGGAGGATGAAATGGGAGAAAAAATACTGAGATCTGAATTTAAGAGAGCATTAAAAGATTTAAATGGCAGAAAGGTTCCTAGAATAGACGGAATACCTGTACAATTACTGCGCAGTGCAGGTCAGGAAGCGATTGATAGATTATACAAACTGGTGTGTAATATTTATGAAAAAGGGGAATTTCCGTCAGACTTCAAAAAAAGTGTTATAGTCATGATACCAAAGAAAGCAGGGGCAGATAAATGTGAAGAATACAGAACAAATAGTTTAACTATTCATGCATCAAAAATCTTAACTAGAATTCTATAGAGAAGAATTTTTTTTTTTTTTTTTTTTTTTTTTTTATAGGGCGAAAAACGGTTGAACGTTACCATCGCCCGGAAAATAAATAAATAGATAAATAAAAAAAAATAAAAATAAAAATAAAAATAATTTAAATTTTTTAGATAAAATTAAAACTTAAAACTACTATCACAGAAACAAAATCCGGAATGGGTGTAAAAGGCCCATTCTCGGATAATAAAAACACTAATATGTAACTTAAAACTATGTTAAAAACTATCACATTAAAAATAAATAAAACTTAAAACTATGTTAAAATCTATCACATTAAAAATAAATAAAACTTAAAACTAAAAAAGGAGATAAAACTTAAAACTAATATCACAAAAATCTTACAACTAATATCACAGACGAATTTAAAAAACGAACAAAAAAAAACAAAAAAATCCGATAGGGAGTGTAAAAGGCTCCCTACTCGGATAACAAAAACAATACATAGGACAATACATACAATTATGAAAGAATACATACTTATTAAATTTTTTGCATTAACCCTATACTACGTAAAAATATAAACATCCGGTTTAAAACCTCCTTATCGTCACGCAAGATACCACGGATGTTACTAGGAATTTTAAATTTATGACGCAATGCCGCATAACATATGCAGTCCACGAGTATGTGGCGCACAGTCACGCGGCAGTTGCATCTTGCGCATAGAGGTGGTTGTCCTCTTGTAAAGAGGTACTCGTGTGTAACTCTCGTGTGTCCTATCCGCAATCGACAGAGAACTACTTCCTCACGCCGGGGTTTTCTGTATGAGGAGTTCCATGGTAACACAGAATCTTTAATGTGACGGAGTTTATTATCAACGGTAGCTGTCCAATCACCTTGCCACCTTGTTCTTAATAATTGTTTTACATAGTTAATGAAATCAGAAGTAGCAACTCGGGTGGTGAAAGGAGGCTGGTTACATGCTTCTTTGGCAGCGGAATCTGCATGTTCATTACCTGGAATCCCTACATGGCTAGGGACCCAGCAAAAACTTAATTCTGTGTTGCGATTATTCAACTCAGCGATTGCGTTGTAAATTTCAATGACGATAGGATGTTTGGAATAAAAGTTTTTTAAGGCTTGGAGAGCACTACACGAGTCACTGCAAATAAGAATTTTTCTATATTTAGGGTTAATGATGTTTAGAGCCTTATTTATAGCGTATAGTTCAGCGGTAAACACACTCGTAATACCGGGTAGACCAAACATATAAGTTCTCTCATTAACAACAAATGCACACCCAACTGAATCATTTTGTTTCGATCCATCAGTGTATACAACCGCGTCTGGTTTCATCTTGGAGAGAACACACTGAAACATTTGCTGAAAGACAATAGATGGTGTTGATTGCTTATTGTATGTGGCCAGGTCAAAATTAAAATTTATAAGGCTTATTCTCCACGGAGGATATGAGCAAGGATATATAGGAAAGAATGACGGTTTGTCAACATTTATATGCTGCAGCAGACGCCAGGTACGGATACCTACCGGTGCAGTACGACGTGGATGGTCCTCATACTTTCTTAGATTAGGATTTCTAAAGACTGACTCAAGAGCCGGGTGATTTGGTTGTCCTTTGAGACGAGCAAAATACAATAATAAAAGCTGGTCTCGTCTATCCCAAAGTGATGGTTCACCACAGTCTACCAGTAAGCTTGCCACAGGACTAGATCTAAACGCGCCTGTGGCAAGCCGAAGGAAAGCATGATGTACACTATCCAGCATTTTAAGCACGGTTTGACGAGCTGATGAGTAGGCCACACAACCGTAATCTAAACGGGAGCGAACAAAGGAATAGTAAAAATGTATCATACATGATCTATCGGCTCCCCAGTTGGTGTTAGTAAGGACTCGCATCATATCTAGAATTTTGGAACATTTTGTTTTCAATTCTTTTAAATGTTTGACCCAAGTAAGACGGCTATCAAAAATTAAACCTAAAAACTTAATGTAAGTAGAGATAGTAATAGTCTCACCGTTCAGAAAAATTTGCGGAATAGAAGGGTTTCGTAGCCGAGAAAAAACTACACATTTTGTTTTTTCGGATGAAAATGTGAAACCAGTAATCCTGCACCAAGCTTCAAGGTGAGATACAGTGTTCTGCAGTAGTCTCTCTGCTGTAGGTGCCGAACGGCTTGCAATGTAGATAGCAAAGTCGTCAGCAAATAGAGAGCATGAGACAGGAGCCTGAACACATTTGGTAATATCATTTATGGCTACAGAAAATAAGGTGGCACTTAATACACTACCTTGGGGCACTCCATTCTCCAAGATGACACTATCTGAGAGCGAATCATCCACACGAACACGAGCCGTTCGGTGATTTAAGAATCCCCGGATAAAAGCAAGCATATTGCCCTTGATTCCCCATTTTTTGAGAGTGTTAAGGATACCACGTCGCCAGTCTGTGTCATACGCCTTTTTTATATCAAAGAAGATAGTGACGAGGTGTTGCCGATTGAGGAAAGCGTTTTGTATGGCTGTTTCTAGTGACACTAAATGGTCAATGGAAGATCGTCCTTGTCGAAAACCACACTGTTCTGGAGATAGAAAGCCATGTTTCTCCAAGTACCATGTAAGTCTGCGGTTTACCATTCTCTCCATTATTTTACACAAAACGCTTGTTAATGAAATAGGGCGATAGCTTGAGGGGTTCTTCTGGTCTTTACCAGGTTTTAGTACTGGTATAATAAATGCTTCTGACCAGCCGGGTGGGAAGACTTGTTCGGAGAATAAACCGTTGAAAATATTCAAAAGTTGTTGTAGTGCCGAATTAGGAAGGTGTGAAAGCATGGAAAGGCGAATGTTGTCCGGTCCAGGGGAAGTGTCCCGTGAATTTTTAAGTGCATGTAACAATTCTTTAAATACGAATGGAGTGTTTAATTCACCAACCGAATCACCAATGTTTAACGACAACACCTCCATTTGTATCTTGTACCGTTGAAAATCGTTATTATATGATGAGGTGAGAGACACCGAGCGGAAAGATTTTGCCAGACTATTTGCCACTTCCGAGGATGATGAAAGGAGTTCTCCTTCATCAATAAGACCAAGAATAGATTGTTTCGGTGATCCGAAGATTGCACGAATTTTCTTCCATACAGTAGACGTGGAGGTAGTGCGTGAGATAGTGCTCACGTATTCCATCCATGAATTCCTCTTAGCGTCCAAGAATACTCGACGGCACACCGCTCTAGCCTTGCGGTATAAATTTAGATGTTCCGTTGTAGGCCTACGATTAAATTTACGTAATGCCTGCCGTCGATTCTTAATAGCAATTTTGCATTCATCGTTCCACCATGGAACGAAAGGACGTCTAGGATTACCCGATGTTTGTGGGATATACCTGTTGGCATTCTTAAGTATCATGGACGTAAAAGAAGAATATTGGTCGAGGATGTTCGCTCCATCGTCATACTGAGATTGGAATGCTTTACAGTATCCGTTCCAATCTGCCTTTTCAACAATCCATCTCCGTGGCATTCTTTTAATCTCGCAGTCTACACCGAAACTAATAATAATTGGTCTATGATCACTGCCGTGATAGTCATCACAAATCGACCAATTAAAATGAGGGAGCACATTCGGTGAGCATATAGAAAGATCAAGGTTAGATGCAGCACCAGTTGATAAGGACATAAATGTGTGTGATCCATTGTTCAGTAGGCAAAGGTCAAAATCTTGTCTCAATCGGTTTATCATATTTCCTCGAGTGGAGCAGAAGGTTGAGCCCCAGGAAATATGATGGGCATTGAAGTCTCCTACTATTAACGATGGAGATGGTATTTGTGTAAGGAGATTTGAGACATCTAAAGCACTGAACACAGTGTTCGGTGAGAGATACAGATTGCAGATATGCAATTTGAAGGGAATAGTGACCTTTACTGCAATAGCAGGAATGACAGTGGTTAGTTGAATTCTTGTAGCTGACACCCCATTCTTCATGAAAATCGCTACTCCACCACTCTCTCTACTGTCTACTAGGCAGTCGTATCTCTCGCAGAAGTATCCTCTAAGAGTAATTCGGTCATGTTGTAGAAGGTGAGTTTCCTGGAAACACATGATTAGTGGATCATGTGTGTGCGCCAGTACTCTAATATCTTCAATGCGGGACCGAATACCTCTAACATTCCACTGAATAATGTTCATAAGTGTAAGAAACAAATAAAAAAATAAATTTCGGAAACTATATAAAAATTAGTTGTACGTGATTCGGTTTTTCTTTTTTGTATTTTTTATTTTAAAGAACTCCGATGCCCTAGGGTCGGGTGGTTCTTCAATCATATCCTCCAGTATATGAGGTGATGGTGGAGGAGATTTATTTGACTGGGATGCTGTAGTTGACATCCCAGAAGAGATAGTTATGTGGGTTTCCTTTATGGGGAGCTTATTAGTTGGCTTACTGCTAGCTGTGATAGTCGCTATTCGTGGCGGTACGGCTTTGGGAATAGGAACTTTCGTATGTATCCTACTGTTTGATTCACTAGCTGCGACGGAGGACTTTTTATTCATTTTTGTCAGCTCTGAGATAGTGGCTGTAAGTGAAGCTACTTGATCAGATAGCATCTGAACAAGTTTTTTAAGCTCATTGCAGGATTCACACTGCTGATTATTAGCATTTATAGGAATTTGTTTAGTTGTAGCGGTGGCAAAAGATATGTCTGGTTTAACCAGGTTCCGTGAGTTGTTTGTCTTTTTATATTCTCTACGTGCAGCCGGAAAAGATAGTTTTTGCTCCGTACAGATTTTGAGAATTGCCTTTTCTTCTTTAAAAGTTGGGCAATCTCGGGAGCGGGCTGTGTGTGGACCACTGCAGTTTGCGCATTTTTCACTTTCTTCGCAGTTAGTGTCATTGTGACCTTCTTTAGAACATCGAGCACAGATCTCTGTTTTTGTACAAGATGTTGTGGTATGACCAAAACCTTGGCATCTAAAACATCGCCGTGGGTTGTGTATGAATGGTCGTACCCGAACCGAGAGGTAACCCACTTTAATCTTCTCTGGTGGAACAGGGAGATTGAATGTTAATATAAGAGACGGTGTCGGTTCTTCTGTTCCGTTCTGCCGTTTCATTATACGTTTTACTTCAACAACATCTTGGTGGCAAAGCTCGTCAACTATTTCAGAGATATCTATATCTATAAGGTCTCTACAAAAGATTACACCCCGGCTCGTATTTAACCTTTTGTGGCATTCTGCACTTATATTTATGCCACCCATATTACGGAGCCGTAAGATAGATCGACTCTGTTCATCGTTGAATGTTTCAACCAGAATCGATCCGTCACGTAATTTCCTGATATTCTTAGGGGAGCCACTTACACCTGTTATGGTTTTGTTAATTAAGAAAGGTGAAACCTTTTGAAGGGAGCCACCTTCCTGACTATTTCTGAGTACAATGAATCTGATATTTTTATATTTTGATTTTAAGAAATTCTGTTCAGTAGGACTTTTATCCTCGTCAGACGAAGCTGATCGAGGTCTCTTCGCAAGACTTAAAATGGTGGTTTTTTCAGATGGACCACCAACCATCATAGTGTTTATTATTGGAACTGAAATTTTGGTCCCACGAGTACCGGCGAAAAATGGACCACTCCAGCAGAGCGCACGCGTACTGGAGCTAGAGCTAAATACAACTGGGTTCGCCCTGGTGCCCAGAGGACATCGTTCGAGACTCACTACGTAGAGCCATTCACCCATCGGCACGATTTGTTCCCACCTTGGGTTACGGTTGCGTTTCGTAAGATGTCGCAACACCACCGAGTGTAAATGTAAGAAATATCAGTGTAGGTTGTTGTTGTGTAATTGTGTATGTGTGTATTTTGTAATTTATGTAGTGTTCTTGGTGTAGTATATGTGTAAAATGTAAAGTGTTCCGCAGCTCATTGTATAGTGGGAAGAAAAGCTGCGGAGGCTAGGCCCGTGGGGACGCCAACCCCCAAAGTCTTAAAGAATAAGACTCCCCGTCGGGGAGAGAAGAATTGAGAGGAGAGAATGGAATAAGTGTTAGGAGAAGATCAATTTGGTTTCAGGAAAAGTATAGGGACAAGGGAAGCAATTTCAGGCCTCAGATTAATAGTAGAAGGAAGATTAAAGAAAAACAAACCAACATACTTGGCGTTCATAGACCTACAAAAGGCATTCGATAACGTAGACTGGAATAAAATGTTCAGCATTTTTAAAAAATTATGGTTCAAATACAGAGATAGAAGAACAATTGCTAACATTTACAGAAACCAAACAGCAACAGTAATAATTGAAGAACATAAGAAAGAAGCCGTAATAAGAAAGGGAGTCCGACAAGGATGTTACCTATCTCCGTTACTTTTTAATCTTTACATGGAACTAGCAGTTAATGATGTTAAAGAACAATTTAAATTCGGAGTAACAGTACAAGTTGAAAGATAAAGATGCTACGATTTGCTGATGATATAGTAATTATAGCCGAGAGTAAAAAGGATTTAGAAGAAACAATGAATGGCATACATGAAGTCCTACGCAAGAACTATCGCATGAAAATAAACAAGAACAAAACAAAAGTAATGAAATGTAGTAGAAATAACAAATATGGACCACTGAATGTGAAAATAGGAGGAGATAAGATTATGGAGGTAGAAGAATTTTATTATTTGGGAAGTAGAATTACTAAAGATGGACGAAGCAGGAGCGATATAAAATGCCGAACAGCACAAGCGAAACGAGCCTTCAGTAAGAAATATAATTTGTTTACATCAAAAATTAATTTAAATGTCAGGAAAAGATTTTTGAAAGTATATGTTTGGAGTGTCGCTTTATATGGAAGTGAAACTTGGGCAACCGGAGTATCTGAGAAGAAAAGATTAGAAGCTTTTGAAATGTGGTGCTATAGGAGAATGTTAAAAATCAGATGGGTGGATAAAGTGACAAATGAAGAGGTATTGCGGCAAGTAGATGAAGAAAGAAGCATTTGGAAAAATATAGTTAAAAAAAGAGACAGACTTATAGCCACATACTAAGGCATCCTGGAATAGTCGCCTTAATATTGGAAGCACAGGTAGAAGGAAAAAATTGTGCAGGCAGGCCACGTTTGGAATATGTAAAACAAATTGTTAGGGATGTAGGATGTAGAGGGTATACTGAAATGATACGACTAGCACTAGATAGGGAATCTTGAAGAGCTGCATCAAACCAGTCAAATGACTGAAGACAAAAAAAAATTATTTATTTATGGTGAAATTTTACCTATTTCGTACCAATTTAACCTTACGTTATCTTAAATGGAAAAAAATATATTTTATTCATTGCGGCTGCTTCTCTAAACTTTAATCGCTAATCTTAATTTTTTTAAACTGGAATGCAAATGGAAACGGGAACATTATCTTAATATAATCTATAGTATACAAAAGTTGAATTTTGTAACGCGGATAACTTTTCCTTTTCTTAAATCGAAAATATCGTAAAAAGTTACGTTTTTTATTGCAAATATGCGCCTCGTTTCAAAAAATTCTCTTTCGTAACCGTTTGAAGACATTTTCAAATCATTACGGACCAATTTTTTTTTACGTTTATCGATCATTCTATTATAAAAAGGAAAAATAAAGTTTTATTTAAATAGTGAACGATGTATAAAATCTGACATATATCTGTGGATAAGTTTTTATTTTCTGCAAAGAATATTTTTGCTTTTTTGAATATTTTGAAATTGGAAAGGTTAAAATTTTTATCCGTTTTCTTTTAAGATATTGTAATACCTAAAGGAAATATTAATAAATTTTAAAAAGTTATCTAAGTATTATTTTAGAAGTTACTTTTCCAATCTTTTTATTTTTTATTGAGTAATATTATCTACTTTTCTTAGCTTCGTCTTAATTAAATGACATGTTCACACGTTTCAGATATACTCCATTTTCAAAACTCACTGTAGTACTATTGTACAGAACTGTAGTACGAAATTCACTGTAGTACAACGACTTTTAAAACTGGAGTATATCTGAAACGCGTCAACATGTGATTCAATTAAGACGAAGCTAAAAAAAGTAGGTAACTGTCCTCAATACAAAAATTATAACCATCTTAGCAGAAAAAAAAAATATATATATATGCAGAGTGTATCACGAAGTTCTACCGGGACTTTTCCTTTCATAAACTATTCTACTCGTGAAAATAATGGAAAAATATTTACATAAATATATGTCTCAAGATGTTTCGTTTACAAGTTACGGCTAGTGAAAGATTTCGCTCGGATTTCAGGTACCCCGGAGAAATGAGGACGTACTGAAATGTTTAGGACGTTAATTAAGGATGAGAATTAGCGATTTCTTATAGTTTTTTATCTGAAAAATTGAATAAAATAAGTCACGTATGCGCAGTATTTTAAGTGAATATCAATAAATTAAAGTAAAAAACCCTGTTTTTTATGTTTGACGTAAAATGACTTTGTTAAATGGAACATAAAGACAAAAAACTTTTAAACAAGTCTTGTAGAGAATTTAATTCTAAACAAAATGATGTAATATCGTTGAATAAAACAAACAAAAGTTAGAAATATCCGGATCTTATTTAGAAACAGTACACTAGACCAAAGTGTATATTATACATACTAGTTCATAATAAATGTTAAAAAATGAGCCCGCCACTTTCAACACATTTCTTGGCACGCTTCTATACTGCTTTTGTTGCTCTCTTTAGTTCTTCAGGGCTGTCCATAAGTTGCTCAGCCGCATCCATAATGCAGACAATTAATTCCTCACGAGAATGTATTTTCGTTTTCTGTATATTTTTCAACCATCCCCAGAAGCAAAAATCTATACAGATGTTAGATCAGATGATATTGATCAGACGACATCAGATGTTTAGATCAGATGTTAGAGGAATGTAAACCTCCACGACCTATCCATTTCTCAGGGAAACCTTGATTTAAGTGAGAGGAAAAGGCACAAGAGAAGTGGAGAGACGCACCACATTGCTGGAACTATACTTTGCGTCTCAGCGCAAGAGGAACATCTTCAAGCAGCTGCAGCAATTCTTCTTTAAGAAAGTGCAAATAGACCTTAGGATTTAAGCGGCCCGGTAATATGAACGGTGAAGACAGCTGATTGTGAAGAAGGCCGAATCATACACTGACGCTAAATCTGTGTTGAAAATTGCCATACACAGTTTCATTTGGATTTATTTCTGCCCATGTATGCTGTTTGGGTAGTTGTTGACGACAACTCGAGTGAAATTTTCCACCAGTTGTAGAACTCCAAGCGACGCGGACCGTCTCCTGCGAGTAGATGTAGAACTGGCTATTTATGATAAGGACAAAACTTGTTTTGTTTAAGTTTCCTTCAAACCATCGAATGCAAAACTCCGTTCCGGTTAGAAAGACGTCGTTTACAGACTCCTGGACTGCATAAATAATATTTTCAACAGTAACAGCGTCGTGTTGAACAGATCATTCGTAGCTGGTACGAATACTGATTCCAGTTGTTTCCCGAAGATTGCGGAAAGTCGCGCTAATTGTTTTGGGTTCTGGAATCATCGATTCGGAAAACGTATTTCATATTCTACTGCAGCAGCTGTAGCATTAACATTACGCGCACCCAAAATGAGTACCGCATCAGCGTAATCCCTCTCTGTTGCAAATAAGTACGGCATTACTTCAAAGGCAAACCTATCACGTTGAAACTAAAATTCACTGAAAACTTTTGCTAACGACAGCACGGTCCCAGAAGCCGATACATTTAAATGTACCTTACAAAATGATTTAAAAGATAATAGGGTATTGCGCAATGTTGATCAGCTGTTGTTATTTTATAGCCATTTTTCAAATAATTTATTGTATTTCTGTCATTAATAAAAGGCTATTATCTAAGTAATATTTATTTATTTTAATTGTACAATTGTTGTGTAATTTCCAGTTTCTTTTTTATTTTTTAACGGCAAATTTTGTTTTTAAAAATTTTTCACATCACCAAAAAAGAATCTGGTTTTTGCTTATATTATATTTCTAACAATTGTAAAAATAAGATAATTCTGACTAAAACTATAATTTTTCTAACTTTTCTTCCTTTTATTCAACTTAACTAACTTACAGCGTCTTGTTCAGGATTCAATTCTGTACAAGTTTTGAATAACAGTTTTAAGAGTTTATTACCCATTTAAAAATTCTGATGTGGACTCCACATAACTTCCTTGTACACCTATTAAATTATTTATACACATTTTTTTAAAAGGAAAAATACATAAAATTTTATTTTATTAATATCTTCCAATATTTTTTATTTATTTTTTATTACTGAATTATTATTTATTGTAAAAAACGTTTTACGATTCGAACCGATCTGCCTTCCTCTGTACGATCCAAATATTTCAAAAATTAAATTGTATTTGCTATAACTCTGGAACCAGTAAAAATAAGTACTACTTATGATATATGGTTGAAAAGCTCTCAAAGAGGGCTTATTACTGCAGTTTAAAAAAAAGGCCAAAACGAATTTTTTTGGGGATTTTGATTTTTTTTTTAACACTTTTGGTAAAGTCGATTACAATAAAAAGGAGAGGGCACAACAAGATGTTACCAAAGTTCTAAATCCAACTTATCAAAAACATACAGATAATAGTTTTGGAGTTATACGAGATACATATACGTACAGACGTCACGCCGAAACTAGTCAAAATGAAATTCAGGGATGGTTAAAATTGTATATTTCCGTTTAAATCTGAAAACCTAAATTTTTCGCGATCAGAATACTTTCTTTACTTCGTACAAGGATGTAAAAAAGGCTTCTTTGGGCCAAAAAATACAGAAATTGGAGTTTTTTTTTATTTTGCTGGGCCAAAAATGCTTTCATGTTATGATCGCCCAGACACGACAAATTTGTTGTAAAAAATAAATGTTAGAAAGATGGACAATTAAAAATTATCTAAAAACTAAATACTCATAAACGCAAAAATAAATATTCAAAATAAAAAAGCTATAACTCATACTAAAAGCAAAATAAACACACCAAGATATATCACAAAACATATCTCAAAATAATAAAATTACCATCTGCTTTCCAGACTATGGAGCCGTGGGGGCAAAGCTTTCGGGGTCTTATGAGGTTGGTCTACTAGGTTAGGCCAGCGTTTTCGTAAAATGTATTGTAGTACGGCGGCTGAAAATTCGATCGTTACAGTTTTTATATCGGCCGACGTTTTAATAAACGATTTATCGCCGAGACATTGGCCCTGAGGTCGGCCGTACGTCTCGTTATTGTACAGTAAATCAAAACTGTATTCTATTTCTATTTCCGTATCTATTTTCCAAATACATACGGACGACTGTATATGCGAGTCGTTCATAGTGTTAATATAAGAATTATTTGGCAACACGCCAACATGCATAGTAGGCGGCAAAAGACCGCCGTTATACTGATACAGGCCGTGCGACATAAAGCCGCCCTGTTCTACGTACGATTCGTACGGAACCTCGATGTTACCGGCATGCGACGGCCGTACGCTTTGCAATTTAATACCGGTTTTCAAACCGGCGTCAAATAAAATTTCAGAAATACAGAAATTTTTAATCCCGTATCCTAATTTAGTATTATAAGATTTTAAAGGAGGGTAAGGTTTCGTAGGTTTAAGTACACATACCTGTGGTCTGTATTCATACAATAACGGTTCCGCTGTAGCGGAATTGGTTATCGGAAAGACCTGCATATCTTTCATAATTTCAGGTAATGTATCGGCCCCTGTTTCATTATAATAATGCTGTACATAGTACTGCTGCAGGGGTATCTGATTGCCAAAAGAGCACGGAATCGAGGAATAATCTATGGCAGAGCCGGTGGCTGTACTACCGTACCAGTTGGTAACCTCATCGCACGGATTGTGCAGATGTAGGTCTGTGGGTACCATAGGATTGTCGGAAGCGTATGTATACTTACAGTTTACGCCCTGATACTTGTTGCAAAGCCCGTATGCGGCGCCGATTAACATAAATTGTTCGCTGTTAGCGTTGCTTAACTGCGCACTGTTTGTAATGAACGGTAGACGAAAGCCTACCGGTTTAACACTGCACTGCACACGTTTCACTTCGGACGTTATAGGCAGGTTGTTGAATTCGGCCGGAGACAGGTACCACGGTATGATGTCCACAGGAATGTAGGCGAGCGGTGTGGTCACGTACCCGACGCTCTTGTAGGTAGGCGCTACGGCGGGCTGTTTAGCGGCCGCCGCCCGGCCCTCCGTCCATTGCGTCTTGCCGGAGAGATGTTTAAACTGGTAGCCGCACGTCCACATGAAGCGGTGATGATTGAACCGCAGACGGCCGGTCTTGAAGTTGGAGACCGGCATGTGGATGAAGTCTGTACCTCCGGTCGCAGAGTTGCGGGCCGTGGCGGCAGCGCCATCCATTTTAGCTACCTTTGCAGGAGGTTCGTCAGCCATAGCTGTATCCGCTGTACGACTGCCTGACATTCGTGGATATAATACGCCGGTAACGGATTCCACTCCGTATTTGATTGAAAGACCAGCGGCGCCCACAAGGCTGTGCCAATTCCCACTCCTAGCGAAATCGCCAGCAAAATCCCCGATCGCAGATCTATCAGCTGCACGTATATGATGATGTTCTGTGGCCGATTCGTATCTACGGTCGTGTTCAAGCGCGATCTGATCATCGATGTCCACCGGGGGCCCGTTATCGATTGGGTTGCCAGGGCCGAGGTAATTATGACCGGGGAAATTCATACAACAGACTGGTCGACGGTCGAAGTGCGGTCTTATATACCGCACACAGCTCACCACCCCACTACCGCATGATCGCGTACTGGATACTTGTCCGGATCTGGGAACCAGATCCCGCCTCACAAAATCCGGATCTTATTTAGAAACAGTACACTAGACCAAAGTGTATATTATACATACTGGTTCATAATAAATGTTAAAAAATGAGCCCGCCACTTTCAACACATTTCTTGGCACGCTTCTATACTGCTTTTGTTGCTCTCTTTAGTTCTTCAGGGCTGTCCATAAGTTGCTCAGCCGCATCCATAATGCAGACAATTAATTCCTCACGAGAATGTATTTTCGTTTTCTGTATATTTTTCAACCATCCCCAGAAGCAAAAATCTATACAGATGTTAGATCAGATGATATTGATCAGACGACATCAGATGTTTAGATCAGATTTTTTTTTTTTTTTTTTTTTTTTTTTTAAGGGCGAAAAACGGTTGAACGTTATCATCGCCCGGAAAATAAATAAATAGATAAATAAATACATAAATAAATAAATAAAAATAATTTTAGGTTTTTAGATAAAATTAAAACTTAAAACTACTATCACAGAAACAAAATCCGGAATGGGTGTAAAAGGCCCATTCTCGGATAACAAAAACACTAATATGTAACTTAAAACTCTGTTAAAAACTATCACATTAAAAATAAATAAAACTTAAAGCTATGTTAAAAACTATCACATTAAAAATAAATAAAACTTAAAACTATGTTAAAAACTATCATTAAAAATAAATAAAACTTAAAACTAAAAAAGGAGATAAAACTTAAAACTAATATCACAAAAATCTTATAACTAATATCACAGACGAATTTAAAAAACATACAAAAAAAAAACAAAAAAAATCCGATAGGGAGTGTAAAAGGCTCCCTACTCGGATAACAAAACAATACATAGGACAATACATACAATTACTAAAGAATACATACTTATTAAATTTTTTGCATTAACCCTATACTACGTAAAAATATAAACATGCGGTTTAAAACCTCCTTATCGTCACGCAAGATACCACGGATGTTACTAGGAATTTTAAATTTACGACGCAATGCCGCATAACATATGCAGTCCACGAGTATGTGGCGCACAGTCACGCGGCAGTTGCATCTTGCGCATAGAGGTGGTTGTCCTCTTGTAAACAGGTACTCGTGTGTGACTCTCGTGTGTCCTATCCGCAATCGACAGAGTACTACTTCCTCACGCCGGGGTTTTCTGTATGAGGAGTTCCATGGTAACACAGAATTTTTAATCTGACGGAGTTTATTATCAACAGTAGCTGTCCAATCACCTTGCCACCTTGTTCTTAATAATTGTTTTACATAGTTAATGAAATCAGAAGTAGCAACTCGGGTGGTGAAAGGAGGCTGGTTACATGCTTCTTTGGCAGCGGAATCTGCATGTTCATTACCTGGAATCCCTACGTGGCTAGGGACCCAGCAAAAACTTAATTCTGTGTTGCGATTATTCAACTCAGCGATTGCGTTGTAAATTTCAATGACGATAGGATGTTTGGAATAAAAGTTCTTTAAGGCTTGGAGAGCACTACACGAGTCACTGCAAATAAGAATTTTTCTATATTTAGGGTTAATGATGTTTAGAGCCTTATTTATAGCATATAGTTCAGCGGTAAACACACTCGTAATACTGGGGAGACCAAACATATAAGTTCTCTCATTGACAACAAAAGCACACCCAACCGTATCGTTTTGTTTCGATCCATCAGTGTATACAACCGCGTCTGGTTTCGCCTTGGAGAGAACACACTGAAACATCTGCTGAAAGACGATAGATGGTGTTGATTGTTTATTACATGTAGTCAGGTCAAAATTAAAATTCATGAGGTTTATTCCCCATGGAGGATATGAGCAAGGGTACATAGGAAAGAATGACGGTGTGTCAACATTTATATGCTGCAGCAGACGCCAGGTACGGATACCTACAGGTGCAGTACGTCGTGGATGATCCTCATACTTTCCTAGATTAGGATTTTTAAGGACTGACTCAAGAACCGGGTGATTTGGCTGTCCTCTGAGACGAGCAAAATAAGATAATAAGAGCTGGTCTCGTCTATCCCAAAGTGATGGTTCACCACAGTCTACAAGTAAGCTTGCGACAGGACTTGATCTAAACGCGCCTGTAGCAAGCCGAAGGAAAGCATGATGTACACTATCCAGCATTTTAAGCACGGTTTGACGAGCTGATGAGTAGGCCACACAACCGTAATCTAAACGGGAGCGAACAAAGGAATAGTAAAAATGTATCATACATGATCTATCGGCTCCCCACTTGGTGTTAGTAAGGACTCGCATCATATCTAAAATTTTGGAACATTTTGTTTTCAATTCTTTTAAATGTTTGACCCAAGTAAGACGACTATCAAAAATTAAACCTAAAAACTTAACGTAATTAGAGATAGTAATAGTCTCACCGTTCAGAAAAATTTGCGGAATAGAAGGGTTTCGTAGCCGAGAAAAAACTACACATTTTGTTTTTTCGGATGAAAATGTGAAACCAGTAATCCTGGACCAAGCTTCAAGGTGATATATAGTGTTCTGCAGTAGTCTCTCTGCTGTGGGTGCCGAACGGCTTGCAATGTAGATAGCAAAGTCGTCAGCGAATAGAGAGCATGAGACAGGAGCCTGAACACATTTGGTAATATCATTTATGGCTACAGAAAATAAGGTGGCACTTAATACACTACCTTGGGGCACTCCATTCTCTAAGATGACACTATCTGAGAGCAAATCATCTACACGAACACGAGCCGTTCGGTGATTTATGAATCCCCGGATAAAAGCAAGCATATTGCCCTTGATTCCCCATTTTTGGAGAGTGTTAAGAATACCACGTCGCCAGGCTGTATCATACGCCTTTTTTATATCAAAGAAGATAGCGACGAGGTGTTGCCGATTGAGGAAAGCGTTTTGTATGGCTGTTTCTAGTGACACTAAATGGTCAATGGAAGATCGTCCTTGTCGAAAACCACACTGTTCTGGAGATAGAAAGCCATGTTTCTCCAAGTACCATGTAAGTCTGCGGTTTACCATTCTCTCCATTATTTTACACAAAACGCTTGTTAATGAAATAGGGCGATAGCTTGAGGGGTTCTTCTGGTCTTTACCAGGTTTTAGTACTGGTATAATAAATGCTTCTGACCAGCCGGGTGGGAAGACTTGTTCGGAGAATAAACCGTTGAAAATATTCAAAAGTTGTTGTAGTGCCGAATTAGGAAGGTGTGAAAGCATGGAAAGGCGAATGTTGTCCGGTCCAGGGGAAGTGTCCCGTGAATTTTTAAGTGCATGTAACAATTCTTTAAATACGAATGGAGTGTTTAATTCACCAACCGAATCACCAATGTTTAACGACAACACCTCCATTTGTATCTTGTACCGTTGAAAATCGTTATTATATGATGAGGTGAGAGACACCGAGCGGAAAGATTTTGCTAGACTATTTGCCACTTCCGAGGATGATGAAAGGAGTTCTCCTTCATCAATAAGACCAAGAATAGATTGTTTCGGTGATCCGAAGATTGCACGAATTTTCTTCCATACAGTAGACGTGGAAGTAGTGCGTGAGATAGTGCTCACGTATTTCGTCCATGAATTCCTCTTAGCGTCCAAGAATACTCGACGGCACACCGCTCTAGCCCTGCGGTATAAATTTAGATGTTCTGTTGTGGGCCTACGATTAAATTTACGTAGTGCCTGCCGTCGATTCCTAATAGCAATTTTGCATTCATCGTTCCACCATGGAACGAAAGGACGTCTAGGATTACCCGATGTTTGTGGGATATATCTGTTGGCATTCTTAAGTATCATGGACGTAAAAGAAGAATATTGGTCGAGGATGTTAGCTCCATCGTCATACTGAGATTGGAATGCTTTACAGTATCCGTTCCAATCTGCCTTTTCAACAATCCATCTCCGTGGCATTCTTTTAATCTCGCAGTCTACACCGAAACTAATAATAATTGGTCTATGATCACTGCCGTGATAGTCATCACAAATCGACCAATTAAAATGAGGGAGTACATTCGGTGAGCATATGGAAAGATCAAGGTTAGATACAGCACCAGTTGATAAGGACATAAATGTGTGTGATCCATTATTCAGTAGGCAAAGATCAAAATCTTGTCTCAATCTGTTTATCATATTTCCTCGAGTGGAGCAGAAGGTTGAGCCCCAGGAAATATGATGGGCATTGAAGTCTCCTACTATTAACGATGGAGATGGTATTTGTGTAAGGAGATTTGAGACGTCTAAAGCACTGAACACAGTGTTCGGTGAGAGATACAGATTGCAGATATGCAATTTGAAGGGAATAGTGACCTTTACTGCAATAGCAGGAATGACAGTGGTTAGTTGAATTCTTGTAGCTGACACCCCATTCTTCATGAAAATCGCTACTCCACCACTCTCCCTACTGTCTACTAGGCAGTCGTATCTCTCGCAGAAGTATCCTCTAAATGTAATTCGGTCATGTTGTAGGAGGTGAGTTTCCTGGAAACACATGATTAGTGGATCATGTGTGTGCGCCAGTACTCTAATATCTTCAATGCGGGACCGAATACCTCTAACATTCCACTGAATAATGTTCATAAGTGTAAAAAGCAAATAAAAAAAAATAAATTTCGGAAACTAAATAAAAATTAGTTGTACGTGATTCGGTTTTTCTTTTTTGAATTTTTTATTTTAAAGAACTCCGATGCCCTAGGGTCGGGTGGTTCTTCAACCATATCCTCCAGTATATGAGGAGATGGTGGAGGAGATTTATTTGAATGGGATGCTGTAGTTGACATCCCAGAAGAGATAGTTACGTGGGTTCCCTTTATGGGGAGCTTATTAGGTGGCTTACTGCCAGCTGTGATAGTCGCTATTCGTGGCGGTACGATTTTGGGAATAGGAACTTTCGTATGTATCATACTGTTTGATTCACTAGCTGCGATGGAGGACTTTTTATTCATTTTTGTCAGCTCTGAGATAGTGGCTGTAAGTGAAGCTACTTGATCAGATAGCATCTGAACAAGTTTTTTAAGCTCATTGCAGGATCCGCACTGCTGATTATTAGCATTTGTAGGAATTTGTTTAGTTGTAGCGGTGGCAAAAGATACGTCTGGTTTAACCAGGTTCCGTGAGTTGTTTATCTTTTTATATTCTCTACGTGCAGCCGGAAAAGATAGTTTTTGCTCCGTACAGATTTTGAGAATTGCCTTTTCTTCTTTAAAAGTTGGGCAATCTCGGGAGCGGGCTGTATGTGGACCACTGCAGTTTGCACATTTTTCACTTTCTTCGCAGTTAGTGTCGTTGTGACCTTCTTTACCACATCGAGCACAGATCTCAGTTTTCGTGCAAGATGTTGTAGTATGACCAAAACCTTGGCATCTGAAACATCGCCGTGGGTTGGGTATGAATGGTCGTACCCGAACCGAGAGGTAACCCACTTTGATCTTTTCTGGTGGAACAGGGAGACTGAATGTTAATATAAGAGACGGTGTCGGTTCTTCTGTTCCGTTCTGCCGTTTCATTATACGTTTCACCTCAACAACATCTTGGTGGCAAAGCTCGTCAACTATTTCAGAGATATCTATATCCAGAAGGTCTCTACAAAAAATTACACCCCGGCTCGTATTTAGCGTTTTGTGGCATTCTGCGCTTATATTTATGCCACCCATACTACGGAGACGTAAGATAGATCGACTCTGCTCATCGTTGAATGTTTCAACCAGAATCGATCCGTCGCGTAATTTCCTGATATTCTTCGGGGAGCCACTTGCACCTGTTATGGTTTTGTTTATTAAAAACGGTGAGACCTTTTGAAGGGAGCCACCTTCCTGTCTATTTTTGAGAACAACGAATCTGATATTTTTATATTTTGATTTTAAGAAATTCTGTTCAGTAGGACTTTTATTCTCGTCAGACGAAGCTGATCGAGGTCTCTTCGCAAGACTTAAAATGGTGGTTTTTTCAGATGGACCACCAACCATCATAGTGTTTATTATTGGAACTGAAATTTTGGTCCCACGAGTACCGGCGAAAAATGGACCACTCCAGCAGAGCGCACGCGTACTGGAGCTAGAGCTAAATACAACTGGGTTCGCCCTGGTGCCCAGAGGACATCGTTCGAGACTCACTACGTAGAGCCATTCACCCATCGGCACGATTTGTTCCCACCTTGGGTTACGGTTGCGTTTCGTAAGATGTCGCAACACCACCGAGTGTAAATGTAAGAAATATCAGTGTAGGTTGTTGTTGTGTAATTGTGTATGTGTGTATGTTGTAATTTATGTAGTGTTCTTGGTGTAGTATATGTGTAAAATGTAAAGTGTTCCGCAGCTCATTGTATAGTGGGAAAAAAAGCTGCGGAGGCTAGGCCCGTGGGGACGCCAACCCCCAAAGTCTTAAAGAATAAGACTCCCCGTCGGGGTGTTTAGATCAGATGTTAGAGGAATGTAAACCTCCACGACCTATCCATTTCTCAGGGAAACCTTGATTTAAGTGAGAGGAAAAGGCACAAGAGAAGTGGAGAGACGCACCACATTGCTGGAACTATACTTTGCGTCTCAGCGCAAGAGGAACATCTTCAAGCAGCTGCAGCAATTCTTCTTTAAGAAAGTGCAAATAGACCTTAGGATTTAAGCGGCCCGGTAATATGAACGGTGAAGACAGCTGATTGTGAAGAAGGCCGAATCATACACTGACGCTAAATCTGTGTTGAAAATTGCCATACACAGTTTCATTTGGATTTATTTCTGCCCATGTATGCTGTTTGGGTAGTTGTTGACGACAACTCGAGTGAAATTTTCCACCAGTTGTAGAACTCCAAGCGACGCGGACCGTCTCCTGCGAGTAGATGTAGAACTGGCTATTTATGATAAGGACAAAACTTGTTTTGTTTAAGTTTCCTTCAAACCATCGAATGCAAAACTCCGTTCCGGTTAGAAAGACGTCGTTTACAGACTCCTGGACTGCATAAATAATATTTTCAACAGTAACAGCGTCGTGTTGAACAGATCATTCGTAGCTGGTACGAATACTGATTCCAGTTGTTTCCCGAAGATTGCGGAAAGTCGCGCTAATTGTTTTGGGTTCTGGAATCATCGATTCGGAAAACGTATTTCATATTCTACTGCAGCAGCTGTAGCATTAACATTACGCGCACCCAAAATGAGTACCGCATCAGCGTAATCCCTCTCTGTTGCAAATAAGTACGGCATTACTTCAAAGGCAAACCTATCACGTTGAAACTAAAATTCACTGAAAACTTTTGCTAACGACAGCACGGTCCCAGAAGCCGATACATTTAAATGTACCTTACAAAATGATTTAAAAGATAATAGGGTATTGCGCAATGTTGATCAGCTGTTGTTATTTTATAGCCATTTTTCAAATAATTTATTGTATTTCTGTCATTAATAAAAGGCTATTATCTAAGTAATATTTATTTATTTTAATTGTACAATTGTTGTGTAATTTCCAGTTTCTTTTTTATTTTTTAACGGCAAATTTTGTTTTTAAAAATTTTTCACATCACCAAAAAAGAATCTGGTTTTTGCTTATATTATATTTCTAACAATTGTAAAAATAAGATAATTCTGACTAAAACTATAATTTTTCTAACTTTTCTTCCTTTTATTCAACTTAACTAACTTACAGCGTCTTGTTCAGGATTCAATTCTGTACAAGTTTTGAATAACAGTTTTAAGAGTTTATTACCCATTTAAAAATTCTGATGTGGACTCCACATAACTTCCTTGTACACCTATTAAATTATTTATACACATTTTTTTAAAAGGAAAAATACATAAAATTTTATTTTATTAATATCTTCCAATATTTTTTATTTATTTTTTATTACTGAATTATTATTTATTGTAAAAAACGTTTTACGATTCGAACCGATCTGCCTTCCTCTGTACGATCCAAATATTTCAAAAATTAAATTGTATTTGCTATAACTCTGGAACCAGTAAAAATAAGTACTACTTATGATATATGGTTGAAAAGCTCTCAAAGAGGGCTTATTACTGCAGTTTAAAAAAAAGGCCAAAACGAATTTTTTTGGGGATTTTGATTTTTTTTTTAACACTTTTGGTAAAGTCGATTACAATAAAAAGGAGAGGGCACAACAAGATGTTACCAAAGTTCTAAATCCAACTTATCAAAAACATACAGATAATAGTTTTGGAGTTATACGAGATACATATACGTACAGACGTCACGCCGAAACTAGTCAAAATGAAATTCAGGGATGGTTAAAATTGTATATTTCCGTTTAAATCTGAAAACCTAAATTTTTCGCGATCAGAATACTTTCTTTACTTCGTACAAGGATGTAAAAAAGGCTTCTTTGGGCCAAAAAATACAGAAATTGGAGTTTTTTTTTATTTTGCTGGGCCAAAAATGCTTTCATGTTATGATCGCCCAGACACGACAAATTTGTTGTAAAAAATAAATGTTAGAAAGATGGACAATTAAAAATTATCTAAAAACTAAATACTCATAAACGCAAAAATAAATATTCAAAATAAAAAAGCTATAACTCATACTAAAAGCAAAATAAACACACCAAGATATATCACAAAACATATCTCAAAATAATAAAATTACCATCTGCTTTCCAGACTATGGAGCCGTGGGGGCAAAGCTTTCGGGGTCTTATGAGGTTGGTCTACTAGGTTAGGCCAGCGTTTTCGTAAAATGTATTGTAGTACGGCGGCTGAAAATTCGATCGTTACAGTTTTTATATCGGCCGACGTTTTAATAAACGATTTATCGCCGAGACATTGGCCCTGAGGTCGGCCGTACGTCTCGTTATTGTACAGTAAATCAAAACTGTATTCTATTTCTATTTCCGTATCTATTTTCCAAATACATACGGACGACTGTATATGCGAGTCGTTCATAGTGTTAATATAAGAATTATTTGGCAACACGCCAACATGCATAGTAGGCGGCAAAAGACCGCCGTTATACTGATACAGGCCGTGCGACATAAAGCCGCCCTGTTCTACGTACGATTCGTACGGAACCTCGATGTTACCGGCATGCGACGGCCGTACGCTTTGCAATTTAATACCGGTTTTCAAACCGGCGTCAAATAAAATTTCAGAAATACAGAAATTTTTAATCCCGTATCCTAATTTAGTATTATAAGATTTTAAAGGAGGGTAAGGTTTCGTAGGTTTAAGTACACATACCTGTGGTCTGTATTCATACAATAACGGTTCCGCTGTAGCGGAATTGGTTATCGGAAAGACCTGCATATCTTTCATAATTTCAGGTAATGTATCGGCCCCTGTTTCATTATAATAATGCTGTACATAGTACTGCTGCAGGGGTATCTGATTGCCAAAAGAGCACGGAATCGAGGAATAATCTATGGCAGAGCCGGTGGCTGTACTACCGTACCAGTTGGTAACCTCATCGCACGGATTGTGCAGATGTAGGTCTGTGGGTACCATAGGATTGTCGGAAGCGTATGTATACTTACAGTTTACGCCCTGATACTTGTTGCAAAGCCCGTATGCGGCGCCGATTAACATAAATTGTTCGCTGTTAGCGTTGCTTAACTGCGCACTGTTTGTAATGAACGGTAGACGAAAGCCTACCGGTTTAACACTGCACTGCACACGTTTCACTTCGGACGTTATAGGCAGGTTGTTGAATTCGGCCGGAGACAGGTACCACGGTATGATGTCCACAGGAATGTAGGCGAGCGGTGTGGTCACGTACCCGACGCTCTTGTAGGTAGGCGCTACGGCGGGCTGTTTAGCGGCCGCCGCCCGGCCCTCCGTCCATTGCGTCTTGCCGGAGAGATGTTTAAACTGGTAGCCGCACGTCCACATGAAGCGGTGATGATTGAACCGCAGACGGCCGGTCTTGAAGTTGGAGACCGGCATGTGGATGAAGTCTGTACCTCCGGTCGCAGAGTTGCGGGCCGTGGCGGCAGCGCCATCCATTTTAGCTACCTTTGCAGGAGGTTCGTCAGCCATAGCTGTATCTGCTGTACGACTGCCTGACATTCGTGGATATAATACGCCGGTAACGGATTCCACTCCGTATTTGATTGAAAGACCAGCGGCGCCCACAAGGCTGTGCCAATTCCCACTCCTAGCGAAATCGCCAGCAAAATCCCCGATCGCAGATCTATCAGCTGCACGTATATGATGATGTTCTGTGGCCGATTCGTATCTACGGTCGTGTTCAAGCGCGATCTGATCATCGATGTCCACCGGGGGCCCGTTATCGATTGGGTTGCCAGGGCCGAGGTAATTATGACCGGGGAAATTCATACAACAGACTGGTCGACGGTCGAAAAGTGCGGTCTTATATACCGCACACAGCTCACCACCCCACTACCGCATGATCGCGTACTGGATACTTGTCCGGATCTGGGAACCAGATCCCGCCTCACACCTCGCAGCCTTCTGTCTTCATGGTTATTTTCATTGGATTGCAATAACCGTATCTACAGTTACGGAGCTGACGGTTTATTTAAAAGCGCTAATAAGACTTAAAACCTTCAACAAAATTTTAATTTAAAAGCTTAAGCGTTTGAGAAAAACAGGCGTTGCGGCTCCGAATGCTTCTACGCGCGCGCGAGACCGTAAACCCGTCAGTCTCTTCGGCAAAAATACGAGTTGCCCGTGTGCTCCGGAACCTCCGATACATTCAGACATGCTGTTCGTCTGCGAGGTGTGAGGCGGGATCTGGTTCCCAGATCCGGACAAGTATCCAGTACGCGATCATGCGGTAGTGGGGTGGTGAACTGTGTGCGGTACAACGATCAATTCAGCTATGATACAGTAATATTAATACACACACATAGCCACCGTTTCTATATCATCGTTGCAGTCTACGATACACGATTGCCTATCCTGCCCCTTCCCTCTTCATATTCTCTCTTCTCTCTCTCGGACCGTTTTTGTATATAAATAGCGAGTGTGGTACGCCGCTTATATCAGAGATACATGAAACAGCTAACTATCGCAATACGTCTTACCGACAACAGAATAATATTAACAAGATCTAACTTTTTGAAAATGCAATCTGTCGACGACCTGCTGAAGGCCTGGAGGAATAAAAGCTTTAAAGCACCACGACTGGGCGAACCGGCGACCACCTACAGAGACGAAGATAACTATATAACGACAAGGGAAGAACGAGCGCAGATACTGTCGAGTTCCGAAGAAGAGGCGGACACCCAATTGCCGGACAACGAGCTTGGAGCGGCTGCACTGCAGGAAGGGGAATATAGATGCGGCGAGGAGGTGGAGGTGGCGTCTCTAGCGCCGTTGAAGCCGCCGATGGAGTTGCTAAAGCGGATCGTGCAGCAGACAGAAGACTCCCTTACCATCACGACACCGGCGGCGGATACGGCGACGACCACCAGGCGAGGAAAAAAACGTACGAAGACGACCGGCGGCGAGACAGCGAGCTCGACCGGCTCTTTGAGGAAACCTACGGAAGAGGACCAGACGACGACGGCGACTTCGAAGAGCTCCAAACGACAAAAGAAGACCACCGCTACCGACAACGCAGACGACACACTGACACTGATGACGATAATATCCCTGCTTCCCAGCATACTGGTGAGCCAGCTGCCCCACATCCGAAACGTTTACGTTGCTCGGATGAAGTCGATCCCGTACGAGATCGGCAGGATAATACATCAAATCATTACAACCTGTCAGTCGCTCAGACCTGTGCCCCCTGGCACAATGTTATTGAGCGACTTGCCAGCAGAGTTTCCCGACTATTTCTCATCTCAGAGGTCGTACCCGTACAAGGAGATGTTGCTTGTGAACGAGTTCTTTCTAGAATTCGAGAACAGCTCCTCCGTATTAGGAAATACAGGCCCGGCGACGACTCCTTCGTGCTCGTCTGTCGGCATACAACCGACAACCCGCAGTGGGAGCACTTGCACATCCTCCACACGTGCAGTTTCCAACGCTCAGCCTGCAGGTGTAGCGTACGGAAACATTACGGAGAGGCAGTTAAGCATCGACACATTGTTCGCTGCTGCCAGCTCGAGAAGGAAGACTGGATCCGTATCGTCCAATATTTATATGCAGAAGAGCGGACAGTCTTACTCTTGGTCGTCGGAGACGATCACTGGGTCTCACCTCCTGAAATTCGACTTGTATCCGATGGACAAGATACAGTCAATACCACCGCGAGAATGGTGGCGCAGTGCCACGGTTCGGGGGAAAGTGGTGCTGGAGGAGGGCAGCCGGATGATGTCTCTATTCCTGAACACGGTAATGGAAGGCATCGACCGGCTGGAAGACGAAAACCAAAACGGGTAGCTTTACTCGATCTGGTACAGTTTATTGTTAATTACAACATGTCCCCGCCCGAGCGTCTATTGTCTAGCTCCTTTTGGTTGGATTCGACCGTCACCGAGGAGTTAGACGACTCGGACAGAGTGGTAAGGCTGGCTCTTAGAAAGGTAAAGCATATATATAACAGTTTCGATGTGCTGGACTTTATGTCACATTTTAATATACATCCCCCTTTGTTTAATGCGTCCAGCAAGGCTGAATACGATATCATGTATTACGACGCCGTTGACAGCGTCTACGCCCTAGTAGGACTGTTGCTTTACCAATTCGATTTTGACGTACCTAGGATGAAAATGTTTCTTAACATTCTGTATAGGATATGCAACAAGGACCTAAACAAGTGCAATACATTGTACATACTGGGTCCGCCGAATTCCGGAAAGAATTATTTTTTCGACGCTCTCGCGTCGTTCTTCCTGAATTCGGGATACATAATACGCCCCAACCGCAACGAACGGTTTCCGTTCATGGGCGGTCTTGCACGTCGCATAAATATATGGAACGAGGCCCGGCTAGACCCCTATTATTATGAGGACATTAAACAGATAATGGCCGGCGATCAGTTAGAGGTGCAGGTTAAAAACCATCCTCCTAGAATACTGGAAAAGACCCCTCTAATTGTATTGAGCAACAGAGAGGTCTTCCCTAGCGACCGTGCATTTTTAATACGGATGCGGAAATTTGAATGGCGTACGTGCGGCTTCTTAGCCCGATGCCGAAGAAAACCCAACCCCGTATCCGTAGGATTGTTAATGTGTTGGGGAGCAGGAATAAAAACATTAAAGGACGGGACGAACGTACGCTATAGATATATAGAAAAAAGCATAGAAATATTTAATAAGGATAAAAATAAATTATTGTAAAATTAGTATTGTAGAATCATAATGGTATTGTAAGGTATAAAGTATTTAATAAATGATAACAAATGTTTAGTTAACAGCATAAATAATTGGTTTTATTATTACAACAACAAAAAAACAGAAAATACAATTTATTTACAGATTATCAAATGTATACATTATATTTAGCGGACAAATAAGATTCAAAGTTCGTAGTAATGTCACAGATATTGTTTGTCGACATTAATATAACATTAAATCCTTCCTTGTCTGTCCGATAAATATCCTTTACAATTGATTTAACCTTTGAGTTTAAATTAAACTTATTATCTAAAATGTATTTGAGTCTATATCTGGCGTTTTGTTTGTCAATGAAATGACCCGATACGCAACTTGCAACAGTATCTGACGTTGACGGGGACACGTGTTCACGTTCTAGTCATGTCAGCTTATAATCTTCTGTAATTAAATTGTCGCCGTCCAATTTTGAACGATATCCAAACGCATTGGCTATATCGGCCGACGTTTTAATAAACGATTTATCGCCGAGACATTGGCCCTGAGGTCGGCCGTACGTCTCGTTATTGTACAGTAAATCAAAACTGTATTCTATTTCTATTTCCGTATCTATTTTCCAAATACATACGGACGACTGTATATGCGAGTCGTTCATAGTGTTAATATAAGAATTATTTGGCAACACGCCAACATGCATAGTAGGCGGCAAAAGACCGCCGTTATACTGATACAGGCCGTGCGACATAAAGCCGCCCTGTTCTACGTACGATTCGTACGGAACCTCGATGTTACCGGCATGCGACGGCCGTACGCTTTGCAATTTAATACCGGTTTTCAAACCGGCGTCAAATAAAATTTCAGAAATACAGAAATTTTTAATCCCGTATCCTAATTTAGTATTATAAGATTTTAAAGGAGGGTAAGGTTTCGTAGGTTTAAGTACACATACCTGTGGTCTGTATTCATACAATAACGGTTCCGCTGTAGCGGAATTGGTTATCGGAAAGACCTGCATATCTTTCATAATTTCAGGTAATGTATCGGCCCCTGTTTCATTATAATAATGCTGTACATAGTACTGCTGCAGGGGTATCTGATTGCCAAAAGAGCACGGAATCGAGGAATAATCTATGGCAGAGCCGGTGGCTGTACTACCGTACCAGTTGGTAACCTCATCGCACGGATTGTGCAGATGTAGGTCTGTGGGTACCATAGGATTGTCGGAAGCGTATGTATACTTACAGTTTACGCCCTGATACTTGTTGCAAAGCCCGTATGCGGCGCCGATTAACATAAATTGTTCGCTGTTAGCGTTGCTTAACTGCGCACTGTTTGTAATGAACGGTAGACGAAAGCCTACCGGTTTAACACTGCACTGCACACGTTTCACTTCGGACGTTATAGGCAGGTTGTTGAATTCGGCCGGAGACAGGTACCACGGTATGATGTCCACAGGAATGTAGGCGAGCGGTGTGGTCACGTACCCGACGCTCTTGTAGGTAGGCGCTACGGCGGGCTGTTTAGCGGCCGCCGCCCGGCCCTCCGTCCATTGCGTCTTGCCGGAGAGATGTTTAAACTGGTAGCCGCACGTCCACATGAAGCGGTGATGATTGAACCGCAGACGGCCGGTCTTGAAGTTGGAGACCGGCATGTGGATGAAGTCTGTACCTCCGGTCGCAGAGTTGCGGGCCGTGGCGGCAGCGCCATCCATTTTAGCTACCTTTGCAGGAGGTTCGTCAGCCATAGCTGTATCTGCTGTACGACTGCCTGACATTCGTGGATATAATACGCCGGTAACGGATTCCACTCCGTATTTGATTGAAAGACCAGCGGCGCCCACAAGGCTGTGCCAATTCCCACTCCTAGCGAAATCGCCAGCAAAATCCCCGATCGCAGATCTATCAGCTGCACGTATATGATGATGTTCTGTGGCCGATTCGTATCTACGGTCGTGTTCAAGCGCGATCTGATCATCGATGTCCACCGGGGGCCCGTTATCGATTGGGTTGCCAGGGCCGAGGTAATTATGACCGGGGAAATTCATACAACAGACTGGTCGACGGTCGAAAAGTGCGGTCTTATATACCGCACACAGCTCACCACCCCACTACCGCATGATCGCGTACTGGATACTTGTCCGGATCTGGGAACCAGATCCCGCCTCACACCTCGCAGCCTTCTGTCTTCATGGTTATTTTCATTGGATTGCAATAACCGTATCTACAGTTACGGAGCTGACGGTTTATTTAAAAGCGCTAATAAGACTTAAAACCTTCAACAAAATTTTAATTTAAAAGCTTAAGCGTTTGAGAAAAACAGGCGTTGCGGCTCCGAATGCTTCTACGCGCGCGCGAGACCGTAAACCCGTCAGTCTCTTCGGCAAAAATACGAGTTGCCCGTGTGCTCCGGAACCTCCGATACATTCAGACATGCTGTTCGTCTGCGAGGTGTGAGGCGGGATCTGGTTCCCAGATCCGGACAAGTATCCAGTACGCGATCATGCGGTAGTGGGGTGGTGAACTGTGTGCGGTACAACGATCAATTCAGCTATGATACAGTAATATTAATACACACACATAGCCACCGTTTCTATATCATCGTTG
This sequence comes from Lycorma delicatula, assembly GCF_047948215.1. Lineage (NCBI taxonomy): Eukaryota > Metazoa > Arthropoda > Insecta > Hemiptera > Fulgoridae > Lycorma > Lycorma delicatula. Next base: position 136,655,567 of record NC_134455.1, read on the forward strand.
CAGTCTACGATACACGATTGCCTATCCTGCCCCTTCCCTCTTCATATTCTCTCTTCTCTCTCTCGGACCGTTTTTGTATATAAATAGCGAGCGTGGTACGCCGCTTATATCAGAGATACATGAAACAGCTAACTATCGCAATACGTCTTACCGACAACAGAATAATATTAACAAGATCTAACTTTTTGAAAATGCAATCTGTCGACGACCTGCTGAAGGCCTGGAGGAATAAAAGCTTTAAAGCACCACGACTGGGCGAACCGGCGACCACCTACAGAGACGAAGATAACTATATAACGACAAGGGAAGAACGAGCGCAGATACTGTCGAGTTCCGAAGAAGAGGCGGACACCCAATTGCCGGACAACGAGCTTGGAGCGGCTGCACTGCAGGAAGGGGAATATAGATGCGGCGAGGAGGTGGAGGTGGCGTCTCTAGCGCCGTTGAAGCCGCCGATGGAGTTGCTAAAGCGGATCGTGCAGCAGACAGAAGACTCCCTTACCATCACGACACCGGCGGCGGATACGGCGACGACCACCAGGCGAGGAAAAAAACGTACGAAGACGACCGGCGGCGAGACAGCGAGCTCGACCGGCTCTTTGAGGAAACCTACGGAAGAGGACCAGACGACGACGGCGACTTCGAAGAGCTCCAAACGACAAAAGAAGACCACCGCTACCGACAACGCAGACGACACACTGACACTGATGACGATAATATCCCTGCTTCCCAGCATACTGGTGAGCCAGCTGCCCCACATCCGAAACGTTTACGTTGCTCGGATGAAGTCGATCCCGTACGAGATCGGCAGGATAATACATCAAATCATTACAACCTGTCAGTCGCTCAGACCTGTGCCCCCTGGCACAATGTTATTGAGCGACTTGCCAGCAGAGTTTCCCGACTATTTCTCATCTCAGAGGTCGTACCCGTACAAGGAGATGTTGCTTGTGAACGAGTTCTTTCTAGAATTCGAGAACAGCTCCTCCGTATTAGGAAATACAGGCCCGGCGACGACTCCTTCGTGCTCGTCTGTCGGCATACAACCGACAACCCGCAGTGGGAGCACTTGCACATCCTCCACACGTGCAGTTTCCAACGCTCAGCCTGCAGGTGTAGCGTACGGAAACATTACGGAGAGGCAGTTAAGCATCGACACATTGTTCGCTGCTGCCAGCTCGAGAAGGAAGACTGGATCCGTATCGTCCAATATTTATATGCAGAAGAGCGGACAGTCTTACTCTTGGTCGTCGGAGACGATCACTGGGTCTCACCTCCTGAAATTCGACTTGTATCCGATGGACAAGATACAGTCAATACCACCGCGAGAATGGTGGCGCAGTGCCACGGTTCGGGGGAAAGTGGTGCTGGAGGAGGGCAGCCGGATGATGTCTCTATTCCTGAACACGGTAATGGAAGGCATCGACCGGCTGGAAGACGAAAACCAAAACGGGTAGCTTTACTCGATCTGGTACAGTTTATTGTTAATTACAACATGTCCCCGCCCGAGCGTCTATTGTCTAGCTCCTTTTGGTTGGATTCGACCGTCACCGAGGAGTTAGACGACTCGGACAGAGTGGTAAGGCTGGCTCTTAGAAAGGTAAAGCATATATATAACAGTTTCGATGTGCTGGACTTTATGTCACATTTTAATATACATCCCCCTTTGTTTAATGCGTCCAGCAAGGCTGAATACGATATCATGTATTACGACGCCGTTGACAGCGTCTACGCCCTAGTAGGACTGTTGCTTTACCAATTCGATTTTGACGTACCTAGGATGAAAATGTTTCTTAACATTCTGTATAGGATATGCAACAAGGACCTAAACAAGTGCAATACATTGTACATACTGGGTCCGCCGAATTCCGGAAAGAATTATTTTTTCGACGCTCTCGCGTCGTTCTTCCTGAATTCGGGATACATAATACGCCCCAACCGCAACGAACGGTTTCCGTTCATGGGCGGTCTTGCACGTCGCATAAATATATGGAACGAGGCCCGGCTAGACCCCTATTATTATGAGGACATTAAACAGATAATGGCCGGCGATCAGTTAGAGGTGCAGGTTAAAAACCATCCTCCTAGAATACTGGAAAAGACCCCTCTAATTGTATTGAGCAACAGAGAGGTCTTCCCTAGCGACCGTGCATTTTTAATACGGATGCGGAAATTTGAATGGCGTACGTGCGGCTTCTTAGCCCGATGCCGAAGAAAACCCAACCCCGTATCCGTAGGATTGTTAATGTGTTGGGGAGCAGGAATAAAAACATTAAAGGACGGGACGAACGTACGCTATAGATATATAGAAAAAAGCATAGAAATATTTAATAAGGATAAAAATAAATTATTGTAAAATTAGTATTGTAGAATCATAATGGTATTGTAAGGTATAAAGTATTTAATAAATGATAACAAATGTTTAGTTAACAGCATAAATAATTGGTTTTATTATTACAACAACAAAAAAACAGAAAATACAATTTATTTACAGATTATCAAATGTATACATTATATTTAGCGGACAAATAAGATTCAAAGTTCGTAGTAATGTCACAGATATTGTTTGTCGACATTAATATAACATTAAATCCTTCCTTGTCTGTCCGATAAATATCCTTTACAATTGATTTAACCTTTGAGTTTAAATTAAACTTATTATCTAAAATGTATTTGAGTCTATATCTGGCGTTTTGTTTGTCAATGAAATGACCCGATACGCAACTTGCAACAGTATCTGACGTTGACGGGGACACGTGTTCACGTTCTAGTCATGTCAGCTTATAATCTTCTGTAATTAAATTGTCGCCGTCCAATTTTGAACGATATCCAAACGCATTGGCTATATCGGCCGACGTTTTAATAAACGATTTATCGCCGAGACATTGGCCCTGAGGTCGGCCGTACGTCTCGTTATTGTACAGTAAATCAAAACTGTATTCTATTTCTATTTCCGTATCTATTTTCCAAATACATACGGACGACTGTATATGCGAGTCGTTCATAGTGTTAATATAAGAATTATTTGGCAACACGCCAACATGCATAGTAGGCGGCAAAAGACCGCCGTTATACTGATACAGGCCGTGCGACATAAAGCCGCCCTGTTCTACGTACGATTCGTACGGAACCTCGATGTTACCGGCATGCGACGGCCGTACGCTTTGCAATTTAATACCGGTTTTCAAACCGGCGTCAAATAAAATTTCAGAAATACAGAAATTTTTAATCCCGTATCCTAATTTAGTATTATAAGATTTTAAAGGAGGGTAAGGTTTCGTAGGTTTAAGTACACATACCTGTGGTCTGTATTCATACAATAACGGTTCCGCTGTAGCGGAATTGGTTATCGGAAAGACCTGCATATCTTTCATAATTTCAGGTAATGTATCGGCCCCTGTTTCATTATAATAATGCTGTACATAGTACTGCTGCAGGGGTATCTGATTGCCAAAAGAGCACGGAATCGAGGAATAATCTATGGCAGAGCCGGTGGCTGTACTACCGTACCAGTTGGTAACCTCATCGCACGGATTGTGCAGATGTAGGTCTGTGGGTACCATAGGATTGTCGGAAGCGTATGTATACTTACAGTTTACGCCCTGATACTTGTTGCAAAGCCCGTATGCGGCGCCGATTAACATAAATTGTTCGCTGTTAGCGTTGCTTAACTGCGCACTGTTTGTAATGAACGGTAGACGAAAGCCTACCGGTTTAACACTGCACTGCACACGTTTCACTTCGGACGTTATAGGCAGGTTGTTGAATTCGGCCGGAGACAGGTACCACGGTATGATGTCCACAGGAATGTAGGCGAGCGGTGTGGTCACGTACCCGACGCTCTTGTAGGTAGGCGCTACGGCGGGCTGTTTAGCGGCCGCCGCCCGGCCCTCCGTCCATTGCGTCTTGCCGGAGAGATGTTTAAACTGGTAGCCGCACGTCCACATGAAGCGGTGATGATTGAACCGCAGACGGCCGGTCTTGAAGTTGGAGACCGGCATGTGGATGAAGTCTGTACCTCCGGTCGCAGAGTTGCGGGCCGTGGCGGCAGCGCCATCCATTTTAGCTACCTTTGCAGGAGGTTCGTCAGCCATAGCTGTATCCGCTGTACGACTGCCTGACATTCGTGGATATAATACGCCGGTAACGGATTCCACTCCGTATTTGATTGAAAGACCAGCGGCGCCCACAAGGCTGTGCCAATTCCCACTCCTAGCGAAATCGCCAGCAAAATCCCCGATCGCAGATCTATCAGCTGCACGTATATGATGATGTTCTGTGGCCGATTCGTATCTACGGTCGTGTTCAAGCGCGATCTGATCATCGATGTCCACCGGGGGCCCGTTATCGATTGGGTTGCCAGGGCCGAGGTAATTATGACCGGGGAAATTCATACAACAGACTGGTCGACGGTCGAAGTGCGGTCTTATATACCGCACACAGCTCACCACCCCACTACCGCATGATCGCGTACTGGATACTTGTCCGGATCTGGGAACCAGATCCCGCCTCACAAAATCCGGATCTTATTTAGAAACAGTACACTAGACCAAAGTGTATATTATACATACTGGTTCATAATAAATGTTAAAAAATGAGCCCGCCACTTTCAACACATTTCTTGGCACGCTTCTATACTGCTTTTGTTGCTCTCTTTAGTTCTTCAGGGCTGTCCATAAGTTGCTCAGCCGCATCCATAATGCAGACAATTAATTCCTCACGAGAATGTATTTTCGTTTTCTGTATATTTTTCAACCATCCCCAGAAGCAAAAATCTATACAGATGTTAGATCAGATGATATTGATCAGACGACATCAGATGTTTAGATCAGATGTTAGAGGAATGTAAACCTCCACGACCTATCCATTTCTCAGGGAAACCTTGATTTAAGTGAGAGGAAAAGGCACAAGAGAAGTGGAGAGACGCACCACATTGCTGGAACTATACTTTGCGTCTCAGCGCAAGAGGAACATCTTCAAGCAGCTGCAGCAATTCTTCTTTAAGAAAGTGCAAATAGACCTTAGGATTTAAGCGGCCCGGTAATATGAACGGTGAAGACAGCTGATTGTGAAGAAGGCCGAATCATACACTGACGCTAAATCTGTGTTGAAAATTGCCATACACAGTTTCATTTGGATTTATTTCTGCCCATGTATGCTGTTTGGGTAGTTGTTGACGACAACTCGAGTGAAATTTTCCACCAGTTGTAGAACTCCAAGCGACGCGGACCGTCTCCTGCGAGTAGATGTAGAACTGGCTATTTATGATAAGGACAAAACTTGTTTTGTTTAAGTTTCCTTCAAACCATCGAATGCAAAACTCCGTTCCGGTTAGAAAGACGTCGTTTACAGACTCCTGGACTGCATAAATAATATTTTCAACAGTAACAGCGTCGTGTTGAACAGATCATTCGTAGCTGGTACGAATACTGATTCCAGTTGTTTCCCGAAGATTGCGGAAAGTCGCGCTAATTGTTTTGGGTTCTGGAATCGTCGATTCGGAAAACGTATTTCATATTCTACTGCAGCAGCTGTAGCATTATCATTACGCGCACCCAAAATGAGTACCGCATCAGCGTAATCCCTCTCTGTTGCAAATAAGTACGGCATTACTTCAAAGGCAAACCTATCACGTTGAAACTAAAATTCACTGAAAACTTTTGCTAACGACAGCACGGTCCCAGAAGCCGATACATTTAAATGTACCTTACAAAATGATTTAAAAGATAATAGGGTATTGCGCAATGTTGATCAGCTGTTGTTATTTTATAGCCATTTTTCAAATAATTTATTGTATTTCTGTCATTAATAAAAGGCTATTATCTAAGTAATATTTATTTATTTTAATTGTACAATTGTTGTGTAATTTCCAGTTTCTTTTTTATTTTTTAACGGCAAATTTTGTTTTTAAAAATTTTTCACATCACCAAAAAAGAATCTGGTTTTTGCTTATATTATATTTCTAACAATTGTAAAAATAAGATAATTCTGACTAAAACTATAATTTTTCTAACTTTTCTTCCTTTTATTCAACTTAACTAACTTACAGCGTCTTGTTCAGGATTCAATTCTGTACAAGTTTTGAATAACAGTTTTAAGAGTTTATTACCCATTTAAAAATTCTGATGTGGACTCCACATAACTTCCTTGTACACCTATTAAATTATTTATACACATTTTTTTAAAAGGAAAAATACATAAAATTTTATTTTATTAATATCTTCCAATATTTTTTATTTATTTTTTATTACTGAATTATTATTTATTGTAAAAAACGTTTTACGATTCGAACCGATCTGCCTTCCTCTGTACGATCCAAATATTTCAAAAATTAAATTGTATTTGCTATAACTCTGGAACCAGTAAAAATAAGTACTACTTATGATATATGGTTGAAAAGCTCTCAAAAAGGGCTTATTACTGCAGTTTAAAAAAAAGGCCAAAACGAATTTTTTTGGGGATTTTGATTTTTTTTTTAACACTTTTGGTAAAGTCGATTACAATAAAAAGGAGAGGGCACAACAAGATGTTACCAAAGTTCTAAATCCAACTTATCAAAAACATACAGATAATAGTTTTGGAGTTATACGAGATACATATACGTACAGACGTCACGCCGAAACTAGTCAAAATGAAATTCAGGGATGGTTAAAATTGTATATTTCCGTTTAAATCTGAAAACCTAAATTTTTCGCGATCAGAATACTTTCTTTACTTCGTACAAGGATGTAAAAAAGGCTTCTTTGGGCCAAAAAATACAGAAATTGGAGTTTTTTTTTATTTTGCTGGGCCAAAAATGCTTTCATGTTATGATCGCCCAGACACGACAAATTTGTTGTAAAAAATAAATGTTAGAAAGATGGACAATTAAAAATTATCTAAAAACTAAATACTCATAAACGCAAAAATAAATATTCAAAATAAAAAAGCTATAACTCATACTAAAAGCAAAATAAACACACCAAGATATATCACAAAACATATCTCAAAATAATAAAATTACCATCTGCTTTCCAGACTATGGAGCCGTGGGGGCAAAGCTTTCGGGGTCTTATGAGGTTGGTCTACTAGGTTAGGCCAGCGTTTTCGTAAAATGTATTGTAGTACGGCGGCTGAAAATTCGATCGTTACAGTTTCTAGCATTATTATAAAGAACAGAGAGTCAATCCGCTCTGAAATTCTCAAGTGGGAAGGCAAGAAGGTTAAAGTGCAATATTGGCAGGAGAATGATCGGTCTAATGATTATGCAATTAGGCATAATGAGCAGTACGACAACCGAGTGAAGGAGAAGTATATTCTCCTCAATTGGCATAGTCATAGAACGGTCAGTGAGGTTGGGTTTAAGCAACTGATCCCAGATTCGCTGACTTTTTCGAGATGCTTTCGTCCCTCATCGCGTGAGGAGACAAGGCGTTTGCAAGCCTCGAGAATCGTCAATCTCTTTAGCGATGAGAAATAGTTTGCGCCGGCTAGATAGTACTTACTCCGGGGTAATCTTGTTGTTTGAACATGTCTAACGATCCGCTGCGACTCTTTTGAACGCAGAAATGATCTAATGAGAGAACGCGCTTGGAGGCGGTTATTTCGCGTTTTTAGGGGAATCAGACTAAGTATGAACTCCGAAAAACTAAATCGAATCATCGGTCAATTCTGTCATCTTTCGAGGGGTAGTGTGGGGCGAGTCCGATCTCACTCTTCTGTATTATTGCAGAATATTTATGATGGGTGACTTTTCACTATTTAGTGAAGAGCAACTGTCGCGCATGGTTAGAGATACGAGCGTTTTTCGGGCGCTAACTGATGATAGCATATGCTTAAGCAAATGTGACCGTGACGTGTTGCGAGACTATTATCTGTCTCAGTCTATGTATATTCGATTTTTGGCTGCCTGACATACTTCCTCTTTCCAAGTAGCGAAGACGAGGGTTCCCGCTTTTTCTATCGGGCGAGTTATGATTTCTGAAATACGATATCTTAACAAGCTCCCTTGACCCAGGATTTTTCTTGACAGGATTGGAGGTTACGAAGTGCTAGAGTGCAGAAGTGCTACTCGTTATGCTACTGGAATTTTGTTAAAAAAAGTGGTTTTATTTAGATTCTCAGTGAATTTATTGTATTTGGTGTGTGAAGTAGTGTTTGCTGGTTGTTTGTATGTACTTTTCTGTGTTTGGTGTGTGTGTGTGTTTTTTTGTGTTTTTCGTTGTGGTCCTACGGGCCACGTGGTTTTATTTTTTTAATTTTCCGTTTATTTTCTTCATATTTAAACTCTTTCTTTCTTTTTTCTTCATCTTAGTTATTATTTTCTTTTCTCCTAGCAGTCTAACCTATTAATTCACCTCGTGGCGAATATAGGTTAGGCAACACAAGCTTTCCCACGGAAGTGCTGCCTCGTACAGTTATTGTGACATGCTACACTCTAGGCAAGCTGACTATCTTATCCGCCATGTGACGGTATAGGTTAGGAGTAACTGCTTTTTGAGGTTAAGCACGTGTCTTCTAAATTGGTTTGTACAGTCGGTTGGCGGGCTCTCTGGTGAGATAGTCCAGGGGACACTTTCCGGTATCGTCTGCTAACCTAGCAAGTGAAAACAACGCGCGTTATTCGGACGTCAGCTGTTACGTTTTGGTGCGTACGGGATATGCCCTAACGTTCAGTTTATATTATATTTAATCGCGACTTCAGAGAGAGTTGAGTAGGTTAGGCCTATCTCAAGTCTCACCTGCCCAAGTAAAGGACTCTGTCCAAATTTTTAACCATATACCATATAAAGAGTGTTACACGATTTCTGTCTCCCACTATAACTTTTTTTTTCTTTCACTTTATCGACTTTTTGTTAATCAAATTTAACTAAATAAATTCAGCTAAATTTAATAACAACATAATTATTTACAAAAGTTTTATAATAATATCTTGGGTACAATAGTGAACAGCCAAGATACTAATTCTTACTCTGGAAACACTTTGGGAGGAGGCGCTGCCAAACATTTGCAAAGATGCAAGGCAATTATTAAAAACATGGTCACCGTTACAGGCAAACAAAAAAACGTGTCCATGGGGATAAAGAACGGGCTCGCTGAGCTTTCTGCCTTAATATAAGACTTCGAGGCGGAAAGCAGGATCAAATGTACGGGAGTTGTGGTGGATGCTGCCACGAACATTGCAGAGTCGAAGGAAAGTGTAACATCGACCAGCCAGGAACAGCCTAAGACAGAGAAGAAAAGAGACTCTGGTGGAAACAAGGTACCCCTACCATCCACGAGCGGGATTCAACCAAGTTCCCTTGCATCCGTGGACATTAGTGAAATTCATCCGTGGGCACTACTAGAAAATAAGAAGGGAAAAAAGAAGGCCCAGAACTCTGAAGATAAAGAGGTTGCAAAAGAGCAACAAAAATCTTCCAGAGGCAGCAGAAAAAATAAAAATTTGAAAAAGAGGAAGAATCCTAGAGAAGCGATCCTCATTAAAAAGACCGAGGGGATCGTATGCCGAAGTCAAAATGCCAAATTCGGAAGGGGGGTGAAAGTGGAGGAGACTGAGGTAGAGGTAGCGCCGCAATAAGAAAAACCAGGACGGGAGATGTTCAGATTGAACTCGGCAGCGCTACCAAAAACAAAAAAGACCTTTAGCGCTGTCCTGAAGTCTGTCCTCGGAAAAGCCGTAGTCCACAATCTGGAACCGAGGGAGACACTGGAGATCCGAGATCTAGACTGCGTCACAGGGAAGGAGGATGTGGAAGCAGCACTGATAAGAGATCTCGGAGATATAAGAGACTGCCGAGTTAGCGTTATCAGTGCTAATGCCAGGGGGCAGAAAGCAGCAATAGTAGAGATTGGAGAGAAGGCTGCTTCCAGACTACTCAGTCAATCCAAGATAAGGATTGGCTGGTTTTACTGCCAAATTAGACCCAGGGCACAGGTCCCACGGTGTTTCAGGTGCCATGGGTATGGGCATCTGGCTCGTGGATGTAAGGGGCCTGACAGAAGCCGGCTGTGCCATAAGTACGGGATAAGGGAGCATAAGGCCAAGGAGTGTTCCGCCCCCTCTCGGTGCATGCTCTGCCAAGAAAAAGAGATGAACGCTTCGCAGCTGGCTCACGCATCTGGAACAAAGGAGTGTCAGGTCTTCCGGGCCTAAGAAGGGCGAAGAGAAGGCTCCGCTAAAATGTTGAACATAATAGAGGCTAACCTTAACAGCAGTCGGCTAGCTAATGACTTACTGCTACAGCTAGCAAAAGACAGGGAGGCCGATTTGGTGTTGATCAGCGAGCAGGACCGGGACCGTGACGACTCCCAATGGTTCCGACTGCCACGATAAGAATTCCGTATCGCAGCAGATCCCAAGTTCGGAGGCACGGCGCAGGCGACAGATTCGTTAGGATCTGCTGTGGTGAAGTGACGATTTTTAGCTGTTACCTCACCCCAAATGACTTAATAGCGGACGTTCGCCGGAAAGTTGACGAGCTGAAGGATGTTATCCTCGCTGCCGCTGGTAGGTTGGTGGTAGCTGGGGACTTCAACTCCAGAGCGGTAGAGTGGGGTATGGCGCATACCAACTCCAGAGGGAAATACATTCTGGACATGGCGGCACGTACTGGACTCGTGATTCTCAATACAGGGAACACGACGTTCCGCCGCCCAGGATATTTGGAAACTATTCCTGATATTTCCCTCGCCTCCGAAGAGCTGGTCACGCTCGTTCAGGACTGGAGAGTTCTCGAGGATTATACCGGTAGCGACCACCAATACATCTCATTTGGAGTCCTAGATGGTACACGAATGCGCCTGGGGCCCACACGGCTGGTGAAAAGATATAACGTCAACAAAATCGACGAGAATAAATTCAACAGAAAGATCTCCTCAGGGGTGGTAGCCCCTGAAAACTTCACCAACGGGGGGGACGCTGGCGCTGAAGCCGTAGTTGCTACGACCATGCGGCTGATCGCTTCTGCATGCGACGCTTCCATGCCCCACGGGGGGCCGAGGCAACCCGTGTACTGGTGGACACCGGAGATTGCGGGGTTGCGCCGAGTGTCTTCGACTAAGACGGGTGGCGCAACGTGCAAGGAATCGCACAGATACCAATGCCAGGTCAGCCGAGTATAAGACGGCAAAGAGGCGGCTCCGTCAAGCCATCAACGTGAGCAAGGCACGCTGCTGGAGAGAACTGACGGAGACCGTGGATGCAGACCCTTGAGGGCTGGATTACAAGATAGTAACTCGGCAATTGGGGGTCTCGTGGTCACCAGCTCCACTAGACGAGGCTAAAGCGGAGCACATTGTTAAGATATGTTGTTCCCGGCCCACGCGGTCCGTGCCGAGTGGGCACGGAAGACGACTTCCCGTTCTTCTCGATGGAGGAACTGGAGGGAGTCCTACGGTCTCTGAAAGGCAAAAAAGCCCCTGGTCCTGACGGTATACCGGCCGAGGTACTCAAATTAGTGGTGCGCTGCAGGCCCCTCTTCTTCTAGACATGTATAATGTCTGAAGGCTGGGTCTTTTAGCGCCAGGTGGAAGACCTGCGCTAATTCCCAAGCGAAAAGAAAACCCAGAGTCGCCGTCCTCCTACCGCCCATTGTGTATGCTTGACACAGCTGGGAAGGTATTGGAGAAGCTGTTAAAGAAAAGACTGGTTGCGGCGATGAATCAGGCAGGTGGCCCGTCACCTAACCAGTACGGTTTCCGGCAGGGTCGGTCGACCCTAGACGCAATTCAGGAGGTTGTTGAAGCAGTGCGGCGAGCAGAGGACCACAATCATTTTTCGCGACTTGTGGTCCTTCTCGTTACGTTGGACATTAAAAACGCTTTCAACTCCGCACGGTGAAGCGATATGATTCGGGCCCTGGAGCATTCGTTCCATGTGCCTCAATACCTCCTCAGAATGGTGGACGCATACCTGAGGAACCGTCTCATTTACGAGACCGCGACAGGCTGGCGTAGGACTACGATCACGTCAGGGGCGGCGCAGGGGTCGATTCTCTGCCCCGACCTTCGGAACGCCGTTTACGATGGCTTGCTGAGGCTAGAGATGCCTGAAGAATCTGCCTTGGTTGGGTACGCTGACAACGTTGCGCTACTTGTCGCAGACCACGACGTCGAGCGTGCCCAACTGAGGCTCAGTCGGGCCATACACAGAGTCAGTGCCTGGCTGGATGATCATGGATTGTCTCTAGCCCTCAGCAAAACGGAGATCTGGTTCTAACGAAGAAGCGTATCGACACCCTTCTCTCTCTGAGGGTCGGGGTTAGGTAGTCTAGACCAAACCGGCCGCAAAGTACCTCGGTATGATGATTGACCGGAAACTCAGCTTTGCTGAGCAGCATCATAGAGCCGCCGACAAAGCTGCGAGGGCCGTAACTGCTATCAGCCGGCTCATGGCTAATGTCGGCGGACCGAACGCTAGCAGACGGCGATTGCTGATGTCCACGGTGCATTCCATCCTGTTATACGGGTCGGAGTGTGGGCATAGGCATTAACAGTTGCAAGAAACGGGAAGCGGCTCGCGCAAGTGCAACGCACCGCAGCCTTGAGAGTTGCTTCCGCGTATCGGACGGTCTCCGAGCCTGCAGTACTTGTGGTCGCCGGTGTCATACCCATTGCTATTTTGGCAAGGAACGCACTCGCACGTTCCTCAGATGGCAAGAGACCTGGGACTACAAGACCAGAAAACGGTGGACCGCAAAGCTTATCCTTCTGGTTAGACCGTGGACGGAGCGATGGCATGGAGAGGTGGAGTACTACATGACCCAATTTTTAACTGGTCACGGGTACTTTCGCGCTTACCTCCCTGTCATAGGGATAGCGCCGTCCCCCGACTGCCTCTTATTTCCCCGGTATACTGGACGACGCTGAGCACACCTTTTTCAAATGTACTCGGTGGGCGGCAGATCGAGGTACACTACAGGCAGATCTCGGAGCACTGAGCCCCCACAACGTGGTTGCGATGGTGCTCCGTGACCTGAGCAACTGGGAAAGTGTAGCCCGATTCGGCGGCAACATTCTCAGGGCCAAAAAGGTTGACCTGGATAGTCCTAAAAATTAGGTAGCACCTAATCATGCTACTACAGGATGACTCGACCGGAATTAATGTGTTAAACGATTCCGGGTCGAGTCCTGGTAGAAAATGGGGTGGTTTTAGTTGGTAGTCTGCTGATAGTGATTGGATAATACCATCAGCGGAAGCCCGACACTGCTTGCGTAAATACATTTCCATCTCTCTCCGCAAAAAAAATTATTAAAATATTGGTCATAATTTTTTTTTTAATTCTGAATGTAATTATTTCCTGCTTCAGAACCACGAGTTAATCTTAAAAATCTTAAAGTACAGTCATCGATTTCAATTAGATCTGTATTAAAATTGTTTGTTCAGAGGCTCGTGTCCCCTAAAAAATTATCGGTCAAAATTCCTCATCATAATTATCTAAATTATTTTCATTGAACACTGCTTCATAATCCTCCTCTAAAACGTCATCACTTACTTCTACAGCATGATTTTTTAGTCCTGTTACCCAGTTGTTAATGTCTGATAATTTTTTTCAAAGAAAGGAAAATTTTGTTTTGTGACACGACGTCATACATTTTTTTATTCCACCTAAATTTCCCTTTCTTAAATTACATTTAAAATTGGGTAACAGGACTAAAAAATTACTGTGTACCACATTCCATGCATTTTCATTACTATATTTATTTTGTAAGCTAAAATCATCTATTTATTCCGAAATATTTTCACGGGATTCTACTTCTTCTACATATAAATCATTTATTACAACGAACTCATTTCGCGAATTAAAATAATCTAATTCATTATTAAAACTAATTTCATTTGGTGAATAAAAATCCTCTAATAATAAGTTTCTTCTTCTGAACTAAAATTGTCTGTCAAAAAGGTAGTTTGAAATTCTTCATCGGATTCTTCAAATTAATCATCATTATTTATTACAAAAAATTCCTTCCGCGAATTAAAATAACCTATTTCATTATCAAAAGTAATTTCAAATGGTGAATAAAAATTATTAATTTCAAATTCTTTGTTTTTAATTTCATTTCTTGTTACTTTATTTAATTTTAATCGTTTATTAAACTTTCTGTTTCTACTATAATTATTTCTTAAATTAATTTTATCCATTTGTGTAGTAATATTATCGTAACATTCTTTCAATATTTCGTTTCTGGGCCTACTACTCGCCAGTTGATATAATTTTGAGTGTATATTATGGGGTTCTACAAAATTTTGGAAATAATTAGGGTATTCTGGTGTTTTGTATCCAAAATTATTTGGATTTTGGGTCAGAACGGTTTTCCTTTTTACATTTTGTCTGTTATTATTATTTACAAAATTAAATTTGATTTAATTTGGAAATCATTGGTGGACATAGTCAACGCTTCTGTTGAATAATAGTTTAATAAAATTTGCTTTAAGTTAATCCATTCATTAATATAACCACTTATTAATTTTAAATCTGGTACTTTAGTTTTACTAGAATTCTAAAAATTAGATAGTCATTTTGAAAATCATCAGGGGTTTCCTTAACATAAAATATAGCGTTTAATTCATCACATAAAGTGATAAATTGGTTAAGTTTTTACGAATCTCCTGTAAAATCAGGGATCGTGTCTAAATAAATATTGGTGTTGCCATTTTAAATCTTAATATCAATATTTGTTTATATTACACGTACACAAATTATATATATCACAAAATTTCTTACATAATATTTAAAAGTATTTCTTACAGTACCACTTTTATTATTACATACATGGTGGTCAGGCTATTCGTTGATTGCATTGCTTTCGCAGCTTGCGTTGCCTTCGATTGATTGTTGTCTACGATGCTGGTCTCCGACGAATAATGTTTTCTTACTCTCGTCGTCCGTTGCACCTCGTTGACGATCGAAAAAATTATACGCATTAACTTTCGAGATGACTTTTTATTTAGTTCCCTTCACTAACGATTGAAATCGAAATTGATATCATATGCTCTGATACAATTTTAAGGTTCCTACCGACTGCGCCAGTTAATTTTAAAACTAGAGTTCTGTTTTTAAAAACATGAAATTTATTTATACAGTTATTATACATGTAATTGTTTATGTCAAAATTTAATAGGACCATGTAATAACGAACGAGTCTACTAATACAAGACAGAGAATTAAGTATACAAGTTAACTTGAGTTCCTTATGGAGGCTCTAATAGGACGATGTTCACCGAACGAGTCCAGGGCTGAGACAATTATTATATTAAGAATAAAGAAACATAAGTTGCAGATACAATACATTCTTTCACACGATAGATTTTCCTGGAAACTAGGGATAGGCTACACAGTGGCTTATGGAATGTAATGCATCATCTATTCTCAGTAATGATACTGATACATATCGTGAAAGTTTAAAACAAATTATTAAACTGCAAATTTCGTTAAAATTATTTTGGCTTTATTTTTATTTCAGAAAAAAACAATTCAAATAACCGATTAATTTGTTTTAATTTTTATGAAACATAAACATTTTATGATAATTAAGTTACAGATTAATGATTCATGAACATATAACTTCACTCTAAGGCAGGGAAAATCACAAACACAGTCTACAAAAGAAGAGTCTACTAAAAAGTATATACCTCTAAAAAAATAGGTTAATAAATATATATTAACCTGTAGAATTAAACATTCAAAAATTTTTAAGATGTTTCTCAAAAAAAATATCCTGAAATTCAGTTGTCTTATGAAACCTATCGTTCTATTTTTAATTCTTATTCTAATATATCTCTCGGGTACCCAAGGACTGATACCTACTCTACATTTGATACCATTACAGCAAACATTAAAACAAAGTAAGATATGGTTTACAAGGAAAAAATCTGGAAAAGAAAAAGAGCTGCATGGAAATATAAAGAAACGCTACCAAAATAAGAAGCTTCATATTTTAAAAGCTAACACATGGTATAACATTTTTTTAAAAATCCAAGAAGGAAAGCCATAGACAAAACTCTACTACCAAGTGCTTGGTGTTATGATGACTAAAACCCTCAAGGTATACATTTATGCTTTTACTTATATGTAAATATATGAGTAAATAATTTATTTTACAATGTAAAACAACAGTTTGATTTGTTGCTGCATGGAGAGGCCATGAGTACCAATTTGGCACTCGCTTATTTTTTTTTTTAATAAAAAATAATAAATGATTGAAGTGTAACTAATAGTGATTTTCAACTATTGCAGTAAAAAAATAATTGTGACCCCAGTGGCAAATACCAAAAATCAGCGTTGCAGTCAACCTGTTAAAAAATAAAACAATTTCTGAGACCACAAACAATTCTGGGAATTAATTGGTTAATATGCCCTTCAACTATCAAAAAAAAATTTCTCACTCAATAAAGAAAAGACAAAATGGTTATCTACTCCATGTTAATACATGATTATGAATAAAACAAAATGATTTATAATGTAATGGCAGGGACACAGAGTTAATTAATTTCCTTCACATCATCCAGATAAAAATTCAGTAGCGATGATATGGGAAGACCTATCAAAATTTATATGGTTTATCATTTATAGATTCAAAAAAATTATTACTGAAAATACAGATAGTATTATAAAAATATTAACACAAAGTGCAAGCAACATTATGAAAGAAGATCAGAACAAATGGTGACAATTTAAAAGTTTTTACTGTGTTAAGTATGTTTTTGGTATATTTTAAAACATAACTAAAATAAATACAAAATTAAGAATCTTCCTTTTAGCCTCCTGAAAATGTAAATTTTTATAACATACTTATTTTTACGTACAGCTATCAAACAAGCATACAATTCTCACAGAAACTTCAAAACAAAACCTTAACATTTCTGATTTTTAAAACTCTGATTTTTGATTAATCCTGATAATACAAGAATCAGTATTTAACTTTTTTTATCGAGGTTTAGTCCTCTAGATCCATCATATTTTGTGGAAACAGAATCACCTCGAGAAGGTTATAACAAGGTTATATATGATGATCTAGGATTCAGAAATGCCTTCAACAATGCACGACTCCCTGGGTACATTGACCCAATGATTCCAAGATAAAAAAAAATTATCCTGAAGGCAGTTATACAAATAATTTTTTTTTTAACTTAGCAAAGATACTTTAGGTAAAGAAAAATAAGTTATAATATACACAACTAGTCTAACAGTTATTAGAAGTGTATATATAAATGTAATTGAAAAAACAATTCTTAACACAGATTGCTCTAATAAAACCAGGTAGCAGTATTTTATGTGATTATAAAATTAACAAATCCTTAACCAATTAATAGCCAATGGTGCGAAAACACCATTTTTTTTAATCTCTACAAAAGTTTTCACACTGTGTAATTTGCCTTTATTTCTTAGGTGTTGTAATCACAAAAAAAATTATATTGCAATTGTTTAATTGGAAAGTTTATCTGCACATTAACTTACTGTATTTTACGAGATCATGTAACCCTTCAATATAAAATCTACATATCAAAAATGATCGCAATATGCTTGTTAAAAATAATATTTCTATTTTACTTGATTATTTAATGGTTAGTTTTATTCATCAATTCGTGAAAATTATTAATTTTCTGAAATCTGATAATGAGTACAGATTGTTAAAAGTAATGGTGCGATGACGCACCTTTGGCTTATGGAGTGAAGAATCACATACAGCATGTTATTATTACATTACAAATAACAATGTTGCAATCCCGCGTTGTACTATTTTTATGTTTGAATCATGAAATTTTTGTTTTATCTGTCATTTTATCGTACTGACACAGTGTATTTTCTATAGTACATTATTGGTTTTAGTATTTTTCATACGTTAGAGTAAAGCAGTGTTTACTTTGTGATACCCATGCAATATATTTAAAAGTACTAATTTTGTTTTAATGAAATGTAAGAATTGTTAAACTGTGAAATTTTGAAAAACCATTAACACTTGAAGAATTGCATTGCATTTCAGAAGAATTTCTCAAGCAACTGCCATAGACACAACTTATATTCCACCTAAAGTTGATGAACTTACTGACAAAAGATATTGATGAAAATTTGCTAACCAAGACCCCTTCAACAGGTAAAACCTATGTAGCATCGGTTTGAGATTCATTTTCATACTGAAAAAGGCACTGCTGTACCAAAATCCAGTCACAGGGAGAAACCAAAAAACTGTAAAACCAAAAGAAACTGACCTGTGACTGGCATTGTCAGAGAAAAAAGGCTTCCTAATTGCCCAGTCAACAGTTCTAAAGAATTGCTGAAAATAAACAGAAGTACATTTACGAAAAAACAAATTTCACAGTTGCTAGATGGAATGATAATGAAGAGGCAACAGTTGCCAGTAACCACAATGGCATTATCTAACATCAAAAGATACAGCTGAAAAAAACCAAAAAGACATCAATATTGCTCAGCTATTAATGATGCAGAATATACTAAAAGTATGAATGGCATTGATTCCCATGAAATGGTATTGGAAATTATAGAATTTGAGTGCATGGAAAAAAATAGTGGTGGCCACTGTTTATAAATACTGTTCATTTTATTATAATAAATTCAAGGAAAATATAGACTTGCAAATAAAAATAAAATCAATCAAATTGATTTTAGGTTCTTCTCTTATATTATCATTGATAAAGAGTGAAGAAATTAAAATACCACAAAGTTGCTGAGAATTAAGAAAAAGTAAATAATCTTCTTTCTCACCAATGGCTACCAAGATTCACCAATGGATGAATCTTCTTCATCCATCAAAAAGAAATTTGCCAGATGTTCATTATGATCAAATAGGATACTTTATTTCAGAGCATGTGAAAAAAAGCTAGACGAAGATGTAAGCAATGTAAAAAAACAAACAATCTTTTTGCGGATAAATTGTAAACTGCATAACATTTAATATGTTTTCAAGAATTCAAATTTCAGCAAAAAAAATAGTTTTTAACTGCATTATTTTCAGTTTAATACGTTGTAATATAAACGGTTCATATCTCTTATTATATCCTTCAGAAAATGATATTTTTTCCACACTTTTTTCCAAACGTGAATAAATGAACCACTTTATTCTTAAGCTGTAATTGATTTTTTGTGGATATGAAAATATTTTTCACTTTATATACTTAGAAATTGATAAAATAAAAAGTTTATTTAGATATGTTATACATATAAGTAAGTTATAAGTTAATTTATAAGTTTAAATTGAATATGTTTATATCCTACAGTTAATGAGTTAATTTCATAAATAAAATTAAATAATCAGAAGATAACATACATAATGGTTATTTTAACTGTATATGTTAGTTTTATCACAATAATAATACCATTCAACTGTAATTCAGTTAAGGTAGTAACTTGCAAAAACTGGTTAAGTCTCTGCACCCCCTGCTAAATGCATATCTCATACACTTTAAATACTTTAGTTCGGTTATTACACTAAACTTAAACCATAATTAATTGGTAAGGGAATTGCAAAAAAAAAAATAATCTGCTATTAAATTCTAAAAAGTAATGGATGATACTTAACCCTTAGGTTACCAAGGGAAGGTTCAAACTGCCTGCACCATACACTTTTATCTATTTTACAGGAACCACTGTTTTAAAATTATTTCTTTTAAGCTATGTGTCAAAAACAGTTCTCTTTTGTGAGTAAAAAAACATATGCAAAATGCACATTTTTACATGTGACATACAGAAAAGTTACAAGCGGGCTCTTGGAACTTTGTAGTCCACTTGCTACCCCTTGGTAGTCAGTGTGACAATCTTTTAAGTATAAGAATGTCAACTTAAATCACTAGTTATTTTACTTAATTCAATAGGATTATTTCTTTAAAAATTCATTTTTAACTTTGTAAAAATTTTTTTAAATTTATAACTGCCCAGGAGTATGCACAAAGGAAGCATCATAAAAAAAAAGCAAAGGATAATGTGAGCAAACAATTTCAATATTGTCATTCCTGCAACAAACATGTGTGCAAGACGCATTCAGAAACTGTAGTAAACTGCACCCAGTGTGTTCCTTCAAGTGATTCGTAATGAACATGTTTCAATTTACAAAACTATGTCTAAAATAAATACATACAGTAAAAACTTTTTTTTTAAAGTAAACTCTAGTAATTATAATTGTGTAAGCCCGAGAAAGGCTTTTTTTTGTAATATGTATATTACACTGTATTAATTTTAATAAATTAGTGTCATAACTAGGTTAGTTTATATTTTATTGGTACCAATGAAACCTGACTGCTGTGGGCTCTAGGAACCCCCCTTGGCAATCATTGCAAAAAAAAAAAAAGCTTAGTAGTTTTAAGGGCTAAGAGGAAATCTTTGCGTCAGAATCCAATGCTAATAACCTGAAACACATTACCAAAATGTAAACTAGTTCATAAAATAAATTAAAAGGAAATTAGACTTAAGTAATGGTAATGTTAGTACTGCATGTGCAAAAATCTCTTGAGTAAACACTGTTAAAACAATCTACAACTTCGGGCGTGCTTACGGAAGTGTCCACTAATGAACCTTGCAATTCAAGAACCTAACCAATAAAACGAAAAGAAATATTCATGCATAAACTAAAACAGATTACGCGTAATATATTACAATAAATAGCACCGTAAATAACAACTATAACAAGGATACAATAATTTAATAAATACCTTAAAACAAGCATTGTAAAATAAATGTTAAAACTACACATAATAATTTATTCGTTATCAAATTATTTTCATACTTAAATTATTTTAACAATCATAACCCTTTTATTGGTTGGACAAGACAGTTCAATTCAATTTTATTTTTCAAATTACCCACATAATACATCTTGTAGTACAATCACATTTGCATTAGACAACAACACAAGCTTACCAAACAGAAAAAAGTAACAAATGAATGACGGAACTAGGCAACTCCCTCGCTAACAAACTCTACTGAATAATCAATAATGCCACCACAAATAAAATATACATATATTTAATTTTTTAAATTTATTTCCTATGTTCATATCAAATACATACTTGTCAAAGTATGCAATATATATGTGGATATCATATACACACGATTCCTCTAATGATTTATATAATATACCATAAATTACGCGAGCGTGTGTGTATATGATTTAGTATCACTTTATATACAAATATATATATATATTTAGAGTGATGCTAAATTGGACGGTAATCTCTTGAAATATGATTTTCTAGCCAAAAATAATAAAAAAGTTCATATAAACATAGGTCAGAAAACCGTTCGTTAGCAAGTTTTGGCTCGCAAAACATTTAGCCCTACTTCTGCTCCATCGGTGAAATTAAACCTTAGTAAAATTCCAGGGGTACAAATCGAGGGGTAAATTTGGTGGCTTCGTTAGAGTTTTTGATATAAGAAATTAAATAAAACTGGTCACAGACCTCTATCTCACTTAGGTTTTAAGAAAAACCGGGAAAACACAAAAATGATTTGTAGAAAATAATCTTTTTTATGTTTGAAATAAAATAACTTTGTTAATTTACAAATAAAAAAATCTTGTTAACTTTGTAAAGAATTTAATTCTGAGAAAATTGATGTAAGTAACCACTACTGAAATTAAATGCAAATTTGAGGAGTTCAATTTTAATTAAAAACAAAACACACAAAAACTGAATCAGAAAAATAATTCAATTTGAAACAATTTTCATCAATGTTTGAACAACATAATGTAAATGAAAACAAATAGAAAACTTATCAATAACAAAAAAAAAATTGAATAAAAAAATTTTTTTTTGTCTTCAGTCATTTGACTGGTTTGATGCAGCTCTCCAAAATTCCCTATCTGGTGCTAGTCGTTTCATTTCAGTATACCCTCTACATCCTACATCCCTAACAATTTGTTTTACATATTCCAAACGTGGCCTGCCTACACAATTTTAAAATAGATTTAAAAAATAAAAAGCTCATACTTTTTGGTTTTTTCTAAAAATTATTAAATATCAAAATGGTTAATTGATAAAGCTGCAAACATTTCTTCAAATCAGTTGCTTAATGTGGCCACCTTTCTGTTGAATGGTGAATCCTTGCTAGCTGGGCATGTGTAATAATAGCATTATTATTCCTAATGGTAGCTCCAGCTTCTATTAAACAATTCTCAATTATTCTTGTGTGCCAATATGAGCTGAATAGAATTACGACTTCATCCAACCCCAAAGGAAAAAGTTCATTGGGAGGAGATAGGAGAACAAAGTGGCCACTTTATTGGTCTGTGTCAACCAACCCAATGCTTATTAAATGTGGTGTGACTCATCACATCACAATAGTAGTGAGCAGGTACACCATCACTGAAAAACTATACCTGCACTCTATCTGCAAGTGGAATATCTTCCAAAACTTTTATCACATTTGTTTGCAAATGCAAGTATCCATTAAACCATGATGACAAGACTACTTACTTTCCATTAAACCTTGGTGGCAAGACAAAAGGGCATGTGAGATTATCACCAAAAAGAAGTGCATTGGAAATAACTTGTAGCAGTCTCATGGGGATTTTCTTCTGAGTTGCCAAGTGTGCTATTTCTTGTAGAACAGGATTCATCAATAATTAGAATATTACTTAGGAAATTGGAGTGATGTTCACTTATATTTTTTTTAAATTTAATTTAGTATATTTATTTAAATGTAATTGATTATTCATTTTTATTTCTATTTTTGCCCATAGTTTGTCTACCTTGTGCTGATTAAGCACAATTACCATTAACATTGTTACTTGCTTTGAGTATATTAGTTCAAATTCAAAATTTGCACAGCTTATTGGTAATTTCAATGCTCAATTAAGCATAGTTCTATAGGCTGCAATATATGTTTGCAGAATATTAATATAAGGGACAAAAATGTATACTTTTAATTATTAGGGCCTTAAAACTTATAAAAACACAAATTTATTCAGAAAAAGAATTGGTACCCAAATAGCGTATAAAACTAGTAATAATTTAGAAATGAAAATTAACACAAACATAGATCAAAAAGATAAGTACAACAGTTCTAGTGTGTACAAAATGACTTGCAAAGCATGCCTTAGTATATATATATATATTGGCCAAAAATAAATTTTAAAAATAGGTACAAACAACATATATTTGCTGTAAGACTGAATGAGCCAGAAAAATCAGATTATGTATGTCATATTTTGAACATGGGACATGAGTATAATGTAACTGATAAAACTATGAAGATAATAAAATCTTGTAATTAAGGCCATAATGTGAATGTGTGATAAAGTTTACAAATGTAAAAAAATAGAAAATCACTCAGTTTGAAACTCATAAATGAACAAATAAATATTGAATCTGATAACATGTTGTCTGCACATGTTGATTATTGTCTGCACTGGCAATAAAAGATAAATAATAATAGAATTTTAATCAGGTCATGCCTAAACTTGGATGGAAAATATGGCAATTTACTTGTGTGCTTCTTATAAATATATACTTTAGTATGTAATATTGTGGTGTGATGTGTTTTTTGTATGTAAGATTGACTGAATGTAATGTGGATAATTTTTATTCTCTGATGGTGCTTATATATTGATGAAGTGAAACATGTAGGAAATTCCTATAACAAATGTATGGTAAGATGATAATAAAAATTATGTATAAGTTTTGAGCAAAAAATGAAAAATATTATAATTTGATCTGGTAAGCGCAGTTTAGATCAATTTTTGTATCAATGTTTGTGCTGATCTTTTGTTCAACACAACAATAACATTGTTCTTCCAGTGACACTTCTCCTTGTTGTTTCTTCCTTCTCCAATATCAATCACTTCCCCTTCAAACTTATTGTGGTTTGCAACTTTAATTTAAATATTACTTTCCCACCTAGCTCTATAGCAGAGGTGGAAGAAGGGAAACTTTATAATGGAAAATATTGTATCAGTCCAATTTGGGCATATGTGGTTTTCACTGGATCTTTACGTTTTGACACCTAAGGAACCTAAAATATCCAAAAACTGCATGAAAAGGTTCTCATATATGTGTGTATGTTTGATGTTTCACACCTTATTTATTTCTCCAAGTTTGGATTTTCACCAAACTTAGATTATTTATAAATATGGGGCATTGATGCCATTAAGTTTTCAACTTAAAAGGTCAAGGGATGGGACTGTGGAGCAAGGTCACCCTCAGTTTCTTAAGGTTTTGACTAATTAAGGTCTTATTTTTCTTAGGCACATTTGTTAACAATTATAGAGTAATAATATTACAAAAAAAATTTGCAAATCGCACCACCACAAAAAATGCTCTAAATAAGCTAGTAACTAAGTGGGTATACATTCATTTTTTGTGTGTTTTTGGTGGGCGAAAAACGCTTTGGAGTTATCAATTACCCAGAATAAAATTTTATAAAAGGAAAAAAAATAGTAAAAATAAAACTGTCTTAAAACTTACAACTAATATCACAGCTGAAAATTTTATTTTTAAAAACACTCAAATCTAAATCACAGCCATAAAATATAAAATTAAAAATAAGCTTAAAACTAAAAATATAAAATTTAACAAAAATA
The DNA here is from genome assembly GCF_047948215.1 of Lycorma delicatula. Classification (NCBI taxonomy): domain Eukaryota; kingdom Metazoa; phylum Arthropoda; class Insecta; order Hemiptera; family Fulgoridae; genus Lycorma; species Lycorma delicatula. Next base: position 136,680,077 of record NC_134455.1, read on the forward strand.
GCTAAGTGGGTTTAGTGTATCATTAGTACCCCCCTCATTACAAGGAGCATTAGTGTAGCACTGATGTACAACTGCTGTAGTCATCTGCTACATTGTAATGTCACAGGTGAGTGGTAGAATTAAATAAATGAATAATATTTAAAGTGCAAAAAGTTATTTAAAGTGGCTGCTGAAATGAAACACATCCACATGAATTAAATATAGTATCCACACGCGCTTTAATTAGAATAATTTAATTAAATAAACAAAAAATATTATTTTTAAATAAAATGATAAATATTTTAAATTGCGTGTGTTAGCCATGCATCAGAAAAAAGCCATTGGTGGGCAAGTCCAATAACTGCCTTTTTATTTCAGCCTTTTTATTTTAGTGCTATTATTTTGAAATAAATAAATGACCATAAAATAGTGTCTGATTCTTGTCAGGAAAATAATCATACATGAAATGGAACATAAGTTGTATGCTACTTTTTTTAAACAAATTAACTGAATATTAAAAGAATTTTATTTGGTTATTATTTCACTTAAGATATTAACTAAAACAGGCTGTTAGAATAAATGTCTGAATAACATTGTATGAACTTAGTTTATTTAATCATTAGCAGCAAAACATAAGTAATAAAAAATTGTAATAGGGAAATAGGGAAAATCAAAAAAGGTAAAAGGGAAGAGGGTAAAAAGGGAAAATATAAAATGAAAAAAGGGGAAAATGAGGAAAAGGTAAAACGGGAAAAGGAAATGGAAAGAGAAAAGAGAAAAAGAAAAGAGGAAAGGAGGAAGGATGAAAGGGAAATGGGTGAAGAGGAAGGAGAAAGGAAAGTAAGGAAACAAGAAATGGGAGAAGGAAAGGGAGAGCGAAGCGAGCCATGACCCTCTGATCGTGACAGGAAGCGCAAGTAACCATAAAGCACGGGCGAAGTCGCGACGGGGTACACTAGTATTACATATAACTATTACATATTCAGCACTCCTTAAGGGCCCATGTAACAAAAAATTGAAAAATTTTGCGATTTTTAGTTTTTTATTCTAAAATGTAGTTTAAAATTTCCTCTTTTCAATGCCGTTTGAATCACCTAAATAAATATCCAAAATGTCAATGAAAGTTTGAAAAATACAATTTTGGTCAACAATACCCAAAAAAACTTTTGTTGGTATTAAAACTCTTCATTTTGGAATATACGATGCCAAGTCTAATGATAGCAATATAGCAAAAGTTTTGGCGTTAGAAGAGATGAAGGTAGATCCAGGCAAATATACACTTGATGCAATGAAAAAACTTGATGAGGAGCGAGTGAGATATAGTGAGCGAGACATCAAACAGCTAGAGAAAAAGAATAGGCAGAAGAGGAATCTCAGCAGAAGAAAATTAGAGAATAGTTATGAACAGCAGGAAGACCAGGAAATACCATCTTATAGCGGTGGACAGTACTAAAGGTATGTTTTCTGTTTAAAAATGTTTTTAGATGTAGTTTTTACGAAACTTGATTTTTTTTGCAGTTAGGTACACTTTTTTCAGCTACTATAATTGAGTAAAACTTGAATTTTTTTGTGAATGTACAACTAACTCACTTTGCTCTTTCAACTGAATTTACCATTTTAAAAAATTTTTAATATTTTTTGAGAAAAAAATGAAAACTTTTAATGGAAACAAACTTTTTTTAATTATCAAAATTGTATTCTTACACCAAATGTAAAGCTGTTCATTCTAAATATGTAAAAAATATCAACTTTTAAAATAAAAAAAAAGATTAGATGTATACCTTATTTGGATTAAGATGGAAGTGTATAAACATTAACATTGTGTTAGATACAGATCCATGGTGCCCTTAAATTTGTATTTTATTTTATTTATACTCAACGTGCCTCCGTAAATCTTTATTTAGTACAGTTACATCACAAAATTTGTTACAAAATCATCATTTATATGATGACACTATTTGGCTTTTTTACTCTCACTGACTATCTAATCTGTCTCATTACTTTCATCATTAGTTTTATTTTCTTCTCTCATTACTTTCATTTTCTTCAGACTCACTATTTGAATCTGAATCTCTGCTTTTGTTTGATTCATTTTTATCTTCATCAATTATATTGTTTTTAAAACCTATACATGTTATATTCTTTTCTATTACATCAACATGTGTAGCATTTATTATTTGGTTATCTACTACAATTCAGTAGCCTACTTCTGTATTTCATAACAGTATACCTAATTTTGCTTTATTATGCCATTTGTATTTTCTTAAACAATCTTATATTTTCACAAAAATCCAACTGCAATATAATTTTAAAAACTTGACATTAATTTTTTCATCAAAAATTATTTCATAATGTCATTTACATTCATTAGTTTTAGGTAGAGTTCTGTTTTGCAAGTAAGGTGCTGTTTGAATCACCTTTGGTCAATAAGTATTATTAATTTTTATTTTGGCCAAAAAACACCTAGTCATGTCCGTAATTGATCTGCTATATTTCCTGCTACAATGTTTAACCTGAGTACAAGGTGGGCATGGAATCATTGTGTATCTTTCTTTCTAACAAACTGATACAAATTTGCATTCAGACACATATTACCATAATTTACCATTATCACATATTAGGCTTAAATTCTTTCACCAGTCAAAGTTTCTACTACTATGAAACAGTTACAAACTTCAGACTTTAGATTTAATACAACAAACTTTTACTAGTTTACTATTATCGTTTGTGAGTGATAAAAACATATTTTACCATAATTGCCTGTTGTTACATGAAACCCATTTAAACACCTATGAATCATTTTTTTAATTTCTTTGGATTGTTTTCTCTCATCTTCAAAAGGTAAGTTATCCATTTCACTTTTAATGCATAGCATGCATTTCATATATTCTGATTCTATTTTTTTTGGTACACCAATTAATTCATTTTTGTATAAAGTATTTAAATAATTAAAATTTATATGTCCCAACATATGCCATTTTTTTTTTTTATTGTCATTTTATTTTTATTTTCATTGTTTATTAAAATGACATCAATTTTTTTATTCTGTTTATAAATAATATAACATCATATAATTTAAATTCCCTGCCTTTATAGTGATAACTACCAACTCCCTATATTGCTTACAAATTTTAGAAACCACAAGATACTATTTTATTTTTCATTGTTACTTTAGATTAGCTTATTAGATTTTATTTCATTTCTTTCACTTAAAAAACATTAAACAGTCACTTCACTATTATTTCCATAAACTTGAAATACTATATTATTTTGCCTATTTTTGTGGCAGTTAACATGCGACCATCTCAAAAATTTACATCAATTGGTTTTTCCAACTATTCATCAAAAAATGTATCTTCATTCATAATATGATCAGTGCAACCACTATCGAGTATGTAGTTTATCTGATTCTTAACAAATCTATTATATTATTAATTTCAGATGTATTTACCTCAGAAATACAAGAATTTCCATTGACACAAAGTTCTTTATTATGACTATGATTATTTGTTGATCAGTTTGTTGTACCTCAGCTGTTTTCATCTCAATGATTTTTTCAGCTTCATGACCATCCATGATTTTGTCTGCCACTCTTCTAATGAGAAGCAAATATATAGGCAATGGCCTATTTCCATACAGGTCCATTTTATAACCTTCTTTCAGATGACCAACATTGCTACAATGAAAACATTTTCCTTTCGATTCACTAAAAAAGGCAATTTTTCATATTGTCCTGTATTTCTGTCATGATAGTTGCAAAAGCGATAGTTGTCACAGCACATCGCATAATGTTAAAACTAGTTTTCATTTTTTCAATGAATAGTCTTCATCCTATAAAATTATGTTCATTATGAAGTGTATCCTGACCCTCTCAGGAGAAATATTGTTACAGTACATTAAATTAATATTTTCAAAATGTAAATCTTCAATCTCTTCCTGATGAGTATGGAAGGAAACACAATTTAGTGTTAGTTTCGAGAAAGTGTATTAGAGAATTAAAGCTTAGATTCTAAAAGCTCAACTTATTTTTTTGATTAGGGTTATTCCGCTTTATTTATGATGTTTGGTATATGATAACTACCCACCTTGTAGTGGCCAAAAAAAATTTTGTTATATTTAAAAAAAGTTTTCTTGAGTTATAGATTATTTTTTAAGTTGCCAACAAGTAAAAACAGTCATTTTCGTCAGTTTTTCCGTGAGCTGTATGTAGCATTCTTATTTTACATCATACAGAGGTTAAAAATGCCTTTTTTGGAAAGAGTAAAGATTGAACTTCATCTTATTGTACCCAAAATTCATTTTGTTACATAACCAAATCTTATAATGTTTACTGAAGTTACATTTACATATTGTTTTTTTTTTTTTCAAATTTTGGGCCAAAAATAAATAATGCTTAGGGTAACAGGCCTGTTTTTTAACTTTTAACTCCTAGGTACTAGTAGTACTTATAAAAAAAAAAATGGCCACCAAATCATACGATTTTGAAAATGTTTCATTTTGGGGGCCCAAAAACCACATGTAGTACAGGTGGCAAAAATCTGAAACTTTTACCACAGTAAGTACTTTTTATGTACTTTAAAACTATATAAAATTTATTTTGTTACTCAAAGGGTTCGATGAGTAATCATGCCATCAAAACCGCTAAAAACACTATTCAATAGTGCTAAAACACATGACGCTCAAAACACATGAACAATGTTTCCAAAAATTCACAGCATGTATTTTTTCAGATAATAATGTAGGCCTATTATACAAAATATTTTGATATGTCTATAATGAGATAGCTTATATTCTAGATAGTTTGTTACTTAAAGTATGACTCGTACACATAAACTCATGTTTAAACACAAAAGTGAATAGAGATGCATAGACATGAATGTTTGTGTAAACCTGAATGTAAATATTGTAGAAGGCTGTTACTGTTTTGATTTCAATGTGTTATGTTGTATTGTTGCTAGTTTTAATGCTGTGGTTGTTTATAAAATAACGTTAATGAAAAATTTTTTTTAGAAAATGAATTTTATTTCATGTAATTGTACAAATGTTGCCATTTTAGGATACATACATTCTAGTTTATTTTTTAAAGTTGACATCTTGAAGGGGACCTCCTCTTCTACGTAAACACTCACGAAGTCTCTTCGTTAAATTGTTCATGGTTTGACGTAACATCTCAACTGGAATTTCCGCAATTGCTTCTCGGATCTTTGCCTTCAGTTCTTCCGTTGTAGCAGGTCTACTGTGGAACACTTTCCTTTTAAGGTGACCCCACAAAAAGTAATCGCAAGCTGAGAGATCAGGCGATCTGGGAGGTCATCTAATGTCACCATTTCGTGAAATACACGTTGTCCAAACAATCGGCGTACAGCTGCCACCGATATTCGTGCAGTATGTGACGTTACTCGTCTTGTTGAAACCAGGCTGTGTTAAGAATTGGTGGAAATCTCTTTTGTTGTTCCACAACAAAGGTTTCAAGCATGGCTACGTAACGAGCCGACGTCACTGTGATCGCAAGACTTTGTCATCCTCAAAAAAAATAAGGGCCTATAACACCGTAAGATGACATACCACACCACACGGTCACTTTCTGGCTGTGCAACGGACGCTGGTTTGCTGCGTAGGATTTTCTTGTGCCCAGTATCCCAGTATCTGAAATTTTGCTTGTTAACAAATCCACTGAGGTGGAAATGTGCTTCATCTGACATCCACAGTTCGTGAACAAACTCTTCGTTATCATTTATCTTCTGAAGCATTACGTTACAGAATTGTACTCGCACAACTGCATCGTTCGGTTTCAGTTTCTGGACGATCTGCAACTTGTATGGATGGTATTGCAAGTCCTTCACTAACATTCTTCGAACACTTGAACTATGCAATTGTAAAGATGCTGAGAGACGACGGATTGACCGATGTGGACTTCGTGTGACAGCATCTTGTAAAGCTTGAACATTCTGAGGTGTACGGACGGTTCGCTCACGGCCTGGAGGTTTCTTTTTCATTGCCGAACCAGTTTCCTCAAAATTAGATATCCATATTTTAATTGTATGTGATGATGGAACACGGTCGTGCCGTCCCAAATTAAAATGACGGCGAAATTCTCTACGCGCTCCCTCCACACTGTCATTGTTTTTGTAAAACGCTTTGATAGCAAATGCATGTTGCGCACCACTCCAAGGATCCATGACAACTAAATGGCAGGTTAGGTTAGAGAGGCTGGCGCCACTTATCAAGTGGTACCAATCGCCCACAGCTACCAACAAAACTTTCGAAATTTCTCGTTTCTTTGAATCATTCTGTATTTTAATTTTGTGTATTTGCATTAAACTGTTTTTATTATACTGTTATTAAATTTGGTAGCATTACCAGATATAACTGTTTCAGGTATTCCGTGAGGTGTAAAATAATTTAATAATTTATCATCTACTTCGGTTGCTTGTAAACTTGCAATCTGATATTCTTGTGCATACCTAGAAAAACTATCTACAATTGACAAAAATTTTAGTTTTTTAAAAGAATCACTGTGGATGTGAAGTATTTGTAGTGTTTTAGAAGGTGTTGGAGTCAAATTCATTTTTAAATTTCGAAGGAATCCTTTCGTATTTTTTTTTTTAACTTATTTTGCTATTATAAATTTTGGATATGTACTTTTAAATTTGGGGCATAATATTTGGGTCATTCCTCTACGATTAATTTTACCTAAACGATAATTGTTTATTATTTCTTGCAATTCTTCTTCATTGCTGATATTTAAAACTGTATTTATACATCTTACTAAGTGTAATTGGTAACTCTTAATATACTTGCTTACAGTTGTAATCAAACAGCTGCAGAAACAGGTGTGCAACCGAACAGTTGTAAATTTAATTTTCAAAATACGCAAACTATAATTTACATTAATTCTTTTATAAAATTTATAATATCACTAATAAATTTATATTCAGGTATTTCTACTGTTAACCTTGTTTTTACTATTATCAAAATAATTTTTAATTTTAATTTTTATATTATCAAATAATTTTATTTAAAAATTTTTTTATTTTATTTTTATAATATTTAGTATTTTTATATTTAAAAAATACTAATAAAAATATATTTTTAAATACTTTTATTTATTATTTTTATATTTTAATTTTATGCGTTTTATTTTTTTTAATAATTTTAATATTTGATTTTTCCAAAATTAACTGGTTCATCAGTTGATATTTTTGCCGCTGTTACCTTCATAAATTGCCTGCTTTGTCCTGTAAGTCAATTGGTTAAGTTTCTTCACAGTTTCCACTGTCATCAACATTCACAATCATTGATCGGTCATCCAACTCTGGAAAGTATGAATTAACAGTTTCATTAATAATTTGATCTATTTCATCTCCTGGCATGGTTTCAAAATTTCTGTCTGTTTTGTCATTTATATTTAACTGTATTCTTGATATCACATCTGCATTTGATTTTCCTTTCCTTTCTTGTAGACTATTTCTTTGTCAGATTCTTCTAATTTTAATCGCCACTTAAAAGTTAAGGAGTTTGGTTCCTTAATAGGAAATAGCCATTGTAAAGATTTATGATCAGTAGATATATTAAATTTTCTTTTGTAAAGATGGTTTGTAATTAACAAACTAGAGCGAGTAATTCCTTTTCGATTGTGGAATAATTCTATTTGGTGTGATCACTGAGAGTCCAACTTGTGTATGTGTTGGGTAGATCTATGCTGTTTTTATATTGACTCAATACAGTTTTGATAGCAAATCTGCTGGTATCTGTTGTAAGGTTGAATTCTTTCATAAAATCTGGATATTGGAGTACCGGTTCATTTGACAAAATATTACACATTTCAAAACATTTTATATATTTTGTGTCATCAGTATTTATTTTTGCACTCTTTTAAACATTTAGTTAGTATTTTTGTTATATTAGAAAAACTTTTTGTAGATTTTATTCTACAAAAAATAGTAAATTAGTATTCTAATAAAACTAAAAATCCTTTAATTTCTTTGGCAGTCCTTGGTATCGGATAATATTAATATTACACTGATCTAATCTGGAAAGGGTTTAACTCCATAAGTGTCCTAAATATGCTACCTCTTTTCATTGAAATTCTGTTTTATCTAATTGAATTTTGAAGTTAGCAGATCTAAGTCTATAAAAATTTTTAATTTGATTTGTTCTAAACTAGTCGAATAAATAATATCGTCAAGATGAACAAGACAAATTTCATTTTGAATTCCACGTCATATATTATTCATTATTTGGTGGGCTATTATTTAAATCAAATTTTTAAAATTTTTGGTGTCCTATTTCAGTAGAGAACATTGTTTTCTCTTTGCTACTCGAGTCCACCTCTCCCTAATGAAAACCAGAGGTGAGATCTAATGCACTAAAACATTGGGCTTTTCCTTAGCTTGTCTAAAATGTCCGTTATATCTAGAGTTAACATACTTCAAATATATAACACAACATAAAAATCACTGTTTTGAATAATGTACACTTATTCTCTACATTCTGTAGAGTAATGTTCTTTAACAAATAATATTTTTGAAAAACGAACTGATTTATTACTTTAAAAATTAATTATTTTACTTACAGATATTCTTTTCACAATAGAATGAGTACAAGACTTGTGTCAGATATGCTCTCCAACAAACCAAGTTCAAGGCTTTAATAGCCTTGAAACTTAGGTAAACTTAGGTGTTTGTTTATTTCAATGATGTTATTACGAGGCTTTACATTAAATGTTCATTCTAACATAATGTCTGCAAAACTAAAGAAGATTACACATGAAACAAAGGCTTTTCAGCATAATAAATATTTCTTAGAATAACTACTATTCCAGAAATACATACCAGTAATAATGATTTTATATGAAAAATACTATACTCTAACCTATATATACTAGCATATTCTGTCATGCTTATTCTGATTATTTATTTCGCTCGCAAATACTTAATTAGAACTTTTTAACATGAATACAAAGATTAATTTCCCAACGCAAAGCTTACTTTTTTGTTTAATTACAAAAATTGAGTAATTATTCAAAAGTACAAAATTTGAAAAAGAAATGAACACAAATAGTAGGAAATGTGCACGAGTTGAAAAAAGTACTCTAGGAAAAATAAAATGTATATATAAATACATACATAGATGTAACTTTTGTTAGTATATGTGTACATACATGCAAATGAATAATGTTGTTTGAGTTTAGCGTAGATTCTGGGAAGATTTTATTAGTAAATTGCATTACTAATCTTTCTGAATAGACCACTGGCTGAGCTCACCCTAGAGCATGATGCATAAAATTGCCCATGAGAGAAACAGTTTTCCCCTAGATATTTCCTGCCAATTTCAAGAGTCGTTCTTAAGACTTTTTGAGTTTCACTGCCAAAAAACTTAGAGGAAATTGCATCCTATGATCTCGAAAGGATATGTGTATATACATGCTAATAAATAAGCGTTAAGTAACATGGTTGCTTGTACAAAACATTCATTAAGAATATTTGTAACATAAGAAGTGAATATTTTAAGTTTTTCTTTTTATATTTAAATTTAATGAGTGTAAAGGTCCCCTTCTCGGATAACAAACAGATAAAAGAACTAAGATTAAAACTAAAATACTAATAATGGTTAGCACTAGAATAAAACATAGAACACTGATGCAATTAAGTTGATGAAAAACAACAAAAATCAACTTTTAATATTAAAACCAAACAGAACAAAACTTTTTTCCTAGTGTTTATGTTGTAATGCTTCATAAAATTTAACATTATTTGCCACCATAAGAAACATAATGTAACATAAGAAACCATCAAGTTTACCCGATATATAACGTCATAAAGATTTCATATGACCTCATTTCACCAGGGGAAATTTTTTGGTACTGTAATTCGATATATATTGTGTTTATTATTTTTCATTTTCATGTGCAATATTTTCCTGTCATTGTATAATAATTTTATTTTTTCAGGCTATAATTTAAAATAAAATGTAAACTACATTTTATGTACACGTTTTTTATTGTTATTTTCAGCAAAACTAAAAATGGAAAGAGAATAATTTACGTTGAAATAAAAAAGTGTTTTTGAAAGATTTAATTGAATCAGGCTACTTATTTATATATGTACACCAATAATATTTTTTAAATCCATATTTAGTTTCATTTTATTAAGTGTGTTGGGGGTTTATCTAATATATTACTAAGTAATATGAAAGAAAGTGTGGATCTGTTTCTTTGAAACAGATCCACAAACTTTCACAGAGAACCAACCGACCGATCGCTTTCAAATTTTCAGAATACATTCAGGTTATAACAAGATAGGTTTTAAGCCATAGATTGAGGCCCTACCCTCCTTGGGGGTGAAATTGTGAAAACTTGGGGGTGAAAACTGTTTCAAAGAAACAGATCCACAAACTTTCACAGAGAACCAACCGACCGATCGCTTTCAAATTTTCAGAATACATTCAGGTTATAACAAGATAGGTTTTAAGCCATAGATTGGGGCCCTAGCCTCCTTGGGGGTGAAATTGTGAATTAAAGATATTCATTAAAAAAAAAGAATTAATTCTTTCTTCATTAACTTTCTGTCATCGTGGTAACAGAAATATAATGAAATAAAATTACTAATTTTTTTATTGAATATCTTAAAATATATTATCACAACCGTGAGAATAGCTAATGCGTTAGGGGTCCAGTTGGCAAAGCCCTGACCGGGTTAGTGCAAAATAAATTCATAATTTTCTTAAACTTATTTTTGGTTATTTTTTTCCAAAAGATAAATTCAGTACATATAATATTATTTAATCTAATACAAAATTAATAAATTTTTTTTTAATGATATAATATAAATTATAACTTATTTCATTTTCTCCCTTGTATTCTAAACATAGTTTAATATGAAATAAAAATTATGATAAACACCTTTTGTAAAAACTGATAAAGGAATATTTTGCCTTCATGTTTTAATGTAGTTTATTTTTGGAAGGTTTTGTCAGCGGAGAGGAACCAGCCCCCAAAACCATGCAAGTACAGAGAGAATCGACCCACCTGAGCCACTCCAGGACAGAGAGGACGTGACCGGAGCTACTCTAGGCACTAGAGGATCAGATACATAAAGTCACTTAAAGATGAATGTCGTATGTATGAATATGTGTGATTGTGGGGGTGGATGTATGTGAATAAATATGTGGTGTGTGTGTGTGTGTGTGTGTGTGGATGAGGGGTGTATGTGTGTGTGTTCCTGGGGTGGCTCAGGTGTGCCTTTTCCTGTCTGTTTCTGGAGTCACTCTGTGTGCCATTTTCTCTTCTTTTCTGGAGTCGCTTGTGTAGGTCACATTCAGCATAACATAAGACCATCTAAATTAAGAGCAATTTATGATATTTATTTACTAAGAAATGAAACTATAAATAAATATGAGGAATATCATTCAAATTTGACTATTACATGAACTCAGTTTATTTATATTAATACTCAACTGATGAACCTCGCACCATATACATTTTTTTAGTTTGTATTGTATTGAATTTTGCATTTTATATTTAATATTTTGTTAATTAATTAATAACTTTGTTAAATAAATTTTTTAAATAATAGTAGTAATAATAATAATAATTTGTAAAATAAAAATATTTTAATTTAATTGAAAATTAAATTGAATTAATTTAATTGAAATTTAATCAAAAAATGTATGTTTGTATTGTATCAAATTTGTATTTTATATTTACATTTTTGTTATTGTTGGCAAATAAATAAATAAAGGTACAGAAAAATTAAATATTATTTGCACCTTCCCGACAAAATATCTGTTTTTACTTTATTTACTAATTTCTAAGACACAAATAGGCTTAGTACTTCAGTATTCCCTTTAACCTTTTCTGTTTTTAAAATTTGTTCCTATATAATAACAGGTGTTGAATACATGAGAAATTGAAAACCATGTCTATGATGACCTTATATTCTTTTGAATCTTTTGTTTGTTTTGGAACCAAAGTGAAAATTCAATCAAAGGCACTTGGATAGAGAATCAGCTGGTGGCTACAGTATATTTAATACTTGACATTTTTTAGTGATATTTTGGTTATGGTGCCGTGGAGTGAGATTAATACTAAAATTTTGAATGAATAGAAAGCATTCAACCCCCTGCTTTATCGCAGCACTTAACTAGTGCCTGGAAGGCTTCGGCATAAAAAAATTTGTCAGTACATCTGAAACATTGTAGGATAGCCTGCTTGACTTGGTTGTCACTGTAGAAATGTTGGCACCCTTTGTGATCACACCAAGCAGTTTAGTGAAAAACAAACTTGTAAATTTGAGAATAAAACAAAATTAAATTTTGTAGAATAATAATTAGAAAATTAATATCACATGCAGTCATGCTGCCATATGTATGTTCTTATACATTTGATCAATTACCTATATTTAGAAATTTAAAATGAATCGGAAAAAATTCTTTTAAAAAAGTTCTTTTAGAACTTTCATATTTGAAAAATGTTCGTTGCAAGGTTGTTACAGATGTTTTTATAATCTGATGCAGTTTTATGTTTAACTTTTATCCAATCTCATTACATTATACCTCTTTCATTTAAAGTAAACTGTACTCCATTCTCTACGAGTTTTCCAATTGACTTTCAGGTTCAGAGAAGAATTAATCCTCAAGTAATTTTTATAATCATCGATACATTTTTATAAGTACTTTTATAATCGATTCAATGATGTTCGAAAGAGAGCTGAGGCTATCATGTGATTTGCTCTTTGGTTCGCCATTTAGGAAAAGCAATAATACTATACATAATGGAATCTGTTAATTTCTTAACAGAAATCCATTCATTATGCCTGACAATAGTTAAAGGCCACTGGCTAGTGACTACATGAAAGGAAGATACAATTTGTAAGGCAAAGTCAGCTGGATTTCATGAAGGAGATAAAATGTGGATCAAGCATCTAAGAAAGGAAGTTAGTAGATGTCTGAAACTTAAAACCGATTTGAAAGGACCTTACCATTGTATTGAACAGAATCAACAATGTAGTTTACAGAATTCAACTTAATTGAAGAATGAAAATCATAGTTCATCTGGACCACCTGGTGCTTTATCATTATGCTTGAACAAACAAAAGGGCAAGTCAGGTACTGGTACTGCAGGTCAGACCTTAGGCCTGGAGATATAAATACTATCGAGAACCAGCAGAATGACAGTTTCTGTTTAATGTGTGATAAGTGCGAGAGCAGTAATAAATGAGAAAAGAGCGCATCACAAGTATTCTGTTTTGGGATATAATTTTGGGATATATTCTGTGTTATCTGATATAAGTACGAGAAGTTGATCAGCGAGTTCTTTGTGAACAGGAGACAAAGTAACATTGTTCATTTATAAAAGGTATTTTCATTTTCTTTTTTTAAACATTAAAAGTGAATAATTCTTGCATAAAAAATTGTTGATTTTGTGATTATCTTGATGTTACAATCTCTTGTTAATTAATAAAGAGGTATAGTATTTCTCTAATTTAAATTTTTTGTTTAATTGATGTCCTGTAAATTTGGCAACACTTCTCGGAATATCTGTATACTAAGTTGGTGGTAAATAAAAAATGTGTTAAACCGTATATCTTACAAGCTTATGTTTAAAATTTTTATATTTAAAATAATTGTACCATTTACAATAAAAATCAATGGATTAATATTTATTAAAATGTTATAATAAAATTAGAAATTTAAAAGGAAAACTCTTTATTATCGTCACTGAACTATTTCAAATTTAACAAAATTTTGCAGCAATAACTATCACTCATGTTGCAACATGCTGGTTGTTCCCTCTGCTCCAATCTCGAACTGCCACTCCGTGTCAATCTTAGCTCACTGTGCAGCCTTAGATCATAAGAGAAAGATTCTTTTATTGCTCTAGAACTCTCATCTTATTTTAAATCATATTTGAACTATATTAAGGTTTGAAAATGAAATTGTAAATTTTATAGCAGAAGAATTTTTACCTGAATCTTGAGGAGGTGTCTATTGTCCAGGAAAAAAATGGAAATTTTTTAAGATTCTTTGGCGATCCAGGTTTTCAAAGCGGGATTGCACTGGACTTCGGTGTCCATCGTTCTACTGGGGGTAAAACGATTAATTTTTGTTATGGACAAGATTATCGCTTAAATAACTGGATACAATTCCCACAGACACAGCAAGAAATAAATGAAGCGAACTTGCTATAGCAAAGTCGCTAAGTTGTATGTTTTATTGTAGCAAAACGATCGAATAGTAGATTTGCTTTTGAAAATAACGCGGTAGTAGAAGACGAAAACGATAAATATAATGATCAGCGAAATGAAAACGAAGGAATAAAAATTCTAGGCAAACAAAAGCTAAAAGAAAAGGAAGAGAAATGTTTCAGTTTTTATTAAATGCATAATAACTTTTTTCAATCATTGTATTTTAACTCACCCTTTTCCTTCCTTCAAAATTACTTTAAAAATTTAATAAAGATATATCAGAATAAATAACAAACAAATTTAAAATAACATGCTAATAATATCTAAGCAGGCGCTTTTGTGTGTGCGTATGAACTTACATATATATGTAAGTGCAGTGTACTGAATGTACTTTACACAGCATATGCACCCGCATGCGTATGCACGTGGTGGTGAAAAAATTCGGTTTTTAGATCTCAACGGAAATATCCATTTTGATCATCTGTGAATCTATTTTGAGTAGTTTCAGCGTGACGTTTTTATGTATGTATCGAGTGGTTTTGTTTTTATGATTGCAATCGACTGGTCCAAAAAAAGCCCAAAATCAAAAACGTTTGGATTATTGACTTTTTCTTAACTGCAGTAATAAGTCCTCATTGAGAGCTTTTCAACGATATATCATAAGTGGTACTTATCTACATTGGTTCTAGAGTTATAACTCAATAAAATTTTAATTAAGAAAAATTTGGATCTTTCAAGGGGAAGACACATCGGCGAGAATCCGACTTCATTTCCTTTTTTTTTAACTTTTTTAAATCTAAATATAATGATTTATTAATAATTATTAACCTGTGATTGTAAAAAAATTACAATAAATAATAATTCAGTAATAACAAATATACTGTATATATATATTATATATATATACAATTATTAATTGTAATTAGTAATTTAATAGGCGTACAAGGAAGTCTTGTGGTATCCACATCAGAATTTTGATAAAGGAAAAAGGTTTTAGGATGTATTTTATTTTAACTAAAGAGGACAAATAATAAAAATTCTTCCAACTCTTCGTTAGTACAAAATTTAAAGACCAAAATAAAAAAGAAAACCAATAAAAAAACAACAGGGAAAAAAGTTAATCAAACTTAAAAATCAGGAAAAAATGTTTTCATTAATATCGGATGAAAAAGAAAATCCAGTTTTCACCAAAGTGTCCGTAAGTATTTCCACGTCAAAGTCACTAGCGGCTCGTAGCTAAAATTAATGGGAATGCTGCTCCAGAAAATTTTTTTCTGGGCTTTTTCAAGACCATGTTTAAAGTTCTCTGTAAAATAAAGAACCGAAAAAAATGAATCGAGTATAAAGCTGGAAGCATGATAATAATCTAATTCTACACTTTTATCACATTCAAGAATACGGTACATGGTTTTTAAGCGCATTATGCTTACAAACCGTATTCGGTTTAACCGAGTAAATAATAAAATGCCAATACAGATAATATTTTTTAGTATTATTAGATAATTACTTAATAAAATGTCCGTTAAAAAAATACTATAGTCGAACGGTGCTTAATTTAAATTTTTATTTATACAAATAAATATGTAATTATTTTTTACTAATTACCGTCTCTTTTGTCCTCCTAATGTTTTTGGAGAGATTTGGCGATCAAAGAGCCCTTGCTTTCCGCCATCTTCTGATCACTACTGAAAAAAAAGCTATACTGCTTTCATATTCCTTCCATCGACTAAACTAGAAAAGGGAACGAATAAGGAACGTTCCATACACATGCGAAATAAAAAAAACTATCTTCCACCTGCATGTCAGGGTCATCTCTGCTGTTGCAACAGTGCTCTCTCTGCCTATCAGCCTCGCGTGCAGCTTCCTATGTGCGCAACCAAACACCACGCCGCTGAAACTGAGAAACGCACAGTTCCGCACAAAGATTTTTGTATCTGTTTCATAAACTCGGGGATGGTTACTGACATTAATCATAAGGATTATATATTGAACAAGTATAAAGAAAGAATTAATGAAATAGGATTAAATTTTATCGATAATATCAAGTGGAAGTAGGGGGTGCTGCAGTTCCACAGTGCCTATACGCGAGCCGCCACTGATCGGTGACAAGATAGATTGTGTATTCGCTGGCGTAACTCTGTGCAAGATCGGTTGAATGACGTTTTTTCTAATCGCTGGCTCGGTCTAGATGGATCCGATGACAGCTTATTTGCGACGATTTCCAAGATCACCCGACCTGAACCCGTGTGATTTTTACTCTGGGGTTTAATACATGATTTTGTGCATATCTTTGCTAACTATTGATTTTCCCGTTTTGAGGTACATGATTGAAATAGCTGTCGCCTCCATTCCTCCAGACATATCGATTAAGTATAGGATAAACAAGCGTACAACATGATATTCACATTGAATACTTGAACGGAAAAACTTAAGAATTTTTATTAGCTCGAATATTGTATACTGTATATAATACAGTGTATGTATATACTTGCATGTATTGTGTATTGTATATTTCATACAGTATACAATAATGTAATCTATACTCTAATTATACATATACGTACAATTTTCTAAATATTGGTCTACAAGATTGATATCAGCATCAAGACAAAGTTATATTAATCAAGACCACATACACTGCAATCATTCATAGAATCAGAAAATATTTTTCTAATAAAAACTTCTAAGATCAAACATGCGCAAAATATAATTTTTATAAATTTTATTATTTTTTTTTTTTGTGTTTTTTGGGCGAAAAACGCTTTAGCGTTATCTTCGCCCGGCATAAAATTTTATAAAAGAAGATAAACTATAAACGAAAACTGTCTTAAAAACTAAAAACTTACAACTAATATCACAGCTAAAAATTTATTTTTAAAAATACTTAAAATTAATATCACAGCCATAAAAATAAAATTAAAAATAAGCAAAAAACTAAAAACGTAAAATTTAACAAAAAATAAAAAGATTTAAAAAAGTCCAAGAGGGGTGTAAAGGACCCCAAATCGGATAACAGGAAAACTAAAAAAATTAACATAAAAAACTAAACCTAGGTTAAAAAATAAAATATTTTAAAGCTAAAATTTACAACTAATAACGCAGATAAAATATCACTAAAAAACTTAAAATTAATATCACAAAAATCATATAAATAATATCACAGTGGGAAACTTAATAAGGTAACATTTATTCAAAAGGAAACAAAAACTATATAAAATTTAAATAAAACTCAATAAATTTAAAGAAGTCAAAGAGGGGTGTAAAAGATCCCATTCTGGATACAGAATAAAAAATAATAAAAATTATAATTAAATAAATAGAAAAACAAAATGTTAAAACAATTCTTCAGCACTAGAATAAAAAAATATATACAACTTTAAATTTTGTGTAAAATATTAACATTTTGTAAAAATAGCAACACCTGGTCTAAAATTTCCTTATTACTGCCCAAAATTTGGCGAATGTTTTTGGGTAATTTAAATTTACAACACAGCACCGCATAACATATGCAATCCACAAGTATGTGGCACACAGTATGCGGGAGTTGCATCGTGCAGGTAAAAGTGCGTGTCTTGCTGACATCAGGTACTTGTGTGTGACTCTGGTGTATCTTAATCGCAATCAACTAAGAACGACTTCCTCATGATGAATTTTTCTGCATGAGGAGTCCCATGGCAACACAGAATCTTTAATGTGCCGGAGTTTGTTATCAACGATAACCGTCCAGTCATCTTACCACTTTGTATGAAGAGACTGTTTTATACAATTAATGAAGTCAGAAATAGCAACACTAGTGGTAAAAGGAAACTGATTACCTGAGTCTTTAGCAGCGGAATCTGCTCTTTCATTACCTGGAATTCTCACGTGGTTATGAATCCAACAGAAACTCACTCATGCATTGCAGTGGTTCAACTCAGCAATTTTATTATAGATTTCAGTTACCAAAATTTTCTAAAGCTTGGAGTACACTACACAAGTCACTAAAAATAAATATATGATGGTATTTTGGTTTGACAATATTTGACAAGTTTGACAATATTCAATGCCTTATTGATAGTGTACAGTTCAGCAGTAAATATACCTGAAATATTAGGCAGACCAAACACATAGATTCTGCTATTAAGAATAATTAACATCCAACGGTATCATTCTCTTTTGATCCATCTGTGTATACTATTGTGTCTGAGTTTATTTTGGAGAGAATGTGGTGAAAACTTTCTTGAAAGACAACAGGTGGTGTTGATTGTTTCTTGTATATGGTAAGATCAAAAATAAAATTTATACAGTTGATTCTCAACGGAGAATATGAACAGGGATATGTTGAAAAATAGAAGGTATGTCAACATTTAAAAGTTGTAGTAACTGCTGGGTACGTACACCCATAGGTGCAATAAAACTTTATTGTTTACTTACCTTGGAAATTGTACTAGAATTGGTGGTGTAGTTATGTAGTAAAAAAAATTAATTAATGAAAATAGTACAAAAAAAATAATTAATGAACTTGTTACTTCTAGTTATTTTTTTTAACACTTTGATATAAAAATACCACATTGAGGAAAATGTAAAAAAATAAGTTTAATTTTACAAACGTAGATTTCAACAATTAATTGTTTAATAATTGCTTGGCTTTATAAATTTTCATAACAGAAGTGTATTGTGGTAGGAGAAGGAAAGCCAAGAAATGATTAATGGGATTGAGTGTTTTACTATCTCCAGAAAAAAAAAGTTTAAAAAAAATTATAACAACAAAATAGTTTCATAATTTTCATAATTTGATAGCAGTAAATAATTCACGTTTTAATTAACTTCTTTGACACATTTGAGGTTTTTATATGTCCTTGAAAACTAATGTTAATTGAAATAAAATTTTAATATCACGAATTTTTCTCTTTTAATGGAGTTATTGAAAGAACATAGAGTACCTAGGAGCATAATATAGATCAAGCTTTTAATACATAAAGATCAAATAGGCCCCTCAAAAAAAACTTTGAAAAAAGAGATTGAATATCCAGGCTTTAAATTTTAAATTGAGGAAGCTTTTTGGAGGAAAATAAAACTAAACCTTTTAGAAAATATTATGAATTTTAATTTTTTCAGAAGGTTGAAGACATTAAAATAAAAACACAGTTCCAATATTGTTATATTTAAATTTTTGTTAATTAAAGGGGATTATGGGTATGAGCCCTTTGGGGGGAAAAAAACATAAGCAACTTCTATATGATTTTCAATTTTTTTTCAGGTATATTCATTTCAAGAAGAAAGATTTAATAATTGCAATACTTATACTTGTTTAAAATTAGCTGTTTGGAAAAGAGAGCTTTTGGGAGCAAAGAGTTTGGTACTTCTGGATTTACACATTTGAATAACTTTTGTTTGAAAATTTCAGTTAATTTTGAGGGGGGTGAGCTAGAAACCATAGGCAGCAAGAAAACTTGATCCTCTTAGATGTTTATATATTTATTTTTTTCTGAAAGTAAAAACCCATTTTGAAAGAGAACAATTTAAAAATTATATTATTTAATTTTTTGTAAATTTAAGTGGGCCACAATGTTAGAGTTTTTTAATTCAGTTTAGTTTCGTTTTATATTTTTACTTTCTGTTGTGGAGACAACGAAGACTGAAACTCTCTCCTTCACCTATGTGAATTTTTAGTTTTTTTGAAAGTAGAACATATTCAAAAAAAAAAAAATATTTTACTTCAGCATTTAATTATTTTACGGAAATAAAATTTGTACGGATGGAAATTTACGATCCAGTAATGGTATGTTTCTGGTCCTATAGAATCAGATTTCAAAGTTGGTGGATGTATAATAAATGGTTTTTTCACAGACTTTATTTTTATTCAGATTTTATTTGTTATTAATATTTTACCATTACATAAATAGTAGAACCAATCTACATAAATAGTAGAACAGTAGAACCAATCTGACAGAAAATGAGGTTGTTCAGTTTGGCATTCAGGTAAGCTTTTAAACAATGAATAAGTTTTTTTGTTATCAGTTTAATAGTTGTTAATAATTAAAAAAAGAAGTAAATCAACAAGCAAACAATTATTTGTGATTATTCTATTTATTTTTGTGTTCAAAATTCGTGACATGTAGCAATGTCGTCAATGAGTACATAGGTATGTATCAAGCTAAATGTTTTACCCAGAATTGCCCAACTGTAATTGCATTTGCAATCGTTTCTGTTTCAAAACATCGCTTTAAATCTCTAGTCTGTACAATATATATTGCACAGCTTACATATATGTTGAAATACTTTTTTAAGACAGAGTCTTAAGACAGATTCTGCATAATGTCTTTCAGATCTACTAGGCTTTTGTGACTGTAACAATGGAGCCAGTAGTAACAAACAGACATCAAAATATATTTGAACTATAGATTATTAGAGAAGGTTGAAATATAAGGCCTGGTTTTAACTTACAGCTATACTGGCTACTGCTTAAGATTTTTGTAAAATCCCTGAATAGGAAAAAGACATCCTGGATATGTACTAATCATCACCAAGTTCTACTAATGAAGTAATTTCCTCAATCTGCTATTAGATATTGCTAAAATGATTCTGCAGATGAATCCTGTACTGAGTCTGTTAAAATTCTCTAGTTACATTTATAGAAGAGAAAAAATCAATAATAAGGTGAATCAATAATATGTAATATGTAATAATATGGTGAATGTAACAATCAACCTAAGGAAAGAATGGTATTTAAAATTTTTAGTGAATTGTACAAAAGAACATTTTGGTTTAAACTTCTTTCAGTTTTTTGTTATCAGTTATCAGAAGTGTAAAAAGATGAAAGAGTTTCACAAAAAAAGGTTGGTTATTTAAACCAATAATAAGAACTTTCTCTTCTCACAGAATTTGTATTATCTTTTAAAGAATCTATTGCAAGTAAAATAAATTCTAATGTTACATATTATATAAATAGTAAATTTAAATTAAAAAATCAAATAACATTATCTCATCTGGATGTTCATAATGATTGTCACAATCATGTCTTGAGTTTTAAGAGACTACAAAAACATTACATTGTTTCACTGTTGACTTTTTTATATTAATTACACTAAATAATTTTTATGTACAGAGTAATAAAAAGGTAGGAATATAGTTTTTAAATTTCTTATTTATTTTATTTTTTTACTAATATTATATAAAATGACAATGAACTTGATTTACAACAAAAAAAATAGATTCTGAACAGTACTGGAAGACCGAAAATTCCCACAAGATGAAAATATCACAGGGCATTTTAGACTTCTTTATAAATACATCTGAACATTTATTGCATTACAGATAAATTTCAAGGTACAGTGGTTAATGTATCAGATATGGATTTTGTAGAACATTTTTATTAGAGGAAACTGGTAAAGAGTTGGTTTGACATTTTTGAAAAGTACAAAAAAAGATGACATGGATCTTATAGCAGCTCTCCATAGTAAGGTCATACTGAAATTGATGTAACATCCAAGATTGTTACACAGTTTTCTGAAAAACTACTAAAATTCTGTTTGATGATGCTTAATTTATTATTATTATTGAACCAAACTTTCTTGGTAAGATTATCTAATCGGATTAGGCTTCTTTTAAGTTTTCAGACACATATAACTGTGTGTATTAGACAGATGAATATCTTTCAGTGACGACTTGTGTACAGGCACTGTGGAACTGCAGCTACCCCTATTTCCACTTGATATTATCAATAACATTAAATATAATGAGTATTTTTTTAAAAATTCTTTCTTTATACTTGTACAATATATAATCCTTAAGATTAATGTCAGTTGCCATCCCCCAGTTTATGAAACAGCTACAAAAATCTTTGTATGAAACTGTGTGCTTCTCAGTTCCAGTGGCATGGTGTTTGGCTATTGTGCGCATGTGTACATAGGTAGCTGCACATGAGGCTATGAGGGAGAGAGAGCACTGTTGCAACAGCAGAGATGACCCTGGCATGCAGGTGGAAGGTAGTTTTTTTTTACTTCGCATGTGTATGGAACATTCCTTGTTTGTTCCTTTTTCTAGTTTAGTTGGTGGAAGGAATATGAAAGTGGTTTATTTGTTTTTTCAGTAGTGATCAGAAGATGGCGGAAAGCAAGGGCTCTTTGATTGCCAAATCTGTCCAAAAAAACTAGAAGGGCAAATTGAAGGAGAACAACATTATGTATTTGTTTTTGAGTACATAGAAATTTAAATTAAGCACCATACACTACAGTGTTTGTAAGCAGACATTTTATTAAGTTATTATATAACAATACTAAAAAATATTATCTGTACTGACATTTTATTATTTATTCGGTTAAAACAAATACGGGTTTTAAGTGCAACATGCTTAAAAACCATGTACCATATTCTTGAATGTGATAAAGTGTAGAATTAGATTATTATTCTGCTTCCAGCCATTCATTTCATTAATATTTTTGTTGTTTTTTATTTTACAGAAAAATTTAACCATGGCCTTGAAAAGGCCCAGAAAGTTTTTTGGAGTAGCACCCCCACTAATTTTAGCTATTAGCCAGCACTGATATCCTTACTCATTTCTTAAATGAACCAGTCTTCACAATACAACTGTTAGTGATAATAGTTACCTAAACATGTTGCATGATGTCACAATGCCACAACTTAGAACCAGGGAAAACTCATCTTGCTTCAAATCCTTCTTGGGCAAATCTTCTTGCTTCAGTTCTTTTTTAATAAACCTTTTAAAGGCTTTTAAAATATTCTTAATCTAGTCATTCGGCACAAAGCAATACTCAGTTTGATTTTTGTAAACTCCAAATACAACTAAAGAAAATATTCATTAAATTAATGACCCTGTTAAAAATGTTGTGGTCAATCTCTTGTGAAGTCTGCTACTTAAATGAAAAACATATGACATTGTTTACATTGTGATTTTTATTGTTCCCACTGCACAAATCACTTAAGGCAATTGGAGAATTATTCTTTACTCTTATATAATGTCATTTTCAGTAGAGCTGGAAAAAAGACAGCTGGAAAATTACTTGGTCAGTCCTACTAGAACTGCTCTACCAGTAAGATGAGGCATCTTCTCATTATGCTTTTGCAATAAGGGAATACCTTGATTCTACCCACAGCTCAGACAACATGGCACCTTAATATGTATCCACAGCTGAGAAAACAAGGCAGCATTGAATGGCAACCATGTTCATCTTATTTTTAATCAATGGGCTTCTTTTTTTGGGACATAGTAAAGAAAAATGTTTTTGAAAGGAAACCCAAGATGTTAGTGAATAAATAAAAATGTTCTTCTCAGAAGCATTTATAGACAGACACAAATACGGACTGGAATTTGTGTAATAATAGTATCTCAGTGTTTTGGATAGGTTGGAGAAATGTTGCAAAGTTGATTGAAGATATTTCTAGCACTTACAATATTAAACAGTATTAAACAAATGTAAATATAATAAAATTTAAATAAACCATATTGTATACTTACTATTGGGCCACTCATTTATTAATGACTGGTTTAGAGTTATGTGGCAAAATTAGATTTAAGAACAGTTAAATAAATAATTAGTAAGCTGATATATCACCTGTATTTAATCATTTTTGGTATTGAGTTTTCCATTAGCGAAGGTGACCTCTAATCAAATTATTTCTGTTCAAGTAGTCATTCTAATTATACTAAATTTTATACTTATACAAATTTCTATGTAATTTTAAGTTTGTAATTTTCTCTTACATTATTATTTAATTGTAAAGGAGTTAAGTGTCGTGTACTCTATATATAGAATGAATATATATATATATATATATATATATATTCTATATTGATTCATGGCCATATTATGTTTTTTTTTTCATAAAATATTTCAATTAAAGTCATTTTTTACATATTTTTATGTCATAGTAAAAGTCTTTATATATATTTTGTATGATGTACTTTTTAGTGCATTTAATATAAGAATGGTTTTAAAAAATTTTTTTTTTATATATTTTTTATTTTTATTATTACAACCAATTATATTTTAAAGTGATGACTAAATACCCTTAAATTGACACATTATAATAAACTATAATTTACAAAAAATGATTGTAATTAAGCAAAAACCTTGAGTTTTGTTAAATGTTACATAAATTATTATCTAAGCTATTATTTTTCATTTGTAAGAAATTATATGATAGTATTTTTTTGGAATTTATCATTAGTTTTTACACCTTAATTATTAACAACTTTAAGTTCTGCTTGGAAATCATTAACAGCTGAAGTTAACGTTTTTTTTTTTTTTGGTGTTAAATTGAATCCAACTTGTAGATCATTAATTAATTTTCACTGGTAAGTAATTTAATTCTTTATAAAATTATATCGACATAAATAATTAATCAAATTAATTTGGATATGTGGTATCGATAATTTGCTGTTAATATCTGTGATTCTCAGAGAAAAAAACTCGATCAGGCCACATTGTTTTAATTTTGAGAATGTGTAAACAAATTGATTTTATAATCATACAAATAATTCTATATTTGATAAAAAAAGTTTTTAAAGTAATAATATATTTTAGTATAGTATAATATACTAAAGTATATTATTACTAAACAAATAATAATAATACTAATACTATATAGTATTATTACTTAAGTAAGTTGTTTTTTTTAGAGGAACCTGTAATTTAAATGATATTCCACGATTTTTTGTACCTTTTTTTTCTTGTATATCGCTGTCGTTGAGTGTAATGAAAATTTATTTTCTTTTTCTATTTTTAGATTTATCAAGATGCAGTTATAAGGAGGTTATTATGGGATACATTAATTTTTATTTTTATTTTTTATTTTTATTAATTTTGAATTTTGGATTTAATAGTAACTTTTTTTAATTAATTTTTTGAATTTTGCACTTAATTATGTACATATCGCCCGTCACTCTCATAAATTGAGATAAGTCGTAACAAAGTAGATGTACTGGAAAGTGTATCTAGAACCGGACTTTGGCTTATATTTATTTACAATATGTATTTTTGTTTGGTCTGTTAGTTTTTTTGAAAAATTTTTTTTTTGTTTCTTTCTTTCTTTTTAATTTAATTTTTTTAAATTTAATTAATTGTACTGTAAGGGCTAATTAAATTTTAATTTAGAATAATTATTTTTTTTAGTACCTTTTGTATCAGGGTTAATTGATTTTTTAGATTTTTTTTTTTTCCCAATTAATGAAGATTTACTTCGAACTGCATTTTACTGTTGAATAATTATTTATAAGTTTGGGGTTGTTTTGATATGAAATTAGTTTTTTTTTATATCTGGTTATCTAGTAATTTGATTTAATCAAGAATTTATTTTTGTTAATTTATTTTTTCTGCATTTTGAAATTTTAAATTAAGTTGGATAAGCTCTTTTTTTTATATAATTTATTCTTTTTTTTGTTTTTTTGTTGGATTAATATCTTTTATCATTTTAAGTTCGTTGTAGATTAATTATTTTTTGTTATTAATTTGTTTTTTTACTGGATTTAAATTAATTATTTTATTTTTAATTATGATTAAATTAGTAGATTTAAAAATTTTAATCATGAATTAGGCAAAAATTAATTTTTCCTGTTTATCAAAAACTTTTGTCCTTTTGTTATTTATTTAAGATTTGGCCTGCTCAGTCATTTTAATTAGTCGCAGTATTTTGACTATGCTAAGGTAGCATAATAATTAGTCTTTTAATTGAGGCCTGGAATGAATGGTTTGACGAAAATTATACTTTATTTTTTTAATTTAATTTGAATTTTACTTTTATGTTAAAAAGCTTAGATTTTGAAGAAGGACGATAAGATCCTATAGATCTTTATTTTGTTTACAACAATTTTTAGTCTATTTTTTTATTTTTTGTAAATTAAATTTTGTTGGGGTGACAGGTAAAATTTTAATCTTTATTTTTTTTACATTTATTTATGTAATTTTGTGTAGGCAGGCCACGTTTGGAATATGTAAAACAAATTGTTAGGGATGTAGGATGTAGAGGGTATACTGAAATGAAACGACTAGCACTAGATAGGGAATCTTGGAGAGCTGCATCAAACCAGTCAAATGACTGAAGACAAAAAAAAAAATGTAATTTTGATCCTTTATTTTGATTTTAAGATTTAGATACCTTTGATAGATAGATAGATTGATAGATTTGTTTGCGACCTCAATGTTGGATTAAAAATCTCTGTGGGGTAGGTTTTACAGTTTTAGGTTTGTTCGACCTTTAAAATTTTACATGATCTGAGTTCAAGCCGGTGTGAGCCAGGTTGGTTTCTATCTTCTTTTTTTTAATTCTAATTGGAATGAAAGGATGTTTGGTAATATAATAATTTATTTACTAATTTGGCAGATTTAAGTGCTTTAAATTTAGAATTTAATTATGTAGTTTTACAGCTAGTAAATGTTTATATTTTGTTCTTTTTTTTATTTATTTTTATTCTTTTGGGTGCTGCTTTTTTTACCTTATTTGAACGGAAGGTTTTAGGTTATATTCAGTATCGTAAAGGTCCTAATAAGGTGGATTTATTTGGGTTATTACAGCCTTTTAGTGATGCTTTAAAGTTGTTTAGAGGAGAGTATTATTTTCTTGTTTTTGGTAATTATTTGATTTATTTTTTTGTCTGTGTTTTAGGTTTGTCTGTTTCTTTATTATTTTGGTTATTGTTTCCTCTTACTTTTAATTGTGTTGGATTTATTTATTGTCTAATTTTTTTTTTTTGTTCTGGGCTAGGAATTTATTTTATTATGATTGACAGTTGATCTTCTAATTCGGTTTATTCTTTATTGGGTTGTATACGTAGAATTTCTCAAAGTATTTCTTATGAGGTTGTTTTTTTTCTAAAAAAAAACAACCTCATAAACAAAAAACAACATGTTAACATGTTAAGCAACATGTTAAACAAAAATACATGATTTTTTTTTCTTATATGTTGATGAAAAAATAACTAAAGCTGTCTAATTGAACATATTTTGTTCTGTATTCACTTGATGTACTTTTAGTTATTGTATTTGTTTTGAAAAGAACAAGAACACAAAACAATACTAAATTTGATTTTTGTAATCAACATTACAACCAAAGAAAGCCTTCATTACACTCAAACAATTAATCTGGTTCAAAAAATTTGTGATCAATCACTTCTTTCTTTTTCTTGTTTAGTCTCTGGGAATTACTGTTCAGGTATTATCTCAGAGGATGAATGAGGATGATATGTACGAGTGTAAATGAAGTGTAGTCTTGTACAGTCTCAGTTCGACCATTCCTGAGATGTGTGGTCAATTGAAACCCAACCACCAAAGAACACCGTAGTCTAGTATTCAAATCCGTAAAAAAATAACTACCTTTACTAGGACTTGAACACTGGAACTCTTGACTTCCAAATCAGTTGATTTGGGAAGATGTGTTTACCACTAGACCAACCCGGTGGATTGTGATCAATCACTTGCAACAAATCTGCTGCTTGAAGGGAAAAAATGGGAAATTTTACTATATTATAGATTTTCCCATCACACCAATCCTCTTGCTTTTAGATAATTTTTACTTATCGTTTTCTGCACAGAACAACTGGAGAAAATACATAAATCATTCAGTCAACTTTTTTTCAATGGTGGCATTGAAACATCACTTTATGTTAACACAGAACACCTTGAACTATGCACTTGTACTAATTTTCCTTTAACAAATTGATAATTTCATTATTTAGTTCAAAAAATATTAAAGATACCATCTCTTGGCTTATTTTTTCCTTAATATATTTCAACATCTGGTTTCAAAAATGCCCTCAATTCAAAATATTTCAATTTGTTACTTGGCCTACATTTCCTGTGATCCCATCTTTTGTAAATTATTTTCTTGTTAGAATATAGTCTGTTTTAACACACTGTAATAATACCTTCTTTTTGTTTGTTGTCAAAGGGAGTATGGCTTATTTCAGTCTTGGTGTTTTGGATATTATTGTGATTATCTTTTGTCTTTTGTTTTCTGCAATTATCGGGGTATATTATCACATTGTTTCTAGAGATACGGAAACATTAAAGGTATGTTTTCAAATTTTAATGTATAGTAGCAATAAATTAACTTTTATTAAATATTTTAGAATAATAACAATAATAATAATTACGTATTATAATTAGTAATCTAATTATATATAGAAAACAAGTTGATCCTCTCATGATTTAAAGCTTAAATAATTCTTTGTGTATCTGTACAATATTATCTGTATTTCCAGTGGTTCCTTGATCCTATTTCACGATCTAAAAGCTACAATAAAAGAATATAAATTCTATTACAATCGTCAAGATTGATGAAGTGTAGAAAACTGTTTCTACCTACCTTTCATTTTGTCTTTAAAATTACCCAAGTAGTAGGTTTTGTTTCTAGAAATATGTTTAATACATTTTTGAAGTAGCAAATTGTTTTAAGCTAATGCTTAGAGATTGTAGAACCAGTAGTAGTTGGTGAAATGAATAATGTTTGAAAAAATATTTAACATGAAATAAAATTAGTGTCCTCTTATCTCTACAAAAAAGCTTTTTTGTACAAGGTTGTAAACCTCTAAATTATTTGATTCTTTTTTCCTTATATTAATTTTTCTTACAGTTTGTATACAAATGTTTCTCCTTTTTTTGTATTTTTTTTGTGTTTTTGATAATTCTTGCTATGATAGCAAAAACTGTTCCTATTGATAATACATAATGAAAATGTGCAACAACATACTAAGTGTCGTAGCAAGCGTCAATATGAGTAAACTCGTTGATGAATAATTAGCAGTTATTTAACAATTTTCTTCAATAATGGCTTTCTTAAAAACTGATTTTTAGTGGTATATTTGTTTACATACCTAACTGAATAAAAAAAATCTCTTCAAGTATTTTTACTTGCTTGTATGAAGTAAAGGAAGTATTATGATCACGAAACATTTCGGTTTTCAGATTTCAACGGAAGTATCAATATTGACCATCCCTGAATCCACTTTTACTAGTTTTGAGTGACACCTGTATGTATGTGTGTGCATTTGTATCTCGCATAACTCAAAAACGATTAGCCGTAGGATGTTGAAATTTTGGATTTACCGCTGTTGTAACATCTAATTATGCACCTCCCTTTTTGATTCCAATAGAAATTAAAATTAAAATTTTAATTTATGAAAAAATTTGGGTCATAAAGGGAAGGCACATCAGTTTGGATCAGACTTCTCCCCTTTTGTTTTTTTAAATTTTCTTTTTTTTAATTTAAATATATTGATTTAATAATTATTAACCCATGAATTTAATAAACATTTTACAGTAAATAATAATTAAAAAAAAAAAAAAAATTATTGGGAAAATAAAATTTTATGTACTTAATGTAATATAATAGGTGTTGCATACATATATATGTAATAGATTTGGTAAAACATCTGATTTTTTAATACTAATTGAAAATTATAATTTAGAATCTTATTATTTTTGGATTTTCTACTTTAATTTCTTTAATTTTATTTAATTATTCTGGAATTTCTGTTACATTAAAGTTAACTACAGAATGACTGAAAAAAATAGACCCTCACAAGAACAACACATACACTGAGGCATACCTGCCCGATCTTTAATAAATTGCAAAAAATCTTTATTTTTTATTTCATTACTCCTCTGATATTGTTGGACAATATTCTCCGTAAGTCGGAGTTGATCAACATTTTGTTTATTTGTTTTTTGTTGCCAATCATTTAATTGCTCCTTGGTTTGATATAATTCTTCTAATCCTAATTTCTGTACACGTTCTCTAGTTGCAAATCTTCTCTCTCTTTATATTCATCATCTTCTGTTAATCTTTTTATTCTTTCTTTGGCTTTAACATTTTCTTCGTCTTTTTTATTTATCATCTCTTAATTTTTTTTATTCTTCCCTTGTTCTTAACGTTTTCTTCCCCTTAATATTCATCTTCTTGTTTTTTTGAGATATATTTCTTCATGTTACCTTTCTTTTTCCTGTATGATTGTTATTTTTTTCATTTTTGATTATTCACCAAATAATCCAGTAATAAAAACTGGATATTTTACACTGTTAGGTTGGAATTAACATTTGTAACCAGTATACAGGAGTTCCCTAAATGGAATAGTTTAATTATTATTAACTTTTGTTTATACGATACACCAGAAATCTAAAACTTTTGTTAATCAGCAGCTCATAAAGATACGAATAATACTGATCTAGTAATACTAGATATTTTTTATTATTATATAATAATAAAGGGACTTTTACACTATCCTAATATTTCATGTAAGATTGTTGAATTAATAATTGTATTAATATTTGATGTTAATGAACTAACATTTCAGCAATTAACTAATATTTCAGCAATTGTGTAACAGTCCACTTCATTAAAGAATTGGAGGATCGCTTCTCACTTTCAAATGAAATGAGTTTAAATTAAGTGCAGCAAAAAATGTGTATATGTAATTTAATAGGCGTACAAGGAAGTCATGTGGTGTCCACGTAAGAGTTTTTACTTTTTTAATGATGTACCCTTGTTAATGATGTAATTGTGGCATGTTTTTTTAAATTTTTGTGTATTATCTATCAGTTGCTGTATTCCAACACAATGCAGTTGGAAAAACTACACCAATTTGCTTAACTGTAATGATCTGTATAAGCAGATTTATTGAATATGCCTGTGGTTATTAGTAGTTTATCTTTTCCTTGACAGCCTATAATTTATAGAATGCTAGCTTCAAAATATTCTAGGTGTGGTGGAACAATACATTGAAATGATTCAACATTCCATCTGAACCATGACTGCTCTTTTTAAAGAATTTTGTGAATTGGATAATTAATAAATTATTAATTGTGAATTGGATAATTAATAAATTATTAATTCTGAATTGGATAATTAATGAAGAATAAGTGTTATATTAATTTTTTGTTATTATTTTAGTCTAATCATTTTATTAATAAATATTATTTTTCATTTATTTTATCATTTTTGTTGAATAAAATACTGTTATTTTTAATGTTATTGATAAGAATAATGTTGTTACAACCTTATATACTAGGAGATATTATAAGCCTGATATCAGTATACAGAATACAAAACATTTTTCAGATCAGTGTTGGTATACTGTTTAGTGGTTTGAGATTATGACAGAGATTACTAGTTTGAAGATTTGTTTAAACTCTTATTTGTTTATTACTCATTTAACATAGTTATTTTACATCAAATATAGAATAGTGTGTTTTTCATCAACAATCTTATTTCTTTGTCCCAGATTTCTCAAAAACTTCTAAAAAATACAGTTTGGGACCTATTTTTAAAAAAAATTCAAATAAGATTTCATAAAAACCACCAAATTAACCCCTTAATGTGGGTCCCAAGAATTACAATTTTTTCAATCATAGGAGGATAAAGTTTTGCCAGCTGTCGCCCACCTGCACAGATGGCATTGTTGGGCTCACACTGTCTAAACACCCTCATACTTGGAAGCAAGTGAAAACTGGATACACTAAAAAGTAAAACTTAGTCTTTGAAGGGACTTTTAGTATTGCCAGTCAGAAGGAGATGGCAGGATGGCGGAGTCCCTTGAGGATCAACAGGAAATACTCATCTACAACTGGTTGTGGATGAATTCCCCTCCCTTTGTAGGCTTAACCTTCCCTCCAAACTTGACTCTTCTCCCTTGGGATAATGTTCATCACTCTAATGTGATGAGTATGATCACTGGCAGGACGCATCAGGAAGAAAGAGGAGATTCACGGGTCTCAATGGAGAATTCACACCCTTATCGATATGAGGACATGCAACCCTACTTTTGCAGGCTGTACTACTTTTCTTTCTCCTCCTTCCCAGAGATGATGCTCCTCACCATCTCACAGAATTACAATCTGGATTAACTTTTCTGAAGGCGCAGAAATCAGGGCAAAATCTTTCGCCAGCTGACACTCAATAATGAAATGTTTCTGAACCTATGTTTATAAATTTTTTTCTTTATTTTTACCAGTAGAACAAGTTCTAAAATTTTGTTACATTCTTAGTGAATCGCTCTGTGTGTGAGTGTGTGTGTTTGTATGTGTGTATATATATTATATTTATGAGCTATTGTTAGATTGTATCATACAGAAACCTATTTTCTCTTCTAATCTCTAAATAATATGTTAAGAGAGATTACATGCAATGTTAATAGTAATTTTAAAAAATTATGATATTTTAGGATTATCTTTTGGCAAATAAAAAAGGAAATATATGGAGTGTGTCATTATCAATAACAGCAACATACTTTACTGCAGCAACAATATTATCTGTTCCATCAGAATCATACTCATTTGGTAGTCAGTTAGTAATGACTTATGTTGCAAATGTGCTGTTATTACCAGTTATTATTTATTTATATTTTCCTGTTTTCTATAAAATGCAACTTATATCTCCATACCAGGTGAGTGAATTAATAAAAAATAAGGTAAAAGGTAATAAATTATTTTAATATCTCTATTCAGGAAATTTATATTCGATATAATGTTTTAAGATTTTATCAATTTAGAATAGAATAGGATTTATTTGTTTGAATCCAGTTATAAACAGAGTTAAGTATACAAAAAACATAATTTGCTTGTTGGATTGTTATTATAAATAAAATCTTCCATCATTTAAAAAGCTAAAACAAGCTACATTTACATAATACTCAAACAAATTTAGTAACTGTATGAATCAAATTTCATTATGATTGAGCTACATTAGAAAATAAATTACTAATAAAAAATATTTTTCACAGTTAAAACAATTTACTTGTAATTTTAGACAGCTTATTTTAAATCACAATATTAAAATCAATGCTTAAATATAAAAATATCTATTCAAATTCTAAAAAAATAATAAATAAATATTAAATGATTTTATATATATATGTTCACATTTTCTAAGTAACATCCATTAAATTTCATCCATTATCCATTTATCAAAATCAGGTGGTAATAACTCTTGTACATGTGTTGTATGGTTCTTTGACTTATGTTTATAAGAATATTTTTGACTATAGAATCATCTCCTGAGAGATTGCTGAGCAATTTGGAATCACCCTGTTTTATATAATAATTTAAAGGGACTCTGGGTTAATGGTATCCAAGGTCAGCGAATTACCCATACACAGGCAAGCCAACTCACAATGAAATTGCAGTCAGTCAAGATGTGGACCCCACAACATAAAAATTCAATGCATGCTTTGGTTAACAGAGTTTCAGTCAGTTACTCATATTCAACGGCATGTACAAATTGAATGGAATATCCCAAGTCTATTCGTCAGTAGGATACAACTTTAAGAGAGACTGGAAGTTTGGTTCATACATTGTTATTTAGTGATGAGATAGAGGAAAGTTAACAGACACAAGTTTAGAATTTGGGGTACTGAAAACCCCATACAGTAATCGAAAATGAAAGGGACTCACCAAAAATCAATGTCTGGTTAGGATTGCATAAAAATAGCGTCATCAGTCTGTTTTTTTTATGGACCTCACTGTTCAGGACACATGTACCATGACATGCTTGAGCAATTTGCTATTCCTTTGATTCCTGCAGGCTTCATTTTTCAACAAGATGATGCTTCACTACATTTTCATTGAGATTTTACTGTGTTTCTTGAACAACACTTTCCCCGGATGTTAGGTCGGACGAGGAGGTCCAACTAATTGCATGGCCACCTAGATCTTCAGATATCACTCATTTGGATTTTTTCTTGGAATTTACTTAAAAGTTGCGTGTCCCAAAGAAAAGTTAAAAATCTGGACAATTTAAAACAAAGAATGTTGAAGCTGTTGATCTAATTATGTCGTAGATGCTGCTAAACACTTCTTTTTTTCCTCCATTTACGGGTGCCCAGGCAGTGTTGGGCTCACTAACAGGTTCCAACAGTTGTTATTAAGTGCGTATATATACCTGGGCACTACTGACTAAACTCCACCCCTGGCTAATCCCCTCCTGGTATTGGTAATGAAGCATTTCATCAAGAGGGAGGGGTAATACGCCCTTACACACAGTCATACACCAATCATGTACAGAGCCACAGAATCACAAGGGATCACACACATCTTTCTTCACGTACAACACCACTCAACAATCACATCAGATTGAACATTATACACAAATGTCATTCACATTACTTACCGAAGGCTGCCATCGAGTACAAGGGCGAAGTGCTTCCAGCCTCGTCGCATCCCCAGGTGCACAGGGAACCCCCTAGGCGCTCGGCCAATCCCATGTTCGCCCCCGCCCCTCCGACACCCCTTCTTGAGCGAGATTCCTCCCAGGCCCTTAGTTCTTCCATGACCTTGTTTGTGTATCTAGACACCGCCTTTTAGTTACTCTCTGTTCCCAGAAGTACTGCCTGGACCTCTTCAGGTGTAAACATGATCTCTTTGTTGATGTATTCAGCAGTACCCCTCTGGCATCCTCAAATCTGGAGCAGGAGAAAAACATATGCAAAGGAGTCTCCTCATTACAAACTGGGCAAGATTCAGAGTTATCCAACACAAATTTAAATACATAGGAACTGAGTCAAACAATAATCTCCTGAAACAGTAAAACTGTTAAACACCTGGCAAGAGTTAAGATTATCGTCTAGACATCTGCTGAGCTACAAAAAGTGCACACATTGAACTTGACTAACCTACATTAAAACTTGGTGAGTTGCTGGGTTTATTAAAAAAAAATGTTATTAAATTAACCCTTTAGCCCAGATGCCTTTTAGATATATATATATATATATATATATATATATATATCAAAATGGCCATGTGTTTGTACAAATGTCTTCACTTAAAACTTGCTTGGACTGAGTCTGAATAATCCTTTTATTACTGTAAATTATAATTTAATCAAATCTGGTCGGTCAAAAACCAACAGTGTTTCGTTTTTTTACAGCATATTGTATTTTTTTGTGTGTAATGAGTTGTTGACTAAAAATAGATATCTCAGTTATGGCTCCCTTAAATAAAATTTAGAAATTTTATTAAAGTTTTATTGGTCTCTGTTTCTTAGTTGTTATCAATTCGCAGATTGGTTTGGATTGAATTTCCAGAGAGTTTCTTGGTAGTTTTTAATAGCTTGCGCAATTTATATCATACATGATCAATCTTATGTACTCCAGTTTACCCCTTCCTTTATGGTTTTTCCCTTCAATCATCCCCTCAGTAATGGAGAATAAAATGATTTATTGTACAAAGTAATAGTAGAACTAATAGCCATAGATTAATCTGAATGTTGGAAATTAGCCAGAGCAGTAAGAGAAGGTTAGAAACTCTGGAGATGATCGATGCTCAGTGGGGTTTTAAGTTAGAGAACATTAGTAATTAGACTATAAAGAGGAGATTGGTAGTTGAGGGCTCAGTTCATATGGCCATATTGCCAGTTAATGTGGTATGTTCATGTTAGAAGAAGATATTGGATTATTGCCTGGAAAGATATCAAAGAAGAGGTAATGTCATGAAGACATGTCGAGGGTGTGATGTAGATAATTCGGAATAGAAAAATGATGATAATTAGGATGACATGGGACTCTTGTATTTAGGTACAGAATGCAGACAGAATTGGTTGAACCCCCCCCCCCCCCCCAACTTCTAAAATGAAGTTAGATTGTGGTTTTCAGAGTGAGTTGTTACTGATGACATCTTCTAATACTATAGTGCAATATAAAATCTGTTTGGCTTTTTAATAATTTTTTCCCTATTTTTTTGGTACTATGAAATGGCACTAAATATTGTTACAAGAATCTTGTGAAAATAGTCTTTGAAGTTACCGCAAACTTCACCTGAGTACTTGTAATGTGCATTTATTAATTTTTAATAGAGACTATTATATCTTCTTTATCATATCCTTAGCTATTTAGAATTTAAGACCATGTTGACGATTTTCTGGTTTTTGTTTCCATTTTTATTGTTAAATATGCTATTTATTAAAAAAATTGTAAATTATATGATTTTAGTTTAAGTCAATACAATAAAATTATGATAATTTTCTTGTTTTAATTTCATATTTTATGTTTCCCATATAATGTTAATATCAGGTAAATAATTTTTTTTTTTTTCAGTATCTGGAAAAAAGATTTAATTATGGTATGAGAATTTTTGCCTCTTCATTTTCTTGTCTAGTCTCAACATTTAATTCTGGTATCACATTATATATACCAGCGTTGGCATTAGAAACTATGACTGGCTTTCCTGTGGAATGGATAATAGTGATAATAAGTGTTACTTGCACATTTTATGCAACAATCAGTGGCATAAGAGGTGTTATCATGACAGACGTATTTCAGGTAACTCTTAACATATCAAGTTTTTTATATACAGAATATGTACCCAAGAAAATGTGTATTGTTTGTTTTTAAGGGGATTGGATGGCCATGTTTCTGGTTTTGTTTAATCACAAGGCTATTTAAAATCATTTAAATTTAATTAAAATTTTATACTGTTATTGGTCCATGGCAGGTCGGTGGTCATGAAACAGTATAATTTCAACAATAAGAGTGCATTATTATTATAATGATGTGAGAGCCTTTGAATTCCAGAATTCATTTCCATTTGATTTCATACGTAGTTTTTTATTAGATTGTCTACCTGATTTATCATTTAACTTGAAGACTGTTCTTAATTCTTTTTAAATTATCTTTGCATCCTTTTACTAAGCAAAATGAATGTTATTTATGTTTATGTTATAAAATGAATAAATTTTATTATTTATGCTGGTATTTAGACTGAGATCGAATGTACATAATTTTTTTTTTCTGTTTATGACATTTTTAAATAGTAGTCTAATATTAATAGCTACAAACTGTTTCAGAATTCATATAAATAAAAAATAAAAGTAGACAAATTAAATCATAACAGTGAAGATACTTTAATAAACTATTATAAACTTATTCCACCTTATTATATCTCTTATTTTATCCTTTTTTTTTTTGAATTTGGTAAATAATGTGAGATCCAAACATGAAATGAGTAAGAAATTTGAATTTGGTTACAAGGAAGGGCAAAATATATTATACTATCTTGTTAAAATTTTTCATTTTATGTTTTAAGATTTATTAGTAGTAAATGAATTGTTTCAGTAAAGGTAATATTAATTTTAATCTAGTAAAAAATTTGATTTAATTTTTCAGGCAATAATATTTTTTGGGACATTGATACTTATTTTAGTAGTGGCTACAATTGAAAAAGGTGGAGTTTTACCTGTTTTGGAATCAGCATATAAAGGAGGGCGAATGCAGTTTTTTAAGTAAATATATTATTAGTCAACTAATTAAGAAATTTTGTTTTTCAATAATTGTATTTCTGTTCATAGGATCATTTATCTTTAAAATTAATCTATATAAAAATTTATATGATCTTGTTACAAATTAAATTAATAATCTTTTACAAATTTTATGTTAAAAATACATAAAACACACATATGTAGCACAAAACACTCGTACGTAACATTTGTATATAGCTCGTATGTAAAACACATACATAGCTCTAATGAACAAATATACATGAAACTCAGCCTGAGCATCTCTCTCTCTCTCTCTCTCTCTCTCTCTCTCTCTCTCTCTCTCTCTCTCTCTCTCTCTCTCTCTCTCTCTCTCTCTCTCTCTCTCTCTCTCTCTCTCTCTCTCTCTCTCTCTCTCTCTCTCTCTCTCTCTCTCTCTGTGTGTGTGTGTGTGTGTGTGTGTGTGTGTGTGTGTGTGTGTGTGTGTGTGTGTGTGTGTGAGTATGCATACATTTACATATTGTTTGATGGGGAATGCGATATAATGTTATAAAGGTGACAAATGATTGTAAATGTTAATATCAAATGCAGATTGTGAGGCCCTTTCATCTGTTGACGGATTTTTTTTTAGAATAGAGTTTTCAGAAGAATTCATTGGTAAGCACGATAAAATAAAAAACAAATTTTTTTCTAAACACATTAAATGAGCTTTCAGAAAACTTTTTCTGAGCTATTATATAGTTTCTTCATCATTGATGTAGGTTGTAGGAGACAAACTTTATTACTAGTCTGCTAATTTGCAAGTTAGTAGTCAAACCTTGTTAGTAGTTAATAATAACACACCAAGAGCTAATCAAGAGTTTGTTGTTAATTAATCAAAAGCTTGTTGATTCAAAACATTTTTCTGAAAACACAAGACAATTATATTTATAATTTACAATTACAAAACAAATCATTTTAAATTTAAAATAACACAAATAAAATTAATGATCTCAACAAACAAACGTGGTTGAAAGGAGCAAGAATTCTAACCAGCAGTGCTTATTTGATTACCCGTAAGTTTTTATTTATATCATCATCTGGTGATCAGCCTGGCAGCAGGACCTGTATCCAATCCAATTGTGATTTCTATCACAAGCCTTTTCTTCATCCTCTAATAGTTTTCCAGTCTTCACCTCATCTATTAACTTCATCCTCTTCTT
Organism: Lycorma delicatula; assembly: GCF_047948215.1. Lineage (NCBI taxonomy): Eukaryota > Metazoa > Arthropoda > Insecta > Hemiptera > Fulgoridae > Lycorma > Lycorma delicatula. The sequence continues at coordinate 136,718,619 of NC_134455.1, forward strand.
CCTTTCTAAAATCCTTTCTCCTTCTTCTTACCTTTACATTACAGTTGTAAAGATTCCATCTCCTCTAACCACATGTCCCAACCAATCTCCTTTTCTTTTGTATACTTCCCGCTAAGTGCTCTTTCTTCTTTAATCCTGTTCATTATTTACTCATTCCTCACTTTACTATCCATCTTACTTTTTCTATTCTTCTCCATATTCACACCTCAAAAGCTTCTATCTAATCCCTTATCCTCTTTTTCAATGTCCATGGTTCACTCTCATACAACAAGATGTACATAGCATTTGGCAACATCTTTCTTAATTCTAAGTCCAGACTTTTACTACATAGTAATTTGCTCTTTTTAATAAAGGCTTCCTTTGCCATCGTTATCCTTCCTTTTATTTCCATTGTGGAATTTTCATTCCATTTATTTCCATTCCTCTGTCACCATAGCACCAGAATATCTGTAATTTTTACTTTTTCTATTCTTCCTTCACTTCTTATTATTAAATCCTCTTTGTTGTAAATACATTACATTAGTCTTTTTTTATATTATTATATATTATAATATTATATGTATATATATATATATATATTTATAAAGTTACAATAAATAATCATTTTTTATGACTAAAATTTAATTTATGTATTAAAACTGTGTTATTCTTAATAACATACTGAATCATAAATAAAATTTGTAATTATTTAAAAAGTTCATGAAATAATTATGTTACGAAACCAGTATTTATTTGGTTTCATTTTTTTTAACTCTGTCAGTTACTATCTATTTGCTTTCTACATTTATCTCATAGTTAACTAAATTTAATTAATTTAAAATTACTCACTAAGAAAGATTAATACATTTCTTTGAAGTTTTAATTTTCATTTTATAAAAAAAAATTGTCAAAATAAATAAATAATGCAACAATACAAAAATAAAGATAATTTTATGAAAATTTATTTTTCTAAAAGCTATTTTTCTATTGATGTTTAATACATTAACAGAATTGACACGAATTCATTATAAAGAACAAGGTGAATAAATATGAGCTAAACTACATGTCACGTGCAAAAAACAGTGAAACAATTTTTCAGAATAGATCATTTTTCAATCAGAAAAAATTATTTTTAGTTTATACAAGTATAGATTATAAAAGAACCAACATATTTATGACAGATGTAATTAAAATTTAACGTATAAAACAGTATTATAAATATAGTGTTGTGTTTGTGAAATGAACAATCGTAAAATATAATTATGTAAGAGGTAGGTAATTGAAAAAAAAATTTCATACATTTGTGATTTTATCAGATTGAGAACTGCTTTAATACATTTAACTGTTGAATAAAACCCTTTAGCTTAGTTAAATTCGTTAATGAGCATGACAGAACGTGGATAAACTTAAAGACAAGGATTTGCTAAAAATTACATGAAATGTTCATTTGATAAATTTTTTTGTCTAGTATTCAGTCTTTTCAAATTCTAAAATTATGATCAACATTCTCTTGTTTTTAAAAAAACATACGTTATTTGGATTTTTCTAGCTGGCATCATCAAGGAGAAAAAGTGCCATTAAATTACGACTAAACCCTCCTATTTAAGCACAGAAAAATTTGAATAAATTAATTAAAGAAAAAAGTTCTGTGAATACTATACAGTTTTGGAAGATTTTTAAATTGTATTTTATTCAAAGTACAAAAACACTTTATTTTAAAAAAAAATTATTCTGACAATGAAATTTTGAAAAATGTACTGATTATAAATTTTTTTTAAAAACTTAATTCTCCACATCATGTTGAATGTGCACTTAATTTGTGCTCCAATAATTTTATTAATACCTTAATAGCATCAAGGCAATCCAATTTCATTCAAATATTCAATTTAGTTTCAATTACTTTATACATTTCATATATTTATTTATTTCCTTAATACCATTTCATGTATTTATATTTTGATAAAATGGACTTTAATCACATCTACATTTATTCAGGCAAATGACAGGGCAGTTCCTTTTTTATCCATGGAACAGGATACCTAACCATTCCTGACACGATTTATATAATTTTTATTTAGGTACCGATCTAATAAAATTATGTTTATGATAATAATAGTTTTACTTTCAATTACAGTTTTGATATTGATCCAACTGTTAGATATACATTCTGGAATACAATGATCGGTGGTGGATTAGGCCAGTTGTCTTTCTGTGTTGTGACAGAAACACAAGTTCAACGTTATATGACACTTAAAAGCAAGAAAGAGGCTATTCAGACGATTGTTATTTCAACATTCATGGTACTGATTATTGTCGCCCTAAGTATATATGCAGGATTTGCCTTGTTCGCCATCTATGAAGACTGTGATCCAGTGGAGTAAGTATTATTACTTTTTTTTAGATTTATTGGCATCGTCTGTTGTGGTTTAGCTCTTGTCTCAAACAAAAAAGAAAGAAAAAAGCTTTTCCTTCCGGATAAATACCTTCTGACTTAGTCAAAAACTAGTTTTGTCAAACGGTTCAAATCTGTAATTAGAGTTATTACAATATCTCACTATTATTGAGATCCCAGAAACATAATATGTAAATGTTTTTGTTGTATACAAGGATGTATGGCAAAGGGCCTCTTGCTACTTAAAAACATACATCCAATTATAAAGAAATGTTGTCAAATCATCAAAAAGGAGCAAAAGAACCACAGTTATTTATAGCAAATATTTAAAAATAAATCTGTTAGTATTTAAAAAAATGACAAAATGTACAAAAATGTGTCATGTTTGTATTAAACTTATCAAATACTCTTTATCACCTAGGTTTCCCTTTTCACCATTCTTTTTTTCTTTTTCCCCATCCTCCTGATGGCCTATACCTCTGATGATGGTGATTGAGGCCTCAGAGATGGATAAACATGATAGAAACAATTTAAGTAATTTACAAAAACTCCTCTATCTATATACCTCCTTGAAGGACAAAGAGTTAGCTATTATTAAAAATTTACCAATTACGAATGAAAATTATACAATTGCACTAGATCTACTAAAAAGATGTTTTGACAATAAATATTTAATTGCATCCCATAAAGCAGATTGTATTTTAAATCTAAATTCTATAGAAGAGAGAATCTTTGGATAATTTATCCAAATTTATTATCGAAGTATCTTCATGTCAATGCTCTTGAAGCAATGCATATTCCAATCAATACATATGAATTTATTGTTGTTCAATTGTTAACATCAAAGATAAATTACAATACTTCCAGATTATGAAAGGAGAAACTTTTAACTCAAAGGTTTCCCACTTTCAAAGATTTCATAGAATTCCTTGAATTTAGAAGACAGGTGTTTGAATGTATTAATGGAAATAAGTCAAACCATCAAGACACCGTAAGACATAATTCCAAGAGACAATGACACATTAGTAGAACTAAAGCCTACACTAAATGTTTTAACAAAAATGCTAACAAGCAGTATTAGGCAAATAATTTCAGCTGTTATTCAAAATTTAGTTACAAGCAATGTCTAATTTGTAATTCTAATCATTATGTACGTTGTAGTAAGAAATTTTTAAATTTTTCTGTTGATGAATGGAAAGAATTTCTGGAAATTCAAGAATTTTAAATGTGGCTCTTGCATAAAGAAGCATGCCATTATCGATGATAACACTTCTGTTGGACAAAACGTTGAATCTGATAATGGTACTGTTAGTGGTTCTATTCGAAGAGATATGCTGCCTGTTAAAGGTGTTGAGTGTATTATGAATGATACGAGTCTTTCAATAAATTCACCCGAGGTGGTTTGTGATAGCTGTTATAAACAGAACGATATCATTGCTGATAAGGATTTACTTCAATCTCTGCGGTCTGCTGTTGACGAAGGAGTTCTAGAAATAATTCGTGCCCTCCAGTCTGAACTTAATGATGTAAGGTTTGAACTTAAACGTCTTCGATATGAGAATTCTTCGATTAGCGAAATAAGAAGTGTAGTCATGACTGGCATGGTTGTTCAAGATAGAAATTTACACAAAGATGTTCTTTCCTCTGGTTGTTGTTTTCTTTTGCCTGCTAACCTCATTTCTGATCCAGTTAGACCTCGTTGTGGTAACGAATTTTCTACCTCTTCGGATAATATTAACCTCTCCTTGCCATCTCACTGTGCTACTTCTGTAGTTAATGTGGCTAAGAGGAATAGCAACATGACACGAGTGCGGAGTTTTGATACTGGGTATATTCAGGATGCAGTGAGATCCTCCGGAAACGCTTCGCATGTGAATTTAGAAAATGCTGAGGGGCTTACTTCTCCTACAATTGACACTGCAAATAAATCCGCTAACCCTGTGAATGATGTTTTGACTGCAGCCTCCCATGCTTGGATTGTTGTTGGCTCTGGGCCTTTACTCAAGCATAAAGGCCCCAAAGTAAAGTCTCTTCTTGAGGGTTCCGTTGCTCCGTCTAACCCTAAGAAGAGGGTGAGGTCTCAAAAAGCTGTTTTTGGGAAAGGCGACGTATGCTGCAATTTGGTTAAGCCCAAGACTAAAGCGCTTTTTGTTCCGAGATTTAACTCTTCAACCGGGTTTGGTGATATCACCAAGTTGCTTGAGAAGCACAATTTTCAACATCTTAAGTGTATCCGTCTGAAGACTAGGTACGATTCGTATAACTCGTTTCGAATTGAAGTTTGTGCTTCGGATTTTGACAGCTTAGTTCGTCCTGAGGTCTGGCCTGTTGGTACGCTGTTGGCTCCATTTTATGGTCCGTTGAGGCCTGATGTAGAAAAAGGTTCACGGGAGGATGGATTGCAGCTCGGTAGCGATGGATAAATTAAGGATGATCTACCAGAATGTTCGTGGTTTGAGAATTAAACAGGATGAACATTTTGCGTCCTTGATTGATTTTCACTTCAACGTGATTGCCTTGACTGAGACTTGGCTTAGTGATGAGCACTGTGATGTCAATCTGTTTCCAGACTGTTACCATGTTTTTCGGACTGACCGGGATTATGCTGCTTCTTTACTTCAGCGTGGTGGTGGTTCGGCTATTCTTGTAAAATCGAGCATTAGGTGTACAAGGAGGAAGGACCTCGAGACGTTTCCTGAAGCTGTGTGGGTTGAGCTAATTCGGCCAGGCATGAAGAATTTGTTGGTTTGTGTTATGTATGTTGCTCCGTTTTTAGCTTCAAGTCTCTTCGACCAATATTTTGATTTTCTGTATAGGCACGTAGATATTTTATGTTTTAATATTTGTATTGTAGGCGATTTTAATGTATCTGGAGTGTGTTGGTCTACTAGAAGTCTTCCTGCAAATATTGGGTTTTATGCTAAATGTAAGGTACGATTGGTTTTTGATTTTGTTGACATGATGAACTTGGACGTTTTTACACACGAAACAAAATGTTTGGATTTAATTTTGACTAACTGCAGGATTTTCACTAGTGATGCTGAGGCTCTTGTTTACCCTGATAAGTTCCATCTTCCATTTGAAATTGGGTTCCTTGAAGTAGTAACCATTGATGTGGCGGAAACGGGCCTGGTTTTTCGCTATGATCGTGGTGACTATCGTGCGTTGTATGACGATGTGAAGTTTGCTGATTAGTGTAATATTCTCTTAACCGTCGATTTAGAAGAATCGGTTCTGGGTTTACAGAAAATAATTACTGCAGCGATTGATAAACATGTTCCTGCCTTTCGTCCTAAGTAAACCAAATTTCCACCTTGGTTCAATAGGAATATTGTTAATCTTCTCATGAGGAAAAAGGCTGCTCATCGCAGGTTTAAATCTTCTGGTCTGTCGGATGATTATTTCTTATTTTCTCGGCTGCGTAGAGATGTTAAGTACGCGATAGCGGATGCCAGAGTGGTTTGGGCTCGGAAGTGTGAATCTGACCTTTGTTCTAATCCGAGGAATTTTTGGAAATATATTTCTCGACAGAAGCCTAACTCTGTGAGGACTCCAGCCCCTATTGTCGATGGACGGACTATTTCTGATCTTCGGTTGAGTTGTCAGCATTTTGGTGAATATTTTCAATCAGTATACTTTCCTATGCAAACTACATCTGGTAACGCCTGTATCAACAACCATCAGATTCTTGACATTCCGATGGTTTCATCTTCTTTCGTATCCAGTCTTATAAACATTCTTAACGCTAGATCGACGGTCGGCTTGGATCGGGTTCCTGCGTTTGTTATCAAAGGTTTAAATGAGATTGTTTCTTCTATCCTGGCTTCCCTGTTTAATTGGAGCTTGTTGTCTTCTTATTTTCCTTCCCTATGGAAGCACGCAGTTATTACTCCTATACCTAAGCCTGGTGTCCCTTCTCTGGATAATTTCAGACCTATTTCTATCCTCGGTACCTTTTCCAAAGTCTTCGAAAGGATTCTATTTGGACATATTTATGACCATGTTCTCCCGATGTTATCGTCATTTCAGCATGGATTTATTAAAGGTCGCTCGCCGGCTTCTAATTTGACCGATTGGCTGTCCTCTTATCTTCGTGACAGGCGTTTTTCGGTGGGTTTTGGTGCACAGATGTCTGAGGAAGCCTTCTTGGCTAAGTCTGGAGTGCCCCAAGGCTCTGCTTTGGGTCTCCTTCTTTTTATTCTTTTTATAAATGATATCGGGGATCTTTTGACATGCAATTTTAAGATGTTTGCGGATGACGTCAAAATATATTGTCCGATCAGGAATAGTATGGATCACCTGTTGCTACAATTGAATATTAACTAAGTTGTTGAGTGGGCTAACCGCAATTGTATGCCCTTAAATTTTCGAAAGACCAAACATTTGATTTTATCTCGTAAGACGTCGAGCTCTGTTTTCAGCTATAGGATTGATACGCACGCTATTGTCGCTGAAACATTGGTTGAGGACCTCGGGATTTTGTTTGACACGAAATTGTATTATCACGAATATGTTGCTCGGATTGTCAATAAAGCACACCGGGACCTTGATCTTGTCCTTTGGATTTGTGGATCGTTTAACAATATTTCCACTTGTAACCTGCTGTACAAATCTTTGGTGAGGAGTCGCTTGGAGTACTCGACCGTGGTGTGGAACAGTACACGAGTTTTTGCCTCTGATCTGGTTGAGGGTGTTCAGAATAGATTCTTGAACTGGATGCGTTTTAAGTTAGGAGATTGTTTTGTTGGCCCTAGTAGAGAGGATATGTTGAGGCGATTAGACCTTTCCAGGTTACCTGTTAGAAGAACATACTTTGACTTTGTTTTCTTTTATAAAGCTCTGCACAATAAACTTCCGACGCGTTACCATGTTGTCTAACGAAACCAGGCCAGGTCAGTGAGGTCTTTTAGACAATTTGTGACACCGGTTGGTTCCACAGTGTCTCCGATTGAGCGGTGTACCAGTGTTGCAGTGGAGTTCCAGGATAAGCTAAGCTTTTGGGAAGATGAGACGACCTTCATTAAAAATTTGAGAGGGTTACGTGGCGATGGATTATTATCCTTGGTGTAATACTAGAGGCGACACATGAGGTTATAGTTAAAAAATTCGTGAGGTAGTAATGCTCACTTTTATGATTTTAAAATTATTGTTGTTTTTTTTTAAGGATTATTACTTATAACTTGTTTTATTTGAAATGTATTAGTAATATTGTGTTTTTGATTTTGTATGTTTTCATCATGTGATTTTATTATCACTCCATAGCTACCGTATTTAAAGTTCTAATTATTATTTTTTTGTATTTGAATATATAATTGTTATTATTATTATTATTATTGTATTTTGAATATTGTGTTTTTAATTTATAAGTGGGTTGTTGACTTGTGGCTATTCTTATGTGATTTTATGTAATATTGTGCAACGTACAAAGGTTTTGTGTAACTGTTCTGTTGCACAAACAAAACAAATAAACAAATACAAATTATTATTATTATTGGCGGTAGACTGGGGTATGGCGCATACCAATTCCAGAGGGAAATACATTCTGGACATGGCGGCACGTACTGGACTCGTGATTCTCAATACAGGGAACACGACGACGTTCTGCCGCCCAGGATATTTGGAAACCATTCCTGATATTTTCTTCGCCTCCGAAGAGCTGGTCACGCTCGTTCAGGACTGGAGAGTTCTCGAGGATTATGCCGGTAGCGACCACCAATACATCTCATTTGGAGCCCTAGATGGTACACGAAAGCGCCCGGGGCCCACACGGCTGGTGAAAAGATATAACGTCAACAAAATCGTCGAGAATAAATTCAACAGAAAGATCTCCTCAGGGGTGGTAGCCCCTGAAAACTTCACCAACGGGGGGGGGGGGGACGCTGGCGCTGAAGCCGTAGTTGCTACGACTATGCGGCTGATCGCTTCTGCATGCGACGCTTCCATGCCCCACGGGGGGCCGAGGCACCAGAAGCGACCCGTGTACTGGTGGACACAGGAGATTGCGGGGTTGCGCCGAGAGTGTCTTCGACTAAGACGGGTGGCGCAACGTGCGAGGAATCGCATAGACGCGAACGCCAGGTCAGCCGAGAATAAGACGGCAAAGAAACGGCTCCGTCGAGCCATCAACGTGAGCAAGGCACGCTGCTGGGGAGAACTGACGGAGACCGTGGATGCAGACCCTTGGGGGCTAGGTTTGAAGATAGTAACTCGGCGATTCGGGGTCTCCTCTGTCACCAGCTCCACTAGACGAGGCTAAAGCGGAAGACGTCGTTAAGACGTTGTTCCCGGGCCACTCGGTCCGTGCCGAGCGGGACTTCAGCGACATGGGCGACATGGGCGCTGCAGGCCCCTCTTCTTCTAGACATGTATAATGTCTGAAGGCTGGGTCTTTTAGCGCCAGGTGGAAGACCGCGCGTCCTGCGCTATTTCCCAAGAGAAAAGAAAACCCAGAGTCGCCGTCCTCCTACCGCCCATTGTGTATGCTTAACACAGCTGGGAAGTTATTGGAGAAGCTGTTAAAGAAAAGACTGGTTTCGGCGATGAATCAGGCAGGTGGCCTGTCACCTAACCAGTACGGTTTCCGGCAGAGTCGGTTGACCCTAGACGCAATTTAGGAGGTTGTTGAGGCAGTGCGGCGAGCAGAGGACCATAATCATTTTTCGCGACGTATGGTCCTTCTCGTTACGTTGGACGTAAAAAACGCGTTCAACTCCGCACGGTGGAGCGATATGATTCGGGCCCTGGAGCATTCGTTCCATGTGCCTCAATACCTTCTCAGAATGGTGGATGCATACTTGAGAAACCGCGGTCTCATTTACGAGACCGCAGCAGGCTGGCGTAGGACTACGATCACGTCAGGGGCGGCGCAGGGGTCGATACTCGGCCCCGACCTTTGGAACGCCGTCTACGATGGCTTGCTGAGGCTAGAGATGCCTGAAGAATCTGCCTTGATTGGGTACGCTGACAACGTTGCGCTACTTGTCGCAGACCACGACGTGGAGCGTGCCCAACTGAGGCTCAGTCGGGCCATACACAGAGTCAGTGCCTGGCTGGATGATCATGGATTGTCTCTAGCCGTCAGCAAAACGGAGATCGTAGTTCTCACGAAGAAACGTATCAACACCCTTCTCTCTCTGCGGGTCGGTGTAGAGGTTGTCGAGACCAAGCCGGCCGCAAAGTACCTCGGTATGATGATTGACCGGAAACTCAGCTTTGCTGAGCAGCTTCGTACAGCCGCCGACAAAGCTGCGAGAGCCGTAACTGCTCGCAGCCGGCTTATGGCGAATGTCGGCGGACCGAAGGCCAGCAGACGGCGATTGCTGATGTCCACGGTGCATTCCATCCTGTTATACGGGTCGGAAGTGTGGACCCAGGCATTAAGAGTTGCGAGAAACCATAAGCGGCTCGCGCAGGTGCAACGCACCGCAGCCTTGCGAGTCGCTTCCGCGTATCGGACGGTCTCCGAGCCTGCAGTACTTGTGATCGCCGACGTCATACCCATTGCTACTTTAGCAAGGGAGCGCCAGGCGATCTACAGGAGGCGACGGGGAGGCGAAGACCTAGCGACCATTGCCAACGAGGAACGCACTCGCACGTTCCTCGCATGGCAAGAGACCTGGGACCACGAGACCAGAGGACGATGGACCGCAAGGCTTATTCCTCTGGTCAGACCGTGGACGGAGCGACGACATGGAGAAGTGGAGTACTACATGACCCAATTTTTAACGGGTCACGGGTACTTCCGCGCTTACCTCCATGTCATAGGGAAAGGGCCGTCCCCCGACTGCCTGTATTGTCCCGGTGTACGGGACGACGCTTAGCACACCTTTTTCAAATGTGCTCGGTGGGCGGCAGATCGAGGGACACTAGAGGCGGATCACAGAGCACTGAGTCCCCACAACGTGGTTGCGATGATGCTCCGTGACCTGAGCAGCTGGGAAAGTGTAGCCCGATTCGTCGGCAACATACTCAGGGTCAAAAAGGTTGACCTGGATAGTCCTGAAAATTAGGTAGCACCTAACAGGCTAGTATAGGAGGACTCGACCGGAAGTAATGTGTTAAACGGTTCCGGGTCGAGCCCTGGCAGAAAGGGGGGTGGTTTTAGTCGGTAGTCTGCTGATAATGATTGGATAATACCATCAGCGGGAGCCCGAAACTCCGTGGGTAAATGCATTTCCACCTCCCTCCTCAAAAAAAAGAAAAAAAAAGAAAATTATTATTATTATTATTATTATTATTATTATTATTATCAGGATATATTTTGTGAAATGATATTTGAAATTGTTTATTTGTGAATAATTTTCATACTAGAAGAATAATATTGTTTACCTTTCAGATCAGGACAGATAAAGAAATATGATGAAATTGTAGTATTATACGTTTTGAAGAATTTGTCTTTTATTCCTGGCATTGCTGGGTTATTTATTTCTGGAATAATTGCTGGAAGTCTCAGTACAATTTCATCAAATTTAAATTCCATGGCCGCAATGATTGTTGAAGATTTTATAAAGGTATGATTTTATTTAAATAATATATATATATATATTATCATCAGGCATTTGACTGGTTTGATGCAGCTCTCCAAGATTCCCTATCTAGTGCTAGTCGTTTCATTTCAGTATACCCCCTAAATCCCATATCTCTAGCGATTTGTTTTACATATTCCAAACGTTGCCTGCCTGCACAATTTTTTCTTTCTACTTGACCCTCCAGTATTAAAGCGACTATTCCAGGATGCCTTAATATGTGGCTTATAAGTCTGTCTCTTCTTTTAACTATATTTTTCCAAATGCTTCTTTCTTCATCAATTTGTCGCAACACCTCTTCATTTCTCACATTATCCATCATCTGATTTTTAACATTCTCCTGTAGCACTGCATTTCAAAAGCTTTTAATCCTTTCTTCTCAGGTACTCCAATCATCCAAGTTTCACTTCCATTTAAAGCTATGCTCCAAACATATACTTTTAAAAATCTTTTCCTGACATTTAAATTAATTTTTGATGTAAACAAATTATATTTCTGAATGTTGGCTCCATTTCGCCTGTGCTATTCGGCATTTTATATCGCTCCTGCTTCGTCCATCTTCAGTAATTCTACTTCCCAAATAACAAAATTCTTCTACCTCCGTAAACTTTTCTTTTCCTATTTTTACATTCAATGGTCCATCTTCGTTATTTCTACTACATTTCAATACTTTCGTTCTGTTCTTGTTTATTTTCTTGCATAGGACTTCATCCATGCCGTTCATTGTTTCTTCTAAATCTTTTTTATTCTCAGCTAGAATTACTATATCAGGCAATCGTAGCATCTTTTTTTTTTTCACCTAGTACTGCTATTTCGGATCTAAATTGTTCTTTAACATCATTAACTGCTAGTTCTACGTAAAGATTAAAAAGTTACGGGGATAGGGAACGTCCTTGTCGGACTTCCTTTTCTATTACGGCTTCTTTCTTATGTTCTTCAATTATTACTGTTGTTGTTTGGTTCCTGTAAATGTTAGCAATCATTCTTCTATCTCTGTATTTGAACCCTAATTTTTTTAAAATGCTGAACATTTTATTCCAGTCTACGTTATTGAACGCCTTTTACAGGTCTATAAATGCTAAGTATGTTAGTTTGTTTTTCTTTAATCTTCCTTCTACTACTAATCTGAGCGCTAAAATTGCTTCCCTTGTCCCTATACTTTTCCTGAAACCAAATTGGTCTTCTCCTAACACTTCTTCCACTCTCCTCTCAATTCTTCTGTACAGAATTCTAGTTAAGATTTTTGACGCATGACTAGTTAAGCTAATTGTTTTGTATTTTTCACATTTATCTGCTACTGTTTTCTTTGGTATCATGACTATAACACTCTTTTTGAAGTCTGATGGAACTTCTCCTTTTTTGTAAATATTACACACCAGTTTGTACGATCTATTAATCGCTTCCTCACCTGCATTGCACAGTGCAGGTATTCCGTCTATTACAGGAACCTTTCTGCCATTCAAATGTTTTAATACTCTCATAAATTCAGATCTCAGTATTTTTTCTCCCCTTTCATCCTCTTCGATTTCCTCTTCTTCCTCAGTAACACCATTTTTTATTTCATTTCCAATGTATAACTCTTCAATATATTCCACCCACCTATCGACTTTGCCTTTCGTATTATAAATCAGTGTACCATCTTTGTTTAACACATTATTAGATTTTAATTTATGTACCCCAAAATTTTCCTTAACTTTCCTGTATGCTCCGTCTATTTTACCAATGTTCATTTCTCTTTCCACTTCTGAACACTTTTCTTTAATCCACTCTTCTTTCGCTAGTTTGCACTTCCTGTTTATAGTATTTTTTAATTGTCGATAGTTCCTTTTCCTTTCTTCATTACTATCATTTTTATATTTCTTCGTTCATCCATCAGCTGCAACATATCCTCTGAAATCCAAGGTTTTCTACCAGTTTTCTTTGTTCCGCCTACGTTCGCTTCTGCTAATTTAAGGATTTCCTTTTAACATTCTCACATTCTTATTCTACATTTTCTACCTTATCTTTCTAATGGTGGATACTTTGAAAATCGCTTATAACTTTTAATAATTGTAACTCTTTAAAAAAAAAAAAAATTCACCTAATGTTCTACAATTACCGTAAAATTATCATAGATAGTTTTATTTTTTTAATTATTAGGTCTATTATGGTAAAAAAAAAAAAATATTACTTAATTTGATAGTAATTTACAATAAATAAAAAATAAAAAAAATATATATTTAATCGAATATAACGTAAAGTGGAGGACATGAAAACAGACACAAAGTTACATCAATTTTCTCCCATAACTCGACTATTAGTTAACCGAATTTAAAAAATAAAATGTCATTTTGTTCAAAATAAAAGACTTAATATTTTGGCTATAACTTAAATTGTTATAAAACTAATATTTATGGAGATATAACAGATTGAAAAATAAACATGGCTGCCATATTTTTAATTTTCAAAGGTATTTAAGTCCTGATTTGTTTCTAATTTTAAAATTTTATTACCAAGACGCTTACCTAATATTAATGTGATTCCTCTATCAGAACTTGAGAAATAAATTTTTATATAAAAATAATAAAATGGCGGACAGAAGGAGAACGAAGTAGAAATTGTCATTTTTCCTTAAGATATTTTTTGTTTAGTTTTACAAATACAATCCGATAAAGTATAGCCAGCCTACCATTTTAGAAACACTATATATAAATATATATAATATTATTTATGTTTTCTTTATTTTTTCAGCCTATACATCTGAAATGTTTTAAATCTGATTATCCAGAGAGTAAAGCTTTATTTTATGCTAAATTTGTTGTTGTTATTAGTAGTATATTTTCCGTAGTTGCAGCATTAACACTGAGACATGCAACCAGTATTATACAGGTTGTTCTCACAGTGAAATTGTGTTCCACGTCACCACTGCTCGCCTTATTCACACTAGGAATGTTTGTACACTTTTGTAACGCAAAGGTAAGTAATAAATATTGTATGTATACTTTTAATTTGGTTTTTAATGAAAAATATTTTTGTATTGCACTTCAATATGCTATGTTGTTGTTGCCGATATTGGAATTTCATGATCAAACTGTATTTTGTGAAGGTCTGACATTTTTTAAGTGATTCTTGGCGTAAATTTTGTGATATCACAGTTAATAGTAATAATATTTTTATTACGTAGATATCATCAAAAAAAATTACAATGAAATTGTAAACCGTACCGTAAGAGTCTTGTAGAAATCATTTCTTCCTCCATGCTGACGACGTTTCTAGTCCATCTACATGAAAGAGTGGTTGGATTGGGGCGCTCCGATGAAGGATTGAGGACCCTCAAGATATGTGAGGTGAGCGCGCGATTCGGGAGGGGTATGCGGACTCTGATTAGAGTATAGGGACTGGAAGGGCCTTCCTGGGAAGGGGTATAGTGGCAACCAGAAGCGGTAGTCATGATGTCTCAATCAACCAGGAGGGACCCTGACGGGCAAGACAGCAATGTTAGCTATATGCACAGGCTGGGTTAGGTTTTGGTTAACTGACATTTCTCCCGCCACCACCCCATTCGGTCGCCCTAGAGCATAGAGCAAATGTCAGTGCCAAGATACGGCTACTGTGCCTCTAAAACAGTTTAGCGACCTCGTTACCTAAAAGCTCCTATTGAGCTACCTATCAGCGTGAGCGGATTAAGCAGGGTGCTATTCACCACCCGCTTATGTGTCCCAACCGCTCACTTGTCAAACTAAATCTAAATCGGGGAGGCGCCCCTTGTTACTAATAAACTAAAAATTATCACGTTATAAAATAAAAGACAGCAATTTAGGCTGTCACGCCTCGGTCCCTGTATGCAAGCTAGTGCCTGTCCACCATTTAAAGCGCTTGGAACTTATATCTGGCTGGTGGTCAGCCATTACCTCAGGAAAAACTTCCCACAGCGGCGCTATAGGAATCAGTATAACCCAGATTAAACAAAAAACTCTAGCGATGACGGTTGAACTTCGCAACCTCATCGAGGAACTCCCACACGGTCCGACAATGCGGCTCTCGCCACACTGACTCGCCGTTTATGAGCGGCCAGTTTTCCCCCTGACCTCTAAGTTCCAGGGTGGCCCGGTTTCTGGCCCCCCCCCCCAAGAGCAGGGCAGTCGAACATCATATGTTCGTTCGACTGGACTCCCCGCAGACACACAACTCATCAGCCGCTAGGTGAAACCGAAACAGACATTGCTTCAAATCCACATGGTTGGTGGCACTTGGGCACCCGCTGCCCTTAAAAATGAATTCGAGGCATACCATCCCCTCAGATCCTGTATAAACCTATACAAGGATCATTAGTCGTGGTGTGCCATTCAAGCTGCCATGCCTCCATCGCGAGGCTCCGTAGCCTCTTCCGCAGGCGAGAAATGGGCAACTGAACGAAATTTAGATCCAGTGCATTGTGATCACCGTTCCGCTCCGGTTCTAGCCCGGTTTGAAACCGCACCCCAAATGCCTCGGCTTCCCGACCTCTTCGCAACTTTCACGTGGCTGCCCGAACTTTCACCACTAAATCGATTGGGGGAGCCTTTCCCAATACGGTGGTAGCCTCGTAGGAGGTTGTTTTAAAAACACCAGTGCATACTGTCAAGGCTCAGCGCTGGGCACTCCTTAAATTTTGAAGCAGTGCTCTATTTCTATCCAACCGATGCGCACAAATTGGCGCCGCGTATGTGATCATGCTCTCGAAGACACCTAAGTACACAACGTACATTTGACGGCCCGACAGCCCGTAATCCTTCCGAGCAATCCTTCAAAGTTTGTGCATCACAGAGACGGCGTCCGCCGCAACTTGCCGTGGGCGATTGGTACCACTTGATAAGTGGCGCCAGCCTCTCTAACCTAACCTGCCATTTAGTTGTCATGGATCCTTGGAGTGGTGCGCAACGTGCATTTGCTATCAAAGCGTTTTACAAAAAAAATGACAGTGTGTTGGGAGCATTCACGAACTGTGGATGTCAGACGAAGCGCATTTCCACCTCAGTGGATTTGTTAACAAGCAAAATTTCAGATACTGGGCACACGAAAATCCTACGCAGCTACACCAGCGTCCATTGCACAGCCAGAAAGTGACCGTGTGGTGTGCTCTATCATCTTACGGTGTTATAGGCCCTTATTTTTTTGAGGATGACAACGGTCTTGCGATTACAGTGACGTCGGCTCGTTATGTAGCCATGCTTGAAACCTTTGTTGTGGAACAACCAAAGAGATTTCCACCGATTCTTAACACAGCCTGGTTTCAACAAGACGGAGCAACGTCACACACTGCACGAATATCGATGGCAGCTGTACGCCAATTGTTTGGACAACTTGTCATTTCACGAAATGGTGACATTAGATGGCCTCCCAGATCGCTTGATCTCTGAGCTTGCGATTACTTTTTGTGGGGTCACCTTAAAAGCAAAGTGTTCCACAGTAGACCTGCTACAACGGAAGAACTGAAGGCAAAGATCCGAGAAGCAATTGCGGAAATTCCAGTTGAGATGTTACGTCAAACCATGAACAATTTAACGAAGAGACTTCGTGAGTGTTTACGTAGAAGAGGAGTTCACCCGCAAGATGTCATCTTTAAAAAATAAACTAAAATGTATGTATCCTAAAATGGCAACATTTGTGCAATTAAATGAAATAAAATTCATTTTCTAAAAAAAATTTTCATTAACGTTATTTAATTTTTTAAATTTCCCGTTTCTTTGAATCACTCTGTATTTGCAGTCGGCGCTTTTCACCTCGGCAAGAGCATTTAAGATGCAATCGTCGGTGCCAATCCCTTTCATGAAGTCATATTGGCCTCAATTTAGAAAACAAAATCTAAAAATCACGTTTATCTAAAAACACTTTACTCAGGGCCAACCAAGGTAGCGTCGTCTAGGCGATTACCGTTTGCCTCCGAGTGGTTAAAAATGGTCCGCAAAAAAAAAACACAAAAAAAAAGATATCATTTCTTCCGTTCAAGAAAACAAAAATTTCTGTAATATAAGTAAAAACTTGTTTTAATCAGAATGATACTGATATCGAATAAAATCTGATCTAGACAACACATGACTTCCTTATACGTCTGTTAAATTACATTTATACATTTTTATAAAATGAAAAGTAAATAAAACCTTTTTCATTAAAAACTTCTGATATTTTTTCTTTTTTGTTATTATTGAATTATTATTTCTCGTAAAAATGTTTTACCATGAGAGGTTAATAATTATTAATAAAGCAATATATTTAAATTAAAAAAAAAAAAGGTTAAAAAGAGAAGATGAAGTCTAATCGAAGCGATGTGCCTTCCCCTAAGATCCACATATTTCGTTAATTAAAATATTATTTGGCTGTAACTCTGGAATCAACGAAAATAAGTACCACTTATGATATATCGTTGGAAAGCTTTCAATGAGGGCTTATTACTGCAGTTAAGAAAAACTCCAAAATCCATATCGTTTTGGATTTTAGACTTTTTTGGACACTTTTGGTTCAGTCAATTGCAATCAAAAATGGAGGTGCACAACTAGATGTTACAACAGTCCTAAATTCAATATTTCAATATCCCACGACTATTCGTTTTTGAGTTACGCGAGATATTTACATACTTACGTACAGACGTCACGCGGAAACTAGTCAAAACGGATTCAGGGATGATCAAAATCGATATTCCCATTGAAATCTGAAAACCGAAATTTTTCCCGATTACAATACTTCCTTTACTTCGTACAAGGAAGTAAAAATTATTTGAAGTAAAGTCGATTGAACAGGAAGAAGAGTTTAAGGTATGTAATTTTTTTTTAAAAGTAACGAATAAAACTTTACGTGAACGGGTTGACGGGGAGGGGACACAGCGCAGATCAGCCAGAACTGACGCTCTCGTTCATTTTCATTCAATTTAGCTCATGACTTAGAATTGATAGCGTGGTGATTCATGTGTTTGTGTTTAGAGTTTGTAAGACAGATCGATTTAAATAATAGTAAGTGCATTTTGGACGATATTTACGTGTAAAAAGTACAAAAATTCAATATGTCAGTCTCAGGCCGCGCAAAAACCAACCGGAAATACAAATTACGCATGTTGCTGGAAAGGTTATGGGCTACGCATAGATACCCCGATGACCGGTGCCGAGCGAGCGAGACTGTTTCGGGAGCGTCGCAAAGCTGGCACGGAGTGCTCGGTGAACGACGCCGACGGCGCGAGCACCTCTACCGCTGCTTATTATGGCTTATGTCTTTTTCTTCTCATATCACAGAACAAAATTGTCATCGAATATTAGTCGAAATAAATATAATGTATCATTTTAATTAAATTTAGTACGAAGTCAATGTCTCGTTTTTATTTTAATCCGATACACTAAAAGTGACTCGCTGACGTACATACCGACTGTAGAGCTGACCAAATGAAAGAACTAAAATTTCTCATTGGAGACTTTCAGTATTGTTCAAAAAACAAATATGATGGTGGCTATCCCATTTAACTTGAATGGTCAGTCTGTAGCTCGAAGGAACTTCATCCGAGGTCTATAACGTTTCACGTTAAACCAACGGCCGTGCGCTCCGACACAGCCCCACCCGATCTTTTTTCAAATCGTTTGGTCTCGTTAAGGCTGTGCATATTTTAATTGGAGAGAGATTTTTGTTTTGTCCCGCTCATCCATCTTAGAAGAGATAGAATCGGATCACTGTATGAGGGACGTTTTATATAACCTAGAATGAAGGAACAAACTTCGTTTGCACCATTTTTCCCTTCACCTTGTCGGTATACATACATAACAGATTTTCCTGTACCTAGATTATGCATGTTAAATACATAAAAAATCTTAATTGTAGGAGATAAATATATCCTACACTAGGATTCACGGCAGGGACAGGTTTTGCCTTAGAGTCGAAATGGAGTGAGATAATCATATGCCTTTCTTACTTTATTTGATTTTAGTAAAAAACTTTTTAGGACGGCTCTTGTGAACCGTGTATTCAGAAGCAGCGACTTGTTTGGCACGTTCATTCGATGTGGGGTTTTTCTTTTTTACTACAAGTTCTCGCATGTTATACATACGTTTATTTGGGACTGCCCGAAAGTAAGTTCAAATTTATTATTGAAATATTGCAAATAGAAATTGTATTTAATTTGACTAGTAGGGTGTTTTTCTTTGAATATTTTATACAGTTTTTTAACGTTTAATCTTGTAATATAAATAGTGATATTCTCGTTATGAATAATGACTGCATTCCACAGGAAATTCAAAAATATTATCATAATTCACCACCAGATGTCAGTACGTTCATTATAGAAAGGTCGCATCTTCTGGAGTCAAGTCGCTTCTATAAAGAAACTCGCTTCTGAAACGATTGTATCTTCCATATACGAGGTGTGTGAGAGAAGAAATGAGACCGACTTTTTACTTACCAAAGTTTTTATTTTTTTCAAACAACAATATTATCCCCTTCAAAGTAGTTTCCTTGGGCAGCTATACACCAGCGCAGTCGTTGTTCCCACTCCTGGTAGCAGCGCTGGAAGGCTTCAACTGGTAGGGCTTTTACTGGTCGGTTTTACAGTCTTTTGAATGTTTTCCAGAGTTCCAAAATGACGTCCTTTTAAAACATGTTTCAACTTCGGGAAAAGGAAAAAGTTATAAGGACTAAATTCAGGTGAATAAGAGGTTGAGGAACCGTAGGAATCCGTTTTGAGGTAAAACATTCCGTGATAGAAATGGCTGTGTGACAGGAGACATTGTCATGATGAAGCATCCATGACTGCAATGTCTGGTCTCACGCGACTCACTTTTTCTGAGCCTTTGAAGGATACGTTTGTAAAATACTTGGTTGACAGTTTGTTCTGAAGGAACAAATTCTTTATACATCATACCGCTACTGTCAAAAAATCAAATCAGCATGGTTTTGATCTTTGGCTTGCTCATTCGACATTTTATCGGTCGAGGAGTTGACGGAGTGTGCCACTCTTCGCTTTGCCGCTTTGTTTCAGGATCGTACTCAAATATCCAGGATTCATCACCTGTGATCACACGATTGAAGATTTTTTGATCATTGTCAATCCTCTCAGGAAGATCAACGCACACGTTTCTTCGATTGTCCTTCTGTTCCGTTGTGAGGTTTTTCGGTACCAATTTCTCACAAACCTTTCGCATGTCCAAATCGTCTGTCAAAATTTGCTGTACGGTGAAAGTGTTTAAATTCAACTGTTCACTCATCATCCTTATTGTTAAACGACGGTCTGATCTCACAAGAACGCTCCCACGCTCAATGTTTTTGTCAGATTTTGAAGTTGAAGGTCTCCCTGAGCGAGGCTGCTCTTCAAAGTGTTCTCGATCTTCCACAAATGATTTGTGCTAGCGGAAAACTTGTGCTCTTGATAAACAATGTTCCCCGTAGGCCTGTTTCAACTTTTTAAAGGTCAAACTCGCGGATTCCCCAAGTTTAACACAAAACTTGATTGCACAACGTTGCTCTAAATTCCAATGCTCCATTTTCGTAACACACAACAAAAGCACAACTTCACTGATGGCGCTGTCAAAAATAATGTGTTGGATGAACGGAGTTTAAACTCGTACTGAGCATGTGGAAGGGATGAACAAACCGGCCTAGCACAGACCGGTAGACCCAGCTTTGCCAGATCGCTCGCAGTGTTACCAATCTCATTAATTTTCTCACACACCTCGTATACTAATGGAATCGAGCCATTTCTTTACAGAATATGTATCTACCCTATAGAAACACATACATACAAAAAAACGGTTTTTGTGGAGAGATTATCATTGAACCCTTTCTTAAATGACCGATTCAATTGTGTTTTTTGGTTAAAGGTGACCCCAACCAAAACTGAATATAATAAACTCTAGAACAGTGATGGACAAAGTATGGTCCGCGGGTCAGATGTGGATCCTAAACTGGTCTAATCCGGCCCGTGACACAGTTCTGAATGGTCCCTTACACACACTCTTTACCGCGTTCTGATCATTTCACTCAACCAAACACGCACATACATTCATGTTGTACATCACATTCGTATCGTATCACATCGTATTCTTTCTGTCTGTATTCTGCACACATGGTAGCAGAACGGAACGCCACCAGAGCGTTCACAATAGTAGTGCTCAACAGACCGACTTGTGTTACCCCCATCACTCCAGCCGCCGCCTAACAGCCTAATACTCTCAGTGAGTCTGAGTCAATTGTTATTTATGCAGTAGTTCTCTCCAGTAGATTGTTGTTGGTTATTATTATTTGCTATTTTTTAGTGATTATTTGTGAGACATTTCTGATTTGCCAAGATGGCAACTAAAAAACGTAAAGTTGATTCAGAGTGCCATGTTTTTAAAGATGACTGGACTTGGAAATACTTTTTCACAGCTTTTAAGGATAATCCATTGTGCCTATTTGTAATGAAACTGTGGCCATCTACAAAGAATTTAACATTTCCCGGAATTTTATATCTAAGCATAACAATATCAGTTATGAAGCTATGACCGATGATGGAAGGAAACAAAAAGCAGAAGATCTACGTTAAAAGCTCTTAGGTCAGCAAAATATTTTTGAAAATCAAAATAGTTCTCAAAAAGCAGTTAACATGCTAGTTATGTTCTTTCGGATGGGGAGTTTGTGAAATATTGCATGTTCCAAGTTTGTGATATTTTGTGTCCTGACAAAGCAAAGGATTTTGAGACTGCCAATTTGTCTCAAAAAAAACAATTACTTCTAGAATTGAAACAATAGATAAACAGCTATCGTCACAGTTAGAATCAAGGATTAGTCAGTTTAAATTCTGTTTTATTACCACGAACTAGAGTACTGACATAAACGATACTGCTCAGTTACTACTACTTATAAGAAGTATTGATGATAACGTTTGAGTTACTTAAGACTTAGCATGCATGCAATTATTAAAGGGTAGGCCAGCAAGGATAAATAATTTTCATGAATTTCAAGAAGACCTATGGACTGAAAGTACCCATAACCAGTATATGCAGTATATTACGACTGATGGAGCACCTAATATGACAGGGAAGAAATCTGGTTTTGTAGGCGTGTTTAAACAAGAACTTCAATTTTTGATCATGGTCATTTTTACTAAGTTCTTGCACCAGATGGATTTTGGAGGCTTTGAAATTTTCACTTTTTAATGTTCAAATCACTGAACTTCAGCTAATGTTATGTTCTCTTGCTGCTGTTCGAGTCGAGAAATGAGGATTCTCAATAAATTCCTGTATAATCACTCAACGATTTATTATTATTTGTTGCAGATTTAGGGCTCCCTGGTTTTCCCCTATTATTGATGCTCCCTGTAAATCTTCTTAAAATTATTTAATGGTTTTGGACACTGTATCTTTTGAAATAGGGTTATGATTATTTAATCATTATGATCATCGTTACGATTATACATCGTTTAATCATCGTTATGATTGTACATCATTATACGACCCAAATCTATCACAAAAGTTTCTCATCATTAAAAATCTGACTCTCTCCTGTTCACTAAATGATATGTTGATAACAATGTTAGCAGGTAGCAAAGAAAAAATTAATTCAGTAAAAAAAATAATTACAAAAAGGTAAAAAAAGATGTAAATAACAAAAGTGGCTTACAAACATGCTAAAGTTAGACCAAACCAATTAGCCAAGCAATCACAATAAATTCTCATTAGATATTAACACTGTAGTAATGAAACAGTATAAGTTGAATATTATACAACAATGAAGTAAGCTTCATTTTTTCAACAATGATAAGAGGCCTAAATGATCAGCTGATCAGCATGATTAGGTGATATTATTTTTATTTATTTGCTCATTAAATTGGAACAAAAACAATTTTTTGTGTTAACTTTCAAAATATATTATATAAAATTTTTATTTAATTCAGTTTAATTTCTTTTTATTTAATTTTATTATTTGAACTTACTATATTTAGTGATTTTTAAAATCCAAAATTTATCCCACCGCCATTTTATTGGTAGAGATATTGTACTGACTTTTTATTTATAAAATTTTTGTGTCATAAAAAAACCTTTAAAATGAGGTATCACACAAAGGGTGTTACCATTTAAGATATTTTAGTTACAACCCCTGGGCTACCCTCCAAGAAGGGGTTGAAATTCTATTTCTCATCAAAAGGTAAAGTAGTAGATCCATGCCTTATCCTGAAGTTATAGTATTCTATCTGGAATGGTTTCAAAGTTGTTGGGGGATTTTCATAATCTGACTCACTGCACATGATTTTTCAGTACACCCATGCTTTTCAATTAACGCCTGAATTAAGAAAAAAAAAAAAAATTAATTAATTTAATCATGTAATAAATTCATATAATTGGTACAATTATTTCTTCAAATAATTATTTAACACCACTAGAAAGTATCTTGACAGCTTAAGGGGCATTAAATTATGTACATACATGCTATGTTTTCCATCGGCAAATGTGAAACTAGATGGTAAGATGTCAGGGGAGCTGCAGTTCACATACACTCCTGCACACACGCTTCCCTGCCCAGCCAATTGAGCATGTAACACCCCACCTCAGTAGCAGTGGCACCCCATCATGCACGAACAACTATATAAGCATATGCAATGTAAGCAATGTAAAAGCATTCACACTCGTACCACAACCAGGATAAGACTAAGAAGAAGGAAGAAGTCCAATGGCCGGTCCAAGGTGGGATCTCTGGGAAGATGCCAACAATCCTGCCGAAGCAGCAGGCCTTACCCAACACTGCAGGGCTCTGGAGGTCACCACTGCCGAGCTGTAGTGACCAAGCTTCCTCTGCTTGGTTTGATTCCAATGGACAAGCTGCAATTTCCCGACTACAACCCGTCAAGCCGAGCTAACATTGCCTCATCAAACACATGAACAGCCCTTTTCAGGGCCATTGCTACAGAAACCTAAACAGTCCATTTTAAGGGGTACCACAAAATTCATAAGGTACCACGTGCCATTGGAGCAGTTCAGCTACAATAGATACAAACATTCATGTACCTTTCCAAAATTTCAATGCTAAAATTGTATTTTTAAGGTTGAGGAATCATCAAAATTTGCTAATAGCCATTACAGTTATCATTTCAAATAATTACTACTGTCCATCATTCTGATGGGCCTCTTCATGAATTCTACACAATGTAAATGTAACTGAATAACTATTATCAGACTTAGAGTTATATACTATTTGTAGTATATCTGTTTTCATATCTAAAAAGGAATCTGGCAGGATCATTTTACTTAACAGGGATACAATACAGTAACTGTAAAGTAGCGATATTAGATTTAATAGCTCAATATACTCATAAAAATGCTGTTAAAGTAAATTTTTGTTACAGGGTGCCATTATCGGTTTCATTTCAAGCTTAATTTTGTCAATTTGGGT
Source organism: Lycorma delicatula (assembly GCF_047948215.1). Taxonomy (NCBI): domain Eukaryota; kingdom Metazoa; phylum Arthropoda; class Insecta; order Hemiptera; family Fulgoridae; genus Lycorma; species Lycorma delicatula. The sequence continues at coordinate 136,742,871 of NC_134455.1, forward strand.
AGCTTCTGGAACCCCTAAGCCACCACTCCAAAGGTTACCTATGTCTGTAAAAAACTGCAGTTACATTGATTTAAGTAATTTAACGATCTCTTCTTTGAGTAATTCAACTCTTTCCCAAGTGCCAGACACGTAAGTATATTAATCATTTTAAGTATTATTTAATTAATTCTAAATTTTATAACTTTTAAACACATAAATGCACCAAATTTTTCTTTGAGTAATATCAAAGAAAAATGGTGCATTATGGTTTCATTGTTCAATGACATCATTAAAAAAGTCTACTTAATATACATTTCTTTCACTGTAATATTGCAAGCCAAGCATTTTTTTAAAGCTCATTACTTGTATACTTTATTTTTATTAAATTAAGTTTAAAATTACTGTGTAATTCAGAATTATTAGTTAAATTTATTATTAATAAGTAGTATGTTATGCAACATGCTTACTGTTTATCCTGCTACAGGTGTATGACTGTTAAAACTTACATTATGTTCACACAGTAATATATTAAGAACCTTATAACTTGGTGGGTGACGTTTTCATGTTTCTATGTATTCAAAAAAAGTCACTGAAAAAGTTTAATTACAGTATTAGAATAATTAATCTTTTCAACCTAAAATGTATAAAACAAAACTTGTGTGATGTTTTCAATTTTTTTATCTGCATAAGAATAGGAAAAAATATGGCTTTTCAGAAGATTTTTGAAAAAGAAAGATTTAAGTATCTATAAACAATAATTGATGGCGATAAAGAGTTTTATATCTAACCATTATTTATCACTCTGCCCAATACCAGAATGATGAAACTATTTTTAAAATATCCATACTTTTTCAAAAGAAATACATTCCAGAATTATAACAATACAAAATTTTACACAAAATCGTCCATCAGATCTTGGAATACAATTCTTTTACAGATAAAAAACATATTATGGGCATTTTCAAAATCATTTAATGAGACTGGTACTTGGCAGATTGAAATATAATGGTTACATGAATAACACGTTAGAATATAGCATTTTTATAGTTGCAGGTTATCTTTTTATAGCTGTATAAATTTTATTTTTCTAAAAAGTTGTTTATTTTATTTTTACATCAATGAAAATTGTTTTTGCAAATGGATTGTTTTTTAATTAAGTATCTGTTCCGCACGACTTGTCTTTTCTAATTTCACTCTCACATCTGTTTTATTTTTTAAAGATTATAAAGTATGTATATTTTTTTTTATTGATTATTTTTCTACGAGAGTAATCCACGATAGTTATTTGTGCTGTGGCTACATACCATTCTTATACAAGAGAGACTTTTTTCTCCTATAACTTCTATTATGGATTGTTAGTTTCAGAAGAGTTGTTTCAAGAGTAGTCAAGCTTAAATTTATTGAAATATACAGGTTTATATTTTGTGATAAAAACATTTTTTATTAGATTAATTGTTCCATTTTACTTTTAATTCAAAATATTTATAGTACGCTGGATTACTGATTAAAACGGAAATGAATATATTAAACATTTATGATAGTATAGATAAAATAATAATTTTTCTATAGAGTAGAAGTAATCTTTATTCTGAATTATTTTATTATTGAAAAGTTTGTATTAATTTATTATTACTTATCCTAGATTTTGTTAAAACTGTGATTTATGGCTGTAATAGATGTACTCTACAGAGCTGGAGAGTAGGTTAGTTTGTGCTCTGAAGGGATCAGGGAGTTGATTTCTGTTACACAGAATGTCCCATATAAAATGCAACTATTTTTCATAACTTTATATCAGTAGGTATACTTAAATGAAAAATTCATAAGTAATTTATTAAATACAGTTTATTATAAAATTTTATATCTTGAATTCTAGAGTAAATACTTAAAGTTGCCACCATTTTACCGAACACACTTCTCCACTCTTATCACAGCATTTCTTGCAACTGTTTTCAGAGTTTGCGATTGGATATTTGATACAGCTTCAACACTGAACTTCAGTTAGTTATAACTTTAGTTGCATTTTGTTGATGCAGTTGGAAGTCGAGAGTTCCAGCGTTCAAGTCCTAGTAAAAGTAGTTACTTTTATACGGATTTCAATACTAGATCATGGATACCGGTGTTCTTTAGTAGTTGGGGGTTTCAATTAACCACAACCCTCAGGAATGGTCGAACTGAGACTGTACAAGACTTCATTTACACTTATACATATCATTCTCATTCATCCTCTGGAGTATCACCTGAATGATAATTCCCTGAGGCTAAACAGGAAAAAGAAAAAGAAAAGAAAAGGTCTTTTCTTTGAAATCATCCCAAAGAAAAACCCTGGCTTTTCAAATCTGAAGATCTCAGTGACCATAAGCCATTATCAGAGATGCGATCACTCAAGAATTCACTAAAAAAATCAATTGTTTAAATTTGCATAATATTATTTACAATGTTGTAATCAACAGTATCGATCTTCCTCTTTCAAGAGTGCAATAAAATATTCTAATATTACTCTGTATTAATGGTGCACTCAAAGAAAATAGTACTAAAAATTTTTTAATGATTTGTGGACCAGTGGTTTTTCATGATACATCTTGGGATTTCCCAAATCCCAAATCCTACTGTTTTGGTGTTTTATGTAGCTATCAAAATGGAACCACACCTTGTCAGAAAAAAATAGCGAGTTCGTAACATGAACCACATCTAAAAATCTATCAAATCGATGAAGATGTTTTTTAGCTGTTTTTTTTTTGCTGGGATTAACAATTCAATGATTCTTTTTGAATTTGATATAGTTATAGGTTTAGCTGTTTTGTATACTGATGAATGGTTGACTTCTGATAAACTTCAGCTGACAAGCAAAATTAATTTTTTCGATGAAGTAGTTAGTTGTCTATTTATTTCAGTGTCTGCATTCAGTATTGTCCTCGATATTTTGTGTCCATAATCATTAATAGAACCTATCCCTATTTCTGAATTTAGTCACTAATCTCAATACTCGTCTGGTCTATCCTTGTACTTTCAGCAAAAAAATCTTTGCATTCCAGTCATTGATAATGAACTACAGTACAACTTAGTAATAAAAATATCTTATGAAACATCATCTTCTCACTAACAATGCCCTAAGCGCTTTGTTCATTTTGTGATTCAACTGGAAGCAGTCTACTAGTGTATTGTTGGACCAATCCATTCCAGTAAATTGTAAGAGAGAAGGATAGTCAATTTAAATTTTATAGAAGACCAATTGATGGGTTATATATCGGTTATCAACCGATTTGGATAAAAATTAGCCGTCACATTGTTTATACTTTCTATCTCATCAGCACTGATCAATAAACATTTGAAGAGTAGAAGTTACCGATTGTGGATGTTGCTTTAAAATTAATCATAACGACCATTGGTGAATAGAAAGCTGAAATAAAATATTGTTTCACTTTCAGAGTAATTGTCATAGTTCCGTGGACTTCTTATCTGATATGCAACAATTTATTTGGCCCAGTAAAAAATGAAAAAGAAAACCACTTAACTCTCTTGTGTGATTTTTCCTTTGTGCACAGTGTGAGATGTTAGTTGATCTTAAATATGATTTGTCAAATTGCTGGGTTTCATACCAGGTCATCAGGAGGGTCCATTATGGTTATGGTACTAATTTTTATTTCTGTTTTTTTACAGTCAATACTACTTTATTTTTTATGAAATGAGCTACATGTGGTATCCACTATTTGGATTTATTCCATTCATTGTAATTGGAATAATAATTAGTTTAATTACAAATCCTGAAAGAAAATTTAATAGTGATAATTTTGAACTATTAACTCCTCCATTAGCAAATTATTTCTACAAAAAAAGACAAAAACAGAATCGTCATGGTGTTAATGTAAGTATGTATGTTTTATAAACAGTTCCTAAGTTAATCCAATTTGATGGATTTTCTCCAACAATGATGTTTAAAAGGATGTCAAAGTAATCTCAAAGGATTTGAGAATTCATTTCCAACTAAAAAATCATAACACATCTTGTCGTCTTAATTTACAAAACAAAGATTTTGCATCGATTCATTACATGACTGTTTTTAGTTTCAGTTTTGTGCACAGCAGGACATTTGTAGTTATTCTATTTTCTTTAAAAAATATTGTAAATCTTCTCTTTAGTAGATAGTACGTGGATTTTCTATTTGTACATTTAGAGTGAGATTTGTTGAGCCACCGGGTTGGTCTAGTGGTGAACGCGTCTTCCCAAATCAGCTGATTTGGAAGTCGAGGGTTCTAGCGTTCAAGTCCTAGCAAAGCCAGTTATTTTTACACGGACTTGAATACTAGATCGTGGATACCGGTGTTCTTTGGTGGTTGGGTTTCAATTAACCACACATCTCAGAAATGTTCGAACTGAGACTGTACAAGACTACACTTCATTTACATACATATCATCCTCATTCATCCTCTGAAGTATTATCTGAACGGTAGTTACCGGAGGCTAAACAGGAAAAGAAAAGAGTGAGATTTGTTAAAAAGTAATAATTTTTTTAAACACTTGCTCGAACTTCTTTAAAAAAATCAAGATACACAGTATGTCTGAAAAGTTCCCGAAATAAATTTCTGTAGTCGATACAAATAGCGCCAACTCTTGGACAACCAATAAAGTATGTAGTATGGTGTCTGACGAGCGTGTGAACAAAATTTCATCACGTTTCTTCACTCCAGTCACAAGTTATATTCGATCGAGTACTTTGTGTTCATGTGACCTTGTGCGAGCTCCTGACATGGAACAGAGAAACGTGATAAAATTTTGTGTTCAACTTCAAAAATCTTTCGTTGAAACTTATTCTATACATAATACGGCACGCATTCGGTGATGAAGCCACATCTTGTGCTACAACATACGCGTGGTGGAAGCTGTTGACAACATACACGGTAAAAAGTCGTTGGCTGACGACGAACGAAGCGGGAGGCCGTCAACAGCTGTTCACGACAAAAACATTGCGAAAGTCCACGTGCAACTTGTCAAACCGTGAATTCTAAATTCTATTTGGAAGTAATGAAACGCCTGATACATCGCATTTTTCAAGCAGTTGGACTGTCTTGCACGACAATGCCTCGGGACGCCTCAAATCAAATCATCATCTTATCCCACCCGACTTGAGTCCAGCAGACGAATGTTTTGTTCCCGACACTCGAGTTGAAGATGAAAAGTCACTTTTTCGACGACATTCCGGCCATCCAAAGGGTTTGCACCGAGCAGTTGAAGGCGATCCCACAAAGTGATTTTGACGGGCTCTACCGGCGCTGTTACAAGTGTGTAATTAGAGAAGGGTTCTATGTAGAGGGTTAATGTGAGTAAATTCATTTATTTTTAAATCTGTATTTTACTTTAATTTAGTTAGAGAACTTTACAGACATACTGTGTAGCTTTATGCAGTCTGCTTAAAAAAAAGAAATTCACAATGCATTACTTATGGCATTAGTTATAAATTAATATCAAAGTAAAATATTTATGTTCGTGTCTTTTATTTTCTCTTCCTGTTTTCAAATCAAAATCATTTTATTATTTTTTTGTTCAATAAAAATTAACTATGCTAAGTAGAAATAATAAATGCGCATTATATAATAAGCATATTCATTATGTAAACAAAAGATATTGTTACATACTCAAAGCATGATTTGCACAGTTATGCACATAAACAATTAACATGTGTTGCTAGAGGATGCAGTAACCAAGCCAAAGATATGATTTTGACACTTAAAATTTAAAATGTAATATTTACACTGTAATATTTTTTTTTTTTTTCATCTCAATTTGTTTGAAAGATCAACTACTAAATAAAAAGTTAAAAAGTAGAATTTGGTTAAATGAATAACTTCAGTTTTAACTGTATAACAGAAAATTAAATAATTCCAAGTGAATGCAGTTTTTATTTTTTTGAAAAAATTCAATTTTAAGGAAGAATATTCTTAGAACTAAAAACAAAATTATTTGAAAAACTAAGATTCTATATTATTAAATATCTTTAACCTAACAACCAGTTAGTAGATCATTTTAAGTCTTTTGTATAAGTACACATACAGTTGTATATATTTTAAAATACTATATATTAAAATAATATGTAGCTAATTTTATAGGGTGGATAGATTAAATACTGGTCATGTGTTATAATTACATGTCCAACAGGTCGACTACACAACCATTAAAATATAAATAATGCATTTATTTTATCTACTATATTTCTAGTATTTTTACATGAAAAAACTGGTTATTATTGTCATCATTATCGATTTTCAACCATTATATTGGTGTCTTCTGTTGTGCATAATATATAATATATACTAATAGTAGAAAACTAATACTAGAAAATACGAGAAAATTTGCACTGTGTAATTCATTACAAACCTTTATTAAACACAAAATTATTTTAAAATAAATTGTAATATTCAAAGAATTATGCTTTTTAGTTATTAGTATATTAAGTTTGAATTATTCAATGTTAATTAATTTTTCAGATGGTTGAAATGACTGAAAAGGATGAAGCAGATGATGCATCAACAGTAATGTTAAAATAAGTAATATCATATCATGATATGTACTTATCATATAAGTACATCATATCATGACTACAGAACAATTTTTGAATAGCGAAAGTTGTAAAAAAACTGTCTAAACTGAGCTATCTTTCTTAATCAAAATTAATAAATGTTTTATTTTGATGATCAATACATTATGTTACATTATATGAAGACCATTTGAAAAGTTCTCAGTCTGACAAAAAAAAACACAATATTTCAGAAATAAATAAAAAAATTTCAATGCATTCACTTTGCAATTCAATAAATTTAAATCAGCTACTTTCCAAATTTTTAAAACTCTCAGTATAATAGGATTTTCAACTCTGTAAAATAAACTGTTGTCACAGCTTGGATCTCATCATTTGAAATGAATATTCATCCTGCGAGTCATTTCTTGGGGGAAGAAAATGCTGGAAGCCAAATCGGACAAGTGTGAAAACACTTCAAAGTGAAATGGAGTTTTACAACAACCTGAAACATGTTCAGGTGAATTATTGTGATGAAAGAGCATTTTCTTTTTGACCAGATGTGGACATTTACTCTGAATAGGACCTTTTAATTAATACAGTAGTGAAGTGTAGTACTCCCTGGTGATGGTCCTATCTTAATCCAGATAGTATATGAGCACAACTAGAATCCCAAAAAACCCTAGCTATGTCTATTGGACATTGAGAAGTGGTGGGAGAATCGTAGTAAGGTTTGTTTATAACTAATCATTAAATCAGTCGTGTTTAGAACTTGTCATAAGCAAGATCCTCTGCTCTGTAAGTCAGTCATGCTTAGCATTTGTCATAAGTAACACGGCTCTGCTCCATCAGCGAGTGTATCATTACATGAATTTACTATGTCTTGTAGTTTAGTGAATCTTGTTATTAAATATCATTTATCTTATATATCAAGCATCTTTATTCTCATACCAGTCCAAGGAATTGTTCCAGCCCTAGTATTATTCTTTACAGTCCACTATATCCAAATCAACATAAATATTCTACCTAAATGGTATCATTCATTAAACCCAACATTTATTTTAATTTTCCTTATTAAACCCCACATTTCTGTGGTCCTTCATTACTTCTTTGGTTCCATATCCTACATTATTTATGGTCCTATGGCTGGATCGTTTCTGTGATTTCCTTTCCTGATCCTACAATGTTGTTTCCTGCAAGTGGAACCATTTTCCCTTTCTTTTGACATACCTGTCCCACCCATTGTTTGGTTTCCAGCATGAGGTGAATCTATGTTTTATCTACTTCCATAAAACACTGAAGAAGCTCAGTAGAATTGTGTTTAAATAATTCTAAATACCCTTGAAAGTATTTAGATGAATACATTTTTGGTTGACCTTTAAGAAACATGGCACCTATCAAGCAGAAAGCTAAGTCCTATCCAGAACATTTTGTTAATTATAGTTGATATGATTGTCTAGATATTTACAATGTCAGCAGGCTCATGTACTTTCAGTATACAATAATTTAATATGGCATTGGAAATTTTCATCACAACTTCATCCAGCAAAGCGGTTTTTCGGTCTTGAATAAAAATGTATGATCACAAACATGTTAATTCATATTTTTTATTTAGTATTATTTAAAAACCTATCAACAATAATATTGTTTCAAGAAAAACAACATTTTTTAATTTCATTTTAAGTAAATTGGTGGGAAATTTTTTTAACTTGATTTTTAAGATAAGAAAAGATCGTTTCTCATAAGCTGTGAAGATTGTTCAGAAAATAAAAAATTGACTTTAAACAGGGAGAGTTGGAAGTTTTTTTTTTTACAACTTTTCCTATTTAAACAGTTTACTTGTCTACTTTTTTAAATTTTCCTTTTAGGTTATGAATATCAAGACCCTTTGTCATTAAGACCTAATTTTAAGAGTATTTATGTTGATGTTACTTGTCATCATATAATTTAAGATTATTTTATTTACTTGATGCTATTCAAGTTCTTGATGCTATAATTTTAATACAATAAAATTTAATTATTTAAAACATTTTGTAATGTTAATTTCTTAAATGAAACTCTTCAATTTGTAATTTAGAGAATAAAAGTAACTTATTATAAAAAATTCAGGATATTTTCTTTATTGCAGTACTTGAAATAGTAATCCTATTTTAAAATTATTTTTTCTTACTTCAAACTGATATTGTTTGTAAAAAGACCCATCCTCTAACTAAATCAGGATGATCATGTAAAACTTATTTTTTTGTAAATTGTAAAGTGTTCACAAAAGGAATGTATGTTTATATTTTAATTGTACTCAGTTCATGATTTGTTTTTGAAATGTAAGAACTTTTTTCTGTTCACATCCAAAGTGAGCAATTTCTAATGAAATATCATTACTGATATTCATGATGAAATTTAACGAAAATATATTAACAAGCTACATAAGAACCATTATAGTATAAATAATACAACTGTAAATACAGTGTGTCATATATCTTCAAAAGTAGCTCCATCCATTTTAAATAATTTTCCAGTACATCAAGAAACTCTCACAAATGTTCCCTTTTGTTTAAGAGTTCATGAATTCATTGTTGGATAAGATTTGGAATAATCAGTATTAAGGTAAGTTTTTGAAGAAATTAAAACCTTACAAGTAATTTATTACTATGATTTATTTTAAAAATTAAACTATAAATTAAGTATTTTTATTAAAATCTACAAATTAGAAAAAAGAAGAAAAAGACACCTGTGATCTCAAAACAACCCAACTTCTGTAATCTTATTCCAGTTGCACATCATTACAAATATTTTGTAAATTTTTAATAAATAAAAGTTTTGTGTTGTTTTTTTCAATGTTTACCTTAATGAATCTGTAAGAATTTTTTATAATATCTTCAACTTTTCTTCCTCGATTGCCTTACCTTTTAATAATGGCATCTGGACCGTGTTGTTTAGTAATAAGCATTTCTTAAAAATGTCGCTGTAAGATCTGATTTATAATGTTTCAAAATTAATAAATTTTTGTTATTTGTAGTTCTCTTAATGATAACCTGGACAGCTGAATTTTAAACTGTCAGTTACTTGCGATCTAAATAGTTTTTTGATTTACAATCATATCCAAGATATTCTTCTTAAGCTGATTCAACAATGATACTATATTCAGAACTTTTTTACAACTATTTACAACATTTAGAGAAAAAACTTTTCAGTATTACCAACCACAGCATTTAAAATTATAGAAAAATAAATAAATGTATTGTACTTCTTTTTTTTTCCTGTTTAGCTTCCGGTAATTACCATTCAGATAATACTTCAGAAGATGAATGAATGAGGATGATATGTATGAGTGTAAATGAAATGTACACTCTCAGTTCGACCATTCCTGAGATGTGTGGTTAATTAATGTGTGGTTAAAACCCAACCACCAAAGAACACCAGTATCCACGATCTAGTATTCAAATCCGTGTAAAAGTAACTGACTTTACTAGGACTTGAACACTGGAACTCTCGACTTCCAAATCAGCTGATTTGGAAAGACGCGTTCACCATTAGACCAACCCTGTGGGTTAAATGTATTGCACTAATAAAATAAAACCTAACTAAAAGAAAAAATAAATATAAACAGATAGAAGAAGACAGGATTTGAAATAAATCATCAAAATGATCAGTAATACAGGATTGGAAAAATTAAATTTGTGATCTTTTGGAGTAAAAAACTACTAAGAAGTAAAGTTTTAGAACTGACATCAGAAAGAAAAAAATTACATTAAGATTTTTTCTGGAATAAATTATATACTGAAATACATGTTTCAGCAATATGATGTTTATCTTTTAGACTGCATTAGTGAAAATATTTTTTTTATGAGGACAGTTTTGAAATTGATAATTCAGATAAGGTTAAGTTTAACTACTTATGAAAAGTTTATAAAAATATTACTCAACAGAGATTGATTGTTGAAGTCTACCTTTCATTATAATTCGAAACTTAATTTTGGGCTCAAACAAAATTGATTATTCACATCAAGTACTTGGGCACTATAGATTTTAATAATATAATCAATATAATATTGGAACCCCCCAGGTTAATCTAATGGTTAACCTCATCAAAAATCAGCTGATTTTCTAAGTCAAAAGTTCTAGGTTTGAATCCTTATAAAGGCAGTTGCTTTTAAGTGGATTTGAATGCTAAACTGTGGATACCAGTGTTCTTTGGTGATTGGGTTTCAATTAACCACATGTTTCAGAATGGTCAACCTGAGACTGTTCCAAGCTATATTTTTACTGGTTCATTTACATTTATATTGCAGTTATGTCAGGCCTGGCAAACAGGTAGAAGTAATTTCATTTTGCTTATACACACACACACACCCAGACCCAGCAGCAGTTAGAAAAATCTGATGTGGACACCACATGACTTTCTTGAACGCCTATTAAATTACATACAAACATTTTTTTTAAATGAAAAGTACATCAAATTTTATTTCATTAATAACTTCTGATATTTTTTCATTTTATTTTTATTGTTATTATTGAATTATTATTGTAAAAGGTTTATACAATCGGAGGTTAATAATTGTTAAATTAATTAATAAATTAATTAATTAATATTAATTAATTAATAATTGTTAATAATCAATATAAATTTAAAAAAAAGGAGATGAAGTATGATTCGAACCGATGTGCCTTCCCCTGTAAGATCCACATATTTAATTAATTAAAATTTTATTTGGCTATAACTCTGGAACCAATGAAAATAAGTACCATATGATGATATCATTGAAAAGCACTCAATAAGGGCTTACTTCTGCAGTTGAGAAAAAGTACAAAATTCAATTTTTAAATTTTGGACTTTTTTGGACACTTTTGGTTCAGTCAATTGCAATCAAAAGTGAAGGTGCACAACTAGATATTACAACAGTCCTAAATCCACATTTTCAACATCCTACAGCTAATTGTTTTTGAGTTGTGCAAGAAACATACGTAAGCAGAGACATCATTTACTTCATACAAGGAAGTAAAAACAGTTGAAGAAAACAAAACAATCAATATAAAATTGGTGGAGAAGATAATATTTATGGGTGGTCTATTGTTTACTGGAGAATGTTTTTTTTTTTTTACATGGAACAGGATAAAACTAATATCTAATTTCTTTTACTGAAGAAAAAATTCTCCTATTGCTTCGAATTTTATCTATTGGCTTATTTACTTAGTTATTCATAAATAACTTCATTAATTTATCTTCTATTCATCATTAATCTTTTATAATACTATTTATATTTTATATAACACTAGCTGTATTACAGTATGCACATTAATCTGAACACAGGAAATCTTCTATTTATTTATATGTTGTGGCTAAACCGCTTGACCACACCCATTGTTTAAGTTGTCTGTGTAATATGAGGTTATTTTTCTTTGGTTATTTAGCAATTTTCATGTAATAAATAGTATTTTGTGAAAGTTTATTTCATTTTTAATTACAAAATCATATTTTTTGATCTGTGTTTTGATTATGTAATAGACATAACTCTAACAAAGTGTCTGAAAATTGTTTCTCTTTCTGAGCACACCATATAACACAATGACAACAAGCTTCTGAGTGGAGTGTGGTGTGGTGAGTGACAATAATGCTATTTTTAAAAAAAATTAAAGAAACTGGTTCCTTTTCACCTCAAAGGAAAGGAAAATATATAGCTGTAAAAGTAAAACTATTTCAATACAGGATCGGGGATATTGGTGAGAAAAAGTAAACCAGATTCAAAATTATCTGTTATGAACTTAAATTATGAATTAACAGCCAATGGAATAGATCTTTACATGACAACTGCTAAATGCCAACTTTTGCAGATGGGTGGGAAGCTTCTTGGCTGGTTAAAAAGCTTTTAATATCATCAATGTGCAAAAAAAACTATACTTGTGAACCAAAGAAGACTGAAAAAATGTTTGCTGATGAATCACATTTTTATGTCCAAGGGCAAAGCGTTTCATATGTTAGAAAATCATAATATGAAAATACATTTCCAGCTCATATCCAACAATCTATTTAAACATCAACAGGAAAAATGTTTTGGGGTTGTTTCACATTTGAAGGGCCATGATCATTACTTCCACTAGATGGTATGTTGAAAAATAATGGATATGTCAAGATTCTGAAGGAAAGTTCACAACTATAATTAAGTACACAACTTCAAAACAAATGACCACAAGGCAATGGGGAGTTACAACAAGATTTGTCACATATCATACTGCCAAAAAAGTGGGTAAATTTTTTGAAAACAAAAGATGAAAGTGCTCCCTTGGCCACACACTTTCCAGATTTAAATCAAGTTGAAAATCTCTGGACAGTAGTCAAAAATCATCTCTAAAAAATTGATTCTACTACAACAGTTGACCGACCTCATTAAAGCAGTTATTGTTGAATCGATGCCAAGTCATGTACTGCAAGTGATTAAGAATAGAGGCCATATTAATTACTAGATATTCACAAATTATACAGGAAAGATTTTTTTTCTAAATAAAGCTATTTTTTATTTTGTTAATTAACATCTGTGTTCAGATTATTTATGCACTACAATAATATTACTTTCCTCTTTGCAGTTGTCTTTCTCCCAAAGACTGATATTCCATTTATTACAAAAATAGATTATATAAATAAGTAGAATAATAAAAATAAATTAATTAAACATATAAAAATTAATAGAGAACAAAGTGATATTAAAAGACTAACAAAATAGAATTACGGTTACTCTTCAAAATAATATGTTTTAAAAGTTAGAACAAAAGCTCAATGAATTAAAAAAAAAAACTAATAAAAAAGATGGTAGGTACATTTGGTACTGAAATACCTTATCAACATTGATAGCATATTGTGTCACTTATAAAACCATCTAATGTTATTTTGAGTAATTCTCTGCACAGTTATGTGTCTGATTGGTAGAAAATATGCTGACATATTTAAATTGAAAAACATGATTATGCTCTGAAAACCATTTATAAATAACTGTAATAAAAAGTGTAGACCTAGATGTTCAATTTTATTGTTAAACAATCATTAGCAGTATGAACTGTAAAAAAAGTATATATAAAATGTAAAGTACTCTAAAAAAGTAGGTAATATAGTAAAAAGTAAGCATATGAAAATAAGTGGGAGGAAAATAAAGAAATAATAACGGACTTGTAGTAATTACAAAATTAATTGCCAACTAAAACAGTACTTCCAAAACAGTAAAAACAAATATTTTTAGCTTAAATAAAATATTTTTTTCCTAAAAATAAAATATTTTTCCTAGGTCTTAAAAAATTGGGGAACTAGCTGTACCTGCTCCCACGGCACGCTCAACACCTCAAGGGGTGTTGTGGTCTGTCGGGATCTTCTTAACTGTACGGAGCAGGAAATTGTAGAAGAATTAGTGCCGCAAGGAGTATTAGAATGTCGGAGGTTGAACATGAGAAGGAATGGCGAAGTCCTACCTTCAGCATTCCATGTTCTTACATTTAACCGGCCTACTTTGCCGGAGAAGATAAGAACGGGCATACATCGGTTGGATGTGCGGGCATTTGTCCCGCAACCAATGCGATGCTTTAAATGCCAACGCTTTGGACACACCGCTGTTAGGTGTGAGAGGCCGCAAATATGCGTGTGCGGTGATGGAGTTCATGAAGGAGAGCCGTGTAAGGAGCCTCCTACCTGTATAAACTGCAGAGGACAGCATTCCTGTAGATCCAGGAACTGTCCTGTATACAAAGACGAAGTGGCTGTGCAGGAAGTAAAAACCCTGCAAAAGGTCACTACTTTGAAGCTAAGAAGATCGTAAACGCCCGCAGACCTAGAGCAACAACAACCTATGCTCAGGCTGCGGCTGCTGTTCCTGCTCCTGCTCCAGTTGCTGTTGATGAGAGTGCAATCATCAACAAACTCGCACCTACCTTGGCTGGCTTAATTGAGAGGATAATTGAAAATAAAATGAAGCTTCTCAGCACTAAAGAACCTGTTAAGTCAAGAATAATTGTACAGCTTCCTGAAGACACATCTCCAAAACAGAAAGTCGCTCCAGTAGAGAAGAAAACGGACACTAAACCTGAAATCCAAGTCCGTCATAGTGAGATTTTAGTTGATGAGAAGTAAGTGACAGCTACAGAGTCTGTTATGGAGGCTCCCAAGCCTCCTGTAACTGAAGTGGCTTCTAAGCCTCAGAGGCCACAAAAACTTTCACAGGGGGGACGAGTGTCCCCCTTTCCACAGGCGGTGACCGGTGCGACCCCCGTGTCTGGGGTCGGCCAAGTTGACGCCCCACAATCGGCGCCTGTAACCGGTGCCGATCCATGCCCGTTGTCGTCGGCGGCTTCGGTGGTCTCCGATTCGGAGACCGGAAGCTTTACGGGCGACGACCTTCTCCGCGAACACAATGCTGTTCGTAAGATGGAGAAGAAAAGAAAAAAAGGATGGCCGAAGGGAAAACCGAGGCTATAATATAATTTAAAATCAGCGAGTCGATAGTACAATGGATAGCATCAATGGATGTTTTTCAAACATCCATGAGCTCCAATGCTTGGTACATGATGTAGACCCGATTTGTATATGTCTGCAAGAAACGCATTTCCGCTGAAATTAAAATTTTTAATTAAGAGGATTCAATATATTCCGGCGAGATCAACCGCCAAATGTAAGAGTTAGAAGTGGAGTAGCCATATTAACATCAACTAGAGCTACCACCGAAGCGGTTGTTCTAAACACAAACCTACAAGCCGTTAGAATGAAGCGTCCGCTCCAGGTCACTGTCTGCAGCATATACTTGCCGAATTTTGATTGGAATAAGGATGACATAGCAAGACTAATTTCCGAGCTTCCCCCACCTGTTTTACTGGTGGGTGACTTTAATGCTCATAATTCTTTTTGGGGATCAGATCGAGTAGATCCCCGTGGAAGAGAACTGGAAGGGTTCCTGATGAATTCAAAACTTATTATTTTAAACGACGGATCAGGAACCTTTTTCAATGCCAGAGATGAATCGACGTCCTGTATAGATCTTGCA
Organism: Lycorma delicatula; assembly: GCF_047948215.1. Taxonomy (NCBI): domain Eukaryota; kingdom Metazoa; phylum Arthropoda; class Insecta; order Hemiptera; family Fulgoridae; genus Lycorma; species Lycorma delicatula. The sequence continues at coordinate 136,758,372 of NC_134455.1, forward strand.
CTTATAAGCGGATCGATAGCACCGAGGTACAGCTTCCATGCCATAGACGATTTGCATGGAAGCGATCATTTCCCGGTGCAAATTGTAACTGATATTACAAGAAAAACATATCCCATCTATAAAAGATGGTTATTTGATAAGGCAGACTGGACGAGCTTCACAGCTAGAACGATACTCCCAGAAACAACTGGAGTAATCGGGGACGATGTCGACGCCATAACAAATGCAATACTTGAGTCGGCATCGAGATATATTCCCAAAACATCTGGGAAACTTACGAAGAAACCCATTCCATGGTGGAACGATGAAATAAGCGAAGCTATAAAAAGAAAGAAAAGGGCGTATAACGCCTTTAAGAAGCGTCCTAGCATAGAAAATCTTGTTGCCTTTAAGAAATAAAGGGCGTATGCAAAACGTCTTATGATAGACTCAAAGAAACGATCCTGGCAGCAATACGTGTCATCCATCGACAAAACTACTACTGCAGCAGATGTTTGGAGGAAAGTGAAGGCGATTTGTGGGCGTAATGATTTTGCTCCCATAACTAGCCTTCAAGATGAAGATGAAATAAAAGACACTCCATATGAAACTGCAGAGCTGTTATCCAATCACTTCGAAAAGGCCAGCAGAACGGCCAACTACGAAGAAGATTTTCGTACTAAAAAAGAACAACTTGAAGGTCTACTAAACTTCAGAACTGAGTATAATTACTCATATAATGTACTATTTAAAATGGAAGAATTCGCGAAAGCGTTGGAAAAATCAGGTAACACAGCTGCTGGTCCATAATGGTTTCATATTATAATGAAACCATTATAATATGATCAGGCAGCTGAATACTACTGCAAAGCGTAGATTATTAGAACTTTATAATAAAATATGGCGGGATGGAATGAACCCGCAGCAATGGAAAAAAGCTCATGTTGTTCCAGTACCAAAGAAAAATAAACATTTAACAGACCCCAATAGCTATCGTCCTATTTCCTTGACGTGCGCTATGGGAAAAATATTTGAAAAAATGATTAATAATCGACTCGTCTGGGTTTTGGAAAAAGAAAACCTGATATCACCGTATCAAGCAGGTTTTCGGCAATACCATTCTACCACTGATCAAATGATCAGCTTAGAGAAGATTATATATAACAGCTTTATTACAAGGAAACATTGTGTCGGAGTCTTCTTTGATCTTCAGAAGGCTTTCGATATGACCTGGCGTCATGGTATAATGCTCCAGATACATGAATGGGGCATTCGAGGCAATCTGCCTATACTGCTCAGCAACTATATGAATGACCGTACCTTCCAAGTACGCGTCAACAATGAATATTCATGTGAAAGAATCTTGGAAAATGGCATACCGCAGGGTTCGCCGTTGAGCGGTACCTTGTTTACCATTGCCATTAATAAATTGATATTAGCCATTCCAGTAGAAATCAGCAAAAGCGTCTATATTGATGATCTGGCAATTATGTATGCCAGCAACAAGACTGCTATGGTGAGGTACAAATTGCAACGAGCAACCAATGCTCTAAATGAAGTTGCAAGGAATAACGGATTCCAATTCTCACCAGAAAAAACGTGCTGTGTACACTTTTGTAGGAAGAGAATTCCTCATCAAAGTCCTGCGTTGACAATTGATGATAATCCAATACAATATAAAGACAGCGTAAGATATTTAGGACTAGTATTGCATAAATCCCTTACATGGGGATTACATATACAGGACTTGAGTTAGATGCAAAAGAGCCCTAAACATTATAAAATGTTTATCGAACTTAAATTGGGACTCAGACAAAGAGACATTATTGAGATTGTATAAAGCATTGGTTCAATCTAAACTAGACTACGGATGTATCGTATATTCATCCGCTAGAAAGTCGTACTTAACAAAGTTAGACGTAGTTCATAATAGCGGAATAAGATACGCAACAGGCGCTTTCCGCACAAGTCCGGCGGCTATTCTGATGTCTGAAGCCGGAATAATGCCACTACATTATAGAAGAGAGATCCTTTTGTTAAGATATGCAGCAAATGTATGGGCTTTCCCTGCTCATATAAATAATAAATTGTTTACGAAACATCCTATGGCTGCAGTATATGAACATCGTGCTACCTATTCCAGACCAGCCGGAATTAGGTACCACGAATTAAGAAGAAAATACGAAATTGCTATACCAGAGACACTAGCAATTTCTACTAGAGAAATACCGCTATGGCTCTTGCCAACGGTAAATACAAGTTTGGATCTCTCTCAAGGAGAAATAAAAAAGAAACCAGCAGTGATCATCCAACAGAAAGTTTTGGCAACCGTCAGTAGTTACGAAGAACATATTAGAATTTATACTGACGGTTCTAAAACCGAACATGGTGTTGGATGCTCAATATATGTAAATGGAGAAGCCCACTTTTGGAAACTGCCAGATGTGGCCAGTGTCTACACGGCAGAACTCACTGCAATTCAGCAACCTCTTCGCTACACTGAACACTATTGCGAAGAGAGAGTGCTAATATGTTCCGATTCTTTAAGTGCACTTGTCACAATTCGGAACAAGAACATTAAGGATGTCCTAATTGCAAACATCCTGTCCATTTTATACGTTCTAAAACAACGAGGACAGCGATGCGTATTTGTATGGACTCTGGGGCATGCTGGTATTACAGGTAATGAAATCGCAGACGAAGCTGCCAGAAAGGCAACAGTCTGCGATGATTTGGATGCGTTTCCTGTAAGAGTGGCAGATGTTAAAAACCGTCTAAAAAATATATTTAAAAACAAGTGGAATGCTGAATGGAGGAGTTTAAATACAAAATTAAACTCAGTAAAAACTTCTCCTTATAAATGGAAAAGCGACTTTAAGTTGACTCGCCGTGAACAAGTAGCGGTGACCAGAATTAGAATCGGTCACACGCGATTCTAAGTTGCATTTTTACACTACTTTTAAGAAGTGGACTTCTTAAAAATCTATAAAATGAAAGTTTAAAGCTGTGATAAAAGAATCTCTAAGCGGTAGTTTTATATATATATAAAGAAAGAAATGGCATTGATAAGTTGAAATTTTAATTTCATGTTCTTTTGAGAACCTTATCTCAAATTTTAATATTGGGGCCCTTTACACCCCGTAAGTGTTTGTGATTGTCCTTGTCTTTTATGTTTTAATGTTTATTGTGAAGTTTGTGTTTTTAAAGAAAATGTAAGGGCCCTTTACACCCTTACATATGACGATCCTGATGGAGATAATAATTTCTTTTAAAGAATGTGATGAGGGCTAATGACCTTAGCAGTCGATGCCCACAAAAATTCAGAAAAAAAATAAAAATAAATATAAAATATGAAATTTTACAGATTGATGAAAGATTGGTATAATTCTTTTGTAACTAAATTGTATCTTGGTATTCCCACCAAAGAAACAATGTAAATTTTAAAAGACTGGTTGTTCGTCCAATCTATTGATTGTTGTAAAATATAGTCAGCACAGGATTAAAATTACTGGGCTCTAGATAAAATTTAAATTTGACCCTATTTATATAAGTTACAGGCAACTTTAAACAAAAACTGAAGGAGAGTCAGGAAATTCCCTTTTTGGAAAAATACAAAAATACTGCCACCTCATTTTTATTTGATTTAAAAAAAATATAATTTTTTTTATTGCTTTTGTATTTTTTTTTTTTAATTCAAACTATTATGTTTTATTTTTATTTTAAATACACCATGGGTCTGTGGCCCCCCCTGTGGCACTAATTTTGTCAATTATTATGATATTTATTAGTATTATTTAAAAATAATAACATAATATTCTATTCTATTAAAAATAAAATAAAAAATATTTTTTATCTTTTAAAAAATTTACTTTTATTTTTTCCTGTACTGAAACCAGGCCTCTCAGAATTACAATCCAAGACATTTGTCTTAATTTTTCTATTGTTTAATCCAGCCCTGAATACATAAGATGTTAATCTTATACCTGTACACCTTGTGTAGGAATAATTGTAACAAAAACCTGTTAACCTTTACAGGTTACTCCATTTGAAGTGTCCCAAAAAACATATGCTGGTTGTTTGACAATTGCAAAAAACAGAAACTTACCCACTTGTTTCCTACATGTCTCAGGACCTTAAAACTATTTTTTTACATTTTTATTAAAGCAGTTATTTTTGTTATGGTGCATACCTATTTTTGTGATTGTAAGGGTTTATGAAAAAAACTAAAAACCTAAAGATGAAACAAACAGCAACTTACTCATATTTTCTCAAGGTAAAGGACTGGTCCAGTGGTTTATTTACCTATCTCTCTTCTTTCTATGAAAAAATTACCAATTGAACATGAAAAACAGTGAAATTTCACTTTTGGTAATTTTTTTCAAGAGGGAGGGATGCATACTCAGTTTGAATTATTATTTTTATTGTTAGTAGTATTACCACAAATAATGTTAATGGTGATATAACTTACCCTAAATTTTTATGAACCTTTGAAAACTAATTTTTTTTTTTAATTAAATTTTGGTTTCATATAACTCTATGGAGCTGGTGATAAAAATCTCAAATTTTCACAACTTACAGTGTTTTGTAGTTGTTTATGGCAAATAAAAAAGCTCTTGTATATTGTACTAATAAATAAAGTTTATAACCTCTCAAAAATCATGAAAAACATGCTAAAAGTGATACCATTTTGACTCGCTAAATAAATGCTCCAAGGGGGTTTCTTATCTTCTTGGTGCTTTAATATTTTTATACTTATTACTATTGTTGAAATAGACTTGTTTGAACCATTCAACTGCAGTGTTCATGTTATAAACAAGCGCTTGAAGTCATTTCAAATTATTATGAAAATTCATGTTGCAACATGTTCATTTATGCTTGTTGCATCATTTAGCTTTGCAGTTACAGATTGGTCAGTCTGACAAAAGTCAGTAACCTGTTCACATCTTTACAAAATTTGTCAAATTTCATCTTGTGTTTGGAAGTTCTTATTAAATAAATAAGTTTTCGTTAACAATATTATATTTGCAAATTTTAAATTTAGTTAAATTTTTATATTATTTCCAAGTAACTTCACATAAAACAATGGAAGAACAATGTTCCATAGGAATTTATGTGAATGAAGAATGTCATAAAACAGTGTATGGTACAGTGTCAAAAGAACTCATTAAAATTTGTGAAATTAGTGATGAAAACCAACAAATTATTTTTTTACGTGTTAATTCAGATCTCACTAGTGTTTGTTAATATCATGAGACAAAGTTTTTGTCAAAATTCAGTCACCTGTATGGACAGTTCTGTTGTGATCCTTTGAGAACTCAAAGTAAAAAAACAATTAAGAAAAATTTAGAATAAATAACATTAGAGCCAAGCTTTGAAAGAACACATTTTTCCAAACTTAAATTTAATTCCTGGAAAGTATCTTTATGTTAACTCTAGATTTTTCTAGAAAGAAAAAAGTAAATGTGATATATGTGTATTTTTAGAGACAATACATCCCAGTTTTTTTTTATAGTTTTGAAGAAGTTCACTCACCGATTCTGCATTGTCTCAACCTTCATTTTTCTAAGAAATAATTTAACTATATTTTAAAATGACACTCGTACTGCTTTCTCTGACCAAAAATTGAATCCTTTATTATTTTATGTATCTGTGCAGTCAAAGAAATATTCCTTCTTTGCTTTTTGCCTCACCGTTTCTGGGAAACCTGTTCTTGAGGTAAAGAAATCTTTATCGTAGTGATCAGTTACTTTAATAAAATTTTTCATCAAAATAAGTTTTTTTGTGTAACGGTTCACATAAAATACATAAGCACACACATTCATCAGATTAATATGAACTTGACAAATAAAATTTTTCTGCCCAGCTATAAGTGCCTCTCTCCTTAGGCAGTATTTTTTTTAGATGTAGTGATTTCTCTTTCTACTGTCCTCTCAGCATAAGAAACTACAGTACTTAGTAGTTTAACGCAAACTTTCGGTCTCACCTAACTTTAGCTCTACATATATGTGGCCAAGAATACTTTTCATACTGTATCACCATCAGTAAAAGTTACATAATGCCTTTTTCATTTATACTGTATAAACAAGAGGAACTGATATTTCTCATTTCCACTGTGAGGAGGGTGTCTTTCAAACAAATTTTAGAGGAATTTATAAACAATTTCCATTCTGTAGAATTTTAATGCTGTGCTAGTAAATCCAATAAAGAATTTACATTATCTTATAAGGAGAACGGGTGCTGAAATTCTTGTTGCCTAACATGAAAAAACATATGAGTATTTTAGTGTCACCTTGGAGGAGGTTGCATCCTTTTAACCCTGAAGCCAGTAACTCTGACTGCATTTAAACAAATTATGATCATGAATCACATCAACAAGTTCCATTTAAGTAATTATGGAGATTTTTGAATAATTATGAAATTGAAATCATTATCCATAAGTCTTCTCATGTATTTACATTTATTTCCTGTTGCAAACCCTAATATTTGTATATAAACAAATGTCATTAAATCATTTTATTCCACGCATAGAAGATTGGATAAGTATACATGACATGTATATTGATATCAGTGTGTTTTTTCTAATTTTACATTTATGAATAACATCTTTACCATTTTCGAGATAAGAATATTAATTTATCTTTACATCATGATGCAGTAATATAAAAATGGAGTATTTTCTATACCTATGAACTTCATTTTACGGTAAGGAATCAATTTATATAATTTTAAAAACAGAAAATTCCTTTATAAGAATTTTTTTTATCAATGAGACAAAATATATGTGGGTTTTAAGAATTTTAGAAAAGAATAATATTTGTGCTTTTCATGAAATATAATACTTGTTGAGAATAGGATTACAATTTTATAATATTTAATATATAACGTTTCTTTTTTTGGCTAAATACTTAATTGTTTATAAGGTATAAATAGCAGAACTTAGAAATGTCTTAAAGTAAGCCATAATACCATCCAGTAACATAAAATAATAGGTTGTATTTACAAGAAAGCAATTTGCTTCTGTGCGTGAAAGCTAAACTGAATATTTTCATTTTGGATAACAGGCACCGTACTAGCCGACATTCATTGCGGCAGCTATAATAATATAGATTGACCAATCATATCTGTTACAAACTACTATCTGTATGCCTCACTACCACTGGCATATTTTAAAACAGAATTTTAATCACCAGTCAGAATGAAAATTTTGTCATATTTTACTCATTACTCCCAATTTATAATATTGTTCACTGGAAAATGCTTTCAGTTTGAAAATCTATACATGCGATTGTTAGTAGAAATCTTCTAAAATTTTTAAGTATAATTTTTGTGTATTTCATCCACCATCCACCATTAATTTTTGTTTAATATTGATTTCTTAAACTCTTGAATGCATCGCATTTTAAAAGTAACAATTCTAATAAGGAAAATTTTAATTGGTTTATAAAAATGCAAAATTCATCGTGTAAATGATCATTTATGTATTATAATTTATATTTTAATAAAATAGACCGTGAGGCATAATATAAACCGGTTTTTCAAAAACAGTCAACTAGCCTGTTCTTGATTTACGAAAAATAAAAAAAAATTTGGGTTGAAAAAATGGGATTTCGAGGACAAAAAAACAAACCTCATTTAATAGGCACAGTATCAAATTGGTTTAAAGTGGTCGTTAGTCTTCTAAACATTACTTAAAACTTTTATCTGAACAATTTTTGATATGACCAACCATTACGGCAAGGGTTGACCCTTGCCGTTGGACCAAAATGTTCAAAATATAACCAAAATGTTGCTGGAATTGTAAGAACATGAAGCTTGTCGTATGCTAAACATATGAAAATTTTTTTCATATTCAACCATTGTCGTATTGAGTAAATTTGAAGTTTTTCTTAATTTTAAGATGGAAATCTTTTTTATCCCCTACTTAGCACCGGTGAAATCTACCTCCATCTTTTGGCGTGCCGAAAGGGATTTTTATTTTTTTTTTTTTTTTAATTCCGATGTTAACATTTTCGTTTTGTATTATTTTTGTCATAAATAGTTTCCTGTTAGTAATGTCATAACTGGAATATTCATTTGTTGTAAACAATTAATACGTATAATATGTAGCGAAAAATTGTTGGTACTTACGTTATTAGCCCGTCGACCATAACCATAATGATTCATAACTATTCAAAAAGTTACGGGATCATTAACATATTTTTCATATTAAAAACATAAGCATTATTGATTATAATTATAGATATATATATTAACCAAACTTAACCTACGCTCGCTAACCTCGACTAATTAACAGTAATGTTTTGATTATTTAAATAATAAATAATTGCAATAATTACTGAATTTATTATTTAAATACTTAAAACATTACTGTGTTATTTAGTCAAGGTTAGCGAACGTAGGTTAAATTATAATTATAAAATAAATAAATATAAGTGATTATAAAAATGGTAATATAGGGTGATGTAACAATAACCCAACCTACCGGCTTGTTCTAGCTGTTAATGTTATATATATTATTTTTTGTAACAAATCCCACATCTAGTTGGTTTGTAAGTTTTTGAAATGTGTTTCATCTGTGGGTTATCAATAAGTATTTTGCTGCCAATATTGCTGCCATCTCCTCACCATCTCCTCTCTAAATGCAGTTATGGTTATATTTTCCAGTCAGTTTTATAAATGCTTTTAAACATTCCTCTCTAAATTCGGTTATGATTATATTCTTTCTGGTCACAGCTTTATAAAAGCTTATATAGCATTTACAATTGCAGTATAAAGCAGAATTTCAAATATGACTTTTCGGTATCACTTTAGTAGTGATCTGTGTGAGCTTATATATATAATCCCATTTGGTCAGCCAAATCGATTAACGATTTCCCTTTGTTACAATCGCGACAACCACAGCTGGTTTTCCAATTTTCTTACCTTGTCTAGCATGGTAGTATGTTTAGTGGAAAGAAAGCATTAGCAGATCTTTCTGATCTTTCCACTTTAAAACGACTATATATATTATCACAATTTTTTGTGCGATCAGCTCACATACCTGCAATTTAGTGTGGTGGTTCACAGTTCAAGAATTTTATTTTCTATTCTATCCAAGAGTGCCAACTAAATGTGTGTGGCTTTCTTTTAAGTAATGTAACAGCCATATCCATACTCGTGTGCCAATCATCATCAACATAACGTTCTTCCCATTGTCCAAATATAATAATAGTTCAGCAACTTCCATCATAATTTTTTTTAGATATCTGTCTTACTTTACCAGTATAAACTCAAAAATATAATTTGAAAACTTTTATCCTATAGTGGCCCTCTTTTTAATTTTAAATAAAATATATAATTTAATAGCCCCCCTACATACATCATTTATTATTTAGGTAGATTACGACTCTCTTGCACGTTAAAAATAAAAACGTAAAAGAAAACAGCAAGGTATTTAAAAATGAAAGCAAACAGAGGGGAAATATGTACAACAAATGCAAAACCGTTGGGGACTAGCTTCCTCCTACAGGTTTCTTTTATTACGACGGTAATATGGAAACATATTAACACATTATTTTATTTCCTTACGTAGGAATTAGTGAGATCGATAAACTAATTTACATTTCATGTTTTGGCCCACCCCTTCAAGGCAGGCACTATACAAAAATTATTATAGACTCATCATTTGTCTTTTTCCACGGAAATCTTTAGTAAAAGGCGAAAGATTTATGCGAGATGAAAAAAGACCAGAGATAAGTTGAAATTGGCTTTTAAACACACCTCATCTGATGTAAAACTACCCCAGGTTTGAGAAGTTTCAAAGTGATGTACAATAATTAATCTTAAATAATAGGATAATTACATTAACAAAAATAAAAAAATAAAAATAAAAAAAAGAGTTAAAGAAAAAAATATTTATAATTTCTGAACAGAAAATTTTTAAAAAGTTATATTCATTTAAATAATTACTAAATCCATTTTAGTTACATTTCACGACGATAGGTAGCACGAAAGTATTAATAAATTGTACTCCTAATAGCTTGGACGAAGATAGGCAGTACTTTTATTAGTAATAATATTTGGAAATAAAAATCTATTTTCTTTAGTAGAATTTTTTAACATCGATTAGCCTGTTTATTCTATATAATAAAAGATATTGTTAAATAATTAGCAAATAACTAAATACTCTTTATGTAAGATAAAAGAAAATTCTAACTGATTTTCAAGAAATATTTATAACCTATATAATGCTGAAGTCCACATTAAACATTTAAACATTTATAATTTTTTTGTGAAATATTTTCTAAATGAAAAATTACAGCTTTAAAAAATCTTTAAATCGCTCTAATTTCACATAGTTGAAGAAATAAGGAGGAGAAATAACATAATTTTTATCTGCTTAAAAAAAAAAAATTTATATTTTTTCATATACTTTATAATCTATTTTCCTTTTAAATTATTATTCTATTATGCAATTCGTAAAAAAAATAGAGAATAGCTGTTTTAATACAAGTAAAAATACAAAAAAATACTATAGTAATAAACGTGCTAACTATCAGTAGTAACTTTTTAATTACATTTTACTAATGATAGAGCTTTTCAAAAAATAATAATAGAAAATAACCTACATTCGAAAAATTAATTCAAGCCTCATTATTGACAATTTATTTGTCATTACAAAGTTCAGTTTTCATTGAAATAAGCTTCTTATTGTAAACAGAGTTATATACACTTTAGTGTGGACACAACTTGGATGTTATGTTAGGTGTCTACTAATATTTCAAACTCTAAAACTCCCAATAGTTTTCAATTGACGATTTAATTGACACACATCATAGGCCACAAGTGAAGGAGTGTTATTAAATTGAATTTTAAATAAATTAGTGATATGAATCTTTAGTTGTATTCAATAGAATCAAATTGTATAATTTTTTTTAGTGTTATTCTAACTTATTGATGTTATAGATAATCATAAGTAATGACTATACATTCAACATACTTCTTTTTCCTTTTTTTCATTCTAATTTAAAGAAGTACCTTCTTATCAAAATCAACTTAAAATCTTATCAACTATCAAATGCACAAGAATTTATCTCTTTAAAAAGTAACACACACGTGCGCGCACAAATATAAATATATATATATTTACTTCAGATAAATTAAGCAACTTGTACATTTTTTGATTGCAGTTTGTTAAAATTTGTATTGAATATTCATTTTGAATGTTAATTCAACTAATCAAATCATATTAGAAGAGCAACTGAAAACTCAATAGCTTTTGTGAAAAAACAATTTCAAGAATAAATAATGTTTTAATTTCAGAGAAATATTTTTAAATATTTGGTTGGTATGTATCACGTAATGACAGTAAAACAAGAACTGTAGTAAATATTTAATGGAATTTTCCTGGTTAATTTAATAAAGATCACACCTCATTTAATTTCAAACACAATTACATGAAGTGAACAATATTTTTTTTGCACACTTAATGAGTAATGTAGCTCATTAAAATTAACCAGTTAATTCAAAAAAGAAAGAAATTTAATGATGTAAATACACATCAAAGTATTTGATTTATTAGCATTAAACATTAATCCATGAGTCACAGCCCACTTAAGAAGTGAAGCCACAACAAAATTTATCTTGTCAATTGCTTCTAATAAAACCCCTAAAGAGAAATGCTAATAAATTTGAGCACTGTCAAAAAAAAGATAACATTGAGATTTAAATAGCTAACCACATTATTAATAAATATGAAAATAAATTGGCTCCCAAATAACATTCGATTATAAAGTTATCCTATCCTTTACAATCAAACTATCACCCCTAAAATTAGCTTCACCCCATAAATAATTCTATAATGATTTAGAAAATCCATTCTGAGTATGTGGTTAAATTTTTGCTAGATGGTTAGTACAGTATATTTAAAATTACATCTTAGCAGTATTACAAATTTTAGAAAATGAAAAACAAAGGAAAATCAATTAGTTATTAAATATTAGAGACTTTTCATTATAAAGCTACATACCTCTTTCTTTTATGTTTAGCTTCCAGAACCACCGTAAAGTATTACTTCAGAGGATGAATGAGGATGATAATCTACAAATATAAATGAAATGTAGTCTCAACAATTCCTGAGATGTGTTATAAAATATAATTTGCCAATGGCATCATGATATTTCTGGCCTTTGGAATATACCTTCTCAACAATAGGTGCCCCCACAAACAATATATGTTAAAGAAATCCTAAATCTAAACGATTCGAGGTACATGAGATTATACAAGAATATTTATATATGTAAAAGTACTTGATAAACAAGTTGATTTGACTGTGAGCATTATTTATTTTTTTTTTCTGAATTTGTATGGGCATCGATTACTAAGGTCATTAGTCGTCGTCACATTCTTTAAAAGAAATTATTTCCTCCATCAAGATCATCATATGTAAGGGTGTAAAGGGCCCTTACATTTTATTTAAAAAACACAAACTTCACAATATACAAGACATAAAAGACAATCACAAACACTTACGGGGTGTAAAGGGCCCCGATATTAAAATTTGAGAAGAGGTTCTCAAAAGACCATGAAATTAAAATTTCAACTTATCAATGCCATTTCTTTCTTTATATATATATAAAACTACCGCTTAGAGATTCTTTTATCACAGCTTTAAACTTTCATTTTATAGACTTTAAAGAAGTCCACTGGCGTGTAAAAATGCAACTTAGAATCGCGTGTGACCGATTCTAAGTCAGGCCACCGCTACTTGTTCACGGCGAGTCAATTTAAAGTCGCTTTTCCATTTATAAGGAGAAGTTTTTACTGAGTTTAATATTGTATTTAAACTCCTCCATTCTGCATTCCACTTGGTTTTTACTATGTTTGTTAGACGGTTTTTAATATCTGCCACTCTTACAGGAAATGCATCCAAATCATCGCAGACTGTTGCCTTTCTGGCAGCTTCGTCTGCGATTTCATTACATGTAATACCAGCATGCCCCGGAGTCCATACAAATACGCATCGCTGTCCTCGTTGATTTAGAACGTATAAAATGGACAGCATGTTTGCAATTAAGACATCCTCAATGTTCTTGTTCCGAATTGCGACAAGTGCACTTAAAGAATCGGAACATATTAGCACTCTCTCTTCGCAATAGTGTGTTTTATAATGTTTAGGGCTCTTTTGCATCTATCACTCAAGTCCTGTATATGTAATTCCCATGTAAGGGATTTATCCAATACTAGTCCTAAATATCTTACATTGTCTTTATATTGTATTGGATTATCATCAATTGTCAACGCAGGACTTTGATGAGGAATTCTCTTCCTACAAAAGTGTACACAGCACGTTTTTTCTGGTGAGAATTGGAATCCGTTATTCCTTGGGACTGGGAAATGATCTCTTCCATGCAAATCGTCTAAGACATGGAAGCTGTACCTCGGTGCTATCGATCCGCTTATAAGTGCAAGATCTATACAGGACGTCGATCCATCTCTGGCATTGAAAAAGGTTCCCGATCCGTCGTTTAAAATAATAAGTTCTGAATTCATCAGGAACCCTTCCAGTTCTCTTCCACGGGGATCTATTCGATCCGATCCCCAAAGAGAATTATGAGCATTAAAGTCACCCACAGTAAAACAGGTGGAGGAAGCTCAAAAATAAATCTTGCTATGTCATCCTTATTCCAGTCAAAATTAGGCAAGTATATGCTGCAGACAGTGACCTGAAGCGGACGCTTCATTCTAACGGCGACCACTTGTAGGTTTGTGTTTGGAACAACCGCTTCGGTGGTAGCTCTAGTCGATGTTAATATGGCTGCTCCACCTCTAACTCTTACATTTGGCGGTTGATCTCGCCGGAATATATTGAATCCTCTTAATTAAAAATTTTAATTTCGGCGGAAATGCGTTTCTTGCAGACATAAACAAACCGGGTCTACATCATGTACCAAGCGTTGGAGCTCATGGATGTTTGAAAAACATCCATTGTACAATCGACTCGCTAATTTTTAATTAAATTATAGTCTGAGTTTGCCTTTCGGCCACCCTTTTTTTCTCCATCTTTCGAACAGCATCGTGGTCGTGGAGAACGTCGTCGCCCGTGTAGCTTCCGGTCTCCGAATCGGAGACCACCGAAGCCGCCGACGACGACGGGCATGGATCGGCGCCGATCTAGAGGCGGCAAGCTGGCCGCCCCCAGACACGGGGGTCGCACCGGTCGCAGCCTGGGGTAGGGGGGACACTCGTCCCCACTGTGTGATATTTTGTGGCCTCTGTGGTTTGGAGGCCAACTCAGTTGCAGGAGGCTTTGCAGCCTCTATAACACACTCTTGTTTCTTGTCATGAAGAATTTCGCTGTAACGGACTTGACATTCTGGTTTGGCGTCAGTTTTCTTTTCTACAGGACCAACTTTCATTTTTGCAGATTTATCTTCAGCAGGCTGTACCACTATCTTTGGCTTAACAAATTCTTTATTGTTGAGAGGCTACATTTTATTTTCAATTATCCTCTCAATTAAGCCAGCCAAGGTAGGTGCGAGTTTGTTGATGATTGCACTCTCATCAACAGCAACTGGAGCAGGAGCAGGAACAGCAGCCGCAGCCTGAGCATAGGTTGTTGTTGCTCTAGGTCTGCGGGCGTTTACGATCTTCTTTGCTTCAAAGTAGCTGACCTTTTGCAGGGTTTTTACTTCCTGCACAGCTACTTCATCTTTGTATGCAGGACAGTTCCTGGATCTAAAAGAATGCGTTCCTTTACAATTGATGCATGTAGGAGGTTCTTTGCATGGCTCTCCCTCATGCAACTCATCGCCGCACACGCATATTTGTGTTCTCTCACATCTGAGAGCGGTGAGACCAAAACGTTGGCATTTGAAGCATCTCATTGGCTGTGGGACAAATGCCCGCACATCCAACCGATGTATTCCCGCTCTTACTTTTTCCGGCAAAGTAGGCCGGTTAAATGTGAGAACATGAGATGCTGAAGGTAGGACTTCGCCATTCCTTCTCATGTTCAACCTCCGACTTTCTAATACTCCCTGCGGTGCTAATTCTTCTACAATTACCTGCTCCGTACAGTTAAGAAGATCCCGACAGACCACAACACCCCTTGAGGTGTTGAGCGTGCCGTGGGGATCAACACGTACAGTTAGTTCTCCAATTTTTTTAAGACCTAGGATCTTCTGTGACTGTATATCATTTACAGTCTCTACATGAAGTCCTGTGAAAGTTTTCCTAATTTCCTTAACAGGGCCTCCAGCACATTTTGTTATTTCTCGAGCGATGAGGAATGGACTCACCTTCGAGAAATTACCGGCTTCTTTTGTAACAACTAAGTATTTTGGTTTGGGAATGCTGCTCTTGAAAAAAGCTTTCTGCAAGCTCTTTCTAGCCTCAATCTCAATCGTTCTAGTTTCCGCACTCTTTCGGCGTTTCGCCTCAGGCAAAACGGCCGGTTCTAGACGAGGGTGTTTACGTGAACCCTCTGCCACGTTTAGTTGTTCAGTTTCCATGAACAATTAATCCCTTCTGTAGTAAGGCTAGCCGCCGGGGTACACCCCCACTCCAGGGCTACCAACCCTGCAGGTCCGTTCCGGTACTCCGGTGGAACCGGCATATGTCCAGGCAGAGAGCGGATGCGCAGTCTCTGCACTGACTCCAGGCCCTTACACACCGAAGCTTTCAGGGCTCCCATGCTCCGAACATGGGCACCTTAACTACATGCTTGCCATCGCGGGGAGCATGTGGACAACGAAAGGTCTCAGTTACACCTACAAATAACTTTGACCGTGGCCGCCACATCGCCAGCTCTAAAGGCGATATTAATCCATTTCCATAATCGTTAAGAATTTCGAATCTGCAGGTGGCCGCAAAGCCCAGTCCTGTAATTCGGCCTATAGATGAAAATCGGCCGAAAAAAGCATATCCGAGAAACAACACTCGGAATCCCGTTAGCCAGCTATATTTAATGTACTTAAGTACAGCTGTTGCCGCCCTGGACGTGGAACGTAGATGTTGTGTTCCGGAGGTGGGGATTATGTACCTCACAGCATTATTATTTAATTTTTTTTTTAACTGAATTTTTACGGGCATCGACTGCTAAGGTCATTAGCCCTCGTCACATTCTTTAAAAGAAATTATTATCTCCATCAGGATCGTCATATGTAAGGTTGTAAAGGGCCCTTACATTTTATTTAAAAACACAAACTTCACAATAAACATTAAGACATAAAAGACAAGGACAATCACAAAAACTTATGGGGTGTAAAGGACCCCAATATTAAAATTTGAGTAGGTTCTCAAAAGACCATAAAATTAAAATTTCAGCTTATCAATACCATATCTTTCTTTCTTTCTTCTACGAGTCTCATTTATAGTTTCTTTAAGCACCCTCGGGGCGACCAGAACCGCCGTTGAGCAGTATATCAGTCGCACCAGGGTGCCGTGGCAGTTGAATCCTTCTTATAAACAGGCTATAGGCATGCACGGAATACATCCATAGCCTCGCGCCCTCAATCCACCCTTGAGGGTCCCCCATGCCATCATCGGACACACTCCGACTCACTGCTCTTGAATGCAGGTGAGCCAAAATGGCCTAGGCAAGAGGACTACCTCCCGTCACTATGCGTGCCACGCTTCGAGACTCCCTTATATATATATATATATATATATATATAAAACTACCGCTTAGAGTATCTTTTATCACAGCTTTAAACTTCCATTTATAGACTTTTAAGAAGTTCACTGGCGTGTAAAAATGCAACTATATTTTCTTCATTTCCATTATCCAGATCAGCACTAATATTATTTGTAAGATGGAACCTCTTTCTGAGGTCCTCATATATGGTACACTCTTCTATTAGATGCTTGATTGTCAGTGTTTTATTACAAACACCGCACATTGGTCTCCCTTCGCCATTTAACAAATATAAATTTGTTAATCGCGTGTGACTGATTCTAAGTCTGGTCACCGCTACTTGTTCACGGCGAGTCAACTTAAAGTCGCTTTTCCATTTATAAGGAGAAGTTTTTTCTGAGTTTAATTTTGTATTTAAACTCCTCCATTCAGCGTTCCACTTGTTTCTTACTATGTTTATTAGACCGTTTTTAACATCGGCCACTCTTACAGGAAATGCATCCAAATCATCGCAGACTGTTGCCTTTTGGCAGCTTCGTCTGCGATTTCATTACCTGTAATACCAGCATGCCCCGGAGTCCATACAAATACGCATCGCTGTCCTCGTTGTTTTAGTACGTATAAAATGGACAGGATGTTTGCAATTAGGACATCCTTAATGTTCTTTTTCCGAATTGCGACAAGTGCACTTAATGAATCGGAACATATTAGCACTCTCTCTTCGCAATAGTGTTCAGTGTAGCGAAGAGCCTGCTGAATTGCAGTAAGTCCTGCCGTATTGACACTGGCCACATCTGGCAGTTTCCAAAAGTGGGCTTCTTCATTTACATATATTGAGCATCCAACACCATGTTCGGTTTTAGAACCGTCAGTATAAATTCTAATATGTTCTTCGTAGCTACTAACGGTTGCCAAAAATTCCTGCTGGATGATCACTGCTGGTTTCTGTTTTATTTCTCCTTCAGAGAAATCTAAGCTTGTATTTACCGCTGGCAAGAGCCATGACGGTATTTCTCTAGTAGAAATTGCTAGTGTCTCTGGTATAGCAATTTCGTATTTTCTTCTTAATTCATGGTACCTAATTCCGGCTGGTCTGGAATAGGTAGCACGATGTTCATATACTGCAGCCATAGGATGATTCGTAAACAATTTATTATTTATATGAGCAGGGAAAGCCCATACATTTGCTGCATATCTTAACAAAAGGATCTCTCTTCTATAATGTAGTGGCATTATTCCGGCTTCAGACATCAGACTAGCCGCCTGACTTGTGCGGAAAGCGCATATCTTATACCGCTATTATGAACTACGTCTAACTTTTTTAAATGCGACTTTCTAGCGGATGAATATACGATACATCCGTAGTCTAGTTTAGATTGAACCAATGCTTTATACAATCTCAATATTGTCTCTTTGTCTGAGCCCCAATTTAAGTTCGATAAACATTTTATAATGTTTAGGGCTCTTTTGCATCTATCACTCAAATCCTGTATATGCAATCCCCATGTAAGGGATTTATCCAATACTACTCCTAAATATCTTAATTGTCTTTATATTGTATTGCATTATCATCAATTGTCAACGCAGGACTTTGATGAGGAATTCTCTTCCTACAAAAGTGTACACAGCACGTTTTTTCTGGTGAGAATTGGAATCCGTTATTCTTTGCAACTTCATTTAGAGCATTGATCGCTCGTTGCAATTTGTACCTCACCATAGCAGTCTTGTTGCTGGCATACACAATTGCCAGATCATCAACATAGATGCTTTTGCTGATTTCTGCTGGAATGGCTAATTTCAATTTATAATTGGCACTGGTAAACAAGGTACCGCTCAACGGCGAATCCTGCGGTATGCCATTTTCCAAGATTCTTTCACATGAATATTCATTGTTGACACGTACTTGGAAGGTACGGTCATTCATATAGTTGCTGAGCAGTACAGGCAGATTGCCACGAATGCCCCAGTCATATATCTGGAGCATGACTCCATAACGCTAGGTCATATCGAAAGCCTTCTGAAGATCGAAGAAGACTCCAACACAATGTTTCGTTGTAATAAAGCTGTTATATATAATCTTCTCTAAGTTGATCATTTGATCGGTGGTGGAATGGTACTGTCGAAAACCTGCTTGGTATGGTGATATCAGGTTTTCTTTTTCTAAAACCCAGACGAGTCGATTATTAATCATTTTTTCCAGTATTTTTCCCATAGCACACGTCAAAGAAATAGAACGGTAGCTATTGGGGTCTGTTAAATTTTTTTTTTTCTTTGGTACTAGAACAACATGAGCTTTTTTCCACTGCTGCGGGTACGTTCTATCCTGCCATATTTGATTATAAAGTTCTAATAATCTGCGTTTTGCAGTGGTATTCAGCTGCCTGATCATATTATAATGGATTTCATCCCTACCAGCAGCTGTGTTACCTGCTTTTTCTAATGCTTTCACGAATTCTTCCATTTTAAATGGTACATTATATGAGTAATTATACTCAGTTCTAAAATTTAGTAGACCTTCGAGTTCTTCTTTTTTGGTTCGAAAACCTTCCTCGTAGTTGGCCGTTTTGCTGGCCTTCTCGAAGTGATTGAACAATAGCTCTGCTATTTCATTTGGAGTAACCTTAATTAATATAATTACTGATATAAGAGTATAATTATATAATTACTGATATTAAATGGAAAATAAATGTATTATACATTTAATTGTATTGTCAACTATTATAACATTTATGTAACTTGTTAATTAACTCAATTATTATTGATGAAAAAAAAACTTTTTTATGACAAGCAGTTTTGTTAGAATTCATTCTCTTCTTTTTCTTCTTAATTAATGTAAACAGACATCTATCACATTTTTCTTATTTACTAAATACAATTATTATATTCTGTCAGCTTTTAAACCAGCTGATGTTACATATTATTCTATTTCAATTAAATTGTATTGTTCACTATGATTTGAGTTACGTTTTAACACACGTATAAACAGTTCTAACTAGACAAAATTATAAAACATATAATATAAAGACAATTTTACAAATAAACTAACTTAAATTATTACAAAATATAAATCAAAATGTAATAAATTGATTAAAGATGATGTAACATAAGTGAATAAGACATGTTAACGAACATTTGAATTTATGGCAATTATTAAAGTAGATAGTTAACATATAACTAAGTTATTGCACTGAGGCTGTGATTATCATACAATTGTTTAACAGCTGATTTATGAAGTTGAAGTTTCTAAGATTTTAATCTGAATAAAAGCTAATCTCAGGCATAGTTGGCGTGAATCTGTACAAAATCACATGTCATCCTTACCTCATTGGGTCGTGATGGTGGGGGGGGGGGGGTTCCTTATTGTTCACTAATAGAACAGATTGCAATGTGAACATTAGAAAGATAAAATAAAAACTGTTTTTATAATGTAAAATGATGTCAATTAAAATTTATTTCTAACTATACTCCTGTGCATTAGAAAAAATCCCTTTAGGGTAATAAATAAATTTAGTGCATTGCTAAAATAAATTAACTCACTTGATAAAATTAGATAACTTTTAAGAAAAACACATTTAAATTGTAACATATCTGTTAAAATGACAGTTTATTTAAAAAAACTAGACAGGTAATACATTTACTCATTACAAGTGCAGGAATGTACAAGTGATGTAAATAACTGTATGTATTTATTGTAATGTATTTCACTTGTATTTACAAATGATGTAAACAGCCTAACCCATGACTGGGTTAGTAAAACCACTCCTACTACCAAAAGATTTCTATATATATCATATAATCTTTCAACATAATCAGTGTCATCAGCAGTAAGTAAAATAATATCATCGTGAACTCATCACTGTGAAGCTCATCTAAGAGATTTATAACAAATTATAACCCTGATACAAAAGATTTTTTTACCCCTCACCAAAGATTTGTACTGCGATGTTAACAATTATTCATTAAAATTTTATTTTATTCCCAAAAAATGTTTACAAAGTGATTGCATATAGGCTAATCTTTTGAAACAATTATGGCTTTCATTATGATTATGATTTCCTTAATATTTATTACTTAGTAAGATTAAAATTACTTACTATGCCTACCTCTTAATTTAAAACCATTCTGTAAACTATTTAAGTTTTTAATCAAAATAAAATTATAAAACAGAATATTACATAAGAAACTGACCAAATGCTAATAAAAAGATCCTGATAAATTATTGGGTTGTATAAAAAGAAAGAGCAGATATCAAATTTTTATTTCTAACAAACTATAAAAGACAGAAACAAATGCAGATATCAATAGATAAAGGAAAGTTCAAAGTATTAGGGTCTACGATTTAGTGTGCTCTCAACATGAGCACAATTTGTTAAATAAAAATTGTTAAAATTATTTCTTGCCAAACATGAATTAACTGATCCCTAGTTACTGAATTCACAATTTCAACAGCTTGATATCTAAAATCTTAAAGAATAGAAAGTATCGGTGGTATTTTCTCTTTTATGTACTCTCACAAAAGAGTCTGGAATGCCACAGACAATGAACAAGATCTTCTGATCCATCTCTTCAACCCACTGTAATGGAAAAGTGTTGTTTACCTAACACCAGACCTCCTGTAGAAGTGAGATGGGCTACCGTCTTGATTGAAAATGAAGTTACTTGAATTTTCTTGAAGTTGGAGAAACAACCAGTTTTGTAGCTTGTCCTGATATAAAATTCTAGTCTCACCATCACCATAAAAGAAAGGTCATAAACTCTGCTTACAGAAATTATGTTAAACACTATTCAACTTAGATTCTTTTTCATGTTTGAAGATACACAAGGATTTTCACTCTCACAAATTCTACTACTGTGCCAACTAGCTTCACTATAAAGATGAACCATTGCTTCATTTGACAACTTCTATTATGGTTGCCTGGATTCAGTTTTTACAGCTTCATATACAGTTGCTATTTTAAGAACAAACAGTACTTTTGTTTGAGGAATTAACGAGTTCAGTGCTTGCTTGTGTTATGGATTTCCAAGGGGATTGTTTTATTGCAACGCTGATGCACTCAATATTTTCATCGAACATCCTATGATAATCAGTGTTTTTCTGTTTGCAAATGAAACACCGCCTTCTAATTTTTTTTTATGCCACTTATAAATCTGTTTATAACAAGGCATCATTTGGTGAATCGATGATGGAACTTACCTTGCATGTGAACAGTGGATTCACTCTTCACAAACTGTAACACATAAAAAGACTTCTACGGTGCCGCCATTTTCCTGTAAACAAAAAACAGTTCTGCTGCATGGCATTGAATGAACCTAATAGGCTATTTTTTTTAATTTGAACCTTTCTTTATCCAGTGATGTGTGGTACAGATTTCTGTCATTTATAATGTTAGAAATAAACATTTGAAATCCATTCCAATTTTTTAATAACTCAGTTTTAAGATGATGTATATACTTAGGAAGAGTCTTCCCGTCTAACACTATAATGAATGATGTTTTTATAAGTTTTCTTTTGTATAAAAATTACTACAGGACTAAAATGTCTGATGAATTTGTGTGGATGTTTGTGTTCAATGAATAAATTTACCTACATACAGACATATTATTGTATCTATATTTAGATACAACAATGTGTGTCTAAATACACATTGTTATATTTTGTACTCTCACAGAGGAGACTTTGGAATGCCAGAGACAATGTTCTAAATACCGGCTCATACCGGTACACATACGAAGTGTGTAAGAAAAGTAATGAGATTGGTAACACTGCGAGTGATCTGGCAACGCTGTGTTTACTGGTCTGTGCTAGACCGGTTTGTTCATCCCTTCCACATGTTCAGTACGAGTTTCAACTCCATTCAGAACACATTATTTTTGACAGCGCCATCAGTGAAGTTGTGTTTTTGTTGTGTGTTACGAAAATGGAGCATCAGAATTTAGAGCAATATTGTGCAATCAAGTCTTGTGTTAAACTTGGGAAATCTGTGAGTGTGACCTTTGAAAAGTTGAAACAGGCCTATGGCGAACATTGCTTATCAAGAGCACAAGTTTTCTGCTGCCACAAATCATTTTTGGAAGGCTGAGAACAAGTTGAAGATCAACCTTGCTCAGGGAGACCTTCAACTTTAAAATCTGACGAAAACATTGAGCGTGTGAAGGTTCTTGTACATCAGACCTCAATGTTGTCTTATTTTTTAACAATAAGGATGATGTGTGAAGTTAAATTTAAACACTTTCACCATACATCAAATTTTGACAGATGATTTGAACATGAAAGGTTTGTGCGAAATTGGTGCTGAAAAATCTCACAATGGAACAGAAGGGCAATTGAAGAAACGTGTGCGTTGATCTTCTTGAGAGGATTGACAACGACCAAGAATTCTTCAATCGTGTGATCACAGGTGGTGATGAATCCTGGATATTTGAGTACGATCCTGAAACAAAGTGGCAAAGCATAGAGTGGCACACTTCGTCATCTCCTTGACCGAAAAAATGTCGAATGAGCAAATCAAAGATCAAAAGCACTCTGATTGACAGTAGGGGTATAGTGCATAAAAAATTTGTTCCTACAGGACAAACTGTCAACCAAGTATTTTACAAAGGTGTCCTTGAAAGGCTCAGGAAAAGAGTGATTCGCGTGAGACCAGACATTGCAGACAAGTGGATGCTTCATCATGTCAATGCCCCGTGTCACACGGCCAATTCCTTCAGGGAATTTTTTATCTCAAAACGCATTCCTATGGTTCCTCTACCCTCCTATTCACCTGATTTGAGTCCTTGTGACCTTTTCCTTTTCCCAAAATTGAAACATATCTTAAAAGGACATCATTTTGGAACTCTGGAGAACTTTCAAAAGACCGTGACCGACCAGTTAAAAGCTCTACCAGTTGAAGCCTTCCAGTGCTGCTACCAGGAATGGGAACAACTCCATCGGTATATAGCTGCCCAAGGAAACTACTTTGAAGGGCATAATATTGTTGTTTGAAAAAAATAAAAACTTTGGTAAGTAAAAAGTCAGTCTCATTACTTTTCTCACACACCTCATATAGCTGTGATCAAATATAATCATCAGACTGAATTATTTTTTTAATATTAGTTTAATCTTTTCAGGATAATAATTATAATAAAATAGGATTAAAAAGAATTTTAAGAAGTAAACAAATAAAATGATTATTACCCAGAAAAATGTTTTTAGTGTAAATAAATTAAAAGATTCATTAGAACCATTTTCTTCATCTGCTATGTTTAATAAATATGGTGTAGACATTCACTTTAAATATAAAAAAATTTGTGACATAAATCCTGATACATAAGATAATTTGTTAAGTATTGAAGAAAATAATATGAAACACTTATAGAGTGAATGTAATTGAGATTTGGGATTCTGATAAAAGAAAACTGAAATAATGTAATAAATAATCAAATCCCTTATATAGTGTGTAATACTTCCTGCAATGGTTTTGCCTTTTTGAAATAATATTGAAAAAGGTAACTTCCAAGATCTTTCTGGATAATATGAATTAAAGAATAATCATCCACCACCCACGTTTCTGTTTCAAAATTTTAAATTTCATTCCAAAATTTTGTATCATATAAATGAATCAATAAGAATTCTTGTTTAAGCTTCATATGTATTATAATAAAAAAATAATTTATTTCATTAGCTTTATCAATAAAAGTATTAAAATAAATATGAAATATGTCATCAACTTCAATAGTTCTATAACATTCATTTCATTGTTTCTTCTTCAAAATTGTTTACAATAATAATAATGCTGCAAAGTTTAGTTATTTTATATTAACGGAGAGAATAAAAAAGTACAAATCTGGATTTCTTATATGCTATTTTTTGCATTAACATTTATAGCTTAAAGGGAATAAAAATTTATTTTGGATAAAAGCAGACAAAGAATATAAAATAATTAGTAATTTCTGTTTAAGAATAACTTTAGTGAATTATCAAAACCTGTAATTTGTAATACAATTTCTTTGAAAATTATATATCAGATTAATGATAACACATTATTCTTAAGAAATAAATAATACGGCTATTCTTTAATCACAAATTAAATGGTTTTTCAGCTACTAACGAACCATGTAATCCTAATAAATTAATAGAATTTGAATATTTTACAAGACATGAATTAATACTATGTCATCTAATGGTTATAAATCCTAAATAAATAAACCCGTTGGAATTCAAAACGATCCAAAATCCTGCATTGATTATGTGTTTTTTCAAAACACATCTTTCTGTCTTGAGAATATACTTGGATTAATTTTTAAAACGCATATTACAGATTGTTCTGTACTTTCTGCAGCTAAGACTTATACTAATTTAAAGACAAATAGACACATTACATTACTAAAAGTATTAACTTTAACTTTAATAAACTTAACTAAAAATAATTTTTTTAAATATTAAAAGTTAATATTAATATTAAATTTAATATCAAACTAAAAAATGAAAATTGGGATGAAGTAATACCATCCAATCATAATACTGATGATTTAGTAATTTTATAAATAAACTATGTAGTTAAATGAAATGTACAGCCATTGAAAAAAATAGCAGTACAAATTAAACCTCTGAAAAACTGGATAACAATAGGATTAGTTAATTATAAATACAAATGTGATAAAATATATAAAGTTTTTGTTAAACAGCCTTTCAACACAAAATTAAAAACCAAATTTCTTAAATACTAAAATATTTAAAGACTAATCAACATAAATATGATTACTATAACAATAAAATCTCTATTTATAAAGGTAATATTAGAAAAACCTTGAGATATATGAATGAAATGTTGAACATAGAACAGGACTCGCTAAAACCTAATATAGATGTTTACGCCATATCGTAAAGTTGCGTTATTTTTAATGAATTCAAAGATAGGGTTGGGTCTTGTTTGTTACAGGCTTGGTAAATTTATTACCCTGTTTCGTATTGGGCTTGTCATTTGTGTATTTCTATAATAGCCTTGTTTCGGCTTTTGTTTTCACATTCGACACTTCTGGCGCCGCTCAGACTGTTCGATTCTGTCATCTTAATAGTGACCGCGTGTTCTTTTCTCGTATTATAATTAGAGGCTGTCCTCTTACACTCTCTGTTTGTTTCGTTCCCATACTAATACCTCCCCACATCTATTGCTCTTTACACACACTCTCTCCTGTCCACTGCCTAGGTTTGGTTTCCCTCTCTTTTCATTCACGCCATTTTTTCGGCAGAGTAGATCAGACATTCACCATGTACAGTCGACTGTGACTTTTCTCTCTCAAACTTTGTGATAATATTTTCATCGCATTCATACTCTCATAAACGTTGTGGTATTTCCCTATCGAAATATTCTCTAGTTCTACTCGTCCGTGTCTCGTAACTTCACCGATCTCTATGTTTTGTTTTGCCTCGTTTCTTTGTTAAGTTATTCTTCAAATTACTATATTACGTCTCTGTGGAAAGTGTTTCAATCACTACAAACTGCCAATTCTGTCGACGCCGAATCTTCTCGAGCTGCTGATTACATTTTCATCGATGCAGAATCTCTCCAAACTCGTTGCTACATATTTGAGACGCCACGTCCTGCTCAACCCCTAAACCACGTCTCACCCCTGTATTCCTGATACACCATTGCAGACTACGCCCAGGATTACAGTATGTATTCATTTACCTTCATTCACGAGTTCGTCTCTTGCTAATATTTGTGTGCTACAGGCAAGTTCAATTTTCATTATTTATTACGTTAATCAGTTATTTTATCAGTAAAATTTGTGAAGCATTCAGTTAATCGTACATTATGCATTTCAATTTCAAGTTTGGTTTAAAAAACCATTTATTCACATAAGTGCAGTCACGAAGGTGGCTTATATAAGGTTATGTCATTGTTCAGGTGCAACCTATTTTACGTGCTTTATTATTACAATTTGTTGTTATTGTAATTAACTCTTATCATTTAATCTTGTAACTTGTTAATCGCCGAGATTAATCCTTTTTCTACTCATGAACTGTATTCTTAATACTGCTCTTAAATTAACCTAAAGCAAATTACTCCTGATGTGAATTTATGTTTTTGGACTTTGTAATTTTATATTTTCAAGAAAGCTTACTACTAAATGAACTCTATTTATATATTTACTTATTTCAATTTGATTATTGTAATTAACTCTTTTTGTACTAGAATATTATTGTGGCCTTTTTTCTACACTAAACTAGAATTACCTGTTTTAATTATTTAATGCTAAGTTTGATGTTCATAAATCAGGAAAGGCCAGTGCCAAATAATAAGATTTACTATAATTTATTTTTCTAAGTTAATGACATTATTTCATTGCTAATTTTTCAATAATACAGCAGATATTAGTAATGCAATAGTTTTCCAGTCATACTATGTTTATTGATGTTTTGTTTTTCTAAGTATATAATTGTAAATAACGTGTTCTATGTTCTCTTGTTTTCAGGCTTTGTTAAATTGTAGGTTTTCAAAATGTGTATTTGAAAAATGTTTATTCATGTATTTTCTCATTTAATATCATTGTTCATATGTTGATTCAGCTGATATTTATTAAGTATCATTAAGTTATGTTAATTTCATAATTTCGTTTTATTTTTTAAGGTTATGATTTAAATTAAGTTCATTTGTTTCCTTTCCAATTAAAGTCCAATTTCTTTTGGTAAATACGAGCTGTGTGTTCTTTTATTTTTTTGTTAACTTTTCCCAACATAGATCCAAATTTTTAAACACCCATTTTGCACAAGTAGCTAAAACATAAGCATAAAAATTAAGAAATGAAAATCTCAGGAATGTTGCATCCTCCATTAATTCATGTCCTGACATGGAGATTACTACTCCTTTTTTCTGTCTTCAACGAACAAAACAGAAATTTTAAAGTAATTAAATCTTTTAAAAATAACTCGTTTCCAGGCACTGATAAGCCAAGCAATAAATGTATTCCTCAAAAAGTTTAAAAAGTATTTTCCCCTTCCATTGTAATACCTTTGAAAGAAATAATACACAAGTGTTTTATAAAAGGATATTTTCCCAAACGATTCAACATTTTTAATAGCGTACCCCTTTTTAATCTGGTACTCTGAAAATCTTTCAATTATCACCAAAAAAGTCTGTTCAGCTGTTACTTTTAAAGTTATAGAAAACATAATAAAATTAATACTAATTGAATATTTAAATAAACATGATATTATACGTAGAAATCAATATGGCTTTTCAGACAAGTAGAAGTACCCAGGATGCTATAATACATATAATCAAAATCATATTTAACAATTTCAACAATAATAAAAAATCTGATGTGGAGACCACATCAAATTTTTAAAAGTGAAAGAGAAAGATAAAGTGTACAGTTACACAATTGCCGAAATATCAGTTTTTATTAATATCAGATATTTATACAATTATTAATTCAATAATCTTACATGAAATATTAGGATAGAAAAAAGTCTCTTAATTACTCATATTACTAGATAAGTATTATTCATATCTTCATGAGTTACTGATTAACAAAAGTCAGATTTCTGGTGTGTTGTATTAATAAAAGTTAATAATAATTAAACTATTCCGTTTAGTGAACTCCTATATACTGGTTACAAATGTTAATTTCAACCTTACGATGTAAAATATTCAGTTCTTATTATTGGATTATTTGGTGAATAATCAAAAATGTAAAAGAAACAATCATACAGGAAAAGAAAGAAAACATGACGAAATATCATCTCAAAAAAACGACAAAAAGATGAATATAAAGAGGAAGAAAATGTTAAGAACAAGGGAAGAATAAAAAAATTAAGAGATGGTAAATATAAAGAAAAAATGTTAAAACGAAAGAAATAATAAAAAGATTAAGAGAAGATGATAAATATAGAGGAACAAAATGTTAAGACCAAGGAAAGAATAAAAAGATTAAGAGGTATAGAGAAAAAATTTTAAAACAGAATATGTACACAAATTAAGATCAGAAGAATTATATCAAACCAAAGAGCAATTAAATGACTGGCAACAAAAAACAAATAAACGAAATGATGATCGACTCCGACTTAGGGAGAATATTGTCCGACAATATCAGAGGAGCAATGAACTAAAAGATAAGATTTATTTTGCAATTTATTAAAGATCAGGCATGTATGCCTAAGTGTATATGTTGTTCTTGTGAGGGTCTATTTTTCAGTCACTCTGTAGTTAACTTTAATGTAGATAAAATTAAACAGAAATTCCAGAATAATTAAATAAAATTGAACAGAAATTAAACTAGAAAATCCAAAAATAATACAATTCTAAATTATAATTTTCAATTAATATTAAATAATCAGATGTTTCACCAAATCTATTACACATACACATATGTAATAATGCCTATTAAATTACATAAATACATTTTTAAAAGTACATAAAATTTTATTTCACCAATAACTTCTGATTTTTTTTTGTTCATTTTCTTTTTATTAATATTATTATTATTATTGAGTAATTATTTATTTTATTCTTTTTTATAGTCACGGGTTAATAAATCAATATATTTAAATTAAAATAAAAAAGGTGAAATCTGATTTTAACCAATAGACCTTCCCTTGTAAGATTCAAATATTTCATTAATTAAAATTTTATTTGGCTATAACTCTGAAACCAATGAAAGTAAGTACCGTTTATGACATATCGTTGAAAAGCTGTCAAAGAGGACTTATTAATGCAGTTAAGAAAAAGTTAAAAATACAATTTTTTTGTTGATTTTTTGCTTTTTGATTCAATCTATTATAATCAAAAGGAGAAGTGCATTACCAGATGTTACAACAGTCCTAAATCCAAAATTTCAACATCCTATGGCTAATCGTTTTTGAGTTATGCGAGATACATACGTATGTACAAACGCAACGCCGAAACTAGTCAAAATGGATTCAGGGATGGTCAATTGGTAGCAAAGGAACAGACAGAAAAGCGCATAAGGTGACATCTTTCTGCCAAGATTGCGATGGCAATCCAGGTTATTGTCTGGACTGTTTTAATTTGTACCTTATCTATGCAAACTAAAAACATTTAAAAAGCTAAGTTTCAATAGAATATTATTTAAGTGTTAATGAATTTTACTTTTTACACGTTTTTTTTTGTTTTTTAATTCTTGAATTACTAATACGGTATTTTTTAGAATGTAATTTATAAATTATTGAAAGAATAGTAGAACAAAATTAAATTAACAATGATGGTATTTTTATTATAAACTCAATATACTAGAAATATTTTACTTTTATCTTATTTTGAACTGTTATATATTATTTTGCAGTAAAGTTCTTTTAATTAAAGTATTAAAAGGTAAAGAGTGAATTTATTTACAAATGGATTCTGATTATGCCCATAATTATTAGTGCGGTTCCGGACTCTGGCGGTAGTAAAATTAAATACATCGGCAGTGCTACTCTAGACGCCGATGATACGAACTACGTGAAAATATGCCAAAACCTAAAAAAAATGTTCGTAAACTAAACGTAGTAGAAAAGAGCAAATTATAGAGAGCGTTGTATCAACTGTGTTGCTGCACCGGGTGACTGGAGCTCAATATTGCTAAGATATGTTCCACATCCTGGGGATGGGAAACGTATTACTATCAGGCAATTATAACATCGCACTTGATTGAATAACCTTTCCTAGCACCGGGACTGGAAAAGCAGCGAACGTGTTACAATAGTATACTAAAAAAAATATTTTTTTTGTAAACTCCCAATATGTTTTTTTGAAAATATGACAACCCTTTCCATAGGTATAATACAGGGTCATTCACGGGAACCGGATGTTTTTGAAGTGGGTTATAGTCGGGCGTTCGTGGTGGGAGGGCACGTGGCTAGTGTCTGACGTTTCCTTTGTTTGTAGCATTTACATTTTAGTCGTTGAGATGGAGCCGTGGGCGCTAGACCAACGCCTGTACGCGTATGACAGTTTTGTGCGAAATGACGAATCCGTAACTGCTGTTCAGCGAGATTTCCGCCGTCAGTTTAATATCCATCGTAATGCAAGTGTCCCTTCTCGTAACACAATATTGCGATGGGTAAACAATCTTCGAACAAGTGGTTCAATATTGAAGAAAAAACCACCGGGTCCCCGACGAACTGCTAGCACTCCGGAGAACATCGAACGAGTAAGGGAAGCCATTGTCAGAAGCCCACGCCGCTCTATTCAGAGACATTCAGCAGCGCTTCAAATGAGCACAAGTACGGTAAGACGAATTCTGCATACAGACCTGCATTTCCATCCTTACAAGATAGCCGTCGTGCAGCAATTAAACGAGCAAGATTTCACGCAGCGATTACAATTTTGTCGACAAATGCTTACCATTTTTGAAGAAATTTTTTTTTTTTAATGAAAGACAAAGCCCATTTTCATCTGAATGGCTTCGTCAACAAACAGAATTGCCGGTATTGGGCAGAAAGAAACCCTCATCAGCTTCACGAGAGACCACTTCATAACCCAAAGGTGACTATCTGGTGTGCAATAGGAAAGGTCGGTGTTATTGGACCATATTTGTTTGAAGAAAATGACGCTGCCGTAACTGTAACAGCTGATCGTTACATTGCGATATTGAATACGTTTTTCATCCCTGAGTTACGAAACCGGGGAATCGATTTTCAAAATGTGTTATTCCAGCAGGATGGAGCTACAGCGCACACAGCGAGGGCAACGATGGTTGTTCTCCGTAACTTGTTTCCGGGACGGATCGTTTCCAGATTCGGCGACATTCCTTGGCCCCCTCGGTCCCCCGACTTGAGTAGTTGTGATTTTTTTCTGTGGGGGTTTCTGAAATCGCGTGTGTACGGCAATAAACCGCGTACATTGGAGGACCTAAAGATCGCAATTCGTCATCACGTCACCCAGATTGATGTAGACATGCTGCAAAGAATTGAGGCCAGTTACCGTGAAAGGCTACAACAATGTATTGCCCAAAATGGACATCACTTGCCGGACATAATTTTTCGTTCATGAGTAACTAACAAATGCTTTGATTTAACAAGTGTTTCAGTACCAATAAAACTTTTTTAAAGTAAATATTCAATTTTTTATGATTATTTTAAAACATCCGGTTCCCGTGAATGACCCTGTATAACATTAATCCCCCAGGCTAACCTTCAGCTTTGTCTGGCAAATATGCTCAGGCAATGCCTGGTGAGAATTAACTGAAAAGTGATGTTTACCTGATGGTCTAGGTCACCAAGTGCTGGAAGAATCTGCATACATGGCTCGATGGCTTAAAATTGCATGAAATACTTAGATTGTTGTTTTGTTAGACTACAATTATTTTTCATCATCAGAAATGTTAATTCTTCTTCCTTGACTCATACAGCATCTATATTTTTGAATAAATAATTTCTTCAACTTTAACAATAAACAAAAGATACGGCGTGAAGAAATGCAAAAACTTCTTGATGTACAAACACATGCAGCAGCACAAAATACGATTGTTTGTCAGTATATAAACATTTACTAACAATAGCATGTGATAAATACATTAAATTTCTGATATTATATAACCCTTAATCATCTAATTATAATTTGAACTATGAAATTATGAGGATTAACAATGGCAATTTTCCACTGTAAGCATTTCAATACTTTTATTTCATGGCCTAAAATTTCATTTATATAATCAAATGACTAATTATTCATGTACAGAAAAATAATTATATGACTCATTATACTTGGAACTTATTAATAAACATGCGCAAGCTAACAACTTCAGTTCTGTACATTTAAACTTATCTTTTGAAAAAAAAATCAAAGTGAATAATAGCAGTGATACAAAAGAATCCTTTTTCTGACAAATCTTTTATCCTGTTTTTCATATACCCTAACAAATTTTTACTTAAATTCAAATTATTTTTTTGAAATGGCAGTGTACCACTATTTAAAAACACTATATCGAATGTTAAATTTTTATCTGAAAATTATACCATTATGTTTCATCTTGGCATGTTTCTAGACAGTACAGAGGACTAAAAAATTTCAAATTTAATATTAAAATTCATTTCAACTAATAAAAATGTGAAAATTAATCTTGGTTTTTTTTTTAATTTTATTTAAAATACATATGTAATATTAAATTCATAAAGTTAAAATATATTAGAAGTATGAAATAATTATTCTAAATATTATAAATTAGTTAATGTTAAAAGATTTAAAAAAAATTTTTTCTGTAAAATTACAAAAAAAAAAAAGTGTCAGCTTGTGGACACACGACAGAAGCGAAGCTTTTTATGCAGTGGGTTATTAATAGTGCAAAACAACATATACACAAGTGATAAATTTTTTTATTAATAAGAAATATGAACTAACAATGAAATAAATATATAAAAAATATTTATTTACATAAAACAGAAAAATTTAAACACAAGACTGAGGTTTAATCATCGCATTCTACCACAGTAATTACTGGTTTGTGGTAACCAAATCAGGATACAAATATTTGAGACTCTATTTTGTTCAAGTATATTGAAAAAACAGCATCAATGATTGTGCCATGTTTTGTTGTAGCTTGCACTGGTTGACTATTCATTAATAAATTGAATGTTTCAACGAGGAACTGTTTAAGTGCTTCTGATTTTTAATCAGCAAACTTGACATTGAAGTCACTAGATAAAATAAGTGGTAATTCATATTTGTCCCCCATCCATTGACCAATTTGTTCATTACACTCTGCTAGTACTCTCTTAAGGAACATTATTATTTTATCAATTTTTTTATTTGGTGAAATGTATACAACTGCTATAACCGATTCAATGCCGTTTTCCAACTTGCATGTAGCTGAGTGCCACATCATTGTTGTCAGTAGGTTCCTACAGTTCAACATCAGCTTCATTGATATTTTCATCATATGGCACAAAATTGGAAGATAGTGAAGGATACACAGGTTCTTCAGATGTACACACTTCAATCAAGTCACGTTTTTTCATTGGATTTTGAGTTTCATTCATGGACATCAATTTTTGTAACTTTATTTTGACTCAATTTTTTTCGTTCTCTGTACTCTTTGCTACGCTGAGCCGGTGTTTTAGCAACCTTTTTTTCTCGACTCAATTTTTTTCGTTCTCTGTACTCTTTGCTGCGCTGAGCCGATGTTTTTACAACCTTACTGTAATGTAAAAGAAAAATGATTATAGTATTTAAATGTAAGAGTACAAAATGCAATTGGTGAAGAAAGCTGCCCTTTGTGCACTGCACAATTGTAGAGAGACTCTAGCAAGTACAGCATGCTGCCTGAGTAGTGCAATGGGCAACTTAACCTCACTTCATGCACATGTGATAAAAAAGTTCAATTAAAATTTATTTCATGCACATTTGCTACAGTATTTATTTGATTTTTATTAACCACGTCGGTATAAGCAGTTGGACCAGCACGTGGTGATTCATCACTATCACTACTTGATGATACCATAACAATAAATTAATATAACCACTGCCACTTACTGATAAAAACACTGTCACCTATTGATAATTTTTTTTATAAATCAAACTTGAATTAAAGGGTTACTATAAGTTGGAGCATGTGTTTTCTATACTATATGGTAGCATAGACTGCAGGTGAGAGAGAGAGAGTGAAGATGGAAAACACTGTATACTAGGCCCAGCCAATGTACAAGCTTGTGATGTCACAAGTAGATTGCGTACTACTACTCAGCCTGAAAACATCAACTCCACGTATCAAATCAAAGTATTAATTATTATCATGTTGTTCGCTGTAATAACTATCATATTTACATTTACTAATTACAAACAATACATAATTAATTCTTTTATAGCATTTATTTGTACTAAATTATTAATTTTTAATAATAAACAAAAGCTTACTTGAATTTTCTTCAAGCAAATTCAAACTTTTAACAAGTATCCTCGCTAAACAAATCACTATCACTGTCACTCACATTTTCACTATCACAGTCTATACATATAATACAACATTCTGTCATTTCATTTACAGTGGTTCCAGTTTTTCACTCTTTTTCTATATTTTTTACTTTTTCACAATAGGGCTTTCAGTCATCTTCATTCATGAAATTAATTTTCTCCGTAGTTAATTTTACAACATTTGTGAAAGAAATGTTGTGTTATGACTTGCCACATGTTTTTTTACGACTGACCACAGCATCTCGATCGGATTCAAATCAGGATGATACGGTAGGAGTCTAAGAACACAACGCCCATGATTTTTAAAAATTTCATCCAAGTGATATTTTTGTACTTTAGTTTTGTGTAACTTTACTAATTCATATAACTGTGGTTTCAGCACTTTTAAACTACACAGAATGTGGGTTTTTTGTAGCCAATCGGTCATATCTTTCTGGAGTTAGAATATGGCACTTTATCAATACCTGTATTGCAATAAGGAGCGTTATCAACAACTACTACTGACATTGGTAGAAGATTTGGGATCAATTTTTCACGGGCTCATTTCTCGAAATTGTCTGCATTCATGTTGTTATGGTAGTCGTCACTTTTCGAACTGGCTTTCCAAGTTAGTAATGTGTTTGGGATAAAATCAGATTTCTCCCACCTTTATTAATCAGCACATGAAGTCCCGCAACAATACCGTCAGACCACAACTTTGTCGAACAATGCGAACTTAAAATGTACATTTCATCCAAATAAACAATTGTAACATTACTTTGTCTGTACTTAGCTATTGCCTGCAAATATTCAATTCTTTTCCACTTGATATTGGATTTCTCAATCAAAAGTTTTTTCTTATTTTCAGTTTTATGCCATTTGAAACCTAACTATTTCAAACTAACAGCTAAAGTTGATTCACTGTCTTTAAAATCAACAATGACTGAAGTTCTTGCGCTGTTTTTTTTTAAAGTAGGCAATTCATTCTTTAAATGAAATTCATTAATTGTTCTTTTAACTACATATACATCAAAACTGTCCAGTCCACTGACAGGTTTTGAACATCGTTTATACTTTTTCAGTGTGCCAAAAGAACACGATTGGAATGTTGATTGAAGAATCATGTCTTTTTTTCTCTTCTGACTTTTTGAGCCTGTGTTCTTGATATCCCACAAGCAGCAGCAGTTTGTTTCTTCGCATTTTTAAATGCCAATTGTATGTTTGTAGTCAGTTAATTTTCCTACTTTTAGAGCTACTTTTTTCATAAAATCATAAACATTATTGATAATTTCACTTGCTTGACTCCTAAGTTTTTTCTTAACTGCAGATTTAAATTCTGCAATAACAAACCGCACTAATAATACACGAACAAAAACAAAACAAAAAATAATATATTACAAAAAATTTGCGAAAAACAATAGGTAATTATAAAATAATATGACTGCACAAAAACGCTATCCAAATACCTTCACTGAACACGATATAAACTGGACTAAAGTTTATTTCTTTATACACACATTGTGTACTACAAATGACAGATCTAAATATAATTGTGATGAAAGACATCATTTCATTTCTAACTGCATGTATAAGTTTTTATAGGCCTGAACATAATACCAATCAGAGCATTAGTCACTGGTTAAGGAATTGTTATTGTTTACAAGATCAAGTTATTAAGCATTTTTATACATGTAATCAACTCAAGTGGAAAGAACTGAAGACACAATAACATAAATGTATTGTTTGCAAGTCAAAAAATTAAATAAAAATAATTATCCACAAAAATAATGTTTTGGAAAACAATAATACAATAAGATATCAGCATGTGATGTCACAAGCTCGTAGATTTTCTGGGGCAACTATATATGCATAAGCCATTGTGTGTGTGTGCGTGTGTGAGAGTGAGAGAGCGCTTACTGAACATGCATGTTAGTATCTGTCTGTATAAACCATGTGGTGGACACAGTGGAGAAATCAGCTAGTGTGACGCTTGTTGTTTCTCAGTTGACTCTCCATTTTAAAGCCTGTATTAAGCTTCGCTTCAAAAAGTTACTTTTTACATCAAAATTTCACTAACAATTTTTTTTTATGTTTTAAAATTTATGAAAATTGTGCATACAGAATTAAGTGTCAGATCTACCCTAAAAATTTCAACTCTTACCTTGAGTAGATTCTGAGAAAAACATGGCTGGAAAAATAAAAAAAATAAGAAACTCACATTTGAAAATTATGTACGGGCAAATTTATATATTTCCATTTAAATATTTTCCTCTACTATATGAAAGATTATATGAGTCTTCCACATCCTCAAATAAGCTTTCCAGTTTGCTTATTGAATAACTTCTTTCAATATTAAGAGCATCTCTCTCTCTCTCTCACTTTCACAAACTTACCTAATGTAATGTTGGCATGCCTTTCAATGGACTCAGTTCAGGATATAATTTAATTTCCTTAATCATTGATATTTTGGCAAAATTGCCTTCATTACATTAAGTTAATTCTGATAAAATGAAGGGTTGAAATTACAACAAAAGTTAATTTAGGTAATATTTTCCAAATTATGCTGTTAAATATCTCATTAGAATTATGGAACTTCCCATTAGTTTGTTTTTATCATAATTTTGGGCGAGTCAGATTTTTTAACAAAAGTAAAATCTCATTCATAATAATTTTTGAATTGTAAAAATGTGATTTACGGTCATAAAATTCTTCTTTTTTTTATCAGTTTATATTTACATTATATGCCATTAACTGAGCACTGTTGCTAGATGGAAAATAATTTTTCTTCATAGCGAAACTATTTTTAGTATTAAATTTTATAGCCAGACCAAAATTCTTCAACAATTGAAGTGTAGCAGGATCAATTTGCTTATTTTTTTCATTTTTTTAATATTTTTTTTCTCTGATCCAGGTTGCCCTTAACTGTACTTATTTATATTTTATTAGTTAATGTTAGAGTACTGTATGTTTTATAGTTTAGTTTGATTGTTAGTTACATTTATTAGTAGTCAGGAATAAGCAGCAAGGAGATGGCGATATTTGATTTGATTAAATAACTGGATAAACGATACCCTCTTTTTACAAACAATTCTTATACAAATTTGTCGCTTATAAAAAAAAATACTGCATGAGAAACATATCTACCAAAGATGACAGTAAATAAGAGAACTTAAATAAGACAGTGAATAAAATTTGTCTAAATCTGTTTTGAAATCCAAATTTGGAGTCCTGGAATGAGAATTTAAAAAAGGCTTTGTTTATTGGATACAAGTAGAAACCAAACTGGAAACTAGTTGATTGCTACTGGCTGCCATGCTGAAGATGTAGTAATTCATAGTAAGAAAGCCTCAGAGGTGAAAAAACCAGTACCGATTCATAAATATAATTTTAACTTATGAGAGGGCTGACTCTAAAGTCAAATAAATGTATCACTTATCTTGTACAAGACTTCAAGAAAATATTGGAAAAAGATTTTCTACAAATAGACATGAATCTGTTGAATGTCTATTTTGTATTAAAAAAATACATATCTAAAAAAAAATTCAACTGGATGGTGAGAATTTATTGAGTATTGTAGAAGAGAAGTTGCCTAATCTACAACCTGATGTCCATTCAGGACAAAATAGCATTGAAGAACATGAACTAGTGCGTCTACCAGGTGTCAAATGCAGTTCTGTATTGTGTGTATCAACCCCCAAAAAAAATTGCAAGAAGTCATTTTTGATGTCAAGGGTCCAATTTTTGTATACATCCTGCTTGCTACCACAAGCTGAAGTACTAATTGAGACCAATGAAGACTTGCAGGAAGAGACAACAAAAAGAGCAGATTCCAACGAAGTTTTATGAATGTTTTGACTTGTGTAAAAAGTACAGTTTTTTGTTTCTTTTTTTTAATAATAGAACAATATTTGTGTTGATTAAATGTACAGCTTTAAAGTGATAAAAAAATATTTTTTAATTTTTATTTTATGAAACGTTAGTCACTAGGAAATCCAGGTATTTTAAATTTTCACATATGCATATATTTGGATTATAAAAAAATAAATATATTACATAATATACTTTACTAAATAAACTTTCTTTTCTATTTAAAAAAATCTACAATACACACCAAACTACTGTAGTGACTTAGGAATTCTAGGGTTAAACAATGATTTTTGGTGGAAGATAATGGATTTTTAACAATAACAATTCATGATGAAACATGGGTTAATCATTTTGACTTTGAATCCAAACATCAAAGTATGGAATGGAAACATATTTACCCACCCACCAAAACACGTTCAACCACCAGAAAAACATTAAAACCTACTTGTCAGTCGGTAAAGTGATATAAAAATGGTGTTCTGGTACTATAGGGCCAATTTGTTTCAATTATTTTGAAGAACATATAATTGACAGCAATTAATACTATTAAAAGCTAAAACTGCTTGCTGACAATACAGGAAACTATTCGAAAGTTGGATTTGGAGGTGTTTCACATCTACCTTACAGTCTCAATCTCTCATCAACATATTTCGTTTGGTACTCTCAGGGATTTTACATGTCACAAAGTCTGGCAACAGTAGGCATGTCAGTATAAAAATGGCTCATATACAATTTGTTACTACTGGAATTGTAAAGGTTACAGAAATCTGAGACAAGTGCCTACAAGTAGCCGGATATTATGTTGAAAACTACTGACATTGAATAAATAATTTTTCTAGTCATTTGTCACATTAATTATTGAACGACCCGTGAAAATTAAACATATTTTGTTACATTAGATATAATTGTATTAATAATAAAGTAAATTTTAATTAAAGATTTGGCCAAGTATTGTATAATCATTGAAAGGTCTCTCAAATGACTAGTTCTATCCAGTAAACATTTAGTAATTAATCTTTTTATTAATGATGTTACCATTTGGTTTTTATGTTTACGCTGAAGAAAGAATATCGCGGTTGTAAGATGGAAGTAAACATAAAATCTATGTTAATATTTTTAAATTAATTCAGAATGTATGAATACCATGCAAGAGTTGTTTACAGTCTAACAATAAACATTAATATTAAATTATTTACATTTTTATGACAACTATTAAAATAATTTTTTGAGTAAAAAACCATTTACAATTGTGACAAACTCTTTTTCTTTTTAGTATGAACAAAAAAGTGTTACCTTCAATTAGAACTGCTATTAAAAGATTTTTGACAAAAACTACAAATATAATTTTTTTCCTTGGAGTGAGCATTAAGATGTTACTTTAATTTAGAATTTTCATTGAAAGTTTTCTGACGAATCATACAATCATATTTTTTATCTTTTGTATGAACATTACGATGTTCCTTTAAAATATCACCACAATTAAAACACTACTGACAAAATATACAGATGTACTTTTTCTCTTTATTATGATTAAGATGGCTTTTTAAATCCGAACTATAATTAAAAGGCTTTTGACAGAAGTTACAAACGTACTTTTTCTCTTTAGTATGTATATTAAGGTGTCTCTTTAACATAACTCTATAACTAGAGACCAGATTATATGCAACATAAAACACTTGAAATATGCATATAAATATGATGAAGAATAATGCTTAAACTATGAATGAAAAGTGTCAAAATATGATACTTAAAATAATAAAAAAAATGTGATTTTTAGTTTTTTTATTTCAAAATCAAAATACAGTTAGTAAATAGTTGAATAACATATTGATAAATTTGATAATTAACAATTATTTAACATTTTATTACTTTTGTAAACATAAACAATCAGGTAATGTTCCAAATGTTCGGCAGTAGATTGTGTCTTCGATCACTCAAAATACTGTGTAGAAGGATCGTTCCACATCCACTGAGGTAACTGGGCAGTATTTGAATTTGGCTGCAAAGTTAACATTTATTGTTTCTGGCAAAAGTTCACCCGCCCCATTAATAAAACTATCAATTTGACACAAAGGTTTAAAGCCTGGGTTATGGTTCAAAATATTTCTTTAAGTTTACACAGGAATACCTCTTGGCAATACAGAGTTCTTTTGGCGGATTTGTTCAATAACTGAATAGATTCAGTCAACGCCAAACCTTGAGTTTCAAGCTTTTCAATACTCGCAGGCATCTGGGAAAAATGAGTGCTAGTCACAGCTATGTTTTTTTTTTTTTATACTAGAATCGTTAAATGCTTCCTATGACTTACAAACTGCCATAGCCTCTGCACTATCGAAGTCGTTTACTACACCTTTGATGGCCTCAAAAAATGTTTACTGTAAAACAATACACCTTAGTCCATGTTTGCCATCGAGTTACCACTGGTTCGGCAGGTAAAAGCACATTTGGCAGTTTTTCTTTATGGGCCTTATTGTGAGGAGGTGCCTTAAGAAACACTTTCTTTGTTGATGAAATCAGTTTATTTAAATTCCAAAACGTGGATTGTACTTCTTCAGCGAATCGATGTACTCCATAAGCAAAGCACGTCGCATGAATCAAATTGGGATAAAATACTTGGAGGGCTTTGGCTGCCTTGTTCATATGAGGAGCAGCATCTGAGAGAAATATAAACACTCTTTCATCAGCAGAAGATTCAGGAAATATTTTTTAATACGCTCATTCACAAATCTGAGTCACTTTTTTTTTCAGGAGGCATGGTACATATTAAACTTTGCTCAAATAAATATAAAACTAAACTAATGCAATAAGCACGTCAATAATAACTTGCATAATTTAATTGCCTAGTGGGAGAGTGCTGCAGTAGACGTGCGCGAAGCAGAACTGTATCGTCCATCTTTATCTCGCATGAGTCTGCATTTTATTTGGCCTCATAATATTATCCTACCAAAACCATAGACACACGGCTGCTAAGTGCGCTCTAAGAGTCGTGCGACTAATAGGTTTGGCTGGCTACAACGTAAGATTTCATTTATTAACTAGTTACCCTACCGAAAAATATTGTAATATAATAATCGCTCTTTTAGCAAATAATATTCAAGAAGCCAAAACACAAATCATGAGCCTTCTAAACCTAGCACAAAAGATAGGGCTTCATATCTCTTTCGAAAAAACTGAACTAATGGCCATAGATCCTCTGGTAATAGAGCGCATTACGGTAAACCATCAGAAAATTAAAATAGTAAAACAATTTAAATATCTAGGGGAAATAATAACTTATAATTTAAATGAAAAAGTGACATGGCAAAACAGGACAAATAAAATGATTAAATCCCAAAAATTAACTTGGTCAACATATAACAAAAAATGCCTTTCGGCTAAAACAAAACTTAAACATTATAAAACTGTAGTTCAGCCAGAAGTCACCTACGGAAGCAAGACCCTTTTCAAAATCGCTAACAAAAACCGAATTGATAAAATTCTGAAAATAGAGAGAATTGTCAGAACGTGTATCAATAAAAAAACACCAAAAAGAAGGCCAATGGTGGATTGTGCCAAATGAGGTGGTGTATCGAGAAATAGAGCCTGTTACTGATACTATGCGGAAAAAAAGAATCTCTTTCTTTGGTTGTCTCATAAGGACACCGGAAACAAGACTGTCAAGAAATATCATTGAAAAGCTCTGGTTCCAATAGCTAGAAGTAGGATGGATCAAAGAAATTAGAGAAGATATGAAAGAATTGGGAATTTCCCTGACTGACCTACAAAATAAAACTGAAAAAATTACAAAGCTAAAAGACAAAAACATCAGATTTAAACAAAAGACAAAATTCAACAAAGAGGGTGTTTACAGATGAAGAAAGGAAAGCAAGATCTGAACGGATGAAGAAATACTGGGCAGCTCGGAAGAGTAAAATAACACGCTTTTCTCAGAAAAGATCCAACTAAAATTGACTTAAGTGATCCCATGTTGGCCGTAAAAGCATAATAATAATAGCGAAAATATGCATCATCACTAGATTTTAAGGAAAATATGCAATAACCAGTGAAAATGGGCTCTATATGCAAATGTATATAATCCGATCTCTATCTATAATTAAACGACTTTTGGCAAAACTCACAAACATTCTTTTTCTTTGGTATGTGTATTAAGATGTTGTTTCAAAATATCGCTACAATTAAAAGATTTTTGACAAAAGTTACAAACATAATTTTTTCCTTAGTGTGGATGTTAAGGTGATTTCTTAAACTAAAACTATGAGTAAATGATTTACGACAAAAGTTCCATCCATACTTTTTTCTTCAGTACGGGTGTTAATGTATCTTTTTAAATTAGAATAGCAACTAAAAGTCTTTTCATAAATATTATAAATATACCTTTTATCTTTTGTATGAGTATTAATATGCCTCATTAATCTGTCTCTACGTTGGAATTTTTTATTACAATATTTACAGATTAATTCTGTTACAACTCCTTTCTCCTCATTCAATGTATTTTCAGTATTAATATTTTCACCAAAATTGTCAAATATTACATCATTACATAATTTCAATTGTAAAGACCTTCCTTGGAAAGATGTACAACAATCGTCACACTTTGCTATCATAATCTCATCACCTGTAAAGTTGCCTACTGACTTCTTACACATGATACAACTCTTTACTGCACTTTCCTCAAACATTTCTCTATTGGTGGTGACCTGTAACATTAAATAACAACTCAACAGTTACAATTAATCTTAATATACTAATAGTTCTAGGGTGTACAATATTATTTATACTAGTGTAGCCTTAGCCTTACCAAACTGATCTCCTTACCAAATTTTTATTGTAGTAAATGACATTATCAGGTTTTATTGTACAGGGTAACA
This sequence comes from Lycorma delicatula, assembly GCF_047948215.1. NCBI lineage: Eukaryota > Metazoa > Arthropoda > Insecta > Hemiptera > Fulgoridae > Lycorma > Lycorma delicatula. The sequence continues at coordinate 136,801,571 of NC_134455.1, forward strand.
TAAATTGTTCAGGACACTTTAGGGGTTAATAAAAAATGAACAAAGTAATGCAGTCCACATTGATTTTTCAAACATTAGTGTAGGTACTAGTTACTGATCACCTTGAATGAACAATTGGCATGATATAACAACAGGGGAGATCGTCCACTGAGCAATGGCAATCATGCAGGGGAAAGCAATGTGCATACTATTCCAATGTAGTGGATCTGTTATTATTATTATTTGTAAACATTTTCATTTAGAGTATGGCTGTGATTCTCCTAGTAAAGTCTTTATTAAATGTTGGTATCAGCAGTTTAAGAATAAAGGAAGAATATACAAAAAACATGCTGGCACATCTCTTGTCTGCAATGAAGATTTGTGGATTGAGTAAGAGAAATGTTTCAGAGAATCTCTAGTAAATTGACTTGTACAAGTTTACAACTAGGAATACCACAATCAACAATTGTGGATGTACTACACAAGAGCCAAAAACTTTATGCATACAAAATTCAGTTAGTGTATGCAAATAAATATGATGATAAACTTCACCTTTACAATTTTGTTGTGGACATTCTCGATAAACTGAATGAAAATAATGTGTTTTTAGAAAAATTAATCTTCTCTGACAGTGCTACCTTCTATGTTTCTGGTTACATTAATTGTCATATATGGAGTAGTAAGAACCCTCATGCTGTTCGGAAAACATAATGTTACAGCCCAAAAATTTATGTTTAGTGTCCGTTGACTACTTTGAAGTGACTGGACCATTCTTTTTCGCTGAGCAACCAGCGCTAGTAATAAGACATGTTACAGTAGTATGCAGTACCATAAACTGAACATTGAAAACCAATGTTTACTTCAAACACGATAGAATACAACCACACTGGTGTTTACATGTTAGGGATCACTTAAATTAACAATTTTCTCGTGTTAAATTGGCCTTGATGGACCAATTCCCTGGCCACATCGATCCCCTAATGTTATGCAACTCAATTTCTTTCCTTGGGGGTTTGTCAAAGATAGGGTGTATGCAATGGTTGTCAACCATTGAAGACAATGATTGTCTTCCAACCACAACCACCTACCGTAACTTGCAACCCTCAAATATCAAATTAACTGATTCACAGATGCTTTCCTCTAACACCAAAGGTTTCACACAAAAACTTTTCCTAAATTTAACTTCAATTACATTATGCACTCAGATCATTACTTGGCTGAGTCTTTAAACACCAAAAATACTATCCTCATAGCAACAAAACAAGTGTTGATTGCAACAGACAATTTTGTCCTACAATTAAATTTATCCTAAGTCCTCTTAATTTACTTAAAAATCAAGAAACAGATTGACAAATTTAACAAGCCTCTAATGAAAACATACCCTATCTCTCTGCCTAGTCCGCTTTTGGGAGCAAGGTCAATGCTTACACCCTTCCACAACGGAGCTTCATCATAGTGTTCTCCACACTCCATCTCATCCTAATGGTGAATATCTCAGCTAACTGAGGCTCAATGCCAAAATGTCTACCTTGGTTAAAGCACCCAGCCAGACCCATAGGTAAGTGAGTTGCTATTCTATCAGTACATCTTTAACAGCATCAAACTCCCTCAGCCATCCTCCATAGGGCTAAAAATTTAAGGAAGGTATAAACTACGTTCCATACTCTTTTGGTTTTAACTTGCAGGTCAAAACCAGAATTGATCCTCACCAGCTTTCTAGTTACTTTGGTGCATTCAGCTTCATACGTGGGTCAGACATATAAGACATGGTGCACACCATTATTGGCCCTACACTCCAGACACAAGCCTGAATTAATCACAACAAATCTGGCCCATCTCAAAAATCATGATTTCCAGAAAGAAACTGTGTAACAGCCGATTGGAGGAAATCCACCAAACTACCAATACACTTCTCACATCAGGAAAAATAACATATGTGTAACAACATCCTTCAGACGATTCATTCCACCTGATCTGCCAAAAATGGAAACCTTGGTCATCTGTTTCTTTTATGAGCCCACAGGTAAGTTTGCTTACTTCTTGGCATCATAGTGTAATTGGCGCTCAGTAGCAAGGATATCAATCTACTTAATAAGAGTAACGACTTAATACCAGAAATAACAAGGACCACCTCTAGAGACAGTAAGCACCAATCACAGATAACAATAGATGCTGGGTTAACAATATATTCCTATAACATTTGTACCTCATTTGATGAGCCCAGACAGATGTAGCATACAGCATTATAGCTTCGCATACACCCTTATACAGAACATGCATTAAGCCCCCAATCAGAGTGAACCATGCTTCCAACATCAGAAAAAGCACAACAAGCTTTTGTGGTGGCAAATTGAAAGTACTCTTTGAATTGAAGATTCTTATGAAGGATAACATCTACATACTTCTGCAGTGGATATACCTAACTTGATGACCGCTACTGATACACATGGGCATTGTGCAACAGCTAGTCTGGTCTTGAGCAACATCATTGTTGTTTTCTCTAGGCTAAACACCAACTTACATTGTAATCCAAAACTGGAGTATCTTGCAAGCCTGGGCTGCCCTGAATTCGATCTCATTCCTTGAATCTCCTTTAACCAGCAGCAGCCTATCATCCGTATATGTGATGATATGGCATTCACTGGGTAACCTCAACTGCATTAAAGAATTGAATTCAACAACCTGAAGCAAGGGGTCCTAAAACACTACCCTGCAGACAACCTTTAGTGTTTTTCCTACTTCTGAGATACTGTCTTGTAGAACATCTTCATCTGAAATAACTATACAACACATTCAGCTCATTCTGTGTACAATCATGCTTCTGCAGCTAAAATAGGGCAGAGAGCCACCAAAAATTATTAAAAACCCTTAATATGTCCAAAAGCATACCTAAACATAATCAGACACACTAGAAGAAACAATCTTCATAATCTTAAGAATAACATCTTTCATGCCCCTGCCTGGGCGATAACTATACTGATCGATCATCCATCAAGAAGTTTCTAGAATTCAAACTATCAGTAATATGAAAATACTAAACTTCTCAAAAACCTTTCCAATAACTGGCATAAGTATTAAGGGCCTATAAGTGGTGCTCACAGTGGGGGTCCTTGTCACCACCTTTAAACAATTTTAGAACACCTTTTTTCTATCAAACAAGGAAACAGCCAGCAAAGAGCATCCCATTAAAAATTCTAGTCAAAGAACCAATACAAATTCCAACAGAACATACAAGGAGCTGATTCAACGTGATTCTATTGAAACTCAGGGTAACTTTATTCCTATCAGAACTGCAAATTACCTGACATACTTCTGCCTCTGTAATTTCCACGGATACAACAGAGCAAAAAAAAATTTCCTTTCAGACTTGCAGATGATGTGAGGTTTTATTAGTTACAACATCATCCAGAAATAAACCATTCAATAGAATATTTAAAATCTCAGCTTTATTAGAAATAACACCATTCTGGGTCAAGAGAGCTGACAAAAGAATATTTTTCGTACACTTATGCCCTAGGACTCTATACACAGCACCCCCCCCCACAAGTATTCTTATTCTCTTGCTCTCCAATAAAAAAATGCCAAGAATCCCTTTTTGATATCCTAACCAAATGAAAATATTCAGACTTTTGCCTTTGACAGTCATCTACTAAAACCACTCACCGTTTAGGATCTCTCTTCCACTGAGCAGTCCTCAGAATGTTTTAACAAAGATAAAGTCTCTATCAAACCGATCTTTAGTTCTCAGTGGCATTGATGAAAGTCAGAGAAAATCTTTCTGCCAGGTCTTCCAACTGAATATCATCCAGACTTTGGTCAAAGACATGAAGTCTAGATTAAACTAATATAAACTTTTATTAATACATAATCTATACAATTAGACTAACAGTACATAACCTCTAAATATGGTAAAACATTCAAATATATGGCCAACTGCAGGGGGCAAGGAGTGACAGGCTTTTGGTAAAGTATTTTAAATGTCATAGAACAATGTTGATTAAAGAATTCTTTGATAATGGTTTTTACATTGGTATTCCCTGATCAATAATTTAGAACATCATGACATACATATAACTTCTAACAGCGACTTATAATGAAGCTAGAATACTAATAGCACAGATAATACTTAAGGAATTAAAATATGAAAAAAAAGAAGAAATTATATCGCATTATATCATCAAGAAAGCAAATCTAAGTTGCATGATTGATCTATAGTCACCTCGGCTGAGGCGGTAGGTGATTATGCAAAATTGGATTCATTAAAAGTCAAATCTGATTTGCTCAGAAGACTAAATAACGAGTTAAAGGAAAAAAATTATTACTAAAATAAAAAATGTTTGGGGAGATAAACAAACATTTATCAGTAATTACAAATTATTCATAGCACAAACTACACATTTCCACTGAAAAGGGGTGATGTACCTGAAATAAATGTTAAAGCAACGACTAGGGAAAACAAACTTCTACATTTGGTCATGTGGCCGGCATAATTCAATCTAACTTCTCATTTTTAGTAAAAAATATGATTTAAAACTCATGTCTCTGTCATTGTTAAATGCACAACAAAAGAGATCTATGTGTAGCAGTACAAGTATTAAATGATGAAGTTGGAAGTCATTTGAAACCCACCGGGTTGGTCTAGTGGTGAACACGTCTTCCCAAATCAGCTGATTTGAAAATCAAGAGTTCCAGCGTTCAAGGCCTAGTAAAGGCAGTTACTTTTACATGGATTACTAGATCATGGATACCGGTGTTCTTTGGTGGTTGGGTTTCAATTAACCACACATCTCAGGAATGGTTGAACTGAGACTGTACAAGACTACATTCATACATATCATCCTCTGAAGTAATACCTGAATGGTACTTCCTGAAGACTAAACAGGAAAAAGAAAGGACGTCATTTTGAGGATAGGATGCAACAGCTGAGAAACCAACAATGAAAATTAACATATTGCAGAATAAATTTATCAAAGATCTAGAAAGTAATATAAACAATATTAACAATAAAAATTTTGGTGAACATAAGTGCACTGTTACAGTTATATACTAGCTGGAACATTTTAAAGTGTGCTATCATGGTGTTATATACAGATTCATACAGCATTGCTAAAAAAAAAAAAAAAACTAATAATCTATCTAGAACATCAAAAATGTACAACAATCAATGATCTTAATGACAATGATTTTTGTATCTTTTTCATAAACTGGGGGATGGCCACTTAACATCAAGCTCTTATGGATTATATATTGTACTAGTATAAAGAACGAATTAAAGAAAAAAGGACTCATATTAAATTTTATCAATAACATTAAGTGGAAATAGGAAGTGCTAGTTTCACAGTGCCTATACATGAGCCACCACTGTCTATAATATATGATTTGTATGTCTATTTTTTTATCATTATTGTAAGTGTTGTTTTGGCACTTCACACTGTATTGCTTAGTCATAATTTTCATGTTTGTCACTGTATTTAGATAGATTGTTTGATTAGTGTATTTCCTTATACTATGTCCAATTCACACACAATTTCTGCAAAGTCATTAAGAGCATTGATTGTTGTACATTTTTGATGTTCTAGATAAATCATTAGTATTTTTTTATCAATGGTGAATATGTATGTAACACCATGATAACACACGTTTAAGTTGAAAATTTAATAACATCACTGCCTCGCATAAGAAGTAATCTGACCAAATTTGGTCAAAATAGGTCCAGTATTTCTGGAGATAAGGTAAATCATTTTAATTTAAATTCACGCCACTCTGTGTTGGCCTCTAAAACAGAAATCAGCACTGAACCCTCACACGTACCTACGAACATTAACATCCAGAAAATTTCCATCATGTGTTCTGGGTTCCTTAGATGTCAAAATATCAAGATCCCGTGAAAACCGCATATGTCCAAATTGAACCAATTACAATACATTCCCGTTTAAAGCTACAGCTCTGTTATAGTGCTACCTACACAGGAAAGTAAAAAAAATATTATCGAGGTTTCAGGACTGCACAGATGTCATGACATAAGTAAAAAAAATAATGTATATATGAAACACAAATCTTAAGTAAAAATAGGAAAACTTAAGAAATATATTTTAACTAAACATTTTTAGAATTTAAACTAAAGAAAGACGATTATAGCTTTATATGGTTTTTATGGAGGTAGTATAGAAGTGACAAGTCTGCGACAAGTTTTATGACTATTTTCCACTCGAAAAGAGCAACTATCATACATAAACTCTGAAAATCAGTTCGAGGAAGTAGAGTAAGCATTTTCCTTCAATCTATTAACATATATTAAAATCACTACACCCACCGATATTCCAACTTTCTAACATGTTTAAAGCTTTGAATTACGTAAACCTTTAAGATGGTGTTGAATGTCTAAGTTCCATCAAATTCAATCTGCTATTACAGTGTACATACTTCAAAGAAACCATCTCCGAGTATCGCGATGTTATAACTTATAAAACTAAGAATATATTTTAATTGTAACAAGGGCGTGATAGATCAGTCTATCAATAAGCTTCTGCACGAGTAGGCAACATTTGAAGGTAAAGGTAGCGGTTGGACCCGATGTAGCATAGATGGTTTGCTTGCGATAATCAACCGTTATGTTCGCTAACATCTTTATCATTCATCCCCCTACCAAAATCTATTTCAGTTAAAAAAGCTATTAAACATCCAAAAAATGATTATTACTGTTTCAAATGGGCCATTCTGTGTAGATATGTTGAAGAAGTGCATAGAGAGCGAGTGAAAAATCCCTACATCGAACTTGTTAAAAAGTTTGAAAGTATGCTAAAGCGAACGGTGTATCTATAAATTTATGAAATCGCTGATAAGGGGGTAGTAAATCTGCTCCTTAATGGAGAGGAAAAAGAGGAGAAATTTGATCTTCTCTTTTCCTCTGGAGAAAAACGCAATTGCTATATTTCAGATTTTGAACAATTGATTAGATCGCAGCTTACAAAGCAGTGGTAAAATAAATATCTGCAAATGTTTTACATATTATGTAAATGGTCGAAAATCTAGAAGCGTGTAGGAACGAGCCCTGTAGGATTATGTTGCCCGAATTCGCAAAGATGGTCGATCACCTACACTGAAATTGAAAAACCATTATCACAAACTGCCTTTACCGATAGCCTGTGCAGACTGAGTGTCTATTGGCGTCGACAGGTGGGTACTTTTCCTCACCTTCATCCTCTTTCACGTAAGCTACAGAAAAGCACGTACCAGAGCTATGCTTATATTTCGCTACTCAACTTACCCTACCAGAACGGTTTAGGAAAATGATTTCATCGTAACAGTTGCTTTATAAAGTTAGAGATGCAGCGAAAAATTTCATTACAACTCTCAAAACAATCCTTCGACCCATAGACGAGTCGCTACGGAACATAAAAACAGCGTTCACTGATAAAAAAACCCTAGTGTCGGCGGCGGGGTGTGAGATGTGTTTGAGCCGTTCATGGAGAAGCCTGTCAGAGAACACTGTCATGATTGTGTGGGAAGATAACCGAATTAACCAACACGAAAGAAATATATCTCGTTTACTAAATACATTACTAAAAAATTGTCGATAGTCTCTTGGACTCACGCCGATTCATGGCTGAGTTTGGACGCGCTAATGGAAAACCTCATATCTGAGATGTTCTACCACATTCGCAAATTCTTCACTGAAGAAATTCCATACGCAACAACTAAGGGATTGAGTATACTACAGAATGGAGAAAGCTCGATGAAACGGCATTTCCACAAAAAAATGTTTTATAACAAACTGACTTGAAAGCATGTATTTAATGAGTATGAAAGCGCAAAAATGTGGCGGCACTTTAACAACAAAACTCTGGGTGAATACAGACTTGTATTTCAAGTACGACGTGCTTCTGTTGGTTGATGTTTGACTTTCAGACGTCTATGCTTTGGGAGTATGAACTAGACGCCGTTTACTACTACACAGCTCCATGATTTGCCATCAACCCCTTGCTCCTTTGGTCTGAGATCGAATTCGAGATGATTACCTATTACGACATATACATGTTTCTCAAGTAGAATATACGAGGCGATATAACTTGTGTGAAAAACATGCCGTATCAAATAGTTCATATATGAAGCGTTGACGAATTATCTTATGTATGTTGATGCAAGTAACCTTTATGGCTGAGCGATGATTGTTCCATATAATGAATTCTCATGAATGTCTGAAGTAAAATTAACGACAACTATCGAAACGAGTTTGAAGATGTTGGAGGACTATGATAGAGTACATCTTAGAAGTGGATGTAGATTATCCCAAGAGGCATCATGAAGAGCATAATGATCTACCATTTTTCCCCGAAAACAGACAACCGGCAGGATCCAATCAATCGAAACTCCTGACCATTCTTCTGCCTAATTATTTCTATACATCAACTTAAAGCAGACGATAGCGCATGAACTGGTGGACTAAGGTTCATAGAGTACTTAAATTCTCTTATAAGGCATACATTCCGTTGAATACAACTGACATGCGGCTAAAAATAGCTTTCAGAAGGATTTCTTCAAATTAATGAATGCCGTTTTCGGAAAATGAATGGAACATGTGCGTTAACGTATGTAGTACTACTGTAGAACTAGTGTCGTCATCTTTGCGATTAAAAAAAAACTGATTGCGAAATCCTCCTTCCAAGATGGATTAATTTATTCAGAAAATTTGTGCGCAGTCGATGCAGAAAACAAATGTAGAGTTGAATATGTCCATATATGTAATATTAGCAGTACTAGAATTGAGCAAAATTAATCTATAATTTCCACTATGATGTTATGAACTGTAAGTATGGTCATGAAATAGATTTGCTATATATGAACATTGATAGGTTTTTACATTAGAACACGTAATTTCTATGACGATATGAAAGAGGATCCCATCCTTAAATTATGCTTTGATACCTGTGACTAATCGCTTAATCTTCTCATTAGTTAAAAAAAACCGTGCTCGGCAATTCAAATATAATTATAACGGTGTCCCAATCGTAGAGTTTATAGTTGCGGGCGAAAATTTACCATGTAAAGATGGTGTAGTGAAGAAAAGTAGAAAGACGTCAATAAGTAAGTGAAGAAAAACCTCACTCACTTTTAATGATTATAAACCATGTCTGGAGGAACTTGATCTGTAGCTGTATAGACACTGATATTTCCCTCGAAGAAACATGAAAATGTCACCATCGTTACCAACAAACTTGCATTATGCAACTATGATGATGAGAGTCACTTTAGATCGGAAGAATACGATGGCGTATGGTCATTGCAATATTCCGCTAGAGCTCAAAAGGTTGTATGAAAACGCTAAATAATATTGATAGATTCAGCAATCAAGGACGTAGGCTGGAAACTGTGGGCGATGTGATGGAACTCGTATAATTTCGTATAGATTCCACCACGTCATAAAGAGACGGCTTAATCTCTGTTGACCATTTGGGTAGTGAGAAACGCACCGAAGTTATTGCATAGTTTCAGTATCGGGTCTGCCTGCGAAAACCACTAATAATGGACTCTGCTGACCGTTTTGAGTAGGGAAAAGGCGTCATCTACATCGCCCAGGATTTCTGTACTAGTCTATATGCGATGACAATATATATGATCATGAACCATATACCATCTACGCATAACCAACTACATTAAACATAAACACGCAAACTTACACACGTTCAAACACCTTAAACGCCTGTGCAATATTAATGCCTATCCGTTCCGTAGCCCGTCATCAAATGGTGAGGGAAGTTAAATGAGATTTACTTTTACTGTGTGCTAACTCTGGATTTTTATTGCAGGTTATTGATTTTGAGATGACGTTAGTTAAGATGGAGAAATGCTTTCATAATATCACGTTAATCTCAATAGACACAAGCCGCCATTAACCTTAGTAAGACAATCCGCCTTACAGGTATTAAGAAATATATTGAATGGTGCTCAGTTAAACGATCAGGCGCAGCAACAGCTGTAGGGAATATCCCTACAGAAAAAGAGGAATTTCCGATTTACGTCTTGCTACGATATAAATATGAGCGCGAGCGGAACCCAATGATGTACCCATCATGAACCCAGTTTTCATTACGCAATTTGCTTGAATTGGTTTTAGAACAGACTGCGAGTAGAACAGATTGAGAAATTTTTGTGGTTTTATGAAATGTTTGAATGAAAATTTAAATTTGAAAAATATTATAATTATACTCACTTATATTTTTCAACAATAGGTTGTAGTATTAAAATTAAGATAATTTATTTCTCCGTTTCTTAATTTGTGTAAAAAAACAATAGTAAGGCGTGCTTTTTATTAGTCTAACTATATGTATACTTATAATGTATTAATTTTTTATATAATTCATATAATAGGAAAAAGCTATGATTAACTAAGGACTGATTAAATATATGAATAAAATAAACAAATTTGTTTGAAGATGAAATTTTATTATTACTAATTTTAGTAGCACTGCATTAAAAATTACATTAAATAGATCTTCGGCTAGTAATAATGTTTACACAATTATTGAACTAAAACTAAACTATGAAATGAAAACTAATGAAAATGTTATGCCCCTAATGAAGGTGTCTCAATATGTCTAGATAATCTACCTCCAAGTCCTCTTCAATACTGGAAGAGAACTGCAGACTTTCCTGCATGGCTGTATCTACTATTTGATCCGCCAGCGTTGATGCACCCACTGAAGGCTCAGAAAGTGTAGTTGATGCTGTTCCTGTTTTCCTCTAACAGGATGAAGACAATATTATCTTCCATCTCTGCAACAGTCCTGGGTAAAGGCTCAGGTAGCCGGTGTACCGATGCTTCTATCATACCCAACTGCAGTGAGGGGATAGGAGCAGCACACATCTTTGCAGAAAAGCAAAAAGTTTCGATTCCAGTTTATCTAATCTTTTCAAAAAGGTCATGCGAATCACGAGGGGTACGCTTGATATCGTACTAGTGTAGAAATACTTCCAGCAAAAATAGAGTATCGATGACTTGCTGGCGGAGTTGGGACGGATTCTGGACGATCTCCAAGACATCAGTGCTGGTTGCTCTGGACGGTAATGCTAAAGATCCCTTAAGTATCCCTGGGATTCACCACTCACTGACTCCAGAGGCGCTGGACTCGAATAGTTAATTGAAGCCAGGAACCTTTTGATTAACGACGCAGAATCGCCAACTTTCTCTTCCAAACTAGCGAAGTTACATCGACGTCACTTTGGCGACGGGCGACTTGCTACGAAGTACAAGTAGTTGGACTGTCTGACCCGAGGCCAGTGTGAGCGATCATAAGTTGTTTATGAGATCATTTACGGAGGCGATCTAAGAGCATCAGATTCGTGTCCCTATAACCGAAGAAGCCTGGATCAGGACATGCTGCGGCGCGCAGCTGGCTTGGAGGGGTTGGAATGGCGCATGGAACACAGGAAGGAGGTGGAAGTGATGGCCGAACAGTTCTTCTGGGCCTTCAAGACTGGTTGCGATAGGGTCCTACGGCGGCCTCGGCCAATGGACGGACCCTTAGGTAGTAGCCAGTCCGCTGACCGGAGGGTGCTTGTAACCGTCTGTTAAACGCAGGCAGACACCCGGGAGAAAGTGGTGATTCTCTGACCTTAATGTGCTGCGCGCAAGAGTTAGTTCTGCTAGAAGATACCAGTCTCGCCTTCTAACGGGATTATCGTTGATTACGTGCGCGCTGAGGGTCTGCAGATCTACCGGTGCGCCCGTAATGAGTATATTCATTACATCAAGTAAGCCAGACTTACGTTTTGGTATATTTAACACAACCTCCTACGAGGCTACCACCGCACTGGGAAAGGCTCTCTCATTCGACTTAGTGGGGAAAGTTCGGACAGGTATGTGGATATTACAAAGAAACAGGGAGGCTGAGGTATTTGGGATGTGGGTCGAGCCGGGCTGGTACCGGAACGAAACTGTTCATAATGCACCGGATCTAAAAGTTGTTCAGTTGCCCATTTCCCGTCTGCGGAAGAGGCAGCAGCATCTCGCGATGGTAGCATGATAGCTGGAATGGCACAGGCACGACTAAGGAAAGATCCTTATATACGTTACCACAAGATCTGGGAGGATGGTATGCCTCGAGCTCGTATTTAAGGGCAACGGGTGCTCACAAACTATGTTAATTTAAATCAAAATCTGTCTCGGTTTCGCCTGGCAGCTAATAAGCTGTGCGTCTGCAGGGAGGTCTAGCCAAATAAACACGTGATGTTTGACTGCCCTGCTCTTAAGGGGCCAGATAGCCACCCTGGAACTCAGAGGTCAAGGGGAAAATCAGCCACTCACAAGAGACGAGTCAATTTGGCGAGAGCCGCATTGTCAGACTATGTGGTAGTTCCTTGATGTGGTTGTTTTTCTTAAAAAACAGCTGTATTTACCTAAGGTAAGACTCCTACCACACTGCTGTGTGTAGCTAACATAGATAAATATGGCTGACCACCAACCACCCAATTAAGACTCCAAGCGCTTTAATATAAGGGACAGGTACTTGCTAGCATTCAGCGACCTAGGCGTGACAGTTAAGTGCTGTCTAAATGAAATAGTAAATGATAATTGATGACTTGATGGTGGTGGCGAGGAATGATGGGCTGTCACCTCGTCAATGATGACAACCCTTGATGGTTTTGATCAGCTGGTAGTAGTGGTGGTGAGGAATGAAAACACCACCAAAATTTAATTTGTATTTGTACATAACATGCACAATAAACTAGAAACAAACAAAATGCGTATCTATAACTGGAGAATACATTTATATTTTTCATTTAAAGTGCATAAGTAAAATTATTGTTTCATTATTATGCGTTATTTCATTATTTAAAGACAATTATTACGACAGCCCTACATGAATGTTTGATGAGCTGGTGGTGGTGGAAGATAGACTGTCATCTCATTAATGACGACAGCCCCACATGATGATGTTTGATGAAATAGTAGTGGTGGTGGGGAAAGTGGTATGGGGATTGATGAGGTAGGAGGCAATATTTCTATTTTTGTTCTTTCAGCTTGCGCTTTTGGTGCCGATGTAGATGATGCAGCTGCTGTAGTTGATGATGGCATTAGAAAAATCAGCTGCTGCCTCACTTCTTTTCACAAAGGCGAAGAGCTGCTTCATGACTGAGTGTTTTACATTATTCCTTTGGTCTTCGGCTCTCGCCTCGGCTACTTTTTCTAGCAGCTGATTTGCTAATGTTTCTATAGAGCGCAACCTCGTCTCAAAAAACTCACATCTCCTATTGTCCATCTGAAAAAAAATTACAAATAAGTTATCTTTACCCAGTTCTTATGAAAGATTAATAATAAGCTGTTCTAATACAGTAAATATCATTTATAGTGATTTCTGTGGAACCGACGATTTTATATTATAACCGACAGTCAAAATTGATGTTTAGGTAGTTTAGTGGTACTACTTTATTAGTCACATATACAGAGTATTGTAATACAGTAAAAAAAAATTATTTCTGCAAAATTATAAAAAAAACAATACTAGCCAATAATAAACACAAATACGGTAGAATAAATCAAGATAGAAAAAAAATAAAAAATTACTTTTTCTGAAAAAAGTCTGTTATTTTGCTTTACATCATTTAGTCGGCCGTAATTTCTTTATTTTACAGAATGTTTAAAACATTACCTAATTTTTTCACGGTTCTTTCATACAGGATACTGTCGAATGATCTACTCCTAATTCTTGGACGATGTTCTTATTAGTTTCGCCATTTTCTAACCTCTTAAAAATGTGAGCCTTTTCCTCTATTGTAAATGCTTTCGTGAAGTCATAATTAAATCACTACTGAATGAATTACATAAAATAAAATACTGTACCTGCACGATATGATATGCTCACAGCAAAATATGAATAACAACCGAATGAGACTGCTTCAGTTTACAATAATCTGGTACATGAAGTTAAAAAGAACTACAGTACATATGTAAGAAAAAACGAACCGTCAAAATATTTCTGTAGCTACAATGTATTCATACTGTACTACGTTACTGATGATTCACTTCTATCCGTAATTATAAACGATAAAAAACTTCCCCTATTCTAAAAGTAACCACGTGTTGACCGACTTTCCTTTGACTTTCTTTACTACTTTGAAAGTTATCCGCTGATAATTTATTTGCGACATACTTGTTTAGTAGTTTATTTGAAAGTTATCTCAATGAAAAGCCAATGGTTGTATATGAAAGCTTCTCAAATTTTCACACGTTCATATTGCGTTCTGTGTTACTGATCTCTCAGCTCCATTATCTTCATAATTGGCTTCGTCTGTTATGCAGGCGAGAGCTAAACAATATTTCATTAATTAAATAGAAAATACTGTATTTTGTGTTCAATTCCAGCAATAATTACATATGTAATTGCAAAATTTCCCAAAAAATACATTAAGTGTATATATATATATATATATATATATATATATACACACACACACATATATATATATTAAAAATTATATATTTTAAATAATGTTCTATTTGTTTAATTCCAGCAATAATAAGAATAAATGTACACAGTTGCAGTTTTAACAGAATGATATAGTTTTTTTAAAATCTAATTTATTACATTATTAAATAAAATATTGATGCAATCGTAATTTCCAGTGTAATTATTTATTTTTTGCATAAAATTTTTATTAGTTTTTTTTACAGATTTAAAGTTCAAAACGGCTTGGGTACGCGGGATATATCTGCATATTCGTGATAAATTTTTTTAAAGTATAATATTGTTTCTTTTATAGTTTAATTAGGAAATAAGATATAGGTTTTACATGTATACAATTTTCAGATGTCTCAAGAAAAATTTCCGGAGGAGGCTGTTTCTCCTTCGTCGGCTGCCGATGAAGATATCAGTTCCATCCTGCGGCCAGACAGTGTTAGAAATACTAACTGGAAACAGAAGATTCAAACGAAAACAGAAAATATACCGCCATTATCCCCTCCTGTTCGACCGCGAGTCAGGAGGTTGTTTTGAAACTTCGGCTAGACAAATAGAATGGGCTTCTAGTAGCGAACACTCCTCTTATTACATTTTTTCGTTGGCGGACGGCGACAATAACGATATTTTTACAAACGTGACCATCTAATGAACCGGATTACGATAGGCCTTCAGCATTATCGCAAGGAATAACTTATCCGACTCACGTTACGGCGCGTCACCATCGATTGAGTTTATTCAGAGGCAATTATTATTTATTAATAATTCAGTTAAGTTAGATTTGATTAATTATTTACAACAAATAAGATTATGATTTTTATTTTTATTTTTTAGGTCCAGGATACAGGAGTGATGCACATTTGACCATAAACAACAATCTGAACACTGATGTAGCATCTATTCGCGGAGTGATGATAGAATGGCGATCTAGTTCCTCTAGATGTAAAATTATGTAAAGTAATACATACTTCATGCGAAAGGGAAGTTATAAAATCGAACAATAGATAAGTTTATGATAAAGAGCTGAGAAGGGAATTCAAAATGTAGTGAATTCAAAATTTATCTATGGTCTTGTAGACGGGACGAAATAAAAAGGCCACGAAGTAATTTTACGTCAATACTGCAAGAAAAACATTGCTGCATTTATTACTATTCCTTGCAGCCATCCATTCTGTTAGTTGTAATAGAAAATATTCAATTAAATTTACCTTCTATTTGTACAGTTTCTAAAAAATTAATTTTAATGTTTAATAAGTGTTATTTGTTTTAAAACGTGCGATTTATTTTTTTATTTCATTTTCCATTTCAGTTGACCGATAATTTCCCTGATGGTGTATAAAGAGTATATCCGTGTACAAATAACATTTCAGACTTTTCTATTTTTAGTAAACGATAAGCAGGTAGTACAAGAATGTGAAGAAGTTATAGCAATCGAAAGGTTAAGTGATGAAGAGGTTATAGAAAAATCGTTGTGTAAGATTTATTTGTGCGAAGAGATTGGCTATAGTTTCTACTTGTGGACATTTTTATTGTGAATCCTGCAAAGAAAAACTCTTTCGTGGTAAAAACAATAAGTGTTCGTTCTGTTCACTTTAAAAATACGCGGATAAGAAATAGGGAAGTTTACGTACGCTAATTTTTAATTAGTTAATTTAAAAATCATTTTGGATATTTTTAATGTCTCTTATTTCAGTTACAATCAATGCCGCAAACTGAAAAGGATATACTTAAAGAATATTATGAGGGATTGGCGATGTTTAAAAAAAATAGAAGAGTTGGAATACAAATTGGAAATCTATAAAATTAATAACTGTATGAAGAGAATTGAATTGGGAAATGATTGTCCTGTTTGCGGTACTAAATCAGAGAATCCGGTCCATATCGAAATCGGATTTAAAGAAATTTTGTATTCGCCAATACGCAAAAGAATGCTTGTGCCGAATGCGGTTTTGCTTTCAATTTCCTGGCTGAGCAGTCGAACATCGTGTGTTCGTTCGACTGGACTTCCCCGCAGACGCACAGCTTATCAGCTGCCAGGTGAAGCCGAAACAAATAGTGATTTAAATTTACACGGTTGGAGAGCATTCGAGCTCCCTCGCCTTAAAAAAGGCGACGCATACCATCCCCCAAGATCCTGTATAAATCTATATAAGGACCTTCCTATAGTCGTGGCGTGCCATTCTTCCATCGCGAGGCTGTAAAGCCTCCTCTGCACGTGGAAGATAAGCAACTGTTCGAAATTAGAAACCGGTGCATAGAGGAGCGTTCCGCTCCGGTACATGCCCGTCTCGAAACCGCATCCTAAATACCTCGCCACCCTGCCTCTTCGCAATTTCCACATGGTCGCCCAAACGTTCACCACTAAATCGATTGGGAGAGCCTTTCCCAATACAAAGATAGCCTCGTAGGCGGTTGTTTTAAAAACACTAGTGCATATAATTAAGGCTCTGCGTTTGACATTCCTTAAATTTTGAATAAGTGCTCGATTTTTTTACAACCTGTGCGCCCAAATGACGCCGCGTAAGGTCATACTTTCGAAGAAACCTCGGTACACCATGTACACATAACGACCTGAGTCCGTAATCCTTTCGAGCAGTTTTCCCAAGTTTATGCATCACAGAGACGGCGTCCACCGCTACTTGCCTAATGTGGTTGCTGAACAGCAACCTCTCGTCAAACTAAACACCTAGGTATTTATGAACTCGAACTCGGCTGATATATTTAGTGGAGGTATATGTAGATAAAGCGAATGGGTTAAATCAGTCTACAACCAAAAACAGTAAAGCGATGATCGTGCTTATTACCGTGCCACCTTCTACGTGGCGACTGGCGTCACTGTAGCAGACGTATTCGAACCCAATCAATTTTTTACACTATGGGTTTCTGAAAGGAGATAACGCGAGCCTGAACGATTAAAAAGCGAATGAAGACACCGTGAGGCTGTTTCAAGAATTGTTTTAGCTTCCTGTAGACGGTAAGTTGAATAACGCGACCGAAGCCATCGTGCGCGCACCCAGGTGTGGTATGGCAGATCTGACACCGTATGCGACCTCAAGAATCGCATGGAAAAAACGATCTGACGTGGCAAAATGGCACTACCAGTTGGCAACGTCTACAAAGATGGAAATCGCGAGAAAAGCGTTCGCGGGATGGGCAAGACACACCGTTGAAGTTTACCCAGGATTACTACGGGTACGACATCCTCGTTTCGGACAAGTAAGGCATCCACACTTGCGCCAAAATCGAAAGAGTTCGGTGATCGACCAGACTCGACAAACCAGGTGGTATCTTGGGCCATGCATTTTTCCCAACACGCCCATAGAGATCCAAACAGACGACGAAGAGAACTGGTGTTATGATCTCGAAGGTACAGAAGAGTGTTAAAACCAGTCTACTCAATACGTTGATGCACGAGATCGGACGCCTTGTTATTTGCCATTCTTACAATAAGAATGCACTCATGTACCTGAACGAGCCGAAAACCTAAGCGAAGACGACGTACTAGCCGTGCAGTCTCTTTACGGCAGCGTCGAAATAACCGCAAACACCGCTAGGACGACTCTGACAACGCCAATTACACCTTTCATTAGATCCGATGTCACCGATGTATACGCGATGAAATCTACTGCCTGCTGGCAAACGGAAAAGTCTACGTCACCTACAAGAAACTGTTTGGATAATAGACATCTCCGAAGACGGAAAACATGAAACTAAAAGTTACTTTAGGCCGTTGTCAATCACCGATCGATTGAAGTTTCTCTCCGGCACATTCAAGGGAGTGGACGCAATGTACAAGCGACCGAATGGATATGGTGTTAATTACAAACCAAAGACTGTACGTATTCAATCTTTATACGAAACAGTTAGTCGGCGGATAACCGAAGTGTGTTCTCACTTTAACATCGCTCAGCACTGTAAGATCGACGGAATTGTGAATATGTATACAGGAAAAACGTTTATCATCTACAACGAAGACTACGTGTTAGAGATAGATGAATGTTCTTTTACTGCAGTTAGAACAGACCTCGTTTCTAATCTGTTACCTGGAATACCGGCAGACAGATGAAGTGGTACATTTCAACAATGGCTTATTTTATTTTTTCAAGAACGGAAACTACTACGAGAATAATGAATTCTTTAAAAAGTGACCTATTTGGAAAGAAAGATCACCAGCTTTTCGGACTACTGTGTTACATCATTTTAAAACAGCTCATTGAGTTCATCACTAAGTACCATGTCTATCCTAAAAATAAAATTTAATTTGTAGTTATTTTTATTAATCAATAATTTTGTATTATGTTGTAACTTTAAAAAAATAATAAAAAAATATTATTCAATTACCAGTGTTTTTATTTATTCACCTTCATCTTTTACACATAAAGCAAATAACCCATTCAATTTTAATCTTTTTTTTAGGAAAAAAGTTGGAAGAAAGAAAAAAGAATTCATTTAACACGAAATGTACTTAAATATTACATCCATAATAAATATGTATACATAGTTTTGATTAAATTTAATACTAATTACATATTATTCAAAAAGTAATTACCTACATTTAAAATTAAATACAAACATTTAAATTTTATTTAAACACAATAAAATATAAACAAGGAAATTATTTTAAAATAAATTATAATACAAATTATTTTATTTTTAATTTTGTTGAAATTAAATAGTCCTTTTTACAGAGCATCTCTAAAACAGTACCTACATGTCTTTTTCTTGTAATAAAATGTTTCGATGACCAGTACATAAATTTAAATGGTGGGTGAGTCGTCTGAGCATAAAATCATACAAATTGATGGTGATCGCTCAGAAAAGTCGTTTGACTGTATTACATTCATTCCGAGCTCTTGCAACACCGTCCTCCATGAAAATCTGTGTAATGAAGGTACTGCTTTTTCTTACATATTCAAAACTGCAGAATATTTTATTACAAAATTAAAATTATGTTTATTTAAAACACTATTAATAACAATTATATACAATTGGTACTAGACTACAAAATGCAACACAATTTGACATCAGAGGACGAGTGGATGTGCTAACATAGTATTCACAACTATAAATTACCAATATTCTTTATAAAATGTTTGCTTGTGTGGCACTTTATAAATAATCAAACCATTCGTTTAAATTTATACTAATCAAATTTACATATCTTCAGTTAACTAAAATGTCTATAATATAGGCAAATATTTCTGTTCAGAACAACTTAAAGTACTGTCTTCCTCGTTGAATCAAAATTTCTTCAACAGTTCAAAGCAGACATATATATTACCACATCTTTAATTGTAATCGAATTGAAATTTAAAAATATCTTACAAAGGCAACAGAAACAGACAGAAGGAGCAGGATCCCTTCTAAAGTCATACTCAGTATACGCTTCACTCTGAACTGCAATTTACTATCACTTATTATTTACAACAAATGTTCTAATTCATCGTCTAGCGCTAATTTACCATTTAAAATGTTCTTCACTACTGCAAAACACGAATACGCTAATAGTGATAGGGTTTCTTATGACTGAAAAGATGGTGATTTGAAATAAACCATAGTAAACTGAAAATATTAATGTTCAAATATCACATTTAATAACAACGAAAATATATAGCTTTCTAGCAAGGCATTTTCAAATAGATTGCTCAATTCCAAAAGCGTATATTTTTTTCCAATACATGATCGTAAAATTTCATCGATTGCTGTCATTTTATCGTCGTAATTACATATAGAAAACTTATTAACCATAACTGTATGGATATGTTTTCTAGATCTAAACATTTTCATCTTATAAAGTTGATGCGGGTTCTTTTAAATAGGTTTTAAATTCAGCTAAACTAATTTCATTTTTATAACATTTTTCTAAACGCCTTTTGCTTTTGTTTCTATTTTTGTTTCACTAGCGGGAGTTCCTTTTCAGTAAAGTATTTCCTGGAGATTCAAAAATCAGAACCTCAAGACTGTCCAGCATAAACCGAAACAAATCCACAAACTGAACATTTTTTATACTTTTTTTTAAAAACAAGATATATTTTTCTACCGAATTCGGTATAACATATATACTTTTCGTATCATAACCTGTCTTATAATAAAGTCCGAATCATTATTGGAAGAATTATGAATGAATAAGGAATTCTCACACAGATTTGTCTTAGCAGATTACATTTTCGGCATAATGCGGTACGATATCTGCCGGTAAGGTGGCAGTGGTTAACCCACCGAGTTGGTCTAGTGGTTAACGCGTCTTCCCAAATCAGCTGATTTGGAAGTCGAGAGTTACAGCGTTCAAGTCCTAGCAAAGCCAGATATTTTTACATGGATTTGAATACTAGATCGTGGATACCGGTGTTCTTTGGTGGTTGGGTTTCAATTAACCACACATCTCAGGAATGGTCGAACTGAGAATGTACAAGACCACACTTCATTTACACTCATACATATCATCCTCATTCATCCTCTGAAGAATTATCTAAACGGTAGTTACCGGATGCTAAACAGGAAAAAAAAGAAAGGTGGCAGTGGTCATGTTGCAGTTGCAAGTCATGTGTACATTCTTTTTCGCACATTTGACAAGACTTAGCCGACTGAAAAGCATTCATATTATCATCAGTCATAAGAGGAATATTTTTATCTATTGCCTGGGCTATTTTCTTACCCGTGTCTGTAAGACATTTCATAAATTTCTCGGCTGCATAAGGACCTCTATAAACAACAAGCGGAACAGGGACTAAATCTTTAACTGGTACAGTTAAAGATTGATACCGTCTGTAATGGTTCAGTTTCATCAAACACCAAATAGAAACAGTAATTCATCAGTATATGTAATTCGGATTCGGCAGTGAACAAACTTCACTGCCGAATTTTGGAGATGGTAAACAAGTATAAATCGGTTTTAAAATAATTCAGTCTACATAAGCCACAATCTGAGCGGGAAATTTATGGTGATAATTTTAAAATCTGCTATACTCCATTTTCTGCAACAGGAACTACGGCTTTAATAGACTGTCTTTTTACACAATTCTAAGTGAGTTGCCATCTTACGAGGGCTTTCATAATCGTGTTTATAATACATAAAACACAGTTTACAAATTACCATTTTGTACCATGTTTACTCAGTTGACAAGAAACTAAACGGGAAAAAATCTGATATAAAATAATAGTGGCTGCTATCATTATGTTTTAGTGAAAGCAAATCAAAATGATCTGCCAACTCTCTGTCACACACCTTAAAAGCAAAGACTTGTTTCTCATCGTCTAACGCACATACGTTTACAGAAACATTGTTTTTCTTTTCAAAATGGATTATTTCGTGTAATAATGTAAAAAAACTAAACATACTAAAATCATATCGGTCCGCAATTTCCCTATATCTTTCACATACATGTTCGCGGTGCGTAAGTTCTATGTATTTACAAGGAATAGCCCATTTAAAGCAGTAATTTTTTTTTAATATTTACAACCGCCTTTCACTTATCTATCTCTTTTGGTAATGTGAGATACGAAGTGCTGCATAACAGTCGATATTTATTAATCCTTATCAGAATACCATCGACAAACACCAATGTCCACCTGCTCCCTTTACCTTTAAAAGCGTCTTCCTCATAAAGGATACTCCAAACAGCATCATCAGCAAGTTCAGCTACATTACCTACCTTGAGCCCCTCTACATTTTTTGTTTTAAAACAAATATCCTTAGTCTCATTAAGTAACTCCTTATTATATGTACACTAATAATACATTATATTTAATTGAGCCTACCATCGTTATCACTTCTGATAGTAATTCGATCATTTCACTTTATAAATTCTCAAAAAAATTCCAAATATCTTTTTGCATTATTATTAGTATTTTTATAATATGTTTGAAGATTACACGCAAATGCATTTTCTATCAACTGAAATCTGTCAGTTCTTATTTGCACCAATCGGATACGTTAACATCTATTACAATTTGCCATGCCTAAAAATCAAAAAGAATTTATAATACTATTAGTAATACTAATGGTTTATGAAAACAACCAGAAGCGGATCACTCTGAAAACGGCTTCATCACTTTGCCATCTTCTGTACAACTCTTTTGGCGCATAGATCCTTTTTCACTTTCTTGATGGCCTTTAACATCAGGTCATTGAATGTAGCAAAAGCCACACCTTCCTTTATCAACAACAAAGACGGCGTGGTAGGGGACCTTTTCAAACAGTTTTTCCCAATCTTTACCCTCAATATCTGATGGTGTACAATTTAATTTTCGTCCGATATTCGCCAATGGTATGGTTGTTAGATCAACCTGCGTATTATCTAACAACACGCGTATGTATTTTTCATACAACTGAGGAACTCTTTTTTCATTATTGTCCTCAAATAAGGACTCTTAAGGAACATTTGGTTCCTCTCTGCAGTTGCATCATCGACCAGTTTTTCTACGTCATCTTTGATGAATTTTTTTATTAGCTGCTAACAGGACATGTTTTACATTGTCTATAAGGAAGGCTATTGGCAACATCCGACATCTTTCATTGACGATTTTCATGTGGTTGTCTTCTAATGTTGTAGATATAAGCCATTTAGACTTAGTCGTTTTAACGGCTGACGTTAGTACATTCAAAAGCGATTTCATATTATGGGTTAAATTTTTTGTCAACTCTCGAAAACGTGTCTTCCCAATTGTTTATGCAGAGCAGCCCCAAGGTATAAAATTTTATAAGGATATCTAATAAATTGAACTTAGTCTCGTCAACAACCACTGGCATGGACGTTAACGGATTCTCCTCTACAAATCTACACCAAGGAGCTGCCACTGCTGGCTGACGACCGCGACCGCCCCTGGAAGATTGTATTTCACCATCTTCAATGAATACGGGATGAGGACCACCCCTCAAGGTCAAAGGTACTTGTCCGTCTTAGACGAACACTACAAGACGAGATGAAGCCTGCGCCGAAGTAGTAGGGGCTGTCGTTACATCCTCAAATAAAAGCTCATTTTCATCAGCCAATATACAAAAACGTGTTTGCTGAGCCATCTGTAACAAACAGGGTTTCATTATTTTAATAAAAATTTTTTAAAATTCTTTTTTAGAAATAGGTATAATAAATCCTATCTCTGTAAATATTTGACCTGTCATCAGTTCAATATCGCAGGACTTTATTGCTGCCGCAATACATATCGCAGCAATAGTAGTTACAGCAAATCTGTTCCTAGTTACGACATAACTACTATTTATCAAATCGTGAGCTCTACGCACGATTTCCGCCAGCCTATGAGTTATTATCTGCATCTTAAACGCAATACGATAAACAAACTCATGTGGTGTAACAGACGCTACCTGCCAGTGCAATGCATTGAGCCCTGGCACCTCAAATTTGCGAATTTCGTCGCGGTAATATATGTCCATCATATATTCGACTAGTCCACAGACCGGTATAGGATCAACTACAAATATTTAGAGATATCAACAAACAACTACATGCTAACAGCTGTAGTATATAGTCTCTAATATTTTCTGTTAATCTAATGTGATCAAAATTTGACAAAGCACTATAAAATACCAAACGGTGCAGCTGTTCAAGAATACAAACTTGAAGCAACGACTGCGCTATTAGTTTACGTTTCTCATCATACATCATTTCTGGTAGAACTTTGTACCCTAACTGAGCAAACAGTAATAATAATACTCTTATCACTAGTTAAATTTTTATGTGCTAACACCTTGGTATGTTCCATCTGTAAAAACAATACTTTTTTTTTAAATTATGTACCGTTTAAAATATATATATAAACGTAATAACAGTGATCTCTTATAACGATTATAAAAAATAAATACTGAAATTTAATAAGTATAAAAATAAACTACATTATTAGTATTAATTTAAAAATAAATTTATAAATAGTTACTTACTTTTAATGAAGTGTGAAAAATATAAGTTGAACAAAATTATTTTATATATCCTGGGAAAGAAGAAGCAAATTATTTTTCTATTTAATAATTTTTTAAATAAATAAATACATAAGAAATATATATATATAATAAAATAATGTTAGTATTTGTATTAAGAAAAAATAATTTTAATCAGAAACTTGCTTTTAATCCAATTTAAAATTAACTGGTTTTAATTTTGTTTAATATGAATAATATTTGATTATTTAATTTATATCCTGAAAAAGCAAGAATAATATTTAGTTTTCTATTACATAATAGTTTTTAAAATAAATAAACAAGTAAAAAAAATATATATATAGATTTTATTTACTTGTGTATATATATATATATATATATATATATTTAAATCTAATAAATAATGTGTTAGTATTCATATTAACCTTTTTTCATCACAATGATCCGCGGTTGATTAGCGCTCGGTTACGATTGGATATTTTTTATGCCTGTAACAACAACAAAATTGAAACAGTACAAAAATTACGATAATTTGCAGATTTTTTTTGCGCATTTCTACCATGTTTTTTATTAGCGAAATTTTATTTTTGCTTTGTGTTTATGAAACACAGTTTGTGATTTTAAAAATAATATTTTCAAGCAAATCGGTTGAAAATTGGGCAAAATATGATGAAAAACCCATGTCATAAATCACAGATTAATAACATATGATAGTATAAGTGAAAGTAGATTCAGAAAACTACGTTTTATAAAAATCCCCACCACTCAAAAGGCTATTCAGATTGACAAAAAACATTTTTACTGTATACTGTTATTCATTATGAATTGATATGTGTTACATGTTTACTGATATCATTTGTCTGAAAACATATTTATAGACCTCAGATAAAAGTGACGTATTTATGACCACAAATTCCTTTTCTTTGTGTGACGAATATCATAATTTATTATGTGTTTCAATACATCGATATGTTGCTAGTAAGATAAGCTATTTTTGTAAATAATAAATAAATTCATAATCCTCACAGCAATTATAATACAAAAGTCACACACACACACACACACACGCAAAAGCACATTTCTGAGAAAAAATGGTCATATTCTTTCTAGTCTAAATAAAACATTTTACATCGTATAAATATCATTCAAATTGTGTAATAAAACTGATTCCTTTGTGAATATAAAAAAATAACCGACTAGATGCCACATACAATGATTTTGTAGCAGCGTTTTAAAACTGACGCCATAAATAACCAGTTCCAAGGCTACATGATCTGAAAAGGTTAATCAGATATGAAATGTAACAAGTCTAAATTCAAACTCTGTAGGTTAAGAATTATTTAATTTATATCTTGGAGAAGAAAATATATTATTTAGTTTTCTAACAATTAATAATTGATAAAATAAATAAATACATAAGAAATATATAAATTTAATAAAACAGTGTACTAGTATTCAAATTAAAAAATATCATTTAGCCTTTTCAGATCATGTAGCCATTAAAATGGCTCTGGCAGCGACAGTTTTAAAACGCTGTTACAAAATCATTTTATATGGGATGTGTTATTTTATAAGTCTGTTATTTTTTTATATTCACAAAGGAATCAGTTTTTTATACAATTTGAATTATGTTTATACAATGTAAAATGTTTTATTTAGACTAGAAAGAATATGACCATTTTTTTCTCAGAAATATGCTTGTGTGTGCGACTAGTGTATTATAATTGCTATGAGGGTTACGGATTTATTATTTACAAAAAAAACTTATTATATTAGCAACATAACGATGTATTGAAATACATAATAAATTATGTTATACGGCACACACACAAAAAAGGAATTTGTGGTCATAAATGTGTCACTTTTATTTGAGGTCTAATATATCTTTTCTGACAAAAGATATCGGAAAATATGAAACTCATAACGATTCATAATGAATAGTAGTATACAGTAAAAATGGGTTTTTGTCAATCTGAATAGCCTTTTAAGTGGTGGGAATTTTTATAAAACGTAGTTTCTGAAACATATGTTACTTTATTGTGTGAGGACGAGTGCGCACGCAACTATTGCATGCGTACAACTGGAGTAAGTTCTTACTAACGCATACCGTCGTTCCGTTGGTAATATATTATTTCATTATTTTTTCAAAATTACATCGGTTTTATTTTATTCAGTGCAATTTTTTTCACATATTGGGCGTTTTTTTTAAATTTGTGGTTTTTTTTTATCGAGACACAATGAATGACCAACAGATTAGGTTTGCTCTTGACGAAGGACTTTCAGATTATGACGAAAATGACAGTGACGACCTTGAAGGCTTGGACATCAAAAATACTGAAATTAGGGGTATCGATTTTCGGAACCGCATCTCCTGAATTTTAGTAGCGACAATGATGATTTATGTCAGTATCCCTGTCAGTGATACTGAGAGGGAACAGAAAATAAATGTAGCTGGTTCAGTTCTACATCCACCTACTGAAGGAAACGGTAATCTATTTCATGATATCCATTATCGTTCTCCAGTGCAGTTGGATGTTGAAATGCAACCAGCTGTTGAGTTTCCTCTCCAAGATGAGGAACTTGACTTGAGTTACAAGAAAATCCAACTGACCGGGCCCAAAATGACTTAACAGTTACAGATGACGATGGTTACGAGTTGGAAGGTCGTCTGCCAGTTCTTCGAAATCCCTGGTTAGTTTGTACTGATAGGTGGAAATATGACATACTAAACAGTTTGCCTTTTACGGGTCCAGAACCAGGTGCATTTGTAAAGAATCCCGACCTTTTGGCTAAATCCGCTCCTCATAAGAGAGGTCGGCCTAAGAACCGTCGTAGGAATTTACAGAATGTGCCTCAATATATTCCTGATCACCGTATTCATGGGCAGACGCCGTTTACCGTATTTATGTTGTTTTTTGGGGCTATCCTTGAAAAAGTAACATTACAAACTAATTTGTATTTTCAATGCCGTAGACCTGATAGACCATTACCTTAGGACAGAATTCAAGGTGACGTTAGTCTTGATCAGATGAAAGTTTCTTTGCAATCATCCTGGAAATGGGTCATACTGTAAAACACACTTTACAAAAATACTGGTCAACTGACGAGGTTTCCCATATCGCTTGGTTTGGGAATACATTACCGAGAACTGTCCTTTTCATATTTTGAAGTATTTACACTTCACTAACCAGGATCCATTAATAGAATCAGAAATGCAAACTGGTAACTATGACCGTCTCTGGAGAGTACGCGAAATATTTGAAATTGCAGGTCAGAAATCTCGTGAACTCTGTAATCCATGACAACAAATCGTAGTTGATGAGGTTTTATGCGCCTACAAAGGTAGAGTCTTGTTTCGGCAGTATATACCTAGTAAACGAAAGCGCTTTGGGATAAAGGTTTACAGACTTTGCGATAATTCTGGGTACACATTCGATATGAGTGTATCTCGGGAGACAACGAGAGGAACTAAATGTAAACGAAACAATTACTGAACGTACAGTTATCAATCTAATTGCAGGTTATGAAAATTGTGGATATCATTTGTATATGGACAATTTTATTTCATCCCTGCAATTATATCGACGACTGAAAGATGTCGGAATTCTAGCTTGTAGAACAGCTCCATCCAATATCATGCTGGAATGCCAGCTGAATTCACACGAAACCGACGTAAACAATTAGGTTTGACCAGACACCGGTTAGCCTGTCGTACGACACTGGATGGAATATCTTGTATTCTATTCAATGACAAGTGAATTGTAACACTTCTGTCTTCTATTCATGGGCCTGCTGAAGAGGGTAAATACAGTGTAACAATTCGTGGTACAGAAAATGTCGTGAGACCTGTAATGATTGTAGACTACAATAATTACATGGGGGCTGTTGATCTATCTGATCTTCTGTCTTCAAGCTATTACTTACATAGGCGCATGACAAAATGGACGAAAAAACTTTTTTTCCACATTTTTTATATGCTCCTTGTCAATGCTTATACAGCTTACAAGTCAGTCAATAAGATGGAGAAGAACCAATCCTTCAGATGGTTTCGAAATGAGGTTTTGAAAGGGCTTGTTTCATCATATCCTACGGGATTTTCTGCACGAGGATCTTATGTAAGAAATCGTGAATTGTTACGTCTTGAAAGTTGTGAAGCAAGACATTTTCCTAACGTGAGGGAACAAACAATTTTAGACAATGCGTTATCATCTGCTCGGCAAACGGCATTCGCGTAAGATCAGTCTGGAGGTGTGTGGCTTGTGAGGTACCACTCTGCATACAGGGATGCTTTCTCGTGTATCACACGCCAAAATATCACCAACTAGGGGTAAGTGCTTTTTATTTATAAATTTATTACTTCATTTTATTTGTTTAGATTATTTATTATTTGTCATCTATTTCATTCTTTTGTTTTTTGGGAGAATCTCCCATATAGCGATTTTTATGTGTTGGGGTAAAAACTAGTGCGTGCTCGAAAATTCTTATTTTATATATTATATATATTACGATTTTATATACATAGTAACATAAAAAATACCTGTTGTTTGTACTGAATAGCTTGTAATTACTGGGGTAATTATTTATGCGTTTCATGAACTTTATTACCCCCCCCCCACCATGGCGTGTAATAGCAATACTCTGTTGTAAAAAAATTTTTTTTCAAGTAATAAATGCTCTTAGAAAGTCTTATATTTTTTAAAATTAATTTTACATTATATGTAACGCTAAGAAAAAATAAAGAACTATAAAAATGTCTCGAAACTGATATGCTAATTAATCTGTGATTTATGACACGGGTTTTTCATCATATTTTGCCCAACTTTCAACCGATTTGCTTGAAAGTATTTTTTTTTAATCAGCAAACTATGTTTCATAAACACAAATAAAATAAAATAAATTTTGCTAATAAAAAACGCGGTAGAAATGCGCAAAAAATTCTACAATTAAATTATAGTAATTTTTGTACGGTTTCAATTTTTTTGTTGTACAGGCATAAAAAATATCCAATCGTAACGGTTGTTTTTTTGTCAGAATCTGTTAAATCTCGTTAATATACTGTAACTTTTTTCACAAGAAAGTAGCAAAAGACTATGAAGGGAGGCAATCAGATACCAACATATTTTCGCAGAACACTAAGAAGCATTGTGATGGGAGAAGGTTAAACAGATTTCAGTTGTTATATGAATATAGGTTATATGCATACAGCAAAGAATAAAATACATATAAGTAAGCGCACATAAAGGAAACAATGTCGCTCCACATCCAGCGATAGCGGGTGACCTGCATATTTTCCTTACTCTTTAACATTACTGCATTTCACTACATGCATTAAACTATTAAAACCATAAAACATATTTAAACCAATCCATTTACATTGCTACAAATATTAATTTTATTTACTAATGTAATAAAATAGACTTAAACAAAAACAATATTATTATTCTGTTACGTCTATAGCTGTATATAATTATTGCTGGAATTAAAGAAAGAAAAATATTATTTTAAAGCTTTTAATAATTTTATATTTTACAAGTAGATAAATAGTTATAATTATTATTGCCAGAATTAAACAGGAAATATTATTTAAAGTACATAATTAATATTATTGCTGGAATTAAACAAACCCAAAATTACTTAAAATACATAATTTATCTATATATTACAAGTAATGTATTTTTTGAAAATTTTACAATTACATATATAATTATTATTCCTGAAATTAAATAAACAACATTATTTAAAATGTATAATTAATCTATATATATTGCATGTAATGTATTTTTATTTTAATTTTGCAATTAAATATATAATTACTGCTGGAATTAGAGAAAGATAAAATTTTATATTTTAATTATTAAAATATTGATAAGCTCACCTGAAAGCATAATTGCAGAGAGTAACAATATACAGTTGCACTGTAAGAACACAATATGAACATGTGAAAATTTGAGCTTTTATATACAACTGCTGGCCTTGTCATTGAGATAACTTTCAAATAAACTATTAGATAAGCATGATGCAAATAAATTATCAGCAGATAACTTTCAAAGTGGTAAACAAGGTCACAAGAAAGTCAGTTAACAAAGGAATTTTTTTTTGATGTCAAAGGAGAGGATTTTTTTTACCTTTTTACCTTGTCCCAGAATCAGCATAAAAGTACTATTATATTTTTCATTAAAAGTGCATACCTAAAAATATTACATGTTTATTTAAAATGTGTTATTATTTTGTTTATTATTTGAAGACAATTATTACTATTTTAATTAATAATTATTTAAAAGTTGTGTCACTCACCTCAATGAAAATAAAGTAGTTCATAGAAGCAGATAATTAGTAAGAAGTGGCACAAATAGTACAGCCCAGTGCAGTAGTGTCTACTCTGTAAAAAGTGTGATATGAAGACAATGAAAATTTTGCTGATATTTATATGCATATATATATATTTTTTTTTATCCTATGCCCTGATTTTCTTAGGCCATTTCAGTGATGTAAAATCTAGCAGTCCAATATACTTCACCCTCACTCTTTACAGTGGTTCTAACATCCTGTAATTCAGGACCAGTGGATAGATGCAGGGCTGTCATATACCTTTGTTGACAGTGGGCATGTTGCTGATAAAAGACTCCAATGTCGTGGAGGTGGCTCTGGAGAAAATCATGCTATCTTCATTCAAAACTGTGCAATAACCTCACCCCTTGGAAGATCTACTGGCTTATCTCTTTTCATCAAGTAATAACACCATTGCTTCTCCTTGAACTCAAGCCACCACTTTTGCTCCAACTCTCTCCCATGATGGATTTGATTAATTTCTTTGCAATCACAAAAGGTATTGGCTTATTGGCTGTTCCTTTTTAGCACCTTCTGTAACTAATTGATCAGCTTTTCCATTCCCCAATAACCCAGTGTGCTAGGGGGATTAATTCCTCAATTAATCCCCCTACCACATATTAACTTGAGCTGTGGAAGAGCAGGAAGCTTCAGAAACAGCAATTAAGGAAGATTGTGAATCAATCACAATAATGAATTTCTGTGGTTTGATCTTTTTTATAAATTCCAAGGTGAGAACTGCTCTGACCTTGCCATCACAGAATTACTGGCTATCTTCCTCACAGGTTCTGATAACTGGAGAGCTTCTGCAAAACTCCATCCCTTCTTGCACTATTTGTAGAACCATCTGCAAACACATGTAACCACAGGGGTGTGGGGTACCATTCTCTTAGTTTTAAGTACAAAATTCTTTAGTTCTGTCCTTGAGCAGCTGTTTGTTTATTAGCTGCAAGAGCTGTAAATTAGCTTCTGCTAATTTTGTAGGCATCCTTGGTGGAATCATAAAAAACTTTTCTCTAGTACCAATGGAAGACTTTCCATTGAGTTTTTTAAATTTATTTTTCAATTTATTATTTATATTTACATATAAGTTACATATAATAGTTTAACTGATATTTATATAAAACAATTATCTTTATTAATCAGTTAATTTCATGTAAACAAGTAACACAAATGTATTACTGATAGATAACTTTCAAATGAGTAAACAAGGTTAATGCAGTCAACAAGTGTGTGTACTATGTAGAAAATTTCCAATCATGTGGTGTGATGTAATCAATAGATAACTTTGAAACTAGTAAACAAGGTTAATGCAGTCAGTAACTGATGTAAATGACATTGTAATAAACAAGTCTTGTGCAACATCATGAAAAACAAAATTCAGTCAAAAATGATCAGTCTAAATATTTTATATTTGGCAAACTAATTACTTGCATTAATAAGGTTAATGTAAAATCAACAATTGACAATGTAATAAACAAGTCTCATTCAACACCATGAAAAGAGACTCGTGTATATAATAATTACACTTATAAATTTCTTGTTATTTTCCAATTGATGTAAATGGATTATTAATTTTGGGCCAAATTTAAAATAAACATGTTAATCAGTACAATTTGATTGGTGACTAAATTTGTAAGTGTATTTTTTTAAATTAATAGTAAATATTCAAAATTATTACCGCCAAATTTTCAGAACTGTATACAAAAATGTCTGTCAACTTAAAATTATTACCACCAAATTTGAAAGCAGTGACACATTCAAATGGTAGTTATTTTTAAGTATTACCACCAAATTTTCAAAACTGTATAGAAAATGGCTGCCAGCAAAAAATTATCCCTATTCACAGTAATTTATCACCCCTCACTATCACTCATCAATCCTAACCTACACCACTGATCTTTGACCCCTAACCTGCTATAATGCATGATACCAATGAAAACTAATCCCTTTTTATACTAGTTTATCCCCCTTACCAATCACTCTTCAACCCTAACCTACATCAATGACATTTGTCCTTGAACTTGTCTCAGACTCCTCAGTTCTTTACTACTTATGGATAACCATGAAAAGCTATATTTTAATTTAAAAAAATAATAATAAAAAATGTTATCAACTAGAATAAGGAGGAAGGATTTAACAAAGAATAAAAATAACCCTAGAAATAAATTAACTGCATCAGGTTTCATTGCCTCTTGTAAAACTAGTTTTTTTATATGTTGAAAAACAAAATCCAAATATTTTAAGTCCTGAAAGATGAGTATAAAATGTACTTCAAGATATTATTAGAAAAAGTAATTGCTACGACCAAAACTGAACATAAAAAGAAGTAGTGCAAAACGTTACAAATAATAAAAAAAATTTATGCAACTATATAAATAGTTATTATTACAAATAGAACTATTATATTAATAGTAATGGTGAAAAGATGCTATGATTTGCTGATGATATAGTAATTCTAGCTGAGTAAAGAAAATATAGAAGAAACAATGAGCAGCATGGATAGTCCTACGCAAGAACTACCCCATGAAAAAAAAAAAACACAAAATGAAAGTAATGAAATGTAGTAGAAATATGAAGATGGACTACTGAATGTAAAAATTGGAAGAGAAAAGATTACCGAGATAGAATTTTGTTATTTAGGAAGTAGAATTACTAAAAGATGGACAAAGCAGGAGGGATGATATAAAATGCCAGATAGCACAGGTGAAATGAGCCTTCAGAGATATAATTTGTTTACAACAAAAATTAATTTAAACATCAGGCAAAGATTTTTGAAAGTATGTTTGGAGCATAGCTTTATATGGAACTTAAACTTCCATATAAATGATTGGAGTACCTGAGAAGAAAAGATCAGAAGATTTTGAAATGTGGTGCTATAGGAGAATGTTAAAAATCAGATGGGTGGATAAAGTGACAAATGAAGAGGTGTTGCAGCAAACTAGTCTGTTTAATATTGGAGGGGCAGGTATAAGGAAAAAATTGTGCAGGCAGCCAACATTTGGAATATGTAAAACAAATTGTTAGGGATATAGGATGTAGGGGGTATACTGAAATGAAACGACTAGCACTAGATAGGGAATCCTGGAAAGCTGCATCAAACCAGTCAAATGACTGACAAAAAAAATACAAAAAAAAGTTAACTATATAGATATACAACATGAAAGGGAAAGTTGAATACATCATCAATATGAATAGAACAGAAACTCCTAAAGAAACATATAATAGTTTTAACAAATTTTTTGGAAATGTTGGATACATCTTGGCAAACAAAATAACTACACCAAATGATGAAAAACTAGTTACCAGAAGCCAACAATAGTATTTTCATGAAACCTACATGTTCCATAGAAATTAATGAGATAATCCAAAAAAATGAAAAATAAAACTGGTAGAGTTGATATTAATGTAAATAATTTAAATAACCAAATCACTTTATGTACCGCTTGAATAAACTTTCAATCTATGTACATTAAAATCTACTTGGACTTCTGCTTTAAAAGTAGCGAATTTAAACTTGGAGAAACATTTTTAACCACAAATTATATACTGATATCTTAAATATCTTATATATCAAGAGAATTAGAAAAAATTGTTCATGAGAGAATCTTCAATTTTATTGAAGAATGTAATATTAATACATCAATAAAACAATATGGCTATATTACTAATTTTATTTATAAAAAAATTGAATTTATAAAAAAAAGCTGCCCATGAAGAGGATTGAATCATATACTTGGGCATAATTACAGATATTAACATGTAATGGATGGGATGGATATCGATATTGAATACAGAAAACAAAATATTTACTTTACATATTTACAAAATTATAAGAATATTGCCTTAGCAATTGATATTAACCAATTTACTATGCATTTTTCACGGCTTAGCAACAAATGGTATTGTTGCATGGGGTGGGGCTCATAATAGCATATAAAAAATTATCTTAGAAAGTCTTTAAAAATAATTAGTGAAAATTATTAAGAAAAAAATCTGATGTGGACAACCACATGACCTTGTATGCCTTAAATTACATATAAACATTTTTTGCTACACTTCATAAACTTCTTTCATTTCAAAGTCAGATACGATCTTTCAATTCCTTAATAACGTTAAAAAATTACACAATTGCAGAAATATTAGTTTTTATTAACATCAATAATTTATACAATTACACTGATAAACATAATTTTTGTTTCCTAACATGCAATACTTCATTTTAATCTGTTTTTTTTTGATGCTGAAAACGAATATGAACTTAGAATCCTTCTATCACCCACCATTTTTGAAAAATTAAAAAATTTTAGTTAAAGGATTTTTTTTCATTTTCCAACGTAAAGTTAGCATTTTAAGCTCCTATATTGTATTTTGTTAGCTCATTTTTTATTGTTTAACTTTGTTAATATAATTTGTAAGCTATAAATAAACAATACTAGACAAAGAATTAAATTGTATCATATTCACACATATGACATCATATCTAATACTGAATACTGAATACTATTGCCTTCATGACAAGATGTGGTGTTTACTGTAAAATCAAATAGAAAAAACATTACACCTTTAATTAAAGAAGTATATCATTTGTACTTTCAGTGTAAATTGGTGATCAGGATAGAAGTGGGCTCTCATATAGTATGCACTAATTGTTCTGTATATTTAAGAGGATGACTGAAAGGTACACGGAAGGCTTTTTCATTTGGTTTACCTCTGATTTGGCGTGAACCAAAGGATCACATAATTGATTGTTACTTTTGTTTAACAAATGTGTCTGGAATTTCTAGAAATTGTAAACAAACTGTAAAATATCCCTCATTGCAATCTGCAATCAGGCCTGTACCTGACAGTGAAATTATTCCAGTTCCTGAGCCACCTGTGAATGTATGTTTCAAAAGAAGCAATGAAGAATCAGGCAGTACTAAAGATGACAACAATGATTTTGATTTTTAATTATCTTTCAATAAGCCACATCTTATATCAAAAGGTGAATTAAAATGACTTGGTTAGGGATTTTAAATTTATCAAAAAATCAAGCTGAACTGTTACTATCAAGACTGCAAGGTTGGAATTTACTTTAAAAAAATACAAAAATTTTGGGCTTTTGAAGCTGACAAAATGAATTTTCTCAGTACATTATTGATGAAAACAATTTAGTTTATTGCAAAAATATTGATGAGCTTGCGTTGCTCTTAGGACAAGTTCATAAACTAAGGACTGGCGCCTTTTC
The DNA here is from genome assembly GCF_047948215.1 of Lycorma delicatula. NCBI lineage: Eukaryota > Metazoa > Arthropoda > Insecta > Hemiptera > Fulgoridae > Lycorma > Lycorma delicatula. The sequence continues at coordinate 136,837,455 of NC_134455.1, forward strand.
ATAGATTCATCCAAGTATAGTTTTAAAGTGGTTCTACTACACAACGGTAACAAATATCCTTCGATGACAATCACTTATGGTATTAATTTGAGAGTCATACATTGTGATGAAAGACGTTCTTTAAAAATAAATTATAAAAAACATAACTGGAACATATATGGTGAGTTGAAAGTTATAGCTACTTTGTTAAGCATGCGGTTACACTATACAAAGTACATGAATTTTCTTTGCGAACAGAACAGCCTAGCTAGGGATAAACATTATGTTAACAAAGAGTGAAAGAAAGAAGACAATTTAACTCCAAATGGTAAAATTATTATTCAAGAGCCCTTAGTTGAACCCAAAAAACATATTTTTATCCCCTCACCATATCAATGAAAAATTTTGGCTAATGAAAAATTTTGTAAAAGCAATGAAGAAGGATAGTCCCGCATTCTTGTATATCAGGCAGAAATTTCCAAATGTAAATGAAGGAAAAATTAAAGAAGAAATATTTGTTGGTCCTCAAATAAGAGAGTTGGTCAAATGTGATGTATTTAACTTGATTTTAAATAATGCAGAAATTGCAGCTTGGGCTTCATTTAAAGATGTTTGCAAAAGGTTTCTCGGCAAAGAAAAATCTGACAATTACCACGATATTATTAATCAACTTCATACAGAAGTATGGTATGTAATATTTCTTTGAAAATACATTTCTTCCACTCACATCTGGATTTTTTCCCGGACAACCTCGGAGACGTAACAAACATGGTGAATGATTCCACTGACATTTTGGTGATGGAAAGCCGCTATAAAGGGAAATTGAATACTAGCATGCTAGCCGATTACTGTTGGACATTAATTCGGGATGTGCCTGAGGCGATTTATAAAAGAAAGCATCAGCAAAATCATTCTAATACAGGTATGGCCATGCAAAATTTTATAGATTTTGACTATATTTTCCGTTAATATTTTTTGAAGCATAATTTATTTAAAACTAAGAATGATAGAAAAATTGTATTTACATATCTGTAATGTATGCAAAAAAACAATTCAAGAAATGTTATCACACTTAGAGAAACATTAAAAAAATTTTTTTTGTGTATCAGTGTTAATCTGGTAATAATGTTCATGACTTATTTTTCCATTACATTGCTAAACTGCTTGTTTTTTACATTTAAAAACAACAGTTTCATTTTAATATTTTTCTGAATGCATTATCTGCAAACTACAGGATATTTCCGTTGATGCCGGTGAAAACCATATACAATTTCATCACAAGGTTTGACAGTTATATGAATGTTTTACTCTTCGGCTTAATATTAAGTATTTTCATAAATAGATTTATTTTGTTTTCTGAAACCATTAAATCTTAACAGTTCGCTTACAGCATATTTAATATCGATAAAACAACAGTTTGCTGGGCAAATAAGCTTCTCGGCAAACAGCAGACAGTTTATTTGTTTTTATCTGTTTTCAATAACTTAATACGTTTGTTAGAAAGAGTTGACAGTAATATTTGATGATTCAATGTGTGTGCTATGCAGTATTTTTGTAGGGCAGAAAAAACAGTTTAGTCAAACTGTTTTATATTTTCTAACACATCATTATTGGACAGGCCAGTTGTTTAGTCCACTTAGCGAGTATGAGTCGATTTTGGTGAGTCGCAGCTTGTAAATTTAGCCTTAGGTTGTTATCAGTTTTACTGTGTTAATACAAATCATAGATATTTATTCTTTGAATCTTCTATAACATAAGTAAACAAAATAAATTACATATGCTGAAACAACTGCAAACGGGTCCCCCCTTGCGTTTTTATAACTAGTATCGCATATAAGTTTACAAAGATTATAATCCTATGGTACATACTACTTGCACTTTTATTGCTGCAGTAAACACTTGATTTAAAATTATGTTACCTTAAGAAATGGAGACGTTACATGACCAGCATGACCTCTGGATTTAAATGAATATAAAAGTACTTACTTTTTGGGGGTTTTAGAAAAAGTATTGTTTTTAAAACTAAACTTTGAAATATTAGTAAACTTAACCAAAACATTAGTGAAATAAATAAAAAATTACAATTGAAATATAACAGAGAATTGTGAAAAATTTTAGCAAGAGGTTTCAAAAATGCATTCTTGCAAGAATTCGACATTTGAGGAATATAACTATTATGGTGTAAGATTGTAAGTTGTAAACAGTTCGACATTTGAGGAATATAACTATTATGGTGTAAGATTGTAAGTTGTAAACAGTTTATTTTGTTGTTAAATCTGATGAAATAAAATTAATTACACATGGACTTAAGTTTTTGTTTTTCCCCTTTTCTTTGGCCAGCTGCATAAATTAATAAATCACTTACATAAACAGATGTTAGATCATTTTCTGCCTTCACATTCTGTATAAATAAATTATCAATTTCTACTTCAAATTCATGCTTTACTGCACCACCGTCAACGAACAACTCTTCCTCTTCCTATAACAAAAAAATAAATCTTAAAAATTCTCATCTAAAAACTATAAAATTGAATTAACTAATGAATTTTTAATACTGTTATGCACTTCAAAAATAGGAAATTTAATTTTTCAGGAAACCATAAGACCTTGATATTGGTGAGTAACATTTACTGCCTTCAAGAAACCATATATGTTGAGTATGTGGAGTGATCAATCCTTAGGGTGACTTATTAAGGGGAAAGATCCTTTAGTAGTTGAGTAAACCAACTTTTTTATAGGTGTTATGCCAATTTAAACTCAGAAGCTTCAACCAACTTATTAAGGGCACTTAAGGGGCATAACTAAAATTTTCAATGGGTGCACGATAAGTTTCAATACCAGAGACTGGACATGATATTTATATTTTAAATAAATATTAAAAATTAACCATTGGTATAAAAAATTGAAACATACTACAGTAAATTCAAATAACTGAATGTAAACAGACAACCCTAAGAAATCATAAAACATAAGATAACATCATATCATTATATAATAGCATATTTCACATGTTATAGCAGTTCATGTATTATTTTTTAATGTTTTAATTAATGGTTATTTGTCTGGTATCCAGATTTAAATAACTTTTTATCATAAACCCTTATGTTTTCAACAAAATTATCAGTATATACATATTTTAAATATTCACTGTCAATTTTTTATGTGTTATTTATTGGTATTAATCATGTATTATTGTTAATTTTTGACATTTGTTTTTTGTATGTATTATCTACTAAAGATTCATTATAACCATAAGCAATTTGTTTTATAATATCTATTTATTTTTTAACTTATTATTATTTCCATTATACTTTGTTTAATTGATTGCTCTTATGAGTCGCTGATAATTCATAACACTTCAACTCTGTACAGTCACATAACTTTGGCTAGCTAGTTTACATGAATTCTATTTTGTTTTTATTATTTTTTTATTATTGATTTTAATTTTGACTTTTTAATTTAATTTTATTAAATGATTTTATATATATGCAATTCTTAGTTTTAATTTCTGTTTTGATTAAATTTGGTAAAGGATCTTTCAACAACTTTAAATCTTATATATAATATATGTTTAAACAATAATAAAAGTAAACAATTACATAATCTTGTGAAACTAGATCCCCCTGTAGTAATAACTGTATTGGGGGTTACCATCCATTATTTTTAGATGAGCAAAATAATAAACTAACAATTTATTGAATAATGTTAAAGTGTGGATTTCCAAGTGGATTTAAAAAATAATTACACGATACAAGTCTTGCAGTAATAAAATTTCAGTTAGTGACAAGATTATATATACATACATAAAGATTAAATAAATCAGAACCATAAATACAATACAAGAATACAGTAATAAAATTGAAAATGAAATTAATCCTAGATAAAAAATTGAAAGAAAAATAATGATAAAAATAAAATTTAATAAGAACATTAAACTTTTAGTCATCGATTCCACCCACAATCACAGGCCAATCAATTAAAAAACCTCTCTACATCTTCAATTGACAACCAATTATAAATTGATAGTGAAACCTTTTAGAGTCTTCTATGGATTTAAATTCCCTTGGTATGTAATTAAATATTTTTGGACCAAAGTATGAATAAAAACGTTTAAATAACTCAATTCTTGGCATAGGAAGACGTACTCTATCCGGTTGCAACAAAGGTCTCATAACAAAAGTACCAAGGATCCTATCCTGTTTACAGCCTTCACAATACGTCATTAGAATTCTACAGAAATACATATGATGCAGTGGCAAGATCTTAAGGCCTCTGAATAATGGGAAGGATTCATATCATCTACTTTACATGCTTCTAAGCAATGTAAACAGATCTAAAAGCACTGTAATAAGCTCCACCCCAACATATCAACCCATACTTTAACCTTGACTCTACAAAAGCATAATACCACGATTTCAGAACTCTAACAGGGGAATATTTTTTTAAATAATATAATTTATTTATACAAACACGTAATTGCTTTTTGAGATTATTAATATGAACATCCAGGATAGTCTACTGTCCAAAGTAATGCCCAAGTATTTCACAGATGTAGCATGTGAAATGTCCTCACATGAACAACCAGTATTCACCTTACATGCCGAGTGATATTTAATACATCCAACATTTTGTGCCATAATTTACAAATTGGCATTCATGTAATTTGTCTTATTTACATTTAATGAAATTCCATTCATCACAAGCTACCATCTTATGATCCTCTGGTCAGCCTCCATGTCAGTTTTAATTCCAGACTGAGAGGGTGACACGTAACAAAGTGCTGTATCATCTGCAAAGGTGGTCATGTGCCCTCAAAAAGAGCCTCGACATAAATCATTAATATAAACAAGAAACAGCACTGGTCCAAGTACTGATCCCTGGGGAACCCCATAAATTACTTCGCCCCCCTTACTACATACATTATTGACTTTAACTTGTTGGTATCTCAATTATTGCACACGCCTCTAATTCCAGCCGCCCAAAGCTTTTCCAATAATTCTCCCATTCATTACATCAAATGCCCTTTTAAAATCCAGGAATCAACCTGCTGCCATCGTTTTTATTATGAATCAATTTAGATATAAAGATAATAATGCATATTCAGTACTCTTCCCCTTTCTAAACCCAAACTGACTCCCACTAAAAAAATATATTGATATATATAATAATAATACATTCTTTTATAGATAGGATCGTTTTTCATCATAAAATCGATTATTTATGTTAAGACTCAGATTTCATTTCCTTTTTTATTTGTAAAAATAATTATTTTTTTTACTCTACAAATTTTTACTCTTTCTTTTACTCTTTATAAATTCTCACTTTTCTCTTTCTTATTAAATGAATTTGTCTAATGCTGTATTGTTAGTCAGTCTTGTAATAATTTATAAATTAATAAATTTTACTACCATAATTCATTCATTCAATATCAAAGCAGATACCGAAAATACTATCGATTATCCACGTAAAAAAGTATATATGATTTTTTTTCGGCCTTGTAGTTACAATTAAACATACATACAGGAAAACATGTGGGTCAAATCAAACGGTAAACAACAGAGGTCAAAGTTAGAAGAATCAATAATGGTCAAAATTAGAAGAATTATGAATCCTATATATCCTCCTTAGCGATTTATTGATTTTGAAGGCAACTTCTCTTCTGTTATTGTGTCAAGGTAGGTTAGTTTCATATTATGATAATTTGTTTCGTAAATTAAATATAATATATAAATAATAAATAAATTAATTTAATTTATATTTAAGCTTCCAGCCCTCTTATTGAGTGAATTTGCAAATGGATACTATGGATCTTGATGAAAATGTTAAGAGTGTGTAATCTTTAAATGATGCCTAAACCGATCTAAATCAAATTTAATTGAAAAGATTTGCTCATATTTTTTCGATTTTCCTTGCTCAATTTTCATCATTAAAAAAAAAAAAAATTATTACACAAGAAATAATCAATTTTGGACACCTAATAATACCGTTCAGAGATGCCAACCCACCCAGAAGGCCTAGCTGTGGAGGCGTGCCTATGGCATGCCCTGTAGCTAGTGCTCTATTAAAACATCATATAAAACAACAAAAATATAGTTTTATGACATCATTTAATAAAATTTTCTTATAGTAAAATGTACTATAACTATGCTGCATAGATATGATTAATCTTGAAACTCAAAAAGTAAAAAAATAAGAAAGGTAATCAATAGAGTAGAAAATCAATTACAAGATCAGTAAGGCAAGATTTTATCATATGCTAGAACAAGATAACAGGTAGGAAATAACGAATGTGATTGATGTTGGGTGTTGGTTTAAAGGGCCATTACAATTAATCTTTACATGGTAACCAAAGACAGTTCACTATTATAACATAAATCTATTCACAAATAAAATACTACCACAGGTAAGTAAGTAGTATTAATATCTTTAAAAATTCTGGGCGTAGAACAGTATGTTATGAAAACTTACAATCTGATAACACATATTACAATAAAAGTATTAAAACTAACATATTACCACTTCATGTTTAATTTCCAGATTTTCAGATTTAATTAGATTCGTCCCTTCAACTGCAAGAGGATCTGTTGCATTTTCGTTATAACCACAATCAAGCGGATCTTCTTTTAATTTTGCTAAATCAACTTCCTGAAAATGAAATAAAAAATGTAACATTACACCGTCACATTTATTTACAAAAATAAGTATAATTAACACACAATAAAATAAAAGACCTTACATGATCAAATGTATCATTTTCATAATGGATATGTGGTAAAAACAAACAGACAGTTTCTTCCATTTCTTTCGGTCCAGTTTCCAGTTTACTACTAATACAGGTAGAAACTGGTGTGTCACTATTAGAGGCTGTAACTGGTGTGTCCATCATCTGTAAAATAAGGGAAACACCCAAAGTTAAATTAAACAACCATTAAAAAACCACAATCTAATACAGAAGGGAAGGAGCAACTTACAAGCCCTTTTTCAGGGTGGCAAGAGGGGGGGGGGCTGCTATAAATCCAAAATGGCAGCTTTTATAACTTGGCTCTATTTTGTTGGAGTAAATTCCTTTTTAAGATTCCAGTGGTACAAATAGTTTATATATCTACAGTCATAGCAGCTGAGCAGCCAAGTGATGAGCATTTCAGTCTTATAATCAAGAGGTGTCAAGTTGAAGTCAATGGGTCATCTTTTTTTTAACTTCACTTTTATCTTATATATACACTAATGAAGATTTTTTTTTCCGAATTGGTTAACAAGGGACCATGACAATGTAATTTTTTTTTTATATTTCCTTCATTTTGTCAGAGCAACTGTTTTTCTTCTAATTTTATTATATAAATGAGTTTTTATTAAACAGTATTTATAACAATATTATTTATAAGAATCTGAAAAAATAAACTATATGAATTTCATGTTTGCTGATTATTATATTTGTACATAACAATTATTAACCTAACCCCATCAAATTCTGTTTTATAGAACCTGAAAAAAGAAAAATTTTAATTTTAATTTTCAACTTGCCTGTTACGATCTGAAAATAAATTAATAATTATCATCCTACAAATTGTAAAGGCATACTGAAAATTAAAATAGTTTTTTTTTTTCAATTTGTAAAAAATAATTTCTGTTGTAATTTGTTAATTCTTCATTCCCAATGAACTCTATTCCCACAGGTTCATAAATATTTTTATGTTAATGATTGTTATATTCAAATAAAATAATAATTAGCAATCATGAATTTATATAGCTTACTTTTTCAGATTCTTATAAATATTATATAACAAAAAGTCATGTGTTATATACGTAACAAAAGCGTAAAAGTTAAGTAAAAAAAAAAGCAAAACACAAAGACTTTGAACACCTGAAATCACCCAATTATGAGACTGAAATGTTAAGCACTCAACTACTGCCACTACTGTAAATTTACTTGTACAAATAAGATACTTGAACCACTTTTTTGCTGTTTAGCCTCCGGGAACGTCAGATATTACTTCAGAGGATGAGTGTAAGTGAAGTGTAGTCATGTACAGTCTCAGGTCGACCATTTCTGAGATGTGTGGTTAATTGAAACCCAACCACCAAAGAACACCCGTATCCATGATCTAGTATTCAAATCCATATAATAGTACCATACCTTTACTAGGATTTGATCGTTGGAACTCTCGACTTCAAAACAGCTGATTTGTGAAGACATGTTCACCACTAGACCACCAAGTCGGTGGGTTACTTGAACCACTTGAAGATCTTTAAGTAGACTTTATTTCAAAATTAAAACAAAAATTTGATTTAAAGTAGGGACCCCCATCCTTCTACCACCCTGTAAAACATCTATAACCTTCATTACAAGCTCATTAAATAATTAAAATCTTTATAGCTTAGAGTTTTTTGGTTTCTCTTCTTTTGGATCAAATTATAAAATATGAATAATAAATAAATACTGCGTCTATGCTATTTTTTTTATTAGACATACAATTTATGTTATATTACCAAATATAATAACATCTACTTCGTTTAACAAGTTGTTAAAAAATATTTCAACATATTTGTCTAACAATTAAATAAATTATGCTTAAAAAAAATATATATATACTAGCAGACCCGACAGATGTTGTCCTGTTCAAACGTTGTAAATCCAAAAATTAAAAAATTTTTCAAATAAACTATAAATTGTGAGGACTGATTTGATGAAAAAATATGACAAAAAAAATTATTTAAATTCCTGATGCCACCACACGTACAGTTATCACAACTCAACCTATCAAGTGCATGTGAGTGTATCTGTATACTGTAAACTTTGAGTACAAACTTAAAACTGTCTTAAATAATAGCTTGTGTTTGCAACCTGGTCTCTTAAATTTACATTGTGTGTCAATTGATCTGCCATTCTATTTAACCGATGGTTATGGACGATTTGTGCATGCCGTGTACGTCGACCAATATTTCCTGCTCGTCCACGAAGACGTGGCATTGTTCTGTAATAAATACACACATATATATAAGTAACTTATTTAAGTTAAAATTAGCAGGAATATGGAAGAAATTTCATTAATATGACTATTACTATGAGTATTATCAGTTTGTGATTGTTGTATTATTGTAACGGGTTTATTGATTAATTTTGTGTATTATGGTTAATATTTGTTTCTACTCAATATTGAGATGTCTGATGAAAATTGAATTAAAAAATCAAAATGTTGGAAAATTAGTAATTAGTGTAATTAATAAAAATAAAACAAATTTTATTTTGTTTTCAGTCATTTGACTGGTTTGATGCAGCTCTCCAAGATTCCCTATCTAGTGCTAGTTGTTTCATTTCAATAAACCCCTACATTCTAGATCCCTAACAAGTTGTTCTACATATTCCAAACGTTGCCTGCCTGCACAATTTTTTCCTTCTACCTGTCCCTCCAATATTAAAGCGACTATTCCAGGATACCTTAATATGTCCTATAAGTCTGTCTTTTCTTTTAACTATATTTTCCCACATGCTTCTTTCTTCATCGATTTGCCGCAACACCTCTTCATTTGTCACTTTATCCACCCATCTGATTTTTAACATTCTTCTGTAGCACCACATTTCAAAAGCTTCTAATCTTTTCTTTTCAGGTACTTCGATTGTCCATGTTTCAATTCCATATAAAGCTACGCTCCAGATATGTACTTTCAAAAATCTTTCCCTGATGTTTAAATTAATTTTTGATTTAAGCAAATTATATTTCTGACTGAAAGCTCGTTTTTTTCTGTGCTATTCAGCACTTTATATCGCTCCTGCTTCGTCAATCTTTAGTAATTCTACTTCCCAAATAACAAAATTCTTCTACCTCCATAATCTTTTCTCTTCCTATTTTTACTTTCAGTGGTCTATTTTAGGTTTTTCTACTACATTTCATTACTTTCATTTTCTTTTTGTTTATTTTCATGCGGTAGTTCTTGCATAGGACTTCATCCATGCCGTTCATTGTATTTTCTAAATCCTTTTTATTCTCAGCTAGAATTACTATATCAGCAAATCGTAGCATCTTTATCTTTTCATCTTGTACTGTTACTCCAGATCTGAATTGTTCATTAATATCATTAACTACTACTTCTATGTAAAGATTAAAAAGTAACAGGGATAGGGTACATCCTTGTCGGACTCCCTTTCTTATGTTCTTAAATTATTACTGTTGCTGTTTGGTTCCTGTAAATGTTAGCAATCATTCATCTATCTCTGTATTTGAACCCTAAATTTTTTAAAATGCTAAACATTTTATTCCAGTACTTATAGAATGCCCTTTCTAGGTCTATAAATGCCAACTATGTGTTTAATCTTACTTCTACTATTAATCAGAGGCCTAAAATTGCTTCCCTTGTCCCTATACTTTTCCTGAAACCAAATTGGTCTTCTCCTAACACTTCTTCTACTCTCCTCTCAATTCTTCTGTACAGAACTCTTGGGGGAACTTTTGGGGCATGGTTAGTTAAGCTAATTGTTTGTATTCTTCACATTTATCTGCTCCTGCTTTTTTTGGTATCATGACTATAACACTCTTTTTGAAATCTGATGGAATTTCCCTTTTCCATAAATATTACACACCAGTTTGTATAATCTATTAATCGCTTCCTCACCTGCCTCAAAGTAATTCTACAGGTATTCCATCTATTCCAGGAGCCTTTCTGCCATTCAAATCTTTTTAATGCTCTCTTAAATTCAGATCTCAGTATTGTTTCTCCCCTTTCAACCTCTTCGAGTTCCTCTTCTTCCTCAGAAACACCATTTTCTAATTCATTTCCTCCGTATAACTCTTCAATATATTCTACCCACCTATCAACTTTGCCTTTCGTATTATAAATCGGTGTACCATCTTTGTTTAACACATAATTAGATTTTAATTTATGTACCCCAAAATTTTCCTTAACTTTCCTGTATGCTTCGTCTATTTTACCAATGTTCATTTCTCTTTCCACTTCTGAACACTTTTCTTTAATCCACTCTTCTTTCGCTAGTTTGCACTTCCTGTTTATAGTATTTTTTAATTGTCGATAGTTCCTTTTCCTTTCTTCATTACTATCATTCTTATATTTCTTTGTTCATCCATCAGCTGCAACATATCCTCTGAAATCCAAGGTTTTCTACCAGTTTTCTTTGTTCCGCCTACGTTCGTTTCTACTGATTAAAAAATTTCCTTTTTAACATTCTCCCATTCTTCTTCTACATTTTCTACCTTATCTTTTTTACTCAGACCTCTTGCGATGTCCTCCTCAAAAATCTTCTTTACCTGCTCTTCCTCAAGCTTCTCTAAATTCCACTGATTCATCTGACACCTTTTCTTCAGGTTTTTAAACCCCAATCCACATTTCATTTTCACTAAATTATGGTCGCTATCAATGTCTGCTCCAGGATAGGTTTTGCAGGCAACAAGTTGATTTCAAAATCTTTGCTTATCCCCTCTTTCATTCCTTTTGCCCAGCCCATATTCACCCTCTATATTTCCTTCCTTGCCTTTTCCAATGCTTGCATTCCAATCTCCAACTATTATTAAATTTTCATCTTCTTTTATATGTTTAATTGCTTCATCAATTTCTTTGTATACACACTCTACCTCATCATCATCATGGGAACTTGTTGGCATATAAACATTAACAATCGTTGTCGCTTTATGCTTATTAAAATTTACGTTCAATTTTATCCTTATTACAACGATTCTATCTCACTATGCATTATGAAATACTCTACTCTCTTCCCTATCATTTTGTTCATTACGAAACCTACTTCTGCCTGCTAATTATTTGAAGCTGAGTTAATTATTCTAAAATCACCTGACCAAAAAACCTCTTCCCACCGAACCTCGCTAATTCCTACTACATCTACATTTATCCTATCCATTTCCCATTTTAAATTTCTAACCTACCAACCTTTTTTAGACTTCTACCGTTCCACGCTCCGACTCGTATGATGTTATTTTTTAATTTTCTGGTGATCCCTTCCTTAGTAGTCATCCCCACCCGGAGATCTGAACAGGGGACTAGTTCACCTCCGGAATATTTCACCAAGGAAGGCGCCTCCATCATTGTTATATGAAAATGCAGAGTTACATTTTCTTGGAAAAAAAGCAGCTGTCGTTTTCCATTGCTTTCAGCAGCACAATACTCAGAGGATTGAGTGATGTTGATATGGCTATTGAAGTCGTCCTAACTTACACCCTTAACTACTGAAAGAGCTGCTACCCTCTTTCAGGAGTCATTCCTTAATCTGGCTCTCAACAGATACCTCTCCAATATGGTTGCACTTTCAGTCCAGCTATTCTGTATCACTGAGCACTCAAACTCCCTCACCGATGGCAAGGTCTCATGATTCATAGAGGGAGAATTTCACTTAGGATCATTCTAAAAAAGTACCTCCTTTTTATTTTTATTTTATAATTTTGAAGTTTTATAACTATGTGATAGCTTAATTAATCAATTAATAAAAAAATTAAAGCACTGTAAAAAAAAGCAATGTAAGTAGTTAAAATTTTTGTAGAAATTTTTATAATTTTTCTCATTCTTTATTTTAACAACTATTTTACTAAATTTTATATTATTGTAAATTAAAAACAAATTTAGAAATTTTTTTTATAAAATTAATCAACTACAAAACTTATAACTTCAATTTTTTAAATATACTTTAAACTATAATTATTATAAGTAACTTATATTTTAATTTTATAAATGTTAGAATTTATTTTACAAACTAACATTTTTATTTTCAAAGAGCCATTCAATACTTTATAAGTTGCATAGTATCAAATGAGAACTGACAATTTAAATTTGTAGGTTAAGTTGATTGTTATTGAATGCATGTGTATACATCATTAAAATTCATGAAAAATCATGTAAAATACTCACTTCAATACTGCACCTTACAAATCTGCACAATGTATATTAATTAATTACATTTTAAAATGTTATTTCAATAAATAATAAAGTAATATTCTCAATAAATGTGCAATTCCAGTACATAAGAATTTTAATGTAAGAACAACACTAAGCTACAACGCACATAAACCTTAACCATCCCAAGATCAACAACACATAAATAAATAAATAAATTAAAAAAACGGATCAAATTGTGAAATCTAAACCATTCTCGAATCAACTTAATCACACACAAAATAAAATCAGTCCAGCCATCTAGAAGGAGTTCAGTAACAAACACACAGATAGAAGAAATATATATACAAAGATATAAATATATATTAAAAAAAACTTCAAACACATGAATGGTTATGTGTAAGTCAGTTATTCTTAAACATTGACGACAAAACTGTCTATATGACTTTTTGGAATGTACAAAGCTAGTGTAACTGAATTGAGATTTATATTAAAAAGCTGCCCCCATAGAGAGCTGAATCATTATACCTCTCTAATTTAATTTTATTCTGTACTTGGTGGATCAAGTTATATATATATATATATATATATATAATTTTTTTTTTGTTTTTTGCTTGTTTATTGAGTTTTGGGTTTTTACTTTATATTAGAATATATGTAAGCATAAGAAATATATTTAACAATGATGATGTTTTTTTTTTCTGACCATAAACAAAGTCTCATCAGTGACTGAACAAGATATTAATATAATAAAAAATTAAATTTAAAAGATTAACCTAAAAATTAAACAAAAGGAATACATAAGTACAGTATAGATTGAAAATACCCGTTTTATACTAAAAATAAAATAAAACCACAATTGAATTGAATAATTAAAACTATTCATATAATTATTATTAATGTACAGTGTGTCCCATATAAAACGCAACCCAACCTTATATTGGTAGGTATTGAAATAATAAAAAGGCATGTGTAAATGTAATTTTTATTATTACCATCCACCTTACATTTAGAGTAAATGTTGGAAGTGGCCGCCATCTTCTTGAATACAAGCTTCAATTCTTTTTACAGCGTTTCTTGCAACTTTTTTCAAAGTTGTGGCTGGATATTTAATACTGCTTGTTCAGTATTGACTTTCAATTGTTCAAGTGTTCGTGGTTTGTTGCAGTAGGCTTTTTCTTTGAGGTAACCCCCATAGAAAAAAATCTCCCACAGTCAAATCTGGAGATCTTGGTGGCCACAAGCCTCGACCGATAACACGATTACCAAAGAATTCCTCAACGAAATCAGAAGTTGAACCTGCATAGTGCGATGTCCCACCATCATGTTGTAGCCAGCAGTGTCTGTCTCCTCTTCCAAGAGTGCAATGTGAACTGAAATAAAATAACCTGATATCGTTCTACATTAATGGTGTACTCAAAAAAAATAGGACCTATTAATTTCTTCCGCGATATCGCACGCCACACGCCCAACTTCTTCAGGTGTAATTGTTTTTCATGATAAACGTGGGGATTTTCAGCACTCCAAATTCTACAGTTTTGGCTGTTTACATAGCCATCAAAATGAAACCGTGCTTCATCAGTGAAAAATAACGAATCCATAACATTAATTCCCTCATGCAGAAATCGACAGAACCATTGACAATATTGTAGCCGTTTTTCTTTGTCGGGCTCAAGAAGTTGAACCGTTTGAATTCGATAAGGTCGTAATTGTAATTGTTTGATCGCCCGATGAACAGTTGATTTAGGCAACTTAATTTCAGCAGACAAACGTCTGATCGATTTATTTGGCGAGGCGAGTAATTGGTCTTTGATTTCAGTGACTGTATCTGTATTCTGTGACAGATCTTTTGTGTTCCTTGTTATTAACAGAACCAGTCTCTCTAAATTTTCCAACTAACCTTAATACTGATGTTTTGTTAGGAGCTAGTTTATCTGGGTACTTATGGAGAAACAAATCTTGCAGTGCAACCACTGACTTCGTACTGAAGTACGACTCAACAATGAAAACACTTTCATCTAGCGAAAACACCATCTTGTCTAGCAATACACTAAACGTTATGATTGCATTGTTGTTACTATCGGTAGTGTTCTACTGCGTCGCCGCGATGTTCAGATGTTGGAAGAGTCCATTTCAGTAACGAGTAGGAGAGTAAGCTTGACTTTTGTAATTTCATGGATGAGTGATTGATGGGTTGCGTTTTATACGGGACACTCTGTATATATGTATATGTATAGATATATATATATATATATATATATATATATATGAGATATATGACATATATATGAGTATATGACTATTAAAAAATATGTGAATAATATATATATTATTCACATATTTTTTAAAATTGAAAGAACAAAAATACCATCTGCTATATGCCAAATGGCATAGATAGATGAAAAAGATTGCATGATAATCAAATTTTTGAATCCAGATGTATGGCCTTAAGAAATTGTAAACATTTGAAAACATACTCATATCATTCCCTAAAATATTTCTGATTTAGGTCCCAAATTAAAATTTCCAACACAGTGCCGCATAACAGACATAGTCCACTACTGTTATACTGACATACCGTCAGTTGGCTGTTGTAGCAAACACAAACGGATCATCAAACAAATCAGTCTGAGCCATCACATATCCATGAATGAGATATCGTGCTCGAGATAGTGTGCTCTATTCGCAAATGGCAAATAATAACTTTTACGGTTATTCCTACATCAAGAGCTCCAGGGTGACCAGTGTCCTTAACTGGACGAAGTTTATAATTGATGGTAGCATTCCATTCACTCTGCCACACATCATGAACCACACTCTTCAGAAAACAAACAAGACCATCCAAAACAATGCAGTTAGAGAAAGAAGGTTGCAAACAAGCACCTTTTGCTGCACGATCAACATAGAAAACAATCAACAAAGTGCTTTATCAGCACTCGAGTCAATTAGCTATCAGTTCTGCAAGTTATTGAGATCTGTTGAGATGGTAATCCTTTCTGTGGAGAGCTTAGTTTAAGGTTACAGTTTTGTAGAGAGTATAGGAAAAATCACCAAGGTATGGCAGTACTTAACATCATCTTGTAGGATAGTTGGTCAGGTTTATATTTAAATGTAAATATAGAGACACTACATGTTCTTTGCCGTTACATCATGTACCGGCAATGTATTACCATCTTATCAAGAGCACCTGTCAGTCCATCCTAAGTGGCTGACTCCGACTCAGATGACTACTGAAGTCAGTTTGTGGTTGATTCCATTGACCACAAAAATATAACTTTAACTTTAAATCTAACTTTAACCCTAACTTATCTCCACAGAACTGAATGCTATTTGACTGGAGTACTAATAACATAGACCAGACTTTGACCTTGCACAGGTCACTCGCTAATCAAATCTGCTTTCCGACAATTAGATTTTATGTTTTCCAGACCATAGACATATCTACTATGGTAACAAATGTCCTTCTACTATGCATTTTTCGATACATTTTAAGAAAGACCTATGAACATTTAATAGAGCTTCTCTCTTGTTATCTCTACAGACATTTGTTATACTCTTATATTTACACGGGTGGCTGGTACTTCTAGGTAAAAGTTTTCTTTAAGGTAACCTCATAAAAAGAAGACTTCTGAAGTAATGTTGGGGGAACAAGCAAGCCAATGAACTGAACCACTTGATCAATCCAATAATCATTGTATTCGTAGTCCAAAATTACTCTGGTAATAATTGAATGATGTACAGGAGAACCATCATGATGAAACCATGTTATTCTCTTCTCCAAGGGTAGTTCAAATGATTTTCTAGAAAATCTGCATATTTTTCTCCTTTCAAATTGCCATCGAAAAAATGCAATTTAATTAATGTACAGCCTATGATTCCGCATCAGACATTGAAAGTCCATGGACATTGATTTTCTACTTCCCTTCGCCACCGTGGATTTTCCAGTGCCCAATATGCATTTTATGTCTGTTTACTGCTCGATGATTAATATAAAACCTGATTCATCAGAAAAGCGTGCAATACATGTCTACCAAACCGGCATGTACTATTTGATTAAAAATGTTCATTAAAATGAAAATGGATTTTATTTAGGTTAATCCTTTAATTAATTGTTTTTATTTCAAATTTATTTTTCTTTTATTTCAAATTTAACATCAGCTAGATGTAACTAGTCAGATGGGCCAGAATTAATGAAACTATAAACACCAATTTATATGCCTACAGCAATTGTGAAGATGAATAATTAACAACTATCAATTTTAGAAAAAAGTCTGAAATGAAATTTTTTCAAAGAATTCGGTTGTGCAATAAAAAATATAGGTTCCTATTTAAAAAAATTAAGTTGAACTTGAAATT
This sequence comes from Lycorma delicatula, assembly GCF_047948215.1. Lineage (NCBI taxonomy): Eukaryota > Metazoa > Arthropoda > Insecta > Hemiptera > Fulgoridae > Lycorma > Lycorma delicatula. Next base: position 136,854,642 of record NC_134455.1, read on the forward strand.
TTCCTTTATTTGACCTTATCATGGACAACATTGATTGTGAATATATTTTTTCTCCTGGAAATGGAAAAACTGTAATAAGAAACAATTTTTCTTAAAATGTGTAATTTTTGAGATATAGATATGTCCCAATTTAAATGGGCCACCCGGTATATATATATATATATATATATATAGGGCGTTTCATAATGTTCTAAGGAGTTACAAAAATTCAGTACAAAAAAAGTATTTCACTTACCTAAATGATAGTTGTACGAGGTGATGCAGGGACTCAAACAGTTTTTGTTAGAATCTATAAATGTTCAATATGTGCTCCTCTGGTTACACGGCACACATAAACACGAAAGTCTAGCTCTTGCCAAACTCGTTCTAGCATGTCATTTTCGATAGAGTTGATTGCATTGATTATGCGATCAATAAACATATATATATATATATATATATTTTTTTTTTTTTTTTTTTTTAAATCATCCAAGTAATAAATGTTTTGCTATTTGAAAATAAAATATTTTTAACATTTACCATAAATTCAAAAGGTCTACGACACAAATGTATTTGCTGAGAAAATGTGTAACAAAATAGTAAATATTTTAACACTTCCTTGCTATTTCTGGAGTTAATAGGCACAAAATTTAATTATGAATTCTTAAATAATGTAAATAAAAATAAAATAAACTTCATTTCAATTAAATGTAAACATCAGAACACTAGCCAATGTACCAAAATTATTCTCAAGCCAAATTAATAGAACACAGAACTGTTTTGTCTGCTTGTTTGCCTTTTCAGCTGAATGTCATGTATTATCGTCAAATGTTGTTGAAAATTACCATTTATATCTATACAAAAAAAAAAATTCAAGTACATGTCTGTAAACACTATTATATCATAAGAATATATTTTTAAAGAATATAATGGTTAATTCTGTCTTGTCTTGGATTAAATGCTGTAAAGGACCAAAGATGTACCTAGGAGAAACACAACTGCAGTTCAATAATAATAAGTTTACAACTTTCCTAATATATAAGGTTAATTTAATAGATTATTTAATATATCAATACATGGTATACTATGGTTAACAGCATCTAAACTCTGAATAAACTGATTTATTTTATAAGTATTTCTGTATACTTAAAGTAATAATTAAAGAACAAAGAAAAAAATCTTTTCACTGATATGATGGGGTAAATAGCGATGAAAGCTGATAAAACAAAACCAAAAATGTCAGAAGACATCCATTATTTTAAAAAGTAGTCATTCTCTAAGGCAAACAACTACTAATTATTAGCTCTGAATAGTTAACTGGTTCACGGTACCCAATCATTGGTGCTGTACTAACCAAAAAGCATGTTTTCAATTCACATAAAAATTAACACTTGCACTTGGCGATTAAATAAAATTGTATTAATTCAGTTACTTACGTCAGATTAATCAACAGTTACTGTTAAATAATTAAACAACAAAATTTGATATTAACAATCAAAACACTATACCGATATCAACTGTAGACAAATCTGGGAAAAATAGAGTACCTAACGACTCACTGATGCCAACATTCTATCATAAAGTTTTACAGATTGTAAAATCCTATATGGATTGTATAATTTTAAGAAAATTAATATATTTTACTATGAAGAAAAAAAAATCATGAATCCAGCCTTTTTATGAACCACATAAGTCTTTTCATTCTCATAATGCTTTAGTTTAATTTATTTACTACACTTTTGAGGTCTTCTTTGACGTTCCGAAACTGATTCAATATTTGGTTCTTTTCGGAATCTGACAGCCACTTCTTATCAGTTTTTTCTTTCAAATCAGTATTTGGAGGTATTTGCAGAGAAATTATAAATATAATCTAAAACTTATCCTACGATCGCTAATCTATTTTTTATTTATTCATTTGTTTTAATTCAAATATAGATCCTCCAAATGTTCCCGAGGGAGGTCCAATACGTATAATCTAACCAAATTTAATTTACGCTCACTTCGCTCGCTAACCTGGACTAGCGAGCGTAGGTTAAGTTTGGTTAGATTATATATATTTATTAATTTCAATGCATATACCTCCAAATACTCCATAATAACTTTAAATAGTTCCAAATACAGAAAAGGAAGAAAAATTGGAAAAAGTTGCTGTCGGATTCTGAAAACGTACCCAACATTTTACCATAATGCAGTTACCGAAACCTAATTCAGTTACAAATTATAACACTTTTGACTTCTGGATTGTGGTACAAGGTAACCTAACCCAGTAGCAGAATTAAAATTAATCTAACTACCCTTCGATTCACTGACTTTTAAGAAGTTAGTAGCTGAGTTATGGTAGCTTAAGTTAATATTGTCTACATTATTGTATAATAATGGTGGTAGTATAACCAAAGCGGTTACAAAACAAAATTTGACTCTCACGTTTGACTTTTTTTTTCTTTTTTTCTTAAACTCCCCCAAGACGACCAGCCCACGCTAAAAAGCTTAACACAGTCGCCTCAGGGTTTCATGGCAGTGCAGTCTGCCCTCCCTAGCTCGTCCGAACTCGGACATCCCATCGCGGTTTCTCGTGCCTCCTCGAAAACATACTAATCACCTCTTCCGGTGATCAGAATTTTTCTCTGCAGGAGAGCACCCTTCCAGTCCCTATTATAGCTGATCAAGACACACATTTCGTTTGCCCTTCACAGTTACGCGTCCCCCCCCCCTCAAGCACACCTCGAGGGTCCCCTATGCCGTCATCGGGGAGCTCCAACCCACCCACTCTTGCGCGTTAGTAGGCCCGAACACCCTAGGCATAGAACGCCCTAGGCTGCCTCCCTGGCCCCTATACGCATCAAGATGTACTTGTACCTGTCCTCGATCGCCCACGCATTCCCATGACCCCTCATTACTTGTTGCGTCATGCCTCCTTCGCCGTCAGCGGTAGAGCACCGCACACAATATCCCCCCACTCCATGTCCATCGGTATATCCGGCAGCATAATCCAACAACAACATGAGCAAAGACACATAATACAATCATAAATTCCTAGCCTAGCAAAGTACATTAACAAGTACAAAAACAAAACACATTTCGACGCCTCTTTTGACATCGAGGGCCGTGTGCACGTCAAGGGGGTTCCTCCTGCCTCTTCGCTGTTAGTACGAGACGAGCCACTCTCTCTACCTCCCTCCAACCATTCTCACTCTGGATCATGTGTCTGACGAGGTTATCTGGTGTTAAGGCCACCGGAATCTGACTTCTCTCGTTCTCCCACCTGACACAGTCGAACCAGGTGTGTTCGGCTGTGTCAGCTGTTGCACAGTACCTGCAACCCGCCGTTCTCCTCCTCTTGAAGCGATGCAGATAGCATCGTTTATGAATTTTTTTTTTTTTGTTTTTTTTTAACTTCTCTACTCCCCTGGGCCGGACCGACTTGATGGTATTACGCCACCCAGGGGAGTGTCCGTTACTCTAATAGGCCCTCTCCACCTACCGGCTACATACCGACATGGCAGGTCAGGCCTACCGGTTGGCTCTTTTGAGATTTTTTTTTCCTTTTTTTAACTTAGTTAAGAAAACCTAACAGTCAACCCTAGGAGTCCTCAGCGGCTCGTCGAAACTAGCACATCTCAGCATGCTGGCTCACACCGCTGAGGCTGTCCACCCAAACTACAATCTAAAAACCCATATTCCTTTCATCTATAATTTTTTGTTTAAGGACTGACCTTATGAACTCTACAACCTTTCTCCAATTCTCTACCCTACTGAGCATATAATCTATTATCTCTCTCGGAATCTTTCCGTCAATACCAGCATTGTATCTTAGCATTTGCCATTTTTGCCAATTCAGGAAAGTATGCTCTACATCGTCACATTCGTTACAATACATGCACGTAGGTTGATCTCTTTTGCCAACTTTGTGGAGGTATTCATTAAAGCACCCATGGCCAGTTAAAAACTGTGTGATGTGGTAATCTATTTCTCTGTGGCATCTGCCTGTCCATCTAACTATATCAGGAATCAAGGATCTGGTCCATCTGGCTACCCCAGCCTGCAGCCATCTTTTCTGCCATATATTATTAATATCTTGCCTGACTTCATTATCCACACGTCCTAAAAACCTCTCAACCCTGTGTCTAGCAATGAGATCAATAGGGGGCACACCAGAAAGCACACAGAGGGCCTCATACGAGACCGTTCTGTAAGCGGATGCTACTTCAAGCAATACCCTCCTGTTATCTTTTTTAATCTTTCCTTGTTCCTGTTAATAGTCATAGCAGGCCACCATGCAGGAACCGCATACAAAATCGATGAGACTACGGTTGTCGCAAGTAGTCTCCTTTTCGATACCCTAGGAGCTCTGTGCTTTGACATAATAACGTTCAAGCTTTTAATCGTTTTCTCTGCGCTATGACAGATGTTCAACACATGTTCAGTGAAACGACAATTTCTTTGCAGAGTAACTCCCAAGTATCTCAATACCTGAACTTCAGCAATGTTATTACCTTCGATATATATATCCACTGGTTCCAACACCCTTCTACCGGTAAATTTGATATATTTGCACTTATCCACAGAGAGCTGTAGTCCTCTTGAATGCAGCCATCTACTGACTATTTCGAGTGCTGAATTTGCCTTATCCTTTACCTCATCAATTGTTTTGGCCTGAATGAGTACTGCCAAGTCGTCAGAGTAAGCCAAAAGATGAACCCCTTCAGGGTATGTCTGCTGTAGGACTCCATCAAAGGCCAAGACCCATAACAGTGGACTGAGCACTGAGCCTTGTGGCACACCACTGCACATGCTAAAAAGTACCTCTTCTTCTTGTGTGACTACACACCTTCGATCTCTGAGATACTCCTCTATCTGTCTCCACAAGTATGGACTAATTCCTTTCTCTACCAGTGCTGTATTTATATGTTTCCATGCGATGGATCCAAACGCATTCTTCACATCGAAAGAAACAAGTAGAGGAATACTTCTTGTCCACCTAGTGCTGCTTCTAGCTTCATCAGCTCATTTCACTACTCTGTTGATAGCATGTACGGTGGATCTACCTCTCGAAAAACCATATTGATTTGCACTAATTCCAGCACCCTCCTTCACCTCCTGCACAATGCGGCCAGCCAGCATTTTTTTCAACAACCTTCCCCATCGTGTTGAGAAGGCTCAAAGGTCTGAAGGTCGGTTGTCCCCCATTGTGTTCTTGGGCAAGAAGACAACTCTAGCCTCCTTCCAACACTCCGGGAAAGATTTATTAATCAGCCTGTGGCTAGCCACCTCAAGTATTTCCCATGGCGCTTTTTTAATAAGGCTCTTGATGATTGCCGCTGGAATCTTGTCCGGTCCTGGACTTTTCTTAACGGCCAACATGCCCCCAGCACATTGCAGCTCACTTAAGGCAAATCGTCTACTGTCACACTCAGTAGGGATACTCTCCTCAACCGTCATGCGAGGAAAAAGACTGGGTATTTGTGCTTCGGCACATTCTTTTGTAAGAACGGGGAGACATTTTCCAAATCTTTTAGTAATAATTTTGTAGGCCATCCCCCATGGATCGTTATCTAAATCAGCACATAACCTAGCCCAATGCTCTCTTTTTTCTCTCCTTATTGTTCTATTAAGGGCTCTTCTAGCATCAATGTATTTAATGGATGCTTCCTGATATCTCTGCCCACCTACTAGTCTGAGTCTTTGTTTGATGCGTCTTTTAGCTTGTAACGTCTGCCTCAGGTACGCTATCTCTCTTGTCCACCAATAAACCATATGCTTTTTGACTCCATTACGTGACTCCTTGTCCATTTCCTGCTTGATAATGTTAGACAATGCTTCTGGCACAAAGTTCTCCATCATTGACAGTCTGGCAGCCACTCTGTCAGTTATCACATCTATTTGATCAACAGAAAATCTAAGTACAGGAGTTTGATCATTACTCTTGAAACTAATGTCCTCTAGAATCAACATCGTGGCATAATAGTCGCTTGCTATGTCCAGCTGGAGGATCTCCCAGTTCCACTGTTGGCTCCTCCATCTGTTATCCAAAATTGCTAGGTCAAGAATGGAGGTGTGACCCCTGGCCTGAAAGGTTGGTGTATCATCATTTATGCAATGGCAACCAACGGTCTCCATAAGTTCAGTTAACAATTCTCCTCTTTTATTCATGCGTTGACCGCCGGTTGCCACCAATCTGCTGTTGAAATCACCAAGCATAATAATCTTTTTATATGTGTTGTTAACTACATTTTGCAGCACATCAAGTGAACTGTTAAATACTCTACAATCAACATTAGGTGATATATATACGCCCACAATTAGCGCCATAGACGTCTCTACCGCAACTATGCCCTTGCCTCTGTAACTTAGTCTCCATGCAATTATGTGGCTGATATCCTTAAAAGCTACGTCTCCCTCCGTGTCTGTCTGCCATCCGGATCTTGCAGCCTCATAGATATTCGACTCGGTGATAACCAAAAGGTCAGCATTCTTTTCCACAACTATTCTGGAGACTAGATTGTGAGACAGCGTAATCCTGTTGACGTTAGCCTGCAGCATTCTGGTTTTTAATACACTGCCAAGCCCCTGTTCTGTGTTCTTGACTATTACATGTAAGACATTTCTTAGGTTCCTGGTAGTTAGCTATCAGGTGCCCTTTTCCACCACAATTAAAGCAGAGGTTAGTTCTATCCGGGCCTTTACAATCCTGACGTCGATGGCCAGTGCCCCAGCATCTAAAACATTTCTCCCCTTCTTCACGTATAAAAGCTCTACAATTTACCCAGCCTATTCGTAACCGTTGTTCTACCATTTTACAGGCTGCCTTGTAAGATGTAATCACCGTCACATTTTTGGTTTCAGCAAAACCTGGTCTTATAGAAGAGATCTTAACCTCGTCAGTATCGCCAATCCTTGCCGTAATTGCGGCCAAAATCTCCTCCTCAGTGGTGTCGCTCTCGACATCCCTAATATGAACAGTCGTACGCCGACCAGCTCTAGTCTTTAGATCCACTTTTAGATCCGCCACCTTATCTTTCAGTATACTCGAAAACTCTGCAGCACGTTTTGAGCCTTGTATTCTGACCAGAACCTCTTCGTTTTTCCCCTTTTTTAATGAGATTACATCTTTAACGTCGTCTCTAGCTACAGCCGTCTTCATTGCTCCCAGGAGCTCTGCATATGTTTTGCCCTCTGACTTAACTACTATTGTCCTACTATCCTCCGCAGGTGGAGTAGCCTTCTTGATACGTATTTGTCCAGGCCTGACCTGCGTGGCAGTCCCATCAGTATGTAGGGTCAAAACTTTTATCGTGTCCTCTTTTTCCCTATTCAAGTACGATACAATCTTCTTCATATAATTGCCGATGTTATTGTTCGGCACTATATAGAACAAATTAGTGGTATTACTCGAGATTCTCCTCAGAGCTTTTAATATAATATATTATATATATAGCAATATAATTCTTCTTGTCTAACCAACCAGTTGCTTATATTCGGCACTATTCTTTTGGTCACAGCCATCACGTCCACGACCGAGCCACTACCTCGGCCAAAAAAAGTGGGAACACGTTCCCTATTGCATGCGATGAGTCCCACCGCCGCAAACATGGTTACCATGGCGTATTCACTACCTGGGAGAATCCTATCACCCAATTCTTGACACGCAGAGTTTAAGCCTCCCGTTAAAGCTTCCGACTTCACTCATATCACTTCTTCTAGATCGTCAATAAATTGGTGAAATCTTGCTTCCCTGAATTTGGAGAAATATAAGCTGAAATTAGAACATGACCTGTTAACTCAATTGCAACAAACCCGTTTTCTCTAGTAACTCGTGACTGTGCGAACCGCCCCGAAACATTAGGTATGGCTGCATCAGCATTTCAATCAACTTCCCAAGTATAGGCTGCTGCTCTCCTCATATTTTGCTCAGAAATTGCTAGGAAATCGACTCTGTCGTTCACTGCCATCCTCCAAATCATATCGTGCGCAATAGCACTACAATTTGCATTTATTTGTATTATATTCATTTTGTCGGTTCATTATATTCAGTTGGCCATCGGACCAATAGTGGCCCCACTATCGGTCCGATGGCCAATCAGACATTTTGGGAGTTCAGAGGATTCCCCTCTTTTGTGGCCCTCTCCCCCGCAGTTGTAGCATCTACCGGTGCAATCAGGCCCATTACACTGGGAGGAGGAATGGTCCATCTCTCAGCACCTGAAATAGTGGGTATCTGATCTGATCTGCACTCTGCATAAGACCCATTCAACACGGACTCTCGCCTGTATTAATTTCATCACTGCTCGATAAATTGTTATAACGGACGCGTTCTGCGTATCGCAGCAAACAGGACGAGTCGATGATATTTTGAACTCGTCTTGGTTCCCCCTATTTGGACCACAGCATCTCGGACTTCCGCCTCCGTCGTGTCTCTATCTAAGCCTTTCAAATGTACCACCGACCTGCGATTGCCACGTGTTTTTAGGTCAATTTACAGTTCAGCAGCTCTGTTCCTCAGGACAGTTTTTAGCAGTATCAAGTGGGGTATCAAAACACGCGTAATTGAGGGTAGTACACAATGGTGGCAGTTAAAACATTTTTAAGCTTCAACTGTGGCAACGAGGAGAGAAAAAGATAATGGAGGAAGATAAGCCATCCGCTGAAACTTCGGCCGGGACTAACGTTCCTAAAATAGTCCAAAAGAAAAAGGAAGGAAGAGAGTCAAGCACCTCCTCTATGAATCATGAGACCTTGCCGTTGGTGAGGGGGCTTGAGTGCTCAGGGATACAGAGTAGCTGGACCGAAGGTGCAACCATATCGGAGAGGTATCTGTTGAGAGCCAGACTAAGGAATGATTCCTGAAAGAGGGCAGCAGCTCTTTCAGTAGTTGTTAGGGGCGTAAGTCACAATGACTTAAACGGCCATATCAACATCACTCAGTCCTCTGAGTACTGCGCAGCTGAAAGCAATGGAAAACTACAGCTGTTTTTTTTTCCAAGAAAATGTGGCTCTGCATTTTCAAAAGCAATAATGGAGGCGCCTTCCTTGGTAAAATATTCCGGAGGTAAAATAGTCCCCCGTTCGGATCTCCGGGTGGGGACTACTAAGGAAGGGGTCACCAGAAAAGTAAAAAATAACATTCTACGAGTCGGAGCGTGGAATGTTAGAAGCTTAAAAAAGGTTGGTAGGCTAGAGAATTTAAAAAGGGAAATGGATAGGGTAAACGTGGATATAGTAGGAATTAGTGAGGTTCGGTGGGAAGAGGAAGGCGACTTTTGGTCGGGTGACTTTAGAGTAATTAACTCAGCGTCAAATAATGGGCAGGCAGGAGTAGGTTTTGTGATGAACAAGAAAATAGGGAGGAGAGTGGAGTATTTCAAGACGCATAGCGATAGAGTCATTGTAATAAGGATAAATTCAAAACCTAAACCGACAACGATTGTTAACGTCTATATGCCTACAAGCGCCCATGATGATGATGAGGTAGAATGTGTATACGAAGAGATTGATGAAGCAATTAAACACGTAAAAGGAGATGAAAATTTAATAATAGTTGGAGATTGGAATGCAAGCATTGGAAAAGGCAAGGAAGGAAATATAGTGGGTGAATACGGGCTGGGCAAAAGGAATGAAAGAGGGGACCGACTTATAGAGTTTTGCACGAAGTATAATTTAGTAATTGCCAACACCCAATTTAAAAATCATAATAGAAGAATATACACTTGGAAAAAGCCAGGCGATACTGCAAGGTATCAGATAGATTATATCATGGTTAAGCAAAGATTTAGAAATCAACTCGTGGACTGCAAAACTTACCCTGGAGCAGACATTGATAGTGACCATAATTTGGTGATAATAAAATGTAGATTGGGGTTTAAAAACCTGAAGAAAAGGTGTCAGATGAATCGGTGGAATTTAGAGAAGCTTGAGGAAGAGGAGGTAAAGAAGATTTTTGAGGAGGACATCACAAGAGGTCTGAGTAAAAAAGATAAGATAGAAAATGTAGAAGAAGAATGGGAGAATGTTAAAAAGGAAATTCTTAAATCAGCAGAAGCAAACTTAGGCGGAATAAAGAGAACTGGTAGAAAACCTTGGGTTTCAGACGATATATTGCAGCTGATGGATGAACGTAGAAAATATAAGAATGCTAGTGATGAAGAAAGTAAAAGGAACTATCGGCAATTAAGAAATGCTATAAACAGGAAGTGCAAACTGGCGAAAGAAGAGTGGATTAAAGAAAAGTGTTCAGAAGTGGAAAGAGAAATGAACATTGGTAAAATAGACGGAGCATACAGGAAAGTTAAGGAAAATTTTGGGGTACATAAATTAAAATCTAATAATGTGTTAAACAAAGATGGTACACCTATATATAATACGAAAGGTAAAGTCGATAGATGGGTGGAATATATTGAAGAGTTATACGGAGGAAATGAATTAGAAAATGGTTTTATAGAGGAAGAAGAGGAAGTTGAGGAGGATGAAATGGGAGAAACAATACTGAGATCTGAATTTAAGAGAGCATTAAAAGATTTAAATGGCAGAAAGGCTCCTGGAATAGACGGAATACCTGTAGAATTACTGCGCAGTGCAGGGGAGGAGGCGATTGATAGATTATACAAACTGGTGTGTAATATTTATGAAAAAGGGAAATTTCCGTCAGACTTCAAAAAAAGTGTTATAGTAATGATACCAAAGAAATCAGGGGCAGATAAATGTGAAGAATACAGAACAATTAGTTTAACTAGTCATGCATCAAAAATCTTAACTAGAATTCTATACAGAAGAATTGAGAGGAGAGTGGAGGAAGTGTTAGGAGAAGACCAATTTGGTTTCAGGAAAAATATAGGGACAAGGGAAGCAATTTTAGGCCTCAGATTAATAGTAGAAGGAAGATTAAAGAAAAACAAACCAACATACTTGGCGTTTATAGACCTAGAAAAGGCATTCGATAACGTAAACTGGAATAAAATGTTCAGCATTTTAAAAAAATTAGGGTTCAAATACAGAGATAGAAGAACAATTGCTAACATGTACAGGAACCAAACAGCAACAGTAGCAATTGAAGAACATAAGAAAGAAGCCATAATAAGAAAGGGAGTCCGACAAGGATGTTCTCTATCTCCGTTACTTTTTAATCTTTACATGGAACTAGCAGTTAATGATGTTAAAGAACAATTTAGATTCGGAGTAACAGTACAAGGTGAAAAGATAAAGATGCTACGATTTGCTGATGATATAGTAATTCTAGCCGAGAATAAAAAGGATTTAGAAGAAACAATGAACGGCATAGATGAAGTCCTACGCAAGAACTATCGCATGAAAATAAACAAGAACAAAACAAAAGTAATGAAATGTAGTAGAAATAACAAAGATGGACCACTGAATGTGAAAATAGGAGGAGAAAAGATTATGGAGGTAGAAGAATTTTGTTATTTGGGAAGTAGAATTACTAAAGATGGACGAAGCAGGAGCGATATAAAATGCCGAATAGCACAAGCTAAACGAGCCTTCAGTAAGAAATATAAGTTGTTTACATCAAAAATTAATTTAAATGTCAGGAAAAGATTTTTGAAAGTGTATGTTTGGAGTGTCGCTTTATATGGAAGTGAAACTTGGACAATCGGAGTATCTGAGAAGAAAAGGTTAGAAGCTTTTGAAATGTGGTGCTATAGGAGAATGTTAAAAATCAGATGGGTGGATAAAGTGACAAATGAGGAGGTATTGCGGCAAATAGATGAAGAAACAAGCATTTTGAAAAATATAGTTAAAAGAAGAGATAGACTTATAGGCCACATACTAAGGCATCCTGGAATAGTCGCTTTAATTTTGGAAGGACAGGTAGAAGGGAAAAATTGTGTAGGCAGGCCACGTTTGGAATATGTAAAACAAATTGTTAGGGATGTAGGATGTAGAGGGTATACTGAAATGAAACGACTAGCACTAGATAGGGAATCTTGGAGAGCTGCATCAAACCAGTCAAAGGACTGAAGACAAAAAAAAAGAGTCAAGCAGTGGTCAACAGGAAGGAGCGTCTTCCTCTTACCTGGTAACCTAAAGGAGTTGACAAATCGGCTTGGGCTTGCACTATACATACTTACACAGAATCATGATACTGGTTTAAGTGGCTTTATCAATATACATGAGAGAAAACTTCAATCAACTCTTAGCGGGCTGCAGGCATTGTTAGAAATTTCAGCTTCATTAAATTTAATAACACAGGTGAGACAGACAGACGAACCACATATAGTCGATATGAAAAACATCTTAGAAGAAAAATTAACAGATGAAGAACAGATTTAGTTTGCAACAAATAAGTGGCCAACTGTCCTGTCAATATATGTACAACAGGTGACCAATGCAGGATCAACTGAGGGTGATATCTGCCAATTTAGAAACATAGAATGTCGGCAGGGTTACAGCTGCACAGTCTCCAGTGATTATGTCTAATTAAGTCAAAGGTTAAAATGCGTATACAGTTATGACTGTTTGCATTTTAACAGTATATTCTTAAAAAGAAAGACGAGGACTTAACACTTTTTTGCTGGTAAGGAGGATATATCAATTATTAATTACTTTTAATTGTTCTATTAAAGTATACCAGCAGAACCATGTTCAAGAAATTTATTATGACACATAAACTTTTGTTATTTCATTTCAATTTAATACTTTAGGTAGATTATAAAATAGCTACCCTTTGTAATGGGTACTATGATTTGACTTCCAGAAAATTTTGACATATCTTCACATTTCACATTCCCTGAACCCCAATCCACTGCTCAAAAGTTTATATACTCATATATATATATATAAATGTGTGTGTGTGTGTGTGTGTGTGTGTGTGTGTGTGTGTGTGTGTGTGTGTGTGTGTATGTGTGTATATATATATATATATATTTCACTTTCTTGTAGACATGATAACTACTGTAATTTTGCGCCAATAACTTTTAAATTGATACATAACATATAACAACCCAAAATCTTGATCCAGTTCATTAATGGGCAAAATCAAACCATTGGGGTAGAAATGGGGTTTTTTTCAAAAAAAATATATCGCTATAACTTTCTTATTAAGTAAAATATTGAATTTGTTTAAACTTCTTACTATTCTTTGGATAAGGGCGTGAAACTTACCTGAGTAAAGTTTTTTGATATCACTAAACATTGGCTCAGGGGGTGGAAAAATGGGGTTTCGAAGACAATAAAATCACACCTCCCTTAATGTTCACTTAGTTAATGTTAATGTTCACTCAGTTTAAAGTGGTTGTTAGACCTCTAAGTATTACCAAATAGAACAATTTTTGATATGACCAACCCTTACGGCAAGGGATGATCAAAATGTTGCTGGAATTGTTAAGAAGATGGGGCTTGTTGCATGCTAAACAAGTGAAACTTTTTTCACTTGTCATACTGAGTAAATTTGAAGTTTTTCTTAACTTTAAGGTGAATATCTTTTTCATCCCCTATTTAGCACTGGTGTAATCTACCTCCATCTTCCAGCGTGTCGAAAGGGATTTTTTATTTTAATTTTGTAAAGAAAATTTTTTTTTTTCTAGTATCAAGGAAGTAGAAATCTTTGTTTTCCACTTAAAAATTAGAGTACTTTCAAATTTCTATTAAAATTTTTCATAGATTTCCTTTGTTGTTATAATTTTCAAAAGAAATGCTAATATTTCTTTAAAATTGTATTATATAAATTTTAATTCATTTTACCCTGTGTTTTGTTTATTTTCAGAAAAATCATCCAACATTGCAATTGTTTTCTAAACATGACTATGATTCTGAAAAAGTTGGTTTATTGATGCAAAGAAGAAAATCAATCTAAAAAAAAATATTTAAAAATGTAAAACTGTAATACAGAGTGGTTCAAAGAAACGGGAAATTTTGAAAGTTGTGTTGGTAGCCGTGGGCAATTGGTACCACTTGATAAGTGGCGCCAGCCTCTCTATCTTAACCTGCCATTTAGTTGTTATGGATCCTTGGAGTGGTGCGAAACGTGCATTTGCTATCAAAGCGTTTTACAAAAACAATGACAGTGTGGAGGGAGCGCGTAGAGAATTTCGCCGTCATTCTAATCTGCGACGTCACGACCGTGTTCCATCGGTCAATCCGTCGTCTCTCAGCATCTTTACAATTGCATAGTTCAAGTGTTCGAAGAATGTTAGTGAAGGACTTGCAATACCATCCATACAAGTTGCAGATCGTCCAAGAACTGAAACCGAACGATGCAGTTGTGCGAGCACAATTCTGTAATGTAATGCTTCAGAAGATAAATGATAACGAAGAGTTTGTTCACGAACTGTGGATGTCAGACGAAGCGCATTTCCACCTCAGTGGATTTGTTAGCAAGCAAAATTTCAGATACTAGGCACAAGAAAATCCTACGCAGCTACACCAGCGTCCGTTGCACAGCCAGAAAGTGACCGTGTGGTGTGCTATGTCATCTTACGGTGTTATTGGCCCTTATTTTTTTGAGGATGACAATGGTCTTGCGATTACAGTGACGTCGGCTCGTTACGTAGCCATGCTTGAAACCTTTGTTGTGGAACAACAAAGAGATTTCCACCAATTCTTAACACAGCCTGGTTTCAACAAGACGGAGCAACGTCCCATACTGCACGAATATCGATGGCAGCTGTACGCCGATTGTTTGGACAACGTGTCATTTCACGAAATGGTGACATTAGATGGCCTCCCAGATCGCCTGATCTCTGAGCTTGCGATTACTTTTTGTGGGATCACCTTAAAAACAAAGTGTTCCACAGTAGACCTGCTACAACGGAAGAACTGAAGGCATAGATCCGAGAAGCAATTGCGGAAATTCCAGTTGAGATGTTACGTCAAACCATGAGCAATTTAACGAAGAGACTTCGTGAGTGTTTACGTAGAGGAGGTCACCTGAAAGATGTCATCTTTAAAAAATAAACTAAAATGTATGTATCCTAAAATGACAACATTTGTACAATTACATGAAATAAAATTCATTATCTAAAAAAAAAATGTTCATTAACGTTATTTAATTTTTTAATTTCCCGTTTCTTTGAATCACTCTGTATTTATAGTAGAAGTAATTTATTATAGTATATATTTATTCAGAAAAAAAACTTTAAATAACCCAATTATAAAACTATTTCAGGTAAAAACTGTAATTTTAAATTACAGCATTAAAGGAATTTTGATTTGTATGTTACCCATCATTTACTTGGTTTTTTTATCCAGAATTTTCAAAAAATATTTACTGAAATAGCATACAGTACAAAAAGTGAGTATAAAATATATTCAGGAACAAGAATAATTTCTTGAAAAATTAAAAAAAAAATCTGATGTGGACACTGCATGACTTACTTGTATGTCTATTAAATTACATATACACATTTTTTGCTGCATTTCATTTAAACTTATTTCATTTGAAAGTGAGATACGATTCTCCAATTCTTTAATAAAGTGGACAATTAAACAATTGCTGAAATATTAGTTTTTAATAACATCTAATATTTATACTATTATTAATTCAACAATCTTACATTATATATTAGAATAGAGTGAAAGTCCCTTTGCTACTCATATTACTAGATCAAAATATTCAGTTTTATTATTGGATTATATGGTGAATAATCAAAAATGAAAAAGAAGCAATCATACAGGACAAAATAAGATAACATGAAGAAATATATCTCAAAAAAACGACAAGAAGATGAATATGAAGAGCAAGAAAACATTAAGAAAAAGGGAGAATAAAAAAATTAAGAGAAGGTGATAAAAATAAACAAGAAAACGTTAAGATCAAGGAAAAAATAAAAAAGATTAAGAGAGGATGATGAATGTAAAGAGAAAAAAAATTTAAAACTATAGAACACGTACACAAATTAAGATCAAAAGAATTATGCCAAACCAAAGAGCGATTAAATGAATGGCAACAAAAAACAAATAAACGAAATGATGATCAATTCTGATGTAGGGAGAACATTGTCCGACAATATCAGAGGAGTAATGAACTAAAAGATAAGAATTTTTTGCAATTTATTAAACATCTAGCATGTTTACCTCAGTGTATATGTTGTTCTTGAGAGGGTCTATTTTTCAGTCCCTCTGTAGTTAACTTTACTGTAGATAAAATTAAACAGAAATTGAACTAGAAAATCCAAAAAGAAAATACGATTTTCAATTATTATAAATAATCAGATGTTTCACCAAATCTATTACATGTTCACCATTGATCTCTATATAACTGGACAGAGGATCCCATATATTGGAATTGGTAAAATTTGAAGCATAAACTATAGCAATAAATGAGTATTAGAACCGGTAGAACTAAATAAAATGAAACGACGCATGCACAGAGGTAAATATATGAGTAAGAATAAAACCACAATTTAAACCAATGCAGTAGAAGTGTTCTGATTTTGTATTTTGAACACTGATCTCTATATAACTACATATCTGATCTCTATATAAATTTTCTATAACTGCCTGTAAATTTCTGCTGGTGTTGTGAAAATGACTGTATTTTGGTTATCTGACTTGAGTAAAATAAACATCCTTACCATCACGAATATAGTTGCGCAAGCATACAGTGGTTTTATTTCATTTCCAGCTGCTCATTCTGCGGTGCTGGAGAATGCTTCAATATTGAACACTTAATTGTATTTTATGGTATAAGGATCCCCTATCCAGTTATATAGAGATCAGTGGGCGCAACTCAGAACGACTCAACCAACATCAACAACAATTTTCACATGCATAACTTCAAATACACTACTATAGAATATTTAAATTTTAATGAAATTTAACTATTAGTTTTGGAGGCTTTCAAGCCACAAATTTTACACCTGCTCGCACACACACACATATATATGCACACACACATATATATATATATATGCACACAGCACACACACACACACACAGAGAGAGAGAAATTAAATGTTGAGTGAATGGTATTTTCGTACTCCTCATATTTCAAAATTTACAGAAAATTTATTTTCGCTCCCACAAATCTCACTATGCGACCAAAAGTAATACGGTACTTTTTTCGAAAAGTCAGTAAAAAGTATTTTTGATTTTATAGTTTGGTGTAGTAGCATGTGACTTTGTATGTTGGTATCATGATACCATACTTTCACAACTGTTCAGTAAACAATAATAAAACAATGCCGTTAGTTTTGTAAGTTAGTGACTATTATTAGTAGTTAGTGGTTTGTGAATAGTTTTTTTTAGTGTAATTATTATTTTAACTTATTTAACCAAATGAATAAAATTTAAAAAATGATTGTTTCTTTACTGTATTTACAGACATTATGGACTTTATCCCAACGTTGGTAATGCTATAAATTTTAGCTTAGAAATAGATTAGGACGGTATATGAACTTAAACTTAAAATTTAAATGTGATAAATTTTAGGTAAGAAGTAAATTATGAATATGAACCTTAATTTTAGAACAGTTCTTTTCTTTATTATTTGGCCCCCATATGAATTTTTTAAATGTATATATAAATACGGAATTTTGCAGTGTGTTGTAATAAATATAATCGGGGCCAGTTTTAGTCATTCGATTATTTTATTACATTTATTATTTTTCAGCGCTTGTTCGTGTATTTAAAAACAAATTTAATTACATGTAATAAACCATTTAATTACATAATTTGTATGTTTATTTCATTTTTTGCCCTAATTAAACATTTCGTTATTTGATTTGTAAATTGCTAACAAGTCTAAAATTTGTAAATGTTGGATTTATGCACTTAATCACAAAATATTTAATTGATTACTAAATAGTTTTGTATTCTTTTATAAAAGAATAAATGATTTTATTTGTTCATAATTTTTCTTTAAAAATGTCTATTTCATTTATTTATTTTTTTTATGGTGAGTTGAGAATGTTTTTATTTTTGTCTATATCAGCATTGTTATAAATGAGAATGGAACTTTATAAAAATGAAGATCCACCATTTACTGAACAGTCAGTATCATTGATAGTAATCAATACAATACAATTGGTTTATGTTAAATTGTTATCATCAGTATCTACATTGGTCATATTCCTGTTAAGTATGGTCTCTGTGTACATTATTTAAAAATTTAAATGGATAGTATCCAAATGACATTTAGAGTTTGAAAGTTTATTTTATTAATTAAAATCAGTCAAACAATATTTTATTCTGATTTGTATGTAATACATTATATTTATTAGACAAATTGTGAGATAAAAATAGATAGAAGTCCATATGAGTTAACATGTGGTAAATATAAAACATTACTACAAAATAATTTACAGTTCAGAAGGCACTATAAAAATTATTTTGAGTCCTTATTTATGTACACATTGAATGGAGTGCAGGTAATTCAGGGTTTTTAAAAAAACTTTTTAATCAGTATTATTTAAAAATTCCTCAAAAGACGAATATTGTTATTGTAGCTTGTAAAAGAAAATTTCAATTTTATTTTAATTAAATGGTACTTGTTGGTTACCTGCACACTACATGCTTGTCATGTATTGTGGTTTAGCTGCATTGTTATGTATTTTTACTGATTATATTAGCTTAGATAATGATTAGAAAATGTTTATTTCTAATGAAATAAACACACAACTGTACTTTTTATATTTTGTAACAGAAAATTATTATTAAGTAAAAGTGAAGCAGTTATTTTACTAATATTGTGTATAAAATTAGAACATTAAAATTACAACAAAAATTAATTAAGTAATTAAAAATGGTAGCAAAACATAAGATCCTTTCTCATCAAAGAAATTGCAAAAAAGTGAATCTTTTTGTTGTGTGGAATAAAATACTTTGTTATTATGAATAATTTAAAAAAAATAAAAGTGCAGAATGCTGAATAAAAATTTAAAAGGTTCTTACATATAACATTATTTTTGTATTAAAAAAACATGTGGATAAAAAAGTAATGCATTAAAAATCTGTGGATAAATGGACCATAAAATACATCACATCTAAAAGTGAGTTAATATCAGTCATTTAAATTCAAATTTATTATGTAGTACATCAGTTATTAGGTAAAATAAGTTTCAGCAAATCTTTTCTAAGTATATTTTAAAAGTAACAAATTAATAATAAAATTTCTGAAAATTCAGTAAAGGTTTTTTCTATTGTTGTGTTTCATTTTAAGTTATAATTTTAAAAAAAATTTCCTGAAGGATTTTTTAAATTTCCCAAACCGACTGCAAGTTTCATAACCTTATCTTTATTATACATCCCATGTCAGATTTTGAAGGGATTTTTTAACCCTGCAACTTACTGCATATTTTTATAATAACTTAATATATTAATAACTTACCATAAAATATAATCTTATAATAATTAATTAATATATAATATAATTTAATAATAATAGTATAGTTTAATATAATTATTATATTAAACATCTGTTTTTTAGAAAAGTGTGTAAAAGTCGCATAACTTTGCATAGTTTTTTCTAGACTACTATTTAGGAGAAAAACAAGCCCAAAATCTTTAAGCTTATTTATTTATAAGTGAATAAGTTCTTAGCCTTAATAATTTTGTATATCGGCCATGAGATACTTTGGATTAATTTTATTGCAATTTTTGGTTATGGAATTCTTTTGCTCACAGAGTTTCTTGCAAAGGATGTTGACTAATTGGTGGTTTCATGGAAGCAGTAAGTTTTTCATTTTCGATAAATTTTATAGATCAGAAATTTTCTATAGGTTTTGTACAGGATTATCGTGTGGGTTTCGTGGTTGCCTAGCTAAAATACTAAATTCCTGGTCATTGAGGCAGTTCAAGACTGATTTCACTGTATACTTTGGATATTCATCCAGATGGAAAATGATTTCACTGTATGGCAAAAAAAATTTTACAGGAGTTAAATTTCATGTATATTTATTTCTGTATAAAATTTCCGCATTGTATGACAAACAGTTATCCAAGACACAATTAATTACCTGTAGATAATAGTCCTTCATATAAATAGTCCTTCCACTTCTTGTTTTTTATTCAAAAATTTTAATTTGATTACATTCTTTATACTCAGTTTACTGCAAAATCTCAATCACAATTGTTATTGGGCTGTTTAAATAATGCTAAAGACAACGTCCCTTGTAACTGATTGACTTAAATTTTTTAATCGTTTGCCCTATTTAGCCAATAAATAAGAAATTTTTTACAATACAAAAAGATTTTTTTGTCTTACAGTTTTAATTTAGGGTCCGATGAGAATAAATGCTAACCAAAAGTATATAAGCCTCTAAAAGATATTGAACTATGAAAAAAATTTATTCTACTCTTAGTTTAAATTTTTAGATACATATCTCCTATTTCCTTGTTTGTTATCAAATTTAAATGGAAACAGTGATCCATATTTAGAAGTCATCATTCAAGATTTCATAGAGTGGTTTACCCAGACTGAAGATATTAAGCTAAATTTCATGTAAAAAGAAATTAGGCTTATTATCCCCCAAT
This sequence comes from Lycorma delicatula, assembly GCF_047948215.1. Lineage (NCBI taxonomy): Eukaryota > Metazoa > Arthropoda > Insecta > Hemiptera > Fulgoridae > Lycorma > Lycorma delicatula. The sequence goes on from NC_134455.1 coordinate 136,875,042, forward strand.
CATGAATGAAATAGGCAAAATTCATAACCAGAGTGTCACTAATGTGGTGGAATCATCTAATTTCATCCCTTTATGGGGGTTCCATATAAACCCTTGATTAAACACAATCAGATAGTAACTTAGCTACCCAAGGGACATTAAATTATGTAAAATAGTTTACCTGGTTTCCATTGTTATTACAAAACTACAATTATCCTGCGGAAGTGCCTATTCAAATGTTAATTTATAGTTGGATCTTCTAGTTACAATCAGGGATAAAAATAAAACAAATTTTATTTTGTTTTCAGTCATTTGACTGGTTTGATGCAGCTCTCCAAGCTTCCCTATCTAATGCTAGTTGTTTCATTTCGGTAAACCCCCCAACATTCTACATCCCTAACAATTTGTTTTCCATATTCCAAATGTTGCCTGCCTCCACAATTTTTCCTACCTATTTGTCCCTCCAATATCAAAGCAACTATTCCAGAGTGCCTTAAGATGTGGCTTATAAGTCTGTCTCTTCTTTTAACTATATTTTTCCAAATGCTTCTTTCTTCATCAATTTGTCGCAACACCTCTTCATTTCTCACATTATCCACCCACCTGATTTTTAACATTCTCCTATAGCACCACATTCCTAAAGCTTTCTAGATCTTTTCTTCTTAGGTTACCCTGATCGTCCAAGTTTCACTTATACATAAAGCTACACTCCAAAAATGTACTTTCAAAAATGCTTTCCTGATGTTTGAATTAATTTTTTATGTAATAACATTATATTTCTGACTGAAAGGTCGTTTCACCGGTGCTATTTGGCATTTATATTGTTCTTGCTTCGTCCATCTTTAGCAATTATACTTCCCAAATAACAAAATTCTTCTACCTCCATAGTCTTTTCTCGTCCTGTTTTTATATTCAGCAGTCCATCTACTTTATTTCTACTACATTTCATTACTTTTATTTTGTTCTTATTTATTTTCATGTGGTAGTTCTTGCGAAGGACTTAATGTTATTCATTGTTTCTTCTAATTCTTTCTTACTCTTGGCTAGAATTACTATATCATCAGCAAATCGTAGCATCTTTATCTTTTCACCTTGCACTCTTACTCCAGATCTAACTTGTTCTTTAACCTCATTAACTGCTAGTTCTATGTAAAGTTTAAAAAGTAACGGGGGTAGGGAATATCCTTGTCTGACTCCTTTTTTTATTATGCTTCTTTCATATGTTGTTCAATTATTAATGTTGCAGTTTGGTTCCTGTAAAAGTTAGCAATTGTTCTTCTATCTCTATACTTGAACCCTAAATTTTATAAAATGCTGAACATTTTATTCCAGTGTATGTTATCAAATGCCTTTTCTAAGTCTAAATGACATGTATGTTGGTTGTTTTTCTTTAATCTTCCTTCTACTATTTATCTGAGCACTAATTGCTTCCCTAGTTCCTATACTTTTCCTGAAACCAAGTTGATCTTCTCCTAACACTTCTTCCTCTCTCCTCTCAATTCTGTACAGAATTCTAGTTAAGATTTTTGATGCATGGCTAGTTAAGCTAATTGTTCTGTATTCTTCACATTTATCTGCTGCTGCTTTCTTGGTATCATGACTATAACACTCTTTTTGAAGTCTGATGGAACTTTCCCTTTTTCATGAATATTACACACCAGTGTGTATAATCTATCTATCGCTTGTTCACCTGCTGCAATAATTCTGCAGGTATCCAATCTATCCCAGGAGATTTTCTGCTATTCAAATCCTTTAATGCCCTGTTAAATTCAGATCTCATTATAGTATCTCCCTTTTCATCCTCTTCGACTTCCTCTTCTTGCTCTATAACCCTTCAGTCTCTTAATTCATTTTCTCCATATAACTCTTCAATATATTCCACCTACCTATCAACAGTTTCTTATTTTCTTTCTAGTTATAAATTTGTGTACCATCTTTATTTAACACATTGTTAGATTTTAACTTATGTACCACAAAATTTTCCTTATCTTTCCTGTTATGCTCTGTCTATTTTACCAATGATCATTTCTCTTTCCACTTCTGAACACTTTTCTTTAATCCAGTCTTCCAAAACAAACTATTGGATAATTAACAATGAAGAATTTAATAATTGCAAAAACTTATCATTAGACACATTTTGAGAGTTGAGTTCTTTTGAACTCATTGGCGTTTTAAAGTTTTTATAAATATATTATCTAAATTCTATACTAGTAAATCTCTTGAGTTTTTTGTTCACGCTAATCTCAGAATTTATGGAACCATTTTCTATGCAATGCTGTACACTTGTAGCAGGTGCGGAGCAGAAGGTTTTTCATTTTGCTTGATATCAGTATGTTAAAAGGAACTGGCTCTATTATAAATTTTATTCATTTATCTAATTGACACACTCATAAGTTAGTTCAACAGTGTGCCATTACTCGCTTCAGCCCTCTGTTTAAAGGAAGCTATCTTAAGATTATTTAAAAACATTTATTTCTAATCTGTGTATCACATTGTACTATTGTTGACATTCATCTGGTTATTTTCATGTTCAGTAGGTATAGGGAATTATCACCTGCATACATTAGAATCATGGGAAAACTCTTCAACTTTTGAATATATTTAGTAGAAGTAGAAACTTTCCCACACTTATCATATAGCCAGTACTTAGTTTACTTAGCCAGTATTAGCAAGGCTTTTTTTTTATTAAGTTCGGTTCTTGAAAGTCATCAGTAAGAAATGTATACCATACATATAATTACATATGAAATAGTGTTTCTTCTTTTGTGTAGCTCTGCAAACCAAAAAGATGATCTTTTAGGAAGATTTCTGCAGAGGTAGTAAAAAAGAGCTAATAAAACATAAGAAAGCTAATACAACTCATAAAGCTAATGAAACTTAAGAATTGTAAAATGCAAAATTGAATAGTTGTTTCAGTTATAATCCAGTTATTGACTATGCAGAAGAAACAGATATCTGGTTACCCAGTGTGATTGCCCTTATTGTAAATTTTTAAAATGGAAAGGCAAGTCACACAGATTATGTTGCTCCACGGGGAGAAGTGCAGTTAGTTCCCACACTTACTTAGCCAGAACCATTAAATTTATTATTAAATGGAGAACATCTTTCGTCAAACTTTTGATCGTATAATGCAGCTTTTCAATTTACATTATTTGGAGCCCAGTGAAACAGTCAAAGGAAGCTTTATGCCTACTCTCAAAATTCAAGAGCTAGTGTTTTACCACATAGGATCATTACTTTCCATACAAAAGGAAGTAAGGAATTTCTGTACACATGGAAAAAGCCAGGTGATACTGCAAGGTATCAGATAGATTATATCATGGTTAAGCAAAGATTTAGAAATCAACTCGTCGACTGCAAAACTTACCCTGGAGCAGATATTGATAGCGACCATAATTTAGTGATAATGAAATGTAGATTGGGGTTTAAAAACCGGAAGAAAAGGTTTCAGAAAAATCGGTAGAATTTAAAGAAGCTTGATGAAGAGGAGGTAAAGAAATTTTTGAGGACATCGCAAGAGGTCTGAGTAAAAAAGATAAAGTAGAAAATGTAGAAGAAGAATGGGAGAATGTTAAAAAATTTAAGAATGGGAAATTCTTAAATCAACAGAAGCAAACTTAGGCGGAACAAAGAGAACTGGTAGAAAACCTTGGATTTCAGACGATGTATTGCAGCTGATGGATGAAAGTAGAAAATATAAGAATGCTAGTGATGAAGAAACTAAAAGGAACTATAAACAATTAAAAAATACTATAAACAGGAAGTGCAAACTAGCGAAAGAAGAGTGGATTAAAGAAAAGTGTTAAGAAGTGGAAAGAGAAATTAACATTGGTAAAATAGACGGAGCATACAGGAAAGGTAAGGAAATTTTTGGGGTATGTTCAGTTTTTGGTCAAGGTCGCAGACACAACGTTGTTCGAGAAACCACAGTTTTGCAGATTTCGCATTAACGCACTAGGTTTTGTCAACAAATCAGTGAATGGTGTTATAAACAACATAATCCAAGGTTGTTTATTATTACAATTCTGACCTGTGTGCAATTGCCGTTACCAGCTGCCGCCAGTCTGCTCTCTGTGTGCATTGGGTGTGTTAGCTTCGGTGCTGTGCACATTGTTCTTTTGTTGTCAATATATCGTCGCGTCAAACTCTTAACAAGATTTTAGTTTTCTGAAGACTTTATTTAATGTTTTACTTTCTGCTCATGGCTGTTTCTGTATTGTCGGAAAAGCTAGAATTAGATTATTTTTTTAAGTGAAATGTGCTCGGTAAGGCTCGTTGTGCTATGTGTTTTCATACTGTGAGTTAAAATTATGTCTGAATTACTGTTTTTATTTTGTGAATGTAATAATTATTCTCGATTAAGTCTTCTCTTCTTGTGTTTCTAGTATAATTATAAATTAAACTAACTTCAAATAATGCTGATGTGCTGTTTTATGTGTTTTTTTCTTATTCGTAATCACTACCCAGTCCAAACCATCAGATCCTCTCAGAACAGAGTACATAAACTAAAATCTAATAATGAGTTAAACAAAGATGGTACACCGAATTATAATACGAAAGGCAAAGTCGATAGGTGGGTGGAATATATTGAAGAGTTATACGGAGGAAATGAATTAGAAAATGGTGTTATAGAGGAAGAAGGGGATGAAAGGAGAGAAACAATACTGAGATCTGAATTTAAGAGAGCATTAAAAGATTTGAATGGCAGAAAGGCTCCTGGAATAGACGGAATATCTGTAGAAATACTGTGCAATGCAGATGAGGAAGCGATTGATTGATTATACGAACTGGTATGTAATATTTCTGAAAAAGGGGAAGTTCCATCAGACTTCAAAAAGAGTGTTATAGTCATGATACCAAAGAAAGCAGGAGCAGATAAATGTGAAGAATTCAGAACAATTAGCTTAACTAACCATGCCCCAAAGATCTACTAGAATTCTATGTACTAGAATTCTGTACAGAAAAATTGAGAGGAGAGTGGAGGAAGTGTTAGGAGAAGACCAATTTGGTTTCAGAAAAAGTATAGGGACAAGAGAAGCAATTTTAGGCCTCAGATTAATAGTAGAAGGAAGATTAAAAAACTAACCATCATACTTGGCATTTATAGACCTAGAAAAGGTATTCGATAATGTAGACTGGAATAAATGTTCAGCACTTTAAAAAAATTAGGGTTCAAATAGAAGAACGATTGCTAACATTTACAGAAACCAAACAGCAACAGTAATAATTTAAGAACATAAGAAAGAAGCTGTAATAAGAAAGGGAGTCTGACAAGGATGTTCCCTAGCCTCGTTACTTTTTAATCTTTCCATAGAACTACCAATTAATGATGTTAAAGAATAATTTAGATCCGGAATAACAGTACAAGATGGAAAGATAAAGATGCTACGATTTGCTGATGATATAATAATTCTAGCTAATAGTAAAAAGGATTTAGAAGATACATTGAACGGCTTGGCTGTATGTCCTATGCAAGAACTATCGCATGAAAATAAACAATAACAGAACGAAAGTAATGAAATGTACTAGAAATAACTATGATAGACTGAACACTGAATGTAAAAAAGAGAAAAGATTATGGACATAGAAGAATTTTGTTATTTGGGAAGTAGGATTACTAAAGATGGACGAAGCAGAAGCGATATAAAATCCCGAATAGCACAGGCAACGAACTTTCAGCTAAAAATATAATTTGTTTACATCAAAAATTAATTTAAATGTCAGGAAAAGATTTTTGAAAAAGGAAGAGGTGAAAAAACAAAATCAAAGAAAACAAAAAAAACAAAGGAAGAGGTGTAGCGGAAAATTGATGAAGAAAGAAGCATTTGGAAAAATATAGTTAAAAGAAGAGACAGACTTATAGGCCACATACTAAGGCATCCTGGAATAGTCGCTTTAATATTAGAGGGTCAGGTAGAAGAAAAAAATTGTGCTGGCAGGCAACGTTTGGGATATATAAAACAAATTGTTAGAGATGTAGGGGGTATACCGAAATGAAACGACTAGCAGTAGATAGGGAATCTTGGAGAGCTGCATCAAACCAGTCAAATGACTGAAGACAAAAAACAAAAGAAGTTCTAAAATTTTTACAGGTGTATTTTATAAGACTATTTACAGCAAGCTGAAGCAAGAATAGTTCATATTCATAATCTAGATAAAACATAAGTAACAGACTTCAAAATTTATTTTATGCATTCAATCCATATGTTAAACTGCAAAGTACTATTTATTGAATATGTAACATCTGCGAATAAAAATCAGCACAATATTGTTATTCATGCTGATAGAAAATAAAATAATAAAGAGCATTGACGCCGCTACAATTCACCTTTAATTTTTTGCAGGGGAGTAGATGGTTAACATTTTACACTAAAATTTTAATACTCATACTGGGTTTCAAACTAAGAAAGTTTTATTCTTATAGACTCATCATAAGAAAAGATGAGTACAGTCATTTAACTTGTTTCAAACAGCTTCTGAATCAATATATTGTTGTTATATATGCTAAGACAGACATGGAAAGACTTATACACATTTGCACATATCAAACTCAGCTAAGAGCTGGAAATTACATACATTTACAAGATGCATTACGAAATTTTGTATAATTTAGGCTTCTTAGTCATTTTACCCGAGGTACACAGTATATGCATGAGTGAATTACAAGATGCTTTTTGCTATGTACACAAATCTTGTACCCTGATTTATTTATTACATTCACTACAAATAGTAAGTGATCCATGAGTTACTTAAAGGGTTTTCGGCTTGAGATCAACATGATTTAGTAACACACATAATTTATTGAGGTTGAGAAAACTGATAGATTTGTTAGTTAAGAAAGAATTTTTGGCCTGGTTGTCAGCTACATGTACAGCATTGAATGGCAGAAATGAGATTTGCACATGCGCATATTTTGCTCTGGTTAGAAGAAAAAATAAGACCAGATCACAAAGATTTTATAATTAGTACAGAGATGGCTGACCCTGATAAAGTGCCTTATGATATAGTCAAAACACATATGATTCATGGACCAAATGGAACAATTAATGCTAGGTCACCAAACATGAAGGAGAGGCATATGATTGCTAAATCATTTACAAAAAAAACTACCAAAATTGATGATGGCTTACTAAGTACTGAAGAGGGAGAGGTTTTCAATGTGAAATCCATTTAAGAGAAGAGACTTTGACAGTTGACAATAGTGGGTAGTTCCTTTCTCGCCAGTGGTTTTATTAAATTTTGGTTCCCACATCAATGTTGAATTGGTACCAGTGTCAAATTCATTAAATATATGTGTGTAAATACCTGAATAAAAGCTCTGATTTAGCTACAGTTGGTATACATGATTTTTACAGTGAGTTATAACAATTTCAAATATGAAGCTGTGTGGAGAATCTTTTCTTTCCCTACACATAAGCATTTTCCACCTGTTATTCATATGGATGAACATCTCAAAAATGGGTAGAGAATTTATTTTCATGAAGGTAATTTACACGAAAAAAAAAAAATGGAAAATCCAAGAAACACAACTCTCATGGCATTTTTTCAGTTGTGTTGGGAAGATGACTGCCAAAGCTTTGTTATACAAAGAAGTATCACAAATTACCTTTCAATAGACAGTCAGGAAAATTTAAGCTTAGACATTCAAGGAAAATTTCATTTCGTCTTATTGTTAGAAGGGCGTGAGAATGTGTATTGTGAACACATATTGGATTGAGTATATACAGTTCATCAAAACAATCATAAATATTATTTTCTTCATTTATTTCTGTATAATGTACGTGGCCCAGCTTCATATGAAAATATCAATCCTGTCTATAATGTAATTCATCCAACGTTTTACGTTACATTCAAGCTCTTGAACTTTTAGAATGTCACTCATTGGAATGATATATTGTCCGGGGAAAATTTATTTGCCAAAATGAGAGAACATTTTGCAATAATTCTGTTATTCTACAGTCTTTCAAACCCAGATGCATTACGACCATTTCTCTGAAGATTTGATTCAAGATATTGCGCATCAAATTCCTGATTCTGATTTGAGTTCATACAAGGAAATATTAAAAATAATTACTATTTTTACTAGGTTTTGTTACTTGAATCACAGTAATCCAGTAGGTCAATATGGACTACCAACTCTGTAGACTGCTGTGCATGCATTTCAAAAGAATATCTTTCTGAAACCACTTACAACAGACAACAATTTTTTTCTACAGTCTGAGAGAATGAAAGATTACTGACAGACAAAGAAATATATATCAATTAATTTTTCAAAGTGTATATTGTAAATTTGGATGCGCATTTCTCCTTGAAAATACCAGGTTGTACAGATAAAACATTTTTAATCAAATGATTCTCTTGAAGTGAAGAAATGCAGGCAGGATCACATTAGCAGAAGCTTCCTCAGGAATAACTGCTACATTATTACCTGGTGGAAAAACAGCTCATTCCTTATTCAAAATATCAATAGATATGAATTGCAATGAATTTCCAGTTTGCAATATTTTCAAAAATAGTGCTAAATTGGATTTGATAATAAATGCAAACTTGGTTGTTTGGGGTGCCACAGTATGGCCCATAAAAAAAATCAGTAAATGCTCTCGATTGAACTATATGAGATTTGCACAATGACAACAGATTCATGGGTGGTATAAATTTTTCTTTGGAGATTTGAGACAAACATTGTTCATTGGTAGGCAAAGTATCAAAGCTGATGAAGTAAATGCTTGCATTAAACGATCGAATGTATGACGTTCTGTTTAAACAGTATCACGTAACTATAAAAGTGAGGTTCAGCTTGGTGGCAATGCAGATTAGGCAAAGTATCAAAGCTGATGAAGTAAATGCTTGCATTAAACGATCGAATGTATGACGTTCTGTTTAAACAGTATCACGTAACTATAAAAGTGAGGTTCAGCTTGGTGGCAATGTAGATTTTCACAAATTTTCTACTGCTTTATTAAATCTTGGAGATGCTAAAATACCAGAGACAGATAGAACAATATATTTACTGCCATCATTTTGTTGTACAGTTTCTTCGATGGTGGAGTTGATCAAAAAGGTTTATGGACTTATTAAGTATATAAATTTACATGATGATGCCTTATTATGTGAGCGTATAATACTAGCACCAAGAAATGAACAAATAAATGCTATAAATAGCAGCATACTGAAAGAATTTCTACGAGATGAAAGAATATATTATTCCATTAATACAGTTTTGAGTGAAGAAGATGTAGTTCATTACCCAACTGAGTTCTTGAATTCTTTATCAGTATCAGAATTAACAACTCCCACATTAAAATTAAAAGTAGGTGTTTCGGTTATACTCATGAGAAATCTGATCCCACCACAGTTATGAAATAGAACTCAATTGAAAGTTAAGTTTCCAAAATAAGCATATCATCAAAGCGACTATTTTGACTGGCTGTGGCAAAGGAGAAACTGTGTTTATCCTTATAATTCCAATCATACCAAATAACTTTCCATTTCATGTTAAAAGTTTCCAGTTAATATATGTTTTGCTATGACGATCAATAAGTCACAAGGTCAAACATTACATACAACTGTACAGCTAGTGTAGATTTATGAGCTGCTTGCTTTTTTCATGGGCAGCTATATGTGGCATGTTCTAAAGTAAGCAAGAGCAGTGAACTCTTCATTTGCTTTGATAATGGAAGAATTAAAAATTTGATTTATTATGAGGAACTGGTGTAAAAATGTATATAAAAACACTATTTGCATTATTCTACAGAAATAAAGTTTTTATCTATTTCTCTATATGAATCATGTTACTCCATATTTATGAATATCTCAAAATTGAAATTACTGATTTTACACATTGAGGACACATGAATGATGAATCTATTATTTCATACTTTGAATATTCATAAATCATAATAAGAAATAACTTACACGTACTGTTTACAATTTATAAACTCGCAATTGCTACACAATCATAATAAATGAGTGAAGCTGCCGGTACTTGCTGATATTATTTAAAACTCAAGATCTATCTATTGTATTTCTTTTCCTTATTAATAATGTCATTAAATACATTTTTGTTGAAAAATTTTTTTAGTTTACCATTAAAAATATTATTATCAAATTTTTTACAGATAAATATTTAACAGTTTTCAGTGCTTTTTGTTGGAAGTATTTAAATTGATTTTGTATGGTTTTCCTCCTTTTTTCAGATGTCTGACAAGCCACTTCCAAAATCAGAAGGTCTAATATCAGAAACTGGACCTGATAAAATTGAGGAAACTGTATGTTTGTTTTTGCCCCATTTTCTCACTGAGCATAATACAACATTTGAACACGTAAGTTTTTTTTTAATAATTAAATGGTTATTATTGATTTTATTTCATTAAAAATTAATGAAATAAAATAAATATACAGTGTGTTTGTAGAATAACATTGAGGTTTCAAACAGTCATAGTTTGGAACAAAGAATGACGGACACATGTATTCCTCAAAATAGAGAAACTTCAAGAATCTATCCTGTTCAGTAGATATTGATTTGTATTCCTTTAGTTGTGCCACAGATATCTAAACTACATTTAACCTCTTGCCATGCACTACAGAGGATATTGATAAGGTAAATAACCACTGAACCATAGCTTCAGTGGTTCATTTTAAATGGTTCAAAATTCTTATTTGAGCAGAACATTTGTGTCTCTTTTCATAAACCTACAAATAATAATTCGTTAGGCTAAGCTCTAAGGTATCCAAAAGGATAATAAGATGTAGGGATAATAATCCAGGATACCATGCTTCTTGTCTGACCCATTGGTGAAGAAGTGTGTAATCTGGAATCCTGCAATTGTGGGATATTTACCATATCCAGGAAGTTGTTTCCTATTATATTTTTTCGCAAAAGAGAAGGACCAGTCACTTTGCATCATGCAGTTGCAAACCACACAACGTTTGGGCTATCACACTGATGTTCCGTACTGACATGTGAATCTCCCAGTACCCTACATTTGAACATTAAGCCATGTACTCATCCTAATGATACTTGAAATGTGCTTCATCATTAAAAATAAATCTTTTAAAAAATTTTGATCTGAATTCATTGAACCTTCCTCTGCGAGGTAATGATGGTGACTAACAAATTTCATGCCACTTAACCTTGCACTGGTAGTAGAATTTGCTTACATATTAAAACGTTGGATAGCTTGTTTTTATTTATATTTCCTGTTTCTGCCATGCCTTGTTCCAAAACTATGACTGTTTGAAATCAACCCATTATTTTACAGAAACACTGTGTTGCTTCATCAAATTAATTTTTTTTCTGAATTCCAGAAAATTGATGACATTCACTGTTCTGGACAACAGAAGGATGATGTTGGTGATAAAAATGTTTCAACAGACCCTCTAGCAAATGATGGGATCAATTTTATTAAATTTGAAGATTATAAAATTAAAAGTGAAATGGTAAGATGATAATTTTAGCTTTTTTTAATGGCACCTAATGCAATGTCATCATTTTTACTGAGAAACAACTTCACTTTTGTCTTTCACAAAATAGTCTACAACAAAAACCATGTTTGCAAATAAACTGGAAAGCAAGATTTTGTTTCAAAAATCTTATTTAAAATCTAATAGAAGGAAAGTTGGTAGTAATGCTTTTACTTTTCAAATGGAACATTTTAAATAGTGTAATATTTTCTTAAAGTAATCCCTTATACTCAGAATACAGAAAAGAATTTCTGGCTTACATAAACTAGAAAAACAGAAACTAGTTTCCATTATTCAAGCATCATTTAATTAGTGCCTTCAAATAACACTGAAGACTTTTGCCTCCAGGAATCATTCCTTAAGTCTGCCAATTTACATGATACTGTTACACTGTAATGGTATCATATACAGAATGGCAGTATATGATACTACCATTCAACGACACCTGAAAAGACCACATACCCAGAGGGGGGTACCCCAGATAGAGGCAAGGCATGGAGAAGACCTAGTCCCAGCTGTCCGGATAGTACTGCTGGGAATGGCATAGCCGGGCCTTCCTTTGGTTCGGCTATGCCAGCCGGATGGTTAGAGGCAGGGCCCCCCCCCAGAGCTGAGCTGAGCTGTGCTGAATAAGCAAGTCCGGCCATGGTAAGGAGAGTTAAATGGAAGAAGGAGGAGATAAAAAGTATTATATCGTCAACTGCTTCTCTCTTAAGATAGTTGGTGGTCTACTTAAAGATTAAGTTGTCATGATTACTTAAGAGGTTAAGTTAATATCAGTTTTAATTTTGTAAATGTATTAAATACTTGTAAGTTCACTTTTCTTTTGGTTTCAAAGGTAAGATTTTTAAATATATTTACTTCCATTTTAGAGCATGGATGAATCTCCTCTAGTAGATGATGCTCCATTAAAGCTTGAATTTGGAGAATCAATTTACACCAACTGTGAAGAAAGAAGATGTCTGATAATGAAAGTGAAATATTACTTGATAAATTGTAGTAAACTTTTCTTGTCTCTACAATAGTGAGATTAGATGTGTAAATTATTCATTGTAATTTAATAATTAAAAATAGTAATTGATTTTTTTTTATTGAATATTGAGTGAAGTTGCAGTTGATCAACAGATATATAATACCATGTTACCTGCTTTGTTATGCTTACAAATTTTTGTACGTTTTTATATCATGACAATAGTAATGTAGTTTGTAGTCTAGTATACAGCTCAAAAGTTAAAATTTATTGAAAGTATTAGGTGTGATTGGAAAGTTTTAAGACATGGCTTCTAATCTCAAAATGGCTATACTTACAGGGTATTGCGATGGATCTCCTTCAAAGTATTTTTCTGCCTGAACACATGATTCCAACATTGTTTCTGCTTTTGAAAAGATTCCTGGAGATTTTCTTTTTTAAGGGTGTCAAGAACTATGTAGACTCTTTAGAAATAAAATTAATAATTTCATCAATAAAATTAACAGCGAAATAAAAATGGTTGATAGAGTAGTATAGTTAAGTAGATAGAAATGATTATCGGGAAAATAGATGAGTATATAGAAAGATAAGACAAAACTTTGGAGAAATGAGGTCAAAATGTTCAATATTTTCATGTGCAGAGTATAAGCCATTATTGAAGAAATAAGAAAGAGCTACAGTATTGTGAAAATTAATGGACTAGTTGTAAATTTTAACAAATTTTTGTATTTTACTTACATGAGTTTATACTGTACAATTTTGTTAATATGAAATATGTCAATCTTTATGTTTTATCTTCTCTCTGTTAGGCATAAATTGGATTAGTTTTACACATTGTTCTATAAATTTTTCATCCCAAAATCATATGCAGATTCCAATGTTAATCGTTTTCCCCTTTGATGTGTAATCTAGCTTCCTCATTTTGTTCTTGCATAAATTCTCAATGCAGTTGAGGTCAGGCGGGTTTCCTGGCCTGCCTAACAATCATATATTATTGTCACCCTTGAACCTTTTTGCTGCTTTTAAAGGATGACAGGGAAGAAGTCTTGCTGGAATATCCAATTTTTGCTTTCCACAAGAAGTAGAACTGTATTTTTCTATATTCTTTCTGTAGAAATAGGACAGTGTGGTCCTTCAACAGAAAAGCATCTATTTTTACCTGATATTTCAGCGATAGAACAATGTATTTACAAGAAACAGATTTGCCATATTCACTTTGAAAAGAAGGTGGATGTTTCTCATCTACAATAAAATGTGTTTCGTTAGAAAATATCACTTTTTATAATGTTACCACGTCTACAAGTATGAAAATAAAACATTTATTTACATAATAAGAATAAGTATACGTGCACATTAAAATTCTTCAAAGTATTGTCCCCCTGGTGTCAAAAAACATAATGAGCATGATCTTGATCTTTGATTTGCTCATTCGAGTCTTCTTGGGGTGAGAGGACACCGAGGTATGCCACTCGGCATTTTGCCTCTTCATGTCAGGGTCATACTGGAATATTCACATTTTATCACCCGTGATAACATTCTCCAAAAAGTGGGATCATTTTCACTCATTTCCAAAACATCTTGACAAATTTCCATTCAGCGAGATTTTTGGTCACAGTCAAAATTCTTGGGACAAGCTTTGCGCACACTTTTCTCATGTACAAATCCTTGGTCACAATATCCTGGATGATAGTTTTTTAAATATTTAACATGACGGCCATTAAATGAACACTTATTCGACAGTTTGTTTGTAAAAGTTCTTTCACACGAGTCACATTTTCGTCGTTTGAGGAAGTTGACAGGTGACCAGCGCAGGGTTCGTCGTTGACCTCTTCACAGCCTTCCAAAAATGGCTTGTGTCAATTGTTGATTTGCCTTTGTGATAAGCACTCATCTTTGAAAGCCTGTTGAACCATTGGAAAAGTTTCCACTGCAGAATTATTAAGTTTCACATAAAATTTGATCGCATATCTACATTCTAGTGAGAGCTGCATTGCAACTTGTACAAGAGATGAAACAGAGGTTTATAAAATTGCTCATCCTTCACCTTTAAGAGCTCAGAAACAATTGAGCAAGCACTCACTCGGTAGTTGACTTACACCACCAGTGGTTGATAGAGTGCTTTAACATACAGTTGCTTCACATTAAAATGTATGACATTACTTTCCAGACAGACCTTGTACAATTTCCATATTTCTAAGGCCATTGCAGTCTCTTTTTGTTCATATTTTCTGTTAGGAACTGTGATTTTTTACAAGATGTGAACCTTGTTCAAATAACTTTCATCATGAATTTGAACACTGAAGCAGATGATCTTCCTTTGAAGATTACAACTTTAGTTTGGAGGCAAGACATTATCTCTTTTAGTAGTATTTCTTTTATTGGCACACTTTCCTTTTTTACATATTTCAATAAAACACTAAATAGAAAAATTAAACTAACCTAAATAACTTTACAAAATACTAATAACCAATAAAGAGCAGTTTATCTGAAATTTCCCTGTTAGGTATAACATTTCCATTTATTGCCACAGCGCTCAAATAATGTAGAATAAGAAGTATCACTGCATGTAGAACAAGGTAAGGTTTTCTAACAAAAAATAATTACCTATCAAAAGAATTGTTGCAGTTTAAAAATCAATTTGAAATAAATTTTTTAAATCAACCTATAGAAATTAGAAATTACGTATTAAAATATAGATGTATGGTAAATCAGTAAAACAATTGCAATAAAGTATTACTTTCCCAGTTACTGTTATTTGTGTTATATATATATATATATATATATATACTGAACTTTCTATTTCATTTTACAGGTACCCCACAAAGAAACAATAAAGAAGAGTACAATGAAGAATTGCACTACATGTAAGAAACAAGTGAAAACCTTTGTACAAGATGGAGTTACAAAAGAAAAGTGTAATAATTGTTATGATAAAGCACTTCAGAAAAGGTTTTTTTACAGTTAAAATTAAAAAATGATTGTCGATTAAAAAATTTGGGTAAAGATTTTAGTAAAAATGAATTAAATCATTCTATATATGTTGAGGAATTTATATGTGAATATTGTAATAAAAATTTTCAATCTAAACAAAACTTAAGGAGACATATTAACTATCATAAAAAAGATAAAAAGCACTTTTGTAACTATTGTCAAAAATCTTTTAATATTAGTTCTAATTTAAATAAACACCTTAATATCCATACTAAAGAGAAGAAGTATATATGTAACTTTTGTCAAAAATCTTTTAATCGTACTGATCACTTAAAGAATCATCTTAATATCCATACTAATGAGAAAAGATATGTGTGTAACTTTTGTCAGAAGTCTTTTAATCGTCTTGATCACTTAAAGAAACATCTTAATATCCATACTAATGAGAGAACGTATGTTTGTAATGTTTGTCAGAAACATTTTAATGATCATTCTAATTTACAAAGGCATATTAATAGCCACACTAAAGAGAAGAAATTTGTTTGTACATTTTGTCAAAAGTGGTTTAATTTTAGTTCTAGTTTAAAACAACATCTTGCTATTCACACTAAAGAAAAAAAAAATGATTTCTTCAATTCTTTTAATTGTGATTTAAAAGGTTTTTATAAACACATTGAAAAGAAAAGGATATGTTTGTAATTATTGTAAGACTATAGTCATTAAAAAATAATAGAGAAGTGAAAATATTAATAGTGTTTAAAAAATTGATTATCCAATTATATTGCTATGGAAATTATCTGTGAGTAAACAATAGTTGTGTAAAGTTGGGGAAAAGATTTCTTTGTATTTTAACACAAGTAAAGCAAGGTTTTTTTTTTTTATTTCAAATGAAATTTATTAAACCATATATGTGCTGTTTTGATCAACCAAGTTTTGCTATTTTTGATGTAAAATCATTACCTCATCATTGTAAAACTTCTGTGTTTTCAATAATAAAGACTGTAATTAATGATTTTTTCAGAAATCAACATTGTACTGTTATAGAGTTTTGTAGGACCAAAACAAACAGTCATCTGATGGTGCAAGGTCAGATGGATGCATCAAAACTTCCCAACGAAGCTCTCAAATTTCAACAGGTCACCACAGATGTGTGGGGTCTGATGTATGGTTGGGAACAACATCTTTCCTATTGATCAATTTAGGTCGTTTTACGTTGTTTGATTACTGTAACCTTTCCAGTCGTTGACAGTGGAGGTTAGAATCAGTTGTGTCAATATTTACACAGCGTCACCTTTGTACAGATCTTTTCTGTACATTATTGTTGATGTAATCCTTTTTTCAAATTGGATTATGTCCTTAATGAGCCATTTCAAAAATGGTTTTATGTTGTTCTGTTTTAACATCGATTCTTAGATATAAATTTTGAACCATTAAATTTTTCTTGTTAAATCATGTGGCACACAAACTTTTGAGTTTTTTTATCCTGCTTTCTTCAAAACTGTTTAAAATTTTTTATGGTCGGTTAGTAAATGTGCTTGATAAATTTTTCCCTTGATTTTATCTTTTTCAGTCATTAGTCGACCAGAGTGAAGTGCATTATTGACATTAAAATTTTGAGATTGATAATGCTTGAACCAGCTTTGTTTCATACATATTGATACTGCATCATGTACTGATAAACATCATAAACTATTTTAACAGCTGATTCACATTCTTTCCTATTTTGGAATTAAATTTCAGAATGTGTTGAATTTACTTTTTTATTTTTACAACAATAAATTTTAAATAAATATACCTTATAACCATAACCTTTCTAAAAGTACTTAGTGTTTTGTCACCTTTCAGAAGTGTTGACAGATTAATATTACCAGAATTATGCCATTTACTGGGAGACTACGAAGAACTTTTTCCTCAACTCCAATATATTATTTATAAACCAAAGCAAATGAATAATATACCAGAAAACATTATTAACCCATAGTGGTGGGATCTGTTATTTTCTAATTAATTTGAATATTTTTTGTTAAAGAACCAAAAACGAAAGATGAGAGTTGGTGCTGTGTGTGTGTATGAAACATACATTTAGGGTGGACGTAAAATATTTCTCTGATTACAAACATTTATTATAAAAATCTACATGGAATAAAATCATATTTTTTTATTTCAAAATATAACAACTCAAGAAGGTTTTTTATGACACAATTGTATGCTTCTACATGTGCTTATTTTTTTACTTGGGTAACACCTAATCAATTTTTCTCCACTTGTTGTCCAATATGCCTTCAGTTATTATATCAAATAATTTGTTATTCTTGCTTTAAAATTTAGAATGTGTCAAATATACTTTTCCTTAATATATTTTCATAAAAAGAAATCAAAGTAGATGATATCCACTGATTGTTGTGGCCAGAACGTTGGACAACTTTCTAAATCACTTGTTTGAAACGCATATCCAAAAATCAAGAACATCCATTTAAAGTGTGGAGGTACACCATCTTGTTGGAAAGTTATCCACAGCTAAAAAAACTTTTCTACATAAAGTGCAGCTTAAAGTTCCAATATGTCTAGATAATTTTCTGAAATTGTTAGCTCATAAAAAAACATCCTTGCTATGCATTAGACCACACCAGACATTTTCTTTAGGACTGTCTCATTCATTTTATAAAACAACTAGCTTCCTCTCATAGCTTCGCCCATCCTATATGGTTACTTGTGTTTCCTGTAGCGATCACTCTTTATTTTTTATGTTTGTAGTAAAGTAACCGGCGGTAGGTGCAGCCAGTCAAATATACAGTAACAGAGTCAGAAACTGTGATGGTTGAGCCACAGCACCTTCGCATCCCTTAAAAAAATTGGAATAAAAAACCCCAAATATGGTTTTTAAATATTTATCTAAAGAATATTTGTTAGCCCAAATCTACTGAATATCTTATTTACTATAGTTGGGATTGGGAGAATTTACAATCATTGTTCAAAAATGTTTTTTACCTTTTTTCACCCCATTCCAAGGTTGAAGTTAAAAAAAATCTAGTAATTGATTTATTGACATGAAGATTACACTCACCAAAAATCAGGTTGATTTTTTTATTTGTTACCGAGAAATTAAAAAAATAAGTGTTTAAAAAAAGTCAGAAATCAGTTTTAACATTTGACACTTGAAATTAAACTCAAAAAATCTAGAAATTCGATTTTAGATGTTCCTAATCTTCGTAATCAATCGGCTCAAACCCAGTTTGTAACCATTCTAAATTTTGTGGGTTACAAACAATATATATTATGTCATAAAGAAAAAAGTTTCAATATTTTAAAAAGTAGTTAAATATTCATTGACTTAGCTGATATTAAAAACAGAAAATAGGCAAGATAGTATTATATTATTTTAATACTTAAATAAACGTAATTAGTTTGATAAGAAATTGTATTACATAACTTTGTTTTTTGATGTCTGACATGGTCTGGATAGCCAGACGGTGATGTCATTGTGGGCTGGTGAGTGCGTATACAATCTCAGAAACAAGTGTGTACATGCATAGATATGAACGGGTGTCTGGTGGGGGAAGCCAGACTGACATTTTTTTGTTTCGGGTGTAGTGTGAATTTAGCCGTCATGTAGAAAGGACGTGTTTAAGTTAGATCGCATGGAAGTGGTGATGTGTTCTTTGTTCAATACGACAGGACAGTGAGACTGGGTAAATAGGTGTATTCGATGCAAGGTCATCATTATTTTTATATGTGCAAAAAGTATCCTTATATATATGAAGAAAAAAATTAATAATGATAGATTTTTTTTAATAATATGACAAACGAGTAGTGTGGAAATGTGTTTTCTATGATTCCATATATATGATTTAAAATATATGATTCCATATAATTTTGATATGCTTAATATGTTTAATTAATGTTTTAAAAATTATTTTTTGTATTGTTAATGTTAATTATTTTTTTATTTTTAATAATATACTTGTCAGACTACATAACCAAAGTACATTATTTCGTCATTCCCGCTTTAATTTGAATTATTTAGTTATTAAAGCTTTTATTTTATATTGTATAATTGATTCACTTGAGCTTTTCAAATTAAAAATTTTTTTCTCTTTTCTCAAATTGGTAGTAAGCTCACAAGTTCACACAATGATAGACTTTCACAGTTCACAATTTGTTAATTCAATTCAGTAAAGTTTGTGTTTCAACCGGCCAAACCCCACTGTTACATATATATTCTTTTTTCGAGATGAAATATATCCAAAAACTTCCTCACTTATGCCAAGAAACATGGGTAAAAATTTAGTAGCAATAGACGAAGTAGTTTTTTGTTTATCCTTAACAAAAAAACTTTTCCTCTTTATATAATAATATAGATGTACAAGTTCTCTGAATACCAATACATTGTGAATATTACCTACCAAGGTGTAAAAGATTGTCTCATATGAAAAGCAAACAAGCTTAAGATAATCATTACTTCATTAATGTGATACAGAATCTCTGTAGCAAAAGAAGTTCATCAAAATCCATCATCTGGCTTTAAGGCTTGAACAATTTTCACTACGCGGATACAATTTTAGTTATTATTGCAAAATCCTAATTATTGTATATCAAGCTTATTTGAAGCATGACAATGTATTGCTTTACCACAACTGCATTGAAAGGCCACACAAGCAGTATCAATAGTCTTATCACTCACATTAAGCCTGCCATTTCTGTTAAGATAACAATATACTATAAGTCTCTATGAATTTTGAATACTGCACTTTGATGCTTTTAATGTCTGACTGAAGTTGTTAGTAATCATTTCTGAATTTCTGCTACACTGTAATGGATGATTTTATTTCATGATATAAAAAAAAACAAATTGGGCTTTCTCCTTCATTGACATAATTTTGATACTAGCATGTTATGTAATTGTAACATTACAATAAACACATAAGATTTTAGAAACTAATATAAGTAATGGTAAAGAATATGTTTGTGTTCCATGTAATAATTTAATTGCAATAATATTTATAATAAAGAAAAGAATTTGTTCTTGCTGTATATTTAGAATAAATATACATTGCATTAAACACATAAATATGAATGACTTTAATTAACCTTTCTCTTTTATTTTGTATTTTTTCCTGCAACTATGCCATATATTATTCTCAACAAATAATCTAATTAACAGATTTGGTGGAACATTTCCTTTTTTGAGTAAGCATTAAAATTCTATGTAATATAGTTCAGAAATGAAAAGAAGTCAGTACAGTATTAATTTCTTCAGCACCTTCACAGTTCTTAATTTTTATACTATGTGTATATCAATGACTGTGTACCTGAACTTTAGAGACAAAGAAGTAACTTGAGAAGTTACCTTTGTGGTCAAACGTTTTAGGAATGATGAGATTAAATTTTATGCCCTTTTTTGCAATTTTATGCAGTTTTATTATAAAAAGCGTTAATGATAATTATTTGTAATAATTGTTTTTTTAGTTGCATTAGAAATCATTTCATGAAGTGAAAAGTTTTCAGAAGGTGCTGCTATTGTGCAATAGTAGGGGTAGGTTTGCCCTTCCACTGCACAGTAGTATGGGGTAGGTTTGCCATGATTGTGGAAAGGGAATCTTGTTTTGTCCTTGAAAGTCCAGAATAGATCACCATGATATCTTTGTTTATTAGAGAGTGGTATCCTTTCGAGGATAAATGTCTGAGCCGATCAAATATTTTTATCTGGTTCAACAGATTCAAATATGGCCACGAATCAGTCGAAGATGACCCTAGCCTGCAGGACTTACAGTTCAGAACCAATGAAAACATTGTGAAAGCTTGTGATTTAGTGTGCCCTCACCATAGCCTTACAATTAGGGAGGTTGCTGATGAACTGAATTTAAGTTTCTACTCAGTCAGTCATTTTGAACATGTGTCAAAATTCATTCTGAAATTGTTCTCAGAAACAACACTGACTTCCCAAGAACTGATTAATCAGGTCCAAACTAACTCTGATTTATTAAAAAGGTTAATTACAGGTAACAAATTATGGATATGACCCAGAAACAAAGGCATGGTCATTGCAGTGGAAGGGTCCAAGTTTGCCACAACTGAAAAAAGCACGACAGTCGGTTGAATGTGAAGACTATGTTAGTTTTTCTCTTTGATTCTACAGGTATTGTGCTTCACAAATTTGCTTCTAGGGAGGTGATCAACCAAGAATGCTATAAAAGTGTCCTTGAGTATTTGCATAAAGATGTAAAAGGGGCCTGTACTTTGGTGAAACAAGAATTGGGTCCTCCACCTTGACAATGCACTGGTTCATTGTGCATTATTGATCACAGAATTTTTTCCAAATTCAAAATGCCTGTGCAGAAGCACAGGCATATGTTTAAAATATTAGGAGGCTGATCCTTAAAATTTAAAGATAAATTACCAATAATTCCCAAGCTTAATATAAAGTACTGTAATTCAATCACCTTAGAGATAAGATAAAGATTTTGTAATTCACCATAATTGTAGAAAATATAAGGTGCGATTGGAAAATTTTATGACTGGACTTGTAATTTCAAAATGCCAATACTTACAGGTTATTGTGATGAATCTCCTTCAAATAGTCCCCTTCTGACTGAACACACCGACTCCCAGTGGTATTTCCACTTTTGGAAGCATTCCTGACAATTTTCTTTGTTAAGGATATTAAGAACCCTCTCCATACTTACCTGGATGTTTTCAATTGAGTGAAATCAGTTTCCTTTCAGTGAAAATTTCAATGTAAGAAACAGATAGAAGTTGACAGGGGCAAAATCATGGGAACAGGGAGCGTTGCAGAAGCACAGGCATTTTGAATTTGAATTTGTATTTCTCTAAGGTGATTGAATTACAGTACTTTATATTAAGCTTGGGAATTATTGGTAATTTATCTTTAAATTTTAAAGATCAGCCTCCTAATATTATAAACATGCTTATAATTATTAAATTTTTGATAGCATAAATGTATTATTTTTATGTAATTATATATTTAAAATTATATAATTAAGTAATATAAATAAATAATTCTAAGATCATTTCAAGAATGGGTTAGTATGCTGCTCTACAGGAAAACGCAAAAAAGGACTACTCCAACATTTGTTTGGATGGATCAAGGGAGAAACCGTAATTATAGTAACATTACAAAATATACAATTAATTATAAAAAAATTGATGTGATCTGAAATCCATATTATTTAAAATATAAACACATAAAATAAGATTGAAATAAGTGCATGAGAATATTTGAACAGCCACAAAATAATTCACAGTCAGAGGTGGCTCAAAGCTAAAATTAATGGGATTACTACTGCAGAAAAGTTTTTTCTGGGCCTTTTCAAGGCAATGGTTAAAGTTTTCTGTAAAATAAAAGAACCGAAAAAAATGAATCATAATAGCTGGAAGCAAGATGATAATCTAGTTCTATACTTTATCACATTCAAGAATATGATACACAGTTTTTAAGCATATTGTGCTTAAAAACTGCATTAGATTTAACCAAATAAATAATGAAATATTTATATTTTTTAGTATTATTAGATAATAACTTAATAAAATGTCCACCTAAAAACATTATAGTTCAGTGGTGCTCAATTTAAATTTCTATGTACACAGAAACAAATACATAATTAGGTTTTACTAATTACCTTCTCTTTTGCCCTTCCAGCTTGTTTTTGGACAGATTTGGCAATCAAAGAGTCCTTGCTTTCTGCCATCTTCTGATCTCTACTGAAAAAACAACTAAACCGCTTTCATATTCCCTCCACTTACTAAACTAGAAAAGGAAACAAACAAGGAATGTTCCATACACACAGGAAGTAAAAAAAAAAAAACAACTACCTTCCACCAGCACACCAGGGTCGGCACTGTGGGAGCAACAGTGCTCTTGCATGCAGCTTTCTATGTACACAAGTGTACAGCAGCTAAACACCACACCATTGGAACTGTGAAGTGCACAGTTCCATATAAAAATTTTTGTATCTTTTTCTTAAACTGGGGAATAACTACTGACATTAAGCTTAAGTATATATATATTGTACAATTAAAGAAAAAAGGAATTATAATATTAAACTTTATTGATAATATCAAGTGGAAATAGGAGTGCTGCAGGTCCACAGTGCCTATACATGGTCTGTCACTGTTCACAGTCCTAAAGGTGTTAAATGCAAATTATTTAAGCACATGTTGAATTAGATGCAGAAAATTCAGGGGTATTTTTAATTTGTATTAGTAGAAATTCATCAACCTGCAGTAATACAATTCTTGTAAACTGTATAAAGCTATTCATGGCAGTGTTCAAACTATTCAGACAGTTTTCAGGCAACCATTGCCTGAAAGCTATTGCAGCCAAAAAGAGAAATTGTAGAAACTCTATTTGCATAACTAATTGAAAAATTAAAATCAATACTGACTGAAGAATGTAGCATCATTGTAGAAGATGAAGTTTATTGTAAAAGCTTGTATGTATGCCAAAAAGCACTGGTGAATACAGGTAAAGCTAGTTGGGCACTTGTGACTTTTAGTCACTGTCCCCATGAACTGTTTCAGTCAGCACATGATCAGTAACTGTTAACTAAAAAGTCATGATCATTATTATTATTTGTTGGTGGATTTTAAGGAGTTGGTCTTGTTAAAAATAAAACAGAAAAAAAGCAGGACTGGATTTATCCAATTTCTTGGATCCCATCCAAAGAAATTTTCTGGATATTTCCATGAGTGTTGAGAATTTCTATGATTTGCTGCTCATTTTGAGTTCTGTTATTGCCAAAGTACAAATATTTCATTAATTCCACCTGATGAGAGAGACTTGAATTACTTATAATGTAATTTTTATCAAATAATACAAGTAAAAAAATATTTTTGGGATTCTTTTGAATTGCATTCTAAGTACAAGTAATTGTGCATTTTCTATGTTTACCTGTGTTATTTTCCATCTACTGTGCAAGTAATAAGTATTAGTTTAAAAAAATACTAATTATTTACTGTTTATTTCTAGTTACACAGTTACTATAATTCGTAAAATAAAATCTGATGAATACTTTGAAGGAAAGACCCTGCCAAATCTTTGATCCACAAATAAATTGCTTTAATTATATATTATAACATTTAAAAAAATAAGGTAATTAAGCAATTATTTCTTTTTTATATTTATTTATTGTTTTAGAAACAATTAAACTATGTTTTCTTTTAAACTCCAATATTTCATAATAATTATGAGGTAATCACTACTTTTATATTCAACATAAAATATTAGTAAATATCTACATCAATAAATGTAAATTTTTAGTAATGATTTGCTACCAGAATGTGATATGGTAATATTGTTCTTTTTTTATAGATGACACCACTTATCTCCATTAATTTTTTATACCAAAGTAATTATGGTTTGAAAAATGTAGCAGTATTTTTGTAATTTTTATGTTCACAACTTTACATGAATCACTAAATAAAGTAAGATAAAGCATCAGTTTTTCAATCTTGTTTTGCCAAAGCTATTATTATTGTAGTAATTATCTTCTGTATTTATAGAAAAAGGAAAAAAGTTAAAAAAAAAATGAAAAATTCTGGAATGAGAATGCTGTTTGGAAATGGTGTTCATTCTATTTTCATGACAAGACAAAAAGTTGTAAAAGTGGAGGCAATGACTCATTAGTAGAATCTTCATATACTAAGGCTATAGCTGGATTTTACATTGAATGGGTTTTGTAAATATTTATCTAAAATGGAATACTACAGGGAAATGTCCTAAGTATTGTCTTAGTCATCAATACTAAAACAATCTGCGTGCAAAAACTCATTATGAGTTCTTTATTTGTAGATGATTTTTCAATTTACTTTGCATCTAGAACTTTACCCAATGGCAAAAAGTTGCTCCAAAACACAATAACACATTTAGAATCGTGGTGTAAAACGACTGGATTAATGTTGTCTCTGGAGAAAACAAAATGCATTTGCTTTTCACACTTGAAAGAACATGATGACCCTCAACTGTTTTTACATGGTGAACCAGTTGAACCATGCACATAGGTTAGCTTTTGGGATTGTGGTTTGACCAACGACTAACGTGGGTAACACATTTGAAGGAGCTGTAGGTAAAATTTCTAAAAATGCAGAGTTCTATTTAATACTAATTGGGGAGCTGATTGAGTATGTACATTGTTCTACCAAGCTCTGGTTCATTCCTGCTTAGACTATGGCTGCATGGCTTATTTGCCCGCACAGGCTATCACTCTTAAAGATGCTCATTGCAGTCCATCATTCATTTATCCGTCTTGCTACAGGTGTGTTTCGCTCAAGCCATGTATTTAGCTAGCATGAATTTTTGCTAGTGAACAGTGGTGAACTATCTATTTGAAATAGACTAAACCAACTGATCTGCTCCTATATAGCTTACATTAAAGCACATCAAAATCATCCTACCTTTGATGCGCCAAGCAGCATGTTAATCAATTTTAGTAACAGCCAAGATTTACTGTTAACGCTAGCCATCACAGCTCATCACCTTTTCTTATCTCTAAATGTAAAATTACTTCCTGTTGCTCAATGTTATTACCTCGATTGGCAACCTTCTCTCATGAATTAATGCTGTAATCTTGGTTGATTACAAAAAAAGGACACAAATCCGGTTATGTCATGAGAAAAAGGTTTTAATATTGTAAATAGCATGAATCCTGATGCTGTAGTTTATACAGATGGCTCTAGACACCATAATTCTGTTGGTTGTGGTTAGCAATAGGACATACATGTTTGGCCTTCCCAGCATCAACAGTGTTTTAGTTGCAGAGCTGTATGGTGTTAACAAGGTCTCAAATATGCTTAGCCCAATATGTACTTGTCTGTTCAGATTCCACGTATACCTTGCAGGTGATTATGAGCAGTGACATGTGCTCCAGACACCCTGTTATCTATGATATACAGACAGTCTTTATATCACAATCTGTCTTCTCTGAAATGACTCTGTGTAACACAACTGTAAGCTTCTGCTGAATCCCTAGTCATATTGGAATTTCAGGCAATAAGCATGCTGCTCATGCAGCATATGATCAATGTAAAAATATACAATCACGTTGTTTCGAACAGTCTTGTCTGGTTTCTGAAGATAGTGGTTCATGATGAGTGGCAAAGTGAATGGAATGCTACCATCAACTTCATACAGTTAAGAACACTGTGTTATTGTGGAGCTCTTCATGTAGGAATAACCATTGAGAGGAGGTTATTATTTGCCACACCTCATGAATTAGATGGATGCAGCTGTTTATGCTCGCTGCAGTGCACCAACTAATGGTACACCACATCCTTGTGGACTGTATCTGTTATGCAGCATTGTCAGAAATTTCAGCTAGAGGTTAACATATGAAATATCTTAGGCTACAATGTATCAACGTTTTCACATGTCTTACAATTTCTTAAGGGCTGCATCAGGATTTAAAAATTTAATTACTCATATCTTTTTTCGTCGTGACTATTTATACCATATCGCATTTGCCAAATGACAATTTTGTTCTCTAAGTTACATATCTAATGTTATATTTCATTGTGGTTTTATTTCACTTTTTGATGATGTGTTTTAAAATTACTATTGTTTAGATTTTAAGCTAATTTTTAATATTTATTTACTATATTATTATCTTGTTTGGGCACTGATGACAGCACTTTGTTGTTCACTCAGGAGGGAAAAAAAATTGTAAACTATAGATTTGAAGTAAACAAAAGTTAATTATTATAGTGGCTTCTGTGGCACGAGTGATAGCGTCTTGACAAACAATACAGCAGTAGTTGCATGAACCATGCAAGTTTCTATGCATGGGTGGAAAACTTTATACTTTATTGAATAAAACGCCAGAGATCAATGATATTTCTGCATCTTAAAGTTTTCCAGACATTA
The DNA here is from genome assembly GCF_047948215.1 of Lycorma delicatula. Classification (NCBI taxonomy): domain Eukaryota; kingdom Metazoa; phylum Arthropoda; class Insecta; order Hemiptera; family Fulgoridae; genus Lycorma; species Lycorma delicatula. The sequence goes on from NC_134455.1 coordinate 136,902,260, forward strand.
ATTATAAAATTAAAATAATATTTTTCATTGAAAATAAATGTCTACTAAGTTGAAGACAAAGCTTATCTTTACAAGACATTTCTCACATGATTTATCTTACTTTTATTTACACCTTTCTTACTTTCTTTTTCCTGTTTGGCCACCAGTAATTACGTTCAGATAGTTAAAGAGTATATGTATGAGTGTAGTTTTATACAGTCTCAGCTCGACCATAACTGAAATGTGTGGTTAAATGAAACCCAACCGCCAAAGAACACCGGTATCCACGATCTAGTATTCAAATCCGTATAAAATAAGTGGCTTTACTAGGACTTGAACGGTGGAACTCTACTTTCAACTCAGCTGATTTGGGAAGATGTGTTCACAACTAGACCAACAGAGTGGGTTACTTTTATTTAGACCATCCACTGAGTGATACTCGTTACCAATAGACAGATTGCAAAAACGTGTTTGAAATGGAAACTAAAATAATTCGTATTACGTCATTATTTACTACAGTTACGTTAGTAACTGTATGTAATGGAATGTTATGTAATGAATGTATGTAATGTTATGTAATGGAATGATTTGTAATAAATTTCTGATGAAATTTCTTCTTAATCAAATTCCAATAATCAAACAATTCCTAAAATGCTATATTATACTCCGGATCGTGATAAAATTCGTAAAACACGTTAAACGAATTGAAAATGAGAGTAAAAGATAAAAAACCAGTGGTTTATAAGTGATTGTTTTAAAATAAAATATAATTTTCTTAAAATAATATTCCTTAGACAAAATTTATATAATCTATTATTGCAACTTGTACAAGTTGGCACGAATGATCGTAACGTTTTGACTTCTTACGAACAGTACTGATTTTTTATTATTGTAGTGTTTAGGTACGAGCACTTTTGTGCGTAATGTTATTTTTGTTTTTGGATAGTAATTATTAGTTTATCTTGCGTAAGTAGTTAATTTAATAAAATCCAATTTAATTTCCAAACACTATTTACTTGCTGTCATTTAGTAAAAAAAAAATTAAACTTATTTGTTGACATTGTAGGCTTTTTGACAATTGTATGTGTAAATGTACTTATAACAGTAAAACGTGGGTTGGGAGTAATTAAATGTTTTATATAGTAATCATAACTGTAGGCTATGTTTGATTACTTGTTTCTGAAACTTATTACTGTTTATTCTACACCATTGTACCACCATTGAGATTTACATTTATTTTTCATAAATCTAAATAACCAGCAAGTTCTTATAAAATAAAGTTCATTAAACAGATGAATGGTGAAAAAATGTGTCTGTAACATAGGTATGTCCTTAGGATATATTTTATATTTAAATGCTGTGTAACTTTGATTTGAATTAGACCTAATGCCAGATTAACCAGCAAACTTTATTGTATTATTGTCCATACAAGACTGGTTCCTAGAAAAGTATCTACTCTAGACCACTCTTATTCCTATGTAATTATACAGATTATAAATATCCACAAATATTTGTAGTTTGAAAAATTACACTACTGAACAATTTGTATTAAAATATGTTTACATTTTAAATCAATTACACTTGATTTTAATTTGATGTATGATATGGTAAATTACTATACAGTTTAAAGTGTTTTATTAATTTAATTTATTTAACCTACTGGCATCTTTGTTGCATTGTCCCAGTCACAGTCCCTGATAAAAACTTGTATGTCAGACAGAAAATGATTACTTTTTAATGAAAATAATAGAAAAAAAACATTTTCTACAATCAAACACTAATATTTAAATGCTTAAAATGTATGGTTTTACCTGATTTTACTATGTATATTAAATAAAACTCACCAATTTATTTGAAATACAGTTGAGATCTTGAAATGCAACATACTTTGGTATACACTCTGCAGGCTAAAATAAAACATGAAAAAAATACGAGTGACTAAATTTTTGCTGAAGATATAAAATGCATAAAAATAGTTGCTGAAAATGTAAATTTTTAAATTAATATTGTTATATAAAATATAAGCACTGTTAAAAGAAAATCCAATGTTGTTTTGTATTCTTACTGCATTGTATCAGGATATCAGGCTCATATGAACTTAAATAAAAAGCTTCTTTGCAGCTCATATCTTTACATTTCATACAATAGTATTGTAATACCTGTTTCTATAAAATATAAAAAATACAAAGTAATTATTAAGAAAGCTTCATCATTACCCTCCCATAATTCTAGTGCACAGCAATTTTCCAAATGCACTGTATTGATGACTAAGGGCTTGGTAGTTTAGGTCTAGTGTTGATTGCAATTTTTCACTTTTATTTAAATGTTTGTTACTTTTTTATTTTAGCTTGATACTTATCGGTAGTGTCATCATTATTAATAAGTTTGCTTTGTTGTTTATCTTTATAATTTTTTTTTTCTTTCCAATATTTGCCTTCCTATACAGTTTTTACGTTTTACACAGACCCTATTATCAAATTAAGCCTGAATGTTTTAATACACGGCCCACCAATGTAGTTTGCCACTTTACAAGATTCTATCAAAACTTTCTTTTCTACTCATTTTAAAATCTTTAAATTTTACTACTACCAAACCACCTAATTTTCAATATCCTCCTGTAACACCATATCTCAAAGGTCTCTATGCGTTTCCTATTGGTCTTCCCTGTTATACATGTTCTACTATCATGAAGCAGACACTCCACAGGGGCATTTTCAAAAATTGCTTTTTAATTAGATTATATTTGATACTAGCAGATTATTTTTATCTTCCTTATACCAGTCTGCGTTTTATATCTGTATTATTTCATCCATTCTGTGTGATATTACTAACTAAATAACAAAATTTTACCTTTTCTGGTGTATAGTATTCCTCTATGCTATCCTTTCTGTTATATGTAATTACCTTTATTTATTTTCAAACCAATTTCTATTTGAGCAGTAAATCCATGCCTTTCAGGACACATGTTTGGTTTCTCTCAGAAGAGCAATGTCATGTTTATTTTTTCTTTGGTAGTTAATCTTCTCTCAGATTTGTCTTTCAGTTTATGTATTGCTCGTCTTCTGTGAACAAGTTTAAAAGCAATGCAGACAGCTACATATATCCTTGTCTCACTCCTTTCATCAATTTCTACTTTTATAATTGATACCATATTCTTGAACAGATTATAAATAACTGTATTCTCCCAAATGTAAGTTCAAGTTTTCTTAAAATTTAAAACCTTTAATTCTATTCTAAATTCTCCAGATCTACAGATGCGATGTACAGGACTGTATTTTTTAATCCTGTTTTCATTACCATGTAACACCATACTTGCAAATAAATTTAAAAAGTGTGTATTTTCTTTATAATCTGTTGCTCCTCGATGTGTCAATCTGCTTTTGATGTCATCATTACTCAGTCATTAACCTGAGGCTCAAAATCTCTTGCTCATATCCATGCTCTTTTTGAAACTAGATTGGTCTTTATCGCATGCTCAGTTATTTTATTGAGCAGATTTTTCCTCTGACCTATCCTAAATAATCTTGCCATTTCTTAGCACTTTCTTCTCAGTGCAACAAAGATTTTCTATTCACACCTGTGGTATAAATAAATTTATGCTTCACTTCCTCATGGTTTTTTTTTTATTTTTATCTATCCTGCATTTAGTTTTACTGTAAATTTTTTTACATTAATAGTTTTACTAACTTTGTTTTGTCACTCCTGACTGCACAACATGATTTAAGTAGCTTTGACCATCCTTCTGCATCATCATGGTGTAATTTCTATTTGAATATGTTTGTGTATTTTTATTATCTCATGTTATGTGCTATCTCAATCCTTCTATTAGTGGTGTTTGTATGTAATAATAATAAACCATACTAATAAAAATATGCTGTGCTGCAGTGCTTACAGATGTTCGAACCAAAATGACAAAGAAAAAAAAAAATATGTTGATTTATCCTGATAGAGGAGATAAATTTCTGAATTTATTTAACAATTGGATGACTTTCTGTAAACGAAAATGTGTTAAGCTAACCAAAAATTCCATTATTTGTTTGAAGCATTTTAAAGTGTCTGATTATGATGACTAATCATACAATCTAAAAAACTGCTACTGTCGATGAGAAAACAAAATATCCTTGTTTGGAGATGGTAAGTGAACCTTCTCTATTTTCTAGCGAAAACGACTCCAGAATTAAATAACTTATAGCTCTGCTGTCTGAAAAGGTTGTGGGTGAAAATCATGTAATATTATTGTTGAAAGTTTAACTGATGAGACGGAACACTCAAAGCTTTATAGACGTAATACATCTTTAAGTTGTCATTCATTGTGAGAGCTTATAGTGAGATATTATGTAAGTTATCTGCTAATAAACTTCGCTAAGTTTATAGCTAACCTCCTAATTTCTGCAATCGATGACCTCAAAACTGATATGAACAAACGCTTCATCATTTTATTAATGTTTATTATAAATATAATGTAATTAAAATTTCATAAAAAAATACATGTATTTTTTTAATCTTGATGGTTGATTCTCCTTGCTAAAGTTTTGTGTATTTATTCTGTTAATTTTCATTTTATGTGTTTGTGTTTGATAATCATTCATTTAAATAAGTTTACCAAATGAATTCATATGTTTGACTATTTTAAATGAATTTTAATTAATATTTTGATTAAATGTTATTTTAAAGTCCTCCTTTCCAATTTCATGGTTTGGCCTAATCCTGGATTTTATAATTTTATTAGCCAAAGGATTTATATTTTTAGCTATTTTTGCTGTAAGAGAGTATTTATTAACTACACAAATCCATTAAATTGAGTTAATTTCAATTTATTCCACTTCTCTTTCACCCTTATATTTATATATAATGTTTTCCTTAAAATTATAAAAATGTTTTATGTTTCCAATATAGTTATTGTTTAAGTTTTTGGATATTTTATTTTTTTGCAGATAATGAACCCACCAGCTTCCACATGTGTTGGCATGAAGTTAAAAATTGAAGAGAATAAATCTGATGAAACTGAATGTTTGTTTTTACCACATTTCAAGACTGAAGATGATTCAACATCTGTTTATGTAAGATTAATTTTTTAGTTGTTATCAGCTTTTATACTAGTAAAGTACATAAAAGGAATTATTACATTGTTACGTTAAATCTTTGTTTTTGTTTTTCAGGAAATTGATTTAGCGCTAGTGAAAGAGGATCCATGTCATTTTGGTGATGGAGATACTCTTAACAGATCCACTTGCAATTGAAGGGGCCAGCTTAATTAAATCTGAAGATTTTAAAATTAAAAATGAACTGGTAAGATATTAGTTTTCAAGAAACAAACAGTTCATTATTTAATTCAATAATGATACATATGTATGTATGTGGGTGAATACTTTTTCTATCAAATTTCAACGAACATACAGCTTGTTATTGAATTTAATAATGATAAGTATGTATGTGGGAACACTTTTTGTCTCTGATTTGGATTAACCATTATTAAAGGAATAAAAAAGTATACAAATGGCCCAGATCAGCCATCGGGTTCACCTGAAAGTGGTTGCAAAAATAAAAATCTTGTAATACACAGGTCTACAAAATTAAGGAATTTGAAAGTTTTTTGTAATATGATAACTGATTTTTAAGTTATTTTGTGCGCCGATTTCAAATATGGCCACTGGTTTTTCTATCACGTAAGAATTTTTTGTTATACTAAAAAAATAAAATGGGAAAAAGGTATATTGTGTATGTATTCCTTGTAGTAAACTTTTATCTATAAAGAAGTAATAGAGCTTAAAGAAAGGATTTTTGTACATTTTCTTACCTCTAAAGAAGATTTATAATGCCTTTTTCTTTTCCTTTCAACACTTCTCAGGTCACATTTTCTGTTGTAATTAGCTTGTGGATCGTCTCTTTGGATGCACCAACAGTAGTCTGCAATCATGTTCACATTCCACCTTTCCTGATATTTGTGTTTCATTTCCTTTATATCATGGTGAAATCTTTCACCCTGTTCTTCAGTTGCAGCACCAAGATTTTCGGGGAAGTAATCAATATGAGAATGCAGAAACTATACCTTCAAGCTCATCAAGATCAAGCAACCCAAGTCTTAGAATGTTTTCCACTATACGCTTAAAGTTTGGGTCCTTATTAATCCCAAGAAATTTCTTTACAACTTCTTTAAATGTTTTCCATGTTTCTTTTTCAATGTCCTCCATTTTGGTTTGAAAGACTTCATCTTTAAAAAGTTACGAATATCTGGACTAGGGGAAATGCCTTCTTTCACTTTGGTTTCTGACAGTTGTGGAAACTTGTGGCATATTTATTTAAAACACTCCTCTTCTTTAGATAGAGCGTTTACAAATTGAAATTGTAGCCTTTACAAAAAGAATTTAAATTCTTTACAAAAACAAATTGTTTCAGCAATTCCAGTTTGATGTGAAGTGCAGATAGGAGGACTTTCGGTGGATCAACTAAACTTTTCCGTATTAGATTTTTGCTCCGAACACCTTACATGTCCATTCTTTTTTGGTCTAATGTTATTCCTTGTTTCGGCTGTCCTATTCACACAAGAAGCAGGGGTATTTGGTGTATCCTCCTTTCTGTCCAAGAAGCATAGAAATTACTTTAAGCCACCACATATTATCTATTCATAATCGCAGTAATTCAGTTTAGACTGAACTAATTGTAAATTCTCATAGCATTCTTTCAGATACACAGTGTCCTATTAGCACTAAAGCATATTTGTTGCCATTATGAAGAATAACAGCTTTGAGACTTCTTTTGGATGAGTCTATAAACAGCCTCCATTCATTCACATCATCCTTTATATTCAACTGCGCCATTACACCAGGAACATTATTACAATAAATTAATCTTCTATCTTCAGAAAAGTACAGAGTAAAGCCTTTTGCTCTATTTCTGTACCATAAGAAAAAAGTGCCAAGGCCCAGTAAGTTTTTCCTTTTAATCTAGATCCTAGAAGTTCTGCTGAATTTTTAGGAAAACTTAAATCTCTGACCAAGTCATTCAGTTCATACTATGAAAAAAATTGTGGTTTGGAACTACCAGAAATAAAATCAACATCGTCATCATCCTACAACTCTTGTTTCGGAGTTGTTCATTGTATCTTCTAGTTTTTCTGGAACTGAAGGTGCAGGTACACCAGGGCCATGAGGTACAGAGTATATTGCCAAAACAATTTGGATACACAATTTCTTTCTTATTTTTTAGATTTTTAGAACCTTTTTATTTATTTTTTTAGAACCCTTGTACATTACAACAAAAATAGCAATCATCACTGTGATTTGACTTTTTCTTACCTTTTGTCCATTTGTATAGCTCTTCTACACAAGTAGAATAAACTGTATGAGGGGCCCACATTTTATCTTGTCTCCAAGTTTTACCCCAAAATAGGCACAGTACACTTTTTTAACAAAGTCTGTAATATTTCTTTGCTGTTTCTTTACCACAAACTCCCCGCAAATGTAACAGAAGTTATTAGGTGAATTAACACAACCCCCTTGAAGTCATTTCGAAATATAAAAACACAAGGACAGCACAAATAAAATAACTTCAAAAAATGAAAGAAAACTAAAACATTATAGAAGGTTTAGAAAACTATTTAACACTAGCATGATTGCAACACAGTGTTCTAATTGCAACTGATTTATTTTTATTTCAGTAGAGTGAAAGGGAGTAGGGAATGAGTAGGGAGTGGTCATCACTTAGCTTGGCAAAATTGACTTACCAAGTCACTCTTAAGTAATTAGTTTACATCATCTTATTAGTCACTCATCTTACTGTATCAAACCAAGATTATGAACGCTACTTGTATTCATTCCACATAACCAAACTAATAATAAAGTATCAAAAAGACTAACATAGGGCTATTTTTTTACTCAGTGTTTTATAAATAAAATATATTGATTATCAATTTTGAGAATATTAAAAAAAAATTGATTTAGTGAAAAAATGATACATGATATAATGTGTTGACTATTTTTTCTGAAACCAGCACACAAAAATCTATAAGAATTTGTTATTAGTTTTCACATAACTTTTCCATTGTTGACCTGTGTAATCATTATGCAATAACGCAATAAGCTATCAAGTTGGTTTAACTGCACTAACGTAAGGTTCAACATTAGTTATTTAAATACTACCATAATTAGTATATTTCTTCTGTCATAAGTTAAAACAGTTTCAATAGCAAATGATTTCCAGTGTGCGTTAAATTTCAGCCATCCCTTGTATTTTCCAAAATATTAATGTTTAAACTGTACAGATGGGAAAATAGTTTATCTACTTGCTCTGATATAATCGATATATTTATTATTGTATACCAAACAGAATAAAAAATGTATTTATGTGTTACTCAAATCATTAGATATTTCCAGTACAAATACTGCTCTTGAATCTAAGTAATTATTTTTATTGATATTCCTTAGTGAAATTGAAATAATTCAGCCATTCAATTTTTTTTTCTATTTACCAATATCTAATTTTTTTTACTTTGCATTTCCATCTATGTAAAAATATCAGGTAAAATTAATTTTAATAATTGATGCACTAATGGAATTTTACTGTTTTCAATAAGTTCTAGGATCCAACCAAATAGTGATGTGCTAAATAATTTTGCTGGACAGAACTGTCCAGTCATGCAGTATATGTTCAGTATTACACAGTAAGCAACAAGACAATTGATTGTCTACTGTTTGGGTGAAAACAAATATTCACAGTGAACATTTATAAATTTAAATTAATTACCAAAATGCAAAGAAGATTTTTTGACATGAATTTAACATCAGTTAGGACAGAAGAATTCATTGCAAGATGCTATTATGAAGGGGGTTGAAAAGTGAAAGAACATGGGGTAATGTTTGTAATCATTTTGTTGGTAGTACACAAACAGTACAGAGAATGTTCAGAGAATTAGGACTGGTTATTCGAAATTGAAGTCGTTTATGTTGTATATAAGTTTCTTTAAATATAACTGATAGAACAATGTAAACATTCTACAGTGTACCTCAAATTTCACTTGTATAATATTCAATTTGTTCATAAATTTATTGATACTGGTGAAAAAATGTGATTATAAATCTATACTCTGTTTAATAAAATCTTAAATATGAATCTTCTTTTTTAAATTGACTAATTGAATCAGATGAGGTGCATTTTTATCTTAATGATAGTATTAAGCAGACAAAAGTTTTGTTATTGGAATGACAAAGATTTGTTATAAGTGCAGAAACAACTGCGTACACTGTACCAAAGTTACTGGATGTTGTGGTGAACCTGCATTTGGAATTACTGGTACATACTTTTGTAAAGAAGGTAACTTTTACTTCCTAGCAATATCAAGAAAATTGCTTATGGTAACACTTAATGAGATTGACGGTTAAATTTGATTCCAACAATATAGTGCCACATGGATACTGGATGAGATTGTGAAATTTGTTTACTATTTACATTCTGTGTGTTTATAACGTGTGTGGGGGACCAGCTAAGTCATAATAAAAACATAATAAGAACTAATTTATTGTATACGGTCCATTAAAAATGTGTAAAAACAACAGTGCAAAAACTTTTTCATGTGAATCAACATCATCCAGATATTATTCAAGTTACAATAGATGTTCTAAGAGAATCTTTCCTGAACACCTTATTTTCTGTTTCGGTGATGTAAATTGGTCATCTGTGTTACCTGATCTAATTGCTGCAGACTATTTCCTTTGGTGATACTTAAATCTAAATTGTTTGTGTATAAATCACATTCTATTATGGCATTAAAAAATAATGATTTAAGAAATTTGATAATGCATTGCTAATAGGAGTTATCTTGTAGATAGTTTTTGCACCAGTAAATACTGTAAACAGTGTAAAATATGATGCAGAGATTCATTAGAGATGCTGATTGTGTTACTGATCTCATATGCTTTTGATTTTTTATCCTCAATCTCCATATTGTGGAATTTTCTTTATTCTCTGCCGTTGTAATCTCAACGGCTCAGTAATTCATTTTTTATGTTCAAACAATTGTTCTGAAAATAACTAAACCACAATTTTTCTGATGGTGGAAATGATTATAAATCATAATATTTATCCAGCTCGACTTCAGTTTCCTGCACAATTTTTCTTTCAAAAGTATTGTTTTGAATTTCTCTTTCACCCATTTTTCACAAATCGGAATACTAGGATGACTCCTAACAAAATTATGAATGTATGTGTCAGAAATTTGGTGTATGCTCTTAGTGGAGTTCTGAAAAACTTAGGAGAAGTCTTGTATTACAAGAATTAATTTCTTGATCTTGAGTAGACTTAACAAACACTCCTCTTAAAAAGAAAGATAACTGTAAAAAAAAAAAAAAACAGTAAACTGTAACTGTAAAAATAAATAAGTAAATAAATGAAAAAAAAGAAATATTAATAAAAAAATATATTAACTAATAAATGATACTTTTTTATTTTTTTTCTTCAGTCTTTTGACTGGTTTGATGCAGCTCTCTGAGATTCCCTATCTAGTGCTAGTCATTTCATTTCAGTATATCCCCTACATCCTACATCCCTAACAATTTGTTTTACATATTTCAAAGATTGCCTGCCTGCAAACTTTTTTCCTTCTACCTGGCCCTCCAATATTAAAGCGACTATTCCAGAATGTGTGGCCTATAAGTCTGTTTCTTCTTTTAACTATGTTTTTCCAAACATTTCTTCATCGATTTGCCCCAACACCTCTTTATTTGTCACTTTGTCAACCCATCTGATTTTTAACATTCTCTTGTAGCACCACATTTCAAAAGCTTCTAATCTTTTCTTCTCAGGTATTCCGATCATCCAAGTTTCACTTCCATAGAAAGCTATGCTGCAAACATATACTTTCAAAAATGTTTAAATTAATGACGTTTAAATTAATTTTTAATGAAAACAAATTATATTTCTGACTGAAGGCTCGTTTCGCCTGTGCTATTCAGCATTTTATATCACTCCTGCTTCGTCCATCTTTATTAATTCTACTTCCCAAATAATAAAATTCTTTTACCTCCATAGTATTTTCTCTTCATATTTTTCATTCAGTGGTCCATATTCGTTATTTCTACTATATTTCATTACTTTCATTTTATTCTTGTTTATTTTTATGCAGTAGTTCTTACGTAGGACTTCATGCCATTCTTTGTTTCTTCTAAATCTTTTTTACTCAGCTAGAATTACTGTAAAATGATACTTATGAAACTCCTAATGAAGGTTTAGATAAGTAAAAGAATTCTTTGAGCGGTTTTTTAAGCAAAATCTTGTCTTCTAATTCATCTTTGTAACTATTTAGTATAGTTCTTTATTTGAGTATAAGAATTTTTAAACTTTATTGATGCAGGAAATAGAGGTGTATGGTGCTCCGTTAATGCTTGAATTTGAAGTGGAAACTAATACTTCATTTGTATCAGCTGTGAAAACAGAATCTGGCATGTCTGATCATGTGAGTTAAATATTAATAAATTGTAAGTCTTCATTTGTCTCAATGAATTTTAAGTTGTAAATTAATTTATTAAAAGCAAAAAGTGATTTTGTGATATTTTAATCTGAATAAGCTGAATTTATTGACAAGTATAGACATGTTTTCTGTTATACCTGCAGATTTGTGGTTGGATTGGCTACACTATTCTATGCTATAACCGCACAGATACAGTCTAGAGTATTTCTATTTGTATTTGGCCTTAGTAGAGGCAGCAAGTTTGTAGTTCTTATAGTGTAGCACATGTAATAATTAATATAGTAGAATTTCTTCTTTCTGAATTTTTTTAAAAGTTATTTATTTTTTATGTTATATTCATTAGGCTTGGACCTACACTAGGTAACAAGTTAAATAGAATTAAATACAGTTAATTAGTAGATTCATAGGTTGACCCTTAAAACTGAAGAATTAATATCATATCAACATGGTATCAGTTCTGTTTATAAGGTTATATATTTTCCCACTATGCAGTTAAATTTACAATTTTGTTTTCAAATTTTTGTATTAGAGAGAGACAGTGATTTACACTTTCTTCCCATGCAATAAATACATTTTAATTGTGATTTTATAAGTTATTTCTTTAAAATTGTATTAACTAAAATTAAGATTTTATTAATTTTTATTCTAATTTTAAAAATTTTGAAACTCAATATTTCAATAAATATTTGGAGATTTTTGTCATTCAATTTTTTTGCGTTTAGAATTTTTTGTAGATTACTTTGACAATTTTCATTATTTTTTTATGTCCAGTTTTAACTTTTTTCTTTTAATTTACAATATAAAGATCACCTTTTTAATTAGTTAAAAATATTACTATTGTATATTTTTATTTTCATATTAATATTTTTGGACATGATCAGAAGCATCAACCATAAGATCCTTCAGTCTGAATTTTGGAATCACAAGTAGGAATTAAATTTTATACTTCACTATTACCATTATTATTCATATACTTTATCATGGTCCGTCAACAGCATATTACATAATCCAGAATGGGGATTTTTCGAGGTAAATTCAGTAAATTTATTTACTCCCTTTCTTCATGCGCAATGTAAATTTCATTTCAAGTATAGTAGTTAAATCTAGTTAATCTTTCACTAGTCCTCCAATGTTCTTGGCTTTTTTGCAGTCAGTTGAACCCTAGCAATCATGCATGGTGTAAAGTGGCAGATTGCTCCCTAGCTGTTGTGTAAGGTTTGTTAAGTCCAATATTGTTTGTTAGCAATATTATTGGCCAAGAGGATCTATGTGGTCTAAATTATAAATTTGTAATGATGGTATAAATAATTTTTTTATATTCAGTGTCTTACCAAAAAAATAATAATTTCAAGATTTGTTGTATAAGTGAAGATAAAAAAAAAGTTCATATGAAAATATGGCATCATGAAACACTTCATTTTTGAGTTCTAGCTTGCAGAAAATTTTGTCCTGATTTCTACTGCAAGGATTAAATGAAGGTATACTGAAAATTCTTGGAACTAAAATTAAGGGATAAATTTGATGGTTTCATACAGTTATGACCTGGAATATTAAATAAAATTGATTCTGGAAAATATTGTGATTTATGAATGTCAAATCCATAATGTGTTAATATGTATGAGGAGTGAGTGAAATGTACTGCACAATTACTCATAACTTGCAAATGAAAAGAGAGATTTAAATGAAATGAATATGGTATAAGAGTGCATTTTATTGTTACAAAAAAATTTAATTGCTACAAAACCTTAATTTATTTCTCCTCATACTCACCATTTACAGGTAAATATTTCTCCCATCGGTGAACTAGTTTTCTCATTCCATTGATAAACAACGTTAGCAATCTTTCCTTAATCCGTGACTCTGAATCCTTCAGTTCGTCTATGGAGAAATGAATAAGGGGTATTCATTTAAATGAATGTTAAAGGAATATCTCCATTTAATTACAAAAAAAAGTGAAAATCACAGGTCAACAAATCATAAGTATGGAGGGTCTGGATGCAACCATTGGGTTCGTTATCAGATACCATAACATAAGCTTTTTTTAAACAAAAACATCAAATTTAATAACAAAAAATTTTTAATTTATATTTTTACAAAAATGTACTTACTATGTCGGGATTTGTGAAATAATGTACTAGGACTATGCTGAATATGTTGTTTTCACAAAAATTATAAAAAGTTAAATTACATAAAATAAAAATTACTAATTGCGATGAATGATACATATTACATATAATAACAAAGAAAGTGATAATAAATATATTTGTCTCTAAAGTCCCAAAAGTTTCGTACGTAGAACCGCTATTGTATAACTACTTGTATACCTCAAAGATTAATATAAATATCTTACTAATATATATAATATTAACAAATTGACCAATCCAAGATTAATTTATTTATAATTTTACGCATAATTTTGCCATTTTAACGTTATAATTTTAATAATAATATTATTTATGTTATTATGTATATATATATTTTTTTTTTTTAAATCGACAAGTAAAAAATCTTCTAATTGATTGAAGATTGTTCCTTATGAAGTGGCCTGTAATTTAAAGTTCTCATACCTGTGATCTTTATTGTTCATGATTAATAAAATTTTATGATCAGTTTTTTCTTTTTATATTCTCTAGCACAACTTACTATGTTGAGATCCCACACAAAACTGATGCTTCTTGATGGTATTACAGGTTTAACTCCACCACTCTTTCTTCGAATTGTCCAAGTCTGTGTGAGAATTTGTACTCGCACAAACATAATGCTCTTTGTATAGAAAACGTTAGTACATTTTTCCAGCATGATATGTTTCTTAAAATTCTATTTTAAGAAAAATTTAATAACAAATGACTCATGCTGCTAATAATTTAACTTAACTTTAACTTTAATGTTAAATTTTATGTTTTAACAAATATATCATATATTGACGTATTAAAAAATTTATATAACAAAATAGTCTAATATAAAGTAAATTTCAAATAGATTCATAAATTTAAATAACCCAATTAATTTTAATTTAGGTCAGAATTTATAGTGGTTACATGGAATCTGTTAAAATTTCAACTTCACAATATTTGGTTATATGTGATGTGTGTTGCTGAATATTATTTGTTGTAGAATTATAGGCTTTGTGGATTATCAAACATGACACACACGTCTCCTTAGATGTTTTAACATCGTTATATATGATGTGATGGTTGTTTTGAATCGATTAATCTACATCCTTTTTGTGCTTCTCATCAGTCACAGAAACTGTTCGACATCTGGAGAGTTCATCCTTAATATTTGTTTTACCAGATTGTGGTACACAAAATTTGATTGCCCATCTACTTGCCTATTTCGATCACCATGAATGGTTTTTAGATGACATTGAATTAAACTAGCATTCAGTTTTTTCAGCCTTAAAAAATTTGATTGATGCACATTATTTTAGACATGTTGACATACTAAACGATCTCAACTTCATAATAATGGGGACTGACATAAAATGGGAAAACTTGGGTAAGCAAGTTTTGAAATATTAGTAGTAGGGGAATGAAACTGCAATAGCATGTGTCACTTTGTGCAACATTTTTTTCTCCCGTTACATTGCAGTGTACATTACATTTCAGCCAACCCTCATTTTGGTTTAGAGATCGGTCTAGTCTGTATACAGAAATAATAATAAACTGTTTTTCAGATTAATGTTGTAGAAACTATAAAGAAAAGTAAAATGAACTGCACTGCGTGTAACAAACTTGTAAAGAATTTTATACAGGATGGGATTATGAAAGCTAAATGTGAGGATTGCGGTAATTCTTTTCAAAAAAAGGCGACAATTTAAAAAAAATAAATAGAGATATAAGATCACAAAATTTAGGTGAGAATACTAATAATGAGAATGAATTGTCTGAAAATAAAGGAGGTGTTGAGGAATTAAGTTGTGAATATTGTAATAAAAGATTCGTACGTAAATTTAGTTACAAGAGACATATTAACATTCATACAAAAGAGAAAATGTATCTTTGTACCTTTTGTCAAAAGTTTTTTATTTGTAATACTAATTTAAGCAAACACCTTAACATCCATACTAAAGAGAAAAAGTATGTTTGTGAGTTTTGTCAAAAATCTTTTAATTATAGTTCAAATTTAAAGGAGCACCGTAACTCACACACAAAAGAGATAATATATGTTTGTATCATTTGTCAAAAGCCTTTCACTTATACCTGTAATTTAAACAAACACCGTAAAACCCACACTAGAGATAAAGCATATCCTTGTGAATTTTGCCATAAGTCTTTTAATTGTGGTTCTGTTTTAAAGAAACATCTTAATACGCATACTAAAGAAAAAAAATTTGTCTGTAATATTTGTCAAAAATCTTTTAATTACAGTTCTAATTTAAAGATACATATTAATACTCACATGAAAGAAAAAAGTTATGATTGTACATTTTGTAAAAAAAACTTTTAATTTTTGTCCTAATTTAAAGAATCATCTTAAAATGCATGTAAATGAGATAAAGTTTTGACTAGTGATTGTAATAAATCTTTTATTCAGAAAAGTTTTTTAATAAGTTTTATTATTAGTATTCACAAAATTGATATTTATGTCTTACTTGTGGTAATTATACGGGTAAACAGTTGCATTATACTGGGTGAGCAACTTAAAACTAAACTGCTACAGACTAAATACAGTTGTAATGTGTTACATTATATGAATGAAATGAAGAAATGAAAAATTCCTGAATTATTAAATTAAATGTTATTGAATTGATAATCAATTCAAGTTAAGTGAAGAGTTGAAAATCTCTATGCAAAGGTGGCTACAATTCCCAGATAGTAGAATTGTGTGCAGTGAGTTTGAAGATGCTTGTTTAATGATATCAAAAGTATTTGCAACGAAATGGTGATTATGTAGAAAAATAAAGTCAATATGTAAGTATTTGTAACCATTAATAGATTTTTCCTTTTTTTAACCTTTAAGCTCTTGAACTGCGCCTTCTGTTTTTCACAATCTGTTTTCAGTGTTGAATTTTTTTGAAAATTGTGTAGTACACTTGTGTATGGATAGTCTATTCAAAAAATATTGGCTTCATTATACAGTTGTCTAAAACAGCCACACCATACACCAATTTTCTCATTATGATGTGGATACTGAAACATCTGGTGAGGATTTTCAGTCATCAGATGGTTGGTGGTTTTGTGTGAATTAACATGCCCAGATAAATGAAACTATGCCACGCCTGAAATGAAATACAGCATCAGATCTGTCTGTTCATTGACAATACTTTTGAGAAGCCAGTCCCAATAATTAAAATGTTTCAGTTTGTGTGTTGTTTTAACATGACATAGTTTAAAATTTAAAACACAAAAAATTAACTAAGATAATTAATAAGTAATTAGTTATTGGTAAGTAATTAATTAAGTTTAATTAAAGAATATCGGCTATAGCCTCTGGAGTCCTAATGAAGGAGGTTGCCTATTTTGTTTTGCATTTGAAATCGACCCTGGTTTTAAATGCATACTTTTAACAAAGTCTTGTATTCTCTATATTTTGCTGGAATACTACCATTCAGAAAGTTTTCTTAAAATATTTTACATGTTTCTAGAAAATATCCTAGAACATACAGCTACTTTGATAGAATTATTAAATTAAGTGTTATTGAATTGATAATTGATTCAACAAGAGATGTTCTGCAACAGCGTGTGTAGTTAATGCATTTACCAAGATATACAGCAATGATTATCTGAGGTTTTCTAACATCTCTGTGGATGCTAAAGGTGACTACCCAAGTCAGTTATTAGTACTTCAAGTGATTTTTGGTCGCATTGTTAAAACTGTCAACTTTGATGCTACGACAAATTTCTTTGATTTCTAGTAACTGGCTCATATTAAACTTAGCCCATATTGAACTTTAAGGCCGTTATTATTACTTAATTTTAATTCTTTGTATGTTAATGTTAGTTCCTGCAATCGTTTACATTGATGGATCAAAAGTAGAAAGATAAGAAGTTGTACCATTGTAACTAACGGGATCCCCATTCATGGATACTTCCAAGAAAGGTGAGCGTGTACACTGCTGAAATGTATGCTCTGTTAAAAGTTTGTGCTGCTGTGAAACCCATTGTATTAAAAGATTTATTATCTGTACAGATTCTCTAAGCATGGATAGATACTACTATCCACCTTGGCAACAGATTCATTACACAGAACGATTCTTGATTTATGCCATAAGTTAGAACACCTAACTTTAGTCACTTTAACTTGCTTCCTGAATTATTTGATTATGAACATTGGCAGTCATGTCATTGATTTGTCTTGATACTGTGTCGTTAGAAAGCGAAATTTTTTCAATTTTTTTTCTTTCACATGCCTGTTAAAACACTGGCCATATCAATTGTGGCAGGCAATATGAGATTTACTGTGGTTGTACAGGGTTTGGACATCTAGCTACTCTTAATGCTATAACTTAAGACACTTCAAGTGTACTTTTATCAGTATAGCTTGATTTACAAATAGAAGTTGTTGATTTCTCAACATGTGTAATTTTCTTTTAAAGAATTCTAAGGGTTTAGTTTGAATGGAAAGATTTTTGAATAATTTGCTAATTTATTAAAAATGGTAATGCATGCATAATGATACTTTCTCATAAGTCAAAGGATTGAGTTATATGAAAACAGTAATGTTTTTCCTTTTAAGAATAAGTAACTTATTTTTAGCAAAGATTGCATATAAATAAATGTAAACACAAAGATAAGTGTATATATTTAATTCTTTAGATGTTAGTCTACACAATTCATATTTATGGGCATTGAAAAATTATCTATGTGGGAGTATTTTTTTATGGTGAAAACTCACTCACTTTTAAAGAGATCCTAAGAGATAACATTGTACTTTAGATGAGAATTTACAAGGCCCAGTTAAAAAGTAGAGGCCGATTGGTAACAAAAGAACAGTTGAAAAAATGAAAAATTTATTAATGGTTTCAAATATTTATATATTTACTTTATTTTTCTACATAAAAATAATTTCTTCCTAATGTTTTTGATATTGTGAAACAAGCTTCTTCAAACCCACTGCATAAAATTGTGCCACCTGGGATTGTAGCGACTTTTGCACTGCGATTTTCAGCTCTTCACTTTTCTTGAATTGTTGAGACATAAGTCAGTTTTTGAGGTGTAGGAAGAAATGATAATCACTGGGTGTGAGATCTGAACTGTAAAGGGGATGATAAAAAATCTCTCATCTGAATTTTTGAACTGTTTCTGTTGTCCATACAGCTCCGCATGCATGTTTGTTATCATGAAGAACAATTCCTGATCTCAGCATTCCCTGACACCAATTTAGAAAGTGTTTCACAATAGACTTGTTACTTTAAATTAATGTAGACTTGATGAAATTTATCAAACGCACAGCCTGTTAACCTCAGAATACAGTTTGCATGATTTTCCTTCGAAACTGAGCATGTTTGAATTTTTTTCGGTTTAGATAACGAAAATGATGCCACTGCATGGATAGTTGTTTCATCTAATATGGGGAAACTTTTCTTGTGGTAAAATGGGTTGAGAAAAGTAAATGCACATGTCATATGTGTGACCCACTGGGTTGATCTAGTGGTGAATGCATCTTCCCAAATCAGCAGATTTGGAAGTTGAGAGTCCAGCGTTCAAGTCCTATTAAAGTCAGTTACTTTATTTGGATTTGAGTACAAGATCGTGGATACTGGTGTTCTTTGGTGGTAGGGTTTCAATTAACCACACATCTCAGTAATGGTCAAATTAAGACTGTACAAGACCACTTCATTTACACTCATACATATCATCCTCTGAAGTAATACCTGAATGGTAATTCTTGGAGGCTAAACAGAAAAAAGAAAGAAAAGATGTCATTATGTGATCTTTGTGAGCACTTGACATTTTTCGCACCCATCATGCATACGGTTTTCAACAGCCTAGACTGTCAGTCATGATTCTTCACAATGTTAACATTGAAACTATGATTGCTAATCATAAAGCAATGATTTTCTTTCACTTTTGCATGGCAAACAACAGTGAATTGATGGCAATGTATTAGTTACATGCCCAACAAACCACTTGCTACTGTGCATGTGTGAACCAATCATTGTTGCCAATCACTACTAATAACTGATTGGTCCTTACTTTTGAACCGTACCTTGTATGTTAGCATTTAACAATGATGAGAAGCTTAGCGTTTTATTAAAGCACTTCAAAGCAAAACAGTATGGTTTGATTCTGTTACAAATAAAATGGATTCCATCATCCCAAGAAAACTTGTTATCTAATAAAATACCCAGAAATTTTGCTTTATGGTTAACAGAATTACATTTTCTCCAGGGCTGGAGAAAATAAGCTTTATATATATACTTACTCTCATTTCCCATTATGGCTTTGCACACACTGGAAAATTTTGCCAAAAATCTCCAGCAGAGGACCATTTCTATGCATAGATCAAACTGACTTTTGTCCATATGATACATTAATAGCAATTTAAAAGTTGAATGAGCAGTCCTACCACCAGCGAGGAGTATTGCAGTGATGCCTGATGATGTTATACCGAGCGCCAAGATACTTGCGCATCAAGCAAATGGGATAAGTAGATTTATCAAAAAGGTTTCCCAGTGCCTTGAGGAGTATCTAAAATAAATAATTTGTTCTGTCAGTATGGATTTTGCGAGTGATTGAATCATATTCTTGTGCTGATCTGGTTCTAATTTAGAAACGTTTATTTTTATGTACTCTTGAAGTACACTGATATTAAAAAAAACTTCAGAACATTAAGTCATTGGGGTTTTCATTATCTTGTTCATCACAATTTGGCAATGGTAAACCGAAATCACATAAATACTGTTCACAAAGTCATAACCCTGTCTTCACTTTCAATAAGATCTCTATTGAAAAATATCTTGGGAGCGGCCTGAATAAGAAATGCAGCATCATAATATCATAATTTACAAGTTTAAAGAAATAGTTTTTCTTCTTAATAGAGCCTATGACACTCCAGATTACATAATGAAGCTACTGTAAAAACTGTTATGGTGATTAGTTAAGCAGTTTCTAAAATATATGCTAACGTACAACTGTTTCCTCTTTATATAATAAGATCTAGATGCTATTCAATAATTTGAAAAAAATATCACCAAATGAATAATCAAATATTTATTGCAATCACAATACACCCAAGAAATTGAATACAACTGCATTAACCTAAATACTATACATATATCAAAGATATGAATTAAAATTGTCTGACTAATTAACCGGTATCACCAGCATATGCTCTTGTAATGCAAAAACATTTTTGCGTGAAGCGTACCACAATGTGTTTGCTGCCTAGCAGAGAGCCCGGTAGAATTTTAATGCCCTATACCATTAGCAAATACCCCTTTTGAATTTTGAAAATTGGAAAAATTTTTTGCCAAGATTTAAAAATATTTCTGAATATCTGCTTGATGGAGAGTGTATATTATGCATGCAAAAGTTAGCCTTCAACCTACTAACAAATTCCCCATTTCAATTTTGAAAATCAGACGATTATTTACAGAGATATACAAGAGCACCCCATTGCATCTCCCTAAATAGCACCCTGTTTGTTACTAGTTGATGGGTTTAGCCTCCCACAAGGTGCTCACATACCGCCACTCTAGCCTCACACGCAGTCCCCACAAACGGGAAGTCCATTATTGATAAACAGAATTTTTTTAAATTTATTTAATATTATTTTATTTAAGGTAAATTTAATTCTTTAAATTATTTTTGCAAGATTATTTATTCTGCTGACTCAAATTATTCAGTTCAAACTCTGTTCACAGTTCATTAATTCATTTCATCAAAGTTAAGTAGAACGGAGCTCTACTTAACTCCTCCTACCATCGGGGAGGGTCCTTGGTGAGATCCAAACTTGTCTGAAACGGGTGGAGCAGATGGTTAAAAAAGCATGTCTCCGCTGCGGTAACAGCCACGCCGGGGGGCCTAAGCGGGTTAGTCCCTGGCCGACAATGCAGGCACCGGCTATCAAAATTAAGCGGGCAACCGTCAAGGTGGTCTCTATGACGCCTGGTCCGGGAGCTTCATCTGCCATGACGGAGCTGACCGTTGGGGGATGGTGAGGTTGATTACTACTACTACTACTTGACTCAGCTTTTCTCCGGCCCTGGCGGTTTTGGGACGTATCTACATCGATTAAAAGGAGATCCCAAGGTGCATTTACTGCAGGTGGGAAGGCTCTGAGCACGCCTTCCACTCATGCCCTAGGTGGGATGACATAAGAAGTAGACTAGGACTGTTGTGGCTCACTCCGGAGAATATAAGGTTAAGGAGGAAGATAGAATGGAATGGGGAGACGAATAACCCGTAAACAAAGTGTGGGTAGCTTGGTACAGAAGGGTACGGCCCGCTGAGGTAGGCCGTTCTTGACGATTGTTCGAAGACCCCAGGGGAGATTAGGGAAGGTAAGACTGAGTACCATTATATAAATTATAATAGTATGAGGTATAATTAATAGACTAACTCGTAGTGTAAGGCTGTGGTATGTCTCTATTTAAATAAAGACACCGGTTTTCAGATTATAGAACAATTTCTATTTATTAAAATAAGAAAAATTACGAAAGGATCGTTGAAAAAAGATATTAGTAAAACTGTCCGCGTTATCACTCATATCCTCGATTCTATAGACGGCTTATTGAAAAAAATGTTGAACTTATATACATATTAAATTTGTAATATGTAATATTTTTTAAGTAGTAATTGATCAATGTGTCTTCAGCGAATATCCGTCACCATCGAGCTTAACCATATAGTGAAGTTTTTCAAGCTTCTGGACTACAATTCTGAGTAGAGGGGTACCATCTTGCTTGTACTCGATCTTCCACGCTTAATTGACATGCTCTGGGAGTGGTTTTGGAATGTGATGGTGTACGTGGTAGTGGTTTCAGGTCTAATTTAATACGTAATCTGCGTTTTAGGTATAATTCTCATGCGAGATTTACCAGATGAAAGATTTTTTCGAACCGATTGGCGTATTTATTGTAGAGTTCATGTTCTATTTTGGTGGATACCACTGAATATATTGAATTGGTATTACCCTTTTTGGTGTCGATATCTTGTAGGCGATTGCTCAGGTGCCTTATCCAGGAACGGCCCAAGAGTGGAGAAAACGTTTCCGGAACCACGTAAAGTCTTTTAGTTGATTTTATATCCTTATATTGAACTTCTACGTCGGCTACTCCAAGTGGAGCAAATATGCCAGCGGTGTATGAGTGAAATCGTACGTTGGTATTCTGAAGTTCAGTAATCAGGTTTAGTTTGTCAAAATTTGATTTGTTTAACAGCGTTTGTCAAGTCACAGAATCCAAATACACTTCAAACTGCTGGATTTTTTTTCACTTGAATGAAGTATTTCTCTGTCTTGATTTGGACTGTTAATTTCATATATAGTCAGTTGACCTTGGAGGAAGGAACCTTCTTCAGTATCTACTGCCTTTACACCTTTCTTTTCGGATATCAGTCTTTTTAGGCACACTTAACGTGACTGCGTCGCAGTTTACAGTAGCCAAATTTTAATCTAGATGGGTCAACCGTATATTTTGACGAAGTATGATTATTCGTGGCACATCTTGAGCAGAGTCCTTCGATTCCTAAATATTTTTAAATTAAGTACAGGAATTTGGTGTTCCTTATATCTTGAATTTATCGTGTCTCTAGGTTTTAATGTAAAATTTCTTGTACTCTTTCGTGGACCAGAAACTTTGTGTACATCGGTTAAGGAATTTTCTATTAGGATATCGAATTGTTGATTAGCCAGCAATGATGCTTCTAATGTTTGAGCTTTCGAAATTGCTTCTTGATTAGTTTTTGAGTTATCAAAAAGAATTGATGAATATGTCTTGGCTGGAAAGCCCTCTGATAAATTGTAAATGTAGAAAAAGATCTGCTACAGATTTTTTACGTTCGCATTGGAATTCACATGTTGAAATAAATTTACGTAATTGTGTTACAAAATCGTGAATTGGTTGCTTAGACCCTCGTTTTTGTGAGAGGAATTTATGTCTCAACTAAAACGTTATTTTTCTTAGTTAATTGATCGTTCAAAGTTTGAATTATTTCATCATAAGTTAGGGTATGTAGTTTTTTGGGTGCCGCTGATAACTTTAGTATCTCAAAGTGTTAGGGGCCTATACTTTTAAAAGGGCTGTATTCGATATGTCCTTATCTGCTGCTAATCCTTTCATAATAAAGTTATCGAATCCTTCTTTGTTAAAAATTTTCTTTAACTTTGACCAAAATTA
Source organism: Lycorma delicatula (assembly GCF_047948215.1). Taxonomy (NCBI): domain Eukaryota; kingdom Metazoa; phylum Arthropoda; class Insecta; order Hemiptera; family Fulgoridae; genus Lycorma; species Lycorma delicatula. The sequence goes on from NC_134455.1 coordinate 136,925,983, forward strand.
CTTATATTATGTTGAATTGTTGGTTGAGCATTTTGATTAGTGCTGAATTGTAACATATTTTGAATTTGTTACATTTGGAAAAACTGGGTAAATTGTTCGGCGTTATTTTTGAGGTTCGTTGATATTGATAGATTATCTTTCGAAATATTTATACACTTAAAAAACATCACTACAATTATGAATTAAACAGTTTGAATTTGAGTGATATAAGTAAAGTTGTTGAAAAGTTTGAATATGCAAACAAACCTGCGAGGCGCCAACACTTTCGTTAACTGTTATGTACACAAAAGTTTTTCTTTTTCTCCTCGTCATGTGTATAATTAAATAAACACACGTAAATTATAGAATAATATTTGTTTATTAAAATATATTGAACAATTACGAAAGTAACATTGAAAAGTAATATTGATTAACTTATCCACATCATTACTCCAGTCCTCAATTCGATAGACGACTTATATCGATATCTCGAACGCTGCAATACAACAGGTTGCTTGTAAAAATTAACATGATTTATTTGACGTAAATTAGAAATTCCCTTTAACATTTTAGTATTTGGATTGCGTAATTTCCTACGCAATGAATAACCCTAAGAAGACTATTACACAGTTTCAGGTATACTGTATTGACAATACTTTCACTACAGACAAACTTTTGCTACGCTATTTATGGGTGCACATTAAATACAGAAAAAAATAATTACAGATAATATGCTTGATGTAGACATGTCATCTAATATTACGCGATAATAATAATAATAATGTATGGTTATTTTTTATGAATCACTTGACTTTTAATCTCTTTTCATTTTATCACTTATTTTAACAATTTTATGTAAGTTAGAAGTACCAATTTTGTTCAGGACTGCAACCGTGGATATCAAATTCCAGGTTTTCTAGTTACTTGAGGTATGTTGTTGACTGAAATGTTATATAATTACTTTTTTAACATTTAATTTTGAATACCAATTACTGTCTAAAAGTAAATAACTTTCTTTTTAAATATTTGACCATAATTGCTTACTTTAGAATTTAATCTCTATTTTCATCATTTTTTGACAGATTTTTCACAATTATTTTTAATATCTTATTTGTATTATCATTCAGTATTTATGGCATTTTTTCATCCATGCAGTATCTGCGTAACCTATAAAGTGAGATTTCTAGTGTACTTAATGCTGGTATTTTGTAAAATTAATGTTCAAACATTTTTAATTTATTTTGTTCCTTGAGATGTGTTAGATAGATATTTTATTGTAGAGGATGAAAACATTAAAATGAGAGGAACTGAAATAAGAATTTATTTTAGTGTAAGTAATATACTATTTGAATAATTACAAAAATTTTGAGTTTTTTAGTCAGCGTTTTCTTTTCTTTTTTTCAGCTGTTTCATAGTTGTAAGATACTTTATTTATTTATTTAGCATATGGCACCAAAACACAACACCAATTTCAGTCAAAAATTACAAACATTTAACAAATTAATATAAGCTACTGATTCTGGAGTCGCCATCAGGAAATCTTCAGGATTCCCATTATAAGCTGTCCTAGGGCAAACTTCTGTGATGTGTTTAACAGTTTGATTTTCACCACACTCACAAAGGGGCGTCAGTGGTTTACCCCCTTTAAACAGGAAATAGGCACACCTACCATGCTGAGTTTGAATTTTGTTTAGCATTGACCACGTGTTACGTGGCAAGTCAAAACCCAGTGGCTTTTGAGTAATACATGGGATTTGGTTATTCTGCTTTGTGGCCCATTCTTGACGCCAGGCGTCAGTTAGGTTAAATCCTTCCTCTGTGGCAGCAATTGCCTTTTGATAGGTGGCTTTCTAGATCAAAAGCGACCATAATTGGCATCCTCAATGTCCCTCATGTATTGGTAGGTTTCGATTGTCGTCCATAATCTTCTTGTACTTTCTTACAAGAGCGTTCATATGGCACAGGTTTGGGGGTGATATGTGGCTTAATACTGGGAGCCATTCCACAGGAGTAGACCTGATAACCCTGGCAATCATGATTGCATAATTACCATTAAAGATTGCCATCATTAAAGTGTAACAGTTTTTCAGCAACAGTAAAGTATTCATTAATGCCTATTTCCTTATGATTATTGTTTTTCATTTTAACAGCACTTTCAAGGATTTCCCTCATTGTCAATTAATAAAAACCTTTTTAAATTACACATTAAACTCTCAGAAACATTAAAATTGATACATATTATGTACACTAATATCCCTACAGATCAAACTATACGTATAATAAGAAGTAAACTGTAAATTAATAATGAAGACCTGAAATTTATCAATAATATTATAACCATCATTGGAAATCATGTCAATAAAATTATTTCAGGTTTAACAACAAATTTTGTATACAAGATAATACTTTTCCCATGGGATTTACAGTTATCGGCTGTTATGTCTGAAATTTATTTACAGGAGCTCGAAAATAAGATAGTCTATGGTATTACCCACATTTATAAAATTCAATTACGGGTTTGGTACGTTGATGATATTTTGGTAGTCTATGAATCTGTTATAAATAATGAATATTTAATAATTTAAAAAAAACTTAATTCTTATCATAATAATTTAAAATTTACCATTGAAACGGACAAATACAGAAAATAAATTTTTTACATGTTGACATGGAAATTAGCAAAAGTAATAAAATTATAACAACTGTTTATAGGAAACCAACAACTTAGTAAAATAAGTATTAACAGAAGTTCGAATCTTTCTTGGGCACCCAAAATTAATATATTTACAAACATGTTAAATAGAAGCGATACATTACATGCAGAATAATAAAGAAAAACTAGATGCAGAAATAGATATTATAAAATGTATTTCAGTAAAAAATGGATATAACACATCATCGATTGATAATATTTAAAAAAAAGAGAAATTGAAATTTAATAATGTAACAATGTTGACACCTATAATTAATAAATGTGGTGATGAAAATATGTATATAAAATATTCCTATACTAACACCATTATTAAAAACTTGGTAATGTTTATAATGATAAAAAATATAAACTAGCATATAGACCATATAATAAAACATTTGAAAATCCATAATAATGATAATGATTCTAATAATTTGTGTGGTATCTATAAAATAACATGCAATGATCGTAACAAAATTAACATTGAGAAAACTAATAGGTCATTTAGGGCAAGGTTTTCAAAACACTTAAGATCTTATAAAAACAATAGATTATGTTTCTCCAGTCTTACAGACCATTTAATAATCAATAAACATTCAATCACCGACTCGAATACAAATCTAAAAATAATAGAAATTGTAAAAGGATCTGATAATAAAAAATTAAATATTGTAGAAAAAATATTATATATGCAAGTATAGATAAAAAGTTTAACTTGATTAATGTGACTGTGAGTTTGATAATGACTTTATCAAAACTGCCATAGATAACAGCACATTCATATAATTAAATAAAATTTTAATTAATGTTAGTACAGCACTGTATGTGTGGCTGGCCACATATGTATTTTATTTTAATTTTTTGACTACATATTTTTATATTATGCAAAAGTTTTAATGTTTTTGAGTTTAATGCGTGATGTTAAAAAGTTTCTATTATCTGACGATGAGGGAATTCCTTGGAAGTGCTCTTAAAATGGAAAAACAATAAGCATAAGGTAAAAGGCATTATTGAATAATGTACTGTTGGTGAAAAAATGTGTTATACTTTAGTGTTTTAAAATATTTTTAAAAAACTTACTTAAAACATTTTTAGTTGCTGAAGCAAACAATGTGAGGAAAAGCAGTTTCTGAGGATTATTGCAAAGACAACTGAAATTGTTTTGAAGTAAGTTTTAAAACATTTTATTATATTATTTGGCTATAAAAGTATTATTATGGTATTTGTGTATTATTATAGAAGTCTAAATATCAATTAAAAACATAAAACATTTAGTATAGCTAAGCATCTTACAAAAAAGCAAATGCCACAAGTAATAAAAATGGAAGAGAATATAGGAATTTTGAAAGTAATTAATACTATTAATAAATTACAACAATTATAAAAATATGTTATTTTAAATTTAAAAGTAAACATAAGGTAATGAATTCACTGCCAGGATATAAGAGGATATTTTATTTAAATTAGCACAAATAGGATGACATATCTTATCTTGTTGGTTACACTGCTTTAGAAGTAAACACTTGTAATTTAATTCAGGTGTATATGTTTAAATTTGACAAAGTAACATAACCTTTAAACGCTTATTTTATTGACTCATGTAATTTATAATTTTGATCTTTTTTATGAAAAATCTGATGCAGATTTCATAGAAAGTGCATTGTTATAAAATAAAACTGTATCATTAAGATAACTGTCTTAAATTGTTATCACAATAGGTGAATTCATTAATTTGTATAAAATATATATATATATATATAAAACCCAGATATAATATTTATTTTTTGATATTTTTTATCTTGAAAGACCTTGTGAAATGCTTGCAGTTAACATATACATTTTTCTAAAAACTTAATCTAGTTACGCTATATTTTATTTTTGATATTTTCTTATTTAATTTAAGTTAATGCTCATAAAAAATTTGGATTCACATTTAAAAAGTGTTTTTATTTATTTTAGTTTTACAATCTTGAGTGTTCTACACATAGACTTTAATGAGGAGGATGAGATGGATGAAATGATAGGTGAAAAAATGGCAAATTCTTATTAGGAATCTAACTTGAAACCAGCTGATCTAGAAACTATGAAATATTTTATTGCATTCAGTTATAAAATTATAGAATAATTTTTTAAGTATCAAACAGAAAAAAGTATAGTCTACAAAAATCTTTAATGATGACAGCTTTTTATTATAAAAGCAAGTATAATTTTTTAGAAAAACTTACGAAAGAGGAAAAGAATTTTAAAAAAAATTAAAGTTAAGTGCATCTCAAGGGAGGATTTCTGGTTTTAGTTACCCTTGTAAATGTACCCAAAAACCCAGTTTTTTGCCTAACTGTGGTTCTTCTTTTTTGGTTAACAGCCTTTAGGCTGGTTGGCACCAGCTCACCACTCTTCTCACTTATCAGCCTTTCTCTTTAGCTCCTAGTAATAATCAAAGTTCATATTGTCCATTATCTGTTTTATGAACTCCAACCGAGGCCTTCCTCTACAATTTCTCCCTTCAGTCTGTTCTTGTATCATTCTATCATCCTCTTAATCAGACTCTGGTGCCTAAAAATGTGTCCTATTAACTGAGCTCTTCTTTTTAATTGTTTCAAAGAGCTTCTGTCTTTGTTAACTCTCTTAAATACCTTGTTGTTTGACACTTTTTCCATCCAATTTATCTTCATCTTTCTGTAACACCATACTTCAAAAGTCAAAAGTCTCCTCTTTTCCTCTCCACCAGTTGTCCATGACTCACTCCCATGCAATGCAATACTCCACACAATTGTTCTCGGTAATTGTTTTCTCAACTTTAGGCTTACATTATTCCTGTAAAATGATTTTATTTTAAAGGCATTCTTCGCCTGGTGTATTCCACTAACTGTTTTTTTGCAAGTCCTCTCTGCTTTCTGCAATTACAGCTATATCTTCTGCAACTCTTAACATTTTAACTCTTTCTCCCTGAATCTTTACACCTGCACTCTCTTCCTCTCTAACTCTATTGATGCCTCTGATATATATAAGTTAAGTAAATATGGAGACAATGTACAGTCCTGTCACACCCCTTTTATAATGTGATAAATACTGTAAATAATTCTTTGTTCCCTGTAGCTAATACCTGTCCAATTCAATAAAACTCTGAATTCTGAACGGGATTCGCTTGAAAATCAACTGGGTTCTATTATTGATCGATTTACATCATCCCAACAAGTTTTATAAAAATTGGTTAAGATTTGCATCCTGTAGAGCGAAAAAATCTCATACATACATATGTATATGAATGAACTTTGCAGAATCAAGTTCAAGAGACTCCAGAATGTAAAGAAATGTTGCTCTCCCCAACACCTTATAAAATTTGACCAGGCACCATAACATTTTCTACAATTCTTTGGAAATCTGCTAAAAAAATAATATTTGTTGTATTATTGAATATTTAAGTTTCTCGATAGGATGTCAAAACAAAAAAAATCTCTAGTGCCATATAATTAAATATTTAATATATATTGTGATTAATTTAAATATTACCTGACAGTATAAATAAAAATATTTTGTATGCTTTACTGGTACTAAATAGGCTTTGTATAGAACAGTTGATAAGCTTCAAACCAGTCTTATTCTTAAAATAAAAATGTAAAAAAAATGTTGCATAGCAGAGTGAAAAAAAAATGAAAATGTACCAAAAAACCCGTTTTTCGGTTCTAACTCCAGTTCATGTGGACAGAGTCCCTAGAAAATCAAAAGATCTCAATTCCTAATAGGTTTATATCACCCCACCAAGTTTTATCAAAATTGGTAAGATTTATATCCAGTAGAGCACAGAAAAAAAAAAACTTATACATATGTGTATAAACATGATGTGGCGCAGTAGTTGGAAATCCACTAAAAATCAATATAATATAAGTAATCAAACTAGTACTAAATTTAAGCTGCCAGCAGGAGAGATTACCACATTTATAAGTTAAAATATCGTTTCACTTTTCTTCCTATTTATTTGTTAGTGCTCCAGGTGTGTTACCTGCCTTACTTTCACCTGTTCTCTCATGCTATAAATCCCACTTTCTGCATTTTTACAAGTTTGTTTTTCAGTATTTTACTTTCAGTGAATTTGCAGAGACAGTTTTTGCCCTGATAGATACATTAGTCATGATTTTTGTACATGATTAGTTAAGAGAATATATGATATAAATATCATACCTTTGGATTGAAAATTAAAGTTAAGACCTTCGTATCTGTCAGTTAAAAGTATATTTTCTTATCTTGCTATATTTAATTTTAAGGATCAGCTTTTACCTCTGACTGTAAGAAATAAAGTAATACAAGTGGTTTTTGCTAATGTAATGTGTTAATGTTTATACATATAACATTCTAATTATTATAAAATAATCTGTTTTAGATGAGAGTGGCAATAATTGGTGCTGGAGCTGCTGGTCTGTGTGCTGCTCAGCACCTATCTACAGTATCAAACAATAATACTTCATTTATTGTTTATGAACAAACTGGTAACGTAGGTGGTACATGGACCTATACTGAAAATACTGGTGTAGATGAGTATGGATTACCAATACATTCTTCAATGTATAAAAATCTCAGGTAATAATAATAACAATAACAATAGATCCTCAGTGATCCTGTACCATGAGATTAGTTTTGAAACTAATTCTTTATGTCAAATGGATAGTTTTGATGTTCATGCTTGCCTTTCCATAAATGTAGTGTGAAGAACATTTTTCTGTAATAAAATTTTTTTTTGCTTGATATCACCTCATAAATGTCACTTATTTCAAATTTTGTCATTTATCTTTGGAATGGGTTTTGTAATAATTTATGTTTTATCAGTGATGTGAGCTGTCATATTTCGGTACTAGGCCGATGTAGCCTTAATGGATCACTATTGTTAGCCCTTTTTTTATTCATTATTCTGATGAAACTACAATTTTGTGTGTTGTAAATTGCAGTAGTCTCTTAAGATAACCGTGCTTGATTTTTTTTATAGCTATATTTTTGTTATGCTGCTATAATTTAGTGTGAAGTTTCATAAAATAGAATATCTTAACGGAAGTGGATTATCATACTGATATTTGTTTTGGTAGTTAATTTTTTTCATTTATTACTACCAAAAAATGTTTGTTTAAATTTAATAAAAAAATAATTTTTTTAATATTATTTCTTGATAATTTTTATATGAAGATTGTATAAATATGAAGTAAATATAAAATTATGTGTAATAATGTAAAATATATATATATATGTTTAACAAGAATAAAAATAATAGGAAGACTGGGAAATACTTACAGAATTCTGTTGGTATCAGCAGATGAAGAAGAGTAGTAAATGAGGAACCTATAATATTTATTATTAAATATAGAAATATTTAAATAAAAAATACAAGGATCACCACATAATAAAAAAGGATTTAATAACTTCACTCCTTTCCTTATGCCGAAACATAAAGTTTTCACATTTCCCTCAAAATAAGGGAGTTTCATATTGATAAGTATTCAAGCAGAAGTCCCTTTTTACTGTTTTCTAAGTTAATGGAATTTTTGTACAAAGGTGAATATTTTAATTGCCGAATAGATTGATATTAAAGTCTAATTTTTCTTTTCTCAGTAAGATTTAGTAAGGCACTTTTAAAAAAATATACAGTACGTTGTTTCAGAAAAAGAATAACCCAGTATCCTTAAGGGCTAACATTTTTGCAAAGCATTTGTAGTCAGAAGTGCTTTCCCTGAGTAATGATAGTGTAATAATGCATCATGTAGTGAGCCCCAATGGTAGATTAATAGGGCAGGGATACCACTAATAGGTCTAAATAGCACTTGCATTTCTGTGGACTTGATGAGTTGTGCAACAAAACATTCAACTTTATGAAGAAGACTATGGGAAACTATTTTTCTCTTCACTTTTAGTTGATTTGTTACTGCCTGCTAGCCTTTGGCAAAACATATATAACTTAATTTTAACCAAACTGAATGTACTGGCATAATGTTATTTCTGCCTTTCCTTTTTGTCTTTTTCAGAACCAATTTGCCTAAAGAGACAATGACATTTTCATCATTTCCGTTTAGAAATGAGAAGTCATTTGTTCCAAGGTCAGATGTTTTGCAGTACCTGAAAGATTTTGCTGATTATTATAATCTTAAAAAGTATATTAAGGTAGAGTTGAACTATTATTATAATACATAACATATTGACAAAAATACATTATGTTTTACAATTCTTTATTTAAAAATATTCAAGTTTATAGTAATTAAAATAATTGTTACATTAAAATTTCAGTTGTGTTTTTGTCGATTTTGGTTAAATTAACTTTTATTATTATCTATTTCTAACTTAATTTTTATCTGTATGACTTTGCCTGACATCTTGATTGCATTGAAGAGAGCCATTACCACTCAGTTAACTATAAAGTTCTTCCTCAGACTAAGTGCTGCAAAGGTCCTTGTTAGAAGGATGAATAAATATTTTTATAATTTAAATCCAGGATTGTCATCTCAAACGAAACATTTTCTTATTTTTTCCCACAAACTCCATTCTCTTATAATTATAGGAGCTTCAGTGAATTATACTGGATTTATAAAATGGTTCAGGATTGACTAACCAGTGAGGCTTGTATGTCTTAGTTTGACTGGTAGTCTGCCATTTCATTTCCAAATACAGGTTTTCTCAGATTCTTGCAAGCTTGAAGTTTCTTTCTCGCAGTCTGAAAGATTAAGAACTTTAACTCTACATTTTTTGAATCAGCTTGAGATGGAGTGTACAGAGTGATTCAAAGAAACGGGAAATTTTGAAAGTTGTGTTGGTAGCCGTGGGCGATTGGTACCACTTGATAAGTGGCGCCAGCCTCTCTAACCTAACCTGCCATTTAGTTGTCATGGATCCTTGGAGTGGTGAGCAACGTGCATTTGCTATCAAAGCGTTTTACAAAAACAATGACAGTGTGGAGGGAGCGTGTAGAGAATTTCATCATCATTTTAATCTGGGACGGCACGACCGTGTTCCATCAGCACATGCAATTAAATCATGGATATCTAATTTTGAGGAAACAGGTTCGGCAATGAAAAAGAAACCTCCAGGCCGTGAGCGAACCGTCCGTACACCACAGAATGTTCAGGCTTTAAAAGATGCTGTCACATGAAGTCCACATCGGTCAATCCGTCGTACTCAGCATCTTTACAATTGCATAGTTCAAGTGTTCGAAGAATGTTAGTGAAGGACTTGCAATACCATCCATACATGTTGCAGATCATCCAGGAACTGAAACCGAACGATGCAGTTGTGTGAGCACAATTCTGTAATGCAATGCTTCAGAAGATAAATGATAACGAAGAGTTTGTTCACGAACTGTGGATGTCAGAAGAAGCGCATTTCCACCTCAGTGGATTTGTTAACAAACAAAATTTCAGATACTGGGCACAAGAAAATCCTATGCAGCTACACCAGCGTCCGTTGCACAGCCAGAAAGTGACCATGTGGTGTGCTATGTCATCTTACGGTAAGCCCTTATTTTTTTGAGGATGACAACGGTCTTGTGATTACAGTGACGTCGGCTCGTTACGTAGCCATGCTTGAAACCTTTGTTGTGGAACAACAAAAGAGATTTTCACCAATTCTTAACACAGCCTGGTTTCAACAAGACGGAGCAACGTCACGTACTGCACGAATGTCGACATTCGTCATAAATATGGCAGCTGTACGCCGATTGTTTGCACAACGTGTCATTTCACGAAATGGTGACATTTGATGGCCGCCCAGATCGCCTGATCTCTGAGCTTGCGATTACTTTTTGTGGGGTCACCTTAAAAGCAAAGTGTTCCACAGTAGACCTGCTACAACGGAAGAACTGAAGGCAAAGATCCGAGAAGCAATTGCGGAAATTCCAGTTAAGATGTTACGTCAAACCATGAACAATTTAACGAAGAGACTTCGTGAGTGTTTACTTAGAAGAGGTCACCTGGAAGATGTCATCTTTAAAAAATAAACTAAAATGTATGTATCCTAAAATGGCAACATTTGTACAATTACATGAAATAAAATTCATTTTCTAAAAAAAATTTTTCATTAACGTTATTTAATTTTCAAAATTTCCCGTTTCTTTGAATCACTCTGTATTAAATTTTTTCATTAATTGAAATCCTTCAAAACAGTTTTCAGTACTTACATATTAGCCCATCGATCAATAATTTGTAATCTTTTGGGTTATTGTTAATATCACCCTATATAACCATTCGCTTAACCAATTTTTTAACAATTTCTATTTTTTTATTGTATAAATATAATTTAACCAAACTTAACCTACACTTGCTAATCTTGACTAATTAACACAGTAATGTTTTGAGTATTTAAATAATAAATTCATCTGGAGGTTCTGGGTTCGATCCCACGTAGGCATCATATTTTCACACATGCTACATATCATTCATCTCATCCTCTGAAGTGGTGTATCTAATGGTGGTCCTGGACGTTAGAACAAAAAAAAAAAATGATAATTAGTTGAGGTTAGCAAGTGAAGGTTAAGTTTGGTTAATTTATATCCATAATTATAAGCAGCAAACCTTTGGTTGTTTATATCACCCAATTTATACCATTATATTACCATTTGTATAAACATTTATATTTATTTTATAAATATAATTTCACCAAATTTAACCTACGCTAGCTTTGCTCACTAACCTTGACTAATTAACACAGTAATGTTTTTGAGTATCAAAATAATAAATCTTCTCAAATCAGCTGATTTGGAAGTTGAGAGGTCCAGCGTTTAAGTCCTAGTAAAGTTGGTTATTTTTATACATTTGAATAGTAGGTTGTGGATACCGGTGTTCTTTGGTGGTTAACCATACATCTCAGGAATGGTTGAACTGAGACTTTACAACACTACACTTCATTTACACTCATACATATCATCTTCATTCATCCTCTGGAGTATTATCTGAACGGTAATTATCGGAGGCTAAACAGGAAAAAGAAATAAAAAATTCAATAATTATTGCAATTATTTATTACTTAAATAATCAAAACATTATTGTTAATTAGTGAAGGTTAGCGAGTGAAGCGAGTGTAGGTTAAGTTTCATTAATTTATACCTATAATTACAAGCAGTAATGCTTGTATTTTTAATATGTAAACGATGTTAATTATCATTGTGATTATGGTCGACAGACTAATATGTAAGTACCCAGTTTTCATGAAATTGCATTTGTCTGAAGGTAAAATTTAATTTTCTGATAATAGGTGCATTGAACAGAACCCTGATCAGAGAAGTAATTAATACCCTTGATTTTATTATTCCTCACAGGGAGTTGTCTTACTTAAATGAATGAATCCTTTGAAGAATCTGCATTTTTCTTTTTAGTTGTTAAGAACTATTGACTCAAAAATATTGAGTCCTTTTTACTACTAAACTAATTATTTTACTTTCAGTTTTATCATTATGTGACAGAAATATCTCCTATTAATGAAAAATGGAAAATATCTATAAAAAATCTTCAAACAAATGAAGAAAATGTTGTAAATTTTGATGCAGTTATGGTGTGCATTGGGTTTGTATATTTGTTTTTCTTTCTCTTCTTACTTTTTTCTTTTACTATTAATTTGATTGTTGTAGCATATATGAAAGTTGGTCAGTTGTAAAGAGAAAATATCTGCAGTTAAAAACATCAAGAAGATTGTTCTTATAATAAGGCGCTTTCAGAATTATAAGGTGGCATCTTTGTCTTAAATTAGAATACCTGATTGACGAATGATTTATTTAATATATTTCACTCGATCATTCAACAATGTTAAGTTCTCTTGAAGTATGACTTTTCAAAATAATTGTTCACAGATAATATTTCTGGTTTCAAAGAGTTTTAAACCATCTGAAATTTACAGTTGTGTGCACAAACAGTACGGTAAGAGTTTTATGTTTTATGAAAATTTTTACAAGAGAGTAGTTCAAAACTGGTTGAATAAATATTAAAACTTGGGGGACAATCGATTGAGGATGTCGAGGGAAGCATTCCAGTTCTCTGGTCAGGAAAATATTCAAGGCCCAGCCATTGCTAACGAAGTGGTGATGATAATCATCTGGGATACTAAAGGTCTAACTTGCATGTATTTCTGGAAAGGTAAACAGTGCTACAAAGTTTGCTCAAAAATGAAGTGAAGCCTGCTGTAATACTGAAAAACATTGGTTTACAGTGAAGAAATGCTTCTTGTTCAGAATAATGCTCATCTGTACATGGCACAATCAAACTGCAAAACCTTGAAAGCTCATCTACTGGGATTACCAGTGAGAATGACAAGGATTCTTTAAATATTTCCATAAAAAATTGTTATTTCATTTAATAGATATAAATATTTAAATTATTTTGAGGTTATATGTTCTAAAAAATTGTTAAAAAGTTTATAAAATTTAACAAATTAAGAGTTAAACATTATAACCAGTTTAAAAAAATAAAAATAGAGACAACTTCCTTAACCAGGCATGGCCCTTACGTTAATTTGACAAATTATGTATGTAAAAAATACTTTTTATTAAAAAATGCTTAAAGAACTAATTAAGTAATAAAAGCTTTAATAGATAAGTATAATCACTGGATACTTCTGTTGGGGAATATTGTGGTAGAACTTCATCTAACTATTGGACTTTTATGGATGGTGGCTGGAGTCATAATAACTGGACAAAGCCTCAGGAAAGTAGAAGATTTATGAAAACAATTAGGTGGAAAACTATTGATTTGAAATATAAAATGATAATGTTTAAATTAAAATGAGAATAAATATATTTACTGAACTTATAGCAGAATTATCTTTTTGGACAATGCAATATACTGACAAATGTAATATACTGGAAAAAGGTGAAGATTAGTAATAACAATAGTAAAATTTAGTAGTTATCAATAATTTAGAAAGGTTAGACAGTAATGTATGAATCTTTCCTCTGGTAACTGACTTAACATTGATATTAAAATAAAAATATATATTATTGATCTTTTTATTTAATCATAAATTCTTACTTTATCGTTTTTAAAACATTAAAATGAGAAAAATCAAATTAATCTTCAAAAAAGATTCCAAAACCAGTAAAATTTGAATTATGAAAATTGGTTTAGTTATTGATGAGATTAATTAGGTTATTATTAGATCCAACAACTAGACTTGAAAGTTTGAAAAATAAAAATAAAATAAAATCTTAATTATTATTAATAGCATTTTGAAGAGATAAGGCTTAACATTCTCATACAGAAACATGTTTATCCCATGGAGAGGTGGCCGTGAAATTAATCTGTTTCTTTCTCAAGTGTAAGAAATTGAAAGTTGTGCAAAAAATGACAACTTTAAAAATGTAAGTGCGCTTATAATGAGTAAGTACACAACTTTATAAGAAAAAATAAAATCAAATTTTAAGGATATGTCTGTTAAAGACTTATATTTAAAGCCTTTGGTAATAGAAATAAAAAATTATTTGACCTAATTTTTATTGCCTTGTACAAAGTAAAGGAAGTATTGTATCGTGAAAAATTTCGGTTTTCAGATTTCAACGGAATATCCATTTTGACCATCCCTGAATCCATAATGACTAGTTTTGGCATGAGGTACATGTGTACGTATCTTGCATAACTCAAAAAAAATTAAGCGTGAATGTTGAAATTTTGGATTTAGGACTGCTGTAACATCTAGTTGTGCATCTCTCTTTTTTGTTGCAATCGACTGAAACGAAAGTGTCCAAAAAAGCCGAAAATCCAAAAATTTGGGTTTTGGACCTTTTCTTAACTGCAGTAATAAGCCCTCATTGAGAGATTTTCAACGATATATCAGATGGTACTGATTTTCATCAGTTCTAGAGTTATAGACAAATAAAGTTTTAATTAATGAAATATTTGGATCTTACAAGGCAAGGCGCATTGGTTCGAATCAGACTTGATCTCTTTTTTTTTTAATTTAAATATATTGATTTATTAATAATTATTAACCTGTGAATGTAAAAAAAAATTTACAATAAATAATTCATAATAATAAAAAAAAAAAAAAATATGAAAAAATATCAGAAGTTATTAATAAAATAAAATTTTATGTACTTTTAATTTTAAAAAAATGTGTACATGTAATTTAATAGGCGTACAAAGAAGTCATGTGGTGTTCGTATCAGATTTTTTTATTGAAGTAAAAGGCGTTGGCCTTTATTCTTCCTAGTTGAAGGTTAAGATATTATTAAAGAAGCCTTTATTAGAAGTAATTTTATGAAAAATAGACTAAATAAATAAAGAGCCAAAGATGTTACAAAATAAAGATAAACTCATTACATAACAACTCATCTTAACAACTCATTAGTTGTTATAATTTTATACCAAACCAAAATCTTTTTGATATAGCAAGAAATTGAAGAAATAAAATTAATGAAAATAAAAAATTAATATTACAAATTTACAACTACATAAATTTTGAAGTAAATATTTATTTTTCTTTATTACCTAAATAACTTTAAAAACTGATATTAAACTGTTATGTTATTTTCATTATTATTTACTAATCTTACATAAAATTATTTTTTTTAATTTAGTGCAAAATTTAGGATCCAGATAGCAATGTTTGTGTGTGGATTTGGACCATGTGGATTTGGGTGTGTGTGTGTGTGTGTGTGTGTGTGTGTGTGTGACATTCATATATGCATGTGATAGATACTATAACCGTAGTGTTTGTGTGCTAGCTAGTAAGAGAACAAGTTAACCCAAAAATGGCATTGGCATCCTCAAGAACAACTATAGACATGAGCCAGTTATAATAAGGATAATGAATGAAGTATCTTTTGTTGCCGTCTTCACTGAACTGAATATACTGTTGTGATCATTTATATCAAGCCCTCCTTAATACCGGTGAGTTCAGTCTTTTAATTGATGCTCAGTTTACAACAAGTATTAGCCATATAGTTGACATTATTACCTATAAAAAGAATGCTGATTAGTGTATTTAATACTTCTTGCACTCATAAAATACAAGTTACTAGGGGTCTCAGAAGCAGTGGAGAGGATCTTTAAATTCAATATTTTAATACTAATATTAATATGGTAATGCTGTATACCATAGTAGTATAGTAATGCAGGTGAAAAATAGTCAGTTATCTTTATGGTAGATTAAACAAATTTTTCTTCACCAGAAAAACTGCAGAGAGCAAAAGTAAACTTTGAAAAATAATTGTGCCATTTTAGAGGTTTGTCCACAAAATTATCTCAGTTGTATTATTCATATTATTGATAAACCAATTAAAAACCTTGGATTGTAAGAGATAATAGAATTACATCTGAATAATCAAATTTATAAAGTTGAATTGTAGAATCTTACATTATCAGGAAAAAAACATGAGTTAAGAAATTAGATTAATGTAAAGAGATCTTTCTTACGGTATAGTGGTATAATTTTTAGCTCTGAGAACCAAGGATGGTGCTACCATTATAATTAAAAAATATTAAATTATCAAATATACAATTATTCATTTTTAACAAAGTAATAAAATCGTTTTACAGTTTAGGAACCCTTGGCAAAAATTTATTTCTAAGTAGTGTGGAGTCTGTAAAAGATAAGTAATTACTTGAAATTCATGGTTTGACAATTCATTATTTTCTATATGAATCTTACTGTCAGTTAAATCTATTTAATTATTTTCTGTTATATTACTAGATACATCTGTCACCTGTATTTTAGTGGGTTTGGTTTGCTGTATATGATTCACTGAAGAAAGAAATTGAAAATTACTTCACTCCTCACTTTTCCTGATACCTTGGCATTGGATGCCTACTATTCTTTGAAATGACTGTCATTTTCAGGATTGGTTTTGAAATTCATGCCAGGTTATTTGCTAACATGTAATTAAACTAGTATATGTTCACTTCGTGTATGCATTCTCAAGGTATTCCTGAGAATAATTTGTTTGTTATGTACTAGTACACTTTCAAGTTATTAACATCACCCATTATTAATGTAATATACAATAATTAATTGTTGTATTTCATAAAAATGTTTTTTAACAAAACTATATTTCCAGACATTACAGTAAACCACGATTTCCTATATTTACTGGTATGGATATTTATAAAAAAAAACAAATGCATAGCCATGCATATAGGTATCCTGAGAGTTTTGAAGGAAAAACAATAATTATAGTTGGATCCGGTCCATCTGGTATGGATATTATATTTGATGCTGCACGATATGCTAAAAAAGTAAGTTCTAATTTTTCATTATTCTCAATAGAATATTTTTTTAAATTAATACATACTTGAAAATATAAATAAATAAATTCTAAGTCAGGAAATTATAAAAAAATGATTTCACAGGGATCAAAAGTACGCTGGTGTAGGTTTTTTCTTAACAGGTTTTTACGTATAACCCACCGGGTTGGTCTAGTGGTGAACGCATCTTACCAAATCAGCGGATTTGGAAGTCGAGAGTTCCAGCGTTCAAGTCCTAGTAAAGTCAGTTATTTTTACATGAATTTTAATACTAGATAGTGGATACCGGTGTTCTTTGGTGGTTGGGTTCCAATTAACCATACATCACAGGAATGGTCGAATTGAGACTGTACAAGACTACACTTCATTTACACTCGTACATATCATCCTCATTCATCCTCTGAAGTATTATCAGAACGGTAATTACCAGAGGCTAAACAGGAAAAACAAAGAAAAGGTTTCTGCGTGCACTAATATATTCATGTGATACAGCCATAGTTTAATGTGTACAGACATATTTTTCAAGATGTACAATAATGTTTCATTAGAAAACACTACAGACATCACCATAAATCTTGTGAATAGAATATAATCTTATGAATAGAATATAATCTTGTGAATAGAATATAAGGATAGATTTGTAGTCGTCTATAGTACTGAACTACACTTTAAATTTATGCCAGTGTGTACTTTGTAGCACACGTGAAGATTCTCTTCTCTCCTTTGATGTCTTCTGAAAATCAGTTATTCTATTCTTGGTTAATGAAAATCAGTTATTCTATTTCTGGAAAATTTTGCTTGTCACTTATGGTATGATAAATCTAAATATCATAATTTTTAGATTGAGAATCTGTACATGCTGCAAATTTTAAGAATACAATAATTGTTTAGAGAATACTTTCCAAATAGTCATAAGGCTTTTTTATTTCTTTATCATCTCTTGCTATTCCTTTACTGAGATAATAGAGATGTATGCATGGGCAGTTATACCATAAGTCTGTGATTCTCAACCTTTTTAGTTCCATGACCCCCAAGAAGTAAAGATATATAACGATATTTTGTGACCCCCAACTACAACCCAGTGAAACCTAGTTAAAACTTTTTAGCTGTGTTGATTGCGACAAGAATGAACATGCATGTATGAACTGTAGAAACATGAGCAATTTGATGGTTATTGATGTTTCAAGTTGATGTTTATGTGTTACTTGTGATTTAGTCTGATTACATAATATTTGCTGTGAGAGCATCATGTTTGAACATTGATATAAACATTTGAACATATTGTACTCTCAGTAGTATAAAAGAGGTGTAAGGGATTGCAGAATGTCAGTGTAGTTTTGATTACGAGGCACATGTCTGGTGCCTGTATTTAAGTAAAGGCAGGTTTATATAAAGACTCACTGTGTTCTTCTCTCCTGTAGTCAATGTTTTTCTTTTTGGCCACTCTTTTCACAAAATTATTCTTCCTATCTCTGCTGTCCCATTCACACAAGAAGCAAGAAAATTTTGTTTACCCAAATTGTAAACCAAGTAACAGTGGTATTGCTTATAAGTCTCCACAAATGTTTCTCATACTGAATCATAACCAATACAAGTCTCATATTTTCATATGACTCCTTCGTATGAGCTAAAGTAATTGATGGGATTTTACTTACAACATGAAAGGTCTGAAAAAGGACTATCTTCAAATTATTCTTTGAGCAGTGCATAGAAAGATGCCATCCATCAGGATGATGCTTATGTCTCAAAGCTTCTAGTAAAGATTCCACATCATTACAGTAAACAGTCTTCACACTGGAAGAAGAAATGTTTAAATTTACACTGCCTGTCATGGAAAGTACTTATTTTAATTTTGTGTTGTAAAAGATTCCACCCTTTCAATAGTGGCGAGAATTTCTGCTTAATTTATGGATAAATTTAGATTACAAACAAGATATTTAATCTGACTCATTCATTAAGTGTTATTGGTTGTTCTAAGTCAGTTTAATTGTCTGCATAGATGAAATAGTTTTTAATAATTTACTCTTAGTGATAGTGAAAGTTTTCAGAGAGTTGCTTCTTGAAATTAAATGAATGATTCTTTCCTAGTAATTGAAGTAAAACTGAAAATCAGCATGTAACACTGTTTTATATATTTTAATATTACTTTGTTTAATATTAGCATATTTTACAAATTTTTTTCTGAGCTCATGGTGCCTATAAAAAATACCTATGGTACAAGACTGAAGTAATATTTTTCAAAAAATTGCTTTTTCAAAGAGTGATGTTGTTTATTATATAGTTAAAATCCTGCAAAGTATGAGAAAATAATAATGAAAGGAATCCAGAAAGGAACTAAAAGGGATCCTTTTCTCAGGCCAACAGGTCTATTTAACAATCTGTTCTTTGTAGTACAGGCAATGACACTCCCAACACCTGTTTGACGTGAAGGGTTACCAGACCATAATAGGAATTTATGGGAAAATGTAAGTGTGCAGATGATGAAATTATTATGCTTCAGTGGGTACTGGTTCTGCAGGCTAGGGGATATAAATACTGCCAGTACCAGTGGGAACAGTAATAGTTAAGCAGTAGTCAGGTGAGGCTGTGTTCACTGCAGTTGTGTGATGGCATTATCAGTAAGTGTGTACTAACAAGTGAAGAGTACATCACAAGCATTCCAGTGTGGACAGTGGTTGAATGCAGAAAGTTGTTCTGCGAGTTATTGGTAGGCAGTAGTGAAAGTGACAGTATTAATTCATTCATTCATAAAGTGTAGACTAGTTCTACTAACGGTAGAAGTTACAATATTTGCAGAGAATTGAATGGTATGAACTTTTAGTCTTTTCTAATCTTATCTTGTTAATGCAATATTAGATATTAATATTAGCAGTTATTATAACATTCTTAAGAGTATTAAATTGTATTTGTAACAAAATTTTAGCTTTCTATCACTTTCTGTCATCTTTCATGATTCTGCTCCATACAATACAATTGACATAATAGATTTGGTACATCATGATTTTTTTTTGTTTCTGTTATCTTCTTGTTCCATAGCAGAATGTTTCACACCTTGGTACAGATTTTTTTCCTGTTTCTGTCATTTTGATATTTCTTTTAAAATTTCCCCATTTTGTGTACATCCTTTATCTGTTATTTAAGTATCTTTTCTTGTATCAGTTTTTTGTGTGCCTCCATTTTTGTTTCTTCCTTTAACTTCCACTCTCTTATACTCCTTTGTATTTTCGCTTTTTAAGTTTTTGAAAACTAAGTTTTATTTATTGCATCATATAGTTATTGAAACATCAGTGTGGCCAAACATTCTTTTAAATAACAACTTTTATTTATTTCCATTTATTCATTATTAGAAAATATTCCTTACTACTTCCTGTTGTTTATTATATAACAGCAATAATTCTTTTTTTCGTGACCAAGGTATTTATCTACCCAGATTAGCAGTCCCTCCACAGGTATTATCCTTCTTTCTTTATCTTCCTCTTTGTCTATCATTTTTCCCTTCCTCCTGGCATGGGTACAATAGGGATTGTGTCAGATCACTGCCTGTGGGACTATTTGGGCTGATAGACAGGTGGACTATATGGGAACCAATAATAATTGTAGTGATGGGGGTGAACAATTATGCCCACACTTGTTTCCTATCCAGGAGTTACACAAAATCCAGATCTTATGGGTATTTGTGACCCCTGTGAAGTGTCTTCCAAATTTCTATGATAGTTCCACTGCTAGTTTAATTACATTTTCTTTGTAAATATTTATTTACCTGATATTATGCTTTTTAATTTTGATGTATTTTTCATAGATATTTTTCAGCCACCATAATTATCAATTAATTAATGAAGAGTTTCCCAACAATGTTGTTCACAAATCTGACATAGCATCTTTATCAGAAAGCACTGTAACATTCCAGGATGGTACAAGTGAAACTGCAGATGTTATTCTTTACTGCACAGGTATGTTTTAAATAATTTCATAAACAATTTAGTTTCAAACTGGTTCTGTATACTTCAAATAACATAAAAAGTTGACAGAAATCAATTTTGTCAAATATTGATAAGTAAACAGCTTTTCTGCTGATAGTTTTATTTATTCCATTGTACAGTTATTGAAATATCAGAGTGATTGAACATATTTTGAATTAAGTATTTTTATATAGTTGACACTTAATCATTATAAAAATATATTCCCTACTCACTAACTGACTGGCCAGTTTGAACATAGCGGTCTGGTTGCTTATTGTGGTTTTATCTTTGTTCCTGTGTCCCATTTCTATGAGGTCATCTACAAAAGTTGTTTCTCTTGTAGAGCTTGTGATGGGTTCTTTGAAGCAATGGAGAGCGTATATCTGTGTTACCTGACATATTATCTAGTATAATTATTGTAATTTAATTTATCTACTCAACAGTTTGGTCTAGTGGTGAACGCATCTTACCAAATCAGTTGATTTGGAAGTCGAGAGTTATAGCATTCAAGTCCTAATAAAGTTAGTTTTTTACATGGATTTGAATACTAGATCGTGGATACCGGTGTTTTTCAGTGGTTGGGTTTCAAATAACCATACATATCAGGAATGGTTGAACTGAGATTGTTCAAGACTACACTTCATTTGCACTCATACATATCATCCTCATTCATCCTCTGAAGTATTATCTGAATGGTAATCACTGGAGGCTAAACAGGAAAAAGAAAGAAGTTTAATTTATCTATGTTGGGTTACTGTATTTCTTAATAAATGTTTTATTAATCGTCTCTATGATCATTTTTATGTTTTCTGGTTTTCAAAACAACACAGAATTGAAATATTTAGATAATTCTGAATGACTGCTGATTGATTTAATTGTAAATTTTCTGTCGCTAAGAGTGTCTGGTTTTGTTTAACATTGTCTGTAAATATTTTATATTTTATCTGACAAATATTTTATTGTACAGTACAACTCCATTATAACGTGGCCATCTGGGAACACATTATAGGCTAATTGTGTTATTTTGAAGATAAAGTGCTAACAAAAAAAAATAAAAAAGCTAATTGAGTTAATGTTAAAACATAATTAAAATATTACCAAATGTTACAGTCAAAAACGAGAATATTATGGGATAAAATAAAATGTAGAAAAATAAAAATAAAGAACTGAATATATATTGTACAGTGCTTGCATTTTTAATTACTGTACTGTACTTTTGTGAACACTTTATATCTAATATTTTTGATTTATAATAAAAAACAATTTCATCACAGTTGAAAATTGTTCTTCTCTATAATTATTTTCAATTATAATCTTTGCAAAATTTCGGAAACTTCAGCAGGTAGGGCATCTACTGAACGAGATTCTGCTTTGATGCTTACTAAATTGATAAACAAAAACTTAAAAAAGAAAAATGCAAAAAAGGTCGGCAAATTCACAAATTTGCAAAATTCAACAAATTTTACAAAATCGTATTTATGGTAGTTTTAACTACAACTGTTGAGTATGAGACAGTTATTAATTACATAGGTGCATCCATTCTGTATTTTTACTTAACATGAATTACTCATGAAATGTTTCTAATGGAATAAAATCAGATTATAAACACTGTCATGCGATAATGTTATTTAAAAAGGAAGTGCAGAAAAGTAAAATATTAATCAACATAAATTTTTTTATCATTATTTTATGTTTTTTCTTCCTGTTTAAACAGCTATATTTAATTTCACAGAGCTTAATATATTAGCATATTTATTTATTATGTTTAATTTATTACTAAATACCTAAACATACTTAAAAAGCATTTCTATATACAGACCAAAAAGTAGAACATTTTTCTTTATATCTGATAATAGTTATTTTTGTTGGATGGACATCCTTCTATCAGCGTTATAATCATATCCGTTTTATTTTGGACCACATTATAGTTGGGTCTAATGTATGTCTCAGTGTATGTTTCTCATTATGAAGTATTAGAGTATTTTTTAAATTTGTTACAGTAATTCAAGAAGGCTATAAAACAGGTAAAAGTCATTGGTAGACCTGACAGAGAATAACTGACTTGTACATCTCATAGTTTTGTTAAGGTTCCTATCCCTACTGATTGGTCTAGTGATGGTTATTTTGTAATTCATTGATAGCTTCTTATATGGGTGATAAGTAAATATTGAGTATATGAAGCCTGTTAGTGCAAATGTACTTACAAATATTTGAGGGATTTCATTTTAAGGCAATCTTTATGCGGCACATAATTGTATATATATATATATATATATATAATATATATATATATATATATATATATATAATATATATATATTATATATATATATATATATATATAATATATATATATATATAATTTTTTTTTCCAGTATAGCACTGTATTTTTTCTACAATAGCACTTCTGTGGCAACCCACATCTTCAGTTATAATTTACTTTTTAAGTGTTTATATCAAATTACATATTACAATCAAATACAATTAAATATATGAGGGATATTCAATAATTAAAGAGACAAGTTGATGTAAAAAAAAACTGTGTATTTTTACAAAATGAGACTTTTACTACTTCTCAGCATAATCCCCCACTAATATTAATACACTTGTCCCAACGGTGAACAACCAAAGGTTTTTTTTTATACCTGATGCAAAGAAGTCTTTGTCTTGTTATTTGATCCACTTTCCCACAAATTCTTTGTTCTCGTCATTGTTGCTGAACTTTTTTCCACATAATGCCTCCTTGGTGGACCAAACTAATGAAAATCCGAGGGAGCCAAATCTGGACTGTAGGGAGGATGTGGTAGTATCTCCCAATCCATTTTTCTAGTTATTTCTTGGGTCAGTTGGGCGGTGTGAGGACGAGCATTGTCATTAAGCAATATCAGGCCTTTTTTTTGAGATCTGCAACATTTTTCTCTCATTGCTGGCTTTACCTTTTTCATCAGAACATCTGAGAAGTAGACACTGTTTGTTGTACACCAATCTTCCAAATAATCACAAAAGACGACATGTTGGGCATCCCAAAAGACGATCAACAAGACTTTTCCCGCTGATGCTTGCGTTTTGAATTTTTTTCAGACATGTGAGCTGGTGTGCTTCTACAACATGCTTTGTCTTCGGACTGTAGTTCAAAATGGTGAACCCAAGTTTCATGTTAAAATCTTGTTTAGAAAAGGGTCACCTTTCCTTTTATAGCATTCTTTCAAGTCTGTACACACTTTCAATCTTGTTTCCTTGTGTTGTTGCCTTAACTCTTTCAGGACCCACCTTACACTTGTTTTGCTGTACTTGAGCTTGTTACTGATAACATTATGAACTGTGCCAACACTTACTGCAACTGTTTTTTCTATATATTCAACTGTAATACGTTGGTCTTCCAGAATAATGTTGTCAATGTGGGTTTCAAGCATAGGAGTTGACACTTAAACCTTTACAATGCCCATATTTTCCTCAAGAATAACAAACATTAAACATTATTTTCTTTAAAACTAGATTTATAATAAATCTGATTTTTAAAAAAATTAAATTAACATATACAAGGTCTGTAAATAAAGTTATGAGACTGGTTCAGAAAAACTTTTTATTTACAGTCCAATTATACATGGACTCTTGTCATCTTCAAAATAGTTCCCTTGGGAAGTCATGCAATGCTTCAAATGGTTTTCCTACTCTTCATAGCAGTGTTAGAACTCAGAAATTGGAGTACCCTTCAGATGGTTGGTTACATTTTTTTTAATGTTTTCTACTGTTCCAAAATGGTGTCCTTTGAGGTGTTTTTTAAAGTTGGGTACAGAAAAAAGTTTCAGGGAGTCAAGTCAGGTGAATAAGGTGGTTCAGGAACTACAGGAATGTTTTTCTTTGCCAAAAACTCATTAATTGAGACTGCAGTATAACAAGGTGCATTGTCATGATGCAGCATCCAGTTGTCTTTGATGGCTGGTCTCACGTGGGTAACTCATTTCCACAGTCTTTCAAGAATTTCTCTGTAGACATATTGATTTACAGTCTCTGATTCGCTCTACATTGTCATCACTTTTTGACAGTCTTCCAGAGCGTGGATTGTTCGCAACTGATTCCCAGCCATCTGAAAATGCTTTAAACCACCTAAAAACTTGGGCCTGTGACAAAGCATCATCTTCATATGCCCTTTTCAATTTTGAAAAAGTTTCAGTAGCATTTTCACCAAATTTAACACAAAACCTGATTGCAAAACATTGCTCATAATTAGTATTTCTAATTTTTGTAACGCACAACAAAAACTCGTTTCACGAAAAGTTTGTTTACATCTCATGTGGCAACAATAGACTTAAAATATTAATACCTAATATAAATCAGCTGTTTATATAACCATGTTTACTAGTAAATTTACATTGTTGCCACTGGCTACCAAACCAAACTCTTTACTTTATTTACAGACCTTGTATGTTGCTTAATCTGGCTATGTCCATTCTTTTATTGTCAGCGTTTGTATTTTTCTTGATGTATATCATTTCTAGAGTGGTTCTTTTAAGTATAGTTTGTTCTTTGTCTAATATTTTGGTGCTGTTGAAATCAAATGAGTGTTTATGTTCTATTGTATGTTTGAAATCAAATGAGTGTTTATGTTCTATTGTATGTTTTGTAAGCACTATCACTTCTTTTTTTCTATATTTATGGGCTTCTATTCTTTTTTTAAGATATTGAAATGTTTGTCCAGTGTATACAGCATTACATTCTATACACGGAATGCTGTATATTACGTTGGCTTGTTGATTTTTTTCTATCGGCAATTTTAATTTAGAAAATATAGTATTCAGATTGTTGTAATTTTGATGGGCTGTTACGAAATCCTTTTATAGCAATTTTTTTTAATATTTCAGACAGACCTGCGACATACGGTAATGTAGCATAATTCTCACTCTTATTATTTTTATTAGGGTGGTTTGACTGATAAATACTTATTTAGATTTTATTAAAATAAACCTCTTGATACAAAAAAATCAAGATAAGACATTTCTTATCTTAATATTTCATGAAAGTACTTTTGTGGGATCCTGCATCCTCAGTCATTAGAATCGCATCTACAAATAAGAAACAATTACATAATATTATCTGCTACAATACCCAAAAAATTAAAAATACAAAATTTACTAATTAACTATTATCAATTAACAAATAATTTACCAATTAAAAGAAAAAGTAAATACAAACAATCTTTCAGTAGTAAAATCTGATAAAACTAATACATTGTTAACATAACAGTTGAAAATCCGGCCTCTTTGGCATGACTGGTAGCATATCAGCCTTTCACTCAGAGGTCCTGGTTTGAATTCTGGTCAGGCATGGCTTTTTTCAATCGCTACAAATTCCCATTCAGGCTAAATGATCACATCAGTCAATGCCTGCACATCTTAATACTAAATATAATGAGATTAATGGCCCAGCTAACAAATTTGTAAAATTAACATAAAGTTTAATAAAAAAATTCAGACCAATCTTTAATTATAATTATAATTTAAAATACTATTCTAGGTTATATACCTTTGAACTGATTGTCCCAAAATTAACTGAAAAATTCATTAATTAAAAATCTCAGTTTACCTTTAATCAATATTAAATCTGCTCCCTGTTACATTATATCCAAAATAACAGATAAAATTCGTAGGAATAAAATGAATTTACTTAATACATTTAATATAAAAAAATCTGATGTGGACACCACATGATTTCCTTATACGCCTATTAAATTATATGCACACATTTTTTTAAAATGGAAAGTTCATAAAATTTTATCTTATTAATAACTTGAGAGGTTAATAATTATTAATAAATCAATATATTTAAATTAAAAAAAAGAAGAAGATGAAGTCGGATTTGAACCAATATGTCTTCCCTTTGTAAGATCCAAATATTTCATTAATTAAAATTTTATTTGGCTATAACAATGAAACCAATAAAATAAGTACAACTTATTAAATATTGTTGAAATGTCCTAAATGAGGACTTATTACTCGACTTAAGAAAAAGTGGAGAACCAAAATCCAAATTTTTTGGTTCAGTAAATTGCAATCAAAAGGGAAGGTGCACAACTAGATGTTAAAACAGTTCTAAATAAAAAATTTCAACATGCTATGGCTAATCAGCATATAGTCTGATTAGCCATAGACTAATCAGTCAGCCTATGGACACTCTGCTTTGTATGGAGTTTTGCAACTGGTGGAATACAGATGACTACTCTTCAAGTATGTTTTGTTGAATGGTGAATCAAATTTCACTTTAGATGACATCAAAAACCTAACACAATGAGCTTATAAGAGCCGAAGTAAAATACTTATGAAACCGTGGAAGTTAATTTTGAACAGTGATGTAGCATCAGTGTATGGTGTGGCCTTCCTCACAATCAGTTGTTTGGACCATTAATAAATATTAACTAACTGGTCACTTAAATGCCGAGGTCTACTTGCGTTTTCTTCAAGAAGAACCGCTGCAGCTGTTTGAAAATGTTACTGTAGTGCTGAGATCTAAGTATTTTTCCAGCACATTAGCACCTCTCCCCACTTCTCTTGTGTCATTTCCATTTACTTAAATCATTATTTCTATGAGAAATGGATTTTTTCGTGGAGGATTTTTGGCCACCAAGACCACCTGAGCTAACACCTTTAGATTTTTGCATCTGGGGATGGATAAAAAATATTATATACAAAACAAAAATACATTCTTATGAGGAATTAATTGTCTGCATTATGAGTTAGGCTGAACAACTTAAGAACAGCCCTGAAGAACTAAGAAGAGGAACAAAAGCAATACAGACACATGCCAAGAATTGTGTTGAAAATGGCATGCTCATTTTTGAATATTGATTATAAACTGATACATATTTCATACACTTTGGTCTAGTATACATACCATTTCTAAATAAAGTTTGAAATTTTTTAAATTTTCTTTGTTTCATTCAACTTACTTCATTTGGTTCAGAATTAAATTTTCTACAAGTTTGGTTTAAAAGTTTTATGTGTTTATCATCCATTTAACAAAGTTATTGTATGTCAAACATAAAAAAAACCAAAAAAAAACAATGTTTTAGTTCTAGTTTATTAGTTTTCACCCCAGATTTCTCAATAACTACTGCAGGTATGGTTTTAGAATCTATTTTATTCGATTTTTCAGGTCAAAATTCATAAGGAATCACTAATTCTGCCCTAAAAATTACAGTATAATCTCATTTCACTGGGGTAGCTGAAATCCAAGCAAAATCTTTCATTGGCCATACTTCGCAAACAAAGCATTTTAGGACATTTATAAGAACTTTTTCCATTATTTTTATGA
This sequence comes from Lycorma delicatula, assembly GCF_047948215.1. NCBI lineage: Eukaryota > Metazoa > Arthropoda > Insecta > Hemiptera > Fulgoridae > Lycorma > Lycorma delicatula. The sequence continues at coordinate 136,954,116 of NC_134455.1, forward strand.
GTAGAATAGGTTATGAAAGTCTCGGGAGAACTTTCTGATATACTTGTATACAGCAAGATTAACAACAAGAAGTATTGGACTAAGCCTTGCCTACTACCTATTTCCCAACAATAAAAAGTCGCAAGGTCATTTTTTTTAAATAGATTTTATAAAATATTTTATTCTCAATAGTTCAGTACAAACTTTTTGTAAAATATATTCATGTGTTTTTTATTTTTAAATATGCTATCCTTTTAATAAAAGCCAGAAATATAACAAGAGGTTTAAAAATCATTTTATTATTTTGAAAAATATTAAATAATTTACAGAATCTTCCTTAGTATGTATAGTTAAAACTCACTGATTTTTAGAAGAAAAGAAGAATCATCATAGTTTTAAGAACTTATAACATACAGGTTGTAAGCCCAGTTATAATTCAACAATTTCTGGTCAGTCTTGATGCAATGCAATATACAGTTTTGTTTTTATACAGTTTTATGTTTTAATAGTTGAAGAATATGCCATAATTAATATACTAAAATATAATTAAATTTTTTCCTTTTATCTGGATTTTCTGTAGTGTGGAAAGTGTCAGCTGAAAAACTGAGTGGAAACTTGATTTCTCTCTTGGTGACCCATTTTTTTGTTTACTTTTTATTAGGATAGAGTTCTACATAAAATGTAGAACAAAAGTAAAGTTAGTCGTTTTTAAGACCAAAAATTTGCAGCACCTTTTTATAAGAATGTAGTTTTGAATTTAATACAATACGTATTTCTGTACTATTTTTATGCACTTGATTTTCTGATGTTTATCTTATTTTTAACTATATAAAAATTAAGTGTAATAAAAATTATAGATAAAATATTTATCTATGAAAACTTTTCTGGTTATGTATATCCTTTGGGAGGAATATATGTATGTGTGTTACAGCTGACTCCTTTAATAATCAATAAAGCCATGTACATTATCTAATGGTAAAATATAACAACCATGAAAATCAGAAAACAGAAACCAAGCATTTAAATTTAGGAAATATAGTAGAATTTAGAAAATTATCTGTGATTTATTTCTTTGTTCAGTTATGTAGCTATTATGCTCAATAAGTGCTTTCCTTTTCTCCAATATAATTTTTTAAAATAATTTTGTGTTGTGCATTTCTGAGACAATTATGTTACAAAAAAGTGCTAGTATACAGCATATTAGAATAGTTCAGTAAGAAAAACAGGATATCTAATAATTTTAAATAGTATTGTGATGGCTTCTAAAAAGTAAGTTATAAGCGAAAGCTAAATAAGTGAAAAGCGAGAAACTATAGTAATACCATTCATTTTTATATTTGCAGGGTACACTTACAGTTTTCCATTTCTGTCAGAGGAATGTGGTATTGAAGTAGAAGATAATTTTGTACAACCACTATACAAACAACTGATTAATATAAATCACCCTACAATGTGTTTCATTGGAATCCCATGGCAGACATTTATTTTTCCTATGTTTGATCTACAGGTAAAATTTTATACTTTTCAAGTTGTTTCATATGTTTAAAATGTATACTTATTCATTTTGAATTCTGTTAAGTAAATAACAATGCACTAGTACATGAAAATTTTCTATTAATACTGTAATAAAAAGCACAATTATATTCAAACTTAGGATTTTGTATATAAAAGAATTTTATTTCAATAGGTTTCCCTCCATTTTTAATAAAACTGCAAATTTTTCTTTATTTAAACAAAAGAATTTAATAAATTAAAAAGTTCTTATCAATGAGAGCTTTATATTCATCAAGAAGAACCTAACAACTCAATTAAAAATGCAAATTAAATTAAAAAAAAAAAAATTGAAACTGTGATAATTAGTAAATAACACTTTAACATAGTCCTTAAGTGATTTCTGACATAACAAAAATTGATTGTCTAAATCGTTATTTAAAGTGTGATGTCTTGGCTGTTCGCTTATTCTTTCTCTCATCAATATTGCACCTTTGTAACTAAAGTGGAAAATGCACAATTTCGTTGTGAACATAAGATTTTGTAACATATACATGAATATTTTGGTACTATTACAAAAATATCATCTTAAGTGCTTTTAAGAAAAATTGAAGTGTAACATTATCAACCTGAATAAAGAACGATCATCGTGTTTTAACTCATCTTTTTGGCACTTTATCCGTTTCTATGTTTTTGATACAGTTATGGCCAAATTTGTGTTCTGATTTTTATAAAATTCTGTAGTTAGGTTTCTTGTTAGGGAGAGTTGATATGTCTAAAGAATTGTCATATTATATCTGTTTTAAAATGTCAGCTGTAATGTTTCTTTAGGTTTGTACAAGACATGTAGTGAAAGATAGGTTCCATCAGCAATCCCCTGTTGCTAATAAATTGAACATGCAGTTTCCTCTCTGTTCCTGACATAACCTTTTCTTGATGTCATCTTCATTTACAGTCAGTCTTTGAATAATTGGAGTAAGATACTTTACCATATGATATTTTACTACATATTTAAGCCTAACAATTTTTTTGTTAGTCTTTGAGAACAGACTAAGAGATGAACTTCATTCACTGTTCAGAAACATGTCTTTCTCCTCAATTCATTATTAAACACATCTTTGATTTATTTTTGAGGAACTTATTTTTCTATCGTTTTCCCTTTTGATTACTTATTTATAAAAAAATTGAAAAATATTACAAAATAATAAGAGTATTTCCTAGATATTTATCAATCGGTCATGATTAGTCTCACTAGAAATAGTGCTTATGATACTGCTTGTGTAGTAAAATTATTTTTACTTTTCGCTGAACCTTCCACACTTAAAACAGGCATTCTGTTTTGTACTCATTTTAATTTCTACTTTCTTAATGTAATTTTGTTATAGAACTTAATTTAAGAAATGAGCAAGGTCTACTATTCAACAGAATTATTAATTATATGAGTATGTAACATGGTGATAATGATATATCGTCTACAAATTCTATGTAAACATACACATATCCTTTAAAAAATTTGGACTGATGTAATGTCTGAAAAATTGATGAAGGGAACAAAAAGATTGTTAGGACATGGCTAACAAGCCAATCAAAGATAATGTTGTCATCTGTGGCACAGTAAATGGGAAGGACTATTACTTTTTAATAGTAATAATACTATTAAAAATGTAATAGAAACTTCTTGAACATTCAAGAAGAAAAGACCAGTTGGTAAATGTGATACAGTTACACCCAAATACATGTTCTGATTTTTATGTAATTTTGCAATAAGATTTTCATTGATTGATGGAGTATTTATTAAGTCTGTAAGTATCATTTTTTCTTTACTTCGCTAGACTTAATAAAAAGAAATTGATGTAGTCAAAAATCTATTTATAAGAGGGTAAGTCAAAAAGTAAAGGGTAATTTTGATTTTCCTTCTAATCACATGTATGGCAGAAATGATTGTTCTGTTATAACTCATAACCTCTATCAGCTGTTCATTGAACGCATTGTTTCATTGTTAGCTATTTGTGATTGTGTTTAAAATGAGTGCTCCTTTGTCCGATTGCACCAAGGAAGAAATGTGAGCAATGATATGTTTCCTTCGTTCAGAAGGGATGAAACCAGCAGATTTTTTGTCAAATGTAGTAGCAATATGGAAAAAATTGTTTGAGTGCAAGCAAGATCTATGAATGGATTAATTGCTTTAAAAATGGTAGGACTTCTCTCTGTGATGAACAACAGCAAGGTAGGCCTTCCACTTCAAAGACTAATGACAATATTGAAGCGAATAAACAAATGATTTTTGGAAATCGACGAATAACAGTTGATGACATTGCAAGCGAGTTGAATATAAGCCACGGCTCATCACTTTCAATCGTCCATGATTTTTTAATCTTTCGAAAAGTCTGTGCTTGCTTGGTTCCATGCCAATTGACCAGCATCCACAAGGAGAATTGTTTGAAAATTTCCCAGAAGCTTTTGAAACGTTATGAAGATGAAGGAGACTCATTTCTTATGCGAATAATAACTGCTGATGAGACATGGGTCTATCACTTTGAAACCTACAAGAGAGTAAGCGAGAAAGTTTAGTGTGGAAATATCCTTCATCTCCTGCAGCAAAAAAGTTCAAAACTCAGATGTCTGCCGGAAAGGGTGATTGACGATATTCTGGGATATGGAAGGTTCACTTTTGGTTTACTTCACACCTAAAGGTCAATCGGTAAACAGTGACAACTACTGTTAACTGCTGCATTTACTGAAGCAAAAAATCAAACCCAAATGATGTAAACTTTCTGAAGTTGTGATTTTGCTTCAAGATAACTCAACCTCATACAGCCAAGAAAACAGTCCTTTACCTTCAAGATTTCGGTTTTGAGCTGCTGGACCACTCTCTCTACAGTCCAGACTTGGCTCCAAGCGATTTTCATCTTTTTGGCCCATTAAAAGAAGAGTTACGAGGGAATCATTATCGATCTGATGATGAATAGGCCGTAGAAGTGGTGAACATTTTGCACACAGACTGGAAACATTTTTCCAAGAAGGAATTCAAAAGCTCGTTAAAAGGTGGATTAACTGCATAAAAGTATGAGGAGGTTATGTTGAAAAATAACGTGTGTATCATTTATGAAAGTACAAAAAAATATATTGGTTTTTAGAATTTCATTTTACTTTTTGACTTGTGCTTATATTTATGGTACTAACAAATTATTGAAATTTCAAAAATTGTTATAGGAAGTAAAACTTCATATAATAGGAAGTTTATTTTAATGTAAATCTAATAGAACCCAAAGTATAAAAGTAAAAAGAATTTTAAACCCTCATTACCATTTTTAAAAAAAAATTTTAACCTTACCACAAGAATTACATAGTTTAGACAATAACATAAACTATAAGTGATCATTATAATCTTCTGATAGTTATCCTTACATACTATTAAGCTGACACATAGTGCAAGAAACATTTTATAATTAATTTTTACTTTCATAAAAAAAAAATAACTCTGGGTATGTTAACATCGGATTGGTAACTAAAAGTTAACAATCCAATAATAATAATAATTTTCTATTAACTAACAATTTTTTATCTACTATAATTGACATAAAACATATAAACTTATAATGATAGCTAGTTAAGTACATGTTTTGCTTTGGATAGATATTGTGTTAGGATTCCTTGAATAATTTATAAAGTTGAAGAAAAAAGTATTGAGTTACCCATAGGCATATTAACATGATTTCCGGAAAATGAGGAGAGTTACTGGATGTTACTAATTTATAAGAAACTAACACTTGTATCAACCTAATGTCATATAAATATTTTTTACATGTTTATGCATATAATGAATTATTATCATAATACATTCATGTAATGAATGATTTTTCTTTTAAATGGATAAGAATTTAAATTAAGTGATGGATAAGTTTAAAAATATTACCATACATTATTATAATGGATATTCACTATGTAGGATTATTTTTTTCTAATTCTAAAAATTGAATACATACACCTTAAGTATAAAATTCTCCATCTCATTTATGAGAGGTTTGGTAGAAAACAAATTAAACTAAAGTGCGGAAGCTAAAAGAACAGAAATGAAAAGATAAACTATTATAAAATTCACAGTCAATGTTACTCACCAACAGCTGAGTATTTTCATTAATCTTAACTGTTATGTTTTTGTTCCATTAGATTAACCAAATCTAATACTATTTGATTTGCTGTTGTTACTGTAGGTTTGTTGTTTTATCAATGTTTTGGAAAATAAAGTAGATTTACCATCTGAAGAGGAGATGCTATTAAGTTTAAAAGCTGAAATAGCACAAAAAAAACTTAAGAGAGAAGAGCCTAAATATTTTCACAGGTTAGGAGTTTCAGTAAGAGAATACATGGCAGATTTAGCTGAGGTGTTTGGTGTCGAACCGATTCCAGAAGTTGTGCACAAAATATATGAATGTACTGTTAAAAGACGGAAACAATTACTAAGAGGATTCAGAGAAGATGTTTATAAAGTAATTGATTCATATAACTATATTTTATACGAAAATAAAAAAAACTAATTGTAAAAATAACTATAAAAGTAAGTACTGTATAATACAGTAAATCTGTAGTAAATTGCTTAACAGTATTAAAAAAATTAAATTTCACTATTTTAATTTTCTTGGGAAGCCAGAAAGAATGTCCTTTTTATGTACACACAAAAGGTAACCTGTTTTTGTTAACAGCTACTACACAAAGTCCCACAACCAGTTGTCAAATTTAAGTATGTTGTACGTTGATTCTCCACCCTCATGAATGTTTCAGTTTTTGAAGGAAGTTTAGTGGGAGTGCCTGTATATAATTTAATTTTCATGTCTACATACAGCTCCACAATTGTAGATTATAAGTCTAGAATTTTTACCTTTCTAGTATATCGCTAGTCTCTAGTTATCACCCATTACGTAGATCTGTCAGAGATTGGGAGAAACCAACTAAGAATATACTGAAATTACATTTTGGCTTCTGGTTTATACCATAAAGTGATTTTTAGCATCTTATAGAAGTTAGAATGTGAATTTTACCACACAATATCTGTAGGAGACATTTACATGTGATCTGAAAATGCTTTTATTGAAATAATTATGTTTCATAAATTACAATCTCATCATTATTGTAATGTCTAACCTCTCAGCACAATGCAACAAATAAATGATCCTGTTTGGCATGTTTAATAATAATTTAAGCGCTAATGACCTTGGTTGTTGCTAGTTTCTGCTTCAGTAAGCATAATTGGTCATGTCAGAAGGAAACTAATTATCTAATGTGCAGCATTTACAAAGATCTGGTAATCCTAAACTGGAAATAATCCAGGAGGATGCAAAACGTTTTCTCTTGATGAAATAACTACCTGCATTAAGAGCATATAGATTAAAAAAGAAGTGAATATGATCTGAATAATATTTTCATGAATTATCTAATTAGCAAGTAAGACAAAAAAATCCTCCTTTAAACAGCACAATCTTCATATCTTTGTGATTTAATCATTTGAAGCCCAAGTTTCCTAAAGTTACCACAAGCTACCAAAACCATGACTGTTTTTACAATGGTTGCATTTATTCTTAGTAAGATTGGAATTGACAAGTAGGGTAATATCATTAAATATTAAAGGTTCTAATGCTCTTAGTTTTCATTAGTGTTGGTGTATAATACTTTTGACCCAAATTTGGACTATCAATGCATAATTTTCAGTGACATAGCGTTAACAATACCTATAATTTTTTAACTAATTAATAATGCCACCTCTATCCTTTGGTGGTCGTTTTTTCTTTAAATTTTTGTTCAGTTGATTATGCTATACAGAAAAACAGAACTAGCCATTAGTTTACATTGTGTCTTAAAAGGGGCCCAAATAAAAAAATTTATATATTTTTTTTATTTTAGAGTATTGTATATATATATATATATATATATATATATATATATATATATAAAACCTAATTCCTAATTAGGAATTAGGAATTCCTAATTCTTTGTACAATTTTAGTTAAGTGAACAGTGTTTAAAAATTTGTTAATTTCTGTCAATTTCTTAAATTGTTTGTCTCCTTATTCATATGCCTTAAACTGACTACATCATTATCTTTTGCATTATACAAAATACATAATTTGTGGTTTGATGTGAACCTCATTACTTTTTTTGTTTTTTCTTGAGATATCTAATCTTACTAACGACATGTCTAATATGAAAAATGTACATTTCAAAAGAAACAATTTATTCAATTATTTGAAGTTCTATAATAGATATAATTTAATTAGTGACATCTGTGTTAACCGCATCCTATTTCAGTGCTAAATCATATATACACTATTTACTAATTCATTTGGTCATCATAGTATAAATGTACTTGGAACATGTTTCAATTTTGTTGTAATAAACCCATACCACTAAAAGATACAATCACAACCAGAGATAAGGATCTTGGCAGAAGAAAATGTTTTATGAAGATGATGTATTTTTAGAAGATTTATTTATTTTTACATACCCAACTGCATGAGAAGAGCATGAATTTTATTCGATGTATTTTTTATAATCTTCTAAATCCTTCATATGTACTTTAGACTAGTAAGATTTTTTAAAAGGAACAGTCGAAAAAGTGTGGGAAGTGGTGTCTTATCATTTAAATAAATTTATACATTTTCAAATTTTCCTTTTTTATTGCCCATTGTAAATGTTCCTTCAGTCTTTTAATGAAGCAGATCCTGATCCTGTAGGGAAAGACACTCTCCAACCACCCCCTCCGTACCTAGCCCTGATTGGCTTTACCGGAAGTCATCTTTTAAACCTTAGCATATGTCATCTCAATAGCCTTGGCCCAGAATGCCACAAGCGACATTCCCATCACTAAAAATTAGAAAATACATCTCTAAACATCTCTAGTCTCAAGTAAGACTGAAAACTAATGTCGTCAAAGGAACTGCATCACCTACCTACTCCAAAGTTAAAGTGAGTTCACATGCGACACAAACGTGGTGAAACAATAAAACAAAAATAAAACTAATAACAAAACAACCAAAACGATATAAGACTAACAAAACAAAAACAACACTAACAAGAAATAGTTACACAACAAAGTACGCAGGAACAAGACCAAGCAGCACCCTGGATTCCCTCCACAATCCGTTCCCTAGCCAAATAGTGCAAAACTTCTGCAACCACTGACCATTCAGCCTGGTCCATCCAGTTTTGACTTATATCAATTTTGCTCCGATGTTATACAGTCAACAAATTATTGCAGTGTGCTTCAGATTGTATTTGGTGCACTCATGCAATACATGGAAGGCATCCTACATTGTGGACACAGACCCGAATCCACCAGGCTGAACCCAGCCAGTCTACTCGTGAAGGTCGTGTGACCAGTAAGAAACCGAGTTATGTACTTGTTGGGGGAAACCCATGAAGCTTCCTCGCAAACTTCTAATATCGGGAAAAGATTGTGTGTATATCACCCATCAATAGTCTCATCCCATCTAGCCTGCCATATATCATAACCATGTTGCTCGATATCCTGAATCTTTTCAGAAGTCGACTTACAAACTTCCTAGCAATGTACTGCTCCTGTCTCTCAAGAGCTAGAGAGGTAATTATCCGTTACTGTTAACAGTAATAATCGAATCGTTGGCCCTCAATATATTATTGAGGGCCCAAACTCTGGAAATTCCGTAATTATAGAGATATATTTATCTCTCTATAATTACGGAATTTCATCTTATCTGCCCAAACTAGCACAGCATACAACATAATTGCTTTGCACATGCCCTTGTACAGGATGCTTAGGGTCCTAAAATTGAGACCCCCAATCCAGATTGACCACACGTCAGATCCCAAAAATATTCTGCAGGCCTTTTCTGTGATGTATAGAAGGTGCCTCTTGAATTGAACATTTTCATCAAAATACACCCATGGTACTTTTGAACCTGAGTGTACTTTATTTGATGGCCTAACATCGATACTTGAACTTGTCGACTCTCCGCCAAACAACCTTTGAGGAGTATCATCACAGTCTTCTCTGGGCTGAAAGTCATCTTGTGTTGATGAGGCCACAGCTCAAGCACCCTGCATGCACAAGTGGCCCTGAACTCAACCTTCCTCCATGAGCATCCTTCACAACCAGCAGGAGCCTGTCGTCTGCATAGACCACAACAAGACGCCCACTGGGCAACCTCAGCTGCAGAAGACAGTCAAACTCCACCACCCACAAAAGAGGATCCAACACACTCCCTTGGGGATAGCAGTGTCTTCCCTACTTCACGGCGCCCTCGCCGACCAACACATCCTGATGACTGAAATAACTTTTCAATATCTGTAGTTCATTTTCAGTGCATCCTCGCCTCTGTAATTGGAAAATGGCAGAGGGCCACCACAGATTGTTAAATGCACCAGAAATGTCTAGAACGATCCCAAAGACATATTCCGCCTCACTGGCTGACACCACACTCATTATACGAAGTATATGGCATCCTCGGTGCCTTTTTTGGGGCAAAACCCATACTGATTTTCCATCAGCAACCCATGCAAGGCCAACCTCTCATTTATACCAAGATACAACACCTCAAAGACCTCGTCGATAACCAGTAGCAACGTCAGGGGCTGATATGATGAACTAATAGTCGGATCCTTGTGGCCTCCCTTAAACAACAATTCTATAATCCCTATCTTCTAGCACACTGGAAAGAACTCGCCAAACAATAATTTATTAAATACATTGTCACGTTAATTCCAACCAAGTGAATAAGGAGCTCAGCCATCAGTTCATCAAAGCCAACCGCCTTACTTCTACCAAGACTACAGATAGTCTGACGCACCTCAGCCTCAGCAATCTTCACAGATAATTCATCTCCGTGAAACATAGCAACCTCACGCCGTACTTGCAGATGATATGCGATATTTCCAGCTTTGCTATCACCAAGCAGATCATCTAGTAGTCTGTAAAATTCCGGAGATATCCGAATACACGCCCTGCCAGGTTGAGAGAGCGGACAGAAGAACGTCCTTTCTGCGTTTATATCCTAGAATCCTTATACACGACTCCTCAGGGATCCTTGCTTCACAGGTCATTCACAAAGGACGCCAGGAGTCCCTCTTGGCCATCTGGGCTTTATGAAAATAGTTGGATCTCCAATCCCTGTACTCGCCAATAAGAACTGCCCGCCACTCAGGATCACCCTCATGTTGAGAGGCCCTCCATAATCGACAGACAGCTTTCTTCATATTATATATCTCTGTATTCCACCAATGGGCCAACCTCTCTTGACTAGAACTGTGGGGAATCGATTACTCAGTGGCATTCATTAAGCCGCTGTTAACCTCTTTGCCAGGTCTTCTAGGGCATCCCAACGATGGGCTTTAATGGGAAGTCCTAGGCCAATTGTGTCCAGACCCTGATCTAAAATGCAAAGTCTTCCAGACAAAAGATCGACAAACTTCTTCCAATCTGCATACCTGTGCAAAAGCCAACTCTGCTCAACCAGAACGTTACATTGGTAATGACCACGCAAACCACCAACGATCTCATAAAAAATTAACCAATGATTGCTTGAGCAATTGTCAACCACTCACCAGTTATAAACATTGGCAGGAATATACCTACAAACAGTAACATCAATGTTTGTTCCACCAAACAACTGACACCCATCCACCATACCCGTGTAGGTGGGCAACTTGCCAGGTTCATTAGAAACTTGCAGACCATGTTGGGCTATAAAGCCCTCAGCCAACTCACCACTAACATCAGTGACACTACTATGCCACAAATGTGACAGCATTGTCTGCACCAATTAGGATTTGACTCAGACCAAAGAATCTGAGGATCCTATCCCAGACATCAAGATGACAGTCTCTAGGGTCACGGTTGAAAGTAAGAACTTGCAACATTAAGATGCAAGTTCAGAACATCCAAACGAATGACAGTATGATGCCTTAATGAGGGAGATCTGCAGTTTGACTAAATCTATTCATAAATTCGGCAAATTTGTGAAAGCTGAAAGTCCTGTAAAATATTGGAAAATGGATTGTCCCTCACAGTTGCCATTACTGGAACTCAAGACATTTAGAGCCCCAAATTTTGCCATGTGGTGCTTTTTATCCCTTCTATTCCTTCACTGTGGGATTCCCGAAACCATTTGGATGTGAGCGCCTGTTCTAGGATCCACGATATTAAAGAGGTGATTTACTTTAAAGTGAGAATCTAGACTTGTCTAATACTTCCGCGCAATACAAGGACTAGGAATCCAAATAGATGATGGAACCCTACTTAATATTGTTTTTAATTGCATCGGTAATTACAGGAATAGATTAATTGGGCATTAACAAAGTTAAACCTGCACTTTTTGTTTTACAACATGTCTCCAAAAATCCAATACCAACGTCCATCCTTCTTGGTTCTTCATCTTGCCACACTATCTACTGTTAACTATCACCATCTTCTCATCATCATCTTTTTAGGAGGTGCATTAGTCAATTTACAGACACAAAATGCCCAAATGCAACTATTCTAACCAATACCACCATTCCAGCTGTCATATTTAACTGTTGATGACATCATAAAATCAGACTGATTATGGTAGTTGCTACCCTTCTAACCAGTTACTGACCCTGTGTGTGTGTGTGTAGGGCATGTGAACACATGCCCTATTTATCTTCATTCTATTAACAACACTGGACATGTTCATTGAAATATAATTTCTTTCAACAATTTCTATTAAGTGGAAGCCATGATCTTGTAATATCAGCAAGCAACTGCCACAATTTAATCCTTTTCACGTCAAAATCACTGTCTAATACAATTGAATGCATCACAAATCACATCGATTAAGAAACAAAAATGTAATTACAGCAAGCAATGTTAAAAATATAACATGTAAAGTAATATATATTAAGTAGATAATGTTATTGCCACAGTATAAAGAAAAATATGACCTTATCTAAATTTAATATGTTAGTATGACAAACTGCAATATAAAACTAAATAAAAATAGAGATACTTCAGCTTACAATAAAAAAGTAGAAAGTACAAGAATTGTAAAGTAATCGAAAGTCTATCTAATAGAAAAATACCATTCCTTCTTTTGGTTTTAGTATTTCACATAAATATATATAAAAAATATATATATAACTGTAAAAAAAAACTGTAAAAATATATTTAACTGTGATATAATGTCTTTTGCAGGTCATTTGTGATACGGGTGTGGGAGGTTCTGTCATTATCAAATGCAATATTGGTTCTAATTCTTCATAAACTGAAACCTTTAATTCATCCATACATAATCTTATTACAGTTTTTTCTATTCTGTCACCCAACTGACAGGCTAGTACAGAGGTGTCCAAAAAAAAAAACCCGTAGCTAGCGGCAACTTTTGATGTGGCTTATTTTATCAAATCGAGCATGAAATTTCTAAAAATTATTTGTTCTATAAAATACCACAGTTAATAGCTACAGTTGCTCAGATATTACTTTAATTTTAATGTATAGAGGGAAAAGAAGACATTAATTATAGGTATTAATTTGGTCGATTTGTGAAGTTTTTTGATTTTATTAAATTATTACACCACTGACCAGGAGTATTGTTGTTCAGAAACGACATCACCCAAAGCACTCTTGGGGATGCGCCAGTTTATCTCAGTTTATAGTGGCTGTGGGCTGATGCTGGCCAGTAGCTACTGAGAGGGCAGCAAGATAGGTTCGTTATTTTGTAATACATGTATATACAGTACTTTTATTTATCAGAAATTGTGCATGAAGTAATAAAGTTATAAAGTAATAATTGTTACTTATTATAAAGTTACAATAAGTAATAAGGTATAAAGTTAAGGTTCTTCTTGCAGTTTTTTTTTTTCAGTTACAATGATGTCATCTATTATGAATTTTCAGCACCAGCTTGTACGGTCAAAAAACAGTATTACTCAGAAATTGATGTTTACAAAAAATAATTCAAGAAAATCTAAGAATTAGGGCAAACAATTCTTAACTTTAGTACCACGACAACACTCCAGCTCGCTGTCAATGATTATTTAGCCAAAAATGATACCAAAAAAATGCATTTCACTAGTACTTTGAGAATTGGAAATGCTGGATAAGTGTGTCATCTCAGGGGCTACTTTGAAGGGGGCAACATAAACGTAGAAGAATAAGTAAACTCTTTTTGTAAGGGTTTAAATTCTTGTTTTTTTTGTTACACCTAATACATGATTTGATAAATTCTTATATGATTATATATACCTGTATCAAGAAGGAAAGAGTTAAACCATAAAATTACAGTAAATATAAAATATGGGCCAAAAATCTTACATATGTACGTTAATAACAAATAAATTTCATTAATCCTTTTTATGAATACTATTGATGGTCTCATAAAGACATCAATAGTCTTTATTGATGTTTCAATAAAGACTTCTTGAAATCATTATCAAAATGTTTTCCTTCAGTGTGCATATTAATGTGCATCTTTAAACTAAAACTATAACTGAAGATTTTTTACAATATCTACAGATATACATTTTCTCTTCAGTATGACTATTAAGGTGCCTTACTGCAGTTAAAACGATTTTTGACAAAACTACAAACATATTTTTTCTATATAGTATGAGTATTTGGGTTTCCTTCAGATTAGAACTGTAATTAAAAGACTTTTGAAGACATTGCAAACATATTTTTCCTTTTGAATGTGGACATTAACATGTACTTTTTAGCCATTGATCATTGATATGATTAAAATACGTTTGACAAATGTTACAAATGTACTACTCTTTCTCTTTTGTGTGAATGTTAACTTGTCTAATTAAATTTAGTATACAGTGGAATCTTTTTTTGCAGAGTCGATTAATTTTTTCTATTAATATTATCTTCTTCATTCTACAGTAAACATGTACTGTTCATATTACTTCTAATTTTGAACCCAAATATACACTACAAGTACTATAGGCACAGAAAGTATATTCAGTTGAGTTTGTGGCTTTATAAATTGCATCAGCTTTTATATTATTTATACTGTACATGTTGGTAACTGATTTCTATATTTTACTCACTTTTTAAGATATCTTTTAATAATGAGAATATAAAAGGCACCTTTTATTTAGCTTACTACTGAGAATTGTGACTTTAATCAATTGTTATTTAAAGATCATTGGACCGATCAGATTCAAATTTTTACTCACACTAGCCCTATTAACTTATCAGATACAAAATTTCAGACTTGGGTTGTTATCTGATTCGTAAAAGCAAACTATCTTGGTATTTATTTGATGTATAAACAAGAGTCAAGATTCAACTCTGGCAATAATATACCATTCAAGTTTAAAAAAACAACCACAAAAAAAAGTTTCATTCATTATAATCGGTAATGACAATTTTTCAAGAATTGAAGAGTTAACATATCTTGTTCCCATAAAAAGTGACCATCTCTCTACTTTATAAAAAAGTATAATAAAAAAAAAAAAAACTGAAAGTAGTGTATTCCATTTCCTAAACACAATATTTTAATAAACAATTTACTAATTCAATTTCTGCCAGTGGATTGGGAACCTGTTACCTATAAGATCTGTTTTATGTTAAAGCTACAGAAAAAAGTGTGATTGTTGTTGCACATAGGAACAATTACATTTAGTTAGTTGCAGTTTTGACATATGAAAAGATATACGTAAAAAAGAAAATATATTAATAAAATGCCACAAACCTTGTAAGAATGTTATGTCACGAATGAGCAGTGGCTCCCTGTTAATGTGCCAACTAATTTTGATTGCCAATAAGGCCCGAACCACAGATTTGAAGCGTATCTATTTTAGGCTTTGAAGGTTGAAGGTTGAATGACTGAAAGTAATAAAAAGGTGTATGTTAGGAGAACTATTTTTTATCATTCTTTCTGTTTTTTATTAAATCAATATGATTTCTTCACTTACATAAAATAGGCCTGCAGTTGAATCTTCAGATGGAATTATTCAAGATGTCATCAGAAAATAAAAGAAACAGGACATTCTTTGGTAAACCTAGGTTTAGCAGGAATTAGTAAAACTGAAAGATGAAGAAAGTTTTCAATCATGAAATATTAATGTAATTTAAAAAAAAGTGGAAATATAGGGGTAGTAATAATAATCAATATAGTGTAATTTTGTTATTCCAATTAGCAAATTTAAGAGTAATTCAAAGATAGAATTTAAGACAAGATAGAAAAAATAAATAAAGGAACAAATTACCTAATTTTAATATATAAAAGGAATGTCAGTTTTATAGTAACGAAGGAAAAGGATATGAAATTCAGTTCAGGAGCAGGATGAGAATAGTTGGAAGTATGGCAGCAGTTACTTTTATATGGATTTGAATATTCAATCATGGGGTGTTCTTTGGTGGTTGGGTTTCAATTAACCACACATCTCTGGAATGGTAGACTTGAGACTGTACAAGACTACACTTAATTTACATTCATACATATCATCCTCTGAAGTAATACCTTATGCTAATCTGAAAAAGAAAAAAAATACTTGGTTAAGAAATAAAATCTAAGCATAGTGATATAAAACAATATTCTAAAAAAATCACAAAAGAAAAAATTCACGTAGGTAAGAGCAGAAGGTGTTATAAGGTATTAGATATAATTACATAATGGTCAGACAGAAATTTGTAAACTAAATTATGAATTATGTAGGTTAAAACATTAAAAAAAAGACAGAATATACAGGTGTTCCAGGTAGTGATCACCAAAATTAAGGCACAGTAGATGTGTACAAAATGTTGTTGGGAAAGTAAACATACATTAATTTCAATAAAGTATTTCAATATCATACACATCACAATCTCAAGTATGAGATTGAAATACTTTTATATGTTTATGATGTACTTATACTAAACATATACTAAAGTAAATTATAAGTAACATAATAATATTGTTAATTGGCATCGACTGGCAGAAGGACAAAAAATCCGTTGTTTGCCGGTGAGAGTAATCAGTAATTATATTTTTCGCAATTTGTTTTGTTATTTATCATAGTAGAAACTTCCAACCACTTATAACTATTAGATAACTATAAACCATTAAAATATACCAATAATGACAGCTATTCAGGTTAATAACGATTAAAGTTAAATTATCTCTTATATTCATTCATCTTGTCGTTTTTTTAGATATATTTCTTCATGATATCTTTCTTTTTCCTGTATGATTGTTTCTTTTTCCTTTTGGTTATTCAATTTTTACTCATAAGGGACGCTCAAGACAAACATTTTAAGTTTCCATTAGGCATTATATAAAATGTAGACTGCTAAAAGAGAGCATTGTATAAAGTACAGTGAAATAAAAAATTTAACTATAATTTTTCATGGCAAGGTATTTTATTCAATGGTTTGGGTTACTCAAAATAACAGACATTCATTCCGAGTTATATTCTGTTCAGAGGAACGAGAAATAATCTTTTTCCTTTAGTTCTGTTCACTCTATTATTCATTTGTACATAGTACTGTGTTATTCAAAAATAGAATTGTTCATATTTAATAAGTGCCTTCCTATGCTCAAGAATAAAATATATTATGTAGCAGGGGAACTTGTCCGATGGTCAGTACATTGTAATAGGTACAAGAAGACAGTCATATAACCTAAAATTTAAAGGCTGGTTATTAGTAATCTTATTTGATTGAATATAACACAAACTGCGTAAATAAAACGCTGGGATTGATAGACCTTAAAAAAATTTGAGGTAAAGAGAATAAGTTTGATTACACATATTTGTTATGATTAAATGTATATTTATATAAAAGAAAATTACAATGAAATTGTAAACCGTACGGTAAGTCTCGCAGACATCATTTCTTCCGCTCAAAAAACAAAAATCTTTATTATATATAAAACTGTTTTTAACAAAATGATACTGATATCAAAAATGTAAGGTACTACATTTCTATTATAAAAATCTGTTATTAAATTGGAATTTTTAAAAAAAGTACATGTTAAATATATTCAATAAACAATAGATAAACAGTTTAAGCTTTCCATATAATAAACAAAAAATAGAAAAATTTGTTAAAAAACTCTTACTGGTCCAGATTTTATGTATTGTTAAACAATGAATAATCAATCATAAGAATTATTTTATTCTGTAAATGTGATATGTGCATTATTAGGAAAGTATGGAAATCAGTTGAAAAAATGAAGTATGGTTTTTTTTGTATTTCTCGACGCCGTGATTCAGGGACCCCAGAAAACAAACAAAAAAATTGGAAGTTATGATCATACATAAGTACATGCTTTGGCGTGTTTGAAGCTTAATAACGTTTGGCTGGATAAACCAATTTTGATGAAATTTTTTTACAGACTCGTGTGTATGAGGCAATTTGATGGTAATGCTTTGGGTTCAATATCTACAGAGGGGTTTAGGTTTATTTATTTTATCAGTTTTCTGAAAATTTTGCAAACATTGCTCCACGTAATATTTAGCTCATTACATGAGTGCATGCTTGTCTTACCATTTTAAAAAAAATTGATGTGGTCACCACATGACTTCCTTGTATGCCTATTAAATTACATATACACATTTTGAAAAGTATATAAAAGTTTCACTTTTATCAGATTTCACTAAAATCTGATTTTTTTTATTGCTATTATTGAATTATTATTTATTGTAAAATTGTTTTTTTTTTTATAATCGGAGGTTAATAAAATCAATATATTTAAATTAAAAAAAATTCGGATTCTAACCGATCTGCCTTCCTCATGTAAGATCAAAATATTTCATTAATTAAAATGTTAATTTGCTATAACTCTGGGACCAATGAAAATAAGTACCACTTATGACATATCGTTGAAAAGCTCTTAATGAGGGCTTAATTACTGTAGTTAACAAAAAGGTCAAAATCCACATTTTTAGGATTTCGGGTTTTTTTGGTAATTTTTGATCCAGTCGATTTCAATCAAAAAAGGGGAGGTGCACAACTAGATCCGCTAATCGTTTTTGAGTTATGCGAGATACGTACATACAGACGTCACGCCGAAACTAGTTAAAATGGATTTAGGGATGGCCAAAATGGATATTTCCGTTGAAATCTGATAATTGAGGGCCTGAAAAGCAAAGGGGTTCAAGTGACGTTTCATACATTTTGAGAAAAACTAGTCTAAAGTTACTTGTTTATAATAAATTTCTGGGATAATCTTTTGCTGTTTACCAATTTATTTTTGGAATCTAGATATGTCTAGTTGTTTTTATGTATAAATATTATGAAATTTAATGAAGACTACATGTCTCAAAGTATTATTTTTGCGTTGCTTGGCAACCACTTAGACCCGTTTGCTGCTAAAAAGTTCTTGGACCTCTTTGCCTTTAATATGGTTTTAATAATAAAAACACTTAGTCAAGTATAAAAAGCTTTAATAAGACAGTAAGCAAAAGTCATTGTAATAACTTAAGTAACATATATATATATTGTTAGACATTTCAGGTTAATTGAGCCTCCTAATAGTCTGAATCAAGCACACCATCATCATAATCTTCATCCTCTTCAACCTCATCTGTGTCATCTCCTGCAGATTGAGTTACAACTCTGATGCTCCATGAGGCAAGCTCCTGTAGTACTTGTGATGAATAGGTGGTATGAAGGGCAACAGCCCTAGCAGGTCCTTGTATTTGGATGTTTTGATGTTGATTGGACCTTCATACAAAGGTTTGAGCTGAACTACTGTCGTTGGCGGTCGGCCAGTTGTCTGCTTCAAGGATAGGTTGTAGAAAGGCAAGTCATCATTTACTGTTTCTTTGTAGTAAAGGGTAAGAGGAGATGTCTTTTTAAAGTGGAGCCACTGCATTTTCCTTATGCCTTTTACAGTTTTACCTTTCATGTGCTTGGACATTTCATCAATAGATTTAAAATCTTCCTGGCTCATTTCAGTAACGGTAAATTTTCAGCTACCCTTTGACACAAGAGTATACCAATCCTGAGGTACAAAAATCCTGAGCTATTCTTCTTGCATTTCTCAATAAGAGCAAAATCTTGATCAGATTCGAGAAATGAATGTCCACTTACTAAGAACTTGTGGTCTACTGTTTCTATTTGGGTGTTGATGACAATGAAACACCAAAATTTCACAATGTTTTTGTTTTTGTTTTGGCCTCCAGCGTTGTCACTGAAACCATCCAAGTGTTTAACAGAAAAAGGATGTGCTTTTATATATTTTAAAAGACAAGACATAATCTCTTGTGAGCTTCTAGATCCCACACACTCTGGCCACATGAACATTGTAGCTGTTTTGTTGCTTAAGTTGTGCACTCCCAAATTGTATGTCCACAACTGATGTGAATCTAACAGTTCTGCTAGTAGTTCTTTATTTATAGGCAGAGGGATCCAAGTGTCACTTGTACCCCTTTGCCACTCAACAGATGTTTGTTTCTAGTGAGTAGTTATATCCATTGCCACCAGAAACCATCACTGAACAGACAAATCACTTGGATCTCTTTACAGCTAAACTTTCCTATGTGTCTAGTTTAGGTTGCACTGCTCAGATCCATTTGTCAAAAAAAATCACTTGGACCCCTTTGCTTCTCAGGCCCTCAATTGTAATTTTTCGCGACCACAATACTTCCTTTACTTCGTACAAGGGACTAAAAGCATTGGTCACAAAATTCCTTCTTCCCCAAAAATTTAAAAAAGCTCTATCATTTTATTGCATGTTTTTTAACCGAATTTATTTTAATGCTTTTCTAGGCATAATAGTAGTACAAGTGACAAAAAAAAAAGTAAAAGTACTTTGGTGGTGGACGTACCCATCAAAACTTAAAAATATAGTTTTTTGAAGTTTTTAATACTTTTTTGGGTTTATTTAAACTTTAAATAATATGAGACACTTAAATAATAGACTGTTAGTGATAATATTAAAATAGAATTTCATCAAATTCACCCCTACCTCCAAACCTAGGTAACTTTTTATTGGTTTTACATTTTCTGGTGGAACTTTTTTATTTTTTTTTCATTTAACATAGTAAACATAAAAAATAAAAAATTTTCTTGGAAGTGATTTTAGAGATGGAGAGCAGAAATTAACAGAAATAAAAGTCAACATGTATTTGTACTAAAAGTCAACGTGTTACTTTTTTACTTTAATTGTAAAAATAGATGTTTCAGACTTTCAGAAACTCTAAGAATTCAAGAGTTTGGTGCCCATTGGTAGATTTTGGTGCAATTCAAAATATAATTATTAATAAACTATAAAATATTTTCTTATTTTTCAAAATGGAATAAATTTTCAGTAAGATGGAAAATAATGTTTATTTAGGATATTTCCACTTTATTAAGATTTGAAAAATTTTCTCCTACTTTTTTGTACTAAGTAACGGAAGTATTGTGATCGCGAAAAATTTTGGTTTTCAGATTTCAACCGAAATATCTAATTTGACCATCCCTGAATACATTTTGACTAGTTTCGGAGTGACGTCCGTACGTACATATCCCACATAACTCAAAAACGATTAGCTGTAGAATGTTGAAATTTTGGATTTAGGACTGTTGTAACTTCTAGTTGTGGACCTCCCCTTTTGAGTGCGATCGACTGAACCAAGTGTCCAAAAATTTTTAACTACAGGAATTAAGTCATTAAGACCTTTTCAACAATATATCATAAGTGGTACTTATTTTCATTGGTTCCAGAGTTATAGACAAATGAAATTTTAATTAATGAAATATTTGGATCTTATAAGGGGAAGGAACATCGGTTCGAATCAGACTTCATTCCTTTCTTTAACTTTTTTTTTAATTAAGGTTGATTTATTAATAATTATTAACCTCTGAGTGTAAAAATATTTTTACAATAAATAATAATTCAATGATAAAAATAATTTTTTTTAAATATAAAAAAATCAAAAGTTATTAATGAAATAAAATTTTATGTACTTTTCATTTTTTGAAAAATGTGTAATTTAATAGGCTTCTATACTTAATAGAAATAAGGTATTCATCCTGCCTTGTTTAACAGTTGCTCTGTTGGGATTTTTAATATACTTCAATAGAGATAACGAACACTCGGACAAAGTAAAATAACTAGAATATCTTACTTCATCAACAATAAGCGTGTGGAGCTTTTGAACCGTCAGTGAATAAGTTCCTAACAGTTGGTTTTGTACAGGTAAAAGGATTTATTTGCCACAATTTCTATATTTTGCAGTGTGATCTGATAAATGCATCAAACTGATGTATGAGCTCAAGCAGCCCTAAAAAGTTACCATTCTGCAAAGATCCAAATCTTTGTTCTGTACTTTGAAAACTCAAACCACGTTGTGCTAATGTTTGAATAACAGCTATGGCAAGCCTCAAGTCATATTCTCAGTAATTACATTCTTCCTGAAGTCCAGAAAATAATCATAGGGATAGACAATTAGTTAGGGCAAGCATAAATCTGTGCTAGTGATTTGTTAGTAAGTGGAAAAGCAGTTAGTTGCAGCATTTATCTGAGAAATTTGACATAAAACTGTCAAATTGGTCACAGTTAATGAACTGTGAATATTCTGATATGTCAAGGAATTATGGATTGGACACCTGCAGATGTCTTTAACAGATTTTTTTAGTTGAGATTGTTAAATGTTTTTTTTATTTTTTCTGGAAAGATTGTACATTTCTTAGTATCCACCACTTTCCTTAATTTTGATCCCTTCATTCCTTGCTCAACTGGCTGGTCTGGGAACTACTATATTCATATTTATACTTTCAGGTATAATAATGTCAGCAGTTGATAAAATGTATAAAGTTTATCAGTGGGCTGGGTATGATGATTTAAAAAAAGTTACATTTACTTTGGTATTTACAAATATCTTAAGTTTTACTTTAATTACATGCTCTATTATTTATATATATATAAACTGGAATGACAAAAACTTAGTGATTTTTAAATTATTAGCAGCGAAAGATGCAGATGGTTTATTGTGTGTGTTCATAAACTCGTTACAGTTTATTTTCCTGAAACATAAAACAAAAAATATCTTTGATCTAATTATTAAAAAGTATGAAATAACAGAAAAAAGTAAAATCTTACTGGAAAAACAAAGATTTATCATTGAAAAATATGAAAATAGTTTGATGAATAAAGAAGCTTACTTAACCATATGTTGGGGATTTATTTTTATATTTTCTCCGCTATTTATATCTATATATGTAACCTTTGATGCAGGATTAAATAATGTAAATGAGTCTGATCTACTGTTACCACTTCAAGTCTGGTATCCAAGAAGTTACAAACCGATACAGATGTATTTTATCATGTACATAATGCAAACTATTGCAATACTTTATGTATTGGCACATTTGTATGTGCTATTTAGTTTACTAGTACTTTCTTTTCAAAAAGTTATTAACAGATCTAAACTGCTATGTTATTCTTTAAGCAATATTGATAAAGTAGTTTTTGATTCAAAATATAAAACAAAGAAAAGTGTGTTAAACAAAAATCTAAAAGAATATTTGCAATTCTTGGTCTCTGGACACTGCATGATTTACAGGTAAGACTGAAGAATTAAAATTTTTTCTTTGTTAAATGAGAACGAATAACTTATAATTATTAAAAGTATTTTTTGCATTTGCTTTAAAATTAACATTTTTTATTGGGCAAAACCTTTTGCAATAAAAAAATGTGATTAAAATTACAGAATATTAAATCCACTTCATATCGATCTAAAATACTATTTTGGATTTTACTTCTGTAATTGGTTTGAGGTAGATCTCTCTTTATATCCTAGCAATAGTCAAACAGTAATTTCAGATAGCATGTTTGGGTTCATTTTCTCTCAGTAGGGTTCCATGATAGATCCTGGTGAAAGGGTTCTCTATGTTCTTCACTCGCAGAGTCACTAACTAATGTTGGGGATCAATTTAAAGACATATTATATACAAGTTCATTGTAGTTTAAAAGGACCTCACATGCAAGTAAATGTTGTTAATTAATTTCAGGGTTTCGCAGGAAGTTGTTCACAATATTTTCAAATGATTTCCATACAGCTACCTCAGTTTCATACAAAACTTCTGAAAATATATGTCGTTCATTTTGCTTCTTATAGTTTTCTTATTTGTAGACCAACAAATTTCCCTTCCTTTATCTTATGTCGTTTGTATTTGGGAACTTCTCTTTCAGAAACTGGAATCATGGAACGTTAACTTTCATTGGACTAACTAAATTTGATATTAACCTGATAGCTCTAGATGAAGAGCTTACAGAAATAAAAGGATAAACAATAAATTACAAGTTGTTGATGTAATGTTTACATCGGAAAGAAAATAAGTAAACATTTGTGTTCTTTTTAATTAGTATATTATTGATAGCTAATGTGTAATCCCAAATATGCTGTCTGATTTGTCATCATGGTTTCAATAAATAAACTAAAATCATAATATAAATATTATAAACTAAACCTATTTATAATAATATTATTTAGATTTACTAAATTCTAAGCATGTGTTTGTGGACGCCTTATTCCAGCATTGTACTTAACGAAATTAAAAGAAGGGCAGTTAGAAAAATTAGCTATTAAAGATACATAATTTGGAAAAAATTAATTAATTTTGTAACAAAATCATAAAATTATAACCAGTGTAACTAAAATTATTAGAACACGAGTCATCATTCTTGTTACAAAATTTTTAGTATCATTTCGATTACTACAGCTTTTAATCATGGGCATACCTTCTATTTTTCCAACGTAACCCTCTTCATATCCTCCTTGGAGAATCAACCTGATAAATTTTATTCTTGATTACCACATACAAGAAACAAGCAACACACATCACCTATCGTTTTTCAGCAAATTTTTCACCATATTCTATCCAAAATAAACGGAGATGCAGTAGTATATACAGATAGTGCACCCCAAGCTTTACAAGATTTTTACTCTAGACATCCGTTGGTCACTGAAATCTACAATGCAATTGCTGAGTTGAATCATCGCAACACACAAGTGACTTTCTGTCGGATCCCTAACCACATGGGAATTCCAGGTAATGAAAGTGCAGAATCCGTTGCTAAAGAATATTGTAATCAACCTCCCATCAACGTTCATGTTGCTACTTTGTACTTTATTATATAAAACAGTCTCTTTGAGCAAAGTGGCAAGGTGATTGGACGGCCACCATTGATAACAAACTTCGGCACATTAACGATTCTGTGTTGCCTTGGCACTCCTCATGCAGAACAATTCGTCGTGAGGAAGTGGTTCTCTATCAATTGTGATTAGGCCATACTAGAGTCGCACACGAGTACCTGATGTCAGCAGGTCATGCACCACCATGCGCACGATGCAATTGCTGCATGACCGTGCACCACATTCTTGTGGATTGCATTCGCTATGTGGCTTTGCGTAGTAAATTTAAATTGCCCAGAAATATCCATCAATTTTTGGGCAATGACAACGAAGTTTTAGACCGGATGTTTCTGTTTTTGCATCATGCTGGTCTTATATCTAAAATTTGATATTGTGGTGAATAGCTTTTGTTATTGATAAAGTTTATAGTATGTCGGTTTTATTTTTAATTTTTGTGTTTCTGTGTTTGTTTCTTATTCTCTTATCCGAGAAGGGGCCCTTTACACCTCTCTCGGATATGGTGAACTTATACATTTATACAATTTTTATATTGTTTTTTAAATAAATTTTATCCTATTTTAAAATTCTGACTGTGATAATTAGTTATAAGTCGTTAGTGAGATTAGATATAAGTTTTTAATGTTATTAGTTTTAAGTTTTATTTAATATTTTAGTTTTACAGTAGGTATATTTTTTTATGTTATAGTTTTTAGTTTAGTTATAGTTTTTAAATTAGTTATAGTTTTTTTTTGTTAGTTCTTAGTTTTTTTTTATCCCTTTACACCCCCTCTCAGAGTTTGTAAAGTTTTTTTTTAGTTTAATTTTATATATTTATTTTATTATATTACGCTTATTTTAATTCTCTATGTTAGCTTTTATTCCGGGCGATGATTACACAAAAGTGTTTCTCTCCCCCCACAAAAAAAAGAAAGAGAAGTATGTACACATTAATTTTTGAAATGTGTCATAAGAGTTTAATATATTATTCAAATGACATGGTATTTATTTTTATAACATGTATTAATAAAAGGTATTATTAAACATTATTATTAGAGTTATTTAAACAGAATTAATTTAATTTTAATGAAAATGAAAATAAATCTGTATTCTCCACTATCTGTATTTGCAGGGATGTCAGAGTCATAAATGATAGTTTATCAATAATAATTACACTTGTTAATCATGGTTTTTGTTTCCAAATGTGTACCTATCTTTGTTGTATGATGGAGGTAAATATTTTACATAATATATTTATTTATAGTAATATAAAAATAGCGGATATTTTTATTCTGTTATATAAAACAAAGGAATAAGGTGAATGTTGAATTTTTTACTACTGTATCTGGGTGATTTACAGATTTGTATCTTTAAATGATTCTTTATAAGATGAGCAAATTAATTTTCACTCCAGCGTTTCTGAAAGAATTTAAAATGTTTAATCTTTCTTACTGCACGCATGGATGTTTGAATTGTGATTAAACTTTAGGACAATAATTTAAAATTTTTGTTTCTCATTTGCCTGACATCTATATTCTGAAAATACCTTAATGAACACTACTGGTGAAAAAAGTCAAACAGTAGCAACTGTGGCTACAGTATTGTTTTGAGCCTGTCAATTGTGTGAATTATTTGCAATGTTGAGTTATTTTCTATTTTTGTATTTGCTCAGCTACCTGAATGTGTTTATTTTATCAGCAGTTGATTAAAAATATTTGTTAAATTACTGAAACACATTAATTTGGGATTTTATTTCAATAACACAGCATATCTTATTAAATTTCTTACCAATAACTTCAGTTATATAACCAACCTAACAAATATTATCTACATTCATAGTTCATAGAAGGGTCCACTTAGTATTCTCTGAATGTTCTATGATGTACAAATGTCACAGTCTGACTAACAATATCATTATTATTGCCCAAACAGTGTCTTTAGGACATTCTAGGGACTATGGATAACAGATCCCAAGAATGTTCTATGGGAGGCACAAATCCTTTAGGGTTGTACCTACAGTCCAGGGATATCATGATATTTGTCAGAGAATATCCTGGGTTATTGTGCATGGTCATCCATCAATTGTCATATAGATAACGTTGTGCTTTCTGGGATAACCATAGTTCCGAGGTTTTTGCTTAGGTACACTTTTTATGTAATTTTATTCTCAACATCTCTTACTGAATAAAAGATTTGATTCAAGAAGAAAGAAATCTTAAATATTAATTCTTACAAATATATCTATATTATTTAGTATTGAAATTTTATACATAAAAATAAATTGTTCATATTATACAACTATAACAGAATGGTAACTTTTTGATATTTCAGATAGACAGTATTCTAGTAAAATCTGCCTTCTTTGGTATGATACTATGTTCAAGTGTCTTAGTATTTTTGTACTGCTTCAATGGACAAAAAGTTATTAATGAGGTAAATAAAAAACTTTTTATCTAAAATAAAAAAAAACATAACAGCAAAACAAACAGGAAAGAGATGAATTGTTTATTAAATATTTGAAAATATGCTTCCAGAGATAGTTATTATATTTATTAAATTAAAAGAGATAAATTTTTGGGGTACTTTTCATTTTTAGTGTGTGGAGGAGTGTGGGGAGTTTTGAGAGCATTTAAATGTTTTGTTGTTTGAAAACGTTTTCCACTTTTTTGGCAATGTGGCATGGCACCAAATCTTGTTGGAATTCTCTGATGTCTTATGGGATTTGTTTTGAAGTTGTATCACAACTCTTTCCTTCAGAATCTTGATATATCCATCAGTTTTCAGGACACCACACCATCTACTGAAAGTAATGAACAAGGGACTTCAAATGTGAAACAACTACAAAAAGTCTTTTTCTGAAAACATAACACTTTTCCACTCAGCATGTGCTTTGGCCCAAAAGAATCTTTCTTGCACATTGCTGGCATTAAAAGCTGTTTTTTAGCTGGCCGACAAGCTTTCCACCCAGCTGCAAGAAGTAGATAACTAACTGTTGTCATGTGTTCCGGTGGCTGCTAGTTTTCAATTTATGTTTACAGCAAATAATTTTGGATCAAGTTTAATTTTTCTTGCTAGTAACTGATCCTATGTTGGAATAGTTTTTCTTTTACAGCCACAACTAGCTTTCCTTTGAGGTGGAAAAGAACCAGTTTCTTTAAATTTCTTTAAAATAGCATTCACTATCACTAGTCCAACACCAAACTCAAAAGCTATTTGTTGTTGTGTCATATTGGTATGCTCAGAATGAGAAACAATTTTTGAATGTTTTGTTGGAGTTACATCCAATATTATATATTCAAAACTTACAGAAAAAAAATTATTAAAATATGAATTTGTAATAAAAAATTAAATGAACTTTCACAAAATACTGTTTATAATACAAAAATTGTTAAACAGCCAAAGAAAAATATCCTGACATAACACAAACAACTTAAAGAATCTGTGTGGTCAAAAGCAGCACACCCACAACACAGAAATAAACAAAAAATTCCCTGTGTTCAGATTAAATTACATGCTGCTGTATAACAGCAGATGCAAACTGGGCACACATTTATAGATATTACAAATCATGTGAAAATGTTACATATGACATATACAAATCATGAACTTAATATATTTGAGCAATGTGAATTATACAAATGCTTCAAATTTGACAAAAACAATGTATTAAAAGACAATCTGAATACATTCCCCCCTGAGGGGAGAAGATCCCACCTCGTAGCGTGTCCGGTCGCTACACCATCCCCTCCGTTCCTAGCTGAAATATAATATTATACAGGATTTAAATGTGCTTTCTAACCACGTATAGAGTTATTGTAATAGTAGAAGAAAAATGGGACAAGCCGCAAGGCAATTCTCCTATACTATGTATTATGCCCTACAAAAGAAATTAATTTGGCCATCCCAACCCCATAGGAGGAAGACACTCACCTTGTGATGTTACCAGTCTCCACACCACCCCCTCTGATCCAAGCAAACAGAAGTGTTTGTCAGGTGATGGTACAGTGAACATTGATCGCATTGATCGCTCAATTGACTTAGGTAGATCTGCTCAGTACAGTGTGGTCACATGGTCTTCTAGCAGCCTGACTCCTGTTGCTCCATTTGTGTCGCTCGGTAGAGTTGTCAGAGGCTCCTCGAATCACCACGGCTTTCTAAATTATGGGAAAACAAACTAAATTGGCTTGTCCATTTCAGTATCTCAAGAGGGAATTTAAATTTTATTTTTTCCAACTAGCTTATAAATGTCTGCATCTCCTAAAAAAATTTGTGCCAAAGATATGTAAACACTATTAATGTTTCACATTTCAAATGAGCTGTAATATATTCTTATTAGACTTGTGATAAATTCTGGGTAGGATATCACTGTGGATTAAAACCACAATATGCAGGTGACCTTGATGTGTTCCATGCCCAATAATGAAAAGTATTACTATTCTAAAGTTACCCATACTCACCATATCAGGGAATTTGAGAAGTGCTACTAGATTTGAAAATTAGCAGCTTTCCCAATTTCTGTTGAGATATTGAGGCAAAATACTAGTGTGCTTATAAATCTATCCAAGAATTACAGTTCCTAAAAGTTGAATTTCTGCTGCAAACAGATTCAGAGCATATAAATATCAGATATGCTCTCTTCTAGTGCAAACAAATCAGCTCTCTTGTTGTAATCTGTGTTTTGTAAACTTGCCCAAAATAAATAAATATATAGAAAGACAGGCAGTGGTGAATTGTGCTCAACTATAGAGATACTGTTAACTATCTCGGTCAGTGAAATAAAATTAACATTTTTTTGCAATTACAATCTGCTGATGAACACTGAAGTTACAATTTTGAATAACAATTAGAATATATTATTAATTATATACTTTTGTGAAACATATTTCCTTAAACCAATTATCATGTTAAAATTTTGTATAAATATATTTTTATTTTTATTGTCTAAAATTAATAAATGAAAAACATAATAACCAAATAGGTAGTGTATTTTTATGTTGCAGTTTTCTGTCATTAAGTACGTATGTTTTGAGTATGAAAGGGATTAATTTCTGAGTGAGCAAAGCAAGATCCTGTTTTAACCTTTGGATAGACTTCCTGTTTGACTTTGTCACACGATTATGGCCAAATTGAATTTTTATTTTTATGAAATTTTGCTATAAGTTTCTTTACTATTTGCAAAACTTACGTGTAACAAGTTTTCATAACATTTTTTGTTTCAAAATGAAGGCTGCTATCTTTCATATAAGGATGATGGAGAATTAAGATGGAAGAGAAATTTTTGTTACCAAGCTATTGCTGCCATGCAGTTGACTGAACATGAGGTTTTTCCTCTTCACTCGTGAATAAATCTGTTGCTAGCATCACATCCAATTTCCAATTTTTCTGTCAATGGTTATGAATTGTATACCTTCACATTTTAGTCTCTGAAACCACTATTAATACTAAAACCAAAATTGATTCCAACAGATATTCCATTTTTTATTTAAATTTCATTAATTTAATTTTACTGTAGGCTCAATTTTTTAAATTCAGTAAAAGATGAGTGTGGTTTGTTGTTCATAGAAGTACTGGTTTAAATTTTAATCCAGATCTGTTACAGGTAGTAGTTTTTACTGTACACTGCCAGAAACATTTTAAGAATACACCGATTTAGACATGAGAAACTAATGAAATTGATTTATTATATTTATTAGAGTAACATTAAGATTTATTTTTACAGAATGATGAAATTAGAAAAAGTTTGGTGCAGTGTTCTTGGTTAAATAAACCACAGTGGTTAAAAAAAAGCATACTTATAATGTTGATTAGATCTGAAAGACCACTGGAAATAAAACCGTTTGGTCTTTATGTTCTTAATTTGAATAACTATACAAATGTAAGTAAACATTTCATGTTATGTGAACACAATCTATATATATATAAAAATGTTAAGTTCGTTTGTGTACGGCTTCAAAAACTCAAAATGTTCTGCTCCGATTGAGCTCAAATTTTAGCACGATATATAACCCGCATCAAAGATTGTTTTCATCTATTTTTAATTTGGAAATGTAAACAAAGGAAAACCAATCAGATCAATGCAAGATGGTCGCTGTCAAACACAACGACCAATCATAAAGAGCCCGTATGGCCGTTGCCAATGTAAACAAAATCACAACTGATTAAGAAACAAATTTCTTTAATTATATTTAACAGCTAAAACATCTGTATTGTATTAAAAAAAAATTAACACTAAAACAAAAAGAAAAGCCACCAAGAAGGACAACCGCAGTTGGTGATGATATGAATGATTTATAGCGTATGAAAATGCCATGCCTGACCGGGATTCCAACTCGGAACCACCGGATTAAAGTCCGAGACGTTACCACTCGCGCCACGGAGGCCGGTAAACATATTCGTTAGGAGCCGAATAAAAATACGACTTTCCAATATGGCGTTGTGTGTCAAACCAATTTTATACGGACTATAATTACTTTTAATACGCGAATCCCTTTGCGATGATAGAACATTAACTTAAACCTCTTCAAAAATTATTCCTTTTGAACTAAGCCACACTTTGATATCATTGCTTTTCTATAACACGGCTGGAATTCTTTTCGTTTAATGATAAGAAGCGTTGTCGAAGACAATAACCGAATTCTTTTCCAAAGGACATAATACACCGATAAACTATTTCTAAATAATTCAAATTCGTGTCATTTTTTTACGAATCGCGTTTTTATCAAAATCTCGCCTTTTTCTCAATTGACCTGCGGGGTTTTGTTTTCTTTGGAGACCGTAATTCATTATTAGATTCATACTCGAGAATCACGTTGTACACTTGAAGCAGCACAACTTCTACTTACTTTAGCAGTTTATTAACATCTGAAATCAACGCTGTTTGATTATTCTGTAATTTGTAAGGATTACTCTGCTTTTGTAAGCATTTAAAATGGTGTGTTTTTTCGCACGACTTAAGGGCTTTTTTTCGCAGCCCACAAATCTTTATATATAAAAATGTTAAGTTCGTTTGTGTACGCTTCAAAAACTCAAAACCGATTGAGCTCAAATTGTAGCACGATATATAACCCGCATCAAAGATTGTTTTTATCTATTTTTCGCATCAGTCACATACCCGCGACCGCGAGAAACCATTTTTTTAACGGTCAGCTGTGTACCAGTGACCGCGCCATCTGCCAGAAGCGAGGGGAACACTCGCCATACTAGCTAACGACAACCGCAGTCACATGTGAAACAATACCTGTTCCCAATAACATTGTTTATTAGCAAAAAAAAAAAAAACGTATCCACTAACATCTGATTCAGATTATTATTCAATCTGAATTAAATATTCACTTTAATCGAGGTACTTTTGTGTGATCTTGTCGTGATTGAGCTGCGCCTTTCACCAAGCTCTGAATTTAATAGAAAACGACCAACGGTAGGATATATGTATTAATGACGCGTGCAACACTGCACATCCAAACCAAATTTGCGCATTATTCGCAATTATAGTGACCGCTTGCTTCCCTTCATCTCCCACAGAGTTATGGGAAAGATATCGATCGCATATGGCTGAGGATATTTTCCATAGAGTACGCCTAGAAAATACCAATATGACCATGGAATTTACAGAAGTCATTTACAACGTAGCATTTATAAATATTGAAGATATTTATCTAGTGCTTAGCAATTGCAAATAAAGTTCTTAGTCAATTGGGAATGCCAGCACCCACCCGAGCTGCGATTGCTTCATTTGATTGGATTTACGCCGTGAACAGAGTTACATCATTGGTGATCTTCAGTCATATGTCCAATCAAACATTCCCAGATTAACGCGTGAACAGAAAGGCATTTATGATCGCATAATGCAAATGATAAATGACGGAGTTGGGGGACCTTCTTCTTTGATGCGCCAGGAGGAACTGGGAAAAAAGTCCTCATTAGATTGATTCTAGCAACGGTTCGATCAAAAAATGACAATTATCGTGTTGCGGAATATTAATCAGCCAAAACACTGCAACGGCACGTGACTTGCAGTTAAGAAATTGATGAATAACGTAGTGGAAGCAACGATTTTAACGGGGCCTTTCAAAGGTGAAGATGTCCTCATTCCTCGAATACCCATAATCCCGACCGAAACACCATTTTAATTTAAAAGATTGCAATCCCAATTCGATTGGCATTTGCAATCATAATCAATAAAGCTCAAGGTCAATCTTTAGAATTGTGTGGTTTAGATTTAGATGCGAATTGCTTCTCACATGGATAACTGTATGTTGCGTGTTCCCGAGTCGGCAAACCAGATAGCCTTTATATCTACGCAGACAGTGGATAAACAAAAAATATTGTATATCCACAAGTATTGCAAAATTAAACTTCTATGAAACGTATGCTTTGTTTTGTTTCTCATTTCTCATCCATGTAACCACAATGTGCCACAGCGTGGCAGGTAGAGCTAGTTAACAATAAAGTAAGTAGTATAATGATATTTTGATGCTATTGTTTATAAAATTAATTTTACAAGAGGTTTAAATTATTTTCAATTTGAACACATATTTTATCATCTTGTCATAAAGTATGTCATGTTACTGTAACAAATTAAATTTTAATTACAATTTTTCTCTTTCCTCTCATAGGCCACTTGGTTTCTTCCTCAGAATTCCAGTCATTGTTACTGTTGTTTTCCAAATCATCCATCAGTCTTATCCTTGGTAATCTTGATATATTTTCCAGGAATTATTGTATCTGTCCCAGTACCTTTATTTCTGATTAGAACATATTACGAGTATATACATGATATCAAATTCTCCATCTTATTTTTAAAAAGAAAAAGAAACTTATTTTTAAAATAAGTTTTACTTTTCCATTTCTTAATTAAGGAACTGAAGTATCAAAAATATAATTTGTTATGCACAATGTTAAAACATCACCACAGAAAAATTGTTTTTTGAAGGGGAAAAAACAGTTGTACTATAATGTAGCTGATTTAATTGCACTATGTAATTGATTGTGTTCCTGTTGCTCAGAGAGGTCCTTAAAGCTATCCCCTCAGGGATAATGTTTGTCTTGTATCACAGTTTGACCATTGATAGATTACTCTCTCTGTAATTATCTGTCTCCTTTCCTTCCCTTAATTGTTTAATTTTTCTCATGTTAATTTTTCTGTGGCTGTAGGTCAGATCCTTATTAGGTGTTTACTGATCAAGTGAAGTCAATATATCTTGGTGTTAACAGAAGTAGGACCTAAGCTGTCTCGTGACCAATCCAAGGTCTCTGTTTCCTATATGGTGGTTAGTCAGCAAGACTAATGACTAAGTGCCTATTAGGTAAAGATATCCTTTCAAAACCGTTTAAAAACTATGATTTGTATTAAATGCTTTATTATCAACTTATATTTCTCTATTTTGCCTGTGATCATTCTCTAGGGTGCACAGAACATAAAAAAAGTCATTTGTTCTCTGAATATCTAATGTACAGATTTAAAATTTTTTTGCTTTTATATTTGTAACTTTTAAATTAGTGTTTTTGTTTCTTAATAGACAATTACCATTCTAAGCCCTTCACTTTCACCTAAAACTATTATTATTCATCATACCAGTAATAACTTTCTTCTTTTTGAAATATGCTTGTTTTATTTTATTCAATTTTTTTTAGTTAATCCATTACATCAATATCACTCATTTTTAATTATATATTTAATACATCCCCACTTACTTTCACTCCTTCACTTTATTATTTGATTTAATTTAATAGATAACTATCGATTAAATTCTTTACATTTTTCATGTGTATCCTTTTGTTTCAAACAAACAAATAAGTTTTAAATAATAATATCCTTACTTTGTACTGGTTATTATCCTGTAGCTGTGAAGTCATGTGGTTGGGTTCTCACCTTTAGAACTCTTAGCCACTCTTTATAGAAAATAGCACATACCAGATAAGACAATAAAATGGAATGCAAATACTCTAAAAACTGAATAGGTTAAATAATTTGCCTACTAATTATAAATTTTGTGGCAAGATAATGATTAATATTTTACAGTTTTCCTTTGGCTCTTGGGTGCAATAAATGACTGAGAAAAGTAATTTTTTTAGAAATGGAAAAAATCAGTAAATTGTGTTGTGTTCAAATAATGATGTAATAACATAAAACTGAATGCTGTTATATTTTACAAATTAAATGACCCCTTAAAACCTGCTGGTAATTCTGACTAAATACAAGTAATAATAGATATTTTATTAATTCTGTTACAGATAATGAATGCTGCGTATTCTTATTTTAATATGCTTAGAATTAATAAGTAAATAATGGTATGTATGTAGACAGTTTACAGGGTTTCACTGAATAATTTGTAGGATTTTCTGTGTTTTTTTTTTAACCTCGACGTGTACGTTAGATATTGCTTCAAAGGATGAGATGAATGATTTGTAGCGTGTGGGAAAATGCCATCCCTGACCGCGATTCGAACCTGGAAATAATTTATAGTTTAGACTGATTTACCTGCACACCGTATCATAATACCAATGATAGTTTCTAGGAAAAGTATTTTATTTCAGAATATATAGAATTATCTCTATAGATTATCGTTATAGATTTAAAAGAGTTGCTGAAAAAGCCCCACTCGCCACGGGGCTTTTTCAAAATATAACAAACAACAAGATGATGAACGGAACGCAAGAATGGCGGTAGTTTTTCAATATTTCTCCCTACAGATCGCAGAACCTGGACAATGTCCCTTGCTGCTGTATCTTTCTATCTTTCTATTATCGGGCGGGTTTCATGAGTTATTTAGTGGCGCTAATAAATTTTACGTTTTATTTAAGGACGGATTTGAGTAGTTGTAAAATAGGGCTCCTGCTTCACTAGTACATGTTGTCAGCGCTAGTGTTGCAGCTGCCATCTTGGAGCGGGAGATTTGAAATCGCACAGGGTTGCTGTTTTAAAAAATATTCGAAAAGTACATCTAATTTATAGAACATTCAGTATAACGTTATTAAATAAATAAAAAGTTTTAATATGAAATTTAGCTTTATACTTACATCCTCATCAACCGGGCACTTCTCCGACACATGAACTACTCTAACACAACAAAATAGTTTATAGACTGCCTCGCGTAATGAAATCCACACAGTGTATAACCCGTCCTCCTGTTCAGTGTTTCGGTCACATAAATTCCGGGTTCGAGTAATTCACCAGCTTGGGATGTCCCATGTATATGATATAAAAATGCCCTTTCTTCTCGGGACGAAACGTTTTGCGTTGCGTTTTTTGGAATAGCAACCCAAGCTAGAGCTGCTAAACTAAAATCATTATTAACAAAAGGAGGAACGGCTTCTTGAACTGCCATCACTACTACGTTACGGTTATACGTCCGTCTGGATCCGTATCAGAGCACCAACTGAATAAAAGTAATTTTATTGTAGTGCGAAGGAGGGAGGTAATTTAGTAAAACAGATTTATCATTAAGCACGTATAAGTAGTTGAAATATTAAATATAAAACTAATCTCCAGTAATCAATTTTTATTACTTTTCGAAATATGAAAAAAAAGTTCTATTTCGTTTAGACATATAAACAGATTTATCATTAAACACGTAGAAATAGTTAAAATGTTAAAACAAAGTCGTAAATTGCTTAAGAAATAAAAACTAATGTCCAGTAATCAATTTCTATTAATTTTGAAACATGAAAATAATTTTTTACTTCTTTTAGAAGTATAAAATCATTAAGCACGTAGAAGTTGTTAAAATGTAAACACAAAGTCGTAAAATTGTTTAAGAAATATAAAACTAATGTCAAGTAATCAATTTCTATTACTTTTAGAAGTATAAAACAAGTACGTAGGAGGGACAATTTAGTGTGTGTATGTGTATTTGTGTTTAGTGTTTCATGTATTAGAATTAAAATTTTAACAGTCATAAAATACATATATCATTAAGCACGTAGTATTAGTATTTTTTTCCGTTCCTAACAATAAACTTCTAGTCAACTAATTATTTTATTTCTTTTAAAAATATTAAATTAACCTCCAACGAGCAATTATTATTTTTCATTTAGACATGAAAAAAATTTTGTATATCTTTTAGACATACAATAATATTCCTCAACAAACAATTATTTTTTATTTCTTTTCGAAATATGGAATATTAATTCTTACTTCATTTTTATACACGTGTAAAACCTACACATGTGCAGCAACCAGTCGGTTACAACCAAGTTAAAATAAAGAAACGTACACACCCAAAGCAGCAAGTCAATTCCAATCACGTTAAAATAAAGGTCTTTCCTAAGAAAAACATACCACACAGAGTTGCCAACTCAATTATTTTCTAAAGATTAAATCTCCTCTACTTAGTAACGTTATAAGATATTCGTAAAAAAGTAGGAACGTATCGGTCGAGGACAATCCTAGTTGATAGGGTTGTTGCGCCAGGAGGCAACAACTTCAGTAGACTAGTTCGCTGTTGTTTCTCATGTACCAGGAGGCGGTGTATTCGCGTGCATAAATCAGCAAAGCAAGATATATATTCACCGTGCGAGCTGAATCGCGACTGAAAACCCCATTACCTATCTTAGCTCCTACCCAGAAAATCCCACCAATCTGTTTGCTTTATTTTTTAAGCATCGTTACACTAGTATACACTAAAAATGCCACGCTCTAAAATAATTTCCAAACGGTGTGTTCGCATGCATACATTAGCGGAGCAACCTAAATATTCAACCCTAGGTCTGCGTGTATATAATTTCCAAACCTGCACACACACGTGCGCGCTCGCGCAACAGCAACCATCTTTTACATATACCAGACTCAATAAAGGTATGGGTTGGTTAACGGACCTTACCCCACCACTCCCCACTCACTACACTCCCCTTCCTTTCCAACCACCATCTTCAACTCCACATATCCCCCTCCCATCATCACTTCCTAACCGCAATTCTCTTTTTAACAATTAATTCATTCTTCGACTAAAACAACCATCACTTTCCAATCACTACTCTTACCAGTTAAAACAAAAAATTACATTGTGTTACATTATTGGAAGTTTACTCAACATTACATCATTTGTGATGTAATGACAGCTTTCACAACGTAAACAGTTTTTCGTTAGTCTCATTAATATTATTTTGCTTCTTTCTTCAAATTATAGTTAAAAATAATTTTTCAAAGAACACATTCAGTGCTGTTTAAAGGTGTAACTATCAAGATATTAAATAACGTTAATATTATTATGCTTGTGTCTTCGAAGTAAAGTTAAATGTATATTATTTTAAATAACACAATTAGTACTGTTTAAAGGTATAACCATCAAGATATTAGATGAAAAGGTAAGTGTAATAACTAACATATGAATAATAATATACAAATTACATTATAGTAATCTTATTAATATATATTACAGTAAAGTAAGAAAATTGTCTTACATTATTTTTTTGAAGTTTTTGTTTTGTGTAGTGTGTAATAATTATCATAACTTACGTATAAAATATTAATATATGTATTCCATTATAGTAATCACACAAATATTATATAATAATTATTAATGTACATCACATAATTGTAAGACAATAGTCTTATATTATTTAATAATCATAAATTTTGTGTGTGCATGATAATTCATAAATGCTGTTATTATTGGTGTAAATTTTGGGATAGAATTATAAAATATGCTTTGTTCATATGTTCCAGTTAATCGAAAAGAGTGTCATCTCCACAAATTGTACGTGCCAATAATAATAATAATATGATCCTCTTCAGACGGGACTTAATGGACTTCAGCTTTGTGGATGTGTTAACAGCCCTGAACGAGGTAAAGGTACTTGTGCTGAACCATTTGAAAACGGAGGCTAGACGAGTTGACGACAACGTTAATGGTTATTACACATATTTCATTATGTCTACTAATAATTTTCTTTTCAGCTTCATAAGTGTTCTGTTTAATATATATAGTGAGTGATATATTCATTTTCTTTCAGATATTAAACAAAAATTAGCCAAAACATGTACTAATATATAACTTCATTTTCTACAGGTATGTGATGGTCACCGTGGAGATGGTAGTCACAATGAAGGAAACGATATAAATCGTATTATGCAACATCAATCTTCACGGGAAAACAAGAACAGTAATTAATGTAGATATTAACAATGACCTTATTGATGTTCAGTGGTGGGAATCTGTCAAAAAAATCATCGACACTTACCAACATTATACAAAACGGTATTGAACAAAGTCAATCGTTTAGATCTAAACATTGTTCGGTACCGCCCATTATACGGTGGTGCTAGTTCGTTCATCGAACTTCCACCACAAATTCAAAAGAAAAATGTTGTCATCAGTGTTAATAATTTTTATGATAAAAAATGTTTCCTATGGTCAGTTTTGGACCACCTGTTCAACCAATCTCGTCACGGCCACCATGTGTCTAGTTATGTTGAACATGAGGAGAAACTAGATATGATCGATATCAAGTATCCGTAAAGATGAATGACTATCGATCGCTTCGAGCGGCAGAACCAAGAAATCAGCATAAATGTGTATGGATACGAACTGGTAAAGGACGATGTTCGTTTATATCTAGTTCATGTAACCGAGAATCTGGATCATCTGCATATGATTCACCTGTTATTAGTAACAGGCAAACACCGAGACAGGTTTCCTTACAGTCGCATTAACACCAACGCGAACACAACGGATTATAACTACTTTTTTCCTGTGCGTTATCATCGCCCGGAATCTTTTTTATTATATATAAAAATTAAAGGAATTAAAGATAATCTAAAAGATCAATAAAATTTACAACTAATATCACAGATAAAAACTAAAATAAAACCAAGAGTAAACAATTTTACAAAGTCCGAGATAGGTGTAAAAGGCCCATTCTTGGATAACAAAAAGATTAAAAAGAAAACAAAAAACCGTAAAGGAACTAACATAAAACTTAAAACTATGTTAAAAACTAAAATAATAAAATTAAATAAAACTTAATACTAGCACATATTATATAATTAAAACTAGGATAAAAACAAAAATTAAAATAGTGAAATAAAACTAGAAAACAAACATTACTAAATTCTTACAACTAATATCACAGACAAAGTATTTAAAGCATAAAAGTAAAAATAACTATATAAAATTTAACAAATTCCGATAGGGAGTGTAAAAGGCTCCTTAATTGGATAATAAAATCAAAAACACAGAACCAAAAAAATTAAAAATAAATGAAAAACAAACTTATTAAAAACTCTTCCAGCATTTAAAAATATACCAAAAATATTAAATTTTTTGTATTAACCCAGCACTACGCAAAAATAGAAACATCACTGTTAAAATTTCATTATTATTGCACAAGACCCCACGGATGTTTCTGGGTAGATTAAATTTACGACGCAACGCCGCATAACATATGCAATCCACGAGTATGTGGCGCACAGTCATGCGGCAGTTGCATCGTGCGCATAGGGATGCTTGTCCTTCTGTCATCAGGTACTCGTGTGTCCTATCCGCAATCGACAGAGAACTACTTCCGCACGCCGAGTTTTTCTGTATGAGGAGTCCCATGGCAACACAGAATCTTTAATCTGACGGAGTTTATTATCAACGGTAGCCGTCCAATCACCTTGCCACCTTGTTCTTAATAACTGTTTTACATAGTTAATGAAATCAGAAGTAGCAATTCGGGTGGTGAAAGGAGGCTATTACATGCTTCTTTGGCAGCGGAATCGGCATGTTCATTACCTGGAATCCCTACATAGCTAGGGACCCAGCAAAAACTTACTTCTGTGTTGCGATTATTCAACTCAGCGATTGGGATGTAAAGTTCAATGACGATTGGATGTTTGGAATAAATGTTTTTAAGGCTTGGAGAGCACTACACGAGTCCCTGCAAATAAAGTTTTTTCTGTATTTAGGGTTAATGATATTTAGTGCCTTATTTATAGCGTATAGTTCAGCGGTGAGCACACTCGCAATACCGGGTAGACCAAACATATAAGTTCTTTCATTGACAACAATACCACCGCGTCTGGTTTTATCTTGAAGAGAACACACTGAAACATTTGCTGGAAGACAATAGGTAGCGTTGATTGTGTATTGTATGTCGTAAGGTCAAAAGTAAAATTTATAAGGTTTATTCTCCACGGACGATATGGGCAAGGATACGTAGGAAAGAATGGCGGTGTGTCAACATTTATATGCTGCAGCAGACGTCGGGTATGGACACCTACAGGTGCAGTACAACGTGGATGGTTCTCATACTTTCCTAGATTAGGATTTCTAAAGATTCAGTCAATAGCCGGGTGATTTGGCTGTCCTCTAGACGAGCAAAATAAGATAATATAAGCTGGTCTCGTCTGTCCGAAAGTGATGGTTC
The DNA here is from genome assembly GCF_047948215.1 of Lycorma delicatula. Classification (NCBI taxonomy): domain Eukaryota; kingdom Metazoa; phylum Arthropoda; class Insecta; order Hemiptera; family Fulgoridae; genus Lycorma; species Lycorma delicatula. The sequence continues at coordinate 136,994,973 of NC_134455.1, forward strand.
ACCACAGCCTACAAGGCTGATCTAAACGTGCCTGTGGAAAGCTGAAGGAAAGCATTATATACACCATCCAACATTTTCAGCACGGTTTGACAAGCTGAAGAGCAGGCGACACAACCATAATCTAAACGGGAGCGAACAAAGGATTAGTAAAAACGTATCATACATGACCTATCGCCTCCCCAGTTGGTGTTAGTAAGAACTCGCATCATATCTAGAAGTTTGGAACATTTTGTTTTTAATTCTTTTATATGTTTGACCCAAGTAAGACAGTTATCAAAAAAAACCTAAAAATTTGACGTAGGTAGAGATAGTAATAATCTCTTCGTTCAGAAAAACTTGCGGAATAGAAGGGTTTCGTAGCCGAGAAAAAACTACACATTTTGTTTTTCGGATGAAAATGTGAAACCAGTAATCCTGGACCAAGCTTCAAGGTGAGATATAGTGTTCTGCAGTAGTCTCTCTGCTGTGGATGTTGAACGGCTTGCAACGTAAATAGCAAAATCGTCAGCAAATAGAGAACATGAGACAGGAGCTTGCACGCATTTGGTAATACTGTTTATGGCTACAGAAAATAATGTGGCACTTAATACACTACCTTGAGGTACTCCATTCTCCAAGATGACACTATCTGAGAGCGAATCGTCCACCCCAACACGAGCCGTTTTGTGATTTAAGAATCCCCGGATAAAAGCAAGCATATTGCCCTTGATTCCCCATTCTTTGAGGGTGTTAAAAATACCACTTCGCCAGGCTGTGTCGTACGCCTTTTTATATCAAAGAAGATAGACGAGGTGCTGGCACCTACGGTGCCACTGGTACGGGTTTACCCGTACCAGTAATTACCAGTACATTGGTAAATATGACATAATCGCCCTACCACCCATGGATGCATTTTTTAGTAAATTGTCCCATGACGCTGTATCGCAAAAAGACTATCATCACAAAAAATGGAATACCTTCGGCTTTCGTACCTTGGGTGAGTATCATGATCTCAGCCTTCTGTGTGATGTTTTTCTTCTATCCGATGTCTTTGAAAGTTTTCGTGATACGTGTATGAATTTCTACGGGTAGACCCTTGCCACTTCTTCTCGACTCCCCACTTCACTTGAAACGCAATGTAAAAACCACCAAACAAAGACTAGAACTTCTTATTGACAACGACATAAATCTATTCATCGAGAAAGGTACACATGGATGAGTCGCTATGATTTAAAACAGGTACGCTGAAGCCAACAACTTAAAGATTCCAGATGAGTACGACAGCACTTATCCTATCGTCTTGATACAATATCTCGATTGTAATAACCTTTACGGAACCGCAATGGTAGAGCTCTTGCCTTATAGGGGTTTTCGGTTGATTAGTGAAGAGGAAATCGAAAACCTCGACATTAATTCTCTCGAAGATAATGGTGACTAGGGTTACATTTTGGATGTTGATTTATTGTACCCTATCCATCTCCACGACTTTTTTTTATAAAGCTTACCCACTTGGCCTAGAACGGAAAATCCCAACCGATCAATTGATTTCGCCTTGCAGTAGGTCACAAAAGCGATGTGTAGTACCGAAACTTCTGACAACTGTTTTAGAAAAGGAACGTACTACACTTCAGAAACTTCAAACTGTGCACACGACTCGGACTGTTTGTGACCAAAATTCATAGAGCTGTTAAGTTTTTACAATACCCATGGTTAAAATCATACATTGATTTCAATACTCAGCGGAGGGCGGAGGCTAGAAACAATTTGGAAAAATACTATTTCAAACTGATGAACAAGGCAAATTTGCAATAAATCCCTTGAAAACATTCGTAACAGAATTGATTTTAAACTAGTGACTGACGAACGAAAACTTGACAAGGTGATCTCTAAACCAAGGGTAAAATCTTGGTTCATTTATAACACTGAAGATATTGGGGTTAGTTTAAAGAAAACCAAAATATTTCTAAATCGACCTATCTACATTGGGTTTTCGGTATTAGTCATTAGCAAAACGACCATGTACCCTATTTCCCTATGATTCCATATTGAATAGGTATGGACGTAACATTAAGTTTCTAATGATCGATACCGATAGTCTAATTTACGAGATCCAAACACAAGTTGTCTATAACGATATGCTTGAAGACAGATAGATTCTGAAATTCCGACTATCCTCCTAACCACCAGTGCTTTAGTTTAATGAACAAGAAACAAGTCGGTATATTTAAGGATGAGATGAACAATAAACTGATTCGTGAGCTTGTAGTTACGTGCAAAAACGTGCAGCATTCTCCATTTCAATAGAAACTAGAAGATTCTAGCAATAGGTGTCCCTAGGATATATGTTGAGAAAGAGCTTGGACACGAACTCTTCAAGCAGTTCCTCTTTAATAATGTCATCACCACTAGCGTTGCGTATTATCACCTTATGACAACAAACGTGACGTTGTTAAGAATCAGACAGGTACTTTACCCTACGGACATTACAGTTTGAAACGGGCAGAGGAGGATAACGAAAACTTGATACCGTCCAAGAGACCAATATTTGAAAGTCTGTCGCATCTAGTGGATTATGATTACTTTTAATTAAATGATCTTTTTTATATTTACACTAATGTTCTTCTCTGATGGTTGTGTACATTGTATTTAAATCTTGTTTATCATTTGTTAAAATAACTGTTTTATGTAAATTATGTAAATATTTGTAAATAAATTAGCTATTTTTCTAAAGTAATAACACCAGTACTCACATTTAATCTTCATCTTCACTATCCGCTTCCTAATCATTCCAGTAACATTTTAGCCATATTACTTGTTGTAAAAGTAGTAAACGTAATGCATAGAACATCTTTTATAATGGTTTTATTTAATAACCGGACCGAATGAACGCAAAGTAACACGTGAACAAAATTACCTGCATTGTAGTTTAAAGATAAGTTTAGTTTGCAAACCCTCTACTGCATATAATAACATAAAAATTCATTAATGATTTGTTTATGTTATCAATACGACCAGTTGGCGGGGTGGGTAGAAAACGAAATAATATTTTTTATATATTCTAGTCCAAATAATATAGTCAGTAGAACAATGAATGTCATAGCGTCAATAGATAAAGAGCTCCACCGTCAGGCTCAGCGAAACTTTCCAACAAGGCCGATTTAGCTAAAAGGTTTTAATGATTTATACCAGGTGACCTAGTCAAGACGATTCCATATGCTAGATCGAACAACGATTATCGGTACATATTGGCGATGATAAAGCCAGTTTCTAAACTGGCTTTTGGTGTAGCAGTAAAAACAAACCTGGTAAGGAAAACGCCAAAGCCCCCAAACCTATGTTAGATAAACATCCGATGCGACATTTTCAAACCGATTTGGGTAAAGAGTTTTACAATCTGTCAGTTAAAAAGTTATTAGAGTCGTACAATATAAATCACTATGCTACACATGCGGATGCTACACATCCAGACGAGATTGAACCGAATAAGATAATAATTTTTCACGATCTAGCTTGCAAAAAGCAACATAATATTCGCAATTACTATTCTACGGGAAGTCACAACAACATCGACAGCTTCTATCTCACACAAACGTATTCTAATGCTAGTAAGCATCTTGTAGGAGACAACACCAATTTTCTGCTTGTATTTAAACAAGATGATCTCAATTTACAGCATATATATCACGATCATGTAAATACCGATACGAAATTTGAACAGTTTAGAAGTCTATGCGGAGACGCTTGGAAAACAAATCACGGATTTTTATATGTACATAAGGAAAGCGATATAAACAATGGGCGATATCAATTAGGCTTTGATGTCATTGTGAAAGAGATAAATAAAGATGACGATAGGTGCAAAACATTTTAAAAAAGCTGATGTGATACGCATGATGTGTAATCAGTTGTTTTTAAGATGTCAAACATATATGGTGTTATATCTCCTCCTCATCTGCCGAGGCGGTTATGAAAATCGATAAAATACGAGATTCGATTAAAAGAAAACATCGGGCTATTACCCAAGGAATAATGGAGACCGATGAGATGATACAAAAGCATTTTAAACCGATTGCCGAGCCTTTACGTAAACTTAAGGAAACAGTTAAACAAAAAATGAAACAGAAGAAGTAATAAAGGAGGAAAATAGGAAGAGAAGGATAGGAATGTGCTAAATTATCGTAATGCACGATAATGTGCATTATTGTGATTACCATTTCCATAAGTAAACTCTCTCTTTGTGTGTATTCGTAAACTTTCACTAATATTTCGCGTAAACATTCATTCAGCATTAGCATTGTTTATATCATGCCTGTATATAAAAAAATATAAAATATCTAGAAGGTGTGTGTATGTTAAAAGATTCCCACGATCTACAGTAGCGTCACGCAACACACTATACGCTTACATTGTATTATTGCAAATAAAGCAGTAAAATACACCCAGGAATTAAATATAAATTATGAATACAAAGTTTGCAACAATTTATTGATATCTGTTAAGCAAAAAGGCCTCTATTTACGCCCCTGCATCTAATATAAACGTGATATGTAACATGGATCATTGTAACAGAAGAAAATTTATAATTATATACTCTTTTTTTTTAGTTTTATTTAATCGAATAAGAAATAAAAATCGTAAGTTTATGCAGTATTTATAAGTTTATTTAAATAATTCTATAAATGATTGTATGAAAAGTACATTCATATATAATAGAATTATCTTATGAATTTATTTGTAATAAATAAATGGTAGCACAAAAAATTATTTCTTTAAATTTTATAGATCGGAAAAATAAGTGAAAATAATTAGTGGTATAAATACATAGTAGGCCGGATTCAAACAGGCCGCGCATGCGCAACACGTAGACCGATACTGCTGCCACCACCACCACCACCACTATTAAGTAAGTATGGACGTACCTTGAGGATTATCTTGGTCATCGTGGCTGTTGCACCGGTAGGCGACACCCGCCACTCCAGGACCCCGACGTGGCTCGTGCACCAGGAGGCAGCGGCCGAGGCTGCGTGTGCGTGTGTGTTCGCATGCGTGCTTTGACGTAGCGGCGCATTTTGTTGACAGTGCGAGGTGTGGCGCGCAACTGAAGAATTGCTGACGAACATGGGCTAAGGTGGAGCGTCCTACTTTGAACGTCCATTACAGTGGTACGCGTGGAAGCGCCACACCCTACCGACCAATCACAGCGTTGGATCAAAAGCGACCGCGCATACGCAACATGGATACAAGGCCTTCGTATGCCCTCCTACAATGCCTACGCATCCGGTCGACCTCGAACATGTTTGAACAGGAAAACTACCATACACAAAAAACGACTATATAGGGTGACCTTGACGTCACACACACACACACACGTCATGACCAATAGGAACACAGCCGTCAGAACTGCCACACCCAACGCAACCGAGGCGCGTTGAGTTTTTTTACATGAGTGAAATCTCTCCCCTAGAAGCCTATAAAACACTCTATCCGGTTTTTATATCGTTTTTTTTCTATTTTATTTTTTTGTTTTTAACTTTTTTTCTTGCAAGTGATTGTATGTAATCCACAAAGAAAGCATAAATAATATTCCCGGCATTAAGCCAAGATGGATGGCTACAACTATAAGTGAGACCTCTATCTATGTGGCTTCGTCAGCTTCTTGCAGCAGACTGAGATCTACAGCGGTAGCACTGTTCGAGGTGCGATAGACTCTAATGGCAGCGGTATGTTTTCCTTGATGCAATTCCAACATTGTGGTAAATTGAACGAGTTAATAGGTTCGTTGCACCAACAACATCTTATGCACAAATCGTTGAAGGAATAGTAAAAACCGTTCTTGTCCAATTCTTCTTTGTTGTTTATGTTTGTATTTTCAAACGATCCGCTTCTCTGACAAGATCCAACAGATTTTTACACAATTTCATCCACTCTATGTAGAAACATCCGGTTTGTAACGCGCATTTTCCGCTTGGATGTAGTTTATGGTACGGAGAGGTTACGATGTAATTCGAATTCGGCTTCTGTGCGTATCTCTTGTATCATTCGAACATCGTTATGATATCGACGCAAAAATTCAGATTTCTCCAACCCCTTTGTGTATATTATAGAGAACTGTGAACAAAGTTTCTTCATATCATCCTCGCTGTATACAGCGTCACCGTACTCCCAATCTATTTTGTGAAAGTTTCTTTTTAACCAGGCGGCTATCCGCCTGTATTTCGATTTGAATTCAGCGCGCGGGTACGGTGAACGAATATGTATGATCATGTAGAATCCGCTGTCACTGACAACAGCGAGTTCTTTAACTATAAACTTACCTCGGTTTCCGAGGAAACCGTGATACTCGATAACTCCTTCCATGATCGTTGCTCAACTGCGAATGCGAGGTCAAAGATAACTTTCTTAGTCCTCTTTATTATATCACCGTAGACGTGGTGGGGGTAACCCCCTAATCTTTTCTTCTACAAATTCATCATAGTCATCATCATTGTCATCATTATGTACATGTAACGTTATGTTAGGTAATGAGATATTGGTTTTAGCAGCGTTTGTTATTGGTAACACTGCTGCCGTTGCTGAAGGTAATGATGATGATGTAACATTCTTTACGGTTTTCTTCAATGCGGTTTTGTCAATATTATCATTAAAGTTTCGTTAGGTAATGAGAAACTCTTATTAGCGACGTTAACCATTGCGTTTACTGAAGGTAATAATGCTGTGATGTTGCTAACAGTGTCAGCAGACTTACTTTTTGATGATGATGATACGATAGTGTTATAAAAACTGGGCAACGCTTCCACAGTTGATGAATTACACCATATTAACGGAATGTTAACCGGCGATGGTGCAGAAAAAACCACTCTACATCTATCGGTTTCATCGTTGTACACGTTTCATGCGAAAAGTCGCCCATTAATAGTGTTACAATTATACCAACTGCAATACCCGTTTTAAATACACCCAATGTTAACAATAATTTTGTAAACTGTTGCCATGTTGTTAGGGTTTGCTTTTTATCTTCTTCTCCTCCTCCGCCTAATGGATCGATTTTAAATACCTCCCGCATTACATAACCTTTTTCACTATTCCCGCGGAGTGTATGTGACGATAGTATCATATATAATGAGACAGTAGGCGGTCGTGTGAGCTGGTATGTGTTTTTGGTCTCGAAATCGATATATGTACATCTACGGTTTCTGTTTTAAGCCATTCGTTCTGACGGGGTTGAAAATAACTATTAATATAACTATCTGACTGTGTACCAGTCAATAACTATTAATGGTACACATGTCTTGAAATCTCTGAACTGTAAGCGGGACAACACTCGTCCTCCAGTTTGTTGTAATAACCGGACCGAAAGCTGGCGAACATTTCATACATCATATTCATATCAGCCACTAGATTGTACTGATAGTACTGCGAATTCAAGTACAGACGAACGTTTACCAATTCGCATATATCGAAGAGTGTCAGTGATTTTGTAGCTTTATCCTTTCTGTCCGTCTGTAAACCGAATATCACGTATCTCGGTTTCTCCGTTTGCGGACATGTCTTTACCATCCATGAATGTATGTTTGTTTATAGTAGAGCCGGATATTCATGAATTTTCCATGAACGAAAAGCTACCACTTAAGGTCTATCTCATTCTACTACTTTCAACAATTGCTTTGATGTCATTGTGAAAGAGTTAAATAAAGATGGTGATAAGTGCAAAACATTTTTAAAAAGGCGATGACAAGCATGATGTGTAATGAGTTGTTTTTATGATGTCGAAAAAGTATGATGTTACATCTTTTCCTCATCTACCGAGGTGGTTATGGAAATCGATAGAATATGAAATTCGATTAAAATAAAACATCGTGCTATTACCCAAGGAATAATGGAGACCGATGACTACAAAAGCTTTTTAAACCGATTGCTGAGCCTTTACGTGAGAAGACACATTTAAACAAAAAAATGAAACGGAAGAAGAATAAAGGAGGAAGAGAAGGGTGGAGTATTTACACCGAAAGTTATGAAAACACATTTTAAGACTCCAAAATATCAGTTTGCTACACCTGTAGACCAATCATCGCTTGGTGATCGTGCAAATTATTATTTGAATCTGATTGTAACGTATAGAAATACACAAATCGGCAACATAAACGGTGTAAGAAACGTAAACGATCGTCCAACCGCACTGTTTTGTTTAAAGGAAATAAAATTATAATCGATAATAAAACTTATAAAGGAACCGGCGGTGTATATCAATTGATACTTTTGAAGGAGGCTAAATAATATACAATTAAAGAACTGAAATAATTACAGCAAAATATTACAATATACTGGAGCTCAAAAAAACCAAACGACTAGTCGCATAATTTCCAGCAGATCTATGAAATACAATAATATTATTAAACAATTATTTCTCCCGAAACGATTACGTATCAATCAGGAAGATGAAGAGGAGGAAGACGAAAGCACTACAACTGGTTCAGGGTTCCTTTTGAGATGAAAGAAAACCGTTAAACCGGATTACGCGTACTAGGACGATCTAAGCGAACTTTGTGATAGACTGTGTCTGTTGATAGCTTCAATGCGTGCAGGGCATACCGGTCATAATAACGAAATAGTTTCCATTATAGAAGAATTACGAGAAGGCGGATACATAAAGGGTAGAGGTAAGATTTTATTTTAATCAGTTGAAATATGAGTATCGACAAGTTCGGACGTTTTCGTACCAGAACGTATGATAATAGACCACAGCCTACGCGAGTTATTGAAACATTTGACAGAACCGTCGAAAAACGAAGGTTGTGCAACCTTCGTTAACCTTCGTACAACCTTCGTGAATGGGACGTGTCCCATTCAGGATGATGATGCAACCAATTTTGGTTTTGTAAACAAGACCTACGTAAAGCAAAGCGACCTGACCAATGGATACATACCAACTGTTTTACCGTCAGACAGCAGTAGGCTATCCTTTTTAAAACTCAATTATTTGCACAACTTGTTTGGTGAAAAGAATATAATTGATATGAAAGAAAGCGTTTTGATGAATACCAGAGAGACGTTAAGAGCAAAGGATCTTATCACAAGGTGGTATGTTGATCATAGGGAGCATCACATTAAGAAAAGTATTGACAAAAGGTATTTGTTAAGCAAAGATGGAACGATAGATGCTAAAGGAAGTGTTGTTATCAATGCTAGCGTACCGATAGATTTATCGGATCTAACTACAAAGGGCTGCGTTATGAAATATCTATTCAGATTTTACAGACTTATAATGTAATATTTAGAGGACACCAAATTTCAAAACATTGATCAAGACGTTGTCATGCAACTTTTAGACAATGCCAAGGAACTAAACATTAAACAATCAAACAATAAAGATAACGTGGAGTATCTGACTAATAATGAGATAAGTCTACCAATAATAGATCCAACTAAAAATACATTACCCCCACCCATCACAGATCCAAACAAAGTCGTTCCTCATCCGAATATAAATCCGATGTACGTCGGTGGATAATCATGAAAAGTTCAGTCCCTCTCCAACATTGGAAGGGTGTGGACGTCAAAACGTGTTGTCAGTAACCGAAACCGTAAGGGTAAGGTGAGGAAGTCTAGAAGCACCGATAGTCTTAAACGAGGTGGTGGACTGTTAAGAAGTCTATCTGAAGAAGCTGCTAGAGCATTTGGATCTTACATTAAAGAAAAAGCATCAAAAGGCGCTAAAAGATTAGTCGGTAAAGTAGAAAAGGCGTTGATCTACTGCCGGTAGAATTACATATTCCAGGTTATCAGTACTGTGGACCGGGAACGAATTTAAGAAAACGCTTAGAGGCGATCCGGGTATAAGCAAGTTGGACGCCGCTTGTAAAAAACACATCACATACGATACGGACAGTGATAACAAGAACAGAGCAGCTGCCGATCATAAATTAGCCGAACGCGTTTAAGAACGGATGAATGTCAAAGACTTAAGTATCGCAGAGAAGGCTGCTGCACTGGCCGTTACAAACGGGATGAAACTCAAAGCAAAATTTTGAGGTGGTGTTCGTGATGGAAGAATAAAAAGAAGAAGACGTACAAAAAGGAATAAATACCCTTGATAGATAATAAATAAATATATAATATATAATAAATAAAAAGGAATAAATAATCTTGTAGAGATGATGAAAAGAAAAGCAAGGAATGGGGAAAAGGGATTATACCTTAAACCTTATCCTTTGATAGGTTCGGAAATAGGCAGCAAGAATAAAAAAAAAATCGCTTCTGATAAAGGGAATACCAGTGCTACCGCTATCGAATATCGAATTGATGTGGTACGCGAAAAAATACTAAAAATATCAGATTTTCGAGGAGTTTTCATGTTGGACGCATTACCCAAAAACCGTGAACTAATGAGTCGACGATAGTTAATCTTGATCTTAGTACAGGACATTGAACACAATGAGTATTTTATTTAAAACGAGGGGGATAGTAGACTATTTTGACAGTTTCAGTAATTTGCGTCCACTGAACGAATTGAAAGTAACGTCCACCGAACGTTACTTTCCATCCCACTCGATTATAAATTATAATTATCAAACCAGACAGCGTATAAACACAGTTATATGTGGGCATTTATGTCTTCAATTTCTCAGTCGTGGATCGTACGGATACCAATAAACATCATCATGTTCTGCATCAGCGGAAATTCATCGTTATTACACACTACCTTCTTCCCGGCTAATAGGTAAAACCAATGGGGTGTGAGAATTGGCATTGATAAACCTAACCACCTACAACTTGATACCGAATGGGGAAGAAGGGATCAATAACTCGTTTACCGTTTTACCGGTTAAAAAAAATATCAAGATATCACTGCCGTCTGGATCGTACGAAGTGGATGATATCGCTAAAACATTAAGCGATGAATTAAAAAGGCAAACACAACATAACCTTATTTATGCGACCGAATAACAACACGCTAAAATGTGAAGTTAAATGCGCTGCCACGATTGACCTAACGTCGAAAGATATATTGGCATCACTGTTAGGATTTGAAAAAGCTAATCTTGCAGCGAATATATGGTACAAGTCATCGAGAACGATTGTCATTAACAATATGAACACCGTACGTGTCGAATGCAATCTTATACAAGGCTCCTATACGAACGGATCAGGTGGTCACGTGTTGCATGAATTTACACTAAGCGTACCGCTAGGTTTCAAAATAATCGAATCGCCAAAGAATATAATATACTTAACGGTTATACAAAGAATATAAAAGAGATCACTTTTACCGCAGTTTACCGATCAGAGTGGAAAATTGATAAATTTTTGTGAAGAGACCATAAACGTGAGATTACATTTAAAACATTGACTGACATCGAACAACGATGGGATTATTATACAATAGCGGTACGGTACACAAACTGATCAACCGTCTTTTGAAGACTAGAGCGTTAACATCGCAGAACGTGTCGTTCCTTCGCAAATTCGATTTTACATTGAATTGTAATGGCAGCAGCAACCATGGATATGTGGACGTTGGTGAAATTGTTTCATTTGAAAACACAATCGCTCAGTTTCAATACCATACACATCGTCGACTTATAACAACAACGATGAAATCAGGATCCCGATTCACCAGCAAGACGTATGTACATTGCCGTGTAAAAGTTTTTTAATAGTCGAAGGTACTTTGACTACCATGAATAGTGATAGAAAGGCGGAGGATTCGACATTGACCAACAACACGGTTCCGTTTCTATTTGAGGAGATATGATAGGAAATAAACGGAACGGAATTGTGTCGTGTTCAAAAGTTGCGGATTACAACAACAATAAAAAATATCCTGTCATTGCGTAAAGGTGAGGAAAATATTTTGGAAAAGTTCGGCTGGAAGTTTAATGTGTCGGATAAATTTATCTCAGATGAAAAAAACATGACGATTTTGCTTCTATGTTGCATAAATCTGAAGATGTTGCATAAAAAAGGACAAAAAGTGGCAGTGCGATTATAAACAAGTACCTAATTTTTTTTTTGAATTCAGGGAAAACAGTTTTTTGAGGGATACCTTCATGTCGTAAGTGTTTTTCGGGGGGGGGGGGGGGAGTCTATTATCACCATTTTTTATATCATTCCAAGTAATGAATAAATTTGAAGATTATTTTAGTCCGGAAAAAAATGTCCACCAAGAATGTTTTAAATTTTACAGTCATGGGCAGTTAAGAAGATGAATCATCCGATATTGTTACTGATATCAAAATCTTATTACAAGATTGTTAATTCAGAAATGAAGAAGAAATTTTAAGGGACAAAATTGTGTTATTTTCAAATGATAGAGAAACTCGTGATAGACTTATCAAGATAAGTACTGTTGAATTAACCGATGCACTTCAGCAATTCCGGCTGGCAGAAACTTGTCCAAAACTTTATAAGACAAATCGATTTCAAGTATTATTTAAACAGCATTATATTTAAAGTATTACTTACATATGTATATTGTAAAAGGATAATTTGTGAATTTTTTTTGGTGTTTAATACACTTCGATATATGCACTATTCGTGGTCCTGCACACGTCTAGACGGTAATCCAGCTCTTTCCACATACTTGCCAGCATGTCGGGTGTAATAGATGCTACTGCCGCCGCAATCCTCTCCCGTAGGTGGTTGATGTTACGGATTTTCTACGAATAAAGAATGTTTTTCACATGCCCCCACAAAAAAACAATCTAGTAGGTTTATACGTGGGCTACTTAGTGGCTCTGCGATCGACCCTCTTCTTCCAATACACCTATTTTAAAACCGAATATTTAATGGAGCGCGGACACGGTTGTTGTAATGCGGCAAAGCACTGTCTAGCTGATAGAAATTAACCCATTTTCTTCGTCAGTCTGTGAAAAGGTGTAAAGTTCGAGCATATTAAAGATAATATCCCGATTAATTGTGCTTTCTACAAAAATGAACGGCCCACAATACGGTCATTCATCAGTCCGTACCAAACATTGACATTGGGAGAGTCTCGCTGATATTTGGTAATTTCATGCGGTGGCTCTGATCTCCGAATTATACAAATGTGTCGATTTATTGACTCATTAATGTGGATTGTCGCCTCCTCTGAAACGTGGCATTTTTCATGTAGTCCTCATTTTCGTCAATGTTGTTAAGCATCAATGCTGCAAACTGCAATCTTTTCACTTTGTCATCGTTCCCGCAATGCCGACCCGGCGTGCTGGAGGAAGGTAGTTTTTTTTCTAATTCGCGCGTGTACGGAACGTTCCTTGTTCTTCCCATTTTCTAGTTTAGTCGGTGGAAAGAATATGAAAGCGGTTTAATTGTTTTAAATTTAAATTAAGCACCGATGGACTATAGTGTTTTTAAGTGGACATTTTTATTAAGTTATTATTAAACAATATTAAAAATATTATCTGTATTGACATTTTATTATTTATTCGGTTAAACCGAACACGGTTTTAAAGCGAAATGTGTTTAAAAACTGTGTACCAGATTGTTGAATGTGATAAAGTGTAGAGCTAGATTATTATCCTGCTTCCAGCTATTCTATTGGATTCATTTTTTTTTTTTTGGTTATTTTATTTTACAGAAAACTTTAATCATGGCCTTGAAAAGGCTCAGAAAAACTTTTCTGGAGCAGCATCCCCACTAACTTTAGTTACGATCCGCCACTGCATTTCAATATAAAATGATTTTCTCTATCTATTATTATTTTATCATCATCATCAGCCACCTTAGCCACCCCCCGAAAAAAATGTCATAGCTACGTGCCTCTATAGGGATGGCTCACTACAATATATAAGTAAAAGTTACGGTCATCCGAAATTTATAGATGTTATGAACTTAATTTTGAAAAGGCTCAATCCTCAGAATTGTTAATAAATTTAAGAATTAGAAAAAGTGAACTCCAATAATTCGTCAGTTATTAAAAGAAATAATTTTTTAACAGTTGTAATGTCAATTTGGACTATGTTATTGTGTTTAACTTTATTAATTATTGTTTTATTGTATTTTAAAATATTTAAAAGACATACCCCTGAGGTTGTAAATTATTCCTGAATGTTTTATTTGGTGAAGGAGGAGGTATAATCTGACACATTTGTGATAGCAGCCACGAGCGTATCAGTAGATTACAGAAAAACATACGCTCAGAGTATTTCCCAGCTCAGCCTTTGTTTCATGGTAACATATTTTTTTAAGTTCATGCCCGGTGCACGTTTGGTTCGCATAGTCCTACTTTATTATTTTTATAATGAAAATTGATATAACGAAAGTTAGATTAGAAATTTAACTCTAGAAATTGACACTAACGAATCGGGATTTTCCGCTAGTGTTCGATACATTCCGGTGCCTACTTTTTGGTTATAGTTAATCATTTTACGAAGAAAAACAATCACATAAATAAATAAAAAATATGTAAAGAAATGCTTAAAAGCACTATAAATTAAATGACTAGAAGGTAAAAAATAATTTTAGGATGGTTCAGAATATATTTGACAACATGTTTTGATGGTGACATGTAAGATTATGTGAAAGTCATAGCTTCAGATTAAAAATTTGATGTTTTTCATACGAGTGATGAATGGCCTAAAGAGTGGGTTGCCCGGCCGTTTCGAGCACACAAACAGCTTTGTCTAATGCAGTAGTGGCCATTTTTCCAGACTATTAAGATGATACATCAATCGGTGACAATTAACATCAGAACAGATATACCAACATAAACTTTAAAAAATTCCCTGTAAAATCATATCATTTATTGTATTCACACCAGATTACATACACCATTATATAGATTATATACACCAGATTATTTATTTATAAGTTATTGAAAGTGTGTATTTCGTTTGTAATCACTCTGTATTATATCTGAAGATATAGTTTAAATTCGAATAGGGTTTCTCCGGCTCTTCGCGTGAATAGAATTCGGGTTTATGATAAAGTTGTTATTTCTGTTACCCACGAAGCGAAGTTTTTGGGTAATTTTTAAGGCGATAAGTTCATGTTGGATGCCCAAATTTATTACGTTTATAACAAAATCAAGCCAAAAGAAAATTATTAAATATTTATCATAGGTAAATATACTCTCGTATCAGATATATTATCATTTTTTGGGTCTCGGTCAACAAACATGAAGTTTTTAACCTAAATTCAATAGATTAAATTTTTTTGAATTTAATAATGTTTATATAATTTATTTTTGTTTTTATAATTTATCTTATATTGCCTTTATATATAATAAATGCATCTTTATTTAGAATTTATTTATTTAGAATATTTTTCTGAATCTTATTTCCTTTATATATTTATTTACGGTAGATTTCTTCTTTCTTTCATGCGATTTTTTTTCTATGAAAGGGGAAATAGACCAAATGAAAAAATATTGCATTTGTTCATTCAATTTTCTTTGGTTTCTGTTTACGAACAGCTGAAATGATTTTAACGCAGAGTCCTGAAAGATTCAATATTGCTGAGTCATATTACAGTTAAATTTTTGCATCAGTTGAATGTCAAAACCCAATCAGATGATATTTCGGTTGATTAGACGATGTGTTTTTTATTTTACCTGTAACTTATATTACTATTTTTCCTTGGATAGGTTTTTTCCTACCTTCTTTTCCAGGCCAGACCCACGTAATGCATAAACACGATCCGAGGGAAGGTCCTTTACTCTAACGGGCCCACCCTTCTACTGGCTGTACGTCCGACGTGATAGACAAGCCCGCCGGTAGGATCATCATTTCCTTGCCTGCCTGTAACTCCCAGTGTGCCTGGGATTGCCTTCGGGTTACCTGCTTCAAACGGAGGCAATCTGAAGGTCACCTCCGCCGGGAGTCGATCTTCAAGTGCCTGCCTCTAACAAGCGCTACCTGCAGGTCGCACCTGCTGGGACGCAGTCTTACCAGCTCAGATTTTTATCATATGACCGTACAATTTTCTTCTGGATGACCGAGGAACTTCATCTTCGTCCAGAGCAGTCATCCATCTTGTGATCCTCCGAACCACAAATTGCACACCTTCTCGGGCAAATACACTGGGCCCGCTGGTGTCCTTTCTGACCGCAATTAAAACACAGTTCAGTGCAATTTGGTCCGTTGCAGGTTGTGGAAATGTGCCGCAACCCCCAACACCGAAAGCACATCTCATCCGGATCACGTATTCGGGCTGTGCAGTGCACCCAGCCAATCCTCACTCGCGTCGCAATCAATTTCTTGGCCCCACCGTAACGGTTTTCTTAGACAGACGAGTGCAAGATGGTTCCCAAAACAACTCTCACAGTTGTATAAACAAACGCGCTTGGACATCTGCCAAAAACATTTGGATCGTTATGGTAACGAACAGGACATCTTATTAGACAGAATCATCACTGGTGACGAAACATTGATCCATCATTACGAGCCGGAGAATAAACGGTAGAGTATGGAATGGAAACATCAAAATTCGCCCTGCAAAAAAAGTTCAAGACCCAAACATCGCAGGAAAACTTATGCTTACGGTTTTTTGGGACTCACAAGGCCCTTTACTGGAACATTATGAGGAAAGGCGCACGACAGTAAGTGCGCGTTACAGTGAGATGCTTACTGCCAAGCTGAAGCCTGCAATTCTAAGCAAACGCCGAGGACTGCTGTCGAAATATGTTGTGTTGTTGCACGTCAATGCCTGTCCACATACTGCTGAAACGCTCCAAAACTCAACTTTGAAGTACCGGCTCATCCTCTGTAGAGTTCTCATCTTGCCTCTTCTGACTACCGCTTGTTTGGTCCTCTCAAAGAGGCATTAAGGGGCCGTCGATTTACTTCGGACGAAGCAGTGAAAGAAGCGGTACATTGCTGGCTCGCAGCTCAACCGAAAACCTTCTTTTATGAGAGAGCTTATGCAACGATGGACCAAGTGTGTTGAAATGCAAGGGGACTATGCTGAAAAATGATGTACATGTAAGTTTACTATTTGTATTGCAATAAAATTTATAACTACATTATGGATAATAATTGACTTACCCTTGTATGATTGTGTGTAATGTTATTTTTTAGCATATTTTTTTTAAATTTTTAAATAGTAGCTATAATTTTGCTCATTTTTAACTTTAAATTACAATACTTATAAACCATTTTTACACAGTTGTGTGTGAGAATCAATTTTTCAATCATGGTTACTACTGATATATTTAATTAATTATTAAAAATGAAAATCCACCTTACCAGCAAATTAAGTGTTACCCGAAATCTTTCGGTTTATTTCAAAACCATCATCAGGATATAAAATATTATAATAAAGTTAACAAATTAAAATGTCAAAGATTAAAATCCTTATACAGCCATGACTGTTGCATTCTAATAATAAACTGAAAGAATATAAAAATACTCTGGTGGATTGAAATGTAATTAAAAGGGAAATTATGTTATCAGGAATGATATTTTATTTTATTATTTATTATTTCTTTATAACTATATTTAGGGTGTGTTTAAACAATTTATCATCTTTAAAAAAGGTTTGCTCATTAATTACATTTTTATGATTACTGTAAATGTGATATTTTTCTAAATTAGATTATTATAATAATTGAAAGAACTGTCTGAGATTTTCTTAAAAGTATTAGGATTGTCTCCCTGTGTGAATCATGAGACTTTGCCAATGGTGAGGGTGTTTGAGTGCTTAGTGATACAGAGTAGCTGGACCGAAGGTTTAACCATATCAGAGAGGTATCTGTTGAGAGCCAGACTAAGGAATGATTCCTGAAAGATGGCAGCCAGCTCATTCAGTAGTTGTTAAGGGTGTAGGTTAGGAGGACTTAAACAGCCATATTAAAATCAATCAATTTTCTGAGCACTACGCAGCTGAAAGTAATGGAAACCTACAGCTTCTTTTTTTCCAAGAAAATGTAACTCTGCATTTTCATATAACAAAGATGGAGATGCCTTCCTTGGTAAAATATTGTCAATATTAGAGGGAAATGTATACATTAAATGTCGATATAGTAGGAATTAGAGATTTTCGGTGGGAAGAGGAAACGACTTTTGGTCAGGTGAATTTAGAATAATTAACACAGCTTCAAATAAAGTGCAGGCAGGAGTAGGTTTCGTAAAGAACAAGAAGGTAAGGAAGAGCGTAGAGATTTTCAAAATACATAGTGACAGAATCATTTTAATAAGGATTAAATCAAAACCTAAGCCGACAATGATTGTTAATGTCCATATGCCTACAAGTGCCCATGATGATGATGAGGTAGAGTGTGTATACGAAGAAATTGACAAAGCAATTAAAAACGTAAAAGGGGATGAAAATTTAATAATAGTTGGAGATTGGAGTGTAATCATGAGAAAAGGCAAGGAAGGAAATATTGTGGGTGTATATGGGCTGGGCAAAAGGAATGAAAGAGGGGACAGACTCATAGAATTTTGTACGAAGTATAATTTAGTAATTGCCAACATCCAGTTTAAAAATCATAATAGAAGAATATACACATGGAAGAAGCCTGGTGATACTGCGAGTATCAGGTAGATTATATCATAGTTCAAAGATTCAAAAATCAACTCAACTGCAAAGCTTACTCTGGAGCAGACATTGATAGTGACCATATTGTAGTAATAATGAATTGTAGATTGGGGTTATAATCCTGAAGAAAATGTGTCAGATGAATCTGTGGAATTTAGAGAAGCTTAAGGAAGAGGTGGTAAAGAAAATTTTTGAGGAGGACATCGAAAGAGGTCTGAGTAGAAAATGTAGAAGAATGGGAGAATGTTGATAAGGAAATTCATAAATCAGCAGAAGCGGAGTACAAATGTAGCAACTGTAAATGTTAGCAACTGTTCTTCTATCTCTGTATTTGAACCCTATTTTTTTTAAAAGCCTAAATATTTTATTCCAGTCTATGTTATCGAATGCCTTTTCTAGGTCTATAAATGCCAAGTATGTTGGTTTGTTTTTTTTCTTTAAATCTTCTTTCTGCTATTAATCTGAGTGCTAAAATTGCTTCCCTTGTTCCTATACTTTTCCTGAAACCAAATTGGTATTCTCCTAACACTTCTTCCACTCTCTTCTCAATTCTTCTGTGTAGAATTCTAGTTAAGATTTTTGATGCATGACTAGTTAAACTAATTGTTCTGTATTCTTCACATTTATCTGTTCCTGTTTTCTTTGGTGTAATGACTTGGTTTCAGGAAAAGTATAGGGACAAGGGAAGCAATTTTAGTGCTCAGATTAATAGCAGAGGGAAGATTAAAGAAATACAAACTAACATACTTGGCATTTGTAGACCTAGCAATATTTTGTGAATCCAACTTGAAGGTCCATTTATTTAGCAATGATCTTCAAATCGCAATAAACTTGCCAATTAAACTTTAAACTCATCAACAAAGATATGTAATAGCAATTAATAGGTATTAATTAAATGAAGAAAAAAACAACAAATTGTATTATCATTAATATACCCTTATTTTCATTACGTCATAATTTTATTATGATAACATTATACATAATGATAACATAATTATTTATAAAATAAAAATAGTAATAAAATAAAAGTTTTCTGCATTTTGTAAAATATTATTGTTGCCATTTTTAAACTACTTTTATATTTACAAATGTATTTTACGTTTTAATTTAACGTATTTAATTTAATTATCTCTGAACGATTACTTGTGTCACTTATATACATCACAGACTTACAGTAAATATCCAACAACCTTAAAATGAACAAGCAAAGATAAGTTAGTGTAGGCTATAAGGTTTCACTTAACTTAAACACTTCTTTCACTTAACTTTATTTTCAAAACAATATATAAAATACTTGCATACAAAAAAGAAATAATATTTAAATAAAGTACAATCCTCTCATAATTAATTCATATTAATTATTGTTGAAATAAATATATTTATTTCAACAAGTGTAATAAATATATTAGAAAATTACGGAAGGATAACTAACAATATTCATATAAATGAAAACAAAAACAGAAAACAAATAAGAAAAAAGTGATTTGTGATTTAACAATAAATTTTTTAACAGAGTACATATTAATAAACTAACTATGGATTAGGCAGCAGATCATTTTAAAGAGACTTACAGTGTGACTGATTGTACCCTCTTGGAGAGACTAAAATCTGCTATTTATCATTAATGAAAAATCATTAGATATATTAATATTTTTTGAAGATCCCCAATCAGCAAAACAGAAAGATATTATGTTTAAACATGACATTATTATAAATGAAAAGATATGCTAAATAGTCACTGACATAAGTTGGCAAAACAAGATTACACTCCATCACTTGATATCTTCAAAACATTGGTTCCATGAGGCTGAAATTAGATTACTGGATTCCTTTTAGATCTTAAGTGTTTGCTAAGAAAGATGTTATAATGTTCTACTAAGAGGGTTACAAGCAGGTTAAACCGCCTCCTTATGGGAAGTTTAATTTAAGAATCAATTGGCTTTTATTTGCCAGCAAATAAAACATACATACTAAATTTGATAAAAAGTTTTTAATTAGTTTCTGAGAAGAATGAACTAGAAGGTAAGGGCACAAACAAAACATAATACATAATAAAAATTAAAATATCAAGATTGAAATGGATGATGAAATACTGATAAAGTTATAATAAAAAGTTATAATACCCTTAAAAAATAATTCATATAAAAGTATAATTTTTATTTGCCTGCTGATGGTACAAAGAGAAAAATTAATAAATATTCATTGTAAATTAATAAATGTTATATATTTACAGAAAATTGGAATACTGGTACACATTTTAACCGAAGTAGAATCTACTAAATGTATGTATTATCTGCTATCTTTTTTTCAAATAATAGTATGCTTATTTCTAACATGAAAGATTGTGATCGGTGATCCCATTGGGAATATATTATTTTAAAGTAATTGTCTATCATTAAATAAAAATAATTTTGTTACAAACATTTCAGATGATTGGAATTATCTGAAATCTAGTAATTAACCAAGTTGTTGATCCTTAAATGTTGTTAAACCTTTTTGTATTAAAGCATTTTATACATTTTTGAATAATGTATTGTGTAATGATTTTTCTATTGATGATACAAAATCTTTCACTTGAAGAATTATGAACTAATTGGATGCCTCTATGTAAATGTTTGTTTTCGATTATTAATCTCGTTAATTGTGCGTTACTCTTATGTCTTTATTTAAATAAACATATGCGTTTTTAAATTATAAAACAATATTAATTAATTAAAACATAAACAATTACAAAGTGAACATTGAAATGAATATTGAAAACTATCATCTTAATCGCTCCAAAAGCTAGATCGATAGTCTATATACATTAATATATCAAACGTTGGGATACAACATCACCCACGCTTATTGAAAAATATTGAAATCGATAACATGAACAAAGTTATAAAAAGGTACATGCATAGATAAGCATTGAAATTAAACACCGAATTAAAACAGCATCGAACCACCATGGCTAAACATGTTGGATTTGATAGTCAAAATTTATGAGCTTAGTTGCTTAGCGTAGAAGTCTTGCGGATGTCATAGTTGGAAGTTTAATACACTATTTTTGTTCTACATACTTTACTGAAATGGTTTGGTTTTTACATTTATTGTACACCTTACCTTGGGCAGAACATTTATTAAATTTCATACCGCATTTCGAATAGAACATATCCACGTTTTCTTTCTTAGGAAAAGAACTGAATTATTATTTATCATACCAATATACTTTCTCTCCACACTCATTCTGGAAAATGGGATCTTTTTCATCATAACTAGCAGGATTTTTTCTATGTTTCATCTGTTGACATGCTGATAACCTATTTCATTAACATTTATAGTTCTGTCCGTCTGCTGTATGGAGTATTTATAAAAGAACTCCGTGGTTCCAAAATGTTGTAATGAAATAATGGAATTGTTAAAAGCATTCAGTTTCCGTATTTATGTTTGTTATATTAATAAATGTTACATTTCAAATATTCGTCCTTGTTGGCACTACTGTGTGACCTTCACTGTGTATCCGGGCAGCAGTCTCACTCTTTGACATTACGACACCGCAGCATAAAGCTCAGTGCATGATGTGGTTTAACGAAACAAGATCAATCAGTTCAGCATAATTATGGCGTGAATTATATGCAAAGATGGTGGTGCCCCATCAACGAATAAAATAATATTCCAGTGGTTTCATCATTTTAAGGAAACAGGCAGTATATTAAAGGGGAAGCCACCAGGAAGGCCTTTCGTATCTGAACAGAATGTGGAACCGATGCAAACATTTCACATAACCCGAAAAAGTCAAAGCAAGGCACAGTTTAAATTTAGGAATATCTAAATCTACAGTATACGAAGTGGGTGTAGGAGGGTTAGACTTTGTACGTATAAAACACAACTTTTACATGAAATCAAACCCGATGACAAAGTGAAAAGATTGCAGTTTGCAGCTTTAATGCTTACAAACATTGATGAAAACGAGGACTACCTGAAAAATGTAATGTTTCAGATGAAGCGACTGTCCAAATTAGTGGGTCAATAAATCTACACAATTGCAGAATTTGGGGATCAGAGCCACCGCATGAAATTATTGAATATCAGTGTGACTCTCCCAATGTTAATGTTTGCTGAGGACTGATGACTGACCATATTGTGGGCTGTTCACTTTTATAGAAAGCACAATTAATGGCGATATTTTCTGTAATATGCTCAAAATTTACGTCTTTTCACAGATTGACAAAGAAAAAGGATCAATTTCTATCAGCTAGACAGTGCTCCGCAGCATTACAGTAACTGGGTCAAATTTTATTATTTTGTAATTGAAACAGCTAAGTTACTTGCAAAGTGAATTTTTCTAATTTTTTTCAAGTTTTTGTTCAACTTAATTTATTATTTTTTTCTCTGCTCTTGAAGCAAAGAACTGTGTTTTAGAGAAGTTTGGTAGTAGCAAATAGCATTAATTTGTATATTTCTTAGCATATTCCATAGCATTAATTTTTATATTTCTTTGTATATCATTATTTTTTTATTAATTCAGGGCAATTGCTTTTTGAGGGATACCTTCTCACTGTTAGTGTTTTTCGGTGGCGAGGGGGTTGCATTATTTACCATTTTTTATGTAATTTTGCTTTGTTGGTATTCAGGACAAACAATTGTTTTTAGGAGCCTCTTTTCAAGTACAAGTTTTCTGGGGGGCTTATAAGGAGATTCAGTTACATTTTTACAATAAAATTGTCTTTCTGGTGGTTGTAATATCAGTTATTGTTTATTTATTTATATATATATTTTTTTTCTACTATCCACTCCAGGTTTGGCCTTTTGAATTTATAAACCAATTAGAAGTGATTGAAGGGGGCTGGCTGGTTTTCACCTGATCAACATCTCAATCCTCAGTAGATTTTTTTTTCTCAGGAATGTGTAGGTAAAAGAGTTGCTGGATAAATCTACAGAGATAATTCCATTTATTCTTAAGTAAAATCCTTTTCCTTCAGAAACTGTCATTGGTATTATGAATTATGGTATACAGATAAATCAGTTTAAACTATAAATTATTCCCGGGTTCAAATCCCGGTCAGGCATGGCATTTTCACACATGCTACAAATCTTTCATCTTATCCTTTGAAGCAATACCTAACAGTAGACTTACAGGTTAAACAAAAAAAAAAAAAGAAAAAAGTATAAATTATTCTATGAAACCCTGTAAACCATCTAAATACATACCATTATTTATTTGTTAATTCTGAGCATATTAAAATAAGAATATGCAGCATTCATTAACTGTAACAGAATTAATAAAAAATCGATTAGTACTTGTATTTAGTCAGAATTACTAGCAGGTTTTAAGTGGTCATTTGATCTGTAAAATATAACAGCATTCAATTTTATGTTATTATATCATTATTTGGCCTCAATTTACTGGTTTTATCCATTTCAAAAAAAATTTACTTCCGACAGTTATTTATTGCACCCAAGAGCCAAAGTAAAACTGTAAAATATTAACCATTATCTTGCCACATTACTATAAATTTATAATTAGTAGAAAAATTATTTAACCTATTCAGTTTTTTGAGTATTTGCATTTCATTTTATTGTCTTATCCAGTATGTGCTGTTTTCTATAGAGTGGTCTAAGGGTAAGAACCCAAACACATGACTTCACAGCTAAAGGATAATATAACCTGTACAGAGTAAGGATATTATTAATTAAAACTTATTTGTTTGTTTGAAACAAAAGGACACACATGAAAAATGTAAAGTATTTAATAGATAGTTGTCTATTAAATTAAATCAGATAATAACATGGAGTGAAAGAAAATGGGGAAGTAGTAAAATATAATTAAAAATGAGTGACATTGATGTAATGGCTTAACTAAAAAAAATTAGAGAAAATAAAATAATCATATTTCAAAAAGAAGAAAGTTATTACTGGTATGAATAATAATATTAGGTGAAAAAGAAGGGCTTAGAATGATAATTGTCTATTAACAAACGGAAACACCAATTTAAAAGTTACAAATATAAAAGCAAAAAAATATTAAAATCTGTAAATCAGATACTCAGGGGTCAACTGACTGTTTTTATGTTCTGTGCACACCAAAGAATGATCAAAAACAAGATACAGAAATGTAAGTTGATAATAAAGCAGTTCATATAAATCATATTTTTTAAACGGTTTTGAAAGGATATCTTTACCTAATAGGCACTTACCACCATAAGATATAATAGACTAACCACCATATAGGAAACAGAGACCTTGGATTGATCACGAGAAGCTCGGTTCCTACTTCTGTTAACACCAAGGTATATTGGCTTCACTGGATCAGTAAACCCCTAGTAAGGATCTGACCTACAGCCACAGAAAAATTAACATGAGAAAAATTAAGCGATTAAGGGAAGGAAAGGAAACAGATAATTAGAGAGAATAATCTACCAATGGACAAACTGCTATACAAGACAAACAACCTCCCTGAGAAAGCTATCTCCTCAGGGAGGTTGTTGACCTCAGAGAGGTCCTTATATTTGTATCTAAATGAATGAATTACATTACTAATGAATTATATAGCATCATTAAATCAGCTGCATTATAGTTCAACTTTTTTTTTCCCCTTAAAGAGATAATTTTTCTGTGATGATGTTTTAACATTGTGCATGACAAATGATTTTTTTGATAGTTCAATTCCTTAATAAAATAGATGTAAAATTAAAACTTATTTTAAAAATAAGTTTTATATATTTAAGATGGAGAATTTGATGTCATGTATATACTCGTAATATATTTTAATATAAAAAAATCTACTGGGACAGATACAATAATTCTTGGAAGATTACCAAGGATAAGATTGATAGATGATTTGGAAAACAACAGTAACAAAAAATGGAATTCTGAGGAAGAAAACAAGTGGCCAAGGAGAGGAAAAAGAAAAAGTATAATTAAAATGTAATTGTTTGCAGAAATATGACAAAGAGCATAAAATATGTGTACAAATTAAAAAAAAATTTAAACCTCTTGTAAAATTAATTTTATAAACAATAGCATCAAAATATCATTTGTTATATTACTTACTTTATTGTCCATTGTGTTCAGAAAACATGAAATGTCAACTTACATTTGTATAGTTATTCAAATTAAGAATGTAAAGGCCAAACGGTTTTATTTCCATTGGTCTTTCAGATCTATTCAACATTATAAGTATGCTTTTTTTAAACCACTGTGGTTTATTTAACCAAGAACACTGCGCCAAATGTTTTCTAATTTCATCATTCTGTAAAAATAATTTAGTTACCAATGTTTAATCTTAATGTTGCTCTAATAAATACAATTAATCAATTTCATTACTTTCTCATGTCTAAATCGGTGTGTTCTCAAAATATTTCTGGTAGTGGACAGTAAAAACTACAAACTGCAACAGATCTGGATTAAAATCTAAACTAGTACTTCTACAAACAAAAAACCACACTTATATTTTACTGAATTTAAAAAATTGACCCTACAATAAAATTTAAATAAAGAACAAAATGGAATATCAGTTGGAATCGATTTTGGTTTAGTATTAATAGTGGTTTCAGAGACTAAAATGTGAAATTATAAAATTCAAAATCACTGAAGAAAAATTGGAAATTGGATGTGATGCTAGCAGCAGATTTATTCAGGAGTAAAGGGGAAACCAAATGTTCAGTCAACTGCACAGCGACAATAGCTTGGTAACAAAAATTCTCTCCCACCTTAATTCTTCATCACCCCTGATAGGAAAGATATTCCATCATTTTGAAAAGATATTTTCAAAAGACATTTTGGAAAGATATTCCATCATAACAAAAAATGTTATGAAAACTTGTTACATGTAGATTTTGCCAAATATTAAGGAAACTTAGAGCAAAATTTCATATAAATCAAAAATCCATTTGGCCATAATTGTGTCACTAAGTCAAACAGGAAGTGTATTCAAAGGTTAAAACAGGACCTTGTTTTGCTCAGTCAGAAATCAATTCCCCTTCATACTCAAAACAACATACTTAATAACAGAAAACTGCAACATAAAAATTCACTACCTATTTAGTTATTATGTTTTTCATTTGTTAAATAAATTTAGACAATAAGAATTAAAATATATTTGTACAAAATTTTAACATGATTGGTTTAAGGAAATATGTTTCACTTTATATATATATAAGTATATTGGTAAAATTTAGAGCCAGTGTGGAGTATATTTTTTGATGTTAGATGATGATAAAATAAAACTCCTTGTTCTTAATGAATTGTTGTATTTAATTTCTTTTTACACATAAATTTACTTGAACATTATCAAGAATTACAACTGATATATATACTTGAACATTATCAAGTAACACTAAGCCTAAGCATCCATCCAGACTGAAATGAATAATGCGACCGCACTGGGCAGGATCCTAACATAGAATAAATAGCACACCAACAGGCTCAACATGAAACGGAACATATATAATTAAAAATATATTCAAATTATTATTCAAAACTATAACTTCAGTGTTTATCAACAGATTGTAATTGCAAAAAAATGTTATTTTTATTTCAGTGACCGAGATAGTTAATATTATCTCTATAGTTTTAATATTTTGAATAATTTTTTAGTTTTATAAATTATAGTGCAATGTTCTGAAGATCCAAGAAACTTCTGCAAAATTACTAAATGAGGGTGATAAATGATAAACAAAAGCAATAAGTGGTAAAAATTAATTACATATTACTATTATTATCTTTCATGACCGCATAGGATCACTTTATAATCATCCATTATACAAGCTCCTCGATGGGACTGTTTTGGGCTTGTGGTTTCCCAGTACTTTTTCATATGTTCTGTACTTTGTGCCCTTTCTAGTGTTGAAAATGTTTGTGTTGTGAGTTTTTTCTTGTGAAATTCAAGTGAATGTTTTTGTTCTTGATTTTCTTGTTTTATTTTATCTTACCAGTGGTGTCTTCTGGTGTAAGACCAATTTCCTTCAGATCCTGTCTTATTTCTTTGATTCATCTGCATCCTGTTTTGGTGATTTTCAAGTTGAGATTGTACTGTACTAGCTGTTTCAGTAGTCTTGAATCTTGCATCCTCATGATATGTCCAAAGAATCCTAGTCGCCTATTACGCATGGTATCAGTGATGAGTTCTAACTCTTTGTATACAACTTTGTTGGGCACAATCCACCACTTCCCGTCTTTATATATATATTTATTTATTTTGGGCAAATTTACAAGGCATTGATCAACAAAAGAGCTAATTTGTTTGTTAGAAGAGAGCATATCTATTATTTGTATGCTCTGAATCTGCTTGCAGCAGAAGTTCAACTTTAGGAACATTAATTCTTGTATAGATTTATAATAACAACACTAGTATTTTACATCAATATCTCAACAAAAATTGGGAAAGGTGCTAATTTTCAAACCTATAGCACTTCTTAAATTCCCTGAAATGGTGAATATAGGTAACTTTAGAATGGTAATGGTTTTCATTAATGGGCATAGACATACCAAGGTCACCTGTGTATCCAGTGATATCCTGTGCAGAATTTATTAGTAGTCTAATAAGAATACGTAACTGTTCATTTTAAATGTGAAACCTTAATAGTGTGTACATATCTTTGGCAAAAGTTTTTTTTAGGAAATGCAGACATTTATAAGCTAGTTGGAAAAAGAAAATTTATCTTCCCTCTTCAGATACTGAAATGGACTGGCCAAATTAATTTCTTCTGTAGTGATTAACTCTGTACATAATATCTATGCATCTATAACTTTATATGTGGTTAGAAAGCACATTTAAATCTTATATAATATTATATTTCTGCTGTATTCAGTTTGTCTTTTAATACATCATTTTTGTCAAATTTGATGAGTCTGTATAATTCATATTGCTCAAATACATTAAGTTCATGATTTGTGTCTGTGTCATGCAGCATTTTCACATGATTTGTAATATCTATAAATGTGTGCTTAGTTTGCACCTGCTGCTATAGAGTAGCATGCAATTTAATCTGAACACAGGGAATTTTTTGTTATTTATATGTTTGTGGGAACACTGCTTGACCACACCCATTCTTTAAGTTGTTTGTGTTATGTCAGGATATTGTTCTTTGGATGTTTAACAATTTTCATATTATAAACAGTATTTTGTGAAAGTTCATTTAATTTTTTATTATGAATTCAGATTTTCATAATTTCTTTTCTGTATGTTTTGAATATATAATATTGGACACAACTCCAAGAAAACATTCAAAAATTGTTTCTCATTCTGAGCATACCAGCATGTCACAATGACAAATAGCTTTTGAGTTTGGTGTTGGACTAGTGTTAGTGAATGCTATTTTAAAGAAATTTAAATAAACGGGTTCCTTTCCACCTCAAAGGAAAGCTAAATGTGGATGTAAAAGAAACACTACTCCAACATAAGATCAGTTACTAATAAGAAAAATTATACTTGAACCAAAATTATCTCCTGTGGACTTAAACTGAAAATTAGCAGCCAGCTGAACACATGACAATAGTTAATTATAACATATTCCAGTTGGGTGGAAAGCTTGTTGGCTAGCCAAAAAACACCTTTTAATGCCAGCAATGTGTAAGAAAGGTTCATATGGACCAAAGCACAAGCTGAGTGGAAAAATGTTCATTAATGTTTCAAACCATTGTTCATTATTTCCAGTAGATGGTGTAGTGAAAAGTGATGGATATATCAAGATTCTGAAGGAAAAAGTTGTGATACAGCTTCAAAACATATCCTATAAGGCAATGGAGGATTCCAACAAGATTTGATGCCTTGCTGCATTGCCAAAAAAGTGGAAAATGTTTTCAAAGAACAAAATATTAAAGTGCTCTCACAACTCCCCAGACTTAAACCCAGTTGAGAATCTTTAGTCAAATAATGTCCCTCAAAAATCAAAAGTACCACAAAAATTGATCTCATTAACGTAATAATATCGGTATGGTTTCAAGACAAAAAAATAAAAATTTTCTGTAGCACTTGTTGAATCAATGCCATGTGTTATTAAGAATAAAGGAGGACATATTAATTACTAGATATTCGCAAATTTTACTTGTATGATTTTTTTCTAAATAAAGTTATTTTTTATTAAATAACATCTGTGGTCATATTAATTTGCACCCTGCTGAACAGAGGTTTTCTCTGTTGCAGAAAGAATGGCTTTGTACATGTTTTTTATACCTCTACATGACACAGTCTAAAAGGTGTCCAAATCATTTCAAGACAAGTCCCTGGTACCAATAAAATTGATAAAGGAATTAAACAGTAGTTATAAAACTATCTCTGGAAGGATATTTTCAAATATTTAATAAACAATTCATCTCTTTCCTGTTTGTTTGCTGTTGTGTGTTTGTTTTTTGAGATAGAAAGTTTTTTATTTACCTCATCAATAACCTTTTGTCCATTGAAGCAGTACAAAAACAATAAGACACTTGAACATAGTATCATGCAAAAGAAGGCAGATTTTATTAGAATACTGTCTATCTGAAATATCAAAAAGTTACCATTCTGTTTTAGTTATATAATATGAACAATTTTTTTTATATTTAATAAAATTTCAGAACTAAATAATATGGTTAAATTTGTAAGAATTTATATTTAAGATTTCTTTCTTCGTGAACAAAATCTTACATTCAGTAAGAGATGTTGAGAAAAAAATTACTTAAAAAGGATACCCGAGCAAACCCTGAAACTATGGTTATCCCAGAAAGCACAATGTTATTAGTATGACAATTGATAGATGACCATACACGACATCCCAGGATATGCTCTGACAAATATCATGATATCCTGGATTGTAGGTACAAACCTACAGTTATTATGTGCCTCCCATGGAAAAATCTTGAGATCTGTTATCCATAATCCCTAGAATGTTCTAAAGTCATCGTTTGGGCAATAATAATGATATTCTTAGACTGTGACATTTGTATATCATAGAACATTCAAGAATACTAAGTGGACCCTTCTATATACTACGAATGTAGATTAAATTATTTTTGTTAGGTTGGTTATGTAACTGAAGTTATTAGTAAGAAATTTAATAAAATATACTGCGTTATTGAAATAAAATCCCTAATTAATGTGTTTTAGTAATTTAAATAATATTTTTATTCAACTGCTGATGGTATAAAGACATTCAGGTAGCTGAGCAAATATACGCGTAAAACTAGAAAATAATTCAACATTGCAAATAAATCACACAATTGATAATCTCAAAACAATACTAGCTGCAGTTGCTGCCGGCTGACTTTTTTCACCAGTAATATTCATTAAGGTATCTTCAGAATATACCTATTATATATACCTACCTATTGTATATATACAATATATATTTGTCAGGCAAATCAGAAACAAATATTTTAAATTATTGTCCTAAAGTTTAATCACAATTCAAATATCCATGCATGCAGTAAGAAAGATTAAACATTTTAAATTCTTTTAGAAACGCAAGAGTGAAAATTTATTCACTCATCTTATAAAGAGTGATTTAAAGGTGCAAATCTGTAAATCACGCAGGCACAGCAGTAAAAAATGCAACATTCACCTTATTCCTATTGTTTTACATAACATAATAAAAATATCTGCTATTTTTTATTACTATCATTAAATAAATACATTATGTAAAATATTTACCTCCATCATACACCAAAGATAGGTACACAATTGGAAACAAAAACACTGATTACTAAGTGTAATTAAGACTGATAAACTTTCATTAATGACTCTGACATCCCTGGAAAATCAAATAGTGGAGAATACAGATTTATTTTCATTTTCATAAAAATTAAATTAATTCTGTTTAAATAACTCTAATAGGACTTTTATAATAATGTTTAACAATACCTTTTATTAATACGCATCATAAAATAAATACAATGGTATTTGAATAATATATTATACTCTTATCATATATTTCAATAATTAATTTGTATTTACTGATGCACATGTGTGTGCTTATGTAAAGCATGAATTTTGTATGTGTTGTTATCCTCTATGTATTTTAAAGTATACATTTGATACATATAAACTAAGGTAATACATAACAGACAACATCTATGAAACGACAAAAACTTCCAGAATCAGGTAGGTTTTTAATCCATCTAACCAAATTAAATAACAAGGAAATAAAGAAACAATTAGTTATAAACAATAAATTAATAAAAAAGGAATGATACTAAAAATTTTATAACAAGAATAAATGATGTCTCATGTTCTAATAGGTTTAATTACACTGGTCAAAAATGTTATGATTTTGTTACAAGTTCAATTTTTTCCGATTATTATGTATATTTGATAGCTAATTCAGAACGTTAAGTGACAATTTTTGTAACTGCCCTTCTTTTATTTCATTAAGTACAATGCTGGAAAAAGGCCTTCACGATAATAAGCACTCCATATCCTTAGTATGTAGTAAATCTAAATAATGTTATTAAAAATAGGTTTACTTTATAATAGTTATATACTATAGTTTTAGTTTATTTATTGAAACAAAGATGATAAATCAGACAGCATATTTTGGATTAGACATTAGCCATCATTTATTCGCTAATTAATTTAAAAGGAACTTTTAATTAATTTAATTAATTAAAAGGAACAGAAATTTTTTATTTATTTTCTTTTATTGTAAACATTACATCAATAACTTGTAATTTATTGTTTACCCTTTTATTTCTGTAGGCTCTTCATCTAGAGCTATTACGTCAATATCAAATTTAGTTAGTACAGTGAAAGTTAATTTTCCACTATTCCAGTTTCTGAAAGAGAACTTCCCAAATACAAGCGACGTAAGATAAAGGAAGGGAAATTTGTTGGTCTATAAATAAGAAAACTATAAGAAGCAAAATGAATGACATATATTTTAAGAAGTTTTGAATAAAATTGAGGTAGCTACATGGAAATCATTCCAAAATATTATGAATATTTTTATTATGAACTTCCTGGGAAACACTGAAATTAATAAACAACATCTGCTTCCAAGTGAGATCCTTTAAAACTGCAATGAACTTGGATATAATATGTCTTTAAATTTATTTCTTACAGTCGCATTTGAAATTTTTCACCAACATTTTTGACACTGCAAGGGAAGAACATTGAAAACACTTTCACCAGGACATATCTATCACGGAACCCTACTGAGAAAAAATGAACCTAAATATGCTATCTGAAATTACTGTTCGACTACTGCAAGAATATAAAAAGTGATCTACCTCAAACCAATTACAGGAGTAAAATCCAAAAGTAGTATATTTTAGATCGATATGAAGTGCATTTAATATATCTGTTATTTTAGTCACTTTTTTTTTTATTGCAAAAATTCTGCCAAATAGAAAGTGTTAACAATTTAAAAGTGAAAGCAAAAAGTACTTTTAATAATAAGTTATTCATTCTTATTTAACAAAGAAAAAATTAAAATTGTTCAGTTTTACCTGTAAATCATACAATGTCCAGAGACCAAGAATTGTAAATATTCTTTTAAATTTTTGTTTAACACACTTTTCTTTGTTTCATATTTTGAATCAAAAGCTACGTTATCAATATTGCTTAAAGAATAACATAGCAGTTTAGATCTGTTAATAACTTTTTGAAAAGAAAGTACTAGTAAACTAAATAGCACATACAAATGTGCCAATGCATTAAGTATTGTAATAGTTTCCATTATGTAAATGATAAAATACATTTGTATCGGTTTGTAATTTTGCAGATACCAGACTTGAATTGGTAACAGTAGATCAGACACATTTACATTATTTAATCCTCCATCAAAGGTTACATATATAGATATAAATAGTGGCAAAAATATAAAAATAAAACCCCAACATGCTGTTAAATAACTGACTTTATTCATCAAACTATTTTGATATGTTTCATATTTTTCAATGTTAACTCTTTGTTCTTCAAGTAAGCTTTTATTTTTTTCAATTATTTCATACTTTTTACTAA
The DNA here is from genome assembly GCF_047948215.1 of Lycorma delicatula. NCBI lineage: Eukaryota > Metazoa > Arthropoda > Insecta > Hemiptera > Fulgoridae > Lycorma > Lycorma delicatula. Next base: position 137,028,343 of record NC_134455.1, read on the forward strand.
TTACATCAAACATATTTTTTGTTTTATGTTTCAGGAAAATAAACTGTAACGAATTTATGAACACACACAGTAAACCATCTGCATCTTTCGCTGCTAATAGTTTAAAAATCATTAAGTTTTTGTCATTCCAGTTTATATACATATAAATAATAGAGCATGAAATTAAAGTAAAACTTAAGATATTTGTAAATACCAAAGTAAATGTAACTTTTTTTAAATCATCATACCCAGCCCACTGATAGACTTTATACAATCTATTAACTGCTGACATTATTATACCTGAAAGAATAAATATGAGTATAGTATTTGAATTATGCTGAAGTGAATTATTGATTAATTAATATATATATTGCATATATATATATATATATGCAATATATGCAGAGTTTCCCTTAAAGAAACAGAAAGAATTTCAGAAAACACGGGACCAAAAATTCTTCATTTTTGAGTTTTAGCTGGCAAAAAATGTTGCCCTGATTTCTGCTGAAAAGATAAAATAAGATCATATTGAAATTCAGTCATAAATCATTAAAAGGAAAATATGATGCCTTCATATAAATTTTGACCTGAAAATTGAATACAATAGGCAACTTTGTAACTAGTAATTTTTTCAAAAACTTTTTGTAAATCAAAAAATATTTGTTTTACTACACACAATTGTTTAGGTTTGAATATACAATAACATTGTTAAATTACCAGTCAATAAATAAAATTTTTCAACAAAATTTGTCATAATTTAATTCTGAGAATACCTATGTAGCATCATCGATCAATCATAAAGAGAAGTTTAAGAAATTTGTCATTTATCAAAAACAAAACACGGAAGAAAATTATTGTATTTTTAATTTTAAACCGAAACAAGAAACTTTTCAATATTAGAAAATATCTAGAAAGAAAATCAACTGTTAAAAATAAATGAAAAAGAAAATTAAATAAGACTAGTTTAATAATATTATACAAAATGTCATTGTTACATTTAAACTATTTAGAAACAACATTTAATTATTCGTAATTAGTTTTGAAAAAAATTAAAATAGTTCATCCTTCATTATAAAAAAGAATGGGTAGCTGCAACTGCTTGTAAGCCTTCACTTCTCAGAGTAAAATAAAAAAAATAAATAACAAGTTATCTTTATCAGTTAACAATAACGTTTTACATACACGTAAAACTTTATTAATACTGTCAGTGGAGATCGCCGGGCGAGGGGAGTATTCTCTCGGCAAGAAGGCGTCAGGCTGAGGACCGCCATATCAGGATACAGGGGGACACAGCTGAGCAGTTAAGCAGGCAAACAATGTACAAAGTGGAGGTAACTACAGCTACGGCCGGTAGGGAGGTTCGGCGAGTCCATCTGTTGGTTAAGGATGTCGACGCCCTTACCTCCGAGGAGGAACTAGTGCGCGATATACAGAAGACAGCGGGGGAATCAGTCACGATTGATGTCCTCTCCCAACGACCCTCGTTTGGGGATACAAAAGTGGCCACGGTGGCGGTTCCTCCGCTGCTGTCCGACTAACTGCTGAAGGACGTCCTCATCGTTGGGTGGGTGTCTTGCTGAGTTATAGGAGGTCCGTGGAGGAACGTTGTTATCGGTGCAAAGGGATCGGGCTCCGGGCTGGGTCCTGCAATGGTCCCGATAAACGAGGTCATTCTTTCAACTGTGGGGTTGCAGGACATCTACGAGCGGATTGTCCGACAGAGGCAGTATTCCCTGTGTAATGTTCGGAGTCACTCTTTGGAGAGATGTGGTTGCAGAGTCAGCTCCGACAAATGAGATCCATCGCCTGTGCCTTGGAGAAGACCTGTATTCGGACAGCCCCGTCCAGGAGGGGTGGGCCGCTTAGGTGTCCCACTGCCGATGACTGGGCGGGGACTCCTCTGGGATTTTCTTGGAACTTCGTATTGGGGGGTAAATTAAGATTGTAGTCCCGGTAGGGGATCTCTTTGGGGTTGCTCACTTGAGGCCTGCCGTAAAGTCCCGGGTACCTTTTTTTTTCACTCTCCTCCCCGGGTTGGTATTTGGTTGGTATTTCGCCACCCAGGGGAGTGTCTGTTTTACTCTAACGGGCCTTCCCACCTACCGGCTTAATATCCGGCATGGTAGGTCAGCCCGCCGGTCAGTTCTTTTGAGTGTTCTATATTTGCGTTTACATCACGCCATACCTTGGCTAGCCGCGGCGTGTGTCACGTCTTTTCTCACTGTCACGTACCTATCATCCCCTGGAGTCCCCAGCGGATCCTTGATGTCGATACACCTAATCATGCCGACTCTCACCGCTGAGGCTGTCCACCTTTCCCTACCCTGAATTTAAAAACCTAGTAGCCTCTCGTCCACGTCCTTTGTTGTGAGGACCTTTCTAATGAAGTCAGATACTTTTCTCCATTTATCTTCGCTTTGTAACATTTCCTCCGTTATTTCTCCAGTTCTCATATCTGCAATTCCTGAGTCTAATCTATGCTGTGCCCATTTGTTACAAACAGCAAACGTGTGGTCATCATCATCATCATCATGGCCACAGTACATACAGGCCGGTTCTTGTCTTTTCCCAATCTTGTGCAGGCAATTATTGAAATTACCATGACCTGTATAATACTGTGTCATGTAGTAATCTATTTCACCTTCCTATCGAAGGTACCCCGGACAAAACGCACAGTGCCTCATAAGGTACTGTCCTATACGCTGAAACTATGCCAATCAACAATCTTCTGTGGGTCCCCGCCAACCTCTTACAGTCCCGGGTACCTAGGGGGAAATATGGTTCTCGACGAGGCAGCTTGAGGCGATGGCACCCCCTAGAGCTATGCTTATGTTTAGTGGCGTGTCCGGATCGAGGGGGGAAATAAAAATGACGAACTCAAAGAAAAAAAAACTATTTTAACTTCACACGCGAAAAAATATGAAGTAATAGCATATGAAATAATCTATCGACAAAGTAACTAAATTAAGTAACTGAAAATTCCATTAATGAATAATGCAAAATTAAATATTAATATTATCCTAAATACTTAATAATAATAAAAATTTGTAACATTTATTTGTAGTAATAAAAGAAATACCGTTGATTAATAGTAGAAGTTTGCAACGTATAACAGCTGTAATTGTTACCATAGCCGTGAGTAATACAGCGGCTCAAAGCCTTTAATTCACATTTTTTTCTCATGAAGTGTTAACTTGACGAGCTGTGGTTGAATGCAAACGTTATTTATTATCGAGAATAGAACACATTTAATATGACTTTAATAGCAGAAACTGATAACAGTCTCATTCATTAGATATAACTGAATTATATTAAAATACGCTAATGACACGTAAAAGAAATAAACAATGAAACCACAAAAAGCTAAATTAAAAGGTAAATAATAATATTTTATAATTCTTAAAATTAGAACTTTTCAATTGGCATCAATTTAAAATAAATACCTATAATATTTTGGCACCGATTTCAAAAAATCAAAATGAAAGTATTGGAAAAAGCATTATTTTTTACATTTTAGTACTGTTGTTATTTACTTTCCTGGAACTAATCGCATAGTTGCACCACCTAAAGTTATAAGGGAAGGTGTAGTAATTGCTCAAAATTTTGGGAGTGAGGTTTTTCAAATCTTGGCGTTTTACGATGACTTCCCTTAATCGAAAAAACAGAAAACCCGCAGAAAATTCCACAAGGATAGTAGGGATGTGTTGATTTGTATTTTGATAGAGATGTTCATCTGCCATAACATAAAAATTTGAAATTTGACATAAAAAAATTGATGGTATTAAATTTTTTATTTAATTGGACAAAGGGATGCGGTATTTACCATCAGTATTTCAACTTTTCAACTTCTTTTTCTTCTCAAAATTTCAACTTTTTATGGGGCGTCATAGGAACACGGAATTCAGTACAGTGGTGATACTGTATGTGTTTTTTATTATAGTAAAATTTTAAGTCGATAAGACATTAGGGGTAACGATTTAATTAGCTTAATTGTTTTAAAGTTTTTTTTATATTATATTTCCAAAACGGAAAACTAAAAACTTATAAAGCTTCGAAAAAATATGCGTTCACGTAAGTACTAACTCGTATTAAACTTTGACCCCAATTCGACAAGAAGGTACCCAGAATATTTGTTTTAATTTTTCTCTTAATATTTCAAAAGCAACTTAATCCATTAAGCACAAAATTAGGCCAAAATAATTTTGCGCATGAAATTATTATTAATATTATATCAATATTTTTAAGTAGTATGAGAACCTCGTATACTTCCTCAAATTGACCTTTGACCCCTGGGGAGTAAGGCAGGATGCGAAGGTATGATTTCAGTTTGGCAGGATGCGAGGGTATTTTTTCACGGGAACCCCCCTCTTTCACTATATATTTTCATCAAAATCCACTCTTTTACTAATAAATGTATCAATAAACGCCGTGCATAGGAACCTCGCGTCCTGACTCAATTCACGTAATCGTTAATTAATGAATTCAAGGAACATCCAAGGGAAACCAGATGTCAATCATTCATAAATTAAATAATTATTATTTATTATTTTTTTATAACAAAAAAAAAAACAACAACTGCCACCTTTCTTTGATTTTAATCTACGTCCTTTTTCAGTTTTAGTCTTCCACCAAATTTCGATTTAAGTTTCATCTTGTTAGTTACAGCATAGGCTGCCGTTCTGTCAGTTAAACTACTATCTGGCGCGATTACAGGTTCCCAAGCTCTTTCAGCAAGTGCTTTATCAGTTTGAGATCTGGTTTTTTTATCTGAATATTTCGAATAAGCTATATCATGCAGTTTACATGCATCATCCAATTTATTAACGCCTTTATCACCACGTTTCAATCGCTCATCTAATTTCGTATCCGGTCCGCAATAATTATAACCGGGAATGTGCATCTCAATCGGTAATAAATCTACAGTTTTATTCACTACAGAACCAATAATACCGCGTCCTTTCGTCTTATTTTTCTGTACCTTCATATCTATCTATAAAAAAATGTTATTTTCATTTAAATACATTATTGATATAAAAATGCAAATGATTCTTTGACCAAAAACAAAAAAAATAAAAATAAACTTAAAGAAAAATAGATAATTTCGCGTTGAATTATAAATAAGTACCATAAATCACTACATCTAATGGGTTTGTACCCTTTCAATCGACTTTATACAAAAATTTTTGGGGATAGGAATTCCCATGATCAAACATATTAGCAAAGTTTTCAATTATTTTTTTAGATTCTTTAAAAATTCACTATGTTTTATGAAGTACTTTTAATGTTGTCATTTCGTTTTCACGAATCATTTCTGCAAACATAAATTTAATTTCATTTTGTACATGTGCCTTTATGTTAGCGGTCGCAAAATTTTCTGTATTGCGACCATTTAATTCATCGTCTATATACTTTGTAATTTGTGTTGTAAGCGGCTCTAATGCATCTTTCATAAACTTTACAGTTTCTTCTGCAGCCTTCTGTTTTTCATCCTCTATATAGTTTTAAATGCTTATATCATAGCTTATTATCTCCTACTTTAATAGTTCCAAACCTACAAACTTTTCGTAGAGATTACCGTATTTATTCGAGTACCCACCGCACTTTTTTTCTTTGAATTGGAGAGAAAAGATAAGGGTGCGGGACTTACTTGAAACACAGCCTTTAGCCAGGATAATTTATGTAAAGTAAACGTTTTCTTAGAAGTACCTAAATTCAATCACATAAATATAGTTACATTAGGCTTTCGTTTATCAATACCGGATGACACTTAGACAGAATACATCCTTAATTATTAACATCCTGTTCATATTATCAATAGGAACGAAGTTACGGTATTTTTATAAAACCGATTCATTCTGTATAGGCTGCTTCCGGTTCTAATAATACTACAGTTACAGTATCAGTTACCCATCGTCGTATTGTCTATTCGCTATAGTCATTGTACTGTTTGTATATGTGGACGGTTATGTGCATTTTATTTGTTTAGTTTATCATGTAACGTTTAATACAGTGATTTATTTTAATAACGGCATTAAAATGAGTACAATCGGACAGCGTCTACGATTTTTTACAGTAAATGAAAAACTGCGCGTTATAGAAGAGACTGAAAAAATTGGAAATCGGGCGGCAGGAAAAAAATTTGACGTAGATGAAAGCTGCATTCGAGACTGGCGTAAGAAGAAACAACTTCTGGTGAAAGGCACTGGTAATAAAAGGGCTTTTCGTGGCTTAAAACCAAAATACACAGACATAGAAAAAAAATTGTATGACTTTGTTATGGAAAAAAGGAAATGCGGTTATGCTGTCACGACAGAGATGTGTCGATCATACGCTCCTGAAATCGCTAAATCGTTTGTGAAATGCTATTTGACAAAACTGTAAACAAAAAAGGTGAAAAAAGTGTTACGATTCGCACTGGTGGTAATGAAAAACAAAGGTGTAGTGTTATGCTTTACATTACTTCTGATGGATCAAAATTACCTCCGTACATTGTTTTTAAAAGAAAAACTCTTCCTACCGTACAGGAAAATGGAGTTATTATCAGAGCACAGGAATCAGGTTGGATGGACGAAACGTTAATTTTAGATTGGATCAGATGTGTATAGCAAAAGCCATCAGGAGATTTACTTAATAAAAAAAATAACGGTATGCTAATAATGGATAGTTATCGGGGGCATACGACTGATAAAGTGAAAGACATTTTAAAAATGGGTATGACAGACCAAGTAATAATTCCAGGCGGATTGACATCTCTATTGCAACCATTAGATGTCTGCATTAATAAACCGTTCAAATCTGCATTAAAACAACTGTACAGTAAATGGATGGCTGATAAAAATTTCTTTCTCACGCCTACACGAAGAATCAAACGCTCAGATTTTAACGGGATTTGTGTTTGGATAAAAGAAGCTTGGAAAGGTATTTCCACGGAATTAGTAAGCAAAACTTTTACAAAATGCGGAATATCTAATGAACTTGATGATAGTGAAGGCGATCAACTTTAGCAGAGCGACGTGGAGACTACCAGTAACTCTTCTACAGACATTGACAGTGATAGTGATTAATTAAAAATAAAATCCCATATTAAAAAGTGTATTGAAATAATCCTTTTCAACATGATACTTTCTTTGTTTTACTTTCCTTTCTTTTTCCTGTTTAGCCTCCGGTAACTACCGTTTAGATAATACTTCAGAGTAGGATGAATAAGGATGATATGTATGAGTGTAAATGAAGTGTAGTCTTGTACATTCTCAGTTCGACCAATCCTGAGATGTGTGGGTAATTGAAACCCAACCACCAAAGAACACCGGTATCCACGATCTAGCATTCAAATCCATGTAAAAATAACTGGCTTTACTAGGACTTGAACGCTGGAACTCTCGGCTTCCAAATCAGCTGATTTTGGAAGACGCGTTAACCACTAGACCAACTCGATGGGTTAAAAAAACAGCTAGCGCAGTTTCGAACCAGTTGATAGGTCGGTGTATTTGTTGTCGCCTTAATCCACTCGGCTACACCAACGATCTTCTTTCGTTTTACTGGCCTACTGATTCTGAACTAAACTAGTACTTACGGTAATTAATTATTAATGTAATATTAATATTGTAATTTAAATGAACGAATGAAATGCTTTACTTTCTGAATATTTACGTATTTTTTTTATCATATCTGTTGCACTTTAAAGACCGGTATATACTCGATTTTTTTTTAGATTTTCGGTCCGGAAAATTGAGGAGCGGGGCTTGTTTGGGGGCGGGGGTACTCGAATAAATACAGTATTTGCATATTCGTTAAACATTTGTTTAGCACTTTTAAAATTTAACGCATCCGCATCATCGATAGGATCGGATACATTATTCAATTTGTGTTTTTTTATATCATAATTTTCATCAGCTGTGATGGAAAAGCTATCCGTTGAAGGGTTTTTGAAATACTTTAATAGCATTTGTTTAGATCTTCTCAAATTCACTGCATCCGTGACATCGATAGGATCAGATATATTACACAATCTATGATGATTTATATCGTCGGCTGTTAACGAAAATCCTTCTCCTGAAGAGCCTCGTTTTCTCTTACCTTGATCTTTATGATCTAATCTTATTCATGACATTTCTATGTATAAGAAATTATAATTAAAAACCAATAAACTATTCAAATTCAACATCTTTCAATTCTTTAATTATGAATATATGATTTCAGTGGAAACACTCTTATTTCCTGCGTCATATTCACCTTTTTTTTAAAGAGCTGGATGAACCCCATTTACGGGCGCCTAAGAAGTGTCGGGCTCGCTAACAGGTTCCGCCAGTTATAACCGAGGGCGTATGTATACCTGTGCACTACCCACTTAACCTCACCCCTGGCTCCCCCCTTCTTGGGTCTGCTTATAAAAACATTTCATCAGAAGGTAGGGGAACCGCCCACACACACAGTCATAACAATCACACAATGTCACACATCACACAAACAACACTCTTTTTTTCTTTTTTTCTGTTTAGCCTCCGGTAACTACCGTTTAGATAATTCTTCAGAGGATGAATGAGGATGATATGTATGAGTGTAAATGAAGTGTAGTCTGTACACTCTCAGTTCGACCATTCCTGAGATGTGTGGTTGATTGAAACCCAACCACCAAAGAACACCGGTATCCACGATCTAGTATTCAAATCCGTTTAAAAATAACTGGCTTTACTAGGACTTGAACGCTGAAACTCTCAACTTCCAAATCAGCTGATTTGGGAAGACGGGTTCACCACTAGACCAACCCGATGGGTTTCACACAAACAACACTACTGGAAGCAACACATACAGCTCGTAAATAAATATGCTGACAGCAACACACAAGAACCTGCAGAAAACAGGACACGCTACTAACATCCACAACACCCACACGTTACACACCCACACAGCCGTCAAGACAGAAATCTTAAATAGTCACACCAGTTACCAGTAACCACATCAGACGCACGAGCAGAGTGTGTCCGGCCTCATCGCACCAAGGCAACTCCTACATGTACGGGAGCCCCCTAGGCACTCAGCCGAGGACCTGTCCGCTCCCGCGCCATTCTCCTCTGCGGGACTCTTCATATAATTGGAGGTTCCTCATGACCGCCCTCATAAATCTTTCCACAGTCTTCCACTGTGCCTCACCTTGTAATAGGACTCGTAGGGTATCTTCAGGGCGAAACATGTGCTCACGTCTCAGGTTACCGAACATCTCTCTACGCTCTATGGCGAATCGCGGACACTAAAAGAAAACATGTTGGCGGAGGGGTCACTTCCACCTCGCACTCCGGACAATTTTCAGATTGCTTGAGCCCGAATCTATACAAATAAGATCTGAATCCCCCATGACCCGCCAGGAATTACGTTAACTCAAAACTCAGCGTGCCATAGGTCCTCCTGCATCATTCCCTGATATCCCCAATAAGGCGGTGGGTCCACCTACCCTTCCTGGCTCGATCCCACTGCTCCTGCCATGTTTGTGCGATCACTTCTAGTTCTTCAGCAGAACGCTTCCTCTCCTCTAATGGGAGTGTTCTCAGTTCCCTAGTTCTGCTACTCCGCATTATCATCATCTCTACAGGCGGGAATCCAGCAATCACCTCAACCGCCTCCCTGGACACCGTCTTATAGGCGGCCGCTACTCTGATGCAACACCTCTTATGGATGGTTTACAATTTACCCCAGTACTTGGCAAATCTAACAACCCCCACCCACAACTCGGCGCCATATAACAAGGCTGAATAGACCACATCAGTAAGCAATTGCCTTCTATGTTGGGAGGGCCCTCTTGTATTCGGGAGTAGACTAGCAATAAACCTCCTCGTTTTCTTCGCCTTCTCACAATTCCGGAGTACGTGAGTGCTAAATCTTAGTCTGGAGTCAACCCAGATTCCGAAGTATTTTATAGCCACCTGAGACACATTCACCTACAAGTGTATATAATCTTGATATCAATTCGTTTGGATCATCCCAATATAAATAGACTGGATTATAATTAAATTGACCACGTAATAGTTCGCTACCGCTAAAAGATATGGACGGTGTTTTATATGGTGAAACAGATTTATCTGTTCTTTTTGGAGGAAAAAGCTTTCTAATCACTACATTATATTTAAAAGATTTATTCATTTTTACGGTACCGGCGGCATATGTCAAATGCGCTCCAGTACGATTTAACATATCTTTATAAGTTTGCATTTCAGATGTGTGAATTTTTTGTAGGTCTGGATTTTTATAAACTAATAACTCTAAAAGAACTGGTGTAGCTGACTAGATTATTTCTCCTAAATAAATTTTAACGTCTATAAATTTAATTTCTTTATTTCCTAATGTGCTCATATCTGTATTTTTATCATATTTCACACCATACACACGATCTATTGATACTTTTGGACCTGTTTTCAGCATATCTAAATATGGTTTTGTACCTTCTTTATATTCTTCACTTGTAATTGTTTGTTGAATATTAGAAACTTGTGTAAATGGAGTTTCTGGAACAATATCTATACATTTTGTAAATTTAACGGGTTCTTCATATACAGATTGAGTTTGTTCAGATGGTAATGTTATTTGCTGAGACAACATGGTTGAATGCCTTACATCTACTTCTTCTTCATCATCTGAAAGTTCTAAATCTTATTCCAAAAAATTCTGTTCACATTTCTCTTGATGTTTTTGTAAATGATCTGTGAATCTATCACCCAATTCGCGCCTACTCTATATCAATTTCTTCATCAGTTGGCGGGGAGGTGGTTTTGGTTTATCTGTTTTTTTCTTTAATTTAATTTATGGGACCTATTATCGATTTAAAGAATTTAGCAAATAAAGTATCTTCTACGGAAAAACCCATCATGAAAGCCGTATGTATACGTTTAAAATCTTTATTCAATTTATCAATTTCAATCATTTTTTTCTCTTTCTTATACATTGTTCTATGTAGAACAAATTCAAATTCAAATAATTAGTCTATTCGCGTTCAACGTTGCGATCGATCAGCGTTCAATCGGCGATTAAAAATTTATCGATACCGTTTCTATAACGACCTTTTATTTTTATCACTTTATCGATAACTAAAAAACCATACCGATTTGCATTCCAAACGTGATCGCATAACGATTTAAAATCGTCAAAGGACATGTCAACGTTTACATATTCATCATAAATATCTTGTAAATTTAAAACGTCTTGTCTGAATAATATTAGAAAATGACAGTTATCACGTATGAGTTGTTTTGGCATTTTAGAGTATGTTTGCACAAGATAAAAACAATCGATTTATTGTGACATCTCGCAAAATAAGCAAAAATATTGCTTGTTTTTCTTTGATTACATCATCGAAAACCATTATTGAATAAGATTTAATCGCTTCCGGTTGTGGAACTTCCTAATAATAACCGGAACTTCCGGTTGTCATAATAACCTAATTTTCAAGTAAACTATCAATCTCCTCAAGTTTTTTAATCAAACAATAAATTTTCAAGTAAATATAATACATTAATACGATCGAAACAATTATTTGCCACATTGTGGTGTAATCTATATAATAAAAAAGAAAAAAGTGATTATCAATACGATACATAAAAATTACTGGGTTGAAAAGTTTAGTGTAACATATCTAATAGTAAATGATTTGGATATATTTCCAAATCATCATAAAATTCATCAATATCCATAAAACCTTTATCCAGTGTAATAAAATCATTAGAATTATTACTATGAAGAGTTATTAGAATTATTTATATTATATTATGTTATTATATATATATATATATATATATATATATATATAAATTATTATTATTATATATATATTATATACATTAGAATTATTACTATTTTTATATGTATTCTATGTTAATGATAAATTTGATTAATAAAATGTAAAAACCGATCAATAAATTTGATAATTTCTTGTTCTAAAAATCGTTTGGATGATGGAATAAATGAATGTATAGTATCAAAATCATATTTTTCGAGTGTATCCCAAACTTCATTTTTATCAGAACAACAGTTTTCTCTTTTCTCCATATTTATCTCTTATATAAAAGAGAATGTCCTGACTGATTCTTTTCTTTTTCCTTTAGCCTCCGGTAACTACCGTTTAGATAATTCTTCAAAAGATGAATGAGGATGATATATATGAGTGTAAATGAAGTGTAGTCTTGTACATTCTCAGTTCGACCATTCCTGAAAAGTGTGGTTAATTGAAACCCAACCACCAAAGAAAACCGGTATCCACGATCTAGTATTCAAATCCAGTCCTAACTGATTAACTGACTCATAATCAACGTACAACCAAAACTATTGTAGATAGATACTCGAAATTTTCAGGTTATCTTCGTATTTTTAAGTAGGCGTGCACTAAGAAAGAATTTTGCGAAATTTTGATTGTAAGGGGTTCAAATCGATGAAAAACTAAATTTCGTGTTAACAGCGCTATCTGTTGGACGTAAAAGCAACGTACGCTATACTAAATATTTTACGATTCCATTGCAATGTTTCCGATAAGTCTGTCCGCTATAGAATAAAAAACTACTTGACCAATTTACACGCGGGGAAGAAGGGAGAAAGGGAAAAATCGGAAAAGGGAAATAGGGAAAATCGAAAAAGGTAAAAGGGAAGACGGTAAAAAGAGAAGAAGGGGGAAAAATTGAAAAATAAAAAAAGGGGAAAACGGTTAAAAGGAAAAACGGGAAATGGAAATGGAAAGGGAAAAGAGGAAAGAAGAAGGGGGAAAGGGTAATGGGGGAATAGGAAGGGGATTAAATAAATTTAATTTATAAAATGATGATTATATAAAATAATATTAAATTAAATTTAAAATAAATAAATAATTAAATTAAAATGGAATTAAAAAATTAGAATATGTAAAGCAAATAATTGAAGAATCAGATGCAAAAAAATTGGTTGAGATTAAAAGCGTAGGTAAAGCATTGAAATGAAGTAATTCATTACATCTGTCAAATAAGTAATATTAATACATCGTGTGCGCGCGCAGAGCGACAGAATGAGTGTGTGAGTGCTCCAGAAGAATGCCGTTAAATTTTATAGCTTTATTTCTCTATTAAAATAATAAAAAGAGTTCATAATAAACATGTATCCGGAAAAGGCTTTGTTTTTAAATTAGGAATAACAAAGAATTTTACCATAATTTCTGTTTAGCGGCAAAATGAACCTATACCGAAATTCATCGAAAACCAACTGCAATCGAAAACCGCGGAAGAAGGGAAAAATCGGAAAAGGGGAATAGGGAAAAATTGAAAAAGGTAAAAGGGTAGAGGGTAAAAAGGGAAGAAGAGGAAAATGGAAAAATAAAAAAGGGGCAAACGGGGAAAAGGAAATGAAAGGAAAAAGATAAAAAGGAAAAGAGGAAAGAGGAAGGGAAAAGGGAAAGCTAGTTTATCTATATAGAAAAAATTAAAAAATCTAAATCAATAAAGTATTGTGTTTAAAAATCTATTTTTCAATTACTGATTAAAAATACTTTAATCAGTATGATTATTTAACAATATCATCTAAATCAATCCATGAATTGTAACTTTTATAAAACCTAACCATTTTATATAGGCTTTGTTGCCTTTTCGTTTAATTACTTTCTGAATTTGATGTACGTCCTTATGTTTAATTTTTTGCAATTCGTGCTGATAAAAAAGGCCTTTTATGAGCTCATTTCTATTATCGATTAATTGATATGTAACAGGTCTAGATTCTGAGTGAACAGTATGTATTTTGAATATTTAATTTGTCCAATTCGGTAAATAACCCTTATCGAATACTTTTTTATGTTTGCTTATTCAAGCACGATTGCCGACATGAAGTTTAATTTTTACAACACCTTTTTTCCTATCGTATTTTTTATTTAAATTTGCCAACAGTTGCTTTTCATTGGTGGTATTTACATCTTTTGGTATAAATTTTATAGCTGTATGCACTGTATCGTTGTATTCGTTGTCGAGATCTTGTAAAATATCGATCCATTTAGTAGATTTAGTCTACATTTTCGTTTTCATCAGTCTACTGAAACGTTCAACTATTGCGGCTTTTTTATCGGAAAATGTGGAATAATGATTTATGTTGTATTGTTTCAATAACTTTTTCACTTTGAGGTTATAAAATTACCTTCCCTGATCCGTTTGAAAATGTTTCATCTTATGCTTTCCAAATATTGATTGTAAAGGAGATGTCACTTCTACGCCTGTTTTTTTCCTTAACGTTATAGCATACGCGAATTTAATTTACTAAAACAATCAATAACCGTTAGCAAGTATTTAAACCCTTATTATTTCTGGCATATGGTATCATTTCGACTATATCTGCTTGGGCAAGATCGTTTAGACTCTTTAATTCGATTTTTCTAGTCGGATAATTGCGTCTGGCCGGCTTGTGTAAGTCTTTTTCTAATCGGCTTTAATTGCTTCGCTCTATTAGAAGAATAAAAGTAACATAAATAATAATGTATTCCCATCAGTAATAATATTAATTAATAAATAAAATTAATAATAAATAATTCAATAATATAAATAATATTATGAAATTTTTTTTAAAACATTGATTTTATATATTGCTACATTTTTATATAGGTATATAAAAAAATGTCTAATATTTTTGATAAATTGAATAGTTTAAATTATAGTAATAATATTAAAAATATTAGTGGAATGAACTGTTATAAGCAATGTAGAATTGAAAACATGGAGTTCATGAATACTAAAAACGGTGATTCGATTATTGCAACAATTAAAGATTTTGGAAAAATATTTTTACCGTGAAGATTTAATATTCTTACCGAATCAGATTTGAATGAAATTAATAATTCTAAAGAAGTTTATATAATTTTTAAGGGTTTGAAAAGGATGAAGAACGGTCATAGTTTTCATGATGTAGAGTTTATGCGTGGTATTGATACATAGATAATATATTTTTGTTTTATATTAAATATAAATTTAGAACGTTATCGCGTAAATTGCATCACGCAACGTTTTTTTTCTTCACCATATATTCATTGATTTTTTTTTTTTTTTTTTTGGCCGTATGGAAGTGTGTCTATATTATTTTCCAATATAAATCATTTATCGTCATAGGGTGATAGCGCCTTTATACACTATTCAAGCGAATAAATTTGATGATTATAACTCCGTAATGGTTTTGATATGGTATATGAAAGTTTTATTAAACAAACAATCTTTATACATTTCATGATCTAACTAGTTTAAATTATCATTGTTAATAACTAAAAGAGAATCTTTTTTAATTCCTTTAAGTCCCTTTAAGTAAGTCCGGAAAGTATCGAATATATTTTTTTCTCTTTATCCGACAAATTCATAGATAGGAGTATTCTTTATTTCATCTTTTAATCGTCCTATGTTGTATTTAATATATACGTTAACATTTGGATCTCTTTCATTCAAACGTTTTTCATTTTCACAATATTCATCAAAACTTTCATCTTTTGTTGGTATAATCGAGTATAATAACCAATTTGTCATTAAAAATTTTGTTTTCATAGCCGTATCGTGCTAAAAGGTGATTATAATGATAACTATAATTATAATCACTATTATAGTTATATATAACTATATAGGATCAATTTTGCTAAATCCGTCACGGTTAAACCTACATATATGGGTTTGATGTTAAAAATCAGATGTTAAAAATCAATCAAATGTTAAAAATCAGATGGGGGGATAAAGTGACAAATGAGGAGGTATTGCGGCAAATAGATGAAGAAAGAAGCATTTGGAAAAATATAGTTAAAAGAAGAGACAGACTTATAGGCCACATACTAAGGCATCCTGGAATAGTCGCTTTAATATTGGAAGGACAGGTAGAAGGGAAAAATTGTGTAGGCAGGCCACGTTTGGAATATGTAAAACAAATTGTTAGGGATGTAGGATGTAGAGGGTATACTGAAATGAAACGACTAGCACTAGACAGGGAATCTTGGAGAGCTGCATCAAACCAGTCAAATGACTGAAGACAAAAAAAAAAAATATGGGTTTATTTAAATATATATTTTTCTTCAACATTGATAAATCCAATTACATCATTTCCATAAATATAATAATGTTTTACTCTTGGACTCGCGTTTAATTTTATAAACCTGGATTTGCCATTAATAAATCGCATATCGATTCGCTTTCTTACATTTTCAATAGCTTTTCCATGTACACTGTTGATAATAATTTATAAACGTTTTTTCAATCTTATCTTTACTATCACACCACGCATTAAACGGTAAATATGTACAGTTTCCACCGTAGAGTGAATAAAATTCTGATACAGAAAGATCCAATCTTAATATTTTATTCATAACCCATTTGAATAAACCTTTCGAAAGATTCGTTAATTTTATCATATGCTTCTAAATACTGTTCATTCAAATCGGTTTGATTTTCACATACGTCTAGTGCATATCGAACGCTACTGTGTAACTTAACTTCACAGAAATTACATCTATCATCTACACATCTTTTTACCTCAACAACAACGATATAATATTTAATATTGCTCCCTTTATATTTTTCAGCTTGTAATATTATTGCATTAGTTACCTTTTCCTTCATAAACATTAAAAATTCAAGGAAGTATTCGAGGTTCTTCTCTACTGCATTTTTATATTAATATTTTCATATTAATAATACGATAGGTTGTCTCTAAAGTAAAAATCGTTTCATTGTAAAAGAATTTATTCTGAAAACTTTATAAATATTTTTAATTTCTCTTAAACCACATAACTTATACTACTTCTTTCTATAATCGCCTCATGAATTACGACATCGTAGCGATACACCAGCTTTAATATACCCTCATCGTATTCTTCTACCGCCAGTACATTTAACCACTGATTAACAGCATTTTTAAGTTCATCGTCACCCACCAATCGCTTACTGCTCGAAGGTGCTTTTTCAATTTTCCAAACAAATGGTAATCAGAACACATGGTAACACAGTTCGGACCATATGGTGGGTGATCGTAAATTTCCCATCCAAATGTTCTCAGTAAATCACGTGTCGGATCCGCAACATATGGACGTGCATTATCGTACAACAGGATGACGCCGTCGGTCAGCCTCCCACGTCGCCGAATTTTGTACGGCGCGCCGTAACTTACGTAGAGTTTCGCAGTAGGCTTCTGCATTTATAGTTGTTTCACGTGACATGAAAGTATGCCAAACTGATCCCAATAGACTGTGACCGTTAGTTTGCTTCCAAATGGCTTTGGCTTGACCTTTGTCGGTCTGGTTGGTGATTGAGGATGAGGCGATTCACCTGAATGCCGTTTTCTCTCTGGCGTGTAGTACAAAATCCATGTTCCATCGCCAATAACGATCGAATTAAGGAATTCATCACCTTTTTCTGTGTAGGGCATTAAAAATTGCAAAGCACATCCCATTTGAATTTTTTGTGACGTTCCTTTAAGACGTGCGGCACCCGACGTATACAACCTTTCAACCTTTCTGAAGCCTAAACGGCCTAAACAATACGACCGATAACGGCTCTTGCAACATCAGGAAAAAGAAGGAACAGGTCGAAAATCGTTGAGCGACGATCTTTTATGATTTCATCATCGACGCGTTTCAACAAGTCCTCGGTGATTCTCGAAGGCCTCCCCGAACGTTTTTCATCGTGCACATTAATTCTATTATTTCTAAATCTTTCACAACATTTTCGGAGGTTTCTTTAATTCATTACATTATCGTCGTACACAGAAGCCTATGAATTTCAGCCGACTTAACTTTTGATGGTTTAAAAAATGTATGATTCCACGTATTTCACAGTCGGCAGCAACATCGATTTTCCTATCCATTTCATAACGTATTAACTCACACGTAATCAAAGTATTAACTCTACAACGCGACAACTTACAGACAACTATGCAGTGTGTACAGTACTAGCGTGGCCATGAACGATATATGTTCGCCAACCTTAAGAAGAGAAATTTCCCAGCGGTTTTACTTTAGAGATATCCTTCGAATATTACGATTTTTGTGCATGATATTATTTTTTGTGCAAAATCATTTATTAGTTTTATCCTAATATAGTTAAACAGCTTTTATATTAAAATACAAAATATAATTAAAATATTTCCTTATATTGGAATCATACAAAGGTGATATTAATTTTTACAAGACATAAACATCGTTATACTCGGCGCCATGAAATAATTTTTTTTTTACTATTTAATTAATTTTCTAACTAATTTTTTTTTATTCCTCACGTGAGAGTAGTTTGATAGTAGTGTAGAAATCCTCATATTCAATAGCTATTTTTGTTGTTGGTTCATTATTTGATTTTTTGGCTGTTGAACGATTTCAGTGTGAATGTGTGCGATTGAATTTATACGGTGAAAGATTGGGTTTACTGAAAAATTCATAGTAAAACATGCGTTTCAGGTGCTGCTCAAAAATATGCATTAAAGAACCAACAAAGAAATTGGCTATTGAACCTGAGGGTCTCTTTTCACGGATTTATTCGAATACATTAAAGAACGGCTACTTTCAATGATGAATGTATGTTCACGTTAAATTTACATGTTGAAACAGTTGATTTACTGAAAAATTCATAGTAAAACATATGTTTTAACTGTAGACGGCATGATTAATTTTAAATTTATGATGATGATGTAGTTCATCATTACTTTCAGCGATATGGGTGTTATATCATTGATCATTATTTAATGTATACAGTGATCATTATTTACGGTTCAAACTTCAAAATCATTGTTGGTTTTTTTTTATCTAACAGTTACTCAGTTAAGGCTGTAAATTTATAATGATGTTCTGCATCAGTCAGTTATCATTACTTTCAGTAAAAGCGGGTGTTAGGGATTTTAAATTTTTTATAGTTGTGATAGCTAATTATTGACGGCTCATGTTATTTTATTTATATTATACATAAAAGGGGATTTCTCAGATGTATCTTTCATTAAATAAAAAAAAGGGCGTATCTCGAAAACGTTGCGTCTAGGGCAATTCTAACGCGATTTTGAAAGGCTTATGGTAAAGGCTTATAGACATTCATCCGGAACGATAGGTCATGGTCCTAGTCCCATGCGTCTAGGTCCAACCGTTCTCGAGATACTAGCGCGAGTGAAATTCGCATATGTGAATTCACCTCAAACCCACTTTTCACTATCAATTTTTTAATAAATCTTCTCCTTCATCTTGTAAATTTAAGAACAACTACGATAAGGTTCTGATGACTGATTAAGTGATGATGACCGATTGATGAATCGGTCATCATCACTTTCGGCGAAAATGGGGTGAACATCATTTTTCAATGATTCTTTTATTGTATATGTTCCTTCAGATTTGCGAGACTAAAATAATTTCATATAAAGCCGCAAAATATAGTAAATTTATCGATCAAACTGCTTCTACATCACAGTTCATAGTTTGTTATGAATGCATTTTATAGTATTAACACACTATACTTATAGACTGTGTATGACGTCAGGAGATTCCCTATAGTAGCTGTTAATCATTCATAATTAGTTTTTTTATATATATATAATTGTTTAGATAGATATTACAATAGCATTGTCTTTAATTTCTACTCAATGTAAATTACAGTTTTTCTACGCATGCGCAGTAACATAATAATCGATTATGTTACGAACAAATAAAAGATCTGTTCTAAATACTATTAATAATTAATAATACTATTATTAATACTATTAATAATTAATACTGGTATTTTTTTTTTTTAATTGAATTTTTACGGGCATCGACTGCTAAGGTCATTAGCCCTCGTCACATTCTTTAAAAGAAATTATTATCTCCATCAGGATCGTCATATGTAAGGGTGTAAAGGGCCCTTACATTTTATTTAAAAGCACAAACTACACAAAACATTTAAGACATAAAAGACAAGGACAATCACAAACACTTACGGGGTGTAAAGGGCCCCGATATTAAAATTTGAGATAAGGTTCTCAAAAGACCATGAAATTAAAATTAAAATTAAACTTATCAATACCATTTCTTTCTTTCTATATATATATATATATGAACTACCGCTTAAAGTATCTTTTACCACAGCTTTAAACTTTCATTTTATAGACTTTTAAGAAGTCCACTGGCGTGTAGAAATTCAACTATATTTTCTTCATTTCCATTATCCAGATTAGCACTAATATTATTTGTAAAACGGAACCTCTTTCTGAGGTCCTCATATATGGTACACTCTTCTATTAGATGCTTGATTGTGAGTGTTTTATTACAAACACCGCACATTGGTCTCACTTCGCCGGTTAACAAATATAAATTTGTTAATCGCGTGTGACCGATTCTAAGCCTGGTCACAGCTACTTGTTCACGGCGAGTCAACTTAAAGTCGCTTTTCCATTTATAAGGAGAAGTTTTTACTGAGTTTAATTTTGTATTTAAACTCCTCCATTCAGCGTTCCACTTGTTTCTTACTATGTTTGTTAGACAGTTTTTAACATCTGCCACTCTTACAGGAAATGCATCCAAATCATCGCAGACTGTTGCCTTTCTGGCAGCTTCGTCTGCGATTTCATTACCTGTAATACCAGCATGCCCCGGAGTCCATACAAATACGCATCGCTGTCCTCGTTGTTTTAGTACGTATAAAATGGACAGGATGTTTGCAATTAGGATATCCTTAATGTTCTTGTTCCGAATTGCGACAAATGCACTTAATGAATCGGAACATATTAGCACTCTCTCTTCGCAATAGTGTTCAGTGTAGCGAAGAGCCTGCTGAATTGCAGTGAGTTCTGCCGTGTAGACACTGGCCACATCTGGCAGTTTCCAAAATTGGGCTTCTTCATTTACATATATTGAGCATTCAACACCATGTTCGGTTTTAGAACAGTCAGTATAAAGTCTAATATGTTCTTCGTAGCTACTGACGGTTGCCAAAAATTCCTGCTGGATGATCACTGCTGGTTTCTTTTTTATTTCTCCTTCAGAGAGATCCAAGCTTGTATTTACCGCTGGCAAGAGCCATGGCAGTATTTCTCTAGTAGAAATTGCCAATGTATCTGGAATGGCAATTTCATATTTATTTCTTAATTCGTGGTACCTAATTCCGGCTGGTCTGGAATAGGTAGCACGACGTTCGTATAATGCAGCCATGGGATGATTCGTAAACAATTTATTATTTATATGAGCAGGGAAAGCCCATACATTTGCTGCATATCTTAACAAGAGAATCTCTCTTCTATAATGTAGTGGCATTATTCCGGCTTCAGACATCAGACTAGCCGCCGGACTTGTGCGGAAAGCGCCTGTTGCATATCTTATTCCGCTATTATGAACTACGTCTAACTTTTTTAAATGCGACTTTCTTGCGGATGAATATACGATACATCCGTAGTCTAGTTTAGATTGAACCAATGCTTTATACAATCTCAATAATGTCTCTTTGTCTGAGCCCCAATTTAAGTTCGATAAATATTTTATAATGTTTAGGGCTCTTTTGCATCTATCACTCAAGTCCTGTATATGTAATCCCCATGTAAGGGATTTATCCAATACCAATCCTAAATATCTTACATTAGCTTTATATTGTATTGGATTATCATCAATTGTCAACGCAGGACTTTGATGAGGAATTCTCTTCCTACAAAAGTGTACAAAGCACGTTTTTTCTGGTGAGAATTGGAATCCGTTATTCCTTGCAACTTCATTTAGAGCATTGATCGCTCGTTGCAATTTGTACCTCACCATAGCAGTCTTGTTGCTGGCATACACAATTGCCAAATCATCAACATAGACGCTTTTGCTGATTTCTGCTGGAATGGCTAATATCAATTTATTGATGGCAATGGTAAACAAGGTACCGCTCAACGGCGAACCTTGTGGTATGCCATTTTCCAAATTTCTTACAGATGAATATTCGCTACTGACTCGTACTTGGAAAGTACGGTCATTCATATAGTTGCTTAGTAAGACTGGCAGGTTGCCACGAATGCCCCATTCATGTATCTGGAGCATTATACCATGACGCCAGGTCATATCGAAAGCCTTCTGAAGATCAAAGAAGACTCCGACACAATGTTTCCTTTTAATGAAGCTGTTATATATAATGTCCTCTAAGCTGATCATTTGATCAGTGGTAGAATGGTATTGCCGAAAACCTGCTTGATACGGTGATATCAGGTTTTCTTTTTCCAAAACCCAGACGAGTCGATTATTAATCATTTTTTCCAATATTTTCCCCATAGCACACGTCAAAGAAATAGGACGGTAGCTATTGGGGTCTGTTAAATTTTTATTTTTCTTTGGTAATGGAACAACATGAGCTTTTTTCCACTGCTGCGGGTACGTTCCTTCCCGCCATATTTTATTATAAAGTTCTAATAATCTACGCTTTGCAGTGGTATTCAGCTGCCTCATATTATAGTGGATTTCATCCGGACCAGCAGCTGTGTTACCTGATTTTTCCAACGCTTTCGCGAATTCTTCCATTTTAAATGGTACATTATATGAGTAATTATACTCAGTTCTAAAATTTAGTAGACCTTCGAGTTCTTCTTTTTTGGTTCGAAAACCTTCCTCATAGTTGGCCGTTTTGCTGGCCTTTTCGAAGTGATTGGATAACAGCTCTGCAATTTCATATGGAGTGTCTTTTATTTCATCTTCATCTTGAAGGCTAGTTATGGGAGCAAAATCATTACGCCCACAAATCGCCTTCACTTTCCTCTAAACATCTGATGCAGTAGTAGTTTTGTCGATGAATGACACGTATTGCTTCCAGGATCGTTTTTTCGAATCTATCATAAGACGTTTTGCATACGCCCTGTATTTCTTAAAGGCAACAAGATTTTCTATACTAAGACGCTTCTTAAAGGCGTTATACGCCCTTTTCTTTCTTTTTATAGCTTCACTTATTTCATCGTTCCACCATGGAACGGGTTTCTTGGTAAGTTTCCCAGATGTTTTGGGAATATATCTCGATGCCGACTCAATTATTGCATTTGTTATGGCGTCGACATCGTCTCCGATAACTCCAGTTGTTTCTGGGAGTATCGTTCTAGCTGTGAAGCTCGTCCAGTCTGCCTTTTTAAATATCCATCTTTTAGGGATGGGATATATTGTTCTTGTAACATCAGTTACAATTTGCACCGGGAAATGATTGCTTCCATGCAGATCGTCTATGACATGGAAGCTGTACCTCGGTGCTATCGATCTGCTTATAAGTGCAAGATCTATAAAGGACGTCGATCCATCTTTGGCATTGGAAAAGGTTCCTGATCCGTCGTTTAAAATAATAAGTTCTGAATTCATCAGGAACCCTTCCAGTTCTCTTCCACGGGGATCTACTCGATCCGATCCCCAAAGAGAATTATGAGCGTTAAAGTCACCCACCAGTAAAACAGGTGGGGGAAGCTCGGAAATTAGTCTTGCTATGTCATCCTTATTCCAATCAAAATTCGGCAAGTATATGCTGCAAACAGTGATCTGAAGCGGACGCTTCATTCTAACGGCGACCGCTTGTAGGTTTGTGTTTAGAACAACCGCTTCGGTGGTAGCTCTAGTCGATGTTAATATAGCCACTCCACCTCTAACTCTTACATTTGGCGGTTGATCTCGCCGAAATATATCGAATCCTTTTAATTAAAAATTTTCATTTCAGCGGAAATGCGTTTCTTGCAGACATATACAAATCGGGTCTACATCATGTACCAAGCGTTGGAGCTCATGGATGTTTGAAAAACATCCATTGTTGTTCCACTGTACTATCGACTCGCTAATTTTTAATTAAATTATTGTCTCGGTTTTCCTTTCGGCCATCCTTTTTTCCTCTTCTTCTCCATCCTGCGAACAGCATCGTGTTCGCGGAGAAGGTCGTCGCCTGTAAGGCTTCCGGTCTCCGTATCGGAGACCACCGAAGCCGCCGACGACGACGGGCATGGATCGGCACCGGTTACAGGCGCCGATTGTGTGGCGGCAACTTGGCCCCCCTGACACGGGGGTCGCACCGGTCACCGCCTGTGAAGGGGGGGGGGGGAAATTCGTCCCCCCTGTGAAATTTTTTGTGGCCTCTGAGGCTTATAGGCCACTTCAGTTACAGGAGGCTTGGGAGCCTCCATAACAGTCTCTGTAGGTATCACTTTTTCCTTGTCATCAAGAATCTCACTGAGTCGGACTTGGCATTCTGCTTTGGCGTCCGTTTTCTTCAGAACAGGAGCAGCTTTCGGTGTTTTATCTTCGGGAGGAGGCTGTACTAATATCTTTGGCTTTATAGGATCTTTACTATTGAAAGGTTTCATTTTATTGTCTATAATTCTTTCAATCATATTAGCCAAGGTCGGAGCAAGTTTACTGATGAGTTGACCCTCATCGACAGCAACTGCAGCAGTGACAGGAGCGGCAGCCGCAGCCTGAGCGTAAGTTGTTGTTTCTCTAGGCTTACGGGCGTTAACTATCTTCTTTGCATCGAAGTAGCTGACCTTTTGCAGGGTTTTTACTTCCTGCACAGCTACTTCATCTTTGTAGACAGGACAATTCCTTGATCTACAAGAATGCGCTCCTTTGCAATTGATACATGTAGGAGGCTCTCCCTCATGCACCTCTTCACCGCACACGCATATTTGCGGTCTTTCGCATCTAAGAGCGGCGTGGCCAAAGCGTTGGCACTTGAAGCACCTCATTGGCTGTGGGACAAATGCCCGCACATCCAAACGGTGAATCCCTGCTCTTATCTTTTCCGGCAAAGTAGGCCGGTTGAAAGTGAGGACATGAGAAGCTGAGGGTAAGACCTCACCGTTCGTTCTCATGTTCAATCGACGGCACTCTATTACTCCTTGTGCTGCCAGTTCCTCTACAATCTCTTGCTCCGAACAATTTAAAAGATCCCGACAGACCACAACACCCCTTGAGGTGTTGAGCGTGCCGTGGGGATCAACACGTACAGCTAGTTCTCCAATTTTCTTCAGTCCTAGAATCTTCTGAGACTGTATATCATTAACAGTTTCTACATGAAGTCACGTGAAAGTTTTTCTTATTTCTTTAACAGGGCCTCCAGAACATTTGTTTATTTCTCGAGCGATGAGGAAAGGACTCACCTTCGAGAAATTACCTTCTTCCTTCGTGATAACCAAATACTTAGGTTTTGGGATGCTGCTCTTGAAAAAAGCTTTCTGCAAGCTTTTTCTAGCCTCAATCTCAATCCTTCTGGTTTCTGCACTCATTCGGCGTTTCGCCTCAGGCGAAACGGCCGGTTCTAAACGAGGGTGTTTGCGTGAACCCTCTGCCACGTTTAATTGTTCAGTTTCCATGAACAAATAATCCCTTCTGTAGTAAGGCTAGCCGCCGGGGTACACCCCCACTCCAGGGCTATCAACCCTGGAGGTCCGTTCCGGTACTCTGGTGGAACCGGCATATGTCTTGGCAGAGAGCGGATGCGCAGTCTCTGCACTGACTCCAGGCCCCTACACACCGAAGCTTTCAGGGCTCCCATGCTCCGAACATGGGCACCTTAACTACATGCTTGCCATCGCGGGGGGCATGTGGGCGACGAAAGGTCTCCGTTACACCTGCAAATAACTTTGACCGTGGCCGCCACATCGCCAGCTCTAAAGGCGGTATTAATCCATTTCCGTAATCGTTAAGAATTTCGTATCTGCAGGTGGCCGCAAAGTCCAGTCCTGTAATTCGGCCTATAAATGTAAATCGGCCGAAAAAAGCATATCCGAGAAAGAACACTCGGAACCCCGTTAGCCAGCTATATGTAGTATTACAGCTATATGTACTTGAGTACAGCTGTTGCCGCCCTGGACGTGGAACGTAGATGTTGTGTTCCGGACGTGGGGAATATCTACCTCAGGGCAATAATACTGGTATTTTCCCCGATTTCAAGCTAACTATTTTGCAATTATTATTACTGTTGTTATTTATTGTTTATAAATATTTAAGAAAAACTTTTATGATTTTTTGACAGGCAGTATGTTCAACCATGTAAATATGTTCTTTCTTTTTTCTCTTATTTTCTGGTGTTGCTTCTTGATACTTATTGTTTATAAACATTTAAGAAAAAACATGATTTTTTGACGGTCAGTATGTTCGATAATGAAAGCATGTTCTCAGCTAAGAGGAACGCATACACAGACAGATACACATACAAGTGCCTTTAGTAGGGTAGGACTTAAATGCAATTATAAGTAAAACTCAATTTTTTTTTTATATTGTCCATTGTCCTTATGACATATTGCATGTGAAATTTTTAAAGAAAGTTAATAAATAATTGAAAAAGAATTGATTGTAATGTCGCAAAAAAACTTTTTATCCTTATGAAGTAAACACATGTTTTTTGAGAAACTGGCGTTGGGCTAGATGAAAATACCAATTAATTAAATTCATCCATGATTAGGATGTTTTAAAAAATTACTTGTTGTTCAAACAAATTGAATCAAAGTGATTGTTTAATTAGCTAATGAAACACGTTAATATTCCATTTTTCATTTCATTTAATAATAATAATAATTAATATTAATAATTTTTCCAAGTTTAAATTGAATGATTTGTTCAAAAATAAACTTTAATCAAATCAATGTTGATAAAGTGTCAATTTAAAACGATGAAATTAAAATCATAAATCAAATTAATGAAATTGCTGTTTTTGAAAAGCCCGCCAAAACCTGCTTGACATGATAGTATAATCCATTGCACTATGTTTCGGTTCGGCTCGGCTCGGCTCGTGTGGCCAGGCGGAACGGGACAATTTTTCGTGCGTGCTGCCGGCGTTCATCGATTTATAAGACGTTGTCACGTCAAAAAAACAACTGGTTGGATTTCGAACCAGTTGTCCACGTGATGCGGCCGTTTGTCGCCTTAACCCGTTCGGCAAACCCGGCTTAGTGCGATGTATTGTGAAAATTATATTACATAAGTTGCATGTTATCTTTTACGTATAATGAATGTTAACAGCAATACTATATGATCATTACAACTATACATCTTATTAATATTAGATGTATTTTCATGTCGGTTCTAAGTACTCGGACCAAATAAGCAAAAAAAGAGTGTCCATTTAACAAAACGTTTTAAAAAAGTCATTACGGAAAAAATAAAACCTTCTGTTATTTCAACTAGATCTTATTTTATTTTTTTTTAATCACAACGCAATTATGTGATAATACTATAAATCTACATTTAATACATTATTTAAATATGTAAAATTTAATTTTGAACATCAGTACCCTTATATATGAATATAAAGATTTTTAGACTGATTAATTTCATTCAAATCTGATTGTGTAAAGATCATTAACTGTATATATAAAATTTATTTTTATTCGAAAACATTATTGGTTACAATGGATCGATGTTAAAATGTTTAAGAACAGTCTAATTAATATCAATTAGAATCTGTAAAAAATAAACTATTCGGTATTGATAATGTTATAACGTCTTCACAAAATTTATTTGTTTTTACATTACAAGTTATTTGTAACATAATTTGTTTTCTAGTGTCTTTTATTTCGACTTTTCTGTGTTTTTTAAAGATTATATTTCTATATTTATATTTATCCTTATCTACCGATTTTTATTTATTAATTTTTTTAAAAAACGTACCATTATATAAACCTTTTATTTTTATATAATTATACGATACGCTTTTTATTCAAGTAATAACTTGAATAAAAACGATTAAATTGCACATCTAAAAATTATTTACGTTTTTTTACTGTAATACTATTGTACGAAAGACATAACCTTTTACGACATCAATGATATACTCGTACTTGAAGTCTTTCATTCCAAGAATATTCATGTAAAGGAATTTGATTTAACGCTAATAAATCGAAAAATATAATACTATTATCGTTTTTGATTTTTATATACGACCAATTTAAAATTACTATTTTGTTTTATATGAAATAATAATTGATATTTTGACGAATAAACGTCAAGTGTATCTATATTGATTGTTTTCTTTGCAAATAATGAAATAATGGGGTTTGTATTATCATTCAATATATTGCGTGAATATTTTTTTATATTTTATATTACAATATATATGTAAAATTTTATCTAGCAGCGGTTCGTAATCTTTATCTTTTAACAGATTAATTAGAGATAAAAATCTATTTTCTCGATATATTTTAGTAATTTGCTTACAAATTCCAGTCAATAAATGCTTTATTACAACAGGCACCGCATCGTTTTCCATTTTGTATTTAATATAAAACATTACACTTTCAAGAACTAAACCTAATAAAATGTTTAAATATAAAGATGTCATAATTTTGTTTTTTTACATACAATTATGGTTTTGTTATTTAGACATTCTTCATATAGATATTCTAGAACTGTAAATTTCCTTATACAAATGCGGAGGTATGAATTTAATTGTTTGCAATCTTACATATAAAGAATAATTATTATTAAAAAAAAAATGTATTATTGGTTTTAAATTTTTATACAATTCAACTACCATTTCATATGTATAATCATTTTTGATTTGTATTAAAAAATAAACGACCTTCTTTTTAAAAGATTTCTTTTGTTTTTTAAATTTTCCTTTTTTATATATCAGTTCATAACCAATTTATTTGACGCTGCGTTTTTATATTGCGAATTACGTATAGTTAACTTGGACAATTTTTCCATATGTTCAATGTAATTTATATTAAAAGTTTTATTTTTACTTTTAAATATACAATCAATAACATTTACTGTTTCGTGTACTTTTAAAAAATAACAATGTAAGGTATTCAGATATATTATTTGTAGAATCATCATATTTTTCTAAAATATCTACGATCCGTAAACATGAGATCATTTTAATGTATAATTACTGCTATAGTAAATAAATTATAAAATCGTTTTTGAACCGTTGATGAAATTTGTAAATAATTTATTTTTTACATACAGTTGAAATACAATAAAATAGTACATTTTAAACGGTGAATTTATATTTTTAACAGCATCTTTAACGTCAACAATTTCAGTGTTAATGATTCTTTATTACCTTTTCGACTAACTACATATATAGTGTTTTGCTACTCGGAATTATAATTAGCTAAAGTTTCTGAATATCGTATCACTCATTTCATCAGCCGGATTTCCGGCCGGTCAGATAACTTAATATTTTCTACACATTTTTTACAAAAAATAAACAAACAGCATTAAATACAAGTTTATTTTTACTATTATCAAAAAATGATTCTTTAACCAAAACCGAAGTCGGAATCCCGACCGCGGCTTATTTTTATCAAACGGAACAGAGATAATAATTAGATTAGATTATTAATTTATTATATTTATGTTTATAAATAATATATCGTCTTTAAAAAAATTTTGTTCGTTAATTAAATTTTATTATTTCAATATATATGATCTTTTATCACATTAGAATTATTATAAATATCTAAGATTTTACGAATATATCCAAAAAGTTTAAACATTTATTATTTTCTATTCCCATTGTAAATTTTATGTATTTATCAATTTTAGTAAATTCATCTAATATTATATTTGATTAATAATTTTCTAAAAACTGCAAACATACCTCTGCCAAAATTCCCGACAACGGTTCACCAGTAGCCAAGCCAAATGGTTTTTTATAATACTAATTTTTGAAAGTAAAGTAACTGCATTCTCAAATACTTTTATCGTATTAATTAATTCGTTTGTGTAATGTTTATTTACTTCATTACCGTTATTCAAATGTTTTTTAATGATAGTTGAAGTTTTATTTAAGTCTATTAGAGCACATATTACAAATATCTATATGCATTTTGTGTTATTATTATGTTAATATTATGTAAATTATCCACGATAGTATAACCATTTTTTAAATTATAAGTGTTATTTAATTTAATTCTTTAATATAGTAACTAAAGATTTGCTTAAAAAATATGTAGTTAATTTGTAAAATCTATTAATGCTATTATCGATATAATAATTTTAAGTATTTTTGGTAAGGCCTTCATATATGTCGCGTTATTAATAATATTTTTTTTATTTTATCATCCAGGATAGCATATTTTTACTTAATACAGTTTTGATTTTATATATATTTGTATTTGTAGGATTTCTGATTTTAGAATGAGTTTAATCGATGTATGTTACGAAAAAATAAAAGATAATTTATTCTTGGTATTTTTGAAAATTTTAAAATAATTATAAATATGAATACGGGATTTTTCAACGCGTGAAAGTTATGTAAATATGGTGGAAAACTATTTAAAAAATGGTTTCATAATAAAGAAACAAAAGAATTAATGTTTATTAGTTCCTTGTACGAAGTAAAGGAGGTATTGTGATCGTGAAATTTTCGGTTTTCAGATTTCAACTGAAATATCCATTTTGATCATGCCTGAATTCATTTTGACTAGTTTCGGCGTGACGTCTATACGTACGTATGTATCTCGCATAAGTCAAAAACGATTAGCCGATCTAGTTGTGTACCTCTCCGTTTGATTGAAATCGACTGGATCAAAAATGTCCAAAAAAGCCCAAAATCCTAAAATTTTAAATTTTAAATGTTTGTTAACTTCCGTAATTAAGCCCTAATTGAGAGCTTTTCAACGAAATGTCATTAGTGGTACTTATTTTCATTGGTTCCAGAGTTATAGCCAAATAAAATTTTAATTAATAAAATATTTGGTTTTACAAGGGGAAAGCAAATCGGCTCGAATCAGACTTTATTTCCGGCTTTTTTTTTTTAATTTAAATATATTGATTTATTCATAATTATTAACCTCTGATTGTAAAAACATTTTTACAATAAATAATATTTCCATAATAGCAATAAAAAGAAAAATATGGCAAAAAAATCAAAAGTTATTAGTGAAATAAAATTTTATGTACTTTTAAAATGTGTATATATAATTTAATAGACGTATAAGGAATAACTTTTGACCCACTCGTCCTATATCCAATATACCCGGTTATAAATCCATCCCAAAAACTTCCCTACCCTCTGACCCCCCTCCAAAATTGTTGATCCAATTTTTGGATCGATACATTTTACTGTAAGAGCCCGGATAGGTTGGAACTCTGTTTCAATTGTGGAGGTCGAGGCCATAAGATTGTACACTGCCAAGAGCCGAAGCGGTGTCTTGATTGCGGTAGCAAAGATCACAGGACTGGGGTATGGCTATGTAAGAAAGATTAGCATGTATAAGACATTATTTGCAAATGTAAACAGGAGTCATCTTGCTCATGATTTGGTCGCATGAGTGGTAGCTGAGAAATAGATAGACCTTCTTGCAGTTGCTGAGCCTAACAGATACGAAGCCGCTAAATCTAGTTGGATAACTGATACGGAGGGCGATGTTGCCATAATGGTTGCTAGTAGCAGTATTCACTGGAGGCTCAGGTTCAGGGGTAGGGGTGTTGTTGCTCTGGAGAACGAGTCTGTCATGATAGTGGGGGTGAACGTGTCACCAAATATAGACTTAGCTGAATTCACTCGCTTTATTGACATCTTGCAGGGTGTAATAATTAATTTGCCGAAGAAATTGGTCGTGCTGGGAGACTTCAATAGTAAAATGGCGAATGCTGGTAGTAGCTACACGAATAGGAGAGGACAAATTCTGGCAGATCTGCTGGAAATAACTGGGTGTCGCTGTGTTAACGATAGCACCCCTACCTACGTCGCCAGAGGCCACCAGTCGGTCTTAGATCTGACCATCCTGGTTAACAGATGGAGAGGAGAACAATACAATTGGATGGTCCTCCTTGATGAGATTGCCAGTGATCATCGTGCAACGAGACTAGACCTGATAGACGCAAATCTCGAGCGAGTGGAGTATCCCCGTCCACTGAATTTCACAGCCGATCAAATAGAAGTAATAGTTAATAGGACAGATGATAGGTTAAGGGACAGGCAGCAACAGACCTCTGAAGCTTTATCGAATATAGTTATGCAAGAGATAGACAGGATAGCAAATAATACTGCAAGGAGACGAAATGTATATTGATGGACAGCCGAGATTGGTAAATTGAGACAAGAACTCCAGTCCTTAAGGAGAAGAAAACAGAGATTACTTAGAAACTGTAGAGAGGAATATCAGCATGCAGCAAGAATGCATACTGAAACCAGAAGGGCCCTGAATAAAGCGATTAAAAAGAAGAAAAGAGAATGTTGGAGCAATCTCTGTAAAGAGCTAGACACTGACCCATGGGGTCAAGCTTATCGCATAGTGATGAAGAGATTCGGAAGACTGACTGTGCTGGACAGGGTAAACGCAGAGATACAGGTGGCGAATTTGTTCCCCAGAACGATGGCTGAAGACAGTGGACCCGCACCCTGTGGGGGCAGGAGGTTTACCATCGACGAATTACAACTGGCAGCCAAAAGTCTGGCATTAAAGAAAAGCCCCGGGCCGGATAGGATCCCCGCAGCGGTAATAAAGGGTTTGATCAGGAAGACTCCCTGGGAGTTATTAGAGATCGCTAGCTATGGTTTAGAGAGGAAGTTTTTGCCTGGATGTTGGAAGGAGGCCGGAGTGGTCTTCCTTCCTAAAGGTGCACCTACGGCTGAGGACGCCACTTTATAGGCCGTTGAGTCTGCTAAATACAATGGCTAAACTTGTAGAGAAGATGCTAGCGAGCAGAATTATACAGGAATTAGACAAGGGAGTCGGGATCAGTGCAAACCAATATGGTTTTTGGCGAGGGCGGTCCACGGTGCAGGTCATCGGTAGAATTTTGAACTGGGCCAACGAGGTCAAAAGAGGAACTTGGCGTACTAGACGCATACCATTGATAATTTCACTTGATATAAGGAATGCCTTCGGATCAGTTAGCTGGAGACATATAAATAGTGCGATGACCTCAAAGGGGCTGAGCCCCTATTTACGTAGACAAATTGAGATTATCTCTCCGATAGAAAATGTAGCATCGAGGCCCAGGAGGGGAGGATACATTTCGAGATGCACTGTGGGGTGCCGCAAGGATCAGTCCTGGGGCCGCTGCTATGGTTGCTTCTCATAGACAACCTCCTGCTTAAAAGTTTCCCTGATGGAGTGGAAGTTCTGGCTTATGCGGACGATCTCGCAGTCCATGTGGAGGGCAGAACGGTTGATCAGGTACAACAAAGAGCGAACGCGGCCACCCGCATTATATATGAGTGGATGGACTCTAGGGGTCTGAGTTTGTCATATGAAAAGTGTCGGTGTATTGCTATTACAGGCAGAAGGGTACTAGACCCCATTGCTGTATTTATCAACGGTAATGTCATTGAGGAGGTTCACAGTCTGAAGTATTTGGGTGTCACCCTCCAGAGGAATGGTAAATACACTGAACACATAGATAACATCTGTAAGAGGGCCGAAAATATGGTGAGGAGTCTCAACATCATAATGTCAACGCAGAACGCCCCTACGGCATCCAAGCGCAGACTGTTAGCATCAACAATAATATCTTCACTCATGTATGCGGTACCTGTATGGCATCAGGCGATAGACATTGGTCGTAACAAGGAGAAACTTGTCAGAATACTCAGGAGGATACTAATTGGCGTGGTGGCCGCTTATAGGTCGGTGTCCTACAAAGCACTCTGTGTGCTTGCGGGGGTGCCACCGATCGATCTCATCGCGAAATACAGGGATGAGAGGTCTAAGGGAAAAATAGAACAAGAGGCCAAAGAGAAAATTAATACTTTGTGGCAATAAAAATGGACCGATGATGGTGGGGGTCGATGGACGAGACGGCTCATCCCTGAGATTACACCGTGGGTAAGAAGAGGATACGGTGAAATGGACCATTACTTGACACAATTTTTCAGTGGACACGGTGTATTTAATTATTATTTAAATAAAATAGGCAGAAGGGAAGAAACAACCTGTATGTATTGTGACCAACTTGACGATGCGGAGCACACCTTTTTCATGTGTGACAGGTGGGCCGTCTTGAGATTTAATCAGAACATCAATGGATTAACACCTAACAATATATTGCAATTTATGACTAGCAGTGAATGTAACTGGAATACAGTAGCAGGGTATGTTAGGCAGATTCTAACTCAGAAATATGTTGATGAAAGAAGCCAAGGATATTAGTATAGACTAGGGTAGGGAGGACAGCCTCAGCGGGGAGGGCCGACATGCCGAGGTGTGTCGGTTCCAATGAGCCGCTGGAGACTCCAGGGGCTCTAAGTTAGGAATATTGGAAAAGGAAGATCAGTGAAAAGACCCGACACCGCGCCACGACAAACCAAGTATGGCGTGGTGTCAGAAATGGGCAAATTTAAATAAGGAACTCTCAAAAGAGCTGAACCGGTGGGCCGACCTGCCATGCCGGACATACAGCCGGTAGGTGGGGAGGCCCATTAGAGTCAAAAGACACTCCCCTGGGTGGCGTTATACCAACAAGTCGGTCCGGCCCAGGGGAGTTGAGAGGAAAAAAAAGGAAAAAAAAGATGTATAAGGAAGTTATGTAGTGTCCACAGCAAACTTTTTTAAAAATGATAAGATAAGCATGCACGCATGTAATGAGTTGAATATAAAGTGGAGCTATGCTTCCAAATTTTTGTAAAAGTTGATAAAATAAATAAACCTCACCCTCTGGAGATGTTGACCCCAAAAGTTTACCACCAAATTGCCTCATACACACGAGTCTATGTAAAAATTTCATCAAAATTAGTTTACCCAGTCAAACGTTATTAACCTTCAAACACGCCAAAGCACGTACGTACGGTCATTACTTCTCACTTTTTTTTGTTTGTTGCGGTCCCTGGGTTATGAAACGTCGAGAAATACAAAAAAAAACTCGTACCTCATTTTTTGACTGATTTCCATACTCTCCTTCTTGCAGCAGCTCTACACCTATGTTGCCAGGAAAGTAAGAATTTTAAATATCCTCAGATCGGTTAAATAGATGAAGTAATGTTTAGTTTTTTGGTTATAACAGAATATAATAGAGGCAAAGTATTATATCCAAAAAAATTACAGTGAAATTGTAAACCGTATGGTAAGAATCTCACAGATATAATTTCTTCCCCTCAAAAAACAAAAATTTCTGTAATATAAATAAATCTGGTTTTAACAAAATGATACTGATTTCATATATATGTAACACATATCACATTTACAGAAATAATACAATTCTTATGGTTATTCGTTGTTTAATAAATGAAATCTGGCCGGTAAGAAATTTGCAACAAAATTTTCTATTTTTTACTTATTATATGGATAGCTTAAATATTATTTACTATCTATTATTGTATTCTATTGCCTATTACTTATATTTAACATGTATTTTCTTTAAACGAAATTCCAAATTAATAACAGATTTTGTTAATAGAAATGTAGTGTCTTACCTTTTTTGATAGCAGTATCTTTTTTTAAAAATAGTTTTATTTATATTACAGAGATTTTTGGTTTTTTGAGCGGAAGAAATGATATCTGCCAGACTCTTACCGTACGATTTACAATTTCATTGTAATTTTTTTTATATAAATATACATTTAATCATAACAAATGTGAATAATCAAAATTTATTCTCTTTATCTCGTATTTTTTTAAGTTCTGTTAACCCCAACGTTTTATTTAAGCAGTTTGTGTTACAAGCAATAAAATAAGATTACTAATGAACAGCCTTTAAATTTTACGTTGTATGACTGTCTTCTTGTACCTATTATAATGTACTGACCATCGGACAAGTTGTCCTATTGTATATTTCATTTTATTCTTGAGCACAGGAAGACAAACTTATTAATTATGAAAGATTCTATTTTTACCACGGAACAATGTACAAATGAATAATAGAGACGGTAGAACTAAAGGAAAACGTCTATTTTCCGTTCCTCTGAATGGAATATCGCGGAATGAATTTCTCTTATTCAGAGTAACATTAGCCGTTGAATACCTTTCGGTGAAAAGTTACACTCCATTTTTTATTTCACTGTACTTTATATAATGCTCTATTTTAGTAGTCTAAATTTTATATAATTCCTTTTTGGAAATGTAGAATGTTTGTCTTTAGCGTCAGATATGAGTAAAAATAGAAAATTAATTTTCTGTTTTGTTTTGAGTTTGTTTTTTTTACGGTCTTTTATGAATCCCGACCGTAGTGAATATTCTATTGTTTATTCATTTATTCAGGCCTGATAACGAATAGCAAATTAACGCCAACCAAAATAAGGAATCCCATTGTATCAAATGCTAGTCATTAATGGTTGGCATCGGGTATATTGAACACATTCATCCAACTGTTTATATTGTTTCTGCACCAATCGGGCGGTTGTCGTTCGCTAGAAAGTATTGACAATATATCATAAGTGGTACTTATTTTCACTGGTTTCAGAGTTACAGACAAATGAAATTTTAAATAATGTAATATTTGAATTTATAACGGGAAGGCACATCGGTTCGAATCAGATTTCATCTCCTTTTTTATTTTTTTAACTTTTAACATTTTTAACAAAAATGTATAGATTTATTAATAATAATTAACCCGTGATTGTAAAAAAGTTTTACAATAAATAATTATTCAATAATAACAATAATAAAAATGAAACGGAAAAAGATTATTGGTGAAATAAAATTTTTAGTACTTTTTAAAATGTGTAAATGTAATTTAATAGGTATTACGTATGTGTAAATGTAATACATTTGATGAAACATCTAATTATGTAATATTGATTGAAAATTATAATTTCGAATCGTATAATTTTTGTTTTTTTAGCAAATTTTTGTAAAAATTGTATATTTATTTTTTTTAAATCATTTTATTTAATCATTTGATAGAAAAATAAAATAAATTTTTCAATTTTTCAATTTAAAGTGAATGTTGACAATTTTTTCACTTTTGCGTAACATATTTCTTACAACTGTTGTTACGTAATATTCTATTCCAGATCAGCATTATTAGTATATTCGTGAGTTGTTGATTAACAAAGGTTTTAGATTCTGATGTGTCGAATAAATAATAGTTAATAACAATTAAACTATTCCGTATAGTGAACTCGTGTATACTGGTTAAAAATGTTAATTTCTACCTTACGGTATATTAGTTTTTATTATTGGATTATTTCGTGAATAATCCAAAATGAAAAAGAAACAATCATACAGGAAAAAGAAAGGTAACATGAAGAAATATATCTAAAAAAAAAGACAAGAAGATGAATAATATAAAGAGGAAGAAACTGTTAAGACCAAAGAAAGATTAAAAAGATTAAGAAAAGATGATAAATTTAAAGAGAGAAAATTTAAAAACTAGAGAACGTTACACGAATTTAAATCAGAAGAATTATATCAAACTAAATATCGATTAAATAATTGGCAACAAAAAACAAATAAACGAAATGACGACTCCGACTTAGGGAGATTATTGTCCGACAATATCAGAGGAGTAATGAATTAAAAGATAAGTGTTTTTTGCAATTCATTAAAGATCGGGCATGTATGTCTCAGTGTATATGTTGTTCTTATGAGAGTCTATTTTTAACTCACTCTGTAGTTAACTTTAATGTAGATAAAATTAAACAGAAATTATATTAGAAAATCTAAAATTAATACGATTCCCAGTTATAATTTTCAATTAATATTAAATAATCAGATGTTTCACCAAATCTATTAAATATACGCATATTAATAATGCCTATTAAATTATATATACACATTTTTAAAAGTACTTAAAATTTTATTTCAGTAATAACTTCTAATTTTTTTCATGTTTTTTTTTTTTTATTGTTATTATTGAATTATTATTTATCTAACATTTTTTACAATCAGAGGTTAATAATTATTAATAAATCAATATATTTAAATTAAAAAAAGAGATGAAGTCTGATTCGAATCGATATGCCTTCCCCTTGTAAGATCCAAATATTTAATTAATTAAAATTTTATTTGGCTACCAATCTGGAACCAGTGAAAATAATTACCACTTATGATAGATATATCGTTGAAAAACTCTCAATGGGGACTTATTACTGCAGTTAAGAAAAAATCCAAAATCTATATTTTTTTTGGATTTTGGACTTTTTTGGAAAGTTTTAGTTCAGTCGATTGCAATCAAAAGGGGAGGTGCACAACTAGATGTTTCAGCAGTCCAAAATCCAAAATTTCAACATACTACGGCTAATCGTTTCTGAGTTATGTGAGATACACAAGATTCCTTTACTTCGTGCTAGGAAGTAAGAATTGAAAATTAGTAAACACGTTCTTTATGTGGTATAAGTGCAAACTATGAAAAGTTTTTTGAAATTTCGAATTTAAAGTGTTAAAATTGAGTAAAAATGAAATTTCCTATTTTTGAATTTCTCGATAACAGATGAACATATCAACTTGATCATGTGCCGTGTGGACGGATAACTTCAATATTCCTTTAAATATACAAATAAAATAACTGTTTTTCTGTCGGCGTACTACCTCCATTATTCATGATAATATGTAGCTCCTGTTTTTTATAACCAATCGATGATTACACGAATCAATCATAGAATACTGCCTATTCAGCTCCATTTTTAAAAAGCGCAACATGTCGCGTTCATTGTTCCTGCCTCGTACATTTTTTCTATCTTTATTTTCTTATTTACTGAAAATAAAATACAATGAATTCATTTTTTATTTTTGTTATAATATCATCATTCTATTTATCATTATCTATTTTTTTAATTCCATTAATTGATCTAATTGAAACAAAAATAATTATTTTTATCTCTATTTATGAATATATTCCCTAAAATACATAATGTCATTTAATATAAATTAAATTTATTTAGCTATTTTAATAAATTTTATTTATTATTCTGGTCTTATTTCAAAAGCGGACGCTTTTCCTAAATTGCATTTATGATAGTAAACAATAATTCTTATTTATTTTCTGAGTTTAGCGTACACCAATCGGGTTTCTTTTCGCTGATGATTTTAAAATCTCCATTTTGGTAGTACACGCTCCATATATTGGATGTTGAATGTAACCGAATGATTAACAATTTATAGTTAGGTATAATTTTGCCAACAATCAGAAATTATTTCGTCACAATTCTAATACACTTTTTATAACACATAATAATATGTCTTTCGTTCGATCGGGGACCAAATATACGAAACATTCTACAAATTTTCGCAGTCACCCACTGCTGAGGTTAAACGCTCATCATTTTGTATTTTCGCTTTGAAAAAAGGGATTCGTCTATTTCCACGTTCATATCATTCTCGTCTATTACGATCGGATTACGGAGTAACATTCCCGCACACAGTTCCCTTACTCTTCAATCAGTTCAAATTCTCATAAAAAAACTTAAAACTGTTCCAAGCTTACACGAAATAAA
Source organism: Lycorma delicatula (assembly GCF_047948215.1). Taxonomy (NCBI): domain Eukaryota; kingdom Metazoa; phylum Arthropoda; class Insecta; order Hemiptera; family Fulgoridae; genus Lycorma; species Lycorma delicatula. Next base: position 137,067,531 of record NC_134455.1, read on the forward strand.
CAACTTCCAATTTCAGTTTGTTGGATTTCAGCCACGTAAAATGAGCATAATTATGAGAACTCTTCTTTGCAAAATACGAAAAATATAGGATTATTTAAAATCCTTTTGTTTTGTAGAAAACGAACAGCATGGTTTTTTACCTGGCACCTCACGAGCTAAGTCAATCAATTCCATATCGGATGAAAATACAGAACCGGGACAACAGAGCAGATACTACCAGTACGTAATTAAAATAACACAAGCCTGCTGGGCTGGATGGACATTCAACATTTAAAGGGTTTTGTGCCCAAGACGAAGTTTATGCTTCTCAAGGGTGCAGACAAATTATCGTACAGGCGTAACCCCCGTATTAAATATAAAGGCTGTGTAATTAGACGAATTCTAGTTCATAATTACCTAGGTGTTTTGTTGATGAAAAATAGCTTTTTAGCAATCACATTAGGCAAGTAGCAGCGGATGCTGTCTCAGTGATGCACAAACTTAAGAGGATTGCTCGGAAAGACTATGGGTTGTCGGACTGTCAAATGTACGTGATGTACCGAGATGTCTTCGAAAGCATGGCCTCTTACGCGGCGCCGTTTGAGCGCATAGATTGGATATGAATAGAAAACTTCTTCAAAATTTAAGGAGTGCCTAGCATAGAGCCTTAATTTTATGCACTGCTGTTTTTAAAACAACCTCCTACGAGGCTACCACCGTATTGAGAAAGGTTTCCCAATCGATTTAGTGGTGAATGTTCGGGCAGCCATGTGGAAATTGCGAAGAGGCCAGGAGGCCTAGATATTTGGGATGCGGTTTCGGGCCGGGCCAGTACCGGAGCGGAACGGCGATCACTCGCACCGGATCTAAATTTCGTTCAATTGCCCATCTCTCGTCTGCGAAAGAGGCTACAGAACCTCGCGATGGAAGCATGTCAGCTGGAATGAGACACCACAACTAAGGGAAGATCCTTGTATAATTTATACAGGATTTGGGAGGGATGGTATGCCTCGAGCTCATTGTAAAGGGCAAAGGGTGCCCGGGTGCTCACCAACCACGCTAATGAACCAATATCTTTTTCGGTTCCACCTGGCAGCTGATGAGCTATGCGTCTGCGGGGAGATCCAGTCAAATGAACACCTGATGTTTGACTGTCCTGCCCTTGGGAGGTGGAGCAGAGATCGGGCAACCCTGAAACTTAGAGGTCAAGGGGAAAATTGGCCACTCACAAGCGGCGAGTCAATGTGGCGAGAACCGCATTGTCAGACCGTGTGGAAGTTCCTAGATGCGGTTCCTTTGCTCAACCGGCATCCGTAGTTTGCTTAAGGGAATCGGATGTCACAGAAGAAAAATTGATAAACCCGATAGAAAATTGGGTGTTCATTGCAGAAGAAGATAATACATTTGAAAATTCAATTGAGATAAATAATGAGGCGAGAGTTGAAGACCGTTGTTCGTACACAAAGCTGGATGTTAGTAAATTGTACCTCTTAAGACATTTTTCAACGATCATTACTTTTGTTTTTATAATAATATCCTAAACCAAAGAAATATATCCCACCCTACTAAAGGGCATTTGTATCTTTGCTTGTCTGTCTCTCTCTCTCTCTCTCTGCGCGCGCGCGCGCGCGCGCGCGCGCGTGTGTGTGTGTGTGTGTGTGCTAACACTCTTAGCTTAGCACCAAAATGTACTGATTAATAGCGGAAAATCCCGATTCCGGGGTTACATGTCTCCTGGTGGTCAGATATGTACTTGTTTTATTAATAAAAGAAAGGGATTATTAGTTAATATTTAGCAGAAAAATAGGATTCTTATTTGGCGGGAGGGAGTCGTTGGCGTGCACCCGGACGGCGCACATGTGGTCCGCTCTGCAGCAGTCTAGCTGCTGCAAAGCGGAATGGTAAATTTCAACAAGACTTAATTATCAAAACGCCGCTATAAAACGAGTATTTCTACAATTTTGTAGAATAATGTGAAATCAGTAACAGCTTAAATGGTTTTAGGCAAACCTACTCGAAAGCATAATGTCAGCTTATAAATAACTAAAACCGACTCAGATCATTCAACACAACCCAATCTTATATAAAACTGGATAAGATTAAAAGCGTTATCTCTATCTCAAGAAAGATATACCTTCCGATTAACGATATTTAATGAACGGGCAATCCCTCCCCCAGAATTAATTTTCTTACGCTCGAAAATGTTAAAAATAAATTTTTATTTAATTTAAAATTCTAAAAAGTTATTTGATATCCGTCTCTAACGTTGTTCAGTAATAAATTGGGATTCCTGACTATTTAATTTCTGTTTCTTATGTACATCTTTGGAAACTTTTGAATGTAATGAACTAATTTTTTTATCGTTCTCTAAGAAATATACGACTACTGTCTATTTCCACGGACGTTTATATTTATAATCGATCAAACAGTCCTTTATTCTAGTTTCGAATTTCAATTTTATTTTAGTCTCTCCTGCATATTCTAACATTCAGTTATTTTAACAAATAGGTTTACATAATGAATGCTATTTCGACGGGTTTTGTTTTAAGTTTAGCGATTCCCAAGCGGATTTCATTTCTAGTCCAGTAGCGATCTTCCACACGCCGTTCGATTTTGTTGATTGGCGAGGGATCCTTTTAAAGAATAAGACGGTTTGTTCTTAATCGATCTTTGAGTCGACGGAAGAATTGCAATTCATTACGATACGTATTTTAACCGATAAATGGAAAATCTTTGACCGGTAATGCGCTTGCACCCGTCTCTATAAAATATATCGTTTCTGTTAATGGATCGTTTTAGGTTTTAACTAGCTGTAGGGCGTGTCTACGGCACGTCTCCGCGGCTAGACCACCCCGGGCGGGTTGCCTTGGCGGGCGGCGTCTTGGAATGGGATTATTAGGTGTCCAAAATTGACTACCTCTTGTGTAAATATATATTTTTTTTTTAATAATGAAAATTGATATAACCAAAGTTAAATTAGAAATTTTACTCTAGAAATTGATACTAACGAATTGGGATTTTCCGCCAGTGTTCGGTACATTCCGGTGCTTACTTTTTGGTTATAGTTCATTATTTTAACAAAAAAATTTCATAAATAAAAATAAAAAAAAGGAAAAAAATTTTTAAAACACCATTCTTAAATTAAAGAGTTGCCTAAAGAGTGGGGTGCGATCGCACTCTACTCTTTAGGCCATTCATCACGCATACGAAAAAACTGGCAAAAACATCAAATTTTTAATTTGAAGCTATGACTTTCACATAATCTTACATATCACCATCAAAGCTTGTCAACAAATCCATTCTGATATCCCGTCCTAAAATTATTTTTTACCTTTTAGTGCGTTTAATTTAAGAGTGGTTTTTAAAAAGTTTTTTTTATACTCGTATATTTTTTAAATATATAAATTTGCACTCTTGCACCCGTATCGGTAAAAGATGTAATTTCTCTTAATTAACCGTTTTATCATTTAATAGCACCTTATTTTTAATAGATCTTTCTTTTCTCAACTAATTATATAAATAATATACTATTATTAATATTATTAGTTATTTTATACTAATTATATAAATAATACATTAATACCGAAGTTTTCAAGGTTCTCATCGAATTTCGGTCATTATTTTCATGATGAAGACGATATCGACTGAAGAAACCTGAAGCTTACGTTAAATAATTTTTAAAACTTTAAAATAAAGATAAATTTAATTCGAAAAGCGAACGACATTAAGAAAGAAAGAAATTCCCTGATATATCTAAATAGGAATGGAATGCAAAGTTAGCGGGAGTTCATAGATTCTCCTTTCGGATCGCAGAACCTGGACAGAGTCTCTTGCTGCTGGATGATTCAATCGGGCGTGTTTTTAAAAGGTTTATTTTAAGTGACGGGTCTAATTTTTCAAGTTTTGTCTTATTTAATATTTAGTATTTTTAAGGACGGATTTAATTGCATTCCAAGCCGTTGTTAAACCAGCGTTATCGAACCCATTTTATGGGCCGACCGCGGAAGGCTAGGCTTAGGCAACCTGTCCTCCCGACGTAATTCCCCTTCAGACCGTCCACTGAAATCCTTTCGGTGCTAACGCTTCATAGGCTAGCAGGAATACGCCACAACGGGGCACTAACTATATGGAGGGAGCAATGCGCCCCCTTTTCCGGAGGAGTCGCAATTGCTGATTTATGTTAATTTATATGTAAATTTTAAAGGAAGGGTTGTGTAGAAGCTCTTCATCCACTTCTGTTATGGCTGCCTTTCAGGACGCATCTCTGCTGGGCTCTTTTCCGGACTCCAGTCCGTGATGTTGGGACGAGTTGGTCTTCCTTCTACAATAAAGCCACCACAATAAACAAATGGTTTTTTCACTGCGGCCACGCGGTCCCCCCAACCCCTTCCCGGACACACGTGTGTCTGGAGATTAATATTATGTAGAGTAAAGAACTACTGTTTGCTTCTGAAAAGGCAATCGCCGCCCCAAAACCGCGATCGCGAATAGGTACCACCAAATTGTAAGTTTCCTATTCCCTTTCCTTTCAAGAAAGAAGACTGAAGGAACGAGCCCAGCAGCCATCAGCCCAGCAGTCACCTGAAGCCCAGCAGCCACCTGCCCAGCAGCCACTGACAGCATGGAAGAAAGAAGAAACCTGCACTTTCCCCCGTTCAACCCTTCGGGGCCTCGGGAATACTAAGGTTAATGGTATGTAACTTCGGTTACTACCAATTCTCGGAAAGTGCAGGCCAAAGAAGAATGAAGAGGTCCCTCTACATTTATGTATGCTTTATCCTACTATTTTGTTCCAAAACTTTTTAGTTTTACAAAAATCAAAAAACTATAGGTCTATTAATTGCATATCTTTTAACTGATTTTTAAAAAATCATATTTTATTAAAAGTTTAATCAAAATATTACAATAAACTCTCATCATAATTTACCCCCACCACTAAAAAAAGAAATCTTAGGTAACCTTTTATTGGCTGTACGTTTTTCAGTGGGATTTTTTTCTAGTTTATTCCATTTAACGTAGTAAATGTAGAAAAATCAAAAAGGTTTCTTGGAAGGTGATTTTGGTGGATTTTTTGTCTTCAGTCATGTGACTGGTTTGATGCAGCTCTCCAAGATTCCCTATCTAGTGCCAGTTGTTTCATATTGGTATACCTCCTACATCTTACATCTCTAAAAGTTTATTTTACAAATTCCAAACGTTGCTTGCCTGCACAGTTTTTCCCTTCTACCTGTCCCTCCAATATCAAAGCGATTATTCCAGGATGCCTTAATACGTGGCCTATAAATCTTTCTCTTCTTTTAATTATAATTTTCATAAGTCTTCTTTCTTCATCGATTTGTCGCAATACGTCTTCATTTGTCACTTTATCCACCCGTCTGATTTTTAACACTCTTCTACGCCATCATATTTCAAAAGCTTCTAATTTTTTTTTCTTAGAAACTCCGACCAAGTTTCACTTTCATATAAAGCTACGCTCCACATATACTTTCAAAAATATTTTCCTGACGTTTAAATTAATTTTTAATATAAGAAAATTATATTTCTGACTGAAAGAACGTTTCGCCTGTGCTATTCGACATTTTATATCGCTCCTTTTTTCACTGTTATTCAAATCTAAACTCTTCTTTTACATCAATAACTGCTATTTCTATGTAAATATTAAAAAGTAACGAGGATAGCAAACATCCTTGTCGGATTCCCTTTTTTTACGGTTTCTTTCTTATGCTCTTCGATTATTACTGTTGCATTTTGGTCCTGTAAATTTTATCTCTATAATTGAACCCTACATTTTTTAAAATGCTGAACATTTTATTCCAGTCTACGTTATGAAATGTCTTTTCTAAGTTTATAAATACCATGTATGTCGTTTTGTTTTTTTTTAATCTTCCTTCTACTATTAATCTGAGGCCTAAAATTGCTTCCCTTGTCCCTATACTTTTTCTGAAACCAAATTGGTCTTCTCCTAACACTTCTTCTACTCTCCTCTCAATTCTTCTATACAGAATTCTAATTAAGATTGTTGATGCATGAGTAGTTAAGCCAATTGTTTATTTTTTTTATTGTGATCGCGAAAAATTTCAGTTTTCAGATTTCAACGGAAATATCCATTTTGACCATCCTTGAATCCATTTTCACTAGTTTCGGTGTGACGTCTGTACGTATGTGTGTGTATGTATCTCGAATAATTCATAAACGATTAGCCGTAGGATGTTGAAATTTTAAATTTAGGACTGTTGTCACATCTAACTGTGTGACAAAACCTACCTTTTTGATTGAAATCGATTGGACCAAAAGTGTCCAAAATCCCCAAAGCAATTGATTTTTTGACGTTTCTTAACTGCAGTAATAAGCCCTCACTTAGAGCTTTCCAACGATTATCATAAGTGGTACATATCTTCATCTGTTGCAGAGTTGTAGTATTAAAAAAAATTGTGTAAAATTTGTAAATTTAGTAGGCGTACAAAGAAGACATATGCTGTCCGCATCAGATTTTTTAGATTCAGTTTCTAGTTAATGTATTTATTACAAAAATGAAAGTAAAGTTTTTATGTCCGCTTCAGAAATTAATTAATTTATAACCGCATTATATTTTTCGCGTGTTAATATTTCGAGTCGCCGACTAAAGAATGTTTTGAAAGAGATAGCTTTTGTGTATGATTTGTGTATTCGTGTATGATTCACGCGAATGATATAATGAAAAGAAACACAATTTGATGTATTTAATTAAATTTGGTAAACGCTTGTTAAAATTTTCTTTATTTACTCTCAGCCATAATTGTACGCGTATTATTAGTAAGAAAAGATAATTTTATTTTTTAACTTATTATGTCGCAATAGGTTCAAATAATCTAATATTCCATTTGCAAGCTCAAATGAGGATTACGGATAAAACAGGTTCACTGTAGGAGGATGTGACGCTGAAGTTCCCTTCCATTATTTACGTTGAGGTTTACTAGCTAGTTCTTCACGGCATTTCAAAAGTTTATGTACGTGTTGTCCGGAACCAGGATGTACATATTCTATTGAAGATTAGCAGACCCGGAAATGTTTCGCCATTGCTAGATTTCTGTATAGTATATATATATATATATATATATATTTATATATTAAAAGAAGACAATTGAAAATTTGATAAAAAAGTAAAAAACTAAACATTACGGAACTTTACAAAATTTAACCTTTCACCTTATCTCCTTTTTCCCTTCTTCCTTTTTCCCTTTATCCCTTTTTCCCGCACGTAAATCGATCCAGTAGTTTTTTAGTCTATAGCGGACGCACATACGAACATTGTTTTATATATATATATATATATATATATATATATATAGAAGAAGAAATTATGTTTGTATATTTGTTTGTTTGTTTCGTAAATATCTCGATACCGACGCCACCTAGCAAAAATAGTTCTTTTCACGTAAGTAATACATATTATGAATATGAGCCAAATCGGGTCATAAATAAATTTTTTCGAAATGTCTTGACCCCAGTGCCACCTTTTTTTTTCTTCTACTCCTCCTCTAGGTCGGTCCGGGCTGATGGGTATAACTCCAGCCAGAGGAGTATCTGGTTACTCTAACAAGCCTCCCACCAACCGGCTGTATATACGGCATGGTAGGTTGGCTCGCCGGTCAGCTCTTTTGAGGAGTCTTTATTGTGCCCTTTCTTGACGCCGTGTCCGGACATATCTGCCCAAAACACAGTGCCGGGTCTTTTCTCTTTTACTGTGCGTACCATCCCCTGGAGTCCCCAGAGGATCATAGGCACTGGCACACCTGGGCATGCCAGCCCTCACCTCTGGGGCTGTCCTCCCGTTCCTGTACTTATAGCCCCGGCGCCGCTCCTCTTGATCTTTACTCCTGATTACTTCTGTGAGGTATGTGTTGACTCTCCTCCAATGTTCCTCGCTTTGTAACATGTAGTTCACAAGAGTATCTGGTGTGCACTGTGCAATGTCCGCCCTATTCGGTTGTAAACAAAACATTTATTTAAATAAATTACAGAATTATATTTAAATTATTACAGAGTGATTTAACAGGATATACAGATACTTTGGCAGCTTATTCTATATGTAAAAATAAATAAAAAAGTACATATAAACAAAGGTCCGGAAACGCTTCGTTAACGAGTTACGGCTGGCGAAATTTTCGCTCAAACTTCATATCCTCCAGTGAAATGAAGCCACCATAGAAATTCATGGGACCCAAAAATGTAAGCTAATTAGACAACAATTAAATTTTTTGAATTGTAATTGAGTTTTTTCTGTACGCTTGCAGTCGATTTTCAGTTCATTAGAGCAATTTTCCTGCTAGTGCAAGCAGACAGCAGTAATATTTCCATACTTATTTTCCAATAAGTATGGAAATTTTACGCAAAATTTTACGTTGCATTGTTGCTCCCGAAAAACGCATATTACAAAAACCGCTACTAATACTTACACACGTTGCACTCAAATTACAATAACACAAAAACTGAAAAAGATATCAACAATCCAAAAACTCATAGTTACATAGGAGGTTATACGGAACTCAATATTGCCAACCGCACGTCATTAAATATCTCCGTTGGCGGGTAATTAAAAAAATTCGGTTATTCTTTGAACAGACCTCATTCATATATGTCGATATGCTGCACGTGAAGGCAATGATACGACCGCAGTTGAAGAATATCGACAACGTTATCCTAATCGCAATATTCCAAACCTAAGAAATATTAGTACGGCATCATTTCGTATGTTACGGGAGATAATGGCTGGCCACCACACAGATAAAGTTCCAAGCTCTTTAAGTGGTGGGCAGGTACCAGCTGGCATTCATCGACCAAGGCGTGACAGGAAATTACTGTCTTTTTAATATAATAACATGGGGTGCGCCTCCCCGGTTTATTTTTATTTTATGTCAAGTGAGCGGTTGGGAAACGTAAGCAGGTGGTGTATGGCATCTCGCTTAGTCCGCTCACACTGTTAGGTAAGCTAACACAGTTAGGAGCTGTTAGATTATTGGTCGCTAAACTGTTTTTGAGGTACAGTAGCCGCTTTTGGCACAGACATTTGGTCATATGCTCTAGGGCGACCGAATGGGGTGGTGGTGGGAGAAATGCTAGTTAACCAATGTTATGGGAAACAGGATCTCTTTCTACCAATAATCGTACCCCTTATGACCGTCCTCTCCAGCATGATGTTAATATCGATGAAAGTATTACTTTTGCTGTTAAGCGCAGTCTCGATAACAGTACAACACGTCTTTCCAACCGGTTCAGAGTTTCACAAACTAAAGTTTACCTTTATCCGTATCTAAACAAAAAGTACAATCCTCCCAAAAGTACCCTGCCCTTCGCTTGGCGTTCTGCAATCGGTTTAATACTCATCGACAACTTTTCAAGTACATTTTATTTGCCGATGAGTCACGGTACACTCGTGATGAGGTAAACAACATGAGAAACCAATACCCACGAACAGAAGTGAACCCTCATGCGACTGTGGAACGCAACGTTCAACAGCGATTTGCCATTAATGTATGGTGTGGGATTATTCATAATCACTCGAGTGGGCCGTTTATTTTCTAAGGGGCCATAACAGATGAGGCATACTTACAGTTTTTCAGGAAAAATTACAGCCATTATTTGAAGATATTCCTCTTGCAACACGATGCCGGAAGACAGAGTGAGCAACATAAAACAAAATCCATAACGTAACCGCCGCAGAATCGGTAGGTTATGTTAAAATGAAATTTTATGAATGATACGGATAAATTAAATAAGAAAAACATAAAACGTAATTTAAATGTTGCATTTATTTACCTTATTGTTACAAAATATGTTCAAAATGACTGCCCTGGGCATCGATGTAATCTTGTACTCGACTGATCATATCGAGAGTCGTCTGATGCAAACCGTTGTCAGGGGGTTGATTTCTCGTTGAATTTTTACCTTCAGTTCATCAATATTGTGGGAATTAAAGGCATAAACTCTCTCCTTTAAGTAGCCTCAAAGGAAAAAATTGTAATAGACAACTCTGGGAAACGTAGAGGCTGCCGTCCTCTGCTGACAGCTCGTTCATTTGTGAAAGCTGCATGAACGCGATTCAGTGAAACGTTTGATGAGTGACAAGTTACTCCGTCTTGTTGGAAAAAGCTGCATTCTTTTTTATTATCAGTTAATTGCGCATAGAATTCTTCGAAAATTGTGAGGCAAACTTGTTTATTGATAGTCCGGTAAAAATATATTGGTCGCACTATAGGATTACCAGAAACGCCACACCAAACACCAATTTTCTCATCGTGAAGTGAACGCTCGAATATCTCGTGAGGATTCCTCACCATCCAACACCTTTCTTTTTCCTGTTTAGCCTCCGGTAACTACCGATTAGATAATACTTCAGAGGAGGATGAATAAGGATGATATGTATGAGTGTAAATGTAGTGTAGTCTTGTACATTCTCAGTTCGACCAATCCTGAGATGTGTGGGTAATTGAAACCCAACCACCAAAGAACACCGGTATTCACGATCTAGCATTCAAATCCATGTCAAAATAACTGGCTTTACTAGGACTTGAACGCTGGAACTCTCGGCTTCCAAATCAGCTGATTTGGGAAGACGCGTTCACCACTAGACCACCCCGGTGGGTACCATCCAATACCTGGTTTTCTGCTAATTAACGTGGCCGGATAAATGAAACCGTGCCTCGTCTGACATGAAATACGACATCGGATTTATCTGTCCACCGATAATGTTTTCGAGAAGCCAGTTGCAATAATCAAGTCGTTTCGGTTTGTCTGACTCCTTCAGCTGTTGCACAGTTGTAACGCGGTACGTTTTCAATTTTAATTCATGGAGAATTTTACAAGATTTGTGTTTAACACCAGATTGTTGGTATAATTTGCGTAGTGATTTTTTTGGACCGGCAGTAAATCTCCTTTCTATATCGGCAATGGCCTGTGGAGTCCTAAAAGAAGATCGCCTATTTCGTTTTTCATTTGAAACCGAACCTGTTGTACGTCACTTTTTAACTAAATCGTGTATTTTATTCTTCGCTAGGACACAGGACACAGAACAAATATAGACCTCAGCTATAACTACCCTCTCCTGGTTTGAATGAGGCATTTTACACAAACACAACTGCACTCACAATATTGCACTGCAACAAACCGTATACTACACTGACACGTAACCACCTGACAAACGGCAGCAACAATCAACAGTAACATATATATCCACTAGTCGCGCTAGTTGTGTGAAAGGCATTCATAAATTGTGTCGGATAGCGGTTTCATTATGGGTTAGGTTTTATGTTGCTCACTTTGTACTTCCAGCACAACATTTCCAGCACAGTCACTACATTTCTCTCATATTGTTTCCGCCTATTTAAATCAGCAATTCCCAGATAAATGGATCGGTCGAAGCGGTTCATAATCCTAGCCATCCAGTTCACCAGATCTTACGCTGATAGATTTTTGTGTACGGGTTGGATGAAGTCTAAGGTGTCCATATTATTGATGCTTTTCCGCTGTTAAATAACAGCCGCAATGAATTAGAAGGAGCAACACGAGCAATTTACAAACGTGCATTGAAGTAAATGGAAACATTTTTGAAAATTTATTGTAAAAATTATTAATTTTTTACGTTAGAAATCATTTTTCAGTTAAATTTAGCTTTGTACTGCTCTAAAGAAAATTCCATTTTATTTAACTGTTATTCGCTTTCTGTTTACTTTATTTATATTGTTCTGTTTATAATTAAATTTCTTATAAGTTTTATTAATGAGTTTTTTTTTGTTTACTGGCAATTTATTTAAGTCAAAACGTAACAAGTCAAAACAAAAAAAAAGTCAAACGAAAAAAAGTGCGTTTTTGTACTGCCGTTTTTTGCATTTTTCCGGCCCTGTCTTAAAATTCGGAAACCTATACCGTAGTCTCTTCCATCCTTTCCTTCGTTGGAATCTCTTTCTCATCCGTCTTCGAGGCAATCGGCCAGTTTCTACCTGTCTGTTCGCAGGATGTATTTCATTCCCTCTTACTAGCCGTCTACGGGAGACATTTCTCGATCCGCCACCTGAGGACGTAACCTCAGAGAACAGGCTCCCCGAGAGCAGAGTAATATTGGTTCTGTAAATAAATAATTTTTTAATCGTATTTTAGAAGCGGTAGAAAAATCTTTTAAAGGAGTCGGTAATAAATTTAAAATGACAACTAAATATAAGTTCTTTGTTGTAGATTATTTAAAATTTTTACTTATTCATTCTCACGTTTCGAGTTGGGTCCGGTCCGGCAGGTAAAAAGGATCGGAGTCCAGGGAAAACCAATTAAAAATTAGTACTGTGAAATGAGTTTACGCGAGACGATATAATATCATTTCGCGAGGAGAGTCTGCGATGGAGTTCGCAGACTCTCCTCGAGACGATCAAGTTCGGCAAAATCAGTTTAAGCGAGACGTTATGGTGTCAGTTCCGCGAGTAGAGTCTTCAGTGTCAGTCAGCGAGTGTTCTGCGCGAAGATCAGTGAAGGAGCGAATTTCTAGTTCAGGTTCGACGCAATTACGTTGAAATTACAAGTAATTCCAGTACATGAAAACAAGAAATGGTTCGGTGAGTTACTGAAAAACTAAGAGAAAGAGATAATGTATTAAATTTCATTCATAAACTGTTAGGGTAGTTTTATTTGGGACAGAAAATGTATTTGTAGTGAAAGAACTTTATACTCGTTTTATCTATTTTACTATTGTTGTTGTTAATACAAGACTGGTGGTTAAAAGTATTAAGACTAGCGGTCGACCCACCAGGTTGGTCTAGTGGTGAACACGTCTTCCCAAATTAGCTGATTTGGAAGTCGAAAGTTCCAGCGTTCAAATTCTAGTAAAGGCAGTTACTTTTATACAGATTTATATAATAGATCGTGGATACCGGTGTTCTTTGGTGGTTGGGTTTCAATTAACCACACATCTCAGGAGTGGTCAAACTGAGACTGAACAAGACTACACTTCATTTACACTCATACATATCATCCTCACTCATCCTCTGAAGTAATAACTGAACGGTAATTCCCGGAGGCTAAACAGGAAAAAGGAAGACTAGCGGTCATGCTAATGTCTTTTGTCAATGGTACTGAATTCTGGTTTTAATTATTTATCTACCTGTAAATAAATTTTGTCGATTAATTTAAATCCTGTTTTGTACGTAATCATTGTTATTTATTATTAACAATTATTACTGTTACTGTTGTTGTTGTTAGTATTTTTATTATTCTAATTATTATTGTGATTAATTTATTATTGTCGTTTATTATTATCATTACAATTCCAATTGTTATTATAATTGATCTGTCTCGTATTAATTATGTTCTTTAAATAAGAAAATTGTAATTATTTAAACATTTCCAATTGACAATCTCTCAATATCCTGATCAAGCTGCGAACACACGACAATACATATATATATATATATATATATATATATATATATATATATATATATATATATATATACATATATAATTTAAACAAACTTAATCTCCTTTTTATACGAAGTAAATGATAAACTTAAAGAAATTTAAATGAAAATAATGGATAACAAAGTAAAAAACGAATTTATTTTTTTTAATTTAATTTAAAATTGTAACAGAATGTTTCGTATGTTTCAGAATAAAATTCAAAAACTACCGGATCCTGAAGAGTGTAAAAAAATTAATGAAATCTTTAATCGAGACGAAAATTATAATATGATAAGCTACGATGGAAATCTGTTTGATTCGTTGAAGGAAGGAATGGATTCAATAGTTTTTCCCGATAAAAAGGAAAAGATGAATACCATATTTTTTGTCGGAAATACTGGATCCGGTAAATCGACTTTGGTACAGATATTGGGATCCGATAACACCGAAATATATTCGAAACCGATACACGAAGGTTCAAATGACTTTCTTATTATCGATAAAAACAAAATAGGAAGAGATACGATAACATCTCAAACTTTGTATCCTGAATTATTGGTCGATAAAGAAACAAATTTTGTACTTTGCGATAATCCTGGATTTCGTGACACAAGAAGCGCTATTCATGAAATAATTGCCATGTATGCGATGAGAAAAGTATTACAGAATACTAAAAAAATTAAAATCGTAATAGTTTCGACTCACGCATCCTTACAAAAAGGAATGTATCGCGATGATTTCACAAATTTATTAAAACATCTCGGCGATTTATGTTTAGATATAGATAAATATAAAAAAAGTATTTATTTAATAGGTAATAAAGTTGAAAATACGGCTACTGCTACAAAAAATGGAGTTAAAATCGTTTCGGATGAAAACATAATACATAGTATGGCGTATTTTTTAAACGAAGTAAAAACAAGTTTTAGCGATGAAAATAATGCATTTAATATATCGGATAAAGTAACATTTTTCAAAAAGTCTATAAAAGTTATAAATGCGCTTCTTGAGGACAGAAACGGTAAAATATACCGTCGTATGAAAATTCTACGTCGACCGATGGAAGAAGGGCCGCTGTCAGGGATAGAAATACTTCAAACAGAAAGACAGAGTATAAGAAACATGTTGCTTAACGAAGAAAATCTAATAGACGTGAACGAAAACGATTTCAGATTTGCTTTAACGGAAAGCGCATTTTTATATTTAGAGGAACTATTTCAGAAAATGAACGCTTACATAACAATATTATCGAAAACAATAAGCGCTTATATCGAAAATTATTACGACAACTTAATCGATTCAAATACCGATCTCGATTACATAACGACTACTTTATTCGGCATAAAAAGAAATTTAAAACGATTATCATACGATATAGGCATTAGTAAAAATCCCGGTGAATATGTACAAGTAATTACAAATTTTTCTAACGAACATAATCTGGAACTGAATTGTTTGACTTCGCTGCAGAATATTACAGCATTAAATAATTATTTGGTACAGTTGGAGGAATTACGGAACTCTAGCAGTTATACTCCGTTAACGTGGAACATGTCTATTAAGGGGTTATCTGATATCATCGAAGATAAAATCGAACGTTACACCTTTCTGAAAGATTCATTAGAGATTCTATCCGAATTAAAATATCAAAAAAACAGAAAAAATATTTTAACAGCGTTTCAAAAGAACAATAAATTACCTACGATTAATGAAGATAACTTTCAAACTTTTTTAACAAAATTGTCCTTGGAGACACGATACGGTGAAATGAAAATCGATTTTAACACTCTGGAAAAATTAAATAGTATCGCAAATATAACGTTAAAACACAGCCATAGTTCCATATGCGACGAAGAAACGTTGGTATTAAAGGGGTATTTTATAATTTTAAGCGAATTGGATGGATTACATGCGTTATGTGAAGACGCCAAAAAAATCGTTATTCTGGCTGTTCATACGGTTTTTATCGATAGCGATTTGAAAAACGAATGGCTTAGTGGGAAAGACGTAACGATAATAGCCCCTGTTTGGGAGGTCGTAGGTTGTGGAAAAATAAGTGTCGACGGTATAAAATGGGGTAATGCTTTACCGAAAGCAAACTTAGGTGAAATAGGAAGAAATGGGAAGAGCGGAGGTCCCGGTGGAAACTTTTTCGGTATAGAAATAAATTTCAAAAACGGCGGAAATCTAATAATAAGTGCGAGCGGCGGTGAAGGTCAAAACGGACAAGAAGGAGGGGACGGTGCACGGGGAGAAAAAGGGTCAGATGGAGACGAAAGTGCAGCCGAGTTTGAAGATAGTAACACAAAAATATATATCATTGTTAACTATAAAACAGAGTCCTACATCGATAAAGGAAAAAGAGGAGGATTCGGTGGCGACAGCGGTGCCGGTGGAAAAGGAGGATTTGGAGGAAAAAAAGGTTCGGTAAAATTATTTAACATCGGTAACGAACCCGATGAAGTAGCTATTGTTACTGAAGAAGGGAAACGAGGAGCAGATGGAAAAGACGGAATACCGGGTAAGGGCGGAGTTAAAGGCTGCGATAGAAGGGTTAATAAAGAGACGACCTACTTTTTATTTATTCCGGTCAGCCGAAACCAGGTGAGTACGGATGTAAATTGTGGCCAACAAGCTCCCGATGTAAGTGTTCGAAGAACAACGACTAATGTTGAGGAATCATTTATCGATATGACCAACAATGACAGTCCTGTATGCATACATATAATGAACTTCGAAAATTATTATTTAAAAGAATACCACAATTTACTAACGGACGGTATCCCTATACGTTTTATAAACAAAATGAAATCGACTAAATATTAATAATGGTAAATAAAGAAGTAATATCTCAAAAGTTTTGCATATATATGGCTTAAATCAAGAAATTATGATTTTTAATTTTTAATACTGTCTTGAGGAAAATACATTCTACTGTTTCTTTGCACAATATTAAATTCTTTAATCTGAAAACATTAAATAAGTAATTTTAATATCTCAATCAATATGAAAGCCGTACGTCAAAAAGTGCCTTTTTCATGTTGCATGTTCCATCATATTATTTAATGACATAAATGGTTTACGTCCAACTTCCATGTTTTTCTCCATAGTATGACTACAATATATTTGATATATTAGAGTCAAGTCCTTTTTTCAATATTTTTATTTACATAAACATAAATTTCTACAAAATATTCAATTTATTCTACGTTAAATATTGAAAGAGATTCTATTTTAGTTAACAGAAAAAAATATTTTAATAAAGACACAAATTTAAATTTATGTGCTTGTATTAAATTGAAATAAATTCATATTTCACAAGTTTTGTTGTTCTTATGTTGAAAAGTTAGGATAACTTTTCAAAAACAACATAAATCACAGAAGTAGTGAAAACTGCTTTTGGTTGGAATTATTAAATCTATAATATATTGTAGGTAATGGTACAAAATTAAGAAACTCTATTGAATAAACTAACTAATAAATTAAGAAACTCTAGAATAAACTCTATTGAATAAAATTGAGATATGTTAATTTTAAGAAAAAACCTCTGTTTCTCTTTTAGTTTAACCTTTGGAACCATCGTAAGGTATTACTTCAGAGGATGATATGTATGAATGTAAATGAAGTGTCAACCGTTCCTGAGATGTGTGGGTAATTGAAACCCAACTGCCAAAGAATACTGGTATCCATTGTCTATAAATCAAATCTGTATAATAGTAACTGCCTTTACTAGGTTTTGAGACTTAAAATTCTCAAATTGAAATCAGCTGATTTGTGACAAGTTCATTTCTTGAAAGATTTATAAAAATAAGGTTTTGATCTCGCTATCTGGAATAGGTAAATATGATTCACATGCTTATCTACAAACACTTTAAATTACCTAGTTTTTTAAAAGAATATGTTAACTATAGATCAGATTGCCCTATTTTATTTGCCAAAACACCAAAAGAAGTTTCACATCCTTCAAAATTTCACCTGTACAAACCAAGCAGGTGTCATAACAGAATGAAAGTAATTTGGTGATGTCAGGTAAATATTATAAAACATGACCTGCTTGTGATTTAGAACATAATTTATAACTGATTGCAGAGGTTTCCCAAAAATGACCATCTACTTTATGAAAGTAAAAAAAAAGTTTGTTATTTAACACAATATTTAAAAGAGGTCTCTCATTAAATGTTGAATCTTCTAATAAAATATAAATAGTTGATCTTGTTAGGTTAAATTCAGTACAGAAACTTATACCTTCCATCTAAAAAATTTGTGAAACAATTCAACTTTATATTAAATCTTTGTAATCTTGTGAACATTTTATCTGAATTTAATAAATTAATCTATCTCTAAATTTTGTTTGCAGGTTTACTTTAAAAAACCGGATTTTGCACCTCTGTGATTCCTAATATTTGTGAGAAGAAGCCAAAATAAAAAAATAGAAATTTGGATATAATTTTGATGTAATTTGTTTATCTCATCATTGTAAATTTGTAAATCAGATTGGATAAGTCTGTTATTATAGATTTATGATTGAACTTTTACTTACAGTTTAGATGCAACTAGTAATTTCATGGAATAACTGCTGAGGTTCAACTTTCTACCTTACATGATGACTGGAATCCAACCGACACTGGACAAAGATCCATTAAACTGGTAAAGTGTTGAAAAATATGAACATAAAACTATTTGAAATAAAAATTTGTAAATTTGAAATGTATTTGAAATAAGAATTACATTGTGTAAATTGTTGCAAAAATAAACAACACTCTCAAAGCACACAGATTCTCTACAGAAAAGACCCAAAGATGCAGAATGGAGGTTACAGATGAAATGTGGAAACAAAGATCAGATAGGTTTAAAAAGGTACAGACATTACCAGAAGGTTAAGGCAGTGCGGTCTTCGAAGAACAATGGTTGTTTGATTAAGTGTTCCACTGCGGCCTCAAAAAAAGTAAGAGTTTGGGAGAAATAAATGTACTATTCTAAAAATTCCCTTAAATAAAGAAAAATTCCCTTCTTGGATGATGAGGTATGCTATTAGTGAACAAAGATAAAAAGTATAGCATTAAAAACTTATTGATTGTTAGAAATTCAGACTATAGGATCTATTGAGTAACGCCTCAGGGTAATTTGATAATGATATAAACACTGATACGGAAATAAAAAGATATAAACAATAATATAACAACGATTTAAACAATTTTCTTTATCATACTACAAAATTTGAGAAAAGTTTAAACTGAGTGTACAGAAAAATGAAAAAGACTAAATTAATAATCTACAAAGAACCAAAGACAATAAAATTTAATGATGAAAATCAGTCCAATGTACTGAGATACTTGAATCTGAAAAAATATTTGAGAACTTAATTGTAATTAATAGTATTTTTGAAATGTTAATGCTTAAATCATATATATATAATATATATATGTTAGCTCTCCATTGCAGCTTTGTCCACTTTATTGGTTACTTGCATTTCCCGTAGCGATCAGTCTTTCTATTTGTGTTTTTTAGTCAATTAACTGGAGACAGGTGCAGCCAGTCATACACAATAACGATGGCAGTGGCTGTGTTTGTTGACAGCACCACATATATCTTTGCCCCTTTAAAAAGATCAGAATAATAAAAACCCCGAAAATTGTTTTAAAATATTTATCTGAAGAGTATTTGCAAGTCGAAATCTACTGAATATCTCGTTTCCTATAGTTGGGATTGTGAAAATTTACAATCATTGTTCAAAATATTTTTTACATTTTCTTCATCCCCTTTTAAGGTTAAATTTCAAAAATCTAGAAATTGGTTTATTGACATTAAAATTACACTTGCCAAAAAACAGATTGATTTCTTCATTTATTACCGAGAAATAAAAAAATAGTAAGGTTTCAAAAATCGATTTTAAGCCTTAAACTCGGAATTTCAAAAACTTAGAAATTGGTTTTTAGAAATTCATTATCATTCAGTTCAAAGTTTCATTATAATTGCCCCAGGCGATTTTCTCGTAAAATACGCACAATAGAAAAAACAAACCTGAGTGAGATAATTCATTTTAATCAGTCCAGATGAACTAGAAGTTTATATTAAATATACATTTTAATTTTCTAAGAGATAAGAGAACTAATCTGTAAAGATTTCAGTTTGTTTTTATTTATAAAATATTTTTTTCATTGTTGTAAAATACCATTATTTTAAAGGAAGAAAAAGATTTATTTCAAAACAAGTAAAAGAAAAATATTTATGGCGCACAGCCATAAGTTCCTTTCAGATGTCTCCTAACACAGTAACAAAACTAAGAAATTAAACTCACACATGCTGCTCCAAATTGTACAGGCTTACTTGACTTTTATACCTTTATACTGTAGAGGTGATTTTTTTCAAATTTTTTCAAGTTAGTATAAACAAAGAACAAGTTGAATTTATTAAGTTTAAACCACCGACTAGTAACTTATCAGGATTAATTATGTTAAACATATAAAAACACATGTGTTAAATACATTTAAAGTTATTCTATTATTTGCAGTTTCATGTTGATGAAATTTTGCACAGTTACTAAGGAAGTGACAATACAATATTCCACCATTACTTTTGCCCCTGAACGGGGCTAAATTTGTAAAATATATATAAGCGACAAAAAAAAGTTTTGTTAATTTACAATTGTGTTTCAATAATCAAAAACTTGACTATTTCGTTACTTTGTATAGTAAATGTCTGATTGAAAATCTGTTTGATGTTTTATAAATTTTAATATATGATGTTATATTTTGAAATCCAAATTAACCTACTAATTAAAATCAATTGTTTTATTATTACATAATACATATTAAATTTTATTTGATAAAATTATTACTTAATTTGGTACTAATTTACAATAGTAGAATTAACAATAAATAAAAGAATTAATAGTTAATCGAACTGAACGTAAAGTGGAGGACATGAAAACAGATTCAAAATTACAACATCAATTTTCTGCCATAACTCGGCTATTTGTTAAACGATTTTAAAAGAAAAAATGTCATTTTGTTTAAAACAAAAGGCTTAATATTTTAGCAAATAACATACATTTTGTAATTTCGTAATTTACGAAGGTATTTAAGTCCTGATTTTTTACAAATTTTAAAACTTTATTATAAAGACGCCTACCAAATATTAATGTGATTCCTGTATCCGAATTTGAGATATGAATTTTTATTTAAAAATAAAAAATTGGCGGATAGTGGGAGAATGAAGGAGAAATTGCCATTTTTCCTAAGGATATTTTTTGTTAAGTTTTACAAGTAGATTCCGAAAAAGTATAGTCAGCTCATAATTTTAGAAACTCATGGAAAAAAATTATTAATACATTGCGCATAACCTGAATAATGTAAAGATACCTTAAGCGAATTATTTCCAGAAAAGGTTTTTCCATTAACTGATTAAATTTTTAACTGATTAAAATGTTTATATGAATAGTAATTCATATAAACATTTTTGTATTTGGATAAATGTATACTTGTAAAATATATTCATTGTTCTATGTTTAGTACAGGGCTTTCATAAGAAAGAACGGTGGGTATCTGAAATTGAGATCAAGGCAGTAGGGAAATTTTGAAAAGTTATGTCGGTAGCCTTGATAGCCTCCGACTCAAACGTGAGTGTAACAGCAGTTCAAACCACCACATCGGTTATTGTATTGTTGCTGAAGTGTATTTAATTCGTTATTATGTTTGCTGTTCAGGAAAGAGCAAAGTGTTTTTTCCGACAGGCTGAATTAAAGTCCGTAATTTTAGTTCAAAATGCGTTTAGACATGAATATGGAAAAGAGTTGCCACATGCAAACGATGTTCGATATAGACGTCGGTTCAAACAGTTAGAAGAATCCGGATCTGTTATGAAGGAAAAATCAACCGGCAGACCGCAAGTATCAGACGAAACTGTGGAACGAATTAGACGATCAGCGATCAAAAGTCCTAACAAATCCATCCTTCGTCAAAGCCTTGAGTTAGATATTTGGAAAACAAAAATTAACAAAGTTTTACACAAAAGATTGAAAAATACGCGATCTTCGTCACTTAAAGCAAAGGATTAATGAAGCGATTGTAACCGTAACGAACGGAAACCGATTGTCGATTGGACATTTTCCGAGCGACTGGCGGTACACGTATTGAAAAAACGCCCTCATTGACAGCGTTTTAAAGATTTATCATAAGTAGTACTTATTTTCATTAGTTCCAGAGTTATAGCCCAATAAAATTTTAATTAATGAAATATTTGGATGTTACAAGAGGAAGTCATATTGACCCGAATCCGACTTGATTTCCTTTTTTTTCAAAATTTTTTTTAACTTTTTTTATTAATTTAAATATATTGATCTATTAATAATTATTAACCTGTAATTGTGAGAAATCTTTTACAGTAAATAATAGTTAAGTAATAACAAAAAATCTGATGTGGAACACCACATGAATAACTGGTACGCCTACTAAATTACATATACACATTTTTTTTAAATGAAAAGTACGTAAAATTTTATTTCATTAATAACTTCTGATATTTTTTCATATTTTTTTTTTTAAATTATTATTTATCGTAAAATTTTTTACAATCAGAGGTTAGTTATTATTAATAAATCAATATATTTAAATTAAAAAAAAGAAGATGAAGTCTGATTCGAACCGATGTGCCTTCCCCTTGTAAGACCCAAATATTTCATTAATTAAAATTTTATTTGAATAAAACTTTGGAACCAATGAAAATAAGTACAACTTAATGGTATATCGTTGAAAATCTCACAATTAGGGCTTATTACTGTAGTTAAAAAAAGTTCAAAATCAAAATGATTAGAATTTTGGGATTTTTTGGTCACTATTGTTTCAGTCAATTGCAATCAAAAAGGGAGGTGCACAAATAGATATTACAAGAGTCCTAAATTAAAAATTTCTACAGCTAATCGTTTTTGAGTTATGTGAGATACATACATACAGACGTCACGCCGAAACTAGTCAAAAGGAATATTTTCGTTGAAATCTGAAACCCGAATTTTTTCGCGATCACAATACTTCCTTTTCTTCGTACAAAGAAGAAAAAAAAACGAAGAGAAAAATTGAAATAAAAAATATAAATATATACTGTAGCCGAATGGCTTCGACGGCACGTAATTCATAACCTTGTGGTGACCCTGAAAAGGGGTGTTTGTTGCGTTAGCTCTGGGAAGAGCTGTTAAGTCCGGAAGCTGGTCACCGGAGAAATCGGGGGAGTTGCGGCTCGTTCATTGAAGTCAGACCGGGCTTTCCCTCAGCGGCAGTTGGGTCTCCAGTACAGCGTGGCAGTGGTGGCCTCTAGAACCTCGCAGTGTCGGGTCGGCGTCGGTCATCCTTCGCCGGCGCGGCCAAGGCGGTTCTCCCCGAGAGATCCCACGATGGACCGGCCAGGGCGATTGAAGCCCGGAAAGCTGGAGCGGGAAGGTAGCGTTCGCGTCCAGCGGCTCCCTCGGCGGGCCGGCCAGTCCTGCTGCTCCGGTAGGGATGTTGGCATCCACCGGGACGTCCCATGTTGAGCCGACCAGGGAATTTCTTCTGTCTTTTCCCATCTTCTTCTTCTTCTTCTTGGTCTCCTCCAGGTGGTGGTCGAAGATAAATTGAAAATTCACTCTCGTGCATGCTTTATTATTGCAGCCTGAGAGTGATAGGGATGCAGCACCGTTATGGTGGGAGAAATGCGCGGTGGGAGTGATGCTTGCATCAGCGTGTACGTCTACTGTGCGCCAGCTCACATCGTTGCTCTCGTGTTCGCCCGCCGATATTAAATTAGGCATATATGTGGTAACAATACAAAATATATGTAATTTAATAGCCGTAGAAGGAAGTCATATGGCGTCCACATCAGTTTTTTCTCACTTGTTGACGCGTTGCAGAACCACTTTATTGTTGTTCATCGATTAAAAAATTAAGCTAAGAAAGGTAGGCAATACTCAATATATAAAATAAGTGATCATAGCAAAAAAGGTAATAGTAATTATTATCTTGACATCAATTTTATATCCATTGTTGTTATAAGAGGTACAATTTTTACGTTGGTTTTAATATAATGATAATGGAAAACTCATCACATTTTTTTTAACAATAATATTCGATACGAAAAACATTTCACAAAAGCAGTTTATAGTAATGAATAATATATATTTTCTTTCAATTATTGTTGATTACACCCCAAAAGTATTACAGTAGAAATCTCACTACGATAAAATCGGAAAACGTAACATTTTGGGAATGCCTTAACAGTTTTTTTTCATTTTTGAAGAATAGTGTAAACTTAATAAGAAAGAATAAAAGGGCATAAATAAAATATGAAAATAAATAAATAAATTTATAGATTTTATGATTCGATTAATCTTCTTTTTAAGACATTTATATCTGTCGGTGTACTTCCACAAAAGGAAACAACATCTGAATTCGGTTATTTTGTTTACGATCTGAAAAGTAAACGATTCGTTTACTCGTATTCATTAATAATTACTCTTTATCTTTCTGCTTTGTTTCTTTTTCAACATCTATTGGAAGAAAACGATAATGTACGAAAGAAGCTTTTTCCCATCGTAATTTTTAAGTTTATCGAAACATTTCTTATACAGATAATGTTTTTTGCGGTTTATAAAAATATTTATAAAATTTTTATTAACTTTGACACGTTTGATAAAAATTTACTGAAAAGTTTTCGATTGAAATATTTATATGTTTTTTTAAGGAAAACGTTATTATAAATACATTTTCCTTGCGTTCGGTCTATTTGTAATTCCTTTGTGTATCAAAGATCGCATTTTTCAGTTTATTCAGGATGGATTAAAACAATTTCTTTTGATATATTTTTTGGTTACTATTTGGTTTAGTCTCAATATATCCGGAACACATTAATTTTCTGTCTGTTATTTCGTTTATATTTTCTGTATACAACCGGTTAAAAATTCTCAACACGTTAATTAAACAGTTTGTAAAAAACATTAAGAATGAATCGTTTAAAAATGATACGCCAAGAAAATACATTGAAAAATTACGACTATTACACTATGATTTACACATGTGTTACGAAGCACTTAACAACATATATGGTCCTTATTTATTTAATAAAAATATTCTCATTATAATAAACTGCACAGTGCAGAGTTATTTAGTATTTTTAAATTTCGATGGAGAAGAAAGTCTATTTGTTTGTTCATCTTGGTTAGCGTATTATGGATTATGGTATTTTTTCTTCATAATATTGGCAAATACACCGCATAAATTGGTGAGTCATTATTTTTTTCTCAACTGTGAAAATCTAATGTGGACACCACATGACGTTCTTGTACAGCTATTAAATTACATATACACATTTTTTATTGCACTTCATTTAAACTTATTTCATTTAAAAGTGAGATACGATCCTCCAATTCTTTAATACACTGAACAGTTATAAAATTGCATTGTGTTAGACACCACATTTTTTGTGGTGTCCGTATCAGTATTTTATATTAGTTAATATTGTTTACGCCATTCTAGCGTAAAGTTTTCCGTTATTTTCTACGAATTCCAAGCTAGGGTGGGTCCCGTTGTTTTGTTACAAGGAATGTTTAAATCTCACTTTGTTTCGTATTTCTGTGTTTGTCAAATCCACCTGTTTATTATTTGTTCTTGTGTTCGACCCTCCCACCGTCATCCTTAGTGACCGCGTCCATTCTTCTATCGAATTATTTTAACTACCCTTTTCATACACCCGTTATTCTTTCGTCCCCTTACTAATACATGCACACATCTCTTGTCTTTTACACACACTCTCTCCTGTCCACTACCTGGATCTGGTTTCCCCCTTTTTTCTTTCGCCATCTTTTCGGCAGAGTAGATCCAACATCTCACCAGTGCAGTCGCCTATGGCCATACTCTCCTGCAAACTTTGTGGTAACATTCTCATTCAAGCAGAATCTCAAAACTCGTCACTACACATCTGAGATTCTACGCATCATTCTACCACCAAACCACATCACACCTCTGAATTCCTGATACACCAGTGCGGACTACGCCCAGGATTACATATGTATTCATCTGTACTTGCTTTTACGAGTTCAACTCTTGCTAATATTTGTGTGTGATACAGGCAAGTGAAAATTATTCATTATTATTCATATTAAACGTTTATGTTATCCTTGTTCATGTGTAGCCCATTTTAGGGGTTATTAAATGCAAACTATCGTTCTTATCAAATCTACTTTTAATTTAAACACTACAGAATTATAAAACTTATGTGCGATATATTATTATTGTAACAATTATTATATTTCGTGTTGTTCATCAAAAGTTCGTGTTCAAACGTCAGTTACTCAGAGCAAATTACCTTTACTTGAAAGGTTTATTGCAATCAACTCTCTCATTTAATCTAATTTAACTTGTTAATCGCTGAGATTAATTCTTACCTATTCATGCACTGAATTCATATTCTCTTAAATTAATCTAAAGAGAATTACTCCGGATATGAAGTCATGTCTTTGTGCTTCTTTGTAACTTAATACTTTCAAGAAAACTTACTATTAGAATAAATTCTATTTATATTATTATTTATTTTAATGTGTTTATATTGTGATTTAACGCCTTCTATACTGAAATTATTGTAAACAACTCTCTTATTTTCCGACTCTGTTACACTGTGTATTTATAAAGGTTTATTCATGTATTTTTGTATTTAACAGCATTATTCATTTGTTAATTCAGCTGATATATTAAGTAGTATTAAGTCATGCTAATTTCATAATTTCCTGTTATGTTTTAAGATTATAATTATAACATAAGTTCATTTGTTACACTAATAAAGTCCAATTTCTTTTGGCAAATACTAGCTGTGTGTTTTTTGTTAACTTTATCCAACAAATATATTAATTTTTTTTTACGTCGTCTAAATAGTTTAGTGGTGTAAATGAGAACGTGTCGGATCCGTAACCATGCGAATATCGGTTCGAATTCGACTTCATATTTTTTAACTTTTTTACTTCTACAAAGTAAAGGAAGTATTGTGATCGCGAAAAACTTTCGGTTTTCAAATTCCAACGGAAATATCAATTTTTACTATTCCTAAATTCATTTTGACTAGTTTCGGCGTGACGTCTGTACGTACTTATGTATCTCGCATAACTCAAAAATGATTAGCCGTAGGATGTTGAAATTTTAAATTTAGAACTGTTGTAACATCTAGTTGTGCACCTCCTCTTTTGATTGCAATCGATCGGACCAAAAGTATCCAAAAAAGCCCAAAATCCAAAACATTTGAATTTTGGATTTTTTCTCAACTACAGCAGTAAGAGCTCGTTGAGAGCTTTTCAATGATACATCATAAATGGTACTTATCTTCCCTGGTCCCAGAGTTATAGCCAAATAGAATTTTAATTAATGAAATATTTGGATCTTTGGGGAAAGCACATCAGTTTGAATCAAACTTCATGTCCTTTTTTTTGACTTTTTTTTAAATTTAAATATAATGAGTTATTAAAAATTATTAACCTCTGATTGTAAAAAAAATTACGTTAAACAATAATTCAATAATTAAAAAAAAGAAAAAATATCCGAAGTTTTAATGAAATAAAATTTTATGTACTTTTCATTTAGAAAAAAATTTGTGAATGTAATTTAATAGGCGTAAAAGGAAGTCATGTGGTGTCCACATCAGAGGGTTATTTTTAATTTAAATATATTGATTTATTAATAATTAACCTCTGTAAAAAGTTTTGAATGCAAATTAAAATGATATAAACCCTTATTTCACTAATAACTTCTGATTTTTTTTTTTTTTGCTCGGAGGTTAATAATTATTAATAAATCAATGTATTTAAATAAAAAAAGGGCATGAAGTCTGATTTGAACCGATGTGCCTTCCCCTGTTAAGATCCAAATGGTTCATTAATTAATATTCTATTTGGCAATAACTCTGGAACCAATGAAAATTAGTACCACTTATGGAACATCGTTGAAAAGCTCTCAATGAGGGCTTATTACTGCAGTTAAAAAAAGTCCAAAATCAAAATTGTGTAAATTTTGTTTTTTTTTTGGACATTTTTGGTTCAGTCGATTGCAATCAAAAGGGGAGGTGCACAACTAGATGTTAAAACAGTCCTAAATTAAAAATTTCAACATACTACGGCTAATCGTTTTTGAGGTATGCGGCATACATGCGTACGTTCAGACGTCACGCCGAAACTAGTCAAAATGGATTCAGGGATGGTGAAAATGGATGTTTCTGTTGAGATCTGAAAACCGAAATTTTTCGCGATCACAATACTTCCTTTACTTGATACAAGGAAGTAAAAATTAAATCTATAAATTGAGATTAGCAAGCAATATCATGATACAAATTTTATGTAATATCTTAATTATGTTTCTGTTTAAGGTGCGAGAAATGATAAAAGATTTACTAAAACTGAATACAGTATTTTTCGATGATTTACTCATCAGTCAACTTCGTAATGTACCATTTAATGTTTGTGGTAGCTTTAGCTTTGTCATAAATAATGGCATAATTATTAAGGTAATAATTTATTAGTTGATTATAAAATATGTAATTAGTCCATCGATTAAGAAACCTATGAATTATAACAATATTTAATATCATACATGTTTTATTTTAATGTTTTTAGTTAACGAAAACAGAACGGTAGCATATGAGGTAAATAAGTTTTAAGCCGTTAAGAAACAATAAACGGCCATCAACAAGATCAAATACACGGAGCCTTTTTAAGCCTTCTAACGTCCTCGCTGTTTAACAGTTTCAAAGCGAGATGATAATATGCTTATTCACCTTAGACACATACCTCGAAACTAGACATCCAACTTCCTCTCGAACGTATTGAACGACGATCGTCAACCGACAAGATAGCCGTATCATACGCGTAAGACGCAACCGTAACATTAGTTGGAGTAGACAGGTCAGAAGTGTAAACCAGGGACAGAACCGGCCTCAAAACTGAGCCTTGCGAAACCCCCGAGTTGTTATTGAAAAACGCAGACATCTCTTGATTGTAATTAACGCGCGAGAAGCGATCATCTAGATAGCTGCGTAGAATTAAAAAGTACGGTTATGGTAGGCACGATTTCAATTTGAATAGAAGTCATGGTATCCAAACCTTGTCAAATGTTTGTGTTCTATATCAAAAAAGACTGTCGAACAGTACTGTTTATCTTCCAGACACCTGACGATAACACTAGTAATTATATGGACTCATTCCACAGTCGAGTGACCACCCTTAAAGTCGAATTGATGATCAGGTATCACTCCTTCACTTTCCAACACCGGTCACAATCTGCGCAGGAACAGCTTCTCAAAGATCTTGATGATGATGCCGGTAGCAGGCTTATAGGCCTATACGAAGACATCTGCTGCGAAGGCTTCCCAGGTTTCAAGACCATTGTTATTTGTGACACCTTCCATTCCGAATGGTAGTGGGTTGTACTAAGATTTGCATTAAATAGATCCCGTATGTAAAATACAGCCCGAGATGATAGTGAACACATCTTTTTATGGGTAACGCAGTCAAACCCTCTAGACTTCCGTACGCACCCCATCCTCTTCACCTCTTGTGCTATCTCCACCTTCGAGAAGGGCCTCAAAGGGAGACACAAAGGAATCGGGCTAGTTAAGAACTCACTAACTTCCTCCTCCATACCACCATGCATCTCATGCGGCCGAAGCATCTTCTCTAAGTTCTCAGCGAACAACTCGTCCTTTTGGCTGTTGTCACAGGCCCACCTATCAGAAAGAGATAGGCGCCCGCTTGAATTTTCTCGT
Source organism: Lycorma delicatula (assembly GCF_047948215.1). Classification (NCBI taxonomy): domain Eukaryota; kingdom Metazoa; phylum Arthropoda; class Insecta; order Hemiptera; family Fulgoridae; genus Lycorma; species Lycorma delicatula. The sequence goes on from NC_134455.1 coordinate 137,096,694, forward strand.
TACTCTCCACAAAGAATGATCGTCCTGTTTCAGAGGAGATAGACTCTCAACATACTGCTTGAAGGAGTATTCTTGTGTACACGCAGTGGTACGTTCAATCTGCAGGCCGCCATGTTCATCGCCGTCCTGTCGCTTCCCGAATAACACTACCCGAACCGCTACCACCTCCTTCTAAACATTCTCTTTGTTCTAACCAAGTTCATAACCTTCCTGGGATAATCCGTACCTCGTTGTATTCCATCCACCTCCAACGGAGTAGAGCGCCACGCCACTTCCTGCATGACAGCGGTTAGGCAGCTGATAGCTACGTCCACGTCATCGGTGCGCGTAAGCGCCACATCGAAAGGTAGCTTCTCCTCAATCCAACTACTATACGACTCCCAATCCGTTCGAATGTTGTGAAGAAATAATGATCCTTTTTTGCTCACGGCTATCGTCAGAACCGTCAGAAGAACAGGCAGGTGATCAGACGTAGAGTCGGACCTTGCTCTCTATCGAGGTGATCAGACGTAGAGTCGGACCTTGATCTCAATCGAGGTTGCGTGAATGTGGGCGGTGCTGAACGGATGTAGCTGATTGTGCCGTAGCTTTTTCTTACCATAATCGCAGTACTCCCATGTGCCCTTCCATCAGGATGGTTGGTTGTGTATCCTGAACAACACCTAATTCTCAAATAGCTCATAGAAGAACATCTAGCAGCTAGTAGAATCGAGTCCGCAATATGAAAGTCACTGCTATTACCCGAAGAATCATTCATATTTGTTTCACCTGGTTGATGTTGTTTACCGACTCGTAGTTGCCAATCCCTCAGTGGTTTCTATGCGGAATAGACGGAAACCGGTCCATAGCAACGCCACTACCGCTAGGTTATGTAGCCTAGCCTTGGCCTTTAACTAAATAGAAATAAAATCAAGAAATCGAACTAAATTAATTTTAAAAACGTAATACCACTGCAAACATAACACAATTGTCCACGATTCGCTATATTGTTTATAAATTCTTTTAAACATACTAATATCACATGTAACAGCCGATATAAAAATCGTATCAGGTATCAGTTGATAAATATGTAACAGCTGAAATAGTAATATTTGAACAGATTTTATGAAATATTTTTTATAAAGGAAAACTTTCTGCTACTGAATTGCTGTATACTTGTAATGAAAGATATTTTCTCAATAAAGTAATACGCCAGGTGAAAACAAGCAACCTTGTTGTTTCGGTAATAAAAATGGGTATAGATTTTTAAATGTATATTAAAATTTAAATTTATTAAAATATTATGATTCTTATTTTTTGTTTCCTACGTTATTACGACTCTAGAGTAAAGATTAATAAACATTCACCCTACCCTGCTAAAAAGCAATTTGTACGTGTGTCTGTGTGTGCATTCCCCTTAGCTAAGCACCGGAATGTACCGATTACTAGCGGAAAATCCCGATTCGTTAGTACATGTCTCGTGGTGGTCAGGTGTATACTTTTTATAATATTATATCGATCTACCGTATATATAGCGATATATATATTTTTTTTATTTATGGTCGCTTTGGACCGCGTTGAACTTTTTGCACTTCCGTCTGTTTTTCCAGTACAATTTCATTTCGTCTCGTTTAACTTGTTTTTGTTCATCAGTCTACTGCCTCCCAGTTCTTGTCTTATCTGTAAGTTTCCGGAAAATGTGTTTATTCATTTTATCTCTAAACTCAGTTGTTACACTCATCGCCTTCGTTCAGTTGTAGTTCGCTGAGATCCTGCTTAACTTCGACGACCCGATCTGTAGTCACTTTCATATTTGTTAAAAAACTAAAGACGCGCTTCGTTAACCTATCATCCGTCATCCTGAGTAAATGACCGTAGAACTTCACCCTTCGTTTTCTTATCGTCAACGTCAGCGGTTCATTGTTCCCTTTATAAAGTTCTTCGTTACTTCTTAGTCTCTAAGATCCGTCTTCTAGTTTTCTTGGTCCCAATATTTTCCTCAAGATTCTTCTTTCACGTATTTCCATCTCCTTCAGTTCATTCTTCTTCCTGAGTATCAAACACTCTGATGCGTAGAGTGCCTCTGGTTTGAGCACGGTAGTGTAGTGTCTTATTTTTATCCGTATGATATACTCTTTTTGTTGTAGATATTCTTTGTTATCCCGTATGCTCTTTCTAATTTCCTGGTCCTTTCCGTGTTAGCTGTTTTATCGAGTCCATTAGCTTGAATAATTTCTCCAAGATATTTGAAACGAACGATTCTCCTGATATTCCTTCCTTTTGTTTTTATTTCTTTCTCCTTGTGATGTCAGTATTCCATGTATTCCGTCTTCTCGTAAGATATCTGTAGTCCTGTCCTTACGCCTATTTCCTCTAGTAACTCTATCGATTCTCTAGCCTCTTCAACATTTTTTGTAATTATTGCTATATCATTCTGCAAAGGCCAAACAATTCACTTTTATTTGGTTTTTACCAGCTCCTAGTCGTATTTCTTTTAATCCGTTTTCCTCTTTCTTCTTCCGCTATTCCCTTATTATTTTCTCGAGGATTAGATTAAACAATATTGGCGACAGCCCATCTCCCTGCCTCAATCCCGTTTTAACTTCAAAGGGCTCTGATATTTCTCCCATAAATTTTATTTTGGACTGCGTATTTGTCAACGTTTGTCCTATTAATGTTTACGTCTTCCTGTCTATTCCGAATTCCTTGAGCGTTTTCATCATTGACTGTCTGTCTATCGAATCGTATGCCTTCTTGAAATCTACAAATGTTACTACGGTGTTAATACCTCCCTATGCTCTTAGTCTTAATATATTTTTTAAATTGAAGATTTGTTCCACGCACGATCTTCCTCTTCTGAACTCTCCTTGATGTTCTCCTATTTCATTCTCAACTTGTTCTTCGAGTCGAGAAAGTAATGCCTTCGAAAATATTTTATAAGCTACAGGAAGCAGGGAAATTCCTCTGTAGTTGTTTGTGTTGGATCTATCACCTTTCTTGTGTAGTGGGTGTATCAGCGCCGTCTTCCATTCATCTAGTAGTGTTTCTGTTATCCAGATTTCTTCAACCTTTTTTGGAATTTTCTCAGCCATAATCTGTCCTCTATGTTTTATAATTTCGGACACTATTCCATTTTCTTCTGGTGCTTTGTTATTCTTTAATTGCTTTATCAGTGTAACTATTTATTTCAGTGATGGTGGTTTAGAATCTTCTTTTTTCTTCTCGCCATCCGTTAGGAATTGCAGTTTTTCTTTTGGTTCATCACAGTTTAATAATTTTTCAAAGTATCTTGCTAATATCCGGCAGTTCTGTTTATTATCTAGTGCAAGTTTGCCATTTTCATCTCTGAAGCAGAGTCCTGATGGTTGATATCCCCTCACCTGGGCCTTGAAGATCCCGTAGAAGTCTCTAGTGTTATGTTGTTTGAAATCGCTGTCAATACCTCCCAGAATCTCTTTATCCTGATTTTTCTTGACTCTTCTAATCTTGATGGTATTCTTCCTCTGGTTCCTAAAATTAGTCCATTTTTCTATAGTCCTATCTGCCAGCCATAATTCCCATAACTTTGCACGTTCATTCACTGCTCGATCACATTCATTATTCCACCATCTATGCCTAGGTTTTTTATCAGGTTCTGCCAGTTCTTCTGCTGCCTTTGGCATGGATTCTTCTATTTCGTTCCAATTGTTTCCCATTTTTGAACTTTTCAGGTTTTCTTGGTATTTTTCAACTTTCAATCCTAATTTGTCCATGTCTAACCTTGGCTTTCTGGGAGGGCGAGCAGCAGGTTTATTAGGTTGAAACTTCACTTTTATTTCCGTAAGGTAATGGTCTGAATCTGTGTTAATCCCTCTCTTTACTTTGACGTTTAAGATTTCTTTCTTGTTTCTTGCAGTTATCGCTAAATGGTCCAGTTGAAATTCACCTAATTCCGGGTTGGGTGATGTCCATGTCTTCTTTTTCCGCGGTAAGGCTTTAAAGTTGGTTGACATTAACCTAAGATTGAATAATTTGCAGAAAGCTATCAGTCTTTCGCCATTCTTGTTCATCCTTTGGTGTGCTGGAAAGTCTCCTACCACTCCCCTGAATTTTCGTTCTTTTCCTATTTGAGCATTAAAGTCGCCTACTAAAATCTTTACATGGTGCTGAGGGATGTTCGTAGAAGTTTCTTCTAAAGGCTCCAGAATTGTTCAACCTTATCGGGATATTTTCTGTTGTCTCTATTTATTGGTGCATGTGCGTTTATTATTGTATAGGCTTTGTTGCCTGAAAGACATCGTTGAAATTCTTTCTGATGGTGAAGACAAGTCAATGATCGATTCGGTGACGTTTCTCTTCACTATAAACGCTGTTCCTAAGATGTAGGCTCCTGCGTTGTTTTTGATCGCTGGTTTGCCTTTAAAAATTCTGTAGTTTCTGGTGCCCATTGGCAATTCATTCCTGAACCTTGTCTCTTTTAGAGCCAGTATATTTATTTTTTGCTCGTCTAGAGTGTCTGTTAGTTGTTTTAGTTTCCCTGTCGGCATTAGAGTGTTGATATTGTGTCCCCAAAAGATGTTTCTTCTTGGTTTTGAGTCTTATTTGTTGTGTTGTTTGTATAGTCGTCAGTAACGTAGTTCCGGGAAGCTCCGACACTTCCGAGCATGAGGTTCCGGGCTCTCCAGAATCCGATGGCTCAGTGACACCGCCAACAGCAGTGGAGGATTCCTGTTTCCAGTTACCTCCTGGAGTAGTTACATTTTGTATATACATTGCCATCAGGCATTTTAGTTTCAGGTATGGTGGAGTGAAAGGGTTTCCCCTGTCACTCATTGTTAGAACTAATGTTGTAAGCCCTAGAGCATTCTTCCGGTTTAGTTCAGAGAGATCATTAACACTCTTCTATCCAGGCGCACCACGTGGAGACTCGAACGTCAAGTTGTTCCCTTAGTGAAATGCGTAAACATTTCGGGACCTTTCCGTTCCGGAAGATTGACGCCCGATATATATACATATATCGAAGTTTTGGGAAAATTTAATACTTTTTAACCGGATCCGAATTTTCGGACAAAAATCGCAAATATCCCGAAAACTGTCGATCCTACCGCTCTGAAATCTTTTTCGACCCCCTTGACGATACTCCATCCGTTCCCAGTGGTACCCGTCGAATAATAATATTTTTAAATGCCCCCGGGCGCCGTTTGAAAATTGGGAAAGCCACCGTAATATCTCGGCAACCATTTATCCGATTTTTACAATTCAAACGGCGTATGTATCAGCAGTTCGAGTGCTAACTGTTTAACGCGTTGGGTATACTCTTGATCGATCAGATCTTGGTTATCCGGAAATTAAATCGTTTAGGCCTATGTTATGATTGTACTCACCTACCGTAAAAGTACCTATCCGATTTTTCGATAAATGCGCTTAAAACTGTGCGCTATCGCAGCTATAAAGTATAAACTTATGAAGACTAAAAAGTAGAAAATAAAAAAATATGTAAAATAAATTTTTACAACAACACCACTATTAAGTTAAACGTAATAAAATGTAAAAAATACTTTTAGGACGGTATCTAAAATGGATTTGACAACAAGCTTTATGGTGATATGTATGATTATGTGAAAGTCATAGCTTCAAATTAAAAATCTGATGTTTTGCCAATTTTTTTATATGCGTGATCAATTTCCTAAAGAGTGGGGTGCTGAAGCACCCCACATTCTATTTAATTTATAGCTATGACTTTCACCAAATCTTACATATCACCATCAAAGCTTGTTAACAAATCCATTCTGAGATCCCGTCCTAAAATTATTCTTTATCTTTTAGTGCGTTTAATTTAAAAGTGGTGTTTTAAAAACTTTTTTTATATATTTTTTATTTACTTATGTTATTTTTTCCGTTATAAAATAATGAACTATAACCAAAAGGTAGGCACCGGAATGTACCGATCACTAACGGAAAATCCTGATTCGTTAGTATCAATTTCTAAAGTTAAATTTCTAATTTAACTTTCCTATATAAATTTTCATCATTCAAAAAAAAAAATTTTTTACGACATAATCAATTTTGGACACCTAATAATCCCGTTCCGAGACGCCCGCTAGGGCAACCCGCCCTGTAGCTAGTCCTTAATAAAGATGTGCAAAATATATATATAAGATGTCCATGATCTGCAAAATAATGAAAATATTTTTGTTTTCTGATTTAATTGGTCAACAGGATTACATCAGTACTGAGGATAAAAGAGTCATCAATACATGAATTAATAAATTCAGGAGAAAAGACAAAAATACAATCTCAAGAAATATAACATACAATAAAAGACTATATATATATTTTTTTTTTAGGAAAACAAAATCCAGGATTACAAATGGAGCTTAGTAGTTTGAAAGATGTCTACTACAGTTGTCCACTTTCAAAACCCATTTCGTTAAAACATCAATGTACAAACATCAATAGCGATATGAATATTTCACACACTAAATATACTCGAGCCACTTAACGTATACAAACTAATAAAACCAAAATTCTTAATTAAGAAACAAAATGAACTATAATCGGTTTTAAAATCTTTTCAGACTTGCACGAATATAAAAATTCAAATATATCTTTATTTCCATGTTCAACGCCGCAGCTGGTTTAATTGCACCTATATTGCGGAGATTTGATTTTATTAAAAAATCTGGCGCGTTCCCTCATTATCAGATTACAGATCTGATCATACATATATAAATTATTTACTTAAATTTTGATATTTTTTTATGGATTTATAGGCCGTAAGGTTTACTTTTAATATTTTACTGAATTTCTTTTGTTTACAGATAGTGGAAGATGTGGTGAATTATTTGGTATTCCTTATGCAGTCAGATCACGGTAACTAAGGACAGCAAGCAATTAAATTAAATTGAAGCGGTTATTATATTTACTGAAATATATATATATTTTTTAACAATAAAATAAATGGTGGACGAAATATTACAGACCAGGAATTTAATGAAAAGTTAATCTACATATTTCTTTTTATTTATAACTATATTATACTTCTGCAGTTTATATTAATAAAGGTTAAACTAAATTAAATTTAACATTTCCGTGGCCGAGCAGGTCTCAGTATTTTGTGCAGAGGTTTCGGGTTCGAATTCCGGTCAGGCACGGTATCTTTTCGTACGCTACCGATTTTTGCCGGGTTAAATGACCATAGCTGTTGATGCCCGCTCTTTCATAACAAAAAACAATTCACACTATAAAAAAATAATTTAAATTTAAAATGAAATAATTAAAAAAAATTGAAAGAAGAATAATTCGAAAAATTCTAGGCCCAGTTTATTTCTTCAGACATCTTTTTAGAACGGCCAATAATGGTCTTACAAAATAGATATTTAATTATTTTTATAAAAGGAAAACCAAAATTAATCGGAGGAAAGAAGTTAAAATCGATATAAATAAAAATCTCCGAAATTAAAATTGAGATCGGACAGTTTATAAAGAGAAAATTTAATCGATACACGATTTTCAAGAAAAAGAAAGGAAAAAGATGACGGTGCTCAAGAACGGTCAAAAGAAAGCAAGGAGAAAATTCTGTTCTTAATAAAACTGAAATTTAGACGAAACATAAAAGTTAAATTTGGTTTTGGTCCGAATTTTTAGTAGAAAAAAGAAAAGAACAACAAGCGCAAAGAATTAGAGAACACTGGGTAAAAAGAAAACTACAAAAAAGTTGAAAATCGGAATACGGTCTTTTAATCAGAGGCTAAAATCGAAAGAAAAAACCAAGTTTTACTGAATATTTCATGACTATTTCATGCAGTTAAAAAACATTTATGTAGTTATTCTTTTATGGACGTACAAACGGAATGTTTCTGGACGTAGAAGCCAAACTTCAGGAACTGATGCAGGATACCAAAATGAGCAAAAAAAAAACTGGTTGGGCTGTGTCGGGGTGCATGGCCGTTGGTTTAACGTGAAACGTTACAGACCTTGGATGAAGTTCCTCCGAGCTACAGATCGACCAACTTATCTCTAGAGTTAAAGGGGAGAGCCACCATCGTATTTTTTTTTAACAAAACTGAAATTCTACAATGGAAAATTTTAGTTCCTTCATTTGGCCAACTCTACAGATAAATTGGTCGGTCGTAGGTCAGCGAGTCAGTTTTCGTGTATCGAATCGAAATAAAAACGAGACATTGATTGCGTACTAAATTTAATTGTAACATAAAACCGACACTAAATGATGCATGATATTTATTTCGATTAATATTCCACGACAATTTTGTTCAACATTGGTCTGTGATATGAGAAGTAAGGCAAAGTAGCGGTAGAGGTGCTCGCACGTTGGCTTCGTTCACTGAGCGTGCCGCCAGTTTTGCGACGCTGCCGAAACGGTCTCGCTCGTTCGGCACCGGACATCGGGGTACCTGTGCACGGCCCATAACCTTCTCTTTCCAACGATATGCGTAATCTATATTTCTGGCTGGCTTTTGTGCGGACTGAGGCTGACATATTGAATTTTTATACTTTTTACACATTTACTTTAATTTTTTACGCATAAATATTATCCAAAACACACCTATTATTACTTAAATCGATTTATCTCGACAAACTGTAAACACAAACTAATCACCACGCTATCACGTCTAAGTCGTGAGCTACACTAAATGGAAATGAGTGAGAGCGCCAGTTTTTGCCAATCTGTGCTGTGCCCCTCATTGCCAACCCGTTTACCAGTGACATAAACTCAGAATCGTATCGGCGAGTTGATCATGCAAGATATAAAATGAGACCGCATTTACGGCGTTAAAACTAAGAGTTAGGGAGTTATTAAGGCAGGACGATATAGACTTTTCGTTACGCTACAAATTTCTGTTCTGGTACCCGTATGTTTCGGTGTGATTTTAAAGACGTTTCAAGTCAAAAGGTTCACATCGACATTTGGCTTTGTTTTTCTTCTGGATGCCATTTTGTGATTTTCAAAAAAAAACTCAGGAACGGGTAAACATGCCTTAATTAAATTTGGCAAATCTAAGACTAGTGTCTTGTTCTACAAAATAAAAAAAATTGAAAACGTCACCATCAAAAATTTCAAAACGGAGGCCATCTTAATTATTTAATCTTTAATATCTTTATAATTATTTGTTTGTTAAAATTTTTACCTATTAAAGAATTTATTAAGAATTTTATTTTGAACAAAATGACACCTCATTTGTAAAAAATAAAATTTTTTTTCCGTTTAGTGGAGGAAATAAAAATAGGCAAAAAATTATCAGCTTACATTACGGTGCGAAAGCGTACTGCCGGGTTAATTGTGTGCAATAACTCGGTTGTTTGCCAATAGATTTTTACAAATTAATTATAAATCATTTCCCTAGTTCTTTGTTCAAATAGTTATAACTAAAATTATTCAAACTGTTTTTATTTAACTACGAGAGGTTATCTTTAAAGTAAAGACCGTTTCATTCTAAAGAAATTTATTCTGAAAACTTTATAAATATTTTTAATTTCTCTTAAACTAGATACCTTATACTACTTCTCTATTTAATCGCCACATGTATTAAGACATTTATCGTAGCGATGCACCAGCTTCAATATACTCTCGTCGTATTCTTCTGCCGCCAGTCCATTTAGCCACTGATTAACACAATTTTTAAGTTCATCATCACCCGCGAATCGCTTACCGTTCAAAAATTATTTCAATTTCCCAAACAAACGGTAATCAAAAGGAGATAAGTCCTGACTATATGGTGGGTGACTGTAAATTTCCCATCCAAATGTTCACAGTAAATCACGTGTCGGACCCGTAACATGTGGACGTGCAGTATCGTGCAGCAGGACGACGCCGTCGATCAGCCGCCCACGTCGCCGATTTTGTATGGCACGCCGTAACTTACATAGAGTTTCGCAGTAGGCTTCTGCATTTATAGTTGTTCCACGTGGCATGAAATCGATCAGAGTTTGCCAAACCAATACCAAAAGACTATGGCCCGCAGTTTGGGTCCAAATGGCTGTTGGTTGACCTTTGTCGGTTTGATTGGTGATTGAGGATGACGCCATTCACTTGACTGCCGTTTTCTCTCTGGCGTATAATACGAAATCCATGTTTCATCGCTGGTAACGATCGAATTAAGAAATTTATCATCTTTTTCTGTGTAGCGCATCAAAAATTCCAAAGCAGATCCCACTCGAATGTTTTGTGACGTTCCATTAAAACGTGGGCATTCGACGTGCACAAACCTTTCTGAAGGCTAAACGGTCATGAACAATACGACTGATAACACCTCTTGAAATATCATGAAAAAGAAGGACCAGGTCGAAAATCATTGAGCGACTATCTCTTTTGATTTCATCATCGACGCGATTCAACAAGTCCTCGGTGATTATCGAGGGCCTTTCCGAAACGTTCTTCATGGTGCATATAAATTCTGTTATTTCTAAACTTTTCACAACATTTTCGGACGTTTCTTTCATTCATTACATTATCACCGTACACAGCAACCGACTGGCTATGAATTTCAGCTGGCTTAAAGTTTTGATGGTTTTAAAACGTATGACTTCACGTATTTCACAGTCGGCGGAAACATCGATTTTCTTATTCATTTTCTAACGTAATAACTCACACGTAATGAAAGATACTACAACGCGACAACTTACAGACAAAAATGTAGTGAGTACATTACTAACGTGGCCATGAACGACAAAGATTTGCCAACCTTAAGGAGAGAAGTTTCCCAGCGGTCTTTACTTTAGAGTTATCTAAATTTTAGACGAGTATTTTTAATTAAAACTGGAATTTCAATGACTTTGTTTTCAATTGACAAGATGTGGTTTTAACCTATTGTGAGTTGCTCCTCTAAAACTGGTAGCTTTTAAGTTTTTTCATCGATAAGCAATGTGTAACTAAATAAAATTGAAAACAGAATCTTTTGTAGTTGAAGCGATTTAATAAATTTTCCAAAAACTGGGAGATGGCTGTATTAGTAGGCATTTTTTTTCTCAAACCGTGTTGAATCTTTGTTAATACGTTGTGTACTTCAATAAATGTTAAGTGTCGTTTTAATGATTTATTCGAATAATTGTAAAAAAAATTAGTAAAATAACTGAGTAGGCCTACAATTTTATAAATTAAATACCTAGCCATTCTTAAAGAGGATAATAAGAAGGAAAATCTTACAGCATCTGGGAAATACTATGACTTATATTAATTAGAATTAAATTTGTAAGCCGGATAATAATAGCATTAAGAATTCTTTCAAATGACTGGTTGGAAATTCGTCAATACCCACTAAATGTTTACTTTATTTATTATAAATACGGATTTTAACTTTCTGTATACCAAAATACTGATTCGTCAACAAAACCGTTCATGGCTTTCTTTGAAATCGATCAACAATATTGTTGTTTGAAACCTAATAAAATAAATTATTGAATTCCTCTACTGTCTGATCAGCGGATGAAATAGTGGCAGTTGAACCTGTTTTATTTGCAAACTCGCTTTCAATTTTGATAATTGTTATACAAGCCAATGTAACAACATAAATACATGGTTCATATCCGAGATATTTTGATTGCAATCGACTGGACCAAATATAAAAAAGCTCAAAATGCCTAAAAATTTGGATTTTGGACTTTTTCTTAACTGCAGTAATAAGTCCTCATTGAGAGCTTTTCAACAGTATATCGTAAATGGTATTTATTTTCATCGGTTCCAGAGTTATAGCCAAATGAAATTTTAATTAATGATTTATTTAGATCTTACAAGGGAAGGCACTTCGGATCGAATCTGACTTCATCTCCCTTTTTTAATTTAAATATATTGATTTATTAATAATTATTAACCGATGATTGTATAAACATTTTTACAATAAATAATAATTCAATAAGGACAATAAAAAAAATACGAAAAAATCAAAAGTTATTAGTGAAATAAAATTTTATGTACTTTTAAAAATGTGTATAGGTAATTTAATAGGCATTATTACATATGTTTATATCTAATAGATTTGATGAAACACCCGATTATTAATTATTAATTGAAAATTATAATTTAGAGTCGTATTATTTCTGGATTTTATAGTTTAATCTCAATTTAATTTATTTAATTATTCTAAATGTCTGATTAATTGTATCTATATTAAAGTTAACTGCAGTGTGAGTGAAAAATAGACCCTCACAAGAACAACATATACAATGACGCATACATCCCAGATTTTTAATAAATTGCAAAAAAATTCTTATCTTTTAGTTCATTACTCCTCTGATATTGTTGACAATATTCTCCGTAAGTCGGAGTCGATCATCATTTCATTTATTTGTTTTTTGTTGCCAATCATTTATTCGCTTTTTGGTTTGATGTAATTCTTCTGATCTTAATTTGTGTACACGTTCTCTAGTTTTTAAATTTTCTCTCTTTATATTTATCATCTTTTCTTAATATTTTTATCCTTTCCTTGGTCTTAACGTTTTCTTCCTCTTTATATTCATCTTCTTGACGTTTTTTGAGCTACATTTATTCGTGTTACCTTTCTTTTTCCTGTATGATTACTTCTTTTTCCTTTTTTGATTATTCACCAAATAATGCAATAATAAACACTGAATATTTTACACCGTAAGGTCGAAATTAACATTTGTACCCAGTATGCAGGAGTTCACTAAGCGGAATAATTTAATTATTATTAACTTTTATTTATACACCAGAAGTCTGAAACTTTTGTTAATCAGCATCTCACGAAGATACGAATAATACTGATGTAGTAATACGAATTACAAAGGGAATTTTACTCTATCGTAATATTTCCTGTAAGGAATATTTGATGTTAATAAAAACTAATATTTCAGCAATTGTGTAACTGTCCACTTTATTAAAGAATTTAGGAACGTAGCAAATGAAATAAAATAGGACCTAGAGTTTAGATAATAAAGTTAATAGATACAGTAAATTAATAATGATGTAGACCCAAAAAACTTTAAGTTTATGAGACTAACAAATAATGAAAAAGTATTGAATGTAATAAAAAGTATAAAAAATAAGAATTTACGGGAAAAGAAGTAATAAAAGGCATGTGAGAAAAAAAATTATGCTGCCTGAAAGAAGAGTTAAATTATACCCTTTTATTTGTACACCCTTTTAGTAGTGAAAAAGTTAACTTTCTTCCCGAAGAAATCGGTAAATGTAGAAAAAAAACTAAATTTAGTGCAAAATTATTCTCCTATAACCGGAGAATAAGGTAGATAATATAGAGAAATTTTAGTTCGATCAATAGAATAAAATGCTTGAAGGAAATTTCTATAAAATTAGAAAATAGGATTGTATTGAAAGGTTTGAAGAATTTTGACGTCATAAATTAATTGTTTTAATTTATAATCTTTCTGTAATTTATAATTTTGATGGCAATCCCCAACACAGAATATTCTATAGGGACACTAATTTATCATACTAAATGTTTTTTTTTTTTTTTTTTTTTTTTTTTTTTTAAGGAGTGTAAAGTAGTTAAGTTAGTGTTGTATTTTTTTTTAGTATATAAAACAACATTTGATAAATAAATGATTATTATTATTTTGGGACACCTTTTTCAGTAGTAAACAAATTAATCCGAACAAAGGGCATTTTTTTCTGTTGTAGGGAATTTTCATTCTGTGGCAGATTGGTGTTTCAGGTTATGTTGTTAGTTCATATATAAACAAAATTAGTGTTTTTTTTCTTTTATAATTCGTTGCCAATTAGGTTTTGATGACGTTGTGAGTTTCTTGTTAATACAATGGATATAACCCCTCGAAACAGATCAAAAATTGTTACTCTGTCCCAACACACACAAATGATACAAAAACAGATTGCCAGTGAGTGTAGTATGGAGTTAGGTACTATGAATGAAATCGTGAAAAGATTTAGGGAAACAGGTTCCGTCTCTCCAAAAAGAAAAGGAAAATGTGGCCAGAAAAAGAAAACCACGCCTACACAAGATCAGTTACTAATAAGAAAAAAAGAAATTAATCCACGATTGTCAGCTGTTGACCTTAATAGGACTTAAGAGTCAGTGGGACTAATGTTTCTGATATCAAAGTTTGCAAACGATTTTTTTCAGCGAGAAGGATTGCTCGGAAATCTAAAAAGAAGCTGTTATTGACACAGGTCTTATTATGAAGACAAAAAAGACGTCAATGGGGGCAAAGGAAAATAAAGAATAGACTATTTAGATGTGGAAAAAAGTTATTTTTTGAGACGAGACTCATTTCTTTGTCCAAAGAGAGAGACTAGTCTACGTTCGTAAGTCATCAGGTGAGAAGACTACTACGCCAGCACACCTGAAGCAAGCTCCCAAACATCCAGCCAAAAACATGTTTTGGGGATGCTTTACACATGAAGGGTCAGGAGCACTTATGCCTGTGGATAGGATGATGAAATCGGACCGATACATTAACATATGTCAAAGAAAAATAAAGCCCTACTTATGCAGAAGAACCCAGAACTCATTTTCCAACAGGACCGTACACGATGTTACAGGTCAAAGAAAGCAAAAGAGTTCTTCAAAACCACAAAAATTAGAGTGCTTTCGTGGTTAGGGAACTTCCCTGACCTGAATCCCGTTGAAAATTTATGGGATATACTAAAAAAAAAGACTTTGGAAAATGAATTGTAGCACAAAAACTGGTCTTATTAGTTCAGTGATACAGGTTTGGTTTCGAGTTGAAGAAATGAAAAACCATTGTTCTATCTTAGCGGAATCAATGCCAAAGAGGATTAATATGATAATCAAAAACAAAGGAGAACACATAAATTATTAAATTTGAGTAAGTTTGACTACTAAACATTTTTTTCTGTTAAAGTACTGTGTTCAGATTAATTTGTTTGCCAGTGTTGATATGAGTTTTTTTAATGGACGTACTCTTAAAATAAATCATTGAAAGAATGAAATCATGATTATTGTATATCATATTTTTGTCAATAACTGAATTTTCTTTTAAATATTTTAATTCATAAAATATATTATTGAGGTGCCTTACTAAAGATGCAATTTTTTTTCATAAGTAGATGTTTCACCATTCTTTCATTTCAGTGGAAAAATCGCAGAAGCAACTGAAAATTCTTTCTGTTCTTAGTACATTTTTGCAATACTATTCTGGTATCGATAACGCTGGTCTACAAGATTTTTCTATATATAATTTTGGCTTACGTATTTTTGGACACTACATCTTATGTATTTTTTGACACTGAAATAAATATGACCTAAAACTTTGAACTGCAGTTTTATTTTTTCCATAATTGTCACTCTTAAAAAGTGAAAATTGTTAAAAAGATTTAATTTTTCTATTAAGTCACTTTTAAAGATTATATTATATAATCTTTGATTACATTAAAATAAAGACACTATTAAAACATTTTTAAAGATTTGTTGCGAGTCAATGTTTGTATTAAATAATGAAATATATTTGTCTAAAGATATTTATAAGTAGCTCAGAATGGAATAATTTGATTTATACAGTATGAAATCATTCATACGGTATGATAAACAATTAATTAGCATAATTGAAAACAATAATTGATAATAAATTCTTATAATTATTTAATCTACAAAGAATTATTACTGAGAGCGTGAAATTTCTAAGAATAATTATCAATAACAATAAGAATTTTATTGGTAATACTTTCTAAGGAGTACAGCGGTGTAAGAATAAAATAAAAAAGTTCAGAAATTTTTTGAAATGTATTAAGTAGCTTTCAAAAATTTATACAAATATATATTTTATTATTTACAAGAATACATAGAAAAAAAGATACACATGTTAAAAAAAATCTGTTACTTTTACTTCAACATGACATTTACAAAAAAAAAAAAAAAAAAAAATACATCTTTAATACCTAAAAGGAATTGCATATCTGTTTCTTTACTTTCTAAGTCGACTGTTACAAAATTTAGATGAATAATTTCATAAAATTTTGCTAAAACATTCCTACAAACTACAGAATCATAATAACGTTATACAAAAATATCTATAATATGCTATAAGGAGCATTATAACAAATAAACACTAAAGTTAAACTCATTTTCTTTTTCTACGTAATAATGGTATTAGAAAATTTTTTTCTTTTCAAATTTCTCATCTCTCAGTAATCCACCGGCACTGCTTGAAGAAGATCACTTTAATCTAGTGCAGAATGAAATCAACATGACGATTTCTCTTTGAAGAGATTAAAATATTTTTGAGGCAATATTTGCTTCTTCATATCGAGAGCCAGTATTTTAACAAGGTGTTTCTTAGTCTGACCTTGTATTATCGTTAGCATACAGGCATGTTTTTCTAAAAGATCATAAATTTTGTGGATGGAACTTTTAAACCGCACTTGTTATCTAACTTCATGAAACTATTTTATTGAAAATTGAAATGTTTTTTTAATGATAAATTCACAGACTTTTGAAATAGTAGGTCGGAACAGTCCTCGTACTGGAATTTTTGTAAAATTGTTGATTTATATAACCCCCAAAATAAGCCCCGGCAGATTCCGCTTACGTGCAGACTCTGCGTGTGTCTACTGCGGGGAAGTAAATACCTCAGAGCACACCTTCTTCGATTGTGGAAAATGGGTGTCGCTACGGAGAGACCTCCGTACCAACTGACACTGGACAATATGCTGGAGTATATGCTCAGGGAAGATAGAGAGTGGCTTGCAGTAGCAGAACTAGCCCCAAAGATTCTGAGACAGAAGGAGCAGGATGGAAACCTGAACAGATAGTAAGAAGAAACGGGATGTAAGCATGTCTAGCATGCCATGGCTGACTCAACTCAAACGAGGAGGGAGACTCCCCGATAATAAAATGCGGACCGACCAGCAGAACACAAAAGACCAACGAATATCTCTTGAAGTGAGGTGTAGGATACCGGACTGG
This sequence comes from Lycorma delicatula, assembly GCF_047948215.1. Taxonomy (NCBI): domain Eukaryota; kingdom Metazoa; phylum Arthropoda; class Insecta; order Hemiptera; family Fulgoridae; genus Lycorma; species Lycorma delicatula. The sequence goes on from NC_134455.1 coordinate 137,113,526, forward strand.
AGAACGAAGGGAGAACAGACAGCCCTCTACAGAGCTGGCGTTCGTTCGTGCTTGCATGGATGGGCGACAGTGATGATGCACGCGGACTCTGAACACACTGAGCTCGAAGGCATCTTCTGCGGCTGACTAATGCTTAAACGCGGTTTCCGGACTCGGAATGGGGGACTAGTGCGGTGGAGTTTTAGTCGGTACGGCGCAGGCTAACATTTGCGGAACCTGTTAGCGAGCCCGACACTTTGTCCGTAAATGGGATTACTCCACTAACCAGAGAAAAAAAAAAAATCTCCGGAACTTGATTGTAATGTGAACGCTTCTAAATTATTTTTTCTACCAGTCAGATAATTTTTAGTGCGCTAATGTATTGCCCATTTATCATAATTTTTTGCCATCCGCAATAATAGCAGGATTTTCTACATCTGCAACCGACTATTAGACAATATTAAAGACTTTAAATAGCTCTAATACTAATAAATTTTTCATTTTTGCTAATAAGTTATCGTTTTTTTCAAAGCAACCTAGTGCCATCGATTTAAAAAAATTCATTAGCAATCTTATGTATTTATGAGGACTAATGCTGTCTCTTTCTAGTAACTTAGCGTTCCAAAGTGAATAGCCAAAAATGCTGACCTTTCTTCTCTATAACCCAAGTACCAATTTTCATAAAAAATGGCAAATCATACTTCTTCATTTAAGAATGCAATTCAATGCTTTTTTTCTGCTATTTTTTAGTCTTCAACTCTCCTGCTGCTAATGGTGTAGGCCTTTCTGTATTAATTTTCTCTTTTCAGTCTTTCTGTACTTTCCGGGCCGCTTCGTTTCATTATTTATATTTGAAACAGAATTATCATTGTTGTTTTCCTGAAAATTAATATCTTTTCTTACCACACTATAACTACTACTATTATTATCATTACCTACTCAAGCACATAAATTTAAATTTGTGTCTTTATTAAAATATTTTTTTCTGTTAACTAAAATAGAATCTCTTTCAATATTTAACGTAGAATAAATTGAACATTTTGTAGAAATTTATGTTTATGTAAATAAAAATATTGAAAAAAGGACTTGACTCTAATATATCAAATATATTGTAGTCATACTATGGAGAAAAACATGGAAGTTGGACGTAAACCATTTATGTCATTAAATAATATGATGGAACATGCAACATGAAAAAGGCACTTTTTGACTTACGGCTTTCATATTGATTGAGATATTAAAATTACTTATTTAATGTTTTCAGATTAAAGAATTTAATATTGTGCAAAGAAACAGTAGAATGTATTTTCCTCAAGACAGTATTAAAAATTAAAAATCATAATTTCTTGATTTAAGCCATATATATGCAAAACTTTTGAGATATTACTTCTTTATTTACCGTTGTTAATATTTAGTCGATTTCATTTTGTTTATAAAACGTATAGGGATACCGTCCGTTAGTAAATTGTGGTATTCTTTTAAATAATAATTTTCGAAGTTCATTATATGTATGCATACAGGACTGTCATTGTTGGTCATATCGATAAATGATTCCTCAACATTAGTCGTTGTTCTTCGAACACTTCCATCGGGAGCTTGTTGGCCACAATTTACATCCGTACTCACCTGGTTTCGGCTGATCGGAATAAATAAAAAGTAGATCGTCTCTTTAGTAACCCTTCTATCGCAGCCTTTAACTCCGCCCTTACCCGGTATTCCGTCTTTTCCATCTGCTCCTCGTTTCCCTTCTTCAGTAACAATTGCTACTTCATCGGGTTCGTTACCGATGTTAAATAATTTTACCGAACCTTTTTTTCCTCCGAATCCTCCTTTTCCACCGGCACCGCTGTCGCCACCGAATCCTCCTCTTTTTCCTTTATCGATGTAGGACTCTGTTTTATAGTTAACAATGATATATATTTTTGAGTTACTATCTTCAAACTCGGCTGCACTTTCGTCCCCATCTGACCCTTTTTCTCCCCGTGCACCGTCCCCTCCTTCTTGTCCGTTTTGACCTTCACCGCCGCTCGCACTTATTATTAGATTTCCGCCGTTTTTGAAATTCATTCCTATACCGAAAACGTTTCCACCGGGACCTCCGCTCTTCCCATTTCTTCCTATTTCACCTAAGTTTGCTTTCGGTAAAGCATTACCCCCTTTTATACCGTCGACACTTATTTTTCTAGAACCTACGACCTCCCAAACAGGGGCTATTATCGTTACGTCTTTCCCACTAAGCCATTCGTTTTTCAAATCGCTATCGATAAAAACCGTATGAACAGCCAGAATAACGATTTTTTTGGCGTCTTTACATAACGCATGTAATCCATCCAATTCGCTTAAAATTATAAAATACCCCTTTAATACCAACGTTTCTTCGTCGCATATGGAACTATGTCTGTGTTTTAACGTTATATTTGCGATACTATTTAATTTTTCCAGACTGTTAAAATCGATTTTCATTTCACCGTATCGTGTCTCCAAGGACAATTTTGTTAGAAAAGTTTGAAAGTTATCTTCATTAATCGTAGGTAATTTATTGTTCCTTGGAAACGCTGTTAAAATATTTTTTCTGTTTTTTTGATATTTTAATTCGGATAGAATCTCTAATGAATCTTTCAGAAAGGTATAACGTTCGATTTTATATTCGATGAAATCAGATAACCCCTTAATAGACATGTTCCACGTTAACGGAGTATAACTGCTAGAGTTCCGTAATTCCTCCAACTGTACCAAATAATTATTTAATGCCGTAATATTCTGCAGTGAAATCAAACAATTCAGTTCCAGATTATGTTCGTTAGAAAAATTTGTAATTACTTGTACATATTCACCGGGATTTTTACTAATGCCTATATCGTTTGATAATCGTTTTAAATTTCTTTTTATGCCGAATAAAGTAGTCGTTATGTAATCGAGATCGGTATTTGAATCGATTAAGTTGTCGTAATAATTTTCGATATAAGCGCTTATTGTTTTCGATAATATTGTTATGTAAGCGTTCATTTTCTGAAATAGTTCCTCTAAATATAAAAATGCGCTTTCCGTTAAAGCAAATCCGAAATCGTTTTCGTTCACGTCTATTAGATTTTCTTCGTTAAGCAACATGTTTCTTATACTCTGTCTTTCTGTTTGAAGTATTTCTATCCCTGACAGCGGCCCTTCTTCCATCGGTCGACGTAGAATTTTCATACGACGGTATATTTTAGCGTTTCTGTCCTCAAGAAGCGCATTTATAATTTTTATAGACTTTTTGAAAAATGTTACTTTATCCGATATATTAAATGCATTATTTTCATCGCTAAAACTTGTTTTTACTTCGTTTAAAAAATACGCCATACTATGTATTATGTTTTCATCCGAAACGATTTTAACTCCATTTTTTGTAGCAGTAGCCGTATTTTCAACTTTATTACCTATTAAATAAATACTATTTTTATATTTATCTATATCTAAACATAAATCGCCGAGATGTTTTAATAAATTTGTGAAATCATCGCGATACATTCCTTTTTGTAAGGATGCGTGAGTCGAAACTATTACGATTTTAATTTTTTTAGTATTCTGTAATACTTTTCTCATCGCATACATGGCAATTATTTCATGAATAGCGCTTCTTGTGTCACGAAATCCAGGATTATCGCAAAGTACAAAATTTGTTTCTTTATCGACCAATAATTCAGGATACAAAGTTTGAGATGTTATCGTATCTCTTCCTATTTTGTTTTTATCGATAATAAGAAAGTCATTTGAACCTTCGTGTATCGGTTTCGAATATATTTCGGTGTTATCGGATCCCAATATCTGTACCAAAGTCGATTTACCGGATCCAGTATTTCCGACAAAAAATATGGTATTCATCTTTTCCTTTTTATCGGGAAAAACTATTGAATCCATTCCTTCCTTCAACGAATCAAACAGATTTCCATCGTAGCTTATCATATTATAATTTTCGTCTCGATTAAAGATTTCATTAATTTTTTTACACTCTTCAGGACCCGGTAGTTTTTGAATTTTATTCTGAAACATACGAAACATTCTGTTACAATTTTAAATTAAATTAAAAAAAAAAAAATTCGTTTTTTACTTTGTTATCCATTATTTTCATTTAAATTTCTTTAAGTTTATCATTTACTGCGTATAAAAAGGAGATTAAGTTTGTTTAAATTATATATGTATATATATATATATATATATGTATTGTCGTGTGTTCGCAGCTTGATCAGGATATTGAGAGATTGTCAATTGGAAATGTTTATATAATTACAATTTTCTTATTTAAAGAACATAATTAATACGAGACAGATCAATTATAATAACAATTGGAATTGTAATGATAATAATAAACGACAATAATAAATTAATCACAATAATAATTAGAATAATAAAAATACTAACAACAACAACAGTAACAGTAATAATTGTTAATAATAAATAACAATGATTACGTACAAAACAGGATTTAAATTAATCGACAAAATTTATTTACAGGTAGATAAATAATTAAAACCAGAATTCAGTACCATTGACAAAAGACATTAGCATGACCGCTAGTCTTCCTTTTTCCTGTTTAGCCTCCGGGAATTACCGTTCAGTTATTACTTCAGAGGATGAGTGAGGATGATATGTATGAGTGTAAATGAAGTGTAGTCTTGTTCAGTCTCAGTTTGACCACTCCTGAGATGTGTGGTTAATTGAAACCCAACCACCAAAGAACACCGGTATCCACGATCTATTATATAAATCTGTATAAAAGTAACTGCCTTTACTAGAATTTGAACGCTGGAACTTTCGACTTCCAAATCAGCTAATTTGGGAAGACGTGTTCACCACTAGACCAACCTGGTGGGTCGACCGCTAGTCTTAATACTTTTAACCACCAGTCTTGTATTAACAACAACAATAGTAAAATAGATAAAACGAGTATAAAGTTCTTTCACTACAAATACATTTTCTGTCCCAAATAAAACTACCCTAACAGTTTATGAATGAAATTTAATACATTATCTCTTTCTCTTAGTCTTTCAGTAACTCACCGAACCATTTCTTGTTTTCATGTACTGGAATTACTTGTAATTTCAACGTAATTGCGTCGAACCTGAACTAGAAATTCGCTCCTTCACTGATCTTCGCGCAGAACACTCGCTGACTGACACTGAAGACTCTACTCGCGGAACTGACACCATAACGTCTCGCTTAAACTGATTTTGCCGAACTTGATCGTCTCGAGGAGAGTCTGCGAACTCCATCGCAGACTCTCCTCGCGAAATGATATTATATCGTCTCGCGTAAACTCATTTCACAGTACTAATTTTTAATTGGTTTTCCCTGGACTCCGATCCTTTTTACCTGCCGGACCGGACCCAACTCGAAACGTGAGAATGAATAAGTAAAAATTTTAAATAATCTACAACAAAGAACTTATATTTAGTTGTCATTTTAAATTTATTACCGACTCCTTTAAAAGATTTTTCTACCGCTTCTAAAATACGATTAAAAAATTATTTCTTTACAGAACCAATATTACTCTGCTGTCGGGGAGCCTGTTCTCTGAGGTTACGTCCTCAGGTGGCGGATCGAGAAATGTCTCCCGTAGACGGCTAGTAAGAGGGAATGAAATACATCCTGCGAACAGACAGGTAGAAACTGGCCGATTGCCTCGAAGACGGATGAGAAAGAGATTCCAACGAAGGAAAGGATGGAAGAGACTACGGTATAGGTTTCCGAATTTTAAGACAGGGCCGGAAAAATGCAAAAAAACGGCAGTAGAAAAACGCACTTTTTTTCGTTTGACTTGTTTGACTTTTTTTTTGTTTTGACTTGTTACGTTTTGACTTAAATAAATTGCCAGTAAACAAAAAAAAAACTCATTAATAAAACTTATAAGAAATTTAATTCTAAACAGAACAGTATAAATAAAGTAAACAGAAAGCGAATAACAGTTAAATAAAATGGAATTTTCTTTAGAGCAGTACAAAGCTAAATTTAACTGAAAAATGATTTCTAACGTAAAAAATTAATAATTTTTACAATAAATTTTCAAAAATGTTTCCATTTACTTCAATGCACGTTTGTAAATTGCTCGTGTTGCTCCTTCTAATTCATTGCGGCTGTTATTTAACAGCGGAAAAGCATCAATAATATGGACACCTTAGACTTCATCCAACCCGTACACAAAAATCTATCAGCGTAAGATCTGGTGAACTGGATGGCTAGGATTATGAACCGCTTCGACCGATCCATTTATCTGGGAATTGCTGATTTAAATAGGTGGAAACAATATGAGAGAAATGTAGTGACTGTGCTGGAAATGTTGTGCTGGAAGTACAAAGTGAGTAACATAAAACCTAACCCATAATGAAACCGCTATCGGACACAATTTATGAATGCCTTTCACACAACTAGCGCGACTAGTGGATATATATGTTACTGTTGATTGTTGCTGCCGTTTGTCAGGTGGTTACGTGTCAGTGTAGTATACGGTTTGTTGCAGTGCAATATTGTGAGTGCAGTTGTGTTTGTGTAAAATGCCTCATTCAAACCAGGGGAGGGTAGTTATAGCTGAGGTCTATATTTGTTCTGTGTCCTGTGTCCTAGCGAAGAATAAAATACACGATTTAGTTAAAAAGTGACGTACAACAGGTTCGGTTTCAAATGAAAAACGAAATAGGCGATCTTCTTTTAGGACTCCACAGGCCATTGCCGATATAGAAAGGAGATTTACTGCCGGTCCAAAAAAATCACTACGCAAATTATACCAACAATCTGGTGTTAAACACAAATCTTGTAAAATTCTCCATGAATTAAAATTGAAAATGTACCGCGTTACAACTGTGCAACAGCTGAAGGAGTCAGACAAACCGAAACGACTTGATTATTGCAACTGGCTTCTCGAAAACATTATCGGTGGACAGATAAATCCGATGTCGTATTTCATGTCAGACGAGGCACGGTTTCATTTATCCGGCCACATTAATTCGCAGAAAACCAGGTATTGGATGGTACCCACCGGGTTGGTCTAGTGGTGAACGCGTCTTCCCAAATCAGCTGATTTGGAAGCCGAGAGTTCCAGCGTTCAAGTCCTAGTAAAGCCAGTTATTTTTACATGAATTTGAATGCTAGATCGTGAATACCGGTGTTCTTTGGTGGTTGGGTTTCAATTACCCACACATCTCAGGATTGGTCGAACTGAGAATGTACAAGACTACACTACATTTACACTCATACATATCATCCTTATTCATCCTCCTCTGAAGTATTATCTAATCGGTAGTTACCGGAGGCTAAACAGGAAAAAGAAAGGTGCTGGATGGTGAGGAATCCTCACGAGATATTCGAGCGTTCACTTCACGATGAGAAAATTGGTGTTTGGTGTGGCGTTTCCGGTAATCCTATAGTGCGACAAATATATTTTTACCGGACTATCAATAAACAAGTTTGCCTCACAATTTTCGAAGAATTCTATGCGCAATTAACTGATAATAAAAAAGAATGCAGCTTTTTCCAACAAGACGGAGTAACTTGTCACTCATCAAACGTTTCACTGAATCGCGTTCATGCAGCTTTCACAAATGAACGAGCTGTCAGCAGAGGACGGCAGCCTCTACGTTTCCCAGAGTTGTCTATTACAATTTTTTCCTTTGAGGCTACTTAAAGGAGAGAGTTTATGCCTTTAATCCCCACAATATTGATGAACTGAAGGTAAAAATTCAACGAGAAATCAACCCCCTGACAACGGTTTGCATCAGACGACTCTCGATATGATCAGTCGAGTACAAGATTACATCGATGCCCAGGGCAGTCATTTTGAACATATTTTGTAACAATAAGGTAAATAAATGCAACATTTAAATTACGTTTTATGTTTTTCTTATTTAATTTATCCGTATCATTCATAAAATTTCATTTTAACATAACCTACCGATTCTGCGGCGGTTACGTTATGGATTTTGTTTTATGTTGCTCACTCTGTCTTCCGGCATCGTGTTGCAAGAGGAATATCTTCAAATAATGGCTGTAATTTTTCCTGAAAAACTGTAAGTATGCCTCATCTGTTATGGCCCCTTAGAAAATAAACGGCCCACTCGAGTGATTATGAATAATCCCACACCATACATTAATGGCAAATCGCTGTTGAACGTTGCGTTCCACAGTCGCATGAGGGTTCACTTCTGTTCGTGGGTATTGGTTTCTCATGTTGTTTACCTCATCACGAGTGTACCGTGACTCATCGGCAAATAAAATGTACTTGAAAAGTTGTCGATGAGTATTAAACCGATTGCAGAACGCCAAGCGAAGGGCAGGGTACTTTTGGGAGGATTGTACTTTTTGTTTAGATACGGATAAAGGTAAACTTTAGTTTGTGAAACTCTGAACCGGTTGGAAAGACGTGTTGTACTGTTATCGAGACTGCGCTTAACAGCAAAAGTAATACTTTCATCGATATTAACATCATGCTGGAGAGGACGGTCATAAGGGGTACGATTATTGGTAGAAAGAGATCCTGTTTCCCATAACATTGGTTAACTAGCATTTCTCCCACCACCACCCCATTCGGTCACCCTAGAGCATATGACCAAATGTCTGTGCCAAAAGCGGCTACTGTACCTCAAAAACAGTTTAGCGACCAATAATCTAACAGCTCCTAACTGTGTTAGCTTACCTAACAGTGTGAGCGGACTAAGCGAGATGCCATACACCACCTGCTTACGTTTCCCAACCGCTCACTTGACATAAAATAAAAATAAACCGGGGAGGCGCACCCCATGTTATTATATTAAAAAGACAGTAATTTCCTGTCACGCCTTGGTCGATGAATGCCAGCTGGTACCTGTCCACCACTTAAAGAGCTTGGAACTTTATCTGTGTGGTGGCTAGCCATTATCTCCCGTAACATACGAAATGATGCCGTACTAATATTTCTTAGGTTTGGAATATTGCGATTAGGATAACGTTGTCGATATTCTTCAACTGCGGTCGTATCATTGCCTTCACGTGCAGCATATCGACATATATGAATGAGGTCTGTTCAAAGAATAACCGAATTTTTTTAATTACCCGCCAACGGAGATATTTAATGACGTGCGGTTGGCAATATTGAGTTCCGTATAACCTCCTATGTAACTATGAGTTTTTGGATTGTTGATATCTTGTTCAGTTTTTGTGTTATTGTAATTTGAGTGCAACGTGTGTAAGTATTAGTAGCGGTTTTTGTAATATGCGTTTTTCGGGAGCAACAATGCAACGTAAAATTTTGCGTAAAATTTCCATACTTATTGGAAAATAAGTATGGAAATATTACTGCTGTCTGCTTGCACTAGCAGAAAAATTGCTCTAATGAACTGAAAATCGACTGCAAGCGTACAGAAAAAACTCAATTACAATTCAAAAAATTTAATTGTTGTCTAATTAGCTTACATTTTTGGGTCCCATGAATTTCTATGGTGGCTTCATTTCACTGGAGGAGATGAAGTTTGAGCGAAAATTTCGCCAGCCGTAACTCGTTAACGAAGCGTTTCCGGACCTTTGTTTATATGTACTTTTTTATTTATTTTTACATATAGAATAAGCTGCCAAAGTATCTGTATATCCTGTTAAATCACTCTGTAATAATTTAAATATGATTCTGTAATTTATTTAAATAAATGTTTTGTTTACAACCGAATAGGGCGGACATCGCACAATGCACACCAGATACTCTTGTGAACTACATGTTACAAAGCGAGGAACATTGGAGGAGAGTCAACACATACCTCACAGAAGTAATCAGGAGTAAAGATCAAGAGGAGCGGCGCCGGGGCTATAAGTACAGGAACGGGAGGACAGCCCCAGAGGTGAGGGCTGGCATGCCCAGATGAGCCAGTGCCTATGATCCTCTGGGGACTCCAGGGGATGGTACGCACAGTAAAAGAGAAAAGACCCGGCGCTGTGTTTTGGGCAGATATGTCCGGACACGGCGTCAAGAAAGGGCACAATAAAGACTCCTCAAAGAGCTGACCGGCGAGCCAACCTACCATGCCGTATATACAGCCGGTTGGTGGGAGGCTTGTTAGAGTAACCAGATACTCCTCTGGCTGGAGTTATACCCATCAGTCCGGACCGACCTAGAGGAGGAGTAGAAGAAAAAAAAAGGTGGCACTGGGGTCAAGACATTTCGAAAAATTTTATTTATGACCCGATTTGGCTCATATTCATAATATGTATTACTTACGTGAAAAGAAATATTTTTGCAAAAATTATACCCGCTAGGTGGCGCCGGTATCGAGATATTTACGAAACAAACAAACAAATATACAAACATAATTTCTTCTTCTATATAAATATATATATAAAACAATGTTCGTATGTGCGTCCGCTATAGACTAAAAAACTACTGGATCGATTTACGGGCGGGAAAAAGGGATAAAGGGAAAAAGGAAGAAGGGAAAAAGGAGATAAGGTGAAAGGTTAAATTTTGTAAAGTTCCGTAATGTTTAGTTTTTTACTTTTTTATCAAATTTTCAATTGTCTTCATTTAATATATATATATATATATATATATGTATATATATACTATACAGAAATCTAGCAATGGCGAAACATTTCCGGGTCTGCTAATCTTCAATAGAATATGTACATCCTGGTTCCGGACAACACGTACATAAACTTTTGAAATGCCGTGGAGAACTAGCTAGTAAATCTCAACGTAAATAATGGAAGGGAACTTCAGCGTAACATCCTCCTACAGTGAACCTGTTTTATCCGTAATCCTCATTTGAGCTTGCAAATGGTATATTAGATTATTTGAACTTATTGCGACATAATAAGTTAAAAAATAAAATTATCTTTTTCTTACTAATAATACGCGTACAATTATGGCTGAGAGTAAATAAAGAAAATTTTAACAAGCGTTTACCAAATTTAATTAAATACATCAAATTGTGTTTCTTTTCATTATTTCATTCGCGTGAATCATACACGAATACACAAATCATACACAAAAGCTATCTCTTTCAAAACATTCTTTAGTCGGCGACTCGAAATATTAACACGCGAAAAATATAATGCGGTTATCCCTGATAAAGAGCCTATAAGAAATATGTTTGAATCTTATAAATTAATTAATTTCTGAAGCGGACATAAAAACTTTACTTTCATTTTTGTAATAAATACCTTATAATAAATACATTAACTAGAAACTGAATCTAAAAAATCTGATGTGGACAGCATATGTCTTCTTTGTACGCCTACTAAATTACATACACAATTTTTTTTAATACGAAAAGTACGTAAAATTTTATTTCATTAATAACTTCTGATATTTTTTCATTTTTTTATTGTTATTATTGAATTATTATTTATCGTAAAAACTTTTTTTACAACCAGAGATTAATAATTATTAATAAATTAATATATTTAAATTAAAAAAAAGAAAAGTTAAACAAACAAAAAAGAAGATGAAGTCTGATTCGAATCGATTTGCCTTCTCCTTGTAAGATCAATCATTAAAATTTTATTTGGCTACAACTCTGCAACAGATGAAAATATGTACCACTTATGATAATCATTGGAAAGCTCTAAGTGAGGGCTTATTACTGCAGTTAAGAAACGTCAAAAAATCAATTGCTTTGGGGATTTTGGACACTTTTGGTCCAATCGATTTCAATCAAAAAGGTAGGTTTTGTCACACAGTTAGATGTGACAACAGTCCTAAATTTAAAATTTCAACATCCTACGGCTAATCGTTTATGAATTATTCGAGATACATACACACACATACGTACAGACGTCATACCGAAACTAGTGAAAATGGATTCAGGGATGGTCAAAATGGATATTTCCGTTGAAATCTGAAAACTGAAATTTTTCGCGATCACAATAAAAAAAAATAAACAATTGGCTTAACTACTCATGCATCAACAATCTTAATTAGAATTCTGTATAGAAGAATTGAGAGGAGAGTAGAAGAAGTGTTAGGAGAAGACCAATTTGGTTTCAGAAAAAGTATAGGGACAAGGGAAGCAATTTTAGCGCTCAGATTAATAGTAGAAGGAAGATTAAAAAAAAACAAAACGACATACATGGTATTTATAAACTTAGAAAAGACATTTGATAACGTAGACTGGAATAAAATGTTCAGCATTTTAAAAAATGTAGGGTTCAATTATAGAGATAAAATTTACAGGACCAAAATGCAACAGTAATAATCGAAGAGCATAAGAAAGAAACCGTAAAAAAAGGGAATCCGACAAGGATGTTTGCTATCCTCGTTACTTTTTAATATTTACATAGAAATAGCAGTTAATGATGTAAAAGAAGAGTTTAGATTTGAATAACAGTGAAAAAAGGAGCGATATAAAATGTCGAATAGCACAGGCGAAACGTTCTTTCAGTCAGAAATATAATTTTCTTATATTAAAAATTAATTTAAACGTCAGGAAAATATTTTTGAAAGTATATGTGGAGCGTAGCTTTATATGAAAGTGAAACTTGGTCGGAGTTTCTAAGAAAAAAAAATTAGAAGCTTTTGAAATATGATGGCGTAGGAGAGTGTTAAAAATCAGACGGGTGGATAAAGTGACAAATGAAGACGTATTGCGACAAATCGATGAAGAAAGAAGACTTATGAAAATTATAATTAAAAGAAGAGAAAGATTTATAGGCCACGTATTAAGGCATCCTGGAATAATCGCTTTGATATTGGAGGGACAGGTAGAAGGGAAAAACTGTGCAGGCAAGCAACGTTTGGAATTTGTAAAATAAACTTTTAGAGATGTAAGATGTAGGAGGTATACCAATATGAAACAACTGATACTAGATAGGGAATCTTGGAGAGCTGCATCAAACCAGTCACATGACTGAAGACAAAAAATCCACCAAAATCACCTTCCAAGAAACCTTTTTGATTTTTCTACATTTACTACGTTAAATGTAATAAACTAGAAAAAAATCCCACTGAAAAACGTACAGCCAATAAAAGGTTACCTAAGATTTCTTTTTTTAGTGGTGGGGGTAAATTATGATGAGAGTTTATTGTAATATTTTGATTAAACTTTTAATAAAATATGATTTTTTAAAAAATCAGTTAAAAGATATGCAATTAATAGAACTATAGTTTTTTGATTTTTGTAAAACTAAAAAATTTTGGAACAAAATAGTAGGATAAAGCAAACATATATGTACTGAGTTTAATGCGAAGTAAGATTGTGTTCTCAAGAAAAAGTTTGAGAAAATTGACTCCAAATCCCTTCTCACTTACCTGGAAATATTGATCCCAAAATTTTACCGACAAATTTCTCCATATACACGACTTTCTGTATAAAATTTCATCAAAATCGGTTTATCCAGCCAAAAGTAATTAAGCTTCAAACCCGCCAACTTACGTAGATATACGTACGAACATTATCCCTCGTCTTTTTTTTTGGGGGGGGAGGGGGTTCTTGGGTAATGAAACGTCGAGAAATTAAAAAAAAACCCATACCCCTTTTTTATTGATTACCCTTTTCTTCTTGCAACGTACCTCTAGAGTAGTTATGATGCCATGAAACTAATAATTCGATAAATTTTCTTTTTACAACGAAATAAAAAAAAAACTGGATTATGTCTTCTGGAAAAAAAATTTCTGAAATCAAATTTCCAAGTATGAATATTTAGAGAGTTATTCATGGTATTCATGGTTGTTATTCTTGTTATATATCTTCGTTATTCTTGTTGTTATACATCTTCATGATGACAATTATTCGCGACCTTCATGATTTACAAGAGCTATTCTTATTTCGATTATATTATTTATATGTTTCAATTATTTCGGAGTCGCTGAACGATTCAGAGGTCTTCTAGAATGATTTAGAAAAAAAAACATAGGATCAAGAATGATTTAGAGGTCAGTAATTTCGTTGATCAGTAAACGATATAAACAGATGTGTAATGCCAATAATACAGAATTTTCACCACTCCAAGTAATAATCCCGTATGAGTGATATTTAAAGCAGTGTCGATCGAGTAGCTTACTGGTAAATAGTTAGATTATGATACCATCTTTGATATCGATTTTTAAATTAATTTCAAGCGATACACGGCGATCGTTAAAGGTAAAAAAACCCCAGGAAAGAAAAAGATTCAAGAGTATTGCCACCCCAATCTTTATTTATGAAATACTAGAAGTGATAGAAAAGCGAGACTCAGGCATTAGAGATGACCCCACCGGGTTGGTCTAGTGGTTAACGCGTCTTCCTAAATCAGCTGATTTGGAAGTCGAGAGTTACAGCGTTCAAGTCCTAGTAAAGCCAGATATTTTTACATGGATTTGAATACTAGATCGTGGATACCGGTGTTCTTTGGTGGTTGGGTTTCAATTAACCACACATCTCAGGTACGGTCGAACTGAGAATGTACAAGACTACACTACACTCATACATATCATCCTCATTCATCCTCTGAAGAATTATCTAAACGGTAGTTACCGGAGGCTAAACAGGAAAAAGAAAGAAAAGACATTAGAGATGAGATTATTTTTAAAAAGTGCAAAGGTTATTCCTTATTAAATCGAATGCAGAGCGAGAATACCGGTAATAATGAAACAGACGTCTGTAATCTGGGCGAATGATTTTCACAAATAATGGAAACAGCAATTAGAAAGCACGGCGGAATGGAAGATACCTACCAAGTTACATTCTACTCCCCCAGATGGCAACAAAATTTAAGTCGCTAATAGTTAAAAGTAAATAATGGTTAATTATTTCCTTGATAGAATAGTTTTTATAATTGTCTATTTTTCTGCGGGCGATTTTTAGCACGGAATACGCTCGAGCCTAATTCTTAAAGATAAGATATATAGGAAAAGATTATTATTCCATAAATATTCGTCTGAAGAGAAAAAAATAACAATTTTTATATAACTTTCTATTTACATCGTTGTACATTAAAAGAAGGAAAAAAATAAATAGTTTGGTGATCGACTGTATGTAATTACATATTTTTATACTGAGTGATACATCTCTGTTCCTTATCACTCATACTGAGTGATACTGAGTGATAAGGAACTCGATAAAGGCGTGCCCTTTCGCTCACTCATTTTAATAATAACTTTGACTGCATTATGAGATGATGGGAAGAGGTTGTACACCGGGAATTCTTTTGAACGAAAACAGTGGCGACTCGCGTATATGCACTGTGGAACTGTAGCACCCCCATTTCCACTTGATATTATCGATAACATTTAATATAACGAGTCCTTTTTTCTTTAATTCTTTCTTTATACTTGTATAATATATAATCCTTAAACTTAATGTCAGTAGCCATCCCTTACTTTATGAAAAAGATAAAAAACCTTTTCTATGGAACTGTGCGCTTCACAGTTCCAGCGGTATGGTGTTTGGCTGTTGTGCACATGTGCACATGGGAAGCTTCACGCGAGGCTGCGAGGAAGAGAGAGCACTGTCGCTTCCCCAGTGCCTACTCTGGCGTGCTAGTGGAAGGTAGTTTTTATTACTCCGCGAGTGTACGGAACGTTCCTTGTTCGTTCGCTTTTGCTAGTTTAGTCGATAGAAGAAATATTAAAGCGGTTTAGTTGTTTTTTCAACAGCGATCAGAAGATGGCGGAAAGCAAGGGCTCTTTGATCGCCAAATCTGTCCAAAAACACGCTGGAAGGGCGAAACAGAAGGTAATTAGTAAACACTAATTATGTGTTCACTAATTAATGTGTTCGAACACAGTCATCTTCGGGACATCTGCCGAGAGGACCTAACCCCGACAGTAGTAAGGAAGCGGCCTCACGCCGTACTGGACGAACCACCGTGATAGTGCGGTGCGGGAGCCGAGAATCGACAAACCAGGCTTAAGGGCCTCCATATCGCATGAGCCACAAACGGAAAAACGGGTCAGAAACGTTTCCGGGGTCGCGAGTGAATGGTTTTCGAGTGTAAACTGTACAAGTCAGCGAGTTATACGGTCTCAGGACAACAAAATGCGGTAAGTTGTGATTCCTACTTTTTTTTCTTCTCCAGACGCAACTTCCGCTCCGCAAACGTGGAACTGTGCCCCAACAATATTGAGAAACAGGAGAGTCGCGGGTGTGGAACGACTCGTCGTGCCGTCTTGGTCTCTGACCAAGCACTCACCGAAATAGATAGGGAAACTGCCTTCCTTTAATCCTATCATCCCAAAATAAAAATTCAATATTTTTTTTTTCGTGTGTGTGTTCTGTTTCTTTTGTTGCAGATACCCACAGCCACCACAATAAACAAATGGTTTTTTCACTGCGGCCACGCGGTCCCCCCAACCCCTTCCCGGACACACGTGTGTCTGGAGATTAATATTATGTAGAGTAAAGAACTACTGTTTGCTTCTGAAAAGGCAATCGCCGCCCCAAAACCGCGATCGCGAATAGGTACCACCAAATTGTAAGTTTCCTATTCCCTTTCCTTTCAAGAAAGAAGACTGAGGGAACGAGCCCAGCAGCCACCTGCCCAGCAGCCACTGACAGCATGGAAGAAAGAAGAAACCTGCACTTTCCCCCGTTCAACCCTTCGGGGCCTCGGGAATACTAAGGTTAATGGTATGTAACTTCGGTTACTACCAATTCTCGGAAAGTGCAGGCCAAAGAAGAATGAAGAGGTCATCGGAAGAAGAAGAGGGAGAAGAAGAAGATGAAGAAGAAGGAAGACCAACCACTCGTCTCAACATCACGGACTGGAGTCCGGAAAAGAGCCCAGCAGAGATGCGTCCTGAAAGGCAGCCATAACAGAAGTGGATGAAGAGCTTCTACACAACCCTTCCTTTAAAATTTACATATAAATTAACATAAATCAGCAATTGCGACTCCTCCGGAAAAGGGGGCGCATTGCTCCCTCCATATAGTTAGTGCCCCGTTGTGGCGTATTCCTGCTAGCCTATGAAGCGTTAGCACCGAAAGGATTTCAGTGGACGGTCTGAAGGGGAATTACGTCGGAAGAACAGGTTGCCTAAGCCTAGCCTTCCGCGGTCGGCCCATAAAATGGGTTCGATAACGCTGGTTTAACAACGGCTTGGAATGCAATTAAATCCGTCCTTAAAAATACTAAATATTAAATAAGACAAAACTTGAAAAATTAGACCCGTCACTTAAAATAAACCTTTTAAAAACACGCCCGATTGAATCATCCAGCAGCAAGAGACTCTGTCCAGGTTCTGCGATCCGAAGGGAGAATCTATAAACTCCCGCTAACTTTGCATTCCATTCCTATTTTGATATATCAGGGAATTTCTTTCTTTCTTAATGTCGTTCGCTTTTCAAATTAAATTTATCTTTATTTTAAAGTTTTAAAAATTATTTAACGTAAGCTTCAGGTTTCTTCAGTCGATATCGTCTTCATCATGAAAATAATGACCGAAATTCGATGAGAACCTTGAAAACTTCGGTATTAATATATTATTTATATAATTAGTATAAAATAACTAATAATATTAATAATAGTATATTATTTATATAATTAGTTGAGAAATGAAAGATCTATTAAAAATAAGGTGCTATTAAATGATAAAACGGTTAATTAAGAGAAATTACATCTTTTACCGATACGGGTGCAAGAGTGCAAATTTATATATTTAAAAAATATACGAGTATAAAAAAAACTTTTTAAAAACCACTCTTAAATTAAACGCACTAAAAGGTAAAAAATAATTTTAGGACGGGATATCAGAATGGATTTGTTGACAAGCTTTGATGGTGATATGTAAGATTATGTGAAAGTCATAGCTTCAAATTAAAAATTTGATGTTTTTGCCAGTTTTTTCGTATGCGTGATGAATGGCCTAAAGAGTAGAGTGCGATCGCACCCCACTCTTTAGGCAACTCTTTAATTTAAGAATGGTGTTTTAAAAATTTTTTTCCTTTTTTTTATTTTTATTTATGAAATTTTTTTTGTTAAAATAATGAACTATAACCAAAAAGTAAGCACCGGAATGTACCGAACACTGGCGGAAAATCCCAATTCGTTAGTATCAATTTCTAGAGTAAAATTTCTAATTTAACTTTCGTTATATCAATTTTCATCATTAAAAAAAATATATATATTTACACAAGAGGTAATCAATTTTGGACACCTAATAATCCCATTCCAAGACGCTGCTTACCAGGATGACCCGCCCCAAAGGCAACCCGCCTGGGGTGGTCTAGCCGCGGAGACGTGCCGTAGGCACGCCCTACAGCTAGTTAAAACATAAAACGATCCATTAACAGAAACGATATATTTTATAGAGACGGGTGCAAGCTCATTACCGGTCAAAGATTTTCCATTTATCGGTTAAAATACGTATCGTAATGAATTGCAATTCTTCCGTCGACTCAAAGATCGATTAAGAACAAACCGTCTTATTCTTTAAAAGGATCCCTCGCCAATCAACAAAATCGAACGGCGTGTGGAAGATCGCTACTGGACTAGAAATGAAATCCGCTCGGGAATCGCTAAACTTAAAACAAAACCCGTCGAAATAGCATTCATTATGTAAATCTATTTGTTAAAATAACTGAATGTTAGAATATGCAGGAGAGACTAAAATAAAATTGAAAATTGAAACTAGAATAAAGGTCTGTTTGATCGATTATAAATATAAACGTCCGTGGAAATAGACAGTAGTCGTATATTTCTTAGAGAACGATAAAAAAATTAGTTCATTAGATTCAAAAGTTAATTAGTCATTAGACTAAAATAAAATTGAAAATTGAAACTAGAATAAAGGTCTGTTTGATCGATTATAAATATAAACGTCCGTGGAAATAGACAGTAGTCGTATATTTCTTAGAGAACGATAAAAACATTAGTTCATTAGATTCAAAAGTTTCCAAAGATGTACATAAGAAACAGAAATTAAATAGTCAGGAATCTCAATTTATTACTGAACAAAGTTTTTAGAATTTTAAATTAAATAAAAATTTATTTTTAACATTTTCGAGCGTAAGAAAATTAATTCTGGGGGAGGGATTGCCCGTTCATTAAATATCGTTAATCGGAAGGTATATCTTTCTTGAGATAGAGATAACGCTTTTAATCTTATCCAGTTTTATATAAGATTGGGTTGTGTTGAATGATCTGAGTCGGTTTCAGTTATTTATAAGCTGACATTATGCTTTCGAGTAGGTTTACCTAAAACCATTTAAGTTGTTACTGATTTCACATTATTCTACAAAATTGTAAAAATACTCGTTTTATAGCGGCGTTTGATAATTATGTCTTGTTGAAATTTACCATTCCGCTCTGCAGCAGCTGGACTGCTGCAGAGCGGAATGGTAAAATAAGTCCCTCCCACCAAATAAGAATCCTTTTTTTCTGCTAAATATTAACTAATAATCCCTTTCTTTTATTAATAAAACAAGTACATATCTGACCACCACGAGATATGTAACCCCGGAATCGGGATTTTCCGCTATTAATCAGTACATTTTGGTGCTAAGCTAAGGGGGTTGGCACACACACACACGCGCGCGCGCGCGCGCGCGCAGAGAGAGAGAGAGAGACAGACAAGCAAAGATACAAATGCTCTTTAGTAGGGTGGGATATATTTCTATGGTTTAGGATATTATTATAAAAACAAAAGTAATGATCGTTGAAAAATGTCTTAAGAGGTACAATTTACTAACATCCAGCTTTCTGTACGAACAACGGTCTTCAACTCTCGCCTCATTATTTATCTCAATTGAATTTTCAAATGTATTATCTTCTTCTGCAATGAACACCCAATTTTCTATCGGGTTTATCAATTTTTCTTCTGTGACATCCGATTCCCTGAAATAAAGAAATATTAATATAATTATTTAATTTTTAAAAAGATCTATCAGTTAAACGGTTACTTACGTTAATATTAATTTTTATTGCTTTTTTAAAATTATATTTTGTATTGTAAATGTAGTAGAAATAAAGTAGATGGACCACTGCATATGAATATAGGACGAGAAAAACTATGGAAGTAGAAGAATTTTGTTATGTGAGAAGTAGAATTACTAGAGATGAACGAAGCGATATAAAATACCGAATAGCACAGGCGAAACGAGCTTTCAGTCAGAAATATAATTTTCTTACATTAAAAATTAATTTAAAAATCAAAAAAGTATCTTTGTAAGTATATGTTTGGAACGTAGCTTTTTATGAAAGTGGAACTTGGACGATCCGAGTACCGGAGAAGAAAAGATTAGAAGCTTTTGAAATGTAGGAGAATATTAAAAATCAGATGGGTGGATAAAGTGACAAATGAAGAGGTGTTGCGGCAAATTGTTGAAGAAAGAAGCATTTGGAAAAATATAATTAAAAGAAGAGACAAGACTTATAAGCCACATATTAAGGCATCCTGGAATAGTCACTTTATTATTGGAGGGACAGGTAGAAAGGAAAAATTGTGCAGGCAGGCAAGTTTGGAATATATAAAACAAATTGTTAGGGATGTAGAATGTAGGGAGTATACTGAAATGAAACGACTAGCACTAAATAGGGAATATTGAGGAGCTGCATCAAACCAGTCAAATGACTAATACAAAAAAAATTGTATGTAAAATTTTCAAATCAAAACTATAACATTAATAAGATAACAGTATTTCTTTTGAATTCCACTGTCTTTAATGAATTAAAAATGTTTTAACTGTTCAATATCTTAAACAAAGGTCACCACCCAACTGGAAAGCATAAAACAACTCAAGAATAATAATTGCTGACTAGATGAGAAAATTAGCAAACAATGTCACAAAGATGTATATTGTTTCACAACCGGAAATTGTAATCGCAAAAAAATTAATGTTTAGTCAGCAAATAAATTTGTAATATTTTTAGACTATTTTAACATACATAAACCACAAATAAATAAACTGCGCAAACAAGATATCTTTTAAAAGATAACACGTGTAACCGCTAAACATTTTGATAAACTTTCAACATAATAATTTTATTTTCTCATTAATTGTTTTCGATGACGTAAAGCCGCCTTCTGCCTTTACATATTCAGCTAAATGTTCCCATCTGATCGCTGAACTTTTTTATTACATAATTTTTACTAACAACAAACATTCAACTGATGAAATATATCCCGTTTTTTTTTTGTTCTGGTTAGGGGAGTAATCCCATTTACGGACAAAGTGTCGGGCTTGCTAACAGGTTCCGCAGATGTTACGGCCTATGTAGCCTGCGCCCTAGCGACTAAACCTCCACCTCACCGGCCCCCCTCCAACACCGGGAAATAGCATTTTAGCATTAGTCAGCCTCAGGAGTTGATATTCCGTTTTCTATAAAACGTTTATTACGCAACAACCGTATCCATCCGACTGTAATTTTTATGGATTTATCAATGCGATGTTCCACTTATAAAGAAGGTTATTGAAATAGTGAAAGTTTTGCTTTCATCTCTTCTCAAATTAATAACGTATTAGGAGACCGATAATCTTACCGGAAGATTTCAACACAAAACTCGAGAATCTTCTTTGCAGCGGACAGATTAGCGGTTACAAATAGAACACCGACCGTCCACCGCTGAAAAAAAAATTTCTAGATAAAAGGAAAGATTTCTTAAAAAAATCAAGGGCTTATCTATGAAGAAAATTTCACCTGATCTCTAACCGGAAAAGCGAAATATTCGGACGGTGGCAGAGGTTGGACAGTACTTCAAATCTTCCAGACACTACGAGACATGTAACCGAATTTTTAAAAATTTCGCAGAAACATAAAGTCCATAACTAGATACTTTAGACTTGTTTTAATAGACATTTTCAGAATTTGGCGATTGCTGTCGGAGGCCAAACTTGGATCACACATATTGAGCTCGCTTCTCAACAGATTTCTTGACTTCGTGTAATGTAGAGTGCGCCCGAATTCCTTAGAAAATTCGTGCCCAACATATGTGCAAAATTATTCCGATCAGACGAAAAGAAAGCTTTCATCACCGTATGTGAGTGCAAAGCAAACAATAGCATTTTGAATATAAAGTGTAACAAAGTACGATATGTTAAAACTCACCTAAAGTCTATCGCGCGTTATCTTGCAAAACGAATTTTATAATATTGTTTGCTGCAGTACGGGTCATCCTGGTAAGCAGCGTCTCGGAATGGGATTATTAGGTATCCAAAATTGATTACTTCTAGTATAAAAATATTTTTTTTTTGAATGATGAAAATTGATATAACGAAAGTTAAATTACAAATTTAACACTGGAAATGGATACTAACGAATCGGGATTTTCTGCTAGTGATCGGTAGATTCCGGTGCCTACTTTTTGGTAATAGTTCATTATTTTATGAAGAAAAACAATCACATAAATAAATAAAAAATATGTAAAAAAATTTTTTGAAACAAAACTATTAAATTAAACGCACTAGAATGTAAAAAATAATTTTATATGTTTAAAAAAACTTTTTTTTTACATTTTTTAAAGAGTGGGTGCCGGCCGGCACCCCACTCTTTAGACCATTCATCACGCATATGAAAAAATTTGCAAAAACATGAAATTTTTAATTTCAAACTATGACTTTCACATTATCATACATATCACCATCAAAGCTTATTGACAAATCCATTCTGAGATACCGTCCTAAAATTATTTTTTTACATTTTACTGCGTTTAATTTAATAATGGTGTTTTAAAATTTTTTATTTTCTACTTTTTAGTGTATTTAATGTAAGAGTGGTTTTTAAATAGTTTTTTTATATATTGTTTATTTTTTACTTAGTAGTCTTCATGAAGGTTTGAGCGTATTTAGCGAAAGATCAGATCGGTACGTTTTACGGTGGGTGAGTGCAATCAAAACATAGGGCTAAACGATTTAATTTCCAAATAACCAAGATCCGGTCGATCAAGAGTGGACCCGATGCGTTAAACAGTTAGCGCTCGACCTGTTGATACATACGCCGTTTGGTTCGTGAAAATCGGACTAGCGGTTGTCGAGATATTACGATGGAACCCCATAGCACTCCCTCCCCAATTTCCGAACGGCACCCCGGGGGCACTTGAAAATATTATCATTCGGCGGGTACTTCTGGGAGCGGATGGGGTATCACCCAGGTGGGTCGAAGAAATCTTTCAGAGCGCTAGGACCAACCGTTTTCGAGATATTTGTAATTTTCGTCCGAAAATTCTGATCCGGTTAAAAAGTACTAAATTTCCCCAAACCTTCGATATATATATATATATATAATATAATAAGTATTCACCTGACCACCACGAGAAACGTACTAATGAATTTGGATTGTTCCGCTAGGGATCGGTACATTCCGGTGTCAAAATAAGCGGGACTTACACAGACACACATACAAATGCCGTTTAGTAGGGTAGGATAAATACCACGAATCCTGATGTTACAATTTATACGGACTTCTCTAGACACGTTAATTTTGTTGGTTGTGGTTTTGTGGTTGGTAACAGAATACACATGTTTGGCCTTCCCAATATCACCAGTATTTTTGTTGAAGAACTATATGCCGTTAATACGGCATTACATTTGATTAACTCAAAATGTTTACCATGTTTTTGTTGGCTGAGATTCCATGAGCGCCTTACAGGCGATTAGTGCGTATACTCCAGACACCCTGTTGTCTGTGAGATTCAGAGTATTATTTTTCAAATGACTAAACGTAATATAGCAATGAGCTTCTGCTGAATCCCCAGCCATATAGGAATTTCAGGCAATCAGCACGCAGATATTACGGAAAAAGAGGCGTGTTTTCAACATCCTTTTACCAGTTGCGTTGTTTCTAACAATCTTGTATGTTTCCTGAAGAGGTAGGGGCTAACATGCAGACTATTCTACGGAATAGTGAAGAGTTGTTTTCTTCTGTTTTACGGTTTCTTGGGCCGTCCATTTATATTCAAATATATAAATTACAGGAGTGAGTGTATCAAATACTCATGACATTTTCTGTAATGCACATGGCGATTTTATTGATTTAGGATATATAATGAGGTAAGTCTTTATGTTGTTATTTCGCTTTTAGCATGCGTTACAGACTTTTTACTTTGAAGATGTATTTTTTCGTCTCGGGGTTTTTAGTTGAAATTAATCTTTACTTGTCCAGTTTTTAACGTTTATTTTGTACAACAAACATTTCGTGTCCGGGCGATGCAGCTTGAATGTGTATGTACCCTGAAAAAAAAAATTCTGATGTGGACACTACATGACTTTTTTGTACGCCTATTAAATTGCATACACACATTTTTAAAAATTAATAAAATTATATTTCTCTAATAACTTCTGGTATTTTTATTTTTTATTGTTATTATTGAATTATTATTTATCATAAAAAATTTACAATAAGAGTTTAAAAATGATTAATAAATCAATATATTTAAATTAAAAAAAGGAGATGAAGTCGGATTCAAGCCGATATGCCTTCCCCTTATAAGATCAAAATATATCATCAATTAAAATTTTATTTGACTATAACTCTGGAACCGATCAAAATAAATACCACTTATGATATATCATTGAAAATACCTCTAAGTGGGCTTATTACTGCAGTTAAGAAAAAGTTCAAAAAACAAATTTTTTGGGATTTTGAGCTTTTTTGGATACTTTTGGTCCACTCAATTGCAATCAAAAGGGAAGGTGAACTCCTAGATGTACAACAGTCCTAAATGCAAAATTTCAGCATCCTACGGGCTAATCGTCTTTCAGTATGCGAGATTCATACAGACGTCACACCTAAACTAGTAAAATGGATTAAGGGATGGTCAAAATTGATATTTCCGTTGAAATCTGAAAACCGAAATTTTTTGCGATCACAATACTTCCTTTACTTCGTACAAGGAAGAAAAAAGGGAGTCAGACAAGAATGTTCCCTATCCCCGTTACATTTTAATCTTTACATAGAATTAGTTGTTTATGAGGTTAAAGAACAATTTAGATCCGGAGAAACAGTGTAAGGTGAAAAAAAAAAGATGCTACGATTTGCTGATGATATAGTAATTCTAGCTGAGAGTAAAAAGGATTTAGAAGAAACAATGAATGGCATGGATGATAAGTCCTACGCAAGAACTACCGCATGAAAATAAACAAGAACAAAACGAAAGTAATGAAATGTAGTAGAAATAACGAAGATGGATCACTGAATATAAAAATAGGAAGAGAAAAGATTATGGAGGTAGAAGAATTTTGTTATTTGGGAAGTATAATTACTAAAGATGGACGAAGCAGGAGCGATATAAAATGCTGAATAGCACAGGTGAGACGAGCTTTCAGTCAGAAATATAATTTGCTTGCATCAAAAATTAATTTAAAGATCAATAAAGCATTTTTGAAAGTGTATGCTTAAAGCGTAACTTCATATGAAAGTAAAACTTGGACGATCCGAGTACCTGAGAAGAAAAGATTACAAGCTTTTGAAATGCGGTGCTATAGGAGAATATTAAAAATCAGATGGGAGTATAAATTGACAAATGAAGAGGTGTTGTGGCAAATCGATGAAGAAAGAAGCATTTGGAAAAATATACTTAAAAGAAGAGATAAAACGTATAGGCCACATGTTAAAGCATCCTGGAATACTCGCTTTAATATTGGAGGGACAGGTAGAAAGGAAAAATTGTGTAGGCAGGAAACGTTTGGAATATGTAAAACAAATTGTTAGGGATATAGAATGTAGGGGGTATACCAACGAAAAATGACTAGCACTAGATAGGGTATCTTGGGGAGCTGCATCAAACCAGTCAAATGACTGAAGACAAAAAAAATGTTTTGTTAATTTATAATATATAAAAATTATTTGAAATATTAGCAAATGATACTTTTTTAATAGAGAAATCTAATATTTTTCATAGAGAAATATCTTATCAGTTGTTTTTCTAATTAGTTGGGCCGCAAAATTACGCTTGACCAGAGGCTCTCCAACTCCTCATATTAAAATATTTTGGAATAAAACTCTTAATTTTATTTTAAAATAAACATCAGAATCGACGGGCATACTGAACGGGTTACTCGTTTACACGATGTATTGCGTATCATTATCTTCATAATTGAAAATTATTATCTTTTCATTAAAAAATCAACATGCGATTTAAAAAGTACCCGAAAGGGGGATTTTTTTAAACTCTTACAATTTTAAAGCGATTTCCATTTACAACGACGAAAATAAATAGATTTATGCCTGAAAATTATGCCACACAGGCGGTTTGGTCAACCGCAGAGGACTGGATGGATATGCAAAATTTAAATATTTTTGTGTCCAAGACGAAGTTTATGCTTCTCAAGGGTGCAGACAAATTATCATATAGTCGTAAGCCCCCGTATTAAGTATAAAGGCTGAGTAATCAGCCGAGTTCGAGTTCATAAATACCTTGGTGTTCTGTTTGATGAGAAGTTGCCGTTTAGCAACCACATTAGGCAAGTAGCGGCGGACGCTGTCTCTGTGATGTACAAGCTTAGCAGGATTGCTCAAAAGGATTACGGGCTGTCGGGCTGTCATTTGTACATGGTGTACGGAGGTGTCTTCGAAAGTATGACCTCTTACGCGGCGTCCGTTTGGGCGCAAAGGTTGGAAAGAAATCGAGCACTTATTCATATTTTAAGGAGTGCCTAGCACAGAGCATTAATTGTATTCACTGGTGTTTTTAAAACAACCTCCTACGAGGCTACCACTGTATTGGAAAGGCCCTCCCAATCGATTTAGTGTTGAAAGTTCGGACGGCCATGTTGAAATTGTGAAGAGGCAGGAAGGCCGAGATATTTGGGATGCGGTTTCGAGCCGGGCCTGTACCGGAGCGGAACGGTGATCTCAATGCACCGGTTCTAAATTTTGAACAGTTACCCATCTCCCGCCTGCGGAGAAGGTTTTAAAGCCTCGCGATGGAAGCATGGCAGCAAGAATGGTACGCCACGACTAAGGGAAGTTCCTTGTATAAGTTCATACAGGATTTGGGGGATGGTATGCCTCTCCTTCATTTTTAAGGGCAATGGGAGCCCGAGTGCTCTCCAACCATGTAAATTTAAACCAATATTTGTTTCGGTTCCGCCTGGCAGCTGACGAGCTGTGTGTTTGCGGGGTGAACCAGTCGAACGAACACATAATATTCGACTGCTCAGCTCTTTAGGGGGGGGGGCAGAACTCAGGCCACCCTGAAACTTAGAGGTCAAGGGAAAAATTGGCCACTCACAATCAGCGAGTCAATGTGACGAGAGCCGCATTGTCGGACCGTGTGGGAGTTCCTTGATGCGGTTGATTTGTTCAACCGACATCAGTAGTTTACCTAAGGGAAAAGACTCCTACCTCACTGCTTGAACTTCACCGGTCCTGGTACCACTTTTCCATATCCAAAGTTTTCATCACTTACTGCTCCTGGATTTGTTGGAGAGAAATCCAAGTGCGACTCCAAGAAATTAATCTTCAGTAACACGATGGATGTCATGATTTTATACGATTTTAAAAGGTAATCCACATTTTTTTCGTATTTTCGGTAATAAAAATAAAATCTAGAATTTAGTAATGCGGGTAAGAATTTTAATTTTTTATGTAATTGTTCTTATTAATGCAGATAGTAGGAATTAAAAAAGCATACTACAAGTTATACATTAATTTATCCCCTACATTTAAAAAAAAAATCAAGTCATTAGACATCAAGTAAAGATGTTCTTAAATTATAACTTATTTTTCCAAACCCACCCCCAAAAATAGCGTTGTTGTTGAAATTTTGGTTTTTTTCTCGAGTAGTATGCATGTATAGGTAGGAATTATTCAACAAGGTTACTGATGCCGGCCTCCGTGGCGCGAGTAATAGCGTTTCGGCTTTTTATCCGGAGGTCCCGGGTTCGAATCCCGGTCAGGCATGGCATTTTCACACACGCTACAAATCATTCATCTCATCCTCTGAAGAATGCCTAACGGTGGATCCGGAGGTTAAAAAACAAAAAAAAAACAAGGTTACTGATGTCTTGCGTCGAAGGAAATTGTTTTTAATTTGGGTTGATAAGCAGAGACCCTTAAAGATCATAACATAAGTTAAATCTTTTTTTCAAAATTTAACTTGTTTTTGTTTATAATTTATTGTTATCGGTTCGATAAATCAGAAATGCATTTAATATTATATATCGACATCACAATCTCCTTTTATTTAAAAGTTTTCCTGGAACCCCGTGATTAATATTATTCGTATTTTTATCAGTAATTTTATAATTTAATAAATTACAATACATAAGTTTATGTAATGATTTAAACATTTAGAAATGAAAATATATCAGTAACATTTAATTGACTGCGTAGGAGAGACTGTGCAGGGGAGACTTAATATATTGTTTTTAAGTACTTTTTACAAATCTGTTCTTTTTTTTGTTTTATTTGATTTATCGTGTAAAACTTAACTTTTTGCATCTGATGATTTGTTTGTTACAAACTCTTTTAACATTAAACGGTACACTTTACTTCGTTTTCCTTTGAAAAAGATTCTGGTTAGTTAATTAGTATTAGAACAAATATTGTACTATCTATGACTATATTATGTTTCTCGTTTTCTTCTTTTTTTTCTTATTTTGCCTGACCGGGATTCGAACCCGGGACCTCCGGATGAAAGGCCGAGACGCTATCTCGCGCCACGGATGCCAGCAGCATGTTTTCGTTTACGAAAAGCTAAGTTCACTTCTTTCTACTGAAATTAAATTTTGTACGATATATAAAATACCTTCCATCTAGAAAAAAAGATGCTACGCTCTAAGAGTTCTTTTTTTATCGATTAAGGAGCAAGCAGGTATCGAAAAATGTTAAAGATATATTTATTTTTAGATAAACTTATAAATTAATTTATTAGTTAATTCAAAATATAATTGCAAAATTTCATATTGTAATCGAATTTAGCAGATGTATTTACACAGTCGACTGTTGTCAATTTCTTTGACGAATAAGGTCCTTATAAAAGTCGAATTCGAAACTATTTTTCGAATAAGATTATTTTACGAATTTTATAAAATTTAATTTTTAAAAATATCATAAAATATATTTATAAATTTATTTATTTTTATATAACATTCTGTCTGATCAAAAATGAAGTTTGGTTTCACAACTTCATAGCTACAATTAAAAAAAATTAATACTTGGCTTATATTAAAAAAATATTTCGTTCTGGTCGGTTTTAATAATACATGATCACGTCAGGTGCAGGTAGTTATACTAAACCACCGCAACTAAGACACAGTATATATGAAATACTATCATCCCGTCGCGATTTCGCCCGCTCTATAAGGTTACTTGCTTTTCCCGTCGCGGTCAATTTTTTTTTTTAATTTATATTTTTACTCCCTTGTACGAATTAAAGGAAGTATTGTGATCGCGAAAAATTTCGGTTTACAGATTTCAAAGGAAATATCCATTTTGATCATCCCTGAATCCATTTTTACCAGTTTCGGCGTGACATCTGCACGTACGTATGTAAGTATTTTGCAAAACTGAAAAACGATTAGCCGTAGGATGTTGAAATTTTGAATTTAGAACTGTTGTAACATCTAGTTGTGCACCTACCCATTTGATTGCAATCGACTGAACCAAAAGTGTACAAAAAATCAAAAATCCCCAAAAATTTGGATTTTGGACTTTTTCTTACTGTAGTAATAAGCCTTCATTGAGAGCTTTTCAATGACGTATCATAAGTGATATTTATTTTCATTGGTTCCAGAGTTATAGCCAAATAAAATTTCATTAATGTAATATTTGTATCTTTCAAGGCACATTGATTCGAATCCGAGTTCATCTCCGTTTTTATAACTTTTTTTTTAATTTAAATATATTGATTTATTAATAATTATTCATCTCTGAGTGTAAAAAGATTTTTACGATAAAAAATAATTAAATAATAAAAAATCAAAAAAATCGGAAGTTATTAGTGAAATAAATATTTATGGACTTTTAAAAATCTATATATGTAATTTAACAGGCAATTTACAAGTAATTTTCATATTTGTATATGTAATAAATTTGGTGAAACATCTAATTATTTAATATTAATTGAAAATTATAATATAGAATCGTATTGTTTTTGCATTTTCTACTTTAATTTCTGTTCAATTTTATTTAATTCTGGAATTTGTGTTTAATTTTATTTACATTTAAGTTAACTACAGAGTGACTGAAAAATACACCTTCACAAGAACGAAACAAACACTGAGGCATACATGCCCGATCTTTAATAAATTGCAAAAAATTCTTATCCTTTAGTTAATTACTCCTCTGATACTGTCGGACAATATTCTCCTTAAATCGCAGTTGATCATCATTTTGTTTATTTGTTTTTGTTGTCAATCATTTAATCGTTCTTTGATTTGATATAATTCTTCTGATCTTAATTTGTGTACACGTTCTCCAGTTTTCAAATTTTCTCTCTATATTTATTACATTCTCTCAATCTTTTTATTCTTTCTTTGGCTTTATCATTTTCTTCCTCTTTATATTTATCATCTTTTCTTAATTTTTTTATTCTTCCCTTGATCTTAACATTTTCTTCCTCTTCATATTCATCTTCTTGTCGTTTTTTTGAGATATATTTCTTCATGTTATCTTTCATTTTCCTGTGATTGTTTCTTTTTCCTTTTTTGATTATTCACCAAATAATCCAATAATAAAACCTGAGTATTTTACTCCGTACGGTCGAAATTAACATTTGTAACCGTAAACAGGAGTTCACTAAACAGAATAGTTTAATTATTATTAGCTTTTATTTATATGACACCAGAAATCTGAAACTTTTGTTAATCAGCAACTTAAGAATGTATGAATAATACTGATCTAGTAATATAAGTAATAAAGAGACTTACTCTGTCCTAATATTTCATGTAAAATTGTTGAATTAATAATTGTATAAATATTTGATGTTAAAAAACCAATATTTCAGCAATCGTGTAACTATCCACTATATTAAAGAATTGTATTAAAAAGCAGTATTAAGGAAGCAGGTGCAGTCACATACAGTAGCAGTGGCCGTGGCTGTGTTGATTTTGCAGCAGCGCGGTACAGACCGTCGCATCCCTTAAAAAATCGAAGTTATAAAAAAAAACTGAAAATGGTTTTTTAGATATTTATCTGAAGAGTATTTACAAGAGACCAAATCTACTGAATATCTCGTTAATATATAGTTGGAAATCGGGAAAATTTGCAAACTTTGTTCAAAATTATTTTACCTTTCATCATCCCTTTCGAGGTCGAATTTCTGATTATCTTGAAATTGGTTTTTAGATATTCAGATGAAGATTGCACAGCAAAAATCAAGTTTGTAAATATAAATTGCCGAGAAACATTCACCTTATCCTAGACAATTATATATATGCACATACTTCATAAAATTTAATGTTATTTGCCGTGTGACACCAACCATTAAATTTTAATTTAATTCTTATAGACGTATTGTACGCGTATATTATAAGGTTTACGGCATGTAATCTAATTACAGCCGGTTCACTGAAAGGCCAGCCAAAAAGGTTTCCACATAAAGTTAAGAAAAACTTCAAATTTACTCAATACGACAATGGTTGCGTGTGAAAAAAGTTTCACATGTTTAGCATACGACAAGCCCCATCATCTTACAATTCAAGCAATATTTTGGTCATCCCTTACCGTAAGGGTTGGTCATATCAAAAATTATTAAACATAAAAGTTTTAGGTAATGTTCAGTGGACTAACGACCACTTTAAATCGATTCGATTTTGTGCCGATTAAGGGAGGTATGATTTTTTTTGTCTTCGAAACCTTATTTTTTCCACCATCTGAGCCAATGATTGGTGATATCAAAAAATTTTACTTAAATTAGTTTTAGGCCATTATCGAAAGAATAGTAGGAACTTTAAACGAATTCGATATTTTACCTAATAAGAAAGTTATAGCGATATTTTTTTTCGAAAAATCATACAATATTATATCAAGCATTTCAAACAAATGAATAATTTATAACCTTTTATTTATTTATTTTTTAAACTAGCTATTTTTTCGTGAAAATTTGTAAGGACTGTATAAATAAAAATATTTAAATTTTTCTTATATATAATAATAGGTTTCTGAAATTTAATATAAAGGATTATTTTATAACGAACATCAGATTTAATTGTGAAAGATACCGTTACGTAAAATTTGAAAATCAAAATCGTTTAATAAATTTACACTAGTATATGACAATCTACAAAAAAATATTAAAATAACTGGTAGACCCGGCAACGCGTCGCTATTGCTAGATTTGAGTATATATTTATATTGATTAAATGATCAAAATTGAAAGTTTGATAAAACATTAACAAAATTAACATTTCGGAACTTCGTAAAATTTAACATTTTTTACCCTTTCCCCCTTTCCATTTTTCTCCTTTTTCCCTTTTCCTTTCCCATTTTAATTTCAGCATATTTACTTTCTTCTATTTCCCCCTCTTCATTTCCTCCTCCCATTTCTCTTATCCTTATTTCCCCTACCCCAATCCTCATCCCCTTCCTCTTTTTATTTTGTATCCTTTCCCCTTTCCATTTTCTTTTCCCCGTTTCTCCTTTTTTTCTTTTTTAAATTTTCTTCTTCTTCCCTTTTTACCTTCTTTCCTTTTACCTTTTTCGATTTTTCCCTCTTTCCATTTTCCGAATTTTCCCTTTATCCCTTTTTCCCTGCGTGTAAATCGGTCCAGTAGCTTTTTAGTCTGTAGCAGACACACACATCGGAAACACAGAAATGGAATCGTAAAATATTTAGTGTAGCGTGTGTTCACTTTTACGTCCAACAGATAGCGCTGTTTTTCAAAAAAGCATGTTTTTACCTGTCACAGGTGTGACATCTTAGATATATATATAGTAGGTATATAAAAACACGCGCGTATTCGAATGCAACGTTGTGTTAAAATTTCAAAGCAATCTATGAAGAACTTTCAGAGATTTAAGATTTTGAACAAACGAACCATTTACATTTTTATTTATATAGGTGTAAAAATGTATGAATTAGCCAAATAAATGAAGTTTTTACCTGTCAAATAAGTCTGAAGGTTCTGCTTGAATATTTCTTGAATAGTTTAATAAAAATAATAACATAAATTTAAATACTAACATTTTCAGTAAATATTTTTTTAAATTATTACTGTTTTACCGTTCGATACAATCGTAATACTGAAGTTCTGAAATAACGCCTGGTTCTGTAAATGAATATATATTCTGACGAATAAATAGACTACTGATATGAATGATATTACGTTTAATGTCATAGGTCTTCTTATATCTAGACTTCATTCTTGAAAAGGGAAAATACTGATGAGTGTCATTTATTTTTCATTATCCATTTTATTGTTTTCTTTTACATATTAATAAAATAATTTGCAGTTACTTTTCACATTCCGCGGTACGTTTTATCTAAACTGCTTTATCCTAATTTACTTCAAACAAGCTATTTTATTTTAGCCTTATTATTTCTCTTCATTAGCGTGATATTTGGTGACGAAGAGGAATAAAACAGTTGATATTATAACCAAAAAAATGGTGGAAATCATACGCACCATTGGATTACTTTGGATTACATTGGATTGAGTATGGCAGCTGTTATGAAAGAAAGATAAAATACATCGTAAATTATTAAAACAACCCTTTAATATAAAACTAAAAGATTATTATAAGAAATATAGCAACACATTAAACAATATAATAAAGAAAGCAAACATTGATTATTTTAACAGTAAGTTCCAATCAAATAAAAACAATATCAAGAAAACGCGGGAATGTATTAATGAAATATTAGACATGAAAAAAGAAATTACACAACCGAAAATTGGACCTAATAAATTAAATAAATACCTTAAAAATGTAGGAAAATTATGCAAATGCGATACTACAAAATACAAATAACTTAAATCTGCCTCTTTTATTAACCTCACCTCTATTAATACCTTATTTCTTAGCCCGACAAATATTACTGAAATATTAAATGTAAAAAAAAAATAGCTCGTCACATGGAATCGATAGCTTTAATACTTCTTGCTTAAAAGAAATAAGTAAATACTTAGTAAAACGACTCGAACTAGATATTTTATTGAAGAATATTTCCCTACTAAATTTAAAATAGCCAAAATAATCGCAATACATAAATCAAGAAATAAAAACAACCCGGCAAATTATAGACCTATAAGTCAGTTTAGTAACTTTTCCAAAATAATTGAAAAAATATTAAAAACCGAAAGTTTTTTGATAAATATCATTTTATTCACAAAAATCAGTACGATTTTCAATCTGGAAAATCAACAAAAGATGCCGTTTTACATTTAAATAGAATAATTAATGATAATTTTAATAAAAATAATAAAGACTATAGCAATGTTTCACGATTTAACTAAGGCATTTGAAAAAATTCATCACAAAATTGTAATACATAAACTAAATAACTGCCGTATAAGACGACCAGTAAAAGAACTGTTTGAAAACTAACTTAAGGGTAGAACTCAAATTCTGACTAAGTAATGTCAGGGATCACAGAAAATTCTCAAACTTCGGAATACCACAAGGTATGTTCTCTCGCCAATAATTTTTTCTAAAATATGTCAACGATCTTTTACAACTAAACTTTCCTAGTGGTAACATAGTATCTTTTTCTGATGACACAGCGTTGGTTTTTTCTGGCGAAACGTGGGATGAGGTATATATAAGAGCGCTACCCGTGGATTACTAATGGTAAAATCTTGGTTTGAAAGCCATACTCTTACGCTCATCCTAAATAAGACGAAATATATGTCATTCTTGCCTGCTGAAAAAGGCAAACTCCTCCTTGTGAATTTAAACTAAAACTATATACATCTTCAGTAAATAATAGCGAATCGATAAACCGTAACTGCCGTTGTTAGTCGATATATGAAGTAAAGTCGATAAAATATCTCGTAATAATATTGGACGATCATATGAACTGGAATGTCCACGTACAGTAACGTCAAGTCTAAAATAAATTTTTCATACTTTTTCACAAAATTACATATCTTGAAATAATAAGAATGATACATTTTTCATATTCTCATTCACTTTTTCAATATGGAATCGAGATACGGAATCATATTAATGATAATATGATACCCATCTTATTAAAATATTTACGCTCCAGAAATATTTAATTAGAGCAGCTGTTGGTAGACCAAGGTTATACTCCGGTCGGTACACACTTATTCGAAGAATTTAAAGTACCTATGTCGTGTCAAATATATGTCAAGAAAGTAATCCTGCGCATAAACAAATATGTAAGTGATTTTGAACTAAAAAATACACCGTAAAATTTTCGTTCAGCAGAAACAAATACTTATATCGTATTCTTTTCAAAATTACCTGTTTGCAAACGTCAATTTTCGTATTACTCCAGTATATTTTCTAACAAAGTCCTCGATTATTTTAACGTCCAAATAATAAATTGGTGAAACACATTATATATATTAAATCACCGAATTGAATGACAAAAATAATCCATAATACTAACAATAAATTTATCATAATTATAATGAATAGCATACAACGAAATAAATTAATATACAACTTAACATTAAAAAATCTACATACATAAAACTGTGAATATTTTAGCGGATGGTAAGGTAGAATAAATTCGTAATTGTATTCAGTTGTCTTATCTTATGAATATTTCTTGTTGTTTTATCTTTTTTTTTTGTCTTTAATCATTTGACTGGTTTGATGCAGCTCTCCAAGATTCCCTAACTATTGTCAGTCGCTTCATTTCGGTATACTCCCTACATCCAACATTGCTAACAATATGTTTTACATATAACAAACGTTGCCTGCTTGCACAATTTTTCCCATTTACCTGTCCCTCCAGTATTAAAGCGACTATTCCAGGATACCTTAATACGTGGCCTATAAGTCTGTTCTCTTCTTTTAATTATATTTTTTAAAAGGCTTCTTTCTTCATACATTTGCCGCAATACCTCTTCATTTGTCACTTTATCCACCTATCTAATTTTTAACATTTTCCTATAGCATTGCATTTCAAAAGCTTCTAATATTTTTTTCTCAGATCGTCCAAGTTTCACTTCCATATAAAGCTACGCTCCAAACATATACTTTCAAAAATCTTTTCCTGACGTTTAAATTAATTTTTTATGTAAACAAATTATATTTCTGACTGAAGACTCGTTTCTGTGCTATTCGGCATTTTATATCGCTCCTGCTTCGTCCATCTTTAGTAATTCTACTTCACAAATAACAAAATTCTTCTATCTCCATAATCTTTTCTCTTCGTATATCTCTAAATTCAGTGATCCATCTTCGTTATTTCTACTGCGTTTCATTGCTTTCATTTTGTTGTTTATTTTCATGCGGTAGTTCTTGCGTAGGACTTTATCCATGCCGTTCATTGTTCATAGATCTTTTTACTCTTGGCTAGAATGACTATATCATCAGCAAATCGTAGCATCTTTATCTTTTCACCTTGTACTGTTACTCCAGATCTAAATTGTTCTTTAACATCATTAACTGCTAGTTCTGAGTAAAGATTAAAAAGTAACGGGGATAGGGAACATCCCTGTCGGATTCCCTTCTTATTATGGCTTCTTTCTTAGATTCTTCAATTATTACTGTTGCTGTTTGATTCCTGTAAATGTTAGCAATCGTTCTTCTATCTCTTTCTCTCTATTAGGGTATTTGAACCCTAATTTTTTAAAATGCTGAACATTTTATCCAGTCTACGTAATCGAATGCCTTTTCTTATCTATAAATGCCAAGTATGTTGGTTTGTTTTTCTTTAATCTTCCTTCTATTAATTTGGGCGCTAAAATTGCTTCTCTTGTCCCTATACTTTTCCTGAAACCAAACTGGTCTTTCCTAACACTTCTTTCACTCTCCTCTCAATTCTTCTGTACAGAGTTCTAGTTAAGAATTTTTATGCATGATTAGTTAAGCTAATTGTTCTGTATTCTTCCCCCTTTTCGTAAATATTACACACCAGTTTTTTTTTAACTTCTGGGTCCGTAGTTAAGCATTTTTTCCGCAGAGGATGAGATGAATGTTTTGTAGCGTGTGTGAAAAATGTCATGACTGACCGGGATTCGAACCCAGGACCTGTGGGTGAAAGGCCGAGACCCTACCACTCGCGCCACGGAGGCCGGATTGTATAATCTATCTATCGCTTCCTCACCAGCACTACGCAGTAATTCTACAGGTCTATTCTAGGAGCCTTTCTGCCATTCAAATCTTTTAATGCACTCTTAAATTCAGATCTCAGTATTGTCTCTCCCCTTTCATCCTCCTCGACTTCCTGTTCTTCCTGTATAACACCATTTTCTAATTCATTTTCTCCGTATAACTCCAGTATATTCCGCTAACCTATCGACCTTTCCTTTCGTATTTTAAATCGGTGTACCATCTTTGTTTAAAACATTATTACATTTTAATTTATGTACCACAAAATTTTCCTATTAAACTACGCTCTACGCTCGCTTCACTCGCTAACCTTCACTAGCGAGTGTAGGTTAAGTTTGGTTAGATTATATTTATAATTTTATTTATTTTGTTACTTCAATGTAACCTTTCAGTGGCTCCATCTAACAACTAACTCCATCTAACTAACTTCTTGAAAAGTTACCAATCCCTGTATTTATAAAATCATTCAAGAGTATAAAAATTGTTTGTTATTATATTTTTTGGTACTTATTGGTTAACATACCACCTAATTTATATTGTCAGTTATCTGGACATTATTTTTTGTCAAAAATTGCTATAACAAACTTATACAGCCGTAAGAAATCTCGATTTAAAAAAAAATTATTTAATGTTAATTAGACAAGGTTAGCCAGCGTTAAGTTATGTTTGGTTACCTATGGATTTCAATACTAGATCGTAGATACCAGTATTCTTTAATGGCTGGGTTTCAATTAACCACACATCTCAGGAATGGTTGATCTGAGATTTTACAAGACTGTATTTCATTTACGTTCATACATATCATTCTCATTCATCTTCTGAAGTAATATCTTACAGTGGTTCTGGAGCTACACAGAAAAGAGAGATTCACTTTATTACATTCTTGTTATTATTGAGGAAATACTAATTTATATAATTTTGTAAAAGAATTTTCAAGCTCATTAGGTCGCATGGTGATATCGTACGAAGTGCAGGTCATGGAGTTGTCAACAACCCCATGAACATTAGATTATCAACATAACCTAGCACTCGCTTCGCTCACTAACCTCATCTAATTTACATTAAATATCAAATTATATATAAAAAGGGTGACTTACTGCAAGTATCTAGGAATAACTTTTGACTGCAATATAAGATGGGAGAAACATATTCAGAAAATTGTTAACAAAATACTATTTGCTTTAGCCAAATTATATTAAAAATATGACAATGAAAACTTTAATAATGCTTTATTATGTATTTTCCACACTTATATTATCTGTGGAATGTTAGCATGGGGAGTAACAAAACACTATATGATTATGAAAGAATTACGGATAGAATAGGCAACCTAACCAAGTAAAATAATAACCGAATTATAGCTTGATACTTTCTCTATAAATTGGTTATATACATCTATAGGATCGGATCAGTATCCAGATTTTTCTATCGAATTTTGTATATGTTGACCAGTTCAACGCTAACACTCTAGGGTTGAATGTTAAATTATCAAAGGATTATAAATATGTAATGATTATAAATGTTACACATAATTTAGTTATTAATTTGGCTAACATATACCTTTTGTTTGTTTATGAGTAATTTTGAATGTATTTTTTGTATTTTGTCATTGTTAATTTTAGGTTAAGTTTTCAACCAGACCTGCACACAGGCTATAATATACGCCTCAGTAGGATTTATTTTGTCATGTGTATTTTTACTGTTCATGAATGTATCATCAAGATATGTATATTTCTTTCTGGTAATAAATAAATATGGTATGAGAAGAAAGCTTTCAAACATAGTAGTGTTTCATTATTTTTTATCAGTGCCCATATTAAGAAATAAATGGTAATTATATAAATATTTCTGATTATAATGGCTTCTAAGCCAATTTTGGCAGTGTTATGTTAACATATGTTTGTTACTTTCATTTATGCCTTCTTAATTGTGAAGTGCTTAGTGTGTTATTGAAGCTCACCTTAATGCAAAGAAGTTTATTTCATAGTAACTGTATTAAGTATTTAAACAAGTAATTTTGTTAGTTGAATAAAGAATTGCAAATTTCATGAAATTTGCATAAGAAAATATTTTTTGTTTTGCAAGTTTGTATAATTTCCTTTTTAATCCTTCTGAAGTAATGTTTTACTTTTTAAGAAGTACTTTTTTGTTTAAAATAAGTTTAATAATAACTTTAATATCTTTATAACAATAATCTTACAAAGATATTAAATATCTTTGAAGTTTTAGACTGACAATGTCGAAGTGGAATAAAAAATTGTGAGAGGTGGAAGAATTTATATAAAAATATTAGTAGTCAAATGCTTCACTTGGTTCTAAAAATACATTTATATCCGTTTCTTCCAAACTTATTGCATCTAACATTTTTCTTTGGATTTAATTAATAGGTTTGATAAATTTCTTTATCTTGAACCTTCTGCTAATTTATATTAATTTTATTTAGAAGAGATTCTAACCAGTTGAGCAGTTAGACCCTCGTAAAATATCTTGAGAAAGATTGAAACAAACTTACAAATCTTCTGGTCATGTTTTATTGGAAAATTCTTATAAAAGTTTAATTCTAAACATACTATTTATTACTATTTGTACTATTTATCCATTTACTACTGCATTGTTGGGACTGTTTTTTAATATTTCAGCTGTATTGAATTTGTAACAACATTATTAATTAATCAACTGTTTTTTCCGCAACAGGTTCTAAGACCTTTGTAGAATCGTTTTGGAAATCATATCTTAAGAGAGTTAACATCTTTTTTGCTCTTATTTTGTGTAACTTTGTTGCTGTCTGAAAATATTAAGTATTGGGATGTTAATTTCTCTACCTTCTTATATATTTTCATTAAAGACCCACACCTTTTGACAGTTATTTTTAGAATTAATAGTAACTCTTTTGTCGTTTATTCACTCTGTCAATGTAAGATTTGATGATGCTTATAAATCTTGAAATTTTCACTTTTTTAGCTCTTTATTCTTAGTTTTAATGATTTTTATTTTATGTGTTGGTTTGTCTCAAATATTTCTTGTTTCCATTAAATATACTTTTCTTAGTCTTTTCTCTTAATTCTGTGCAAAATCTCTAGATATCTGTTCATTGTTTAATGAAGTTTTATTTTGAAGCTGTTTTTTTTTGAAAATGAAATAAACTTCTATGAAGTCATATGTAAATAAAGGTACCTACTATATTTACACACAGGATGGTTACTGGAAAATAACGGATGTGCCGTTTGAGATTACAATTAAATTTGTTTCTGCAGTTGGTAACATGCTGCACTCTTCCGAGTTTTACTTCTCTTATTCATTTACTTTTCAAGGAAAAAGATTGTTAATTTATTTTTGAGCAAACCTGTTATCAATTTCAGGATGTCAGGATGATAATTATTATTAATTGTACTACAAATCTAAACTACATAACAGATTTACAGAATGTATTTGCAAAAATAGTGTAATTGAACCAAATCTCACCCTACATTAAAATGAAATAGCTAATAATATCAACTAACATATAAACAAATTTGATTTCAAATGAACCACCAAGTTAATTAACTTATAATTTAAAGTAAACACCCAAAATTCACAATGAGATAAATTCATTATTTACATTGCAGCTCCTGCATAGAAACTAGATTTACAAGTGTACAGAACCATTAGGTTGTACATTAGGTTAAAAATAACTCACACATGTAGAACATAAAATACTTTACCATCCAGAATAATGTTATTTGAATTCCATACAATTCTGTCCTTGCATAAATTTATTGAGCCTATTCATTACACTAATTTAAATATACCAGTAAAGCTAGCAACATATTACAAGGAATTCTAAGAAACTGCAACAACACAATCAAAATCATATTCTTAATACAAGTTATAACTTGTGCTTCTCATTCTACAATATCTAACCTTTCCCTGACATGATTTATATAATATATTATTATATACTAGTCAGAATAAAAGATCTATTTATTCACATCACATACATCATAGTATTTGCAGCCCCCCAAAACGAAAACCAAAATTATTATATATTGAAAATAAAAGTAATCTATTCAGTAACTGCATGATTTTAAAACGCACTAAATAAGTTCAAAAGTTTTAGCAATTAAACTGAAAAATTTCAGATTTTTCATTTAAGATTTTAAACTTTAGATTAAATAGAAGAAAAAATTAATAAATAACATTATTTTTATGAATAATATAACAAATCAAAATGTAAAATGCAGAACAATTAAATTTATTTAAAAACCCTTCATTAATTTGTTTTTCAACATATTATTAAATAATGTCGCATGTTCATGACTCGATCAGGATATTGAGAGATTTTTGAGAGAGAATTTTGTGTGTTAAATAATTACAGTTATTGGTTTAAAATGTTCATAATTACAACAAGACAAATCTATCTTAATGAGAGTGGTGATAAATACTATAATGATAATAATAAGACAATAATAAAACAATTAATGACAAATAGTAAATACACAAATAACAGTAATAGTAATTACAACCACCATAATAATCAGGATAATAGTAATAATATTAGTATTAATGGATAATAGTATTACATGTTGATAACAACCAAATCAAACAATTAATAAATGACATAAAAACATAACATAATCAAAACAGTAAACATAACATAAAACCATACCATCATAATACATGACAATAAAAACAGTAAACAATCATAATATCACTTATCAGATAGTAATAATAAACAGAGATTACACACAAGTCGTAGTTTAAAATAATCATTCAGGATTTATTCCAGGTAGATAGAAAACCAGAATTCAAACCTATTAACAAAAGATATAATGTAATCACTAGTCTTAACCCTTTTTAACACTAGTCTTTTATTTACAAACAATAGTATAAAATTCACTTGCAAATATCTTTGCTGTCAACAAATAAAACTACCCTAACAGTTTGTAAATGAAATTCAGTACATTATTTCTTTCACATACA
Organism: Lycorma delicatula; assembly: GCF_047948215.1. Classification (NCBI taxonomy): domain Eukaryota; kingdom Metazoa; phylum Arthropoda; class Insecta; order Hemiptera; family Fulgoridae; genus Lycorma; species Lycorma delicatula. The sequence continues at coordinate 137,155,499 of NC_134455.1, forward strand.
GCTTTACAATAGCTCACCTATAATATTTCTTGTTTACTGAAATTACTCGTGGCATCACCTTCATCATATCAAACTTGATTCAAGACTATACTCACTGGACTGGTTCGTAGACTTCTGCCAAACTCACACAACTTGCAGCTTCTCCTTGCTGAATTGACATCATAAGTCTCGCTGGGCTCCACACCACTCCTTGCTGGACTGACGTTGTAATGCCTTGTCTTCCAACCTATCCTCGCTGAACTCATTTTTAAATGGTTTATCCCATACTATTTATACTTCTAGCCTGCTGGATTGGACCCGACTCGAAGCATGAGAACAGAGCCTTTCATTCCAAGAATTCCATAACCAGGTCTGATAGCTTTTCTCACGGTACAACAGGTGTTTATTTTGTAACAGTGGGCAGTGTAACAAAAGACGAATGTTAAATGGACCTGTACCTTTTCATAAAAAGGTTTCTTTAACTGTCCCTTTCTGGATTCTCCCATTATTATATTTTTTACTACTTTGATAATAATTGGTAGGAATCCGTTACTCAGGCCCGCTATACCGGTCTTGGTTCAATAAATGTAGAATTTAATACCAACTGAAGGTGTGGGATGCTGTCAAAACCAGTTATTGGAAATTAATTTGGTAAGTTTAACTTATCCAATTAATGTGTTTTAATGTTTTATACTTTGTATATATTCAATAATACAGTGGTCAAAATGTTAATGAACTATTTGAGTAAACCAATAAAAAAAAAGATTATATATATATATATATATATATATATATATATATATATATATATGTATATATAAAAATATTAAACAATTCAAATATGTATACAGAGTATTTCACAAACTGGGAAAAATTTTATCCAGTGTTCTACAAGTGAAATTAAAGAAAATTTGAATGTGAACGTAAGGTTTTTGGATTTTGAACCATTCTATTAATTATAGTGCAGTATTTTTCTGAAATGTTTTGTTTTTAATAAAAGTAAAATTTCTAAACCTTCTTCATGTTCAGTTGGCATTATTTACCTAAAGTTTCTTAGAATTAAATTCTCTGCAAATTTTCTTTCAAAATTTTATCTGTTAATGGGCAATTTAACATTTAAACCTAAAAAAACATGCATGTACGTAGGTACATCAAACAACAAAAAAATTGTTTTGAGACACCATTTTTTTTTATTTTACAGTAATTTTCTAAAAAGTTACTTTCTGGGACTTAATTTATTAAATTTTTTGGATCAAAAACCCTCAGATTTACTAATTAATGTAAGTTCCAAGAATTCAGTGTGGCTTCAGTTTATCTTTGAATGAGAAATAAGGGAAAATGTTTCATAAATGTTTTTTACAAAAACTCAAAAAATGAAACATTTCCAGATCCATATTTGACAAACTTTTTTTTCTTGTAGAAAAAGAAAAAGGACTTTCTATTTCTTCTTGAAACACTTTGTAAGACAATTGCCCAGGTAGACATGAATTACTGTGATAAGAATCTAATACTAGCTTGCTATATAAAAAGTGTTAAAAACACTTTTTCTATATAGTCACCATTGATTTCTAAGCACTTCTAGTGTTTAGAAACAAGCATTTGTTTCTAAACCTTGTTAATAAAATTACGCTCCCTGCGATTTCAGCCAGTTCAGCACTGATGTTTTCAACTCATCACAGTTTTTGAACTGTTAAGAACCAAACCCCTGTTTTAGATGAAAATAGTCTTTAGATGTGAATTAAAATTGGGCTACAAGGTCAGTGTTCAGAAAGTTTTCATTTTTATTGATATATCTTATTGAAAGTACAGGCAGCAGTGTATATGCTTATTGTGAATGAGAAGAATTCTTGACAACAGCATCCCAAGTCACTGCTCTGAATTACACATTTTAATTTTAAAAGTGTTTCACAGTACATCTATTGTGATTATTATTGATCCTGGCCCCATGAAATCCATGAATAGGACACTTTTTTGCCCCAGTAACAGTTGCTCTGATCTTGTTTTACCAAATTTAAGCACGATGTGCTTAAAAACCGTATTTGGTTTAACCAAATAAATTATAAAAAGTCAATACTTATAATATTTTTTAGCATTATTAGATAATAACTTAATAAAATGTTTGCTTAAAAACATCATAGTCCAAAAGTGCTTAATTTATATTTCTATGTACACAGAAACAAATAAATAAATTAGTTTTTACTAATTATAATCTCTTTTGCCCTTCGAATATGTTTTTGGACAGATTTGGCGATTAAAGAGCCCTTGCCTTGTGCCATTTTCTGATCACTACCAAAAAAAAAAAAAAAAACACTTAACTGCTTTCATATTCCTTCCACCAACTAGACTAGAAAAGGGAACGAACAAGGAACGTTCCATATGCATGCAGAGTAAAAAAAAACTACCTTCCACCGGTATGCCAAGGTCAGCACTGCTGGAGTGACAAAATTCTCTCTCGCTCCCTTGCAGCCTCTCGTGCAGCTTTCTATGTGTGCATGAACACAACAGCCAAACACCATGCCACTGAAACTGAAACTGTGCACAGTTCCATATAAAGATTTTTGTATTTTTTTCATAAAGTAAGGGATGGCTACTGACATTAAGCTTAAGGATTATATATTGTACAAGTATAAAGAAAGAATTAAAGAAAAAAGGACTCATTGCATTAAATGTTATTTATAATATCAAGTGGAAATAGGTGGTGCTGCAGTTCCACAGTGCCTATATGCAAGCCACCACTGATTGTAAAAAAATATCATCAATTTCAGATAATTAAAGTTTTGATACTGACATGTGTACCCATAAAAATTATACTTCTAATTTTAGTTAGAATGTACAAATTCGTTTTTTAATACATTTTACATCAATTTTTCAGTGGAGAAGTTTTTTATTTTAACAAACATTTACTTGCTTCAACAAAACAATAGTAAAAATATAGATAAAGCGGTAATAAAGCTGTCATAAAATAATGCATGTTATGTTAAGTTTTCAATATAACTTACTCTATAGTAGGGCACTTAAAATGGTGTAAAGTTCTATTACAAAGCTAAGTTGTTTTAAGTATTAGTACTTCTGTTATTATTTTTTAATTTGTTTTGTAAACTTTTTTATAATTTTATTAACCATTATTTATATTTTTCTTAAAATATATCTTTATTAAACTTAGCAGTGTTTCTGCAAAGTTAGAAACATATAACTATCACTTTCTATCAATCTTTTATTCAAACATAACAAAAGCTGTCACAAAAGGTTTAGCACAAGATTATTTGTACTTCAGTATATTAATTATAACACTTTGTGAGAATTTTTGGCAGTATTTTTTTTTTTTAGTATAGCAGATTGGATATGGATCACAGGATACTTCATTAGTAATGGTCAGAAGACAACAATAATAGTCAGATATTATTGGACTTAAATTTTGTAGAAAATAAGGTTGTAAATTTTAATGAATAATTTTTTAGATTAATCTTATTATTGAATTTTTTTTCAGAATCGTGGTGTTAAAGTGGTTGATGACAAAAGAACATCTCAATTCATTGAAAAACAAGCTAAGGAGAGAAATCATAATAGTGATTATCTAAATTCTCTAAATTGCAATAAAGATGATTTTTTTGAAAAATGGCCCTATTTATATGGTTGAGAAGAAATTCATGTGTAATATTTGTCAAAAGTATTTTAGACATAGTTCTACTTTAAAAACGCATTTATTCATTCATACAGGTAAGAAAGAGTTCACATGTAATATTTGTTAAAAGTTTTTTGTTCTAACTTCTACTTTGAAGACACTTCTTTCTATTCATACCAGTGAAAAAAAATTTACTTGTAATTTTTGTCAAAAGTCGTTTAGTGATAGTTCTAACTTCAAAATGCATCTTTCCATTCATACCAATAAGAAAAAAATTAAGTGTAAATTCTCTCAAAAGTCTTTCAGTCAGTGTAGTTATTTAAAGAAACATTCATATTGATGAAAAAAAATTCAAATGTAATATTTACCAAAAGTCTTTTATTTATTTATAGTGGTACTGTAAAAAAACATCTTTCAATTCATCATTGTGAAAAAACTTTATCTTGTAATTTTTGTCAAAAGTATTTTAGCGATAGTTCTAACCTTAAAAGACAATACATTTGAAATACATCTTTCCATCCTTAACGGTGAAAAAAAATTTACATCCAATGTTTGTCAAAAGTCTTTTACTCATAGTTCTACTTGTAAGAGGCATCTTTCCATTCATACTGCTGAGAAAAATTCTCGCTTTAATTTTTCAAACATATATTTTAATCATTATAGTTGTTTAAAGAGTAATAGTCTATTCATACTGGTGAGAAAATATTCAACTGTGTAGTTTGCAGAAGGTCGTTCAGCGATTGAAGATTAATTTCAGTTATGCTGATAAAAAAAAATCCAATAAGTTTTATTCAGACTATAAATAAAATAAACATAATGTAATTGTCAATAATATTCATATAAGCATTGAATTATCTAAATCATGTATCAAAAATATAATTTTAAACACCTAAGTAAAATTAAAATGTGTACAATCAAAACCACAAAAATACATTTTTCATTTACCTTTTTTTATTCTTAATTTGAAGCTATTTATTTAACACATTAAGTATCGCAATGGTCTGATAAGACTGGCGAAGAGAACTTTAAATGAAAAACTCATCATCCAATCAAACTGACTACTTAAAAATTCTTGATTACAACTGAAGTATTTTTCATGTAATATTCGTGTGTTTTATTGAAGCAGTTCTCGCATATGTTAGGTCTACTTGGATGTCCATCCCAGAAGAAGAGTATTTTCTTGGAGTTTTTGCTTTTGTGTAGTAGTCTTTCTTCATAACTCTTTTATGGTAGAATATATGAAGTTTATAAATAAAGTAATGAGACTAGTTCTTTTGGCAGCCAAGGTGGCAACACTATAAAGTTACTAGTAAACATATGGTTATTAGAACAGCTGATTTATTTTAGGAATTAATATTTTTGGTCTATTGTTGCCACATGAGACAAATAAATTTTTCATGAAACGAGTTTTACAAAAATGAGTGATACTACTTTTGAGCAACATTGTGCAATCAAGTTTTGTGTTAAACTCGGGGAATATGCTACTGAAACTTTTTCTAAATTGAAAAGGGCATATGGAGATGGCGCTCTGTCATGAGCCTGAGTTTTTAGATGGTTTAAAGTATTTTCAGATGGCTGGGAATCAGTTGCGAACGATCCATGCTCTGGAAGACCGTTAATGTTCTATAAGTGACAACAATGTTGAGCAAATCAGAGACTTGATACAGGACGACTGGCGATTAACTGTCACAATGATTGCAGAACAATTGAATTTGAACCGTACCACAGTCCATCAAATTTTGACAAACGAATTGGACTTGAAAAAAGTTTATGCAAAATTGGTCCCTGTTCCATTCCATGTTGAGCCAGTTGGTGCTGCACTCTAGCGTCTACTAGTGCTGGCTGGCGAGTTAGTCTTGTACGATCATTCAAGAGTCGGATCCTGCTTGGAGCGCTCATGATTTGTTTAATGTGAAATTTCATTCTATTACAGAATAGTTTTATTTTGTAGTCTAATGTGGCTTATAGTGTTTATTGATAATGTTCAATTGTATAATTTTGACTAATGTGTAATTTATTCATCAGCCTAATGTGACTTGTATTTTCAATATTAAAAAAAAATGTCTAATGTGACAAATTAAAATTCATGAAGAACATATTTTAGTTCATTTCATCCGAATACTGTACATGAATACATCCAAACATCATTTCAAAATACAGCCCATACTCGCTCTACAACTTAACACTCCCAAAAAACCTTACTGTTGAACAGAAAAACAACAGGGTGGAAGTGTGCTGTGATCTTCTAGGGTGAATTGAAATTAATCCTGATTTTCTAAAAAAATGTTATTATTGGTGATGATTCCTGGATATTTGAGTACAACCCGAAACAAAACGCCCAAGCAAGGAGTAGCACACTTTAAACTCATCACGTCCCAAAAAAGCAAATATGAGCATATCAGAACTATGCTAATTTGTTTCTTTGATAGTAATGGCATTGTCCATAAGGAGTTTTTGCCTACAGGAGAGACTGTAAATCAATATGTTTACCGAGAAATTCTTGAAAGACTGCAGAAAAGAGTTGCCCACATGAGACCAACCATCAAAGACAACTGGATGCTGCATCATGACAGTGCACCTTGTCACACTGCTCTCTCAGTTAATGAGTTTTTGGCAAAAAAAACATTCCTGTAGTTCCTCAACCACCTTATTCACCTGACTTGAGTCCCTGTGACTTGTTGCTCTTCCCAATTTAAAAAAAAACACCTTAAAAGACACCATTTTAGAACAGTAGAAAACATAAAAAAGAATGTAACAGATCATCTGAAGGATATTCCAGTTTCTGAGTTCCAACACTGCTATGAAGAGTTGGAAAAGCATTGCGTGCTTCCTGAGGGAACTATTTCAAATGTGATAGAGTTCATGTATAATTGGATTGTAAATAGAAAGTTTTTCTGAACCTGTCTTATTACTTTATTTACAGACCTCATATGTGAATTTTTGTATGCTGATATGTTCACAATTTTCTTCTCATATGTTAATAGATAAAAAAAAAATTTATTTGAATGTTGTGCTAGACTTGATTTTTTGCCAGTTAGTGTTCTCTTATGCCAACCACATATTTATTATTACTGTACCAAAAGTCATCTATGTTCTTGTACGTACCACCAGATGCTTTTTGAAAGTGCAGCTTTCAAAGCTGTATATATAATGTCATTTGGTCAGCATTATTGATGTCCATTTTTATTTTTTAAGAGCTCATAACTTGTTGTTTATAGAACCACTTATAAACTAGAATTACATCTTCATTTTTCTAAGTTATTTTCACCATACAGAATTTTTCCAAACAAGTTGCTTTGTAGTTCCGTTTGATTTATACAAATGATATTAACTGAATGAGTTTGTTTTTGTAATTGTAATGAGCCAAGTTCCACTGAAGGGTTATAATTATTGGTGAACTTTATTATTGGAATAAAAAAATTGATGTAGCAAGAAAAGGTCCCAATCTGTCTGAATTCCCTTCCTCACATTTTTATCGACCAAGTGAAAAGCGCTTTCTGAATGAAACAATAAAGACTTCTGGGAACCGGTGTCCCAAAATTAACATAGGATTTGAAATCCTAAGAAAATTTTTTTTTCTCCAAGGTTGTCAGTATTCTGAAAGGTTACAAGTTGCAGTAAACATGTTGTGAACAGTCAATATGTGGCGCTACATGACAGAGGAATCAGCGATTTCATTAAAATTTGCTACGAATATCAAGAATGATTTTTGTTGTGAAAAGATTAGTTTAAAAGCTGGTCAGATGAACATATCTTGAAAAATCAGATTGGATAATAGATAACAAAGTGTAAGCCTACCTTGTATCAGCCGTCCAACCAAAAACATTGCTGTTGTGGTGGAGTTTCCTGATACTTTAGTTTCGACCGGTTACTACAACTGAATATTTCAAAAAGCACAGTGGAGTAGCTTTCAACAAAAAAGTGGTATGTGCCATTTAGAATTCAGCTAACCGAGGAACTGAAGCCAGACGACCATTTGTCGATTGGTGTTTCTTTATTGGGTGCTGGAGTGATTTCATTATAAAAGTTATCTTTAGTGATGAGAAGAATTATGGGCATAGAAATTCGTCGGGTCATTCAAGAATGGCCTGTGCATACCCAACAAGTGATGATTCAATGTTGATTTCATATCATTGGAGTAATTGGGTCATTATTTTTCAAAAATGAGGCCGGAAAATAGTGGTTGTCAGTAGTGAACATTAAAAAGAGATTATATTAAAGTTTTTGTGACTTCATTTGGACATCATGGTTTTGGATGACATGAGGTTGATGCAGGATGACACTGCCTGCCATAAGTGGTGCGAAAAGGACCCACTTGCGAAGAAATTTAATGCGCGATTCATCTTGCGAAACAGTGAAGTGAATCTGTCAAAAAGATTGTGCGATCTTATTCCAGGGCCCCCTCAGAGTTTTCTACTGAAGATTATTTAGGCCAAAGATTATGCTGCAAAAATAAGAACAATTCTGAAAGCAGAAATTCAAAGAGTTATCGATTGTTTCGATCAACAGTTATGCAAATAAAATGTGTTCCAGAATTTTGTCAAAAGAGTAAGGATATCAAACTTGTCCTGTAGGATATTTATCAGATATCGTATTTCACATTTAATAATAATGTTTACTTTTTCAGATATCCTAATAATTTTGCGGACTAATGAAAGAATAACATTTTTTTTCTGAAGATAATCTACTACGAGCGAATAAAAGGTAATGATGGGAAAATAGATTGCATAAAACTGGACAATGAAAAAAATTGATAAAAGTTAAATAATAGAAAAAAATCTAATGACTATTTTTTTGGGAATAGCTAATGAAATAAAAAAGGACGTAGGGTTTAGATAGTAAAGTTAATTATATTAATAATAATGTAATATACATTAATAATGATGTAGACCCAAAAAACTTGAAGTTTATGGGACTCGCAAATAATGAAGAATTTTTGAATGTAATAAAAAGTATAAAAAATAAGAAGCTATGGGAATAGAAAGAATAAAAGGCATAAGTGGGAGAAGACATTTTTATACTGCCTAAAAGAAGAGTTGAATTATATAATGTCTCTACACTTTTCAGTAGTGAATAAGTATATCTTACTCCCCAAAGAAATCAATAAATGTAGCAAAAACTCAGTTTAGTTCAGATTATTCTCCTATAACCAGGAGGATAATCCTATAATAAGGTAGATAATATAGAGAAATTATAGTTTGATCAATAGAATACATTATTGGAAGGAAATTGCTATAAAATGAGAAAATATGAGTATTGAATGTTTTAAAGAATGCTGAAATCGTAAATTAATTATTTTAATTTATAATCTTTATGTTATTTTTAATTTTGATGGCAATCCCCAACATAGAATATTCTATAGGAATTCTAATTTCTCATACTAAATTTTTTTTTTATAGAGTATATAAGTAGTTAAGTTGGTGTTGTATTTTTAGAATACTGCATTATGTAAAACAAAATTTGATAAATAAATTATTATTATTATTATTATTATTATTTTGTAACACCTTTTACAGTAGCAAACAAATTTTAACAAAAGGAATTTTTGTTCTGTGTAGGTAATTTTCACTCTGTGGCAAACTGTTTGTGTTTTAGGTTATGTTCATATACAAACAAAATTAGTAATTTTTGTGCTTTATAATTCATTGTCAATTAGTTTTTGTAACCTTGTGAGTTTCTACTTAATACAATGGATATAACCACACAAAAATTGTTGCTCTGTCCCAACACACACAAATGTTTCAGAGAGAGATTGCAAGTGAGTGTTGTAGAAGGTTAGGTACGTACTGTAAATGAAATCGTTAAAAGGTTTAGGAAAATAGGTTTCGTCTCTCCAAAGAGAAAAGGAAAATATGGACGTGAAAAGAAAACCACCCCTGTATAGGATCTATTACTAATAAGAAAAAGCGAAATTAATCCTCTATTATCAGTTGTTTACCTTAATAGGGACTTTAGAGCCAGTGGGACTAATGTTTCTGACAGGATAATTTGTAGAAAATTGTTGGCAGCGAAAAGGATTGCTCATAAACCTAAAAGGAAGCAGTTACTAACACAGATTATGAAGATAAAAATACTTCAAGGGGTAAGGGAACATAAGGAATGGACTATTGAAATGTGGAAAAAAGTTATTTTTTTCAGACGAGACTTTTTTTGTCCAAGGGGGAGAGTAGTCTACATTCATAAGTCAGCAGATGAGAAGACTATTACGCCAGCACACCTGCAACAAGCTCCCAAACAACCAGCCAAAAAGATGTTTTGGGGATGTTTTACACATGAAGGGTCAGGAGCACTTATGCCTGTGGATAGGATGATGAAATCGGACCGATACATTAACATATGCCAAAGAAAAATAAAGCCCTACTTATGCAGAAGAACCCAGAACTCATTTTCCAATAGGACCTTGTATCATGTTACACATCAAAGAAAGCAAAAGTGTTCTTCAAAAACCAAAAAATTTGATTGCTCACGTGGCCGGGAACTCCCCCGACCTGAATCCCATTGAAAATTATTGGCCTATAACAAAAAGAAGAATTGGTCCCATAAAAACTGGCCTTATTAGTTCAGTAATACAGGTTTGGTTTTGAGATGAAGAAATGAAAAATCATTGTTCTACCTTAGTGGAATCAATGCCAAGAGGATTAATGTGATAGATAATCAAAAACAAAGGAGGACAAAATTTCAGAAACAACTAAAAACTCTTTCTGTTCTTAGCACATTTTTGCAATACTATTCTGGTATCAATAACACTGGTATACAAGATTTTTCTATATAAAATTTGGGCTTGATCTTTTGTGTTTTTTCACACTGAATCCAAATATGATCTCAAAGTTTGTACTGACAGCTTTATTTTTTTCATTATTGTCACTCTTAAAAGGTGAAAATTGTTAAAGAGATTTAATTTTTTCTATTAAGTAAGTTTTAAAGATTAAATTATATATAATCTTTGATTATAATAAAGACAGTATTAAAACATTTTTACGAGTCAATGTTTGTATGAAATAATGAAATATAATTGTGTAAAGATATTTATAAGTAGCTCAGAATGGAATAATTTGACTTATACAGTTTTAAATCATTCATACAGTATGATAAACAATTAATTAGCAAAATTGAAAACAATAATTGATAATAAATTGTTATAATATTTAATCTGCAAAGATTTATTGCTGAGAGCGTGAAATTTCTAAGAATTATTATCAATTAGGTTAAGAATTTTATCATAATATTTTTTTAAGGAGTACAGTGATGTAAGAATAAAGTTAAAATGTTTGGAAATTTTTTGAAATGTATTAAGTAGCTATTTCAAAAACATATTAATATCTATTTTATTATTTACAAGAATACATAGAAAACAAACACACATGTTAAAAAATTCTATTACTCTTACTTAAAAATGATGTTTACAAAAAAAGAAAATACATCTTTAATACCTAAAAGGAATTGCATATCTTTTGCTTTACTTTCTAAGTCGACTGTTACAAAATTTAGATGAATAATTTTATAAAATTTTGCTATAAATATTCCTACAAACTATAGAGTCATAGGAACATTATACAAAAATATCTATAATATGCCATAAGAAGCATTATAACACATGAAAACTAAAGTTAAACTCATTTTCTTTTTCTATGTAGTAATGGTGTTAGAAATTTTTCTTTTTTCTTTTGAAAGTACTTATCTGTCAGTGATGCCACTGGTAGTGCTTGAAGAGGTCCACTTTAATCCAGTGCAGAATGAAATTAACATGACAGTTGCTCTTTGAAGAAATTAAAACATCTGATTCTTTCTGAGGCGATATTTGCTTCTTCATATCCAGAGCCAGTCTTTTGACAAGGTTTTTCTTAGGCCGACCTTGTATAATCGTTAGCATACTGGCAAGTTTTTTCTAAAAGATCATTAATTTTGTGGATGGGACTTTTAAACTGCGCTTGTTATCTAACATCATGAAACTATATTATTTAAAATCAAAAATTTCTTTTTTTTGCAGATAAATTCACAGACTTTTGAAATAGTAGGTCGCAACAGTCCTACTGCTGTAATTTTTAAAAATTTTTGATTTATATAAGCCCCAGAACTTGATTGTAATGTGAACACCTCTAAATTATATTTTTACCAGTCAGATGATTTTCAGTGCGCTAATGTATTACCCATTATCATCTTTTTTTTTTCCATCCACAATAATAGCAGGATTTTCTACATCTGCAACCGACTATTAGACAATATTAAAGACTTTAAATAGCTCTAATACTAATAAATTTTTCATTTTTGCTAATAAGTTATCGTTTTTTTCAAAGCAACCTAGTGCCATCGATTTAAAAAAAATTCATTAGCAATCTTATGTATTTATGAGGACTAATGCTGTTTCTTTCTAGTAACTTAGCGTTCCAAAGTGAATAGCCAAAAATGCTGACCTTTCTTCTCTATAACCCAAGTACCAATTTTCATAAAAAATGGCAAATCATACTTCATTTAAAAATGCAATTCAAAGCCTTTTTTCTGCTATTTTTTAGTCTTCAACTCTCCTGCTGCTAATGGTGTAGGCCTTTCTGTATTAATTTTCTCTTTTCAGTCTTTCTGTACTTTTCCGGGCCGCTACGTTTCATTATTTATATTTGAAACCGAATTATCATTATTGTTTTTCTGAAAATTATTATCTTTTCTTACCACACTATAACTACTACTAATATTACCTACTCAAGCACATAAATTTAAATTTGTGTCTTTATTAAAATATTTTTTCGGTTAACTAAAATAGAATCTCTTTCAATATTTAACGTAGATTAAATTGAACATTTTGTAGAAATTTATGTTTATGTAAATAAAAATATTGAAAAAAGGACTTGACTCTAATATATCAAATATATTGTACAGTCATACTATGGAGAAAAACATGGAAGTTGGACGTAAACCAGTTATGTCATTAAATAATATGATGGAACATGTAACATGAAAAAGGCACTTTTTGACTTACGGCGTTCATATTGATTGAGACATTAAAATTTTTATTTAATGCTTTCAGATTAAAGAATTTAATATTGTCCAAAGAAACAGTAGAATGTATTTTCCTCAAGACAGTATTAAAAATTAAAAATCATAATTTTTTGATTTAAGCCATATATATGCAAAACTTTTGAGATATTACTAATTTATTTACCGTTGTTAATATTTAGTCGATTTCATTTTGTTTATAAAACGTATAGGGATACCGTCCGTTAGTAAATTGTGGTATTCTTTTAAATAATAATTTTCGAAGTTCATTATATGTATGCATACAGGACTGTCATTGTTGGTCGTATCGATAAATGATTCCTCAACATTAGTCGTTGTTCTTCGAACACTTCCATCGGGAGCTTGTTGGCCACAATTTACATCCGTACTCACCTGGTTTCGGCTGACCGGAATAAATAAAAAGTAGGTCGTCTCTTTATTAACCCTTCTATCGCAGCCTTTAACTCCGCCCTTACCCGGTATTCCGTCTTTTCCATCTGCTCCTCGTTTCCCTTCTTTAGTAACAATAGCTACTTCATCGGGTTCGTTACCGATGTTAAATAATTTCACCGAACCTTTTTTTCCTCCGAATCCTCCTTTTCCACCGGCACCGCTGTCGCCACCGAATCCTCCTCTTTTTCCTTTATCGATGTAGGACTCTGTTTTATAGTTAACAATGATATATATTTTTGAGTTACTATCTTCAAACTCGGCTGCACTTTCGTCCCCATCTGACCCTTTTTCTCCCCGTGCACCGTCCCCTCCTTCTTGTCCGTTTTGACCTTCACCGCCGCTCGCACTTATTATTAGATTTCCGCCGTTTTTGAAATTCATTCCTATACCGAAAAAGTTTCCACCGGGACCTCCGCTCTTCCCATTTCTTCCTATTTCACCTAAGTTTGCTTTCGGTAAAGCATTACCCCCTTTTATACCGTCGACACTTATTTTTCTAGAACCTACGACCTCCCAAACAGGGGCTATTATCGTTACGTCTTTCCCACTAAGCCATTCGTTTTTCAAATCGCTATCGATAAAAACCGTATGAACAGCCAGAATAACGATTTTTTTGGCGTCTTTACATAACGCATGTAATCCATCCAATTCGCTTAAAATTATAAAATACCCCTTTAATACCAACGTTTCTTCGTCGCATATGGAACTATGTCTGTGTTTTAACGTTATATTTGCGATAATATTTAATTTTTCCAGACTGTTAAAATCGATTTTCATTTCATCGTATCGTGTCTCCAACGACAATTTTGTTAGAAAAATTTTAAAGTTATCTTCATTAATCGTAGGTAATTTATTGTTCTTTTGAAACGCTGTTAAAATATTTTTTCTGTTTTTTTGATATTTTAATTCGGATAGAATCTCTAATGAATCTTTCAGAAAGGTATAACGTTCGATTTTATATTCGATGAAATCAGATAACCCCTTAATAGACATGTTCCACGTTAATGGAGTATAACTGCTAGAGTTCCGTAATTCCTCCAACTGTACCAAATAATTATTTAATGCCGTAATATTCTGCAGCGAAGTCAAACAATTCAGTTCCAGATTATGTTCCTTAGAAAAATTTTTAATTACTTGTACATATTCACCGGGATTTTTACTAATTCCTATATCGTTTGATAATCGTTTTAAATTTCTTTTTATGCCGAATAAAGTAGTCGTTATGTAATCGAGATCGGTATTTGAATCGATTAAGTTGTCGTAATAATTTTCGATATAAGCGCTTATTGTTTTCGATAATATTGTTACGTAAGCGTTCATTTTCTGAAATAGTTCCTCTAAATATAAAAATGCGCTTTCCGTTAAAGCAAATCCGAAATCGTTTTCGTTCACGTCTATTAGATTTTCTTCGTTAAGCAACATGTTTCTTATACTCTGTCTTTCTGTTTGAAGTATTTCTATCTCTGACAGCGACCCTTCTTCCATCGGTCGACGTAAAATTTTCATACGACGGTATATTTTACCGTTTCTGTCCTCAAGTAGCGCATTTATAATTTTTATAGACTTTTTGAAAAATGTTACTTTATCCGATATATTAAATGCATTATTTTCATCGCTAAAACTTGTTTTTACTTCGTTTAAAAAATACGCCATACTATGTATTATGTTTTCATCCGAAACGATTTTAACTCCATTTTTTGTAGCAGTAGCCGTATTTTCAACTTTATTACCTATTAAATAAATACTTTTTTTATATTTATCTATATCTAAACATAAATCGCCGAGATGTTTTAATAAATTTGTGAAATCATCGCGATACATTCCTTTTTGTAAGGATGCGTGAGTCGAAACTATTACGATTTTAATTTTTTTAGTATTTTGTAATACTTTTCTCATCGAATACATGGCAATTATTTCATGAATAGCGCTTCTTGTGTCACGAAATCCAGGATTATCGCAAAGTACAAAATTTGTTTCTTTATCGACCAATAATTCAGGATACAAAGTTTGAGATGTTATCGTATCTCTCCCGATTTTGTTATTGTCGATAATAAGAAATTCATTTGAACCTTCCTGTATCGGTTGCGAATATATTTTTGTGTTATCGGATCCCAGTATCTGTACCAAAGTCGATTTACCGGATCCAGTATTTCCGACAAAAAATATGGTATTCATCTTTTCTTTTTTATCGGGAAAAACCAACGAATCCATTCCTTTCTTCAACAAATTAAACAGATTTCCATCGTAGCTTATCATATTATAATTTTCGTCTCGATTAAAGATCTCATTAATTTTTTTACACTCTTCAGGGTCCGGTAGTTTTTGAATTTTATTCTGAAACATACGGAAAATTCTGTTACAGTTTTAAATAAAATTAAAAAAAAAAAAAAATCAATATTTCATTTTTGACGTGAAACGTCCTTAAAATCACACCGAAACAAACGGGTACCAGAACAGAAATTTGTAGCGTAACGAAAAGGTCTATATATCTTAATAACTACGTAATTATTTAATCTCGGAGAAGTAAATGCGGTGTCATTTTATAAATTACTTGGTCAGCTAGCAAATACGACTTTGAATTTTCGTCATTGGCAAACGGGTTGTCAGGGAGGGGGCACAACGCAGATCGGCCGAAACGGGCGCTCTCGATTATTTCCAATCAGCTTAGTTCACGACTTAGACGTGATAGCACGGTGATTCGTGTGGTTGTGTTTACAGTTTCTCGAGATAGATCGATTTAAATAATAGTAAGTGTATTTTGGACCATATTTACGTGTAAATAAATATAAAAATTTTATGTATCAGCCTCAGCCCGCGCAAAAGCTAGCCGGAAATATAAATTACGCATATCGTTAGAAAGATAAGGTTTTGGTTCCCGCACAGGTACCCCAATGTCCGGTGCCGAGCGAGCGAGACTATTACAGAAGCTTCTGTAACAGGGCGCGCTCGGTGAACGACGCCGACGGCGCGAGTACCTGTATCTGTTCCTGTACTTATCCCTTATGTCTCTTACTTCTCATCTCATATCACAGATCAATGTTGAACAAAATTGTAAAATATTAGTCGAAATGAATATCATGTACCATTTAGTGTCTCTTTTATGTTAAAATTAAATTTAGTACGTGGTCAATGTCTCGTTTTTATTTCGGTCCCATAAACTAAAATCGACTCTGTCAGCGAGTCGATTTTAGTTTACCGCATATCGATATATAATAATATAACAAGTTTATACATCTGACCACCATGAGACATGTATTAACGAATCGGGATTTTCCGCTAGTGATCGGGACATTCCGCTGCTAAGCTAACGGGGACGGACACACACAGACCACACACAAATGACGTTTAGTAGGGTAGAATTTTAATAATGTAAAAATAAAATTCCAAACAACTTTTTTGGGGAAATTTCTTTTTACTTTAAATGAGACCAAGATTTCGATCTTTTCTTCTAGGAAATTAATTTGAAAGTGAAACTATATCGATTACAAAACATTACTATTTCAGACCATCGTACATTTTCAGAAATTATAGTAACAAGTAAAACCGCGAAATAGGATTAAATATATATATATATATACGCGAAATATATCTCGACCTTTTTTATCGTAAAATATCTCGAAAAACATTTTTCGACCCCCGTTGACTATATCCCATCTGCTCCCAGTGGTATCCGTCGGATGATAATATTTTCTAGTATCCCCGGGGCAACTTCGGGGAGGGGGTGCGATGAGGCACCACCGTAATATCTGGGCAACCGCTGACCTCAGAATGGATTTGAAGCTTTGATGGTGATATGTAAGATTATGTTAAAGTCATAACTTCAAATTTAAAAATTTGATGTTTTTGCCAGTTTTTTCGTATGCGTGATGAATGGCCTAAAGAGTGGGGTGCGATCGCATCCCATTCTTTAGTTTAAGAATCTTTAATTTAAACTCTTCAATTTAACTCTTTAACTTAACAATGGTGTTTTAAAAATTTTTTTACATATTTTTTATTTATTTATGTGATTGTTTTTCTTCATAAAATAATGAACTATAACCAAAAAGTAAGAACTGGAATGTACCGATCACTAGCGGAAAATCCCGATTTGTTAATATCAATTTCTAGAGTAAAATTTCTAATTTAACTTTCGTTATATCAATTTTCATCATTAAAAAAAAATATTTTTACACAAGAGGTAATCAATTTTGGACACCTAATAATCCCGTTCCAAGACGCCGCCCGCCATGGCAACCCGCCCGTGGGGTCTAGCCGCGGAGACGTGCCGTAGGCACGCCCTACAGCTAGTTAAAACATAAAACGATCCATTACAGAAACGACATGTTTTACAGAGACGGACGCAAGGGCATTACCGGTCAAAGATTTTCCATTTATCGGTTAAAATACGTATCGTAATGAATTGCAATTCTTCCGTCGACTCAAAGATCGATTAAGAACAAACCGTCTTATTCTTTAAAAGGATCCCTCGCCAATCAACAAAATCGAACGTCGTATGGAAGATCGCTAGTGGACTACAAATGAAATCCGCTTGGGAATCGCTAAACTTAAAACAAAACCTGTCGAAAGAGCATTCATTATGTAAACCTATTTGTTAAAATAACTGAAGGTTAGAATATGCAGGAGAGAATAAAATAAAATTGAAAATCGAAACTAGAATAAAGGACTGCTTGATCGATTATAAATATAAACGTCCGTGGAAATAGTAGTCTAATATTTATTCTTTTTTTTTTTTTATTTGTCTTCAGTCATTTGACTGGTTTGATGCAGCTCTGCAAGATTCCTTATCTAGTGCTAGTCGTTTCATTTCGGTATACCTCCTACATCCTACATCCCTAATAATTTGTTTTAAGTATTCCAAACGTTGCCTGCCTGCGCAATTTTTTTTCTTCTCCCTGACCCTCTAATATAAAAGCGACTATTCCAGGATGCCTTAATATGTGGCCTATAAGTCTGTCTCTTCTTTTAACTATATTTTTCCAAATGCTTCTTTCTTCATCGATTTGCCGCAACACCTCTTCATTTGTCACTTTATCCACCCACCTGATTTTTAACATTCTCCTGTAGTACCACATTTCAAAAGCTTGTAATCTTTTCTTCTCAGGTACTCATATCGTCCAATTTTCACTTCCATATAAAGCGACGCTCCAAACATATAGTTTCAAAAATCTTTTCCTGACATTTAAATTAATTTTTGATATAAACAAATCATATTTCTAACTGAAAGCTCGTTTCGCCTGTGCTGTTCGGCGTTTTATATCGCTCCTGCTTCGTCCATCTTTGGTAATTCACTTCTCAAATAACAACATTCTTCTACCTCCATAATCTTTTATCTTCCTATTTTTACATTCAGTGGTTCATCTTCATTATTTCTACTATATTTCATTACTTTCGTTTATTTCTTGTTTATTTTTATGCGGGATTTCTTTCGTAGGATTTCATCCATGCCGTTCATTGTTTCTTCTACATCCTTTTTACTCTCAGCTATAATTACTATATCATCAGCAAATCGTAGCATCTTTATCTTTTCACCTTCTACTGTTACTGATCTAAATTGTTCTTTAACATCATTAACTGCTAGTGCTATTTAAAGATTAAAAAGTAACGATATAGGGAGCATCCTTGTCGGACTCCTTTTCTTATTACGGCTTCTTTTTTATGTTCTTCAATTATTACTGTTGCTGTTTGGTTCCTGTAAATGTTAGCAATTGTTCTTCTATCTCTGTATTTGAACCCTAATTTTTTTAAAGTGCTCAACATTTTATTCCAGTCTACGTTATCGAATACCTTTTCTAGGTATATAAATGCCAAGTATGTTGGTTTGCTTTTCTTTAATCTACTATTCTTCTATACTAATATTCTACTATTAATCTGAGGCCTAAAATTGCTTCCCTTGTCCCTATAGTTTTTCTGAAACCAAATTGGTCTTCTTCTAACACTTCTTCCACTCTCTTTTCAATTCTTCTGCAGAGAATTCTAATTAAGATTTTTGATGCATGGCTAGTTAAGCTAATTTTTCTGTATTCTTCACATTTATCTGCTCCTGCTTTCTTTGGTACATGACTATAACACTCTTTTTGAAGTCTGACGGAACTTCCCCTTCTTCATAAATATTACATATCAGTTTGTATAATCTATTAATCGCTTCCTCACCTGCAATTCACAATAATTCTACAGGTATTCCGTCTATTCCAGGAGCCTTCCTGCTATTCAAATCTTTTAATGCTCTCTTAAATTCAGATGTCAGTATTGTTTCCTCTGTTTCATCCTCTTCGACTTTCTCTTCTTCCTCTATAACACCACTTTCTAATTAATTCCCTCCGTATAACTTTTCAATATATTCCACCCACCTATCGACTTTGCCTTTCGTATTATAAATCGGTGTACCATCTTTGTTTAACACATTATTAGTTTTTAATTTATGTATCCCAAAATTTTCCTTAACTTTCCTGTATGCTCTGCCTATTTTACCAATGTTCATTTCTCTTTCCACTTCTCATATTTCTTAAAGAACGATAAAAAAATTAATTCGTTGAATTCAAAAGTTTCCAAAGATGTACATAAGAAACAGAAATTAAATAGTCAGGAATCTCAATTTATTACTGAACAATGTTTGAGGACGGATATCAGATAACTTTTAAGAATTTTACATTTATTTTTTAAATTTTCAAGCGTAAGAAAATTAATTCAGGGGGAGGGATTGCCCGTTTATTAAATTTCGTTAATCGGAAGGTATATCTTTCTTGAGTTAGAGATAGCGTTTTTATCTTACCCAATTTTATATAAATGACGTAGATTGGGTTGTCTTGAATGATCTGAGTCGGTTTCAGTTGTTAGGTGATTTTAAGCTGACATTATGCTTTCGAGTAGGTTGCCTAAAACCATTTAAGTTGTTACTGATTTTACATTATTCTACAAAATTGTATTAATACCCGTTTTATAGCGGCGTTTCGATAATTATATCTTGTTGAAATTTATCGTTTTTTAGCTACGAATTAATTATTCCTCTTTCTTTCGATTGCTATTTGTTCCGTAAAGATTTATAAATAAAAAATACTAGAATTACTAGGAAAGAATGAGTCATATTTTTATCTTCACTCTCCCTACAGTCAAGCCAGGGGCTCTGCCTCCTTTACGTCCGATGCGTTCTTTTCCTCATATTTTTGGGAATATTAAGTATTTTACAGAAATATTTTAAGAAAAGAAATATTACTAAGTAGAGAATATTTTTCAGAACCTTTTGTTGTTTTTATATTTAAAGTAGGCTCAAGGAGTGAGTAGATATAAAATGTAATAGTTTGTAATAGAAATATAATGTTTAACGCTAGCCATATTTATAATATGGAGTTGACTTGTGTTCGAGTGAGGTTCCATTAATTTAACCCACCGGGTTGGTCTAGTGGTGAACGCGTCTTCCCAAATCAGCTGATTTCGAAGTCGAAAGTTCCAGCGTTCAAGTTCTAGTAAAGTCAGTTATTTTTACACGGATTTGAATACTAGATCGTGGACACCTGTGATCTTTGGTGGATGGGTTTCAATTAACCATACATCTCAGGATGGTCTGAAACTGTGCAAGACGACACTTCATTTTCTCTCATACATATCATCCTCATTCATCATCTGAAGTATTATCTGAACGGTAATTACGAGAGGTTAAAAAGGAAAAAAAAAAGACTGATAAAGAGGTTGCGTTAGTTGCCGCCAGTCCAGCTATTGGCGCAGAGCTGACAGGTGTGCGCCGTCCGGATGCGCGCCAACGCCTGTCTCCCCCCAAATAAGAATCCTTTCTTACTGCTAAATATTAACTAATAATCCCTTTCTTTTATTACTGAAACAAGTATACACCTGACTACCACGAGATATGTACTAACGAATCGGGATTTTCCGCTAATGATCGGTACATTCTGGTGCCATGCTAAGGGAGACGGGCTTACACACAGACACACATATAAATGGCCTTTTTTATGGTAGGATACATTTTAGGTAGATTTCATAAGAAATCTACCTATTGTAATGGGTACCATATTCGACTTACGGGAAATTTCGACGTATTTTCGCTTTTCACATCCTCCAGACCCCAAAACCACCGTCAGCTCAAAAGTTTATGTATACATATATGTATTTCACTTTCTTGTGGACACGATAACTGCCGTAATTTTGTGCCAATAACTTTCAAATTGCTGCTTAAAAATAACTCGCCCAGAATCTTATCTGAGTTCGTTAACGGCTAAAATCAAACCATGAAGGTAGAAATGGGGGGCTTTATCGAAAAAACAAAATATTGCTATAACTTTCTTATTAAGTAAAATGCCAAATTCGTATGAATTTCCTACTACTGTTTCGATAAGGGCGTAAAATTTATCTAAGTAAAGTTTTTTGATATTACCAAACATTGGCCCAGGAGATGGAAAAAATGGGGTTTTGAAGACAAAAAATCACATCTCCCTTAATAGGTATAGTATCGAATCGGTTTACAGTGCCGTTAGTTCTCTAAACTTTATCTAAAACTTTTGTCTGAACAACATTTTATATGACCAACCCTTACGGCAAGGGATGACTAAAATGTTGCTGGAATTGTAAGAAGGGCTTGTCGTATGCTAAACATGTGAAAATTTTTTTCACATCCAACCATTGTCGTATTGAGTAAATTTGAAGTTTTTCTTAACTTTAAGGTGAAAATCTTTTTTATCCCCTACTTAGCACCGGTGAAATCTACCTCCGCCATCCGGTGCCGAAAGGGATTTTTTTTTAGGCTATTATGATAAAAAAAGTAATGATCCTTATTGAAAAATGTCGTAAGAGGACAATCTACTAACATCAAGTTTTGTGTAAGAACAATAGTCTTCAACTCTCGTCTCATTATGTATTCCAGTTGAATTTTCATATCTATTTTCTTCTTCTGCACTGGAAAACCTATTTTTAATCGGATTTATTATGTTCTTTTCAACGACATCCGATACCCTGAAATAAACACAAATATAATTATTTTAATTTATTATTTAACATATTTTTATTTATTATTTTAATTTTTGATCATTTAATTTTTTTTAAAGCTATCAGTTAAAAGGTTACTTATATTAATATTATTTTTTATTGCTTTTTTATAATTAGATTTTATTTTTTAATTGTAGTAGAAATAAAGTAGATGGACCACTTTATATAAAAGTAGGACGAGAAAAGACTATGGAAGTAGAAGAATTTTGTTGTATGGGAAGTAGAATTATTAAAGATGGACGAAGTAGGAGCGATATAAAATACCGAATAGCACAGACGAAACGAGTTTTCAGTCAGAAATATAATTTGCTTACATCAAAAATCAGGAAAGCATTTTTGAAAGTATTTGTTTGCAGGGTAGCTTTATATGGAAGTGAAACTTGGACGATCGGATTACCTGAGAAGAGAAGATTAGAAGCTTTTGAAATGCGGTACTATAGGAGAATGTTAAAAATCAAATGGGTGGATATAAAGTGACAAAGATATGCTGCGGCAGATCGATGAAGATTGATGCATTTTGAAAAATATAACCAAAAGAAGAGACAGATTTATAGGCCACATCATAAGGCATCCTGAAATAGTCGCCTTGATATTGGAGGGGCAGGTAGATAGGAAGAATTGTGCAGGAAGGCAACATTTGGACTATGTAAAACAGATTGTTAGGGATGTAGGGAGTATACCAAAATGAAACGATTGGCACTAGGTTGGGAATCTTGGAGAGCTGCATCAAACTAGTCAAATGACTGAAAACAAAAAAAAAATAAGAAAAAATTTTCTAAACTAAAATTAATAACATAACAGTATTTATTTTGAATTCTACTGTCTTTAATGAATTAAAATTCTTTAATTGTTCAATATAAATCTTATCATAAACAAAGGTCACCAACCAACTGGCAAGCATAAAACAACTTAAAAAGAATAACTGCTAATTAGATGAGAAAATTATAAATAATGATACAAATATCATTTATGTAAATTTTCACAAACGAAAATTGTTATCTCAAAAAAATTAATGTTTTAAGTCAATAAATTTCTTAGACTATTTCAACATGCATAAATAGCAAATAATTAAAGTGCCCAAATGAGATTAGAGAGACTTATAGCTTAAAAAATAAATGTATTTCATAACGTTGTTAATACAGATAACAAACTATACAAATAAAAAAACTTCTAACAGGATGTACTTAGCTAAAATATTATCTAATTTTCGATAAACAAGTCGTGTAACCGCTAAACATTTTGATAAACTTTCAATATAATAATTTTATTTTCCCATTAATTATTGTCGATGACATAAGTCGCCTTTATACATTTCGCTAAATTTTCCTATCTGATCGCTAAACGACTTTTCTCTTACGTAATTAATTCTTTGTACGAAGGAAGTAAGTGGAACATCGCAGTGATAAATCCATAAAAATTACAGTTGGAAGGATTCGATTGTGTTTGTCGTGTAAAAAATTTTTTATAAAAAACAAGTTACATTTCATCGGGAGGATGTTATAGTTAAAAAAAAATGATGTGGACACTACATCACACTTTCTTGTACGCCTATTAAATACGAGGCATATTTTTAAAGTAAGTACAGTTTTAAAATTCCGCCGCTACTACGCTGCGGTCGGCATTCCACACATGCGTACTGTGTATCCGTATCTGTTGGTAAGCCACAGACGCCATTACGTAAATATTCGACTGTGTTTACGTTTGTTTGTGAGTATGTAAAATGACTCCGCTGATCGAGAATCCTGCCGACTGTGAAATACGCGTGCGATTCGTTTTCTTAGTGCTAAAAGCGTGAAAGCGGCTGAAATTCGTCGTCAGATCAGTGAAGTGTATGGAGAAAACATTATGAGCGATGGAATGCTACGAAAATGGGTTAGAGCTTCTAAAGATGGCCGCCAGAATGTTCATGATGAGGAACGGAATGGATGACATTCTGTCATTACTGAAGATTTGATGACAAAAAGGTGAGAAAGAACAGACGCTTTACGATTTTTTCGCTATCTGAAGAGTTTCCTCAAGTTTCAAGAATTTTTGTCTATGAAATTATGACCGAACGCTTAAATTTTCGAAAATTGTGAGCGTGTTGCAGTGGTTATTAAGTCAGGCGGCAGACTTCTATGAAGACGGTGTTCAAAAGCTGCACGGTACGACAAGTGCCTTAATATTGGTGGCAATTGTAAAGTACAGGTTTTCACGTTAAAAATAGAATTATTAAGAATAGAATACTTGTATTTTTTTTTTATAATTTCAAAACTGTACCTACTAAAAACCTGCCTCGTACACAATTTTAAAAGTACATAAAATTTTATTTCACTAATAACTTACGATTTTTTTCATATTTTTTTTTTAATTTTATTAGTGAGTTATTATTTATTGTAAAACGTTTTTTTACTATCAGAGGTTAATAATTATTAATAAATCAATATATTTAAATAAAAGTTAAAAAAAGAAGGAAATGAAGTCGGATTTGAACCGATGTGCCTTCCTCTTCTAAAATCCAAATCTTTTATTAATTAAAATTTTATTGGCTATAACTCTGGAATAACCGATGAAAATAAGTACCACATGATTGAAAAAAAATCACAATGAGGGCTTATTACTGCAGCTAAGAAAAAGTCCAAAATAAAAAAAAATTGGATTTTGGAAATTTTTTGTTAAGTCAATTGCAATCGAATGTTGTAACTAGATGTTACAACATACTATGCCTAATCGTTTTTGAGTTATGCGAGATATATACGTCACGCCGAAACTAGTCAAAGTGGATTCAGAAATGATCAAAATGGATATTTCCGTTGAAATCGAAAAAAAACGAAATTTTTCGCGATTACAATACTTCCTTTACTTCGTACAAGGAAAAAAATCTATCACGCGTACCTTTGATTAATTAATTATATTGGATTGATTAAAAAATATGATTTTGCAAATAGAGTATTCAATGATATATTGTATCTGTTGCTTAAAATTGAAAAAAATAATCAAAAAATGCTATGTAAAGTGGTAATACCAAAAGATGAATTCGGAAAATAACTTAGAAATTTATTAAGGTTATTATAATATTGTGTCAAATGATAACTTTATACATACATTTCTTCTGCCCGTGTGTATGTTACTGAACTCCTCCTAAACGGCTGGACTGATTTTGATGAAATTTTGTGTGTGTGATTGATTCGAGAATGGTTTAGATTCACAATTTGATCAAATAGAAAATGTTTTTTTTAAATTTATTTATGTGTTTTTGTTGATATTGGGAAGGTTAAGGTTCACAATTGGATCCAGTAGGCAGCACTGCGATCGCGTTTTAGACATTATTTTGTAATTTTTGAAGTATCAGTCAGACCCGGTAGTTGGTGCTGCGATCAGATTCTAGGAATTTTATTTTGTTTTTTTTCGCATATCAGTTACTTGCGTCGTAGCTTAATGTTGTTATTACATTAAAATTTGTGTTTTTAACTGACTTAGAGAGTTGTTTGAATTAAATCCGATGATAGTGCTGTTTTCACAATTGGATTTATTTACATTCTGACTTTTATAAAGTGAAAGGTTAAATTTTATGAAGTTCCGTAATGTTTTGTAAGTTTCTTAATGTTCAGTATTAATTGTAATGATTTTGCAGTCATAGCCCTTTTCGTTAAAAAATTATTTTCGACCGAATACTGTGATTAAAAAGTGGTTTGAGTTAAATCCGATAGGTAGTGCCGTTGTTTTGCCATTTGGATTTATTCATTCTGACTTTTATAAAGTGAAAGGTTAAATTTTGTGAAGTTCCTAATGTTCAGTTTTTTAAGGTTTTATGAAACTTAATTTATGAACAATTCTGTTCATTTAAACCAGAGGTTCCCAAACTTATTTTTCTCACAGACCACTTTCAAAATTTTGCTGGTTCCGGTGGACCCCCTGCAGCTACATTTCTACCATATTTCTAGTCGACGGAAAATGTGAAGATTAGATCTAACTATGAAAATTTGCTTACGGCTGAGTTCCACGAACTAATAGCTTCCGAAAAAAAAGTGAGAATTGATTGGTTAATTTTTTATTGACTGGGCTGTGAGTGGATGTCAAAAAAGTAAAGTTGGCCAATCAAAAAAAATGCTTCCACCCAACTTTACATTTTTGAAATCTACTCGCAGCTCAAGAAAGCAATCAATTCTCACTTATTTTATTTAGAAAACTTCCCATTCAGACTGGTAAAAAACAAAAGAAAAATAGTAAATTTTTTTGTGTTGCATTTATTCAAATATGTAATCATTACACTATTAATTATTATTATTATCATATTGCAATGTAATATAATAAAATTGTCGTAATATAATTAAAATTAAACATTAATAACGTAATATAACTTCTACAATGACAATCACAAAATAGTTACAATTTTAATGGGAGGGATGTACTTGATGGATTGACACCAAATTATCAATATTTGGCTTCAGTTTTGTTAGGAATAAGCGCAAATCTCCCCGTTCTGTGATATTGAATCTGCTCCTTTTTTTGATAAAAGGTTTGTAACGACACTAAAACTTTTTTCGACAAGATATGACGAGGGAAACGCTATCAAAAGCTTTCACGCAATTCCCCACAGTCCAGGATATTTTTCTGGTATTTCTGCCTGCAACAAAATGTTTGATACCCTCTTTTAAATTTTACCTTCAGCTCCTCATTAGTGCTAAGCTCGAGTAGCTCCTCTTGTAATATCACATTCTCCACTTCCGTTTCATCAAATGGATTTATGATCCATGGTGGTATTTCCATCGTCAGAATATCTTCAAATCTGATTTTGAAGTCATCATGCAGGGCAATTAAATGTTGAACGTATGTCTGAATATCCTCATCAAGGCATTCTACCTGTGACAAGTTTGAAAACTGGGAAAATACGCGCCGACTAATATTTTTCTTCATAAATTTCAATTGTCCAAGAAAAGCTGAAATTACAGCCTTTGTTTTTATTAAATTGAGACTGTCCTCTTGTAATTGTAAGTTAATGTCATTAAATTTTTTGAACATCTCTGTCAAATACGCGATGTCAGCTTTCAAAGTGATCAGGTTTTCTTTTAAATCTGAATCTTTACCTTCCAGAAACTCTAAAACTGATTCAAAAAGTGAGTAAAATCTTTTTAAACATGCACCTATCGACAACCAGCGTACTTCAGTATGTAAGAGCAATCGTTGGAAGTCCATCATTTTCATCGCACAATTGGGCAAATAAACGCGTATTCAATGCATTGCTTCTTATCTTTTTAACAGCATTAATTACAAGTTGAAGCGATTGGTGCAATCTATCACTCAGATTTTTTGCTACTAGGTGTTGTCGGTGGATGACACAGTGAATTGCAGTTACCTCTGGTATAATTCTTTTAAGATGGCTTATAAACCCACGATATCGCCCGACCATGGCAGGAGCTCCATCTGTTGCCACCGAAATGACGTTTGTGAATGGAATTGATTTTTCATTAAAAAAATTACTCAGGACATTAAATATTGATTCACCTTTAGTGTCTGTCTCCAAAGTTTTCGCGAATAGTAGCTCTTCATGAATTTCTTCGTCCATAACAAATATGCCAATAATAATGCTTCATTATCAGGTAAAGTTGACTCGTCCAGTTGAATAGAAAAATGAGTTGTTTGCAGATAATTACACAAGAAACTTTCAATCAGAGCTCATTTCATCAATACGTCTTTGTACAGTGTTGTTAGATAGGGAATCTTGGAGAGCTGCATCAAACCAGTCAAATGACTGAAGACAAAAAAAAAACAGTGTTGTTACTCAAAGGAATTCTTTTGAATATGTCAAATGAAGATTTGTGCAGAACAGTTTTTAAAACCTCTTCATCAGTGGGTAAAATTAACTGTTCTCCAATGGTGTGCGGTTTTCCAGATTTCGTTATAAGTAATGAAATATTGTACGATGCCCGCAAGCCATCATCGTTACTTACAGACGTTGAAGCGAACATACTGTGCACGGTAGGTCTCTTTTCATATTTTTCCTTCAATGTTTGAAAATATTTCAAATCTTTACCTATTTTATCAGGATTACACCTTCTTAGATGATCTTCGATCTTCGATGGTTTCATAGAGTCATTGCTCAAAATTTTGCTGCACAAAAGGCATATAGGCAATCGCTTGTCTGCCTTTGATGGAAGAAATCCAAATTTTAAATAATCAACGCTGTACAGTCGACATTTCTTCTTAGATTCAGCCACGTTTCGTATCAGTTACCTACCGGTAAATAAAAAAAACACTTTGTTTTAGTAATCTCAAGGCGGTCTTACTTAACAGGATATGACTATTTTAACAGAATAGGATTAATTAATTATTGCAATGAAATAAAGTACCAGCGGCAAACTGATTCTAATTATTAAAAGCA
Source organism: Lycorma delicatula (assembly GCF_047948215.1). Classification (NCBI taxonomy): domain Eukaryota; kingdom Metazoa; phylum Arthropoda; class Insecta; order Hemiptera; family Fulgoridae; genus Lycorma; species Lycorma delicatula. The sequence continues at coordinate 137,183,893 of NC_134455.1, forward strand.
ATAAATCGGTAAGATCCATAATAAAGTTTTATGAAAATGGCTGAACCGATTTTAATCTGATGTAAAACATTTTTTCATTAATTATATTTTGATATATTTCTGTAAATTCTATAGAAAATACTTTTAAATAACCAGTATTTTGATATCACAACTCTTCGATTTTAATCATTTATTTATTACTTTGATTCACGTTACGAGTATGTAAAGACAGGTACAATTTATGAAAATATACAACGTGTTACAGAATAAGGGTTACAACCGAGAAATGGGTATGTTCAGGATCAGTTTTTAAGTCGATTCCAATAGTTTTTTTATATATCTGAAAAAAAATTTAGACCAAAAATTAATAAATCATTAAACGGAGACAGTAAAAAGTGGTCACATTACAATATTGTGATGTCGCGTAGGTAGCGTAGCCCCCGCGGCTTTGACCGCGACGTTTCAATATTGCGATTTGACCAGTTTTTACTGATTTTGTATTAATTTTTGGTCCAAATTTTTTTCAGATATATAAAAACAAACTATTAGAATCGACTTAAAAACTGATCCTGAACATAACATTTCCCGGTTGTAACCCTTATTCTGTTACACGTTGTAAAAATGTATATAATTATTAGTGAACCACCACACAGTCGGGTAAAAAAAATATTACTAATAAAGTAGGAACAAAAAGTTCAACCTTTCTCGGCTTTCTGTTCTTTTAGGGAAGTCTCTAATAATGGCTCTGTTCAGTATTTAATTTTTAATACGTACCTACTACACGCAAACATTACAAATATACTTATATACATTATTAATATATAATAATATATATTATTACTTATTACATAAATATATCTTTATCGCAGGTGGGTTGGAAGAGATTTCTTTTAGGAATAAGCGTCGCCTTTTGTACCTACGTATTTTTTGTAATTTGTGCATTTTTTGTTTACTGACGTGTACAATAAATTGTCAAATAAATAAACAATAAATAAAATAAAAGTAAGTATAACAAAAAAGCAGGTAAGTACTTACTACTTTTTCCGACACTGGCAAACGCTAACATCTATTCACATTACTTTTTTTTTCGAAATTCCGGAAACAAATGAGTAACGTTTATCCTTGGCAATCGTATTTATATTGAAGAATCAAACAAGTTCATGTAAGATTGCTAGCACACACACCACAAGTCGTATTTCGTCCCTTTGCACGTCTGAACAAGCGTTGCGGACGGCGGCAGCGGCGGCGCTTTGCAAGTCTCGACACGTTCGTTGTACTGAATATGGTATATGTAAGTTTTTACAAGTAACAGTCTCTGAGCTTCTCAAAACATTATCTGCCTAAATTGATACGCAAAGTCAAGCCAACATTTTAGTTTTTCACTATCGAAACTAGATGAATTTTCGTGGACCCCGCTTACGAATTGTGAACCCCCGAATTGGGAATCAATGATTTAAACTATATGTATACTCAAATCTAGCAATAGCGAAGCATTGCCGAGTCTGCTAGAAATGCGCGATTATTGATAATATAATATTATATTATTATTTATTGAAATAACGTTTTTAAAGTGTAATTAAAAAATATACATTGTGCAAATTTGTAAAGTGCAATATTGAAGTGAGTATTTTACATGATTTTTCATGAATTTTAATGATGTATACACGTGCATTCAATAACAATCAACTTAACCTACAAGTTTAAATTGTCAGTTCTCATTTGATTATTTGCAACTTATGAAGTACGTACTGAACGGCTCTTTGAAAATAAAAATCATATCAAGCATTTCAAACAAATGGAAAATTTGTAACCTTTTATTTTTATTTTTTTAAACTAGCTATTTTTTCGTGAAAATTTGAAAGTAGTGTATAATGAATAGATATATTTAATTTTTTTCTTACATTTACGAATAGATTTTTGAAATTAAATATAAAAAACTATTTTATAACAGAATAGCAGATTTATTTGTGAAAGATACTGTTACGTAAAATTTGAAAATCAAAATAGTTTACTAAATTTACTAGTATATGCAAAATCTACAGAAATTATTAAAATAATGTCATAATGTATGAATTTGTAAAATAAATGAAGTTTTTACCTGTCAAATATGTCTAAAGGTTCTGCTTGAATAATTCTTGAATATGTTAGTAAAAGTAATAACATAAACTTAAAAACTAACATTTTAAATAAATGTTTTATAAAATTATTAACTGTTCTGCGAAGTCGTAATACTGAACTGAAATAACGGGTACTATTGTAAATGAATATATTATATACTGAAATAAATAAATAATGATTAAATATAGACTACTGTTATAAATGATATCACATTTAATGTCATAGGTCTTTTTATCTCTAGACTTCATCCTTGAAAAAGGAAACTAATGCGTAATTTCATTTATTTTTCATTATCCATTTTATTGTTTTTTTTACATAATTAATAAACTAATTTGCAGTTACGTTTCACGTTGCGCGGTTCGTTTTATCTAAATTGCTTTATCCGAATTTATCTTAAACAAGCTATTTTGTCTTATCTGTATTATTTATTTTTATTAACGTGGATATCTTGTGGCGAAAGGGAACGAAACAGTTGATATTAGAACCAAAAAATGGTGGATATCATACGCGTACCATTGGATTGCTTTAAGTATGGTAGCTGAAATGAAAGAAAGAGATAAAATGCACTGTAAATTATTAAAACAACCCTTTAATATAAAACTAAAATATATTGCTTAATGTGTGCCTATATTTCTTATAATTTTTTTTTGTCTTAAATCATTTGACTGGTTTGATGCAGCTCTCCAAGAGTCCCTATTCAGTGTTTCATTTTGGTATACCCTCCTCCACTATATCATACATCCCTAACAATTTATTTTACATATTCCAAACGTCGCCTGCCTGCACAATTTTTTCCTTCTACCTGTCCCTCCAATATTAAAGCGACTATTCCAGAATGCCTATAAGTTAGCTATAAGTTGCCTATGTGGCCTATAAGTTTGTCTCTTCTTTTAAGTATATTTTTCCAAATGCTTCTTTCTTCATCTATTTGCCGCAACACCTCTTCATTTGTCACTTTATCCAACCATCTGATATTTAATATTCTCCAATAGCACTGCATTTCAAAAGCTTCTAATCTTTTCTTCTCAGGTACTCGGATCGTCCAAGTTTTACTTTCATATGAAGTTACGCTCTAAGCATACACTTTCAAAAATGCTTTATTGATTTTTAAATTAATTTTTTATGCAAGCAAATTATATTTCTGACTGAAAGCTCGTCTCACCTGTGCTATTCGGCGTTTTATATCGCTCCTGCTTCGTCCATCTTTAGTAATTCTACTTCCCAAATAACAAAATTCTTCTACCTCCGATATCTTTTCTCATTCTATTTTTACATTCAGTGGTCCATCTTCGTTATTTCTACTACATTTCATTACTTTTGTTTTGATCTTGTTTATTTTCATGCAGTAATTCTTGCGTAGGACTTATCATTCATGCCGTTCATTGTTCCTTCTAAATCTTTTTTACTCTCAGCTAGAATTACTATATCATCAGCAGCAAATCGTAGCTTTATCTTTTCACCTTGTACTGTTACTCTGAATCTAAATTGTTCTTTAACATCATTAACTGCTAGTTCTATTTAAAGATTAAAAAGTAACGGTGATAGGGAACACCTTTGTCGGACTCTCTTTCTTATTACGGCTTCTTTCTTATGTTCTTCAATTATTACTGTTGCTGTTTGGTTCCTGTAAATGTTAGCAATTGTTCTTCTATCTCTGTATTTGAACCCTAATTTTTTTAAAATACTGAACATTTTATTCCGGTCTACATTATCGAATGTCTTTTCTTGGTCTATAAATGCCAAGTATGTTTGTTTGTTTTTCTTTAATCTTCCTTATACTATTAATCTGAGCGCTTAAATTGCTTCCCTTGTCCCTATACTTTTCCTGAAACCAAACTGGTCTTCTTCTAACACTTCTTCCATTCTCCTCTCAATTCTTCTGCACAGAATTCTAGTTAAGATTTTTGATGCATGACTAGTTAAACTAATTGTTCTGCATTCTTCACATTTATCTGCCCCTGCTTTCTTTGGTATCATGACTATAACACTCTTTTTGAAGTCTGACGGAAATTCCCCTTTTTCGTAAATATTACACACCAGTTTGTATAACTATCAATCGCTTCCTCACCTGCACTGCGCAGTAATTCTACAGGTATTCCGTCTATTCCAGGAGCCTTTCTGTCATTCAAATCTTTTAATGCTTTCTTAAAACAATATAATAAAGAAAGCAAAAATTGATTATTTTAGTAATAAATTCAAAATAAATAAAAAAATATATTAAAAAAACGCGGGAATATATTAATGAAATATTAGATATGAAAAAATAAATTACAAAACCGAAAATTGGACCTAATAAATTAAATAAATACGTTAAAAATGTAGGAGAAAATTATGCACATGCAATACTAAAAAATACAAATAACTTAAATCTGCCTCTTTCGTCAACCTCACCTTCTACCAAAACCCTGTTTCTTAACTCGACAAATATTACTGAAATATTAAATTTAATAAAAAAATACTCGTCACCTGGAATCGATAGCATTAATGTTTCTTGCTTAAAAGAAATAAGTAACTACATAGTAAAAACCACTCCAATACGTAATAAATAGATATTTTATTGAGGGCTATTTCCCAACTAAATTTAAAATAGCCAGAATAATTGCAATGCATAAATCGGGAGAAAAAAATAACCCGGCAAATTACAGACCTATAAGTCTGTTAAGTAACTTTTCCAAAATAATTGAAAAAAATATTAAAAAACCGAAAGTTTCTTGATAAATATAATTTTATTCATAAAAATCAGTACGGTTTTCAATCTGGATAATTAACAAAAGATGCGGTTTTACATTTAAATAGAATAATTAACTATAATTTAATAAAAATAATAAAGACTATAGCAATGTTTCACGATTTAGCTAAGGCATTTGATAAAATTCCTCACAAAATTTTAATACATAAACTAAATAACTGCGCTATACAAGGACCAGTAAAAGAACTTTTTGAAAACTAACTTAAGGGTAGAAGTCAAATTCTGACTTTAAATAATGACAGTGATCAGAGAATCGATAAACAGTAACGTCCATTGTCAGTCGATAGAAGAGTTTAAGTCGATAAAATATCTCGGAATAATATTGGACGATCTATGAAGTGGAATATCCACGTAAGACTAAAATATCTTTTTCATACTTTTTACAAAATTAAAGATGTTGAAATAACAAGAATTATATATTTTGTATATGCTCATTCACTTTTTCAATATCGAATCGATGGGGAGGAACATATGATTCTTATTAATAAAATATTTATTCTCCAGAAATATTTAATTAGAGCAGCTCTTTGTAGACCAAGGTTATATTCCGGTACACGCTTATTTGAAAAATTGTAAGTACCTACTTCGAGTCAAATATATGTCAAGAAAGTAATACTACATTATATAAATGATTTTAAATATAAAAGTACACCGTAGAATATGCGTTCAATAGAAACAAATACTTATACCGCATTCTTTTCAAAATTAACTGTTTGCAAATGTCAATTTGCAAATATATTTACTAACAAAGTCCCCGATCATTTTAACGTCCAAATAATAAACAGTAATCTAATCAAAGAAATAGATGAATGGGTGAAACACATATATATTTTAAATTACCAAATTGAAAGACAAAAACAATCCATAATAATAACAATAAATTTAACATAATTGTAATGAATAGCATACATTAAAATAAATTAATATACAACTTAACATTAAAAAACCTACATATATAAAACTATGAATGTTTTAGTGAATATTAAGGCAGTATCAATTCATAATACTCTTCAGTTGTCTTATCTTATGAATATTTTTTCTTGTCTTATCATAGTTATCTTAAATGTATTTTAGATATATTTCATTTAACCGGGTTGTTCTAGTGGTGAACGCGTCTTCCCAAATAAGCTGATTTGGAAGTCGAGAGTTCCAGCGTTCAAGTCCTGGTAATGTCAGTTATGTTTACACGAATCTTTCGTGGATACCGGTGTTCTTTGGTGGTTGGATTTTCAATTAACCACACATCTCAGGAATGGTCGAAATGAGACTGTACAAGACTACACTTCATTTACACTCATACATATCATCCTCATTCATCCTCTGAAGTATTATCTGAACGGTAATTACCGAAGGCTAAACAGGAAAAAGTAATGAGTACCATGATTCGACTTCCGGAAAATTTAGACATATCTTTGCATTTCACATCCTCCAGATATTGCTGGAATTTCACTAAGATATTGCTGGAATTGTAAGAAGATAGGGCTTGTCGTATGCTAAACAGGTGAAATTTTTTTTCACATCCAACCATTGTCTTATTGAATAAATTTGAATTTTTTTTTCTTAACTTTAAGGTGGAAATCTTTTTTATTCCCTACTAAGCACCGGTGAAATCTAACTCTGCCTTCCGGCGTGCCGAACGGGATTTTATTTTATATGCATTCCTATGAGAATAAAATACCTACTGCGCTAATTTTATTTCCAGCAATAGATATTTAAAATAAAGAAGGTACATGAGGTATTAAAAATTCCCTGATAACTCAAATTCATCATAAAAGCTAATAGAATTCAGACTCATTTTTTTTTAAGTCTTATAAACAAATTTTTATTTACATATGTTAAATGGACTAAATTTCACGATTAAAAGTTTTCCTATTATTTCTTTATCTCCTCTTAATTGTTTAGAGTATAAGAATTTTTTAATATAAATTAGCGGTTTCCTATGTTAAATGACCAAAGATTCCATATTACACGAGACGACAATATCCCTTTTATCTCTTTATCCTGGGAGAATAAATATGTCTGGACGTAAAAATCTCCCTGTTTGAATTTATTTCTGTACAATCCTGAAGTGATTTAATAATTAAAATTCTTGTTTAAAAAATAAAATCAACAAATAAAATAAAACGACTTGAAATATACAATATTTTTCTTATTTGCGCTTGTAAATAAGTGACTTTTTAAGTTGTTGATGCTGATTAAGTGTTAATGGAATTTTATGCGCTCCACGAACGTAATCAGTTTTTTAAACGTTTCTACGTTTGTGACAACTGCTAATGTTTTACCACATCATTTATTAGTTTTGCCTTGCTGATTGTTAAGATAGCATTAAAATTTTTACGCTTGTTAGTTCTATTTCAAAATTTTTTATTACATTTAAGCGAACAAATATGCCGAAAAGGAAGTATATCTTTACTATCGATTAACAAATCGACTATCCTTTTATAAGGAAACGTAGCTGTGATTGAAGTCAGTATCGTATCAAATTAACCCACCGGGTTGGTCTAGTGAACACGTCTTCCCAAATCAGCTGATTTGAGAGTCGAGTCAATCAGCTGATTGAGTCGAGAGTTCCAGCGCTCAAGTCCTAGTAAAGTCAGTTGTTTTTTACACGGATTTGAATATTAGATCGTGGATGCCGGTGTTCTTTGGTGGTTGGGTTTCAATTAACCACACATCTCAGTGATGATCAAACTGAGATTGTACAAGACTACACTTCATTTACGCTCATACATATCATCCTCTGAAGTATTATCTGAACGGTAATTACCGGAGGCTAAACAGGAAAAAGAAAGAAAGTATGGTGTAAAGTGCCGGTTCGCGTTTTCCATTACTCATGAGAAAAATTTTAATATAATTCAGACTTTACACAAAGCCAAACGTAAAGAAAAAGTGCTCTGACAAGTAAGACTATGACTTCTTTTTTACAACTTAAAAGTTTTTTCATTAAATCCGTCGCTTACACGTCTGTAGCAGACGTGTACAGACGTAATCAAACAGATTGCTCGTGTACAAACAGACGTGTACAGATTGCTCGTAATCAAACATTTACGTTAGCGAATTACTTCTTTAAAGAAATGTTTTAATGAAAAGTATTCCAGTCAGTGGCGGCTCGCGTATAGGTACTGTGAAAATGCAGCACCCCCTATTTCTGCTTGATATTATCGATAACATTTAATACAATGAGTCCTTTTTTCTTTAATTCTTTCTTTATAGTTGTACAATATATAATTTTTAAGCTTAATGTCATTAGTCTTCCCACAGTTTATGAAAAAGATAAAAAAGGTATTGTAAGAACTGTGCGCTTCACAGTTCCAGCGGCGTGGTGTTTGGATGTTGTGTGCATGCGTACATAGGAAGCTGCGAGGGACAGAAAACACTGACACTCCCGCAGTGCCAACCCTCGCGTTCTGGTGGAAGTTAGTTTTTTACTCCGCGTGTGTATGGAACGTTCATCGTTCGTTCCCTTTTCTAGTTTAGTCGGTGGAAGGAATATGAAAGCAGTTTAGTTTTTTTCAGCAGCGATCAGAATATGGCAGAAAGCAAGGGTTTTTTATCGCCAAATCTGTCCAAAAATATGCTTGAAGAGAGAAAGAGAAGGTAATTGGTAAAAACTATTTACGTATTTCTTTCTGTGTATATAGAAATTTAAATTAAGCACCGATGAACTAGTGTTTTTAAGGGGACATTTTATTATTGTCTAATAATATTAAAATTATTATCTGTATTGACATTTTATTATTTATTCCGTTAAACCGAATAATTAGGTGTTTAAGTACAATGTGCTTAAAAACCGTGTACCGTATTCTTGAATTGATAAAGTGTAGAATTAGATTATTATCCTGCTTCCAGCTATTCTGTTTGATTCATTTTTCTTTCGGCTCTTTTATTTCACAGAAAACTTTAACCGTGGCCTTGAAAAGGCCCAGAAAGGAATTTTCTGGAGAAGCACCCCTACGAATTTTATCCACAAGCCGACACTGCCGGTAGCATTAAAAAATCAGGGGATCGTGGGCAGAGACTTGAACCAGATCTTGCTGAATCTTTGAATGGCAATCTTTCTAAAACCAAACTTAACTTGACAGTCTATTTTATTTGTGTTCAAATAACAGCCGTGTTAAAATACGGCTTTGTCGAAACTAAATGTCGACAATATAATGGGCACATAACATCGTCTTTCGATAAGACTATTGAAGATGTTCTAGCCGGTTAAATCTTACTTTCTTAATCGAAATAAGTCATGTTATAATAAACAATTAACTTTACGGTTTAACTTTCTCCATAGTCAAACTATTTTTTTTAAACTTCAACTTTAAAAACTGAATCGCATAAAATATCTACAGCTAAAGCAACAGCTGTACTCAAGTTTAAAAAAACAATCTGTTAATCAGGAAATCACGACAATTTTCATCGTATTGTTTCAAAAAAGTTGATTTATTTTGTAGAAATGATTGTTGTCCAGTGACGGCTCGCGTATAGGCACTGTAAAACTGCACAATCCCATATTTCCACTTGATATTATCGATAATATTTAACATAATGAGTCCTCTTTTCTTTATACTTGTACAATATATAATCCTTAAGCTTAATGTCAGTAGCATTCCCCCAGTTTATGTAAAAGATATAAAAATCGTTGTATGGATCTGTGCGCTTCACAGTTCCAGCGGCGCGATGTTTGGCTGTTGTGCGCATGCATACATAGGAAACTGCACGCGAGGCTGCGAGGGAGAGAGAGCACTGTCGCTTGGGAGCGACAGTGCTCTCTCACACGCCAGACGAGACCCTAGCGTGTTGACGGAAGATAGTTTTTGTTTACTCCGCGAATGTATGGAACGTTCCTTGTTCATTTCCTTTTCTAGTTTAGTCGGTGGATGAAATATGAAAGCAATTTAGTTGTTTTTTTCAGTAGCGATCAGAAAATGGCGGAAAGCAAGGGCTCTTTGATCGCCAAATCTGTCCAAAAACATGCTGGAAGGGCGAAAGAGAAGGTAATGAGTAAAAACTCAATGTGCAATGTGTAGTAAACACAATGGACTTAAAAACCGTGTACTCCATTGCTGAATGTGATAAGTGTAGAATTAGATTATCATCCTGCTTTCAGCCATTCTATTTGATTCTTTTTTTCGGTTCTTTATTTCACAGAAAACTTTAACCATGGCCTTGAAAAGGTCCAGAAAAAAAATTTCTGGAGCAGCATCCCCATTAATTTTAACTACGAGCCGCCACTGGTGTTGTCCAGTCTATGTTCAAAGCAAAACCGGAGACATTTTATGACATCTATACCGATAAGACGACCTCGCTTCAAAAAGTTGAGAAATAATAACGGACAACACTTCAAAAATCAAGAATTTCTGGACTGCATGTATTCAATCAAATCTACATAGTAATCAATGACACCGAACCGATCGATTAAGTTTCCTTCTATTTAAACGTATACGTAAACAATGATAAATTTGAAGCGAAACATTTGTGTGAAATCGAAGCATTTTTTAAAATTAGATGAAGGTTACAAACTTATTGATAATTATGAAATTTTTCTCGTTTATTTGGTTTAAATACCCTGATAGAGAGAGACTGTTTGTCATAATTAACAAAGTTAAGACAAATGAGAAATCGTAATCGCAAAAGGACACTCTTAAAGCTGTTTTAACTATAACAACTTTGACATGAATCGCTCCGATTTCATACATTAAGAAAAAGCCAATAGAGATGACATGTATTAAAGAAACATAAATTTCAAAGACTTTTAATATGTTATAAGATCAAATTATACGTAATTGATAATCATTACTACGCAGTTTTTATTAAATTGATTTTTAAAAGTTAATGACATCAGGACATTTTTTTGTAATATTTTTAACGTATAAAAATTTATTCGTTAATGTTTTTCAGGTTCCAGGAGGAACACAATATTGGCGCACAATATTCCTGTATACTTTACCATTTACTGTCTGTTCGAAGAATACGGGTCCGACTATACGATGACGAGATATCGTTCACCACACCAATTTTTTCAGGATGCAAAGATTTGTCTTGTAAAGCGTTAGGACTTTCAACCGCCCAAATTCGACAGTTTTGACTGTTCGCATAACCATCGAGATGGATCCAAGCTTCATCACTAAAGAACACTGTGTTTAAAAATTCGATTCCGTTATCATTTACGAGAGACCTAAACCAACGGCAATACTGCAATCGCTTGTTTAAATCTGGAGGCTAAAGCTCTTGGACTAATCGTATGCGATACGGATACAATTTCAATTTTTTACCGGCTTTCTGAACACTCGAATATGACAAACCGACTTGCGTGGAAAGTTTTCGTAAACTTTTCCGTGGAGAATTGAGCAATCTAGTTTTCACATTCTCTAAAACGTCATCTATCAAGCGAGTCGGTCGATCACTACGTTTTCTGTCGCAAACACTACCTCTCTCTCGAAATCGGTTTGCTAGCCTAGAAATTAATATTTTTTTCTGGCGGAGGAACACCGACAAATTTAATTTGAAATGATTCTTTTACACTCGCGTACGATTTCGTAGCAAAATATTGTTCAAGAATGAAAACTCGTTGTTCTATGGTAAAAGACATTCTGTTCGTAATACGACCGGAAACGGCACAAAAATTTACACAGTTCAAAGAGAATCAACTCACACTGCCGTATCTATACCGGTTGAGTAGCGCTACCAACTTCGTTTCACAAAACAAAATTTCCCTTTCTTAGAAAAAAATTACCAGACATTAACAATCGGATAACAGGACTAAAAAATCACCCTTATTTAACTTCTTTACACACATTTAAAATTAATATCATTAGGTTAGGTCATACCCCTTATCGCAGTCAAATCACGCACATTATCTGGCTAGTCTTCTCCCTCTTCTTTGTTATCTATGGTTTCGTTCCATCTATTTATTTTATAATTATCTACTTCCGGTTCCAAACAAATTAAGACTCCTAAAATAAACATTCCCTTGATTATTCAACTGTTTGTTTATAATTATTTTTCCACTATTTTTTAATTAAAATATTCAATCTTTTTCTTTTACACAATTCTGAACGGTTTCATCGAGTCTTCCATTTTCAACGGAGTATGACCTTCTTTTAGGTAGATTTCATAAAAAAGCTACCGATTGTAATGGGTACCATGATTTGACATCCAGAAAATTTCGATATAGTTTCCCGTTTCACAACTCCCCGATCCCAAAACCACCATCAGTTCAAAAGTTTATATATATATATATATATATTTTACTTTCTTGTGGACACGATAACTCCCGTCATTTTGCGTCAGTCACTTTCAAATTGATATATAAAATATAACGACCCAAAATCTCGGTCGAGTTCGTTAATGGGCAAAATCGGATCATGAAGGGGGAAACGAGGAGCTTTTTCGAAAAAACAAAATATCGCTATAACTTTCTTATTGAGTAAAACATCGAATTCATTTAAAGTTCCTACTATTCTTTGGATAATGGCCTAAAACTTATCTAAGTAAAGTTTTTTGGTATCACTAACCATTGACACACGGGGTGGAAAAAATGGGATTTCGAAGACAAAAAAAAATCATACCTCCCTTAACAGGCAAGTATCGAATCAGTTTAAAGTGGTGGTTAGTCCTCTAAACATTACCTAAAATTTTGTTTGAAATAATTTTTAATATGACCAACTCTTAGGGATCTTGTCTAATTGAAGCACTTAATGAACCTTATTTATTTGCACAAATGATGTTGTGATTTGTGGAACAACTATAAATTATTTAAATAGCAGGACAAACAATATACGTTTGTCTTTACAATATACGTTTCTTTTTTTTAGTTATCCTACAAACTACAATTGAATCAACAATTAGGATTTCAGAAAGTATTCCTCATAAACGTAATCCTCGTAGAGGGTGGAATAAAACAAAACTGACTAGAAATACAGGGAAAAGTAAAAGAGGAAAAGGATAAAAGTAAAAGATGCAAGTGTTGAATTCTTGGCCTGACTGTCATATGCTGTGAAGAAATAAATTTTCACACCAGGAAAAGTAAAAATGTTTGAAAAGCATTGGTAAACGGGTAAAAGAGATAACAGAGTAACATGTATAAATAACTGCACTAAAACAAAAGAGAAGTCATTATCTAGGCTACACACTGTTGAAAAAACAAGCACAATTTAGATTCACCACCAATACCTAACACCTGGAAATAAATGCCATAAGAACGGTTTTTAAAGGCTGTTTTCAGACAGCTTTAGGGGAAACTAAATGCTTCATAGAATTAGCAGAGCAAAATAAATTGACCAGTAGTAATTCTGGATTATAATTCAGTTCAGGATTATGTTAAAACTATATATTACTACCTTACCCGGCTTATGAAAGCCATTACACCTGAAAAACCATAACAAAAAATATTTGCTGGCTCATTTGATTCACAAAAATGTACAAGCTAAACAAAAGTGGAACAAATCCTGTATCAAAAAATATTTTCAGACATATTTCATTCTGCAAATTTATCTTTTAAGAAACCTAAATTTAACAAGTGTGATACTCTAAAAAAAACAAACTGAAGTAAGTAAAGAAGACATGGAAAACAACAAAATTGTTTTAGAAGAGTATCAAAAAAGTGTGTCAATCATATGAGAAAAATGAGAAGACAAACCAAAAGCAAATGTAGATCTCAATTACAAATTTTTTTCATTCGATCTACAACAATGTCTTCCATGCCCTTATCTTAAAATATCTGTGGCATTTTATAAAAGACAACTACAGGTGTTAATTTAACTGCTCATGACTTCGCAACAAAAGAGGTAAAGTGATTTATGTGGCATGATGATGTTGCCGATCATGGTACAAATGATATCGCCTCATGTCTGTTAAAGGTTATTGATGATTTACCAAAGGATGTCAAACACATTGTCTTCTATACACAGACATTATGCCCAGGCCAAAATAGGAATTCTTAAGTGGCTGTAATGTTTAGTTGTGCTGTGCAGCGAAATACATATCTTCAGTTAGTGATGACAGATTCATGGTACCAGGTCATACTCATCTCCAAAACAGCTGATTTGGAAATTGAGAATTCCAGCATTCAAGTCCTATTAAAGGCAGTTTCTTTTATATGGATTTGAATACTAGATCGTGGATACCAGTGTTCTTTGGTGGTTGGGTTTCAATTAACCACAAATCTCAGGAATGGTCAAACTGAGATTTTACAAGACTACACTTCATTTATACTTACACATATCATCCTCAATCATCTTATGAAGTAATATCTGAACAGTAATTTCCTGGAGGCTAAACAAGAAAGAAAAAAAAGGTCATACTCATATCTATTATGAGTGACATTCTGCTACAGAGAGACAGAAAAAGAAGACTGATCGAGATTCCTCATCCTAGAGATTGGTACCAACTTGTACGTTGTACACCACATAAAAACAAATTTGATGCGTATGAAATGAAGAGTGGTGATATTTATGTTTTTGGATCAGTTCTGAAATAACAGCTAGTATTAAGAAATAAAAATGTATACACAGAAAAGATTCTCTGGTCATAAATACCATGGTTGTACTACAGTTGCAAATTTGGAGAAATTCGATAGAAAACAACTTTAAATGAAACAGAACCATTACACATTTTACATTCAGAGGATATCCGAGGCCAGCAGTAGCACTGAACAAGCTGTATAATGGGCCATGTAAAATAACAAAAGATAAGAAAAAGAACCTTATCGAATTGCTTCCTCACATTGATCCAATGTTCCATTCATATGAAGTCCATATGAAGGACTTTCAACTGAAGAATATTGGCCCTGACTTAGATGACAGTGACACCAATGTTGGAGATATCTGAAATTCTTTCATGTGAGTTGGGAAAAGTCAGTCATTGTTATGACTCTTCAAATATTATGAATATGTTATTTTTAAGTGAATTTTGTAATTTGATAATTAATTTCCACAATATTGAGAATGTAAATAATACAGTTTTCATGTCTGTCACGTTTATTGTTTTCTATGTTTATGTTGTATACAGTTAAGTTATGTAGAAAACGATTTCTCACTATATAAGAGAGCATTATAAACATTGGTGAACGAGTGACAAATGAATTCTCAAAACAATATTACGTAGCAAAATATTCTCTTTTAAAAATCTGATGTGGACACCACATGACTTCCTTGTACACATATTAAATTGCATATAACGTTACTAAAAGTATATAAAATTTTATTTCACTAATAACTTCTGATTTTTCTTTCATATATATTTATATATATTTTTTTTTATTGCTATAATTGAATCATTATTATTGCAATTTTTTTTTTTTAAATCAAAGGTTAATAATTATTAATAAAACAATATATTTAAATTAAAAAAAAGTTTCAAAAAAAGGAGATGAAGTCGCATTTGAATCGATGTCTCCTTGTAAGATCCAATTGTTTCATTAATTAAATATTTTTTGGCTATAACTCTGGAACCAATGAAAATAAGTACCACTTATAATATATCAATGAAAAGCTCTCGATGAGAGCTTATTACTGCAGTTTAAAAAAGTTTAAAATCCAAATTTTTGGGTTTTTTTTGTTTTTGGACAGTTTTGGTTCAGTCAGTTGCAATCAAAAGAAAAGGTTCACAACTAGATGTTACAACAGTTCTAAATCCAAAATTTCGACATCCTACAGCTAATCGTTTTTAAGTTATGTGAGACACATACGTACATACAGATGTCACGCTGAAACTAGTCAAAATGGATTCAGTGATGTCAAAATGGTTATTTCCATTGAAATCTGAAATCCAAAATTTTTCACAATTACAATACTCTTTAATACCCTTTATTTCATACAAAAAAAACTGGTTTCTAAAACTGAACAGTGCACATTTCTAATAATGTTTCAAGTTTATATTTGTAAGATTTAATGTAATATCTGTGAAGATATTTAGAACGAATTTTGATTTTCTTCAATTTTGTAGATTTTATAAATAACATGAGTTAAAAAGGTGAACCATAAATTTTTTTGCTGATTAATTTACTGGAGTCAATCCAAACAAGTCAATCAATATATATATGTGCAAAACTAGATAAGTCAAACCTATTTTAAACTTTTTTTTTAATAAGCAATAGTACTACTACATGTTTAATTTCAGTATACTAAAGTTAAGAAAACTCCATTTTATATTTAGCTGAAATATATCTTATTTCTTGCGTCAAGTGTTGAAAATTCTTATGACTGTAATGAAAAATCTCAAAATTTGACTTGTCAGTTTTTTCCCTGGCAGTAGAGAATTATAAATGAACAGATTAATAATCAAGTGGATGTTTTATTTAAGAATTTTAATTTGCTCAGAACAGAAAGAAAGACTAGCCAGATAATGTGTGTGATGTTAGTGGGGTAAGAGACATCACCAAATGCTATACAAAGCCTTACAAAGGAGAAGTGCCAGTACAGTGAGTTTGGAAAACGGAATATAACAGAACCACATCAACATGCATGTGATTTAGTTATGATAAAGCTAAGAAAGGTAGATAAATGTACTCAATAGAATTACGAAGATATAACAAAAAAAGAAATATATATATATACTATTATAATAATAATAATAATAATATAAAGTAATTAATATATATATAATACTAACTCTACCCGCCACGCTTCGCTGTGGCACATTGTGGTTGCATGTATGAGAAATGAGAAACAAAACAAAGCATACGTTTCATAGAAGTTTAATTTTGCAATACTTGTGGATATACAATATTTTTTGTTTTTACACTGTCTGCGTAGATAGTGTAGATAGTTGCCGACTCGGGAACACGCAACATACAGTTGGCCATGTGAGAAGCAATCCGCATATAAATCTAAACTACACAATTCTAAAGATTGACCTTGAGCTTTATTGATTGTTATTGCAAATGCCAATCGAATTGGGAATTGCAATCTTTTAAATTAAAATGGTGTATCGGTCGGGATTATGGGAATTCGAGGAATGAGGACATCTTCACCTTTGAAAGACCCCGTTAAAATCGTTGCTTCCACTACGTTATTCATCAATTTCTTAACTGCAAGTCGCGTGTAGTTGCAAAGTTTTGGCTGATTAATATTCCGCAACAGGATTATTGGCATTTTTTAATCTAACCGTTGCTAGATTCAATCTAATGAGGAATGTTTTCCCAGTTCCTCCTGGCGCATCCAAGAAGAAGGTCCACCCAACTCCGTCATTTATCATTTGCATTATGCGATCATAAATGCCTTTTTGTTCACGCGTTAATTTGGGAATGTTTGATTGGACATATGACTGAAGATCACCAATGTTGTTACTCTTTTCACGGCGTAAATCCACATAAAATGAAGCAATCGCAGCTCGGGTGGGTGCTGGCATTCCCAATTAACTAAGAACTTTATTTGCAATAGCTAAGCACTTGATAAACATCTTCAATATTTATCAATGCTTCGTTGTAAATGCCTTCTGTAAATTACATGGTCATATTGGTATTTTTCTAGGCGTACTCTATGCAAAATATCCTCACCCATATGCGATCGATATCTTTCCCATAACTCTGTGGGAGATGAAGGGAAGCAAGCGGTCACTATAATTGCGAATAATGCGCGAATTTGGTTTGGATGTGCAGTGTTGCACGCGTCATTAATACATATATCCCACCGTTGGTCGTTTTATAATAAATTCAGAGCTTGGTGAAAGGCGCAGCTCAATCACGACACGATCACACAAAAGTACCTCGATTAAAGTGAATATTTAATTCAGATTGTATAATAATCTGATCAGATGCAAGTGGATTCGTTTTTTTTTTTTTTTTTTTTTGTTAATAAACAATGTAATTGGAAACGGGTATTGTTTCACATGTGACTGCGGTTGTCGTTAGCTAGTATGGCGAGTGTTCCCCTCGCTTCCGGCAGATGGCGCGGTCACTGGTACACAGCTGACCGTTAAAAAACTGTTTTCTCGCGGTCACGGGTGTGTGACTGATGCGAAAAATAGATAAAAAAATCTTTGATGTGGGTTATATATCGTGCTAAAATTTGAACTCAATCGGTGCAGAACATTTTGAGTTTTTGAAGCGTACACAAAGGAACTTAACATTTTTATATATAAATATTTGTGGGCTGCGAAAAAAGCCCTTAAGTCGTGCGAAAAAACACATCACAAATTACAGAATAATCAAACGGCGTTGATTTCAGATGTTAATAAACTGCTAACGTAAGTAGAAGTTGTGCTGCTTCAGTGTACAACGTGATTTTCGAGTATGAATCTACTAATGAATTACGGTCTCCAAAGAAAACAAAACCCCGCAGGTCAATTGAGAAAAAAGTGAGATTTTGATAAAAAAGCGATTCGTAAATAAAATTACACGAATTTGAATTATTTAGAAATAGTTTAGCATTGTATTATGTCCTTTGGAAGAGAATTCGGTTATTGTCTTCAACAACTATTCTTATCATTAAACGAAAAGAATTCCAGCCGTGTTATAGAAAAACAATGATATTAAAATGTGGCTTAGTTCAAAAGGAATAATTTTTGAAGAGGTTTAAGTTAATGTTCAATCATTGCAAAGGGTTTCGCGTATTAAAAGTAATTATAGTCCTTATATAATAATTTTTTTGACACACAATGCCATTTTGGTAAGTCGTGTTTTTATTAGGCTCCTAACGAATATGTTTGCCGGCCTCCGTGGCAACGTCTCGGACTTTAATCCGGTGATTCAGAGTTGGAATCCCGGTCAGGCATGGCATTTTCATAAGCTATAAATCATTCATATCATCATCTAAAGCAATGCATAACAGTGGTTTCGGAGGTTAGAAAAAAAAAAAAACACTTAGTTGTATGGTTTCAGTGTTAATATTTGTGAATTTTGTTCTTTGCTTTTACATAGCAAAGAACGCTAAATGACCAAAAAACGATTGTTTGGTCATATATATATGTAAAAAAATAACCTAACAAAGGATTTCTTGGTCATTATGTAGGGATATTATTTTCTGTGTATTTGGTTATTTCGACTTTTTTTGTCTGCATAGTCTTAAGTCTATCTGGGCTATAAGAAAGTTGGGTATTTTAATTTATTTACTGTAAGTTATCCTTCTTGGTGGCTTTTCTTTATTTTTGGTGTTTTTTTTAATAGAATACAGATGTTTTAGCTGTTAAATATAATTCAAAGAAATTTGTTATTTAATCAGTTGTGATTTTGTTTACATTGGCAACGGCCATACGAGCTCTTTGTGATAGGTCGTTGTGTTTGAGAGCGGCCATTTTGCATTGATCTGATTGGTTTTCCTTTGCTTACATTTTCATCTGATTTATTAGCCTCTTATTTATTAAAAAACTGTACAAATTAAAAATAGATAGATTTATTAAAAATATATTAAAACAATCTTTGATGCGGGTTATATATCGTGCTAAATTTTTTTATCGTGTTTTTTTTTTTTTTAATAAAATACAGATGTTTTAGCTGTTAAATATAATTCAAAGGAATTTGTTACTTAATCAGTTGTGATTTTGTTTACATTGGCAACGGCCATACGAGCTCTTTGTGATTGGTCGTTGTGTTTGAGAGCGGCCATCTTGCATTGATCTGATTGGTTTTCCTTTGTTTACATTTTCATCTGATTTATTAGCCTCTTATTAAAAAACTGTACAAATTAAAAATAGATGAAAACAATCTTTGATGCGGGTTATATATCGTGCTAAAATTTGAGCTCAATCGGTGCAGAACATTTTGAGTTTTTGAAGCCGTACACAAACGAACTTAACATTTATATATATATAGATAGTTAAGTTTAATACTCAACAAGTTATGAAATTTAAAAAAAACTAACCTTATTTATTACAATTAGTATACATATAATCGTAAATAATTAACTGTTAACATCATTATGTGTACACACTAATGTGTTATAATATAGAACGATATAATATTGAATGAGTCTAAGACTTTAATAGAACGATGTGCATTGTACAGGTCCAGACTTAAGACTGCAATTAGAATAAAGACAAAGGTTGCAGCTGCATTACATTCTTTCTCACAGTAGCTTTTCCTGGAAACTAGGGATAGGCTGGCTGCACATGTGGCTTATGTAATGCAATGCATCAGTTGTTACTGTAATATAACTTCTCCCCCCCCCCCCGTAAATAAAGCATCATCTGGGTTTGGTTCAACAGACACGGGTGTTTTCCTAAATACTTTAATATACAATTCAATAATCGTTAACAATCAACATACAATACAATATTATGGTCTACAATGATATAACACCTGTAGCATCATTATTTTTCCAAACCATTGATAAATTATTCAAATTTATTTTTTCTAATTCTAACGTCTTAACGTTGAATTGGATGAATCCGAATGCTGCATCTTGTCTATATTTAATTCATTAACATCAATAAATTGAGGATGCCCATAACTTTTACTTATATGCTGTAGTGGGCTATCCTAGATAATATGTTACTATTATTTGAATTTATTAAATATATACCTTCTAATATTTTTGTTACAGTTTCTTTATAATTTATAATTGTAAATTTTTCTTTTATGTGGCATTATTGCCAAAAAATATTGTAATTCTGATATCCATATTTCCTTTTACTTCTAACGTTATGTATTCACAATTATTTATTTTAATATTTAATACAATATCTTTTCACAGTCAATGTTTTCATGAGTTACAATGTTAATTCATTTGAACACAAATATTTATTATATACATTATTTATTATTACATTTATCATTTAATCCTATAACTTCTGATTTTAACAAATATTTTACTTTCAGTATAATAGTTACATATTCTAAATCTCATTTAGTAGGCATGGATATCAATTTATATAAATCATAACTTGTTTCTTCTACTATTGGCAGTTCAAGAAAATACATATTATTTTTAGAAATCTTACAATTAACTTTTAACATATTTTCAAATTCTTTTAAACTGTTTAGTTTAGATTCTAATGATAACCTATTATTATAATATTTAGGCATTTCCAATATTTCATTAAATAATTCTTTCATAGATATAATACTTGGATGTTCCTAGCTTACAAAATGTTAGGCTATTATCTATATCTTGTAACAAGCACAATACAATATTATATAATATATTTGATTCAGGAAATCTCTTATTTTCTCTAACTCTACAAAATCATTTACATTTTTATTCATTAATAACAACTTATTTTTCAACTCATTAAAATTATCTTTATCATGCTATTGAATTCACTTATAATATCTACATTTACAGTATATTGATAAACTTTTCTGTATACTATAAACTTATGTAACTTTTTCAGTATAGTATAAACTTTTCTTTTATTAAAAACTTAATATGATTAATAAATCTTATATAATTACTCACATTTCTATATTTGCTACTACTTTCTGTAACGAAATCCTTTCTACTACTTATATTGTACAATTCTTTATTATTAGTGTTACTTAACTCATTTATATAAATGTTATTCAAGCTTTCTATATTATTAAAAAACTTATTTAGATCATAATACACAAAAGTATGATACCTAAATTAACTGGTACAATTCCAGAATTTATCGTAACATCTTTAATTTCTGCAACTTCTGCTTCTACCCAGGGGAATCTGGGATTTATCTCATTTATAGACCCAAGGATGTACCTGGAACAGAGTTTAAGCAGAGATTAGTATCTACATTGGAAGACTGGTTGTCAAATTTTCTAGGACATTTTATATTTGATAAACAAATTTTATTTTTTGTATTATAATGTCTTCCTTCAATTTCTGCTGTTTTCCTTTCTTCATTAACCGCCATAATTTTTTCCTTATTATATTTATTTTTTTGCTTACTTTCCTTCTGGACCGATTTAACATATACTTTTGGAATTACTGGTAATTCTTCCCTATTAATGTTCACTTTTTCTTGTACCCTTTGTTTCGTTTTTTTCGTTTATTTCCTTTACATGTTCATATAATTTATTAATCTTTTCTTTGTGTGTATTAACATAATCATTCATTACCTGCTGTTATAAATCTATTTCTAATAATGGATTGGGATTAATGTGTCCATATAATACTTCATAAGGGGGTCAATTTATTAATTAACTGAATGGTACTATTATATGCAATTATTGCTTTTTTACTTTAGTTTCTATATTTTCATTTTTAAATTCTTCCTTGTTATTAAATATTCTAATATCTTCATTTAGTGTGTTGTGGAATCTCCCACATATTCCATTTGATTGTGGATGCTATATTGTAAATGTATTTTTATTTCATGTAACCTCATCAATTCTTTAATTACATTATTATTAAATTCATTATCATTATTTGAAATAACTATTTCGGGAACTCCAAGGTGAGTAAAATAGTTCAATAATTTGTCTGCCACTTCCGTTGCTTGTTGACCTGCAATTAAATATACTTGAGCATATCTTGAAAAGCTATCAACAATTGTTAAAAATGTTTGTTTTTCAATTGAAATACTACCTATATGTAATACCTGTAGTGATTTATCAGGCATTGGAATTAAATTAATTTCTAATTGTAAGACGATCCTTTCGTATTTTGTTTTTAAACAAATATTGCATTTATTAATATAATTCTGTATATGTACCTTTAAATTCAGGGCATAATATTTTCTCTTTATTTGCTGACATGTTTTTATTTCACGATGATTTGTTTTTTCCTAGATGATAACTGTTTATTATTTCTTGTAATTCATCATTATTAACAATATCTAATAATTTACTATTACATTTAATCAATTGTAGTTGACTATTCTTAAAATATTCAGCTATAACAGTTGTAAATCTTTCATAAAACTCATCTTCAAAGTACAAACTATGTTTTACATTTGGCATTAAATATTCTTTAACAAAATTAACTATATTATCAAAAAAATTACTTTCAGATATTTCTACATTTATTCTTGTCTTAGTGTTTTCAAATAATTTTAGTGTTTTAACTTTTCTTGGATTATTAACTAACTTTAATATTATTTGATGCTTATTATAATTTACTGAATTGTATAGTTTATTTAATCTTGACCTACACTTTTCAATGTCAGTTATAATTAGAACATCATTTCTTTTATTTAAAAATTATTTTTACAACAATTCTTTTGAAAATATACATAACATTTCTTCATTAATAATACATTACAAAATATTCTCAAATAATCTTCATAATAGCACTTATTTGTAGTAAATCAAATAATTATGTCGGATGCATAACTTATATGTATTTTTATTTCAATTCTTGCATTAATATTAAAAAATAATATTAATGCAACATATAATATTTATTATATACCGTAAATAGTTTACTCATTGCAGTATAGCTTTGTAATATTATCTGATGTACGTGACTGTTACTAATCTTTCATTATACAGCTGTGAAATTACCTCACTCTTACATATTTTTATTCATCCTTTTAATATCATGTTTTTAACAATGTGTTAATTTTTATATAACATAATAAATAAAATAATTTCGATTCATAATACGTAAGTTGATTCTCCTGTTTATTTTATTTTTATCAGATAATTATTTTATTTCAATATATACATATTATTCCTGTTATTTCACTAATACTTAAGTATTTATAAAATTCAATAAACAATAATACTTCATATTAAGAGGAAGTATTTTAATCAAAATTAATAATTATCATTGGTTCAAATTAATATATTTTCTTCATAATTTATTTTTATGAATACAGTAAAAGCATTTAAAAATTCATTCATCACTACTAACTCTTCTTCGTAATTATTTTATATTCTAATTTTCTTTAATTCATTGACCAATTATTTTATTTCCTTATCAGTCTAATAACCGAGGTTTATTTATTTTAATTATTTCTTCCTCTTCTTCCAATTCTTTTGATTGGTCCTAACATCTAACATATCAAACTCTTCTCACAATTAATCATATTAAAATTATTACTAACATTTTTCTTAACATTTCTTATATTTTTTACATTTATTTCATTCCTATCCTTATTTTTATTTATAATATTATACTTATTATTTTTATTTCTATCACTGGTATTTTCATAGATTTACGCAATCTAAATTTATTCATAATATTATTACTTTTATTTTTCCTAATATGGTATTTACATGTATTATCTGGCAACATTTTATTATCATTAACTCTATTTCTTTTCTTATTATCATAATTCCTTTTACTGTAATTATCAGTTTTGTTATTATCTTCTTCATTAATAATATTCGAAGACATACACTTATTATTCTTGTATTTCTTCTTATTTTTCGACAATTTATCTTTAATTCTTATTATATTTAACGCCTTCTTCATTAACATCATTACTTACATTGTCAATATTAACTTCATATTCAACAACTTTATTATATTTATTACCGTAATCATTAACTTTAATATTTCTTTCAATATTATTTGGTAATTTATATAATTAATATTATCTTATAATAATTAATATTATCTATCATTGTTTAAAAAACATCTTTATTCATTTTAACATTACCTCATTACGTCTTGTCTTTTTCATATTTTTTAGCAATATATTACTATTATTACTTATAATATCATTCATTACATATTTCATTATTCTCATCAATAATAATTTTATTAATTTTGATTATCGGCAACGTTTTCCTATTACTTCTATCATTTTCTTTCCTATCTTTATTACTTGTATTAGGTAACTTACTACTGTCAAAATTTTCTTTAGTATACGCTTTCTCTTCTTACTATTTTTAAAATCTAGCAACTTAATTTTAACATCCATTACTATATTATTATTAACATTAAGCAACCTTTTACATTTATTATTATTACTACTATTATTATTATTAATTTTACTATTTTTCTTCTTAATACATTTATTGGTATTATCATTATTATACACTGGTACACATTTATAATCGTCTAAAGGTTCTATATATAGTGGCATATTACATAATATTTTTCTGTTTACAAGTGTAGGATTTGTAACTGTACAGAAGGCTACACAATCTTTAACATTGACAATGCACTGAGGAATTTCTAGGCCATCTTAGTTCCTATAATTTCATACTCCTTGTCTGTTTTTAATATTATCCACAGGAAATTTAATATTACATTTCGAATGTGCTGACTGATATACATTTTTATTATTAACAGCTGTTTTCTCAGTTTCCATTTTACTTATATTAAAATTTCTATTTATTTATTTCATATTTATTTATTTCTATTTATTTGTGTCATACTGCATTTAATTATTTTTAATAGCATTACTAGAATTATTTTTCATTTTCCTAGCAGCCCTATCTTTCTCTTTAGGTTTGTTTTTATTTTTACTAGCATTTGTCATTGGCCAGTTATTATAATCATTTATAAAATTCTAAATGTAATTATTTACTGCTTCAGTACCATGCATTAATCTTAAAATTCTTAGAGTACAGTCATTGATTTCAATTAGATCTGTATTAAAATTGTTAGTTCCAAGGCTCATGTCCCCTAAAAATTTATCGGTCAAAAATACCTCATCATAATTATCTAAATTATTTTCATTGAAAATGGGTTTATAATCCTCGTCTGAAACATCACCACTTACTTCTACTACACTCCATGCATTTTCATAATATTATAATATATATATTATGTAAGCTAAAATCATCTATCTGTTTTGAAAAATTTTCATGGGATTCTACCTCTTCTTCATATAAATTGTAACCTGTAGTTTCCGATATTTCGACAGTTTCATAATTGCCATCTTACTCCTCAAATTCATTACCATTATCATTTATTTCAACGAACTCATTTCGCGAATTAAAATAATCAAATTCATTATAAAAACTAATTTCATTTGATGAATAAAAATATTTGGGAGTTGTACAAAATTCTGGCTTCTACGTTTTGTGTTAATGGTTTTTGGGTATGTATCGATAGTAATTTTGTATTAATATGTTACAAGAAAGTGGTAACAATATCTGTGAGTATTAGTTTACTTTTCACGAACAGAGGTTACAATGTATAAAGTCTTTTCCAGCTGCCCGTGGCTCACTGTGGGTAGTCGTCACGCTTGTGGGCTTGTATCCAACATCTAAGTAGAAGGAATACAGCGAGCATTTTGTTCGTATACTGTTAGGTCAGGGCATCTCCAACCATGACAATGTTAGTGAGGTAAGAAGCCTAGCTGGAGGAGGGGGCCGGAGCCTTATCCTTTGACCTCCTCGAACACTGGTCCTGACAATGATGGTGCAGAGGTAGATGCAGGGGTGACTTACAGTCTTTTGAGATCACTGAGACGGAAGTGCGCCAGGTGATCTGTAGTATGGCACAGCACAAGGCCCCCGGATATGATTGTATGACAGTGGAGTTTCTCGTCCGAGCACTTCCAGTAGTCCTTGATCCTCTAACCAGAATATATAACAGTTTGCTCTTTGCCAGCCACTCTCCGGCATGTTGGAAGTGTGGAGACTTGATGTTGTTGTTCAAAGGTGGCGACAAAGAACCTACTGTTAGATCTTCTTACCGTCCACTAACACTGTTGCCTGTGATTGGCAAGGTTTTTGAGAAGGTTCTATATTTGCGTATTAATGTTAGATAGGCCACTGATCATTTGTTAATGGATAACCAATATGGTTTCCGACCGGGCAAGAGCACTGAGGATGCCAAACTAAAGGTGATGGATATAGCTTCCTCTAGTCCATATAAATATGTATTAGGGATTTTCCTGGACATATCCGGAGCATTTAACAATTTATGGTGGCCCTCTGCCCTGTTTCATATGCAGAAGCGTAAGAGCACACGAAATGAAGTAGAAGTGCTCTCAAGTTATTTCAGCCATTGGACAGTTTCCCTGCATGATGGTGGCTCGGAGGTTCGTAAGACCTTAACTAAAAGATGCCCTCATGGCAGTGTTCTGAGTCCCCTTCTTTGGATCAGAGAATTCGATTCGATGTTGCGTTTAACGCTGCCATGTGGTCGTCGTATCGTCGCTTATGCTGACGATGCACTGCTACTAATTGAAGGGGATTCGCGTAACGAGGTAGAGTTCCGGGCTGCTCGTACTTGTGAGACAATCCGACTGTGGATTTTCCAACATAAGATGATTTTCAGCCCAGAGAAAACTACAATGATGCTGCTGAAGGGCCGGTTGGCTGCTACCCGACGAATTCGGGTCCGGATGGCTGGTCTCCCCATTCGGTACGTTACAACTCAAAAATCCTTGGGTGTTATCCTTGAAAATTTTCGCTTCAAGAAACATCTACAACATGAAGCAAAAAAGGCCGCTGATGCTTTTTATGGAATCCGTAGAGTCATACATCCCAATTGGGATTGAATTTCCGTACCATGCGTATCCTTTACAAAGGTGTCAGCGAAGCTATAAGCTGTATACTGCGACTGTCTGGGTTCCCCGCATGGCTTTTAGGTATTGCGCGGACATTTTTCGGAGGGCCCAGCGACTCCTCTTGCTGGCTGTTATAGAACAGTCTCGCGGAAGGCAGTCTGTGTTATAGCGGGAGTCAAACCAATAGATATCTTGGTTACTGAGCGTAGGGAACGCGACCGGAGTGTGGCTTCCCTACACTGGTGGCGGTCGTGATCGTGACTTGGTAATGCCACGCGAGACACTTGATGTTACTGGGTGGTGGTGCGGGATGTGTCTCCGGCTCCTGCGCGGACCGGAATGAGGTTGCAATCCCCTTGTTAGGTGACCTAAATTGGTCGACCTAATTAGGTGTAGGTCTGAATCTCTATGTTGCGTAAGACATAATTTCGACAGGTATGAATGTAGCACTGATTTGACTTTAAACTCGTTCCTTTTCTGAGTCATTCACAGTCACGAACGATGCTGTCAAATCTGGACTAGGCGTGGGGTTCACGCTTCCGCGGTTTCGGTCAGTTAGTTTAACGGAATCTGTTAGGTTAGATGTGAAGATGTCCGTTTGAGGCCTACGTGAAGGCGAAATTTGATTTGTATTTTACTGATGCAAATGTCTGCCGAGGCATTTGCATCGGTGGCATCCCGACCGAAGCCTGGCTAATGACGGTGAGATGTAACCTGTTAAGAGGGTCTACAGACGATCTCCGGTAAAGCCCCTCAGGGCTTGGTACGAAGGGGTGGAGGGGCGACCGGTAACGTCACAAGGTGGATGTCTTTCCCCTACGGGGTTGGGATGTGAGTATTAGTTTTAAAATACTCTTTAGTAAAATAACGTGTTTTCACAAAACTAATATTGGTGACGAAGACCACGTGGCAAGGTTAAAATCCTGTAGAAGTAAATTGTAAACTGCTCACTGGAAGACGTTATTAATGATGATAAGCATTAATTATTAGATAGAATAACATATTATATTAACTAATATAATATTAGTTACTATATATTACTATCTACTAATTGTTAGTCAGTTGGATTGAAAAACAATTGGTTAGCAAGTTGTAGGTTAATCTAGGCTTGTAACGTCCGCCAGTTTAAGCGGGAATTTACCAAGCAGACAAACATTTTATATGTTAACAAGTGCGTCCGCCAGATTTAACAGAAAGCTAGTGCGACTCGTTTGTGAATCCATCAACTGACTTGTTTGTAGCATTACATATTATTATTGTTATTAATAACTATTTTCTTGCTTGATATCATCGGAGGATAAACTGTATTGTTATTATTATTTATTATTAAATAATGTATTTCTATTATATCATATATATAAATATTAAAAAAATTTATTGTTATTATATTATCATCATTAGTCTTATTTATTATTATTAATAATAATTAATCTAATTAAAACTTATTTCTTTTATTATCATCTAGTACTAATAACACGACTGGTTGCCCCTTCAGTATGCCATCCAGTAAGGATATTTGCCGCTTTTGTCATCAGCCATTCTTTGGCAGGCAAAGTAATCTGAAAATTATAATGAGAGGCACCACGTTAAATGTTTATTGTCATCTAAGACTCTGAATAATGATGTTAAATTTTATCGGGATAGTAAGGCCTACAAATGTCGGGATTGCTCGTCAAGAAGAACTACTGTGAACGAAAATACTCCTGTTAGAGGTTCACAAGCGATAAATTCGTGAATTCTGATGATGAAGTATTTGATGGAGAAGACAAGGTTGCTGATAGCATTAATGAGATTAATAGGGGTAATTTAAGTTTGCGTAGCATTGATGAGCTCCTTCAATTAAGATTATCCAGGTTTGCAGACTCGCTGATTGGTGAGGTTGCTGTCCTGAGACAGGACGTGTCGCTGTTCGTGAGGAGCTACAACGCCTGACTGAATCTGTGTCTGTCTTTTTCTGCTAGTGAACTTGGTCGTGGTGAATGCCATCAAGGCAGCCGATGACGCGGCAGGTGCGGAGAGAGGCCTGAGCCTGTTGTGCCCAGTGTTCCTTCAGTGGTTGCAGAGAATCTTTCTCAGGAGATTGTTAATGTTCCTCAGGTCTCACAGTTGGTTGAGGCTGAGAGTGTTGCTAGGAAGACTGCTTGGACTGTTGTTGGTTCTAAGAAATGTAAAGACTCCATAGTACAGTCTGTTCTTGAGAGTTCCATTGCTCAGTCTAACCCTAAGAAAAGGGTGAGATCTCAAAAAGTTGTTTTTGAGAAAGGCGACGTTTACTCCAATTTGGTTAAACCCAAGACTAAAGCGTTTTTTGTTTCGAGATTTAATTCTTCAACCGGGGTTGATGATATCACCAAGTCGGTTGAGAAACACAACTTTCAACATCTTAAATATATTCGTCTGAAGACTAAATACGATTCGTATAACTCATTTCGAACTGAAGTTTGTGCTTCGGATTTTGATAACTTAGTTCGTTCTGAAGTCCGGTCTGTTGGTACGCTGTTGGCTCCATTTTATGGTCCGCTGAGTCCTAATGCAGTGTTTAGATAAAGATCCGCGGGAGAATAGATTGCAGCTCGGCAGCGATGGATAAGTTGAGGATGATCTATCAGAATGTTCATGATATGAGGCCTAAACAGTATGAAATTGTCTCGTCCTTGGTTGATTTTCACTTCGACATAGTTGCCTTGACTGAGACTTGGTTCACTGTGATGTCAATCTGTTTCCAGACTGTTATCATATTTTTCGGGCTGACCGGCATTATGCTGCTTCTTCACTTCAGCGTGGCGGTGGTTCGGCTATTCCTGTAAAATCAAGCATTAGATGTACGAGGAGGAAAGACTTCGAGACATTTCCTGAAGCTGTGTGGATTGAGCTAATTCGACCAGGCATGAAGAATTTGTTGATTTGTTATGTATGTTGTGCCGTTTTTAGCTTCAAGTCTACTCAATCAATATTTTGATTTTCTGTATAAACACATAGATATTTTATGTTTAGATATTTGTATTGTGGGTGATTTTAATGTATCTGGAATACGCTGGATGCTAAATGTAAGTCACAATCGGTTTTCGATTTTGTCGACATGATGAATTTAGACATTTTTACACACGAAACAACGAATCCTCCCTTCTACAATAACGGTTTGGATTTAATTTAACTGTATGATTTTCACTAGGGATGCTGAAGCTCTTGTTTACTCTGATAAGTTCCATCCTCCATTTGAAATTGGATTCCTTGAAGTTGCAACCGTTAATGTAGCGGAAATGAGCCTGGTTTTTCGCTGTGATCGTGCGCTTTATGATGTGAGGTTTTCTGATTGGTGTAATATTCTCTTAACTAACAATCTGGAAGAATCGGTTCTGGGTTTACGGCGATTGATAAGCATGTTCCTGCCTTTCGTCTTAAGTTAACAAAATTTCCTCCTTGGTTCAATAGAAACATTGTTAATTTTCTCAACAAGAAGAAGGCAGTTCATCGCAGGTTTCAATCTTCTGGTCTGTCAGATGATTATTTCTTCCTTTCTCGGTTGCGTAGAGATGTTAAGTAGGCAATAGCGGATGCCAGAGTGGTTTCGGCTCGAAAGTGTGAATCTGACCTTCGTTCTAATCCGAGACTTTTTGGAAGTATATTTCTCGAAAAAATCTAACTCTGTGAGGACTCCGGCCCCCATTATTAATTGACGGATTACCTCTGATCCTCGGTTGTTTGTCAGCATTTTGGTGAATATTTTCAATCAGTATACCAAGAATTTCCTACGCAAAATACATCTGGTAACGCCTGTATCAACGACCATCAGATTCTTGACATTCCGATGATTTCATCTTCTGACGTACCTAGTTCTATAAACAATCTACGCTAAATTGAAGAGAGTACTTACTTTCTTCGTTGTCCATGGTCAGAAGGCTGCAGTTCTTGAGTGAATTGAACATTTTAAACATAAAGATGCAAATCTTTCATGAGAATACGCTGTAGAGAGCTTCACAAAATGCCCAATTCTTGGACCATGGTGCCGAATTGATGTTTCTGGACTCTCAGCAACACTCTCATGAACTGCTTCGATGTTATGTGTTGAACGACGGCCAGAATGTATAAGATCAGATGTATAATTGATCCAGTTACCTTGAATTTTTTAATTAATCTCTTAACAGTTGATGAAGTTAAATCAGTATTGCGACCATATTTTATATGAGAGTAGCTGCCAAACCTTCATTATTTTAAAAATATTGCTCAACAATGAAAACACATTGTTCTTTCATGTAGCGCTTCATTTTTAATAATCCTGAACTGTCGCTGCCATGCTGTTTTTTTTTATTTGCAACACTTTACCGCACAAATGGTGTATAATTCAAATCTTGCATGAATTTTGGGACACCATTATAACAGTATTTTTATTACTAGTACTCATTTTTTAAACAACCCATCTCAGGAGCCTTTTTCCATTCAAGATTTACTTAGTTTAATTTGTCCATTATTCATTTTAAGTATAGTTTTTAACATTTTTCTTGAAATTAAGTTTTCTGGAGTTGATTTTATAATAATAAAAATTAACAGTTTGTAATTTTTTATC
Organism: Lycorma delicatula; assembly: GCF_047948215.1. Taxonomy (NCBI): domain Eukaryota; kingdom Metazoa; phylum Arthropoda; class Insecta; order Hemiptera; family Fulgoridae; genus Lycorma; species Lycorma delicatula. Next base: position 137,215,563 of record NC_134455.1, read on the forward strand.
TTAACGTATCAAGAAGCTTCCCTATCATCTATGTTTTAAAAATCATGCTGTCAGCATTTTCTCCACTCATTAACTGAATCGATCAGGCACAAGTACATAATAAAATTTACTGATTTTTTATTAACAATGACAGGAAAAATGAAACGGCAAACTCTGAGCACCATAAGCTTCTATTTGTTTGAAGTCAGTTTGCACAATACAAATTTATTATAAGGTACATGATCCAGATAACCTATGTGGATCATGTCCCCTGTAGTTTTAGATGGTACACAAATATAGTATACAATTGTTCTGACTCAAATGTGTGCAAGTGCATTGTGCAATGGAGTATAACAGAACAAAATCTTGCCTAAGGTGACAGGTGGTGACAACTTGTAGTTTGATCAACTTGTTGATCCTAAGTCCTGTTATTTTTTCTAGGTCACCGCTGTTATGGAGTCAAGAACCCCTGCTATAATCAACAAATCTAAAAAAAAAACACATGCAAAGATTGAATTTTTAACAGCAGAACTGAATGAAAATAACTAAAAGACAATTATGATGATGAAATTGTTGATCAAAGTACTATGAGTAGATAAGTAAATTTCTTGAATCAGAATCTCATAAAGTAAAATTGAGGATAAACCACATCACGGTCGACCAGTTTCTGTATCCAGTTTCCATAGTATCGACCAGTTTCCATAATCACCAAAAGGAGGTGCATGAATCGATTCAATTGTGCATATTGTGCGATATATAGAAATGTCAAAACTGCTTAAGAGAAGTGTATGTCTTTTTCAAAAATCTGTAGAAACAATAATTCTGCTATATGGTAATGCTCACACACTGTACACAACTCCTAAAGCTCTTGTGGAGTTGAAATTTGAACCGATTCCACACCCTCCATGAAAACCAGATTTGGCACCTTGCAATCTCTTTCCTCAATTAAAACAGGATATTACAGGTATTTATTTCACCACATACGATAAACTGAAGGACACAGTGAAGTCTTGAATCGAGGAAAGATCACCAGCATTCTTCATTGATAGAATAAGAAAATGAATTCAACGCTGGAAGAAATTAGTACCTGTAAATTATGACTGGAAAAATAATTACAAGTTTTTGTGGTTAATGAAATGTATTTTTATACCATACTTGTTTCATTTGACTATCCCTTTTTATTTACAAGTTATGACTGTGCATTAGATTTTATCCACTTGTCATGCATTGATACCAAAATGTAGACCGGCCTGGTTAGTTTTCATAACATGATTAGCGAAATCAATCATCATCTTCCATTTAATAGTGTAACTTAATGCTATCAGAACTTCATCCATCTGTTATTCCACAATTCACTTCTTAAATTTATATATATTTCCTTTTTTGCAAACCACTTACTCTTCAAAATAAAAATGTCAGACTGCTTACCATGAGATTTATCGCAAACATATACATAAAAAATGCATCAATCATTTTTATGAATTCGATCAATATGTCTCATTAAACAAATTTTTTGAGTAAAAAATTTCTTGCAATCGATACAGTTATAAGTTTTTTCTTTAGTATGAATACTAATGTGTCTTCTGCAATTAGAGCTACAAATAAAAGATTTTTGGCAAACATTACACAAATATTTTTTCTCTTTAGTGTGAGTATTAAGATGTTTATTTAAATTGGAAGTATGATTAAAAGATTTTTTACAAATATCACATGTGTACTTTTTCCTTTTATTGTGCATATTAAGGTGTTCATTTAAATTATCACTACAATCAAAAGACTTTTGACAGTACTCACAAACATAATTTTCATCTTTTGTATGGATATGAAGATGTTTATTTAAATTATAACTACGATTAAATGACTTCATACAAACATTACACGTGTACTTTTTCTCTTTAGTGTGAGTATTAAGGTGCTGCTTTAAATTAGAATTACGATTAAATGATTTTTGACAAACATTGCATGTATACATTTTCTCTTTAGTATGAGTATTAAGGTGTTCATTTAAATTAGATCTACAATTAAAAGACTTTTGACAAAATTCGCAAATATAATTTTTCTCTTTTGTGTGAGACTCATGGTGTTTTTTCAATTGACTACTCTTAATAAAAGACTTTTGACAAAAGTTACAGACATACTTTTCTGCAGTATGAACAATAAGATGTTGCTTCAAATAATCTTTACGATTAAAAGACTTCTGACAAAAATAACAAATATACTTTCTCTCTTCAGTATGAATGTTAACGTGTCTCTTTAAATACTTTTTACAACGAAACCTTTTATTACAATATTCACACACAAATTTCCCAACATCTCCTTTTTCTAGAGTTAACTCATTTCTATTAATAATAGTCTCATCTAAATTTTCTGCTTTTATATTATTATTTAATTTTAAATGTAAAAACCGTTCTTGGAACAAACTATAACAATCTTCACACTTTTTTTTCATATTCCCATCACACACTGAATTCTTACATTTAATGCAATTCTTTAATGTATTTTCTTCAATGTTTCCTCCAACGGTCACCTGTAAAACAAAATAAATTCTATAATAGTACAGTTTAGAATTCTTATTATTTTTAATTCTTGTAGCATCTCATGTTGGCTGGCTTTCCCCCTTTATTCATTTTTTTTTTTTTTTTTTATAATTTTACTTCTATTCTAATTTTATCTCAATAAAACTGGGGTTGGGAAAAGTTTCAGCATTCTCCCATTGAACAGTTTCAGAATTGCATATCAAATCTGGCAATACTTGCATGCTTTTGAAAGGTGACATATCATGGAGTATTTTTAGAAAGGTTATGGTATATTAGTTATTTAGTTAAAAGTTATTGTGACTTGTAAATGAGTGAAAATAAAGAAGAAACTTGATACTTCTGAGATTAATACAGATATATTCTGTAATTTTATTACAAAATCTCCTAAAAAAAGTGCCATGTTTATGGACATGATGCAGAATCAGTACATGTGACACAATGCTGGTTCAATTGTTTCTGAACTTGATGTCAATAATGCATCCTGCGCTGATTGGCCAATGACTGAAAAAGTTGATAAAATCATGAAACAAATTGGGCAAGACCAGCACATTAGCTGAAAGAATATTAGTGACAAATTAAAGATTGACCACAAAACGTTTAAACAGTTTGAAGAAGGGTTGATGAAAAATCTTGATGATTGGGTATCTCAGATTTAACAATGAAAAATTTAATGGAATTCAAAGATGAAAATTCAATCTTTGAATTGATGCTAAAGCAGAACAAAATTCAAATGGCTCATTACGAGTGATGATAAATGGATCACCTACAATAGCAATATACAAAAAAGATTACGGTCAAAGCAAGGTGAAGCTCCACTAATAGTGGCAAGGCCAGGGACTGATGCCAAAAAAACTGATGCTGTGTATGTGTGTGTGTGTGTGAGCGAGTGTGCACACACACACACACAATCAAAAAGATATATATTATAATCAGAAAGGACTTATTTACTATAAGCTTCTGCCTCCTGGTTAAACAATTCATTCTAATATCTATAGTCAACAACTGGAAAGATTACACCAAACAATCGAGATAAAGTGACCAGAATTGATATATAGGAAAGGTGTCATCCTCCATCACAACATCAGAGTTTTGGCTACCTTTCTGAACTTGAGAGAGCTTGGTTGGGAAGTTTTGATGTAGCCACCATATAGAACTGACCTTACACCATCAGACTACCATTTGTTTGTCTCTACAGAACTCTTTTAACAGTATAAAGTTGGCTTAAACAGGTTTGTGAAATTACTTATCATAGTTTTTGTCCAGAAAACACAATGTTCTACCTGAGGAGATTATAATTAAAAGGTCTATTAAAACGGCATGTATTTGACTTAATAAATTTCATTTGAAATGTAAAAAAAATCCCTTCTTTTACTTTGCATTAAAATATGAAGAAATTTTCCCCACCTTATTATTTTAACCTTCCATCGAAAAGTATAATCATCAATGGGTTTTCTTCAACAAAAATTACACCAAATATTTCTTGTTTCAATTAAAGTTTTTTAACGCTTTTAACTAACCCATGGACTGAATTTTTAAATTCAAGTTTATTTTTTGTTTTAAGGCTGCATACTCTCCATTGGAGATTTAGATTTCCAAATTGTAATTTTTGGGGGTTTTAAAATTCTCGTACTGGAAAGAGATTTATGATTTATTAACTGCTGTCATCCTGTGTTATTAATAAATCTTTGTATATAATTTATACCTTAGCTCTTCAAAAATTTAATAATTATAATTTAGATTTCATTTAATTTGTATTCAGTTTCAAACCTTAATATCATAACTAATACTAAATACGATTTTCATAATTCAAACTTCATTATCCTCAAAATTTTATGTTGTTTAATTTGGTATTTTTTTCAACTTACTATCAATTAAGTTTTAACCTATTTTTCAAATTTTAGAGGATGATAAAAAAGAAAGTTTTAATTAGATAAAAATATTATTAATATACACTTTTATTTTCATGTCACCAGAGGTGTCTGCTATAACGCCCTATTCTGGATTTCAATAATCCAAATTTTATAATCTGAATCATCAATAAGTCTTAAATTATATACTTAACTATTGTTTATACTGGTCTGTCAGCAAATTACATCATCCAAAGGGAATTTTTCTAGAAAATCAGTAAATTTATTTTTTATCTTTTCCTACTTATACAATGTAAATTTTACCTCAAATACAAGTTTTAAATTCATATTTTTCATTAATCCTTCAGTTTCCTGGGTCTCTGCCCAATCAGCTGGATTCCAGCTGTCACGTAAGTCAGTTGTGTTATACTCCTGCCATAATGTAAAGAAGGTCAAAGTGGAACCCCAGCAATTATGCCGTGCATTCATGTGTTGTGCCACAGTTATCATGTAAGAAAGTATGAGGGTCAATGTTAACCACAGCTCGACAATATTATTAGCCAACAGAACTTCTCTGATCCAATCTACAAATTTATAAATGAGAATTACTTTCCTTTTTAAGTTTAAAAGAACTGGATACAAGCAGAAGATAAGTTATCTATTTTATTTTGTCATTTAGTTTATTCATGTCATAATTTGTTCAAAATAGTACTGTTTTTATAAAGAACATTTTTTTTAGAATAATTGTAATTTATCAAAATTCATTTTTTTTTTTAATAAAATAAATATCAGTTAGGCTCCAAGTAGCCTTTTCACAGAAACAGGAATCCTGGGTACTAAAAGGACCCTTTGAGCAGAATTGTTTGCCTCATTTTGTGGTCCCTCTACAACATATTTTCTAAACTCTTTACATTATCCTACATCCATTATTTCAAAATGATCTTCTATTGGTTTCATCTAAAAACTTGAGGACAAATGAATCACTATGTTCTAAATATTAAGGGGATTTTAATAGAGTAGCTCTGCCTATAGACTGATCTGAAGACTCTTATTTCAATCTGGTTTGTATATTAAAAACCTTGCTGGACTCTATGATGTTTACTGAATGAAGCCACGTCTCCTAATTCATCTCTGACAAGGACACATTCATGTAAAATAGTTTGTAATTTAAAATTATGCTGAAATGTGTTTATTATGCTAGTGGAGTGGTAGCAGCTTTGTGTTTAATACGGAAGTCATGAGTTCAAGTCAGGCATGGCACATATTTTACTACATTAACTTTGTATTCTTCTTCTTTCTATCCTGGATAGGAATTAAACACTTACAAACTTTAAGCAGAAATAATAACCACCTCTTCAGTGGTCTTCCCACACTTTTCTTTCCTCTTGGTTTATAATTAATCACTTATTTATCCCTTTTATTATTATCCAAACTAGATATATGCTGAAGCTAATTTTCCTTGTAATGAGCAATTTGTTCATTAAGAGAGAACATATCTAATTCTGTTCTTATATCATCCCATCTAGAACAACCTTTTGGCGATCTAAGAAATCACATCTCTGCTGTCAGAACTTTTCATTTAGTCCTTGTGCGATCAACCCATATCTCACTTCCACACATTATCGGAGGGATAGCCATTACTTAGTATACTTCATCATTGTAGCTATCTTCTTATTGTTTCACACATATTTTGAAAACTCTGAATTTTATTTCCTGTATCTATATATGATCTAAAGTCGCATCATAAGTATTTAAAATATGAAACCTGTTCAATCAGTTTCTTTTCTAAAATTATTTTTGATATATCAGATTCTTGGCCCACAAGGCCATAATCTTTGTTTTAGTCACTGATATTTTAAAATTGTATCGACTATATATGTTATTCAATTCATATATAGATCTCTGTAAAGCTTCTTCTAAGGGCTGATCGTCTGCAAAGAGTAATGTATTTAAAACAGTTGTTCTTGAACTGAGAGTTAAATCATAAGAAACATTACTTTTCCATTCTCACAACGTTGTCAATATAAATATTAAAAAATACATATGATAAACTACATCCTTGTCTTATACCTATGTTAATATCTACCAGTCCACTACTGTTAAGCCATCATTTACTACAATTATTGTTTTAATCTAGCAATATTCATTCCCATACACTAAAGAAAAATAAATTATATTTAATTTCTTGATATTGTGTTCATTTGGTAATACTTCCATAGAGATTGAGTTTCTTCCTCAGGTAATAGTCCAAGAGCTATTGTCGAAAAATTGGTTTGATCTTTGTGGTGGACAAAATTTATTGGGAACTGATGTATTACTAAGGTATATTATGGATTCGAGCAGACTGACAGTTTTGTTGGTACAGGGACAGGTGAAAGGTGCCATTTTTCCAGAAAACCCTAATCATCGATACGGTGCTTGAAAATTTTTACAATGAAAGTTAACAATGTACTAAAAAACCTAAGCTTGAAAGCACTTACAAGTAAGTTGTGGTTAAGGGGTTGGCGGACAGGGGTAAAGTTGGCCAAAATTTTTGCAAAAAAATTTCATTGTGACTATGTCAGCCAATTGAACCATTTTTTACTAAAATTTAACAATGCATGTGTAAAAATGGCTGACAACTTGATTGGTGCATAAGGCAGTAAAACAGGGTTATATTGTATACATGGGCTCTGCGCCCATGAATACACTATGCGCACAAAGCACACTATCTGTGTGCACAGTATCTAGTGCACACTAGATACTGGTGTGCTTCATACACTGTTCACACTATAGTGCACAAGAAGCACTATCTTGTGCTTCCCTAACATCTCGCGAACATTCACAAGCTGTTAGGGAACTTGAGAGAATACATTCCTTTCTGAATCTCTGTATTAAATGGGTGATCCGCAAGGATTAGACCAATCCTTGCCATGTGTTTTACAACCAGCCACTGTAGACCACAGTGGCTGGTTTTCTTCGCACCCTTGCAGTGTGTAGGTCTGCAGAGAGAGTTTAATCAAGATACTCGATCATGGTAGGATCCCAGGTGGCTAGTGTTCCGGCTTAGGCATTGGATTGGTTGGAAGTAGGCACATTAGCATCATGTTACGGTTATATTGGTATTGTTTGTGATTCGATTTGGAGCTACTGCTGGTGGGGGTGGCAACGTGGTAGCATTAGCTGTCAGCTGTCTTCTTCGGAAGGCAGAGCTCAAATAATATCTCTCATGACGAATTACCGATGTAGATGTCCCTCGGGGCATCTGCATCGGTGGCATCTCCCCGTGGCCAGGCTGTACACTGTGGAATGTGTTACAGTTTGAGGGCAAGAAGATGTCCTCCGTTAAAGCCATTACTGGCAAGGATGGGGGGGGTGGAGTAGCGACCTGACATGCTACGAGGCGGGATCTTCTCCCCTCGGGGGGAAATTGAGATGGTGGTGGGGGTGGCCGCACTGCCAGGGTATGTATTCTGTCCGACTGGGGAGATGGCTTCCCTTCACCGGTGGCAGTCCTGATCGTGACTTGGTAATGCCACGCAAGACACCATGATGGGACAGGTGGTGATGCGGGGTTTGTCCCTGGCTTCTGTGTGGACCAAAATGAGGTTGGGCTCCCCTTGTTAAGTGACTTAAATTGGTCAACTTAATTGGGTGTAGGTCTGAATCTCTATGATGCATAAGACATAATTTTGATTGCTATGAGTGTAGCACTGGTTTAACTTTAAACTCATTCGTTTTCTCAGGCATTCACAGTCATGGTTGGTGTTGTGAAATCTGGACTAGGCGCGGGGTTCGCGCTTGTGCGGTTTTAGTCAGTTAGTCTGAGAGAATCATGTTAGACTGGATGTGAAGATGTCCATTTGAGGCCTATGTGAAGGCAGAATATCATATGTATTTTACTGATCCAAATGTCTGCCGAGGCATTTACATCGGTGGCATCCAGACTGAGGCCTGGCTGGTGACTGTGAGATGAAATCAATTAGAAGGTCTAAAGACAACCTCCAGTAAAGCCCCTCAGGGCTTGGAACAGAGGGAGTGGTATAGTGACCGGTAACATTACAAGGTGGGTGTCTTCCCCCTACAGGATTGGAACACATAGATACGTGCTACATGTTGCAAATAACTTAAGTAAATGCATTTTTTTATGCTTTATATGTTCATTAATGTTTAAAAATTTAATTTTGCAAATAATTTATATCTTAAACAATAGTTTAGAGCCCTATTTACATACTCATTTTACGAGACAATACTCACACCATGCTAGGAGTATGGTTTACTATTTATATATGAAAATAGTATATAATGAGCTATTTATTTAGCAACAATCCATGAACTTAAATAAATACATCAACAAAAAATACACAAATTTTTAACAAAGTGGAAAAAATTTTAACGATTAATTTTTATTGTTTAATAAAATTTTATTTAAAAAGTATGATACTGTAAATTCATAGATATATTTTTTTTTAATTGCCATCTATCCTTGTCGCTTACAAAACTTTCATTATCATCACAATGAGCGTTATCATCCCTATTGCAAAGACCTTTATCATCTTCACTGCTTTCACACTCAGAATCACTCATATTGTTATCAGATTCACTCTCGAATACAATTTCCTGAACAGACTCAGGTAGTTGAGGACCTTCAAATCACTTAAATGTACAAAAATTTTCATCATCGAGTACCCATCCACTTTCGTTGGGATCAAGATCAGTTGGAATTTGTTAATGTGCATTTAACCAAATATTTGTTATGTAACATGCTCTTAAAAGGTGTTTTAATTTTGAAAAAATTGAAATATATTTTCAAAATCTTCAATTTTTTTTACAATTGGTTCTTCTACATCACGCATTTCATATTGCCAATTAAAAAGTACAAACCAAATATCATTAACATTTCGTTTAGTGATAGTTATCGTTATTATTTATCTTATACAGATTGCATATAAATGTTTCTAACATTTCAAACACTTCCTCTTGCTTATATCTTGTATCTCCAAGAGTATGTTGGCTTGCTTGGCATTTCTCTCACCACCCAACCCATTTGGCCACCCTAAAGCATAAGACCAAATGTCTATATCACAAACAGCTACTGAGCCTCGAAACAGTTTAGCGACCAGTGTCTTAAGTAGTTCCTAGAGCTTACCTAACAGGGTAAGCGGACTAAGCGTGGTGCCATACACCACTGGCTTACATGTCCCAACCGCTCACTTGTCATATACTTACTAAAATGGGTAGGCACACCTCGTCAACTATTAAAAATATATATGACATCCATAATAAAATTTATTTCATCTAGGCAGCAATTTGCTGCCACACCTAGGTTGCTGAATACCAGCAAGTACCTGTCCACCATTTTATAGCACTTGGAGCCATAATAATTGGCTGGTAGTCAGTCATACTCAGGGTAAGCTTCCCACAGCAACCAGTTCCATCTAGTAACTCCCACATGGTCCAACAATGCGGCTCTTGCCACATTGAGTCGCTGCTTGTGAGTGGTCAATTTTTCCCTTGACCTCTAAGTTCCAGGGTGGCCTGGTCTCTGACATCCCCAAAAGTAGGGCAATCAAACATCAGGTGTTCATTTGACTGGACCTCTCCACAGACGTACAGCTCATCAGCTGTCAGGTGGAACCGAAACAGATAACGGATCAAGTTAGCGTGGTAGGGGAGCACCCGGGCACCCATTGTCCTTAAAAATGAGCTCGAGGTATACCATCTACCCAAATCCTGTATAAACTTACACAAGGATCTTCCCTTAGTCATGGTGTCCGATTCCAGCTGCCATGCTTCTATTGCAAAGCTCTGCAGTCTCTTCTGCAGGCAGGAGATGGGCAACTGAACAAAATTTAGATCAAGTGCACTGTGATCTCCATTCTGCTCTGGTACTGACCCAGCTCGAAATCACATCCCAAATAATCGGCCTCGCGGCCTCTTCCCAATTTCCACATGGCTGCCCAAACTTTCACCACTAAATCAATTGGGAGAGTTTTTCCCAATATGGTGGTAACCTCATAAGAGGTTGTTTTAAAAACACAGTGCATACAATTAAGGCTCTGCACTGGGCACTCCTTAAATTTTGAAAAAGTGCTCTATTCATATCCAACCTATGCACCCAAATGGGCACCACATAAGAGGTCAGGCTTTCAAAGACACCTCGGTACACTATGTACATTTGATCACCTGACAACCCATAGTCTTTCCAAGCAATCCTCCAAAGTTTGTGCATCACTGAGATGGCGTCCACCGCTACTTGCCCAATGTGGTTGCTAAACAGCAACTTTTCATCAAACAAAACACCTAAATACTTATGAAATCACCAAGAGTATAAAAAGTTTTCTGATATTACTCTGATTTTAACATAATTTGAAAAGGTCTCTTTTTCCCTTTTTATAAAAAGTTGGATTGTAATCACAACCTGTTAAAGCATGAAAGCCAGCTAAAGCTATGCAGATTGATTCGCCAAAATTTTTGTATATTTTGGAAATATCAATGAATATTGTGTTTTCTAAAACTTCCATCCACATTTTTCAATTACTTTTCAAATGATACATATTGCTTAACATAATCATTAAAATATCAACATCAGTGTACTTTAATATTATATTGTTGTCTCTCTCAATTTTATACACATGGTAGACTATTTTTGTGTCAGCATCTTCAAGTGTGGGGCAACTAAAAGCGGAGTCAATCAATGTTTTAACATTTCCATTTGCATCAACCAAAAAAACATGAGATTCAAAAAGAGCTTATGAATATATTTTTTTTAAATTTTATTAAACGCTACCATTTCATTATTAGACCAATAAAAATTAAAAAGAATTGAACCAAAGCCTGTTTAAATCTATTAATGTGAACCTCTTTTATGAAATCTACTGGTCTCATTTGTTCTGGACCTGATATTAAGAAATCTCTGTCAACCTCGTTACTTATTCTCATTGATCTTTCATAATCTTTAATAGAAGGTTGAAAATATTGAACAAAAATTAAATGAATTTCTGTCGCTCGCATATCTGTTATCTTTTGTAAAACTAATTTAGCTATATTACCAAATGATTTGAGGCATGTCTCTGATGCAATGTAAAGAATAAAATCCATCAATTATTCACTTCGCTAAGGTACAGTACTGTCTTCTACCGGTTAGCATTCAATTATTTCAATTTTGGGGTAGTGCAAATGGTCCTGTCAAGATGACACATTGACATGGGTACAAGACGGGATAAACTAGAATTTTTATGATATCTTGATTGTTTGTCACTGAGATAGCAAGTAAATGCCCGAAAAAAACCTCTTTGCAGCCGAACTTCCCGTACTTTATTATTTACAAAAAGTTTTTTTTTGCGAATGTTGATGCAAAGTTAAGTATTTTGTTTTGCTTAATTGATGCTTCAAAACAATTCACAGATTTAGCACACTAATTAATAAACGATTCCCTCAAATTATTTCCTTTATTTTTAATGTTCAAAAGGAAATCAGCTATGGCATCTAAAATGGCCTTACCATTATGTTTAGAAGGGTTCATGTTCTGATTTATAGTATTTTTCAGAGCTTCTATTTGTTTGTTTAACTTATTCTATTTTTTTCTAAACCTGCTGTGGTGTCTTGATGTTTTTCTAGGCCACCTACCTCGTACACGTGGGAAATTATTGTGGTACAAATACTACTTTTTGTCCATCGCTGTTGAGCTGAAATTGAGTTGGTAAAGTGGGTAATATGAATTAAACATCTGCATTTACTGTTGCTCTAAGGTCAACTCGATAGGAATTCTTTAAAATGGATTGTTCATTCTCTTACCAAACATCCCTCCCTCAAATTCCCTATAGAGTTGTGGATGCAAAATTTCCATTTTCAATAAATTATTGTGATATCATGCAAGCCATCAGGCCCAATTTTGCTGATTGAATATAAATAACAAATTAGGTACTTTTGGTATTATAAATTTTTAAGTATCAAAATCACCCGCACAAATACTTTGAGAAAATATTAAATAGTTTTGTATCAATTCCATCAAAATCATATAAAACTTTACAGTCTTTCCATATAAACCATAACATTTGTAGGTTGAATATTTTAAACAAAGGTCTGCTAATTCTATATTTTCAAATATTTTGGTGATACTTTTTCAGTTTTCACTTTGTGAATTATTTGCCGTATTTCATCATATTAATGAGAAGTTGATTAAGTTAATTACCTATTAAAAACTGTTCAAAATGTAGCATTTGTAGGGTTGTAAATATTATTGGATGTAGATGCTTGCGTCTGTTATAATGATTACTGGAAAGATATTTAACAAGTTGCTGGCTAAAAGCCCAGACAAAAACATTAGAATCAAAAGCTTGCTTCAATTATTAAATTAGATTAAAAAGCTGCTTCAAACTGTATTTGTAAAGCCACTTAAGTAAAAACCAAATCATATACTGATGTATTTCAAGTTGCCCACATTCTTTAGCTATTTCTAATGTTTATACCAGTGTGCATGAACTACTAATCTGTCTGTAGGAGAAACACTGATCAGTGATAAATAGCAAACTTTTTGTTGGGGACCAAATGAAGGTCACCAAAGTATCTGCTCCAATTCTCATTCAAATAATGCTTGTGAGTCAACAAAAATGTATATCTGTATAACTTACAGTACCTTGTATCCTATTATATAACATACGAAAGTATTGAAATGTATAAGCTGAAATTCTGTTATTGCATAAAAAAAATAATTTAAATATGAACAAATCAAAAATTTATTTGTTTGTTGATTTATTTATTTAAGTTCACAGATTGTTGCTAAATAAATAGCTCAATATATACTATTTTCATATATAAATAGTAAACCATACTCCTAGCATGGTACAAATACTCTCTTGTAAAATGAGTATGTAAATAGGGCTCTAAACTATTGTTTAAGATATAAATTATTTGCAAAATTAAATTTTTAAACATTAATGAGCATAAAAAAAATGCATTTACTTAAGTTATTTGCAACATACAGCACGTATCTGTGTGCTCCACACGCATAATGCATACATGGACGCACAACAATGTAACCCTGTTTTACTGCCTTACGTACCAACCAAGCTGTCAGTCATTTTTACATGCATTGTTAAATGTTAAGAAACAAGTGATTTAATTGGCTGGCATATCCATGATGAAATTTTTGTGCAGAAATTTTGGCCAACTTTACTCCTTTCCATCGCCCAACCTAACTGTCAGCCCTTTTGAACTTGGGTTTAGTACATTGCACAAATTTCCATTGCACCACATCAATGGATAGGGTTTCCTGGAAAAATGGCACTTTCCACACCTGTTCCAATACCAACAAAACTGTCAGCCCATTTGGGTCCGTAACATACCTTAGTAATACATCAATTACCAATACATTTCGTCCACCACAAAGATCAAACCACTTTTATGGCTCTAGCTCTTGGACTATAAAGCTGATTCTAATTTCTCAGGCAATTAAAAGTAAGCAAACTGCATTTAATGTTCACCATGGTAATCTCTTTTAACAGTGCATACTAACTTAACCTCTAAATATAAATAATTAGCCTCTATATTATCATCCTCTACTCTCTACAAGCTGGAAAAAAAGTATTAAACAATTTTACAAGAAATTTAATATTTTATTTACTTTATGCTTAGAACATCTTTCAGCTTATATTTTATTTCACCATTCCATGACTTAAGTTTTATTACAACTCTGATAAATAAAACACACATACACACACACACACATATATTTTTTTATATTCAAATAAACCAGTTGTCATGGTATCCCATATCTTCAGTTAGTATTAAATTCTACATTTATTACATTAAAACATATTCTTTAATGATTTGTCATTTTTTTCTTAAATTATAATCTTCAGTACTCTCTTTTTCCTGTTTAGCCTCCGGTAACTACCGTTTAGATAATTCTTCAGAGGATGAATGAAGATGATATGTATGAGTGTAAATGTAGTGTAGTCTTGTACATTCTCAGTTCGACCATTCCTGAGATGTGTGGTTAATTGAAACCCAACCACCAAAGAACACCGGTATCCACGATCTAGTATTCAAATCTCTGTAAAAATATCTGGCTTTACTAGGACTTGAACGCTGGAACTCTCGACTTCCAAATCAGCTGATTTGGGAAGACGCGTTCACCACTAGACCAACCCGGTGGGTACATAATCTTCAGTACTGGACAGCAAAATTACATGTATACTTTTCACAATATAAAACATTGTAATTTAATTTTTTATTACAAAATCATATTTTTGTATTGGAAATTAATATGGCAAGTTTAACTTATCTAACTATTGTGTATTGGTGATTTACAGTTCATATAATATATATATAAAGTAGTGTGCAAATTAATCCTAACAAAAGGAACTTTTTATTTCTTTGTTGTGGCTACACTGCTTGACCACACCCATTCCTTGTTTTTTTAATGTGAGGTTATTGTTCTTTGGTTATTTATCAATTTTCTGGTTTTAGTGTTTTTTGAAAGTTTGTTTAATTTTTTATTAAAAAATCATATTTTATTCTGTGTATCTTGAATATATAATAAAATACATAACTCCAAGAAAACATTCAAAAATTGTTTTTCTTTCAGAGCATGCCAGTATGACACGATGACAAATAGCTTCCAAATGTGGTGTTGCACCAGGGATAGCGAATGCTGTATTAAAACAATATTAAGAAATTGGTTCTTTTTCACCTCAAATGAAGAGCAAATGTGGTCGTAAAAGAAAAAGCTACTCCAACACAGGCTGGGTAATTAGTGAGAAAAAGTAAACTAGATCTAAACTTCCACAAGGCAATGGAGTGTTCCAACAAAATTTGGCTCCATGGCATATAACCAAAATGTGGAAAAATTGTTCAAAGAATGAAACATTAAAGTGCTCCTGTAGTCAAGCAACTTCCCGGAGTTAAAACCAATTGAAAATCTTTTTCAATTGCGGTTTTTTTTTTGGCGGTATTCAAAATATGAATTGTACCACAAAAAGTGACCTCATAAAGAAATAATATCAGAATCATTTCATGATGATGAAATCAAAAAAAGTGCAGTACACTTACTGAATCCATACCAAATCATGTATGTCAAGTGATTAAGAATAAAGGAGGCCATAGTAATTACTAGATATTCACATATTGTACAAGTATGATTTTTCCTATATAAAACTAGTTTTTATTAAATAACATTTGTGTGTTTGGATTAATTTGCATGCTATTGTATATGCATTATATGTATGTGTACATAACAGAAAGAGTAAAAAAAACTCTAACATAAATAAATAAACATTATAAAATGTTATGTGAGGTGATAGAGGTTTTAAAAAGTAACAGAAAGATTCTATTCATTTTTGGATGCTATGAATTAGAATTAATAAATGATTTTCCATAAAAAAATAGCAATTTACCATTCGTTTCCCTTCTGCCTGCCATTTTGTGCTTTTTTAAAGAAAGATTTATATCATAAGATCCAACTGAGAAATCATAAATAACATTCGATTCACATATTTGTACCAACTTTCTACAATAAATAAAAAATTACGGCGTAAACATGTTCACAAATTTCAAAGCGATGGTCATATAAATTTTTAATATTTTATATCTCATTAATCATTAGTTTTATTAGCTAAAATGTTAAGCCTTTATTATAAAATAAAACAACATATTTAAAAAATTATTAAAATCAGTTAAAAGAAACTGAATTATTCCAAAAAACTGATCACATAATTTTCAAATACTTTCAACATCTGTACTTCTGTATCTGAAAGGAACAGTTTTATTTCATCACAGAATTTTATTTTTAAGCGATAAAACTTCCTGTCTAATGATTGCTTCAAATAGAGCTTATATTAAAATTAATATATATATAATTAATAAATTAATATTATATAATTAATATATTAATTAATTAATATATAATATTATATTAATATTTACTTCACAGATAAAGAAACTTAACTATAGTCCAATACAGAGTAATAACCTCTTGTGAGCCACTGACTGTGAACTGAAATAGCCCTTCCTGTTTTCTATGTAAACCTCTCAAAGAGGGAAGCCATAAGTCCACAGGGAAACTTTAGAGTTTAATTATAAAATATTTATTTCATATAAATTCTTCTGTTCTCATTATTTGTTACTGAAAATGAATCGACACATTTTATTAACAAACATTTTAGTCTTTTAGAAGAATACACTAACTACGTTTCTTAACCTTAACTAAAATAAAGACAATTTTATATGAAAAATCCTTATTACAAGTTTGGTGTAAGGATTAATAAATACTGTGTTTATTTCCACATCACATTATTCCAGTTTCAATCTTTCGAATTTATAAAGGTTACAAGATAATTTGTAATAAAACTGATAAATGCTATTATTTATTTTGTCGCTTCAGGAAAGTTTATTACAAAAATGATTCCTCAATCCAATCTTGAGAAATGAAGTTTTCTTTACAAAAGCACAGAAAATGACGAGCATATGGAAAACAAAGGAGAAATCAACAAATTTTAATTAACTTTTTTTGTTCATTTTGAACAAACCCAAAACAGAATAGCACAGAACACGTTTTTTGTACAACCCATATAATAAGTACAAAACACTTCTAGTCTACTTTGACACCTGCCATGATCAAAGGAAAACAGCTATTTATCTCTTACCTCACTAATAGGATAACTTGAACAAACATCAATGCTGAACACAAATTTGCAGATGTACCAATACTTATTAGCAATTTCAATTATTTTAAAATTTCAATCTTGGAAAAATCAATTTTGCTATTAACATTAAACTATAATAAATTTACAAACATAAATCAATGTATTTTGATTTATCACTAATACATCACTCACGTCATCAGATATTGCATTATCTTCAGCCTTAACAGTCTGCAAAAATGAATTTTCAATTTCTGCTTCAAATTCAAGCTTTAATTGATGATGATCATCATTTACCAATGTCTCCTCTGTTTCCTGAAACAATAAATACATTAATTTTAAAGCGACATAATTTTGCTAAGTAAATACACTTTAATATCTTTCCATATTAAAAATGATTTCTCTAATAACAACTTATCTTTCAACACGCAGTAGTAAGCAAATTAATGTGAACAAGTAGTATTTTTAAAATAATTTAATTTCTTTTGTTTGAAAGCCTTATTAAAAATCTGATATTTGTCCTCCGATAGCGTTTCATCATATATGTTGCAAGTTACAGTAATATAATAGTCAGTGAGGAGCTATATCTTTCAGTAATAATAGATCTGGGATTACTTTTAGCAACTAATTTTAGTATTTTTTTTTCATTTTTCAAAACGGATATCACTCTCAGGAAAAGAAATAAAATAGTAACTCCTGCCGAACATTCTTCTATAACACAAAAAGATATCGTCAGGGTATGAAATGTTAGCTTTTAATAAAATTGATAAACGTTATAAAAAACTGGCAGGATTTCTCATCAACAGAATGGAAATTGTGGAAGAAAAAGAAAAACCAGTGCCAGAGATGATTCTGTTCTAATAAGAAAATCTAAATACAATTTAGACGCACTTATTTTAACCTCAAAAATGAACCGGCTCAGACCGGAATAAATATTCATTATTAAATTATTCACAAAAGACTGTTGGGGGCTGGCCATAAAGCAATACACTGCAAAAATAAACTATTAATAACATAGATTATGAAGAAAAGAGACTATTCAGGGCTAAAAAATATGAATACTAGACTGAAGATGATCAGTCAAAAGTTCTTTTTTTTCAGACAAAACAATCTATTGTAGAAGGGAAATAATCCTATTATCGGGAAAATGACCTAGCAGAAGCCTTAGTCCAAAACATGTTGATCAGTGCACAAAACATTCTGTAAAAAGATGAATTGGGGCTGATTTTCAATAAAGAGGTCAGGACATATAATGCCGATCGATGGCAAGATGGATTATGATAACTATACAAATGATAGAAAGTAAGGTTGTGCCGATTCTTAAAAAAACTGTGGCTGATCAGATTCAGTGTTTATCAATAATACCTTCATGCTGTCATAAATGAAAAAAAGGAATGTAATGTAAGAAAAGAAATAATTTTCAGCTAGTAGAATGGTTAAGGAATTCCAAGACCTCAACCCATTTGAAAATCTGTGTAAAATTTTGAAGGGAAAATAAAGAAAAGTGCACACTTCACATAAAAAAAGATATGGTAGACTAATATAATAGTAATAAAGTTAATTTTATATGTATATATTTTAAATATAAATCACCTAGTACAGAGAGAGTTTGAAATAAATATTCTTTATTGAATATTAATATTCTGTACTGTTCAATAATATGTGTACTGTGGTTTCTATAACAGAATTTAAAATATAATTTAACAGTAGAGGAATAATATGAATCTTAAAAGATTAATTTTGGTAAAAAAAGAAAAAAAAAAAAAAATAAATATATATATATATATATACACCACTGAATATAAAAATAGGAAGAGAAAAGATTATGGAGGTAGAAGAATTCTGTTATTTTGGAAGTAGAATTACTAAAGATGGACAAAGCAGGAATAATATAAAACGCTGAATAACACAAGTACAAAACAACAAGCTTTGAGTCAGAAATGTAATTTGCTTACATCAAAAATTAATTTAAACATCAGGAAAAAATTTTTGAAAGTATATGTTTGGAGTGTAGCTTTATATGGAAGTGAAACTTGGATGATCAGAGAACCTTACAAGAAGAGATTAGAAGCTTTTGAAATGTGGTGCTATACGAAAATGTTAAAAATCAGATGGGTGGATAAAGTGACAAATGAAGAGGTGTTATAGCAAATTGATGAAGAAAGAAACATTTGGAAAAATATAGTTAAAAGAAGAGACCGACTTACAGGCCATATATTAAGGCATCCTGGGATAGTCACTTAGATGTTGGAGGGACAGGCAGATGGGAAAAATTGAGCAGGCAGGCAACGTTTGGAATATGTAAAACAAATTGTTAAGGATGTAGGATATATATTGAAATGAAACAATTGGCACTAGATGGTAATCTTGGAGAGCTGCATCAAACCAGTCAAATGACTGACGACCAAAAAAAACAAAATATATATATATATATACATATAATAATTTGAATATAGATTTTCAAATAACCAAAACACAGTAATTAGTTAAGTTAAATTTACCATATTAATTTCCAATAACTATTTTTGCGGTAATCTGTACCTTCGGTTAGGTGTAAAAAAATAAAATATAAGTTATAAATTCTATATCTATTGCATTAAAACAATATTCTTTTAATAACTGTCATTTTATTCAAAATTATGTTTTATTTTGAAATTTTGAATATTATTATGAAAATATCAATGATATAAAATATCATATATAAATATAATTTAAAATATCATTATGAAAATAACATATGATATTATGACAGCAAGATTTTGCTGTCCAGTACTGGAATGATATTTTTAATCTTTAAATCATAGTATTTATTTCTCTTTGTTCTACTGTCATTATTGCCAATTATTAGATTGTATTTTTATCATGTTTTTAATTAAATCATCATCTTTGAATGTGATCTGGTGATTCATCATACTATATTACAAGTGAAATATTTACATCTATAATTGTAACAGCTTCATCCACCAGTTTCCTTTCAAGAAAGAAGAAAGATGGAACGAGCCCAGCAGCCATCAGCCCAGCAGTCGCAAGCCCAGCAGCCACCTGCCCAGCAGTCACCTGCCCAGCAGCCACTGACAGCACAGAAGAACGAAGAAACCTGCACTTTCCCCCGTTCAGCCCTTCGGGGCTTTGGGAATTCCAAGGTTAATGGTATGTAACTTCGGTTACTACCAATTCTTGGAAAGTGCAGGCCAAAGAAGAACGAAGAGGTCTTCGGAAGAAGAAGAGGGAGAAGAAGAAGGAAGACCAACCACTCGCCTCAACATCACGGACTGGAGTCCGGAACAGAGCCCAGCAGAGATGCGCCCTGAAGGGCAGCCATACCAGAAGCGGATGAAGAGCTTCTACACAACCTCTCCTATTTCAAAACTTACAGTAAGATAAAATAACCTAGCAATTGCGACTCCTCCGGAAAAGGAGATGCATTGCTCCCTCCTTACAGGTAGTGCCCCGTTGTGGCGTATTCCTGCTAGCCTATTAAAGAGTTAGCACCGAAAGGACTTCAGTGGACGGTCTGAAGGGGAATTACGTCGGGAGGACAGGCTTTATAAGCCTAGCCTTCCGCGGTCGGCCCATGAAATGGGTTCGATAACGCTGGTTTAACAACGGATTGGAATGCAATTAAATCCGTCTTAAATTCACTAAAATAATAATAGACAAAACTTGAAAAATTAGATCCGAGATTAAAAAATAACCCTTTTAAAAACAAGCCCGATTAGAATGATCCAGCAGCAAGGGACTCTGTCCAGGTTCTGCGATAAAGTAGGGAGTAATAGACTCCTGCCAACTTTGCATTCCATTCCATTCCATCCACCAGCTACACAAAAGAGAGGACAAAACAGGCCCTAACAACTACAGGGCAGTTTCACTGCTAGACACAATGTACAAAATTCTTTCAAGAATCATCCTCAACAGGATTGGTTTACAACTTGAGAAAGAACTAGTAGAATACCAGGGAGGAATTTCAGAACCTGGAGGAGCTGTCCAGGCCAAATCATGAGTCTCTAGCTAATACAGGATTACAACAGAAAAAGAAGCAAACATGATGATAGCATTTGTAAACTTCAACAAACCATGCAACTGCACCCACAGAAAATTCATACTAAAAATTCTAAGACACCTCAGACTACATCCCAAATTAATAAACATGATAAAACTGACCCTCACAAACACTAAGTCAAAAGTGAAATTCATTTGGACTCTCATTGCTACTATTCAATTGTGCTCTGGAAATGGTAATGAGGGAATGTCTCAAAAAATACCCGCAAAAATAAAAATAAGCCAATAAATCAAAACAAACTGCCTTGGTTATCAAACCAAGGCAGTGAATAACTTGGCACTGATAGCAAACAACATCGACGAAGTTAAAATACAAATATTAGAACTTCAAAACATTGCAAATAAAACTGGCCTCAAAATATCATTCAAAAAGACAGAAATTAAGCCCCAAAAACTAACACGATTAAAAGAAATAAACGTAAACAGTAATAGTCAAAATAGTAACCCAATTTAAATACCTTAGAAAAATACTAGCAAACAACATAAACAAATAAACCTCAATCAAATAAGAACAAACAAACTAGCTAATGCATAAAAATTAACTGATACATCTACAGTAAAAAATGTGTATCCATAAATGCAAAAATATGACACTACAACACAGTTATAAAACCGGAAGCCACATACGCATTAAAAACTCTTTTCCACTTGAGTGAACAATTGAAGACCGACAAACTATAGAAAATTGAAAGAAGAATTGGAAGATCCTGCATGAACAAAAATTACCACAAAGATGGGCAGTAGTGAATCATGCTCGACAAAGTTGTGTACAAAAATTAGAATTCATCACAGACACCATGGATAAGAGGAGACTAAGATTCTTTGGACACATCATGAGGATGTACGATTCAAGACTTGTGAAATAGTTGGTACAGTATAATCTTGACTCAAAAAAACCAAGACAGGATGCAGATGGCTCAGACAAATAAAGAGAGGATCTGAAAGGAATTTGCCTTAGACCAGAAGACACAGACAAGATAAAATTAAATGAAAAAATCAAGGACAAAAACACAACACAAATATTTTCAACACCAGAAAGGGCACATAGATCGGAATGTATGAAAAAGTATAAAGAGAACTGCAAGGTCTGAGCAGTCCTTTTGAAGAAACTTGGATAATGAACTAACTAAAGTGAAAAATGTAATATTTCTCAAGTATATTCATTTTTTTTTATCATTATTACAAATCTCCACAATCTGTAATACTATGTTTGCATTCTAAGAGATGGTCGGCTACATTAGATATGCCTCTTTTTTCGAATTTTTTGTGTACTGTGTAATGTTCTGAAAACCTTTTTTTAAATGATCTGTTGGTTTTACCAATATAAATATTATTACATTTGTTTACATTTAATTTTGTATGTTCCTCTCTATTAGTTTTTATTATTGTTATTTTTTAAATATTTTATAATATAATTATTATTTGGTTAATATGTTTTTTTTTCATCATGCGCGTTAATAATTTTTTCTATTATTTTATTCGTATAATTGAATTTTATGTATAAATTATTATTAATCTTTATGTTATTTTTTTGCTGTTGTATTTTAGTATAATTACGCAGGTATTTATATTCTGATTTTTATCATTTTTTTCTATAATTTCACCATCAAAACCATTAAATATTATTTGTCTCATTTCATATATTTTTTCATCATATTTATTTTTATTGTTTTTTGTAAAATGAATTGCTCCAAATATCATATAATAATCTTTTGTGACCATGAGTGGTTAGAAGAATTTTAATGTATTAAAATATTATTTTTTGTGGGCATTCTAAACTAATGTTTCTATTAAATTGTTTATGTTATGTCACCTTCAATATTTTAAAAATATTTTTTTCTGTTTCATATTTAAATGGTAAATTCTAATTGTAATTGTTAAATTTATTTAAAATGATCAATTGCATATATATGACTAAAATTGGATTATAACTGGGTTATGTGACTAAAATAACATCTACATAACTTATCCACAATATTTGGTTTGTATTATTACCACATATATGCCTAATTTAATATCGGCGAACGAACACGACAGCAACTCAGATGTGAGCTGGCACACAGTATATGGATGCGCTGATACAAGTATCACTACCACCACGCAAATGACTGCGCAGTTCTCCCACCATAGCGGTGCTGCAGCCCCACTACTCTCAAGCTCCAATAAAAGAGCTTGCACCAGAGTGAATTTTCAATTCATTGTCGACCACCACCTGGAAAAGACCAAGAAGAAGAAGAAGAAGATGGAAGAAGTTCCCTGGCTGCCATAATGTCGGACCTCCAAATGAATGCCAACATCCCTGCCGGAGCAGCAGGCCTAGCCAGCCTGCCGAGGGAGCCACTGGACGCAGACGCTACCTTCCCATTCCAGCTCGCCTTGCTCAGCAAACTCAGCAGAAGTGGCCAGCCCGGTGTGGGATTGCTCAGGGAGAACAACCTCAGCTGTGCCGGCAAAGGATGACCAATGCCCACCCGACACTGTGGGGCTCTGGGGACCACCATTGCCATGCTGCAGTGGGGACCCAACTGCCGCTGAGGGAAAACCCAATCTGACTTCAATGAACGAGCCGCAACTCCCCGACTTCGCTGGAGACCAGCTTCCAGACACAACAGCTCTTCTCAGAGCTAACACAAAAACAGCCCTTTTCAGGGCCACCACAAGCTTATGAATTACATGCCGTCGATGCCATTCAGCTAGTGGCACCCAACGTGACAAGTGGCCCCATATTGAGCACCACTTGTCGCCAAATGGCTTTGACAACAACAGCCCTTCTCAGGGCTACCACAAAGTTAGTAATTACAGTGAGCTGTCGAAGTCAATCGTCAACAAAAACGGCCCTTTTCAAGGCTACCATAAGGTTAGTAAGTGCCACATGCACCGTCGAAGCCACTCAGCATCAGCATTCAATATATAATGAACTATTTTACTTTCAAAATATTATATAAATATTCCAGACAAAATAGCAGATATAGGTGACCCTACTGGTAAGCCTTCTGTTCATACATAACAATTATCATACTCAAAGTAATTTTGAAGACAAAATAATAGTGATTACTGCTATTAGTGTGTTCTGGGGTTTCATTTAATCTATTCTTTATTATTTTTTAACTAATTACTGTGTTTTGGTAGTTTGTAGTTGTGGTAGTTAAACATATATATTTTTATACTTATAATATTAAATACATATATATATATATATATATATATATTAGTATCACAAGCCGCAGCTTCACCTGTGCTGTATGGTTACTTCCATCCACAGTCACATCCCACAGACAGTAACATGACAGTGGCTACGTTGATTGAACCACTTTGCTGCATACTGTCACACCCATTAAAAAAAATCAACATTCAAAAAACCTCGAAAATGGTTTCTAAATATTTATCTCAAGAATATTTGAAAACCCTAAATAAAAGAGCATCCCTGTTGCAGCTTTGCCCATGTATGATAACTTGTGTTTCCTGCTGTGGTCAGGTGATATTTAGCAGTTTATGGCTTGCTTCGCTCACCCTTCCCTTCCAGCCATAGGACTCTGCCCCTTCGACCCACACTGGGTTCATTAAACTCATAACTTGTAAGAATTATAATGATAATTAAAGCCTGTTCAATTATAAAAAATATCAGTGTATTGAAATTTCTTCAGAGCAACAGTTCAGTCAGTACAGGACAGGACCTGAAACTTTAAATGATCTGAAAAATGTGGGTTTCAAAACGGTCAACCTCCATCTTAAAAATATTAGTTATAACTGATTACCAGTACAAAGTATGGGTAAAAATGTATTTTATCCAGTTCTTAGTGTTGCATGACAAACACTACTACAAAGTCACTGTTCTTTATCTCATTTTTTTTCTAATTACTTTTATTTTATGTTTTTTTTACTCAAGTAACCGAAGACAAGTGCAGCCAGTCGCATTGCACATACAGTAACAGTGGCTGTATTGGCTCAACTGCCACACAATGCACCGTTGCATCCCTTAAAAAATTCAAAAAACTTAATAATGGATTTTAAATATTTTTCTGAAAAGTATTTACAAGCCCCAATCTAATAAATATCTAATTTAGTGTAGTCAGAAATGGGGAAAATCTGTAATCATTGTTCAAATTTTTTTTACCTATCTTCACCCCTTTCAAGGTCGAATTTCAAAAAATCTAGAAATTGGTTTTTATATATTTAAGTGAAAATTACATACACCAAAAATCAAGTTGATACCCTCATTTTTTACTGAGAAATTAAAAAAATAGCAGGGTTTCAAAAAAATTGTTAAATCCATTTTAACCCTTTAAACTGAGAATTTAAAAAAATCTGAATTAGTTTTTCAATATTCACATGAAAATTACATACACTAAAAATCAAGTTGATATCTTCATTTGTTACCAAGAAATTAAAAAAAATAGTAAAGTTCATTGTTAATTTCTTTAAACTCAGAATTTCAAAAAATCCTTTCTTAATATGCACTTACACCATACAAAGAACATATATATACAAATTTTCATCAATTTATCTTCAGTAATTTTTTTCTCTGATGAATCAGTCAGAACAAGTTGTTTTATAGGTACAGATATATATACAACTGAACAATGGTTTGATAATTTATTAAAAATGGGAATATAAGCTTAATAAGGTTCTTTTCTGTAATCTGAAATATTATGTTAAATTAGCTGAAGACAATTTTATTGTCCAGTGTGATAGATGGATATTATTTTTTTTTTGAATATGCGACTATTATTTTTAATAAAGACTGCACATACATAAATATAAACACAAAGATAAGTTAAAAATTTTTATTTTCTAAATATAGGCCAACATGATATGGTGCTAATCGATGACCTTACAGTCATCCATTTTTGTATCTTGAAAGTTATCCATACTCCTAACCTAATTAAATGCTATGAGGGTTGTTCAATACGTCGTTAGAACAAGATTGAAAAACAAATTATTTTGTGTAGATTTTTTTTCTTTTTCAACATAATCTCCTTTTAACTCTGTACACTTTTCCAAGCATTTCCCCAACTTTCCTAAGCCACCCAAAAACTAGGATTTCAGAAGGTCCTCAAAATAAGCATCTGTTTGGGCAATAAACTTCTCGTTTAATGTGAACCGTTGCCTGCCGAGCCATATTTCAAGTTTGAAATAAGAAAAAAATCACCGGGGCCAAATTTGGTGAATACGGTGGATGTTGTAATAATTCAAACTTTAATTCCATAATTTTGGTCATCGAAACTGCGCCGGTGTGCACCTGTGCATTGTCTTGTTGGAAAAGAATCTTTTTCTTTTTCAGATGAAGACATTTTTTCTTGATTTCTTCATTCAACCAGTGCAATAACGACGCATAATAATCTCAAGTTATTGTTTGTCCTTTTTCCAAGCAATCAGTGTAGATGATGCCACCTGCATCCCAAAAAACCATGGCCATCATCTTGCCGGCCAGTTTCATCATCTTCACCTTCTTCGGAGCCTGTTTTCCTTCAAAAACCCACTGTTTTGACTGTTCCTTTGTCTCTGGAGTATAGTAGTGTATCCATGTTTTGTCCACAGTTATGTATAGATGCAGAAACTCATCAGTATTGCAACAGAAAAGCACCAAAACAGCCTCAGAGTCAAACACATGATTGCGTTTATTCTCCACTGAGAGCAAACGTAGCACCAAACTTGCCAAAATCTTTCTCACACCCAATTTTTCATGCAAAATTGAAAACACTGTACCTTGCGATATGCCTGTGGCCTCAACTATTTGGTGCACTTTGATTCGTCGATCACTCAAAACCATAATATTGGAAATTTTATCAATCATTTTGGGGGTGATCACTTCTACTGGACGTCCCAAACAATGTTTAACTTTTGTGGATGTACGGCCACATTTTAACTGATTTACCTAATTGTAAACAGTTGCAAACAGAGAAGCAGATGTGCTATGAATTTCATCTAACTCAGCTTTGATCTCTTTCAGTGTTAAACCTTTTAAATATTAGTGTTTAATCACCAATCGAAACTCACTTTTTTCCATTTGTTTAAATAAACAATAGCTTGTTGCTTCAATCGACTATGACAACGAAACCACGTGATGGGTACAGCTGAAACTTTAACTGCATATTAACGACAAATGAAGCTTACTAAAAACAAACAATTTTCAATACTATGAGTGCCATCTGTTGGATTTTCTAAGGACTTATTGAACAACCCTCATATCTTTTTGTGTAAAATAATACTGAAGTGAAGCCATTACCTATATTTCCAGGTAATGAGGATGTAAAATACAAAAACCGTGACAGTATATAGGAAGTTAAAATAAAAAATCTGATGTTGGCACTGCATGACTTCCTTGTATGCCTATTCAATTACATATACAAATTTAAAAAAAATGAAAAGTACTCAAAATTTGATTTCATTAATAACATCTAATTTTTTTTTTCTATTCTTATTTATTGTAAATTTTTTTTACAATCAGAGGTTAATAATTATTAATAAATCAATATATCTAAATTAAAAAAAAAGGAGATGAAGTCTGATTCGAACTGATGTGCCTTCTCCTTCTAAGATCCAAATATTTCATTAATTAAAATTTCATTTGGCTATAACTCTGGAACCAATGAAAATAATTATCACTTCTTATATATCATTGAAAAGCTCTCAATGAGTGGTTATTACTGCAGTTAAGAAAAAGTTAAAAATCCAAATTTGTTTGGATTTTGGGCTATTGGTTCAGTTGATTGCAATCAAATTGGGAGGCGTACAACTACATGTTAAAACAGTCCTAAATCCAAAATTTCAACATCCTTTGGCTAATCGTTTTTGAATATGCGAGTAATATATGTACATATTGACGTCACACCGAAACTAGTCAAAATGGATTCAGGGATGTTCAAAATGGATATTTCCATTGAAATCTGAAATTTTTTCCTTTACTTCGTACAAGGAAGTGAAAATGTTTGTTTGCATAATTTTTTACATACATTAATAACAAACAAGATAAAGCTACATTTAGTTTGTTTGAAAAAAGAAACTCCAATCTTCTTATTCTTATTTTCAATTCTTTATTTTTAAGGTAAGGTAAGTGTAAAACAGTTTATTTCCAGCTAATTTATTTTGATATAATCATGCAACTTGTTTTTTTTTTTTATTTAATTTTAACTCTTTAAATAGATTACTTATTTCTGGAAAATGTTTTTCTTCTTTAGTTTCATTATTTGCTCCACAATTCATGTTTAAGTTAATTTGCATTGTTAATAATTAATTTTGTTTAATTCAACAAGTAATTTACAAAATTATATGCCACCTAATTTGGAAAGTTAATAAAGTTATTTGACTAAATTTGAAAAAGTTATGAATAACAAACTTTTAACATTTCTTGAAAAGTGTAATGTACTGAAAAACTAAAGGTATGATTTTAGAGAAAAAAAACTGTCTATAGAGACAATCATTTCCAAGTTTTTAATACTTCAATCCGAATAGATAACAAAACAATTTCATCTTGAAATTTCTAAGATCTCAGTAAAGCATTTGTTTTAGATCCAGATTTTTTACTGATTAAAAAAATTAGTAAATATATCAGAGAGATATGTGCTTTGATTAAAATCGTACCTTACTGATCATAACAGATAGTTGAAGTTCCATCTTAAGGTAAGAATACATACGTAAGACTAAAATGAAGGTCCTCACTTTAAAATATACTACTGGGATGCAGTAGGAAAGTGTGTTGTCAGCCCCTTGCTCTTTTTTATTAAATTAGTGATCAGATACAAAATTTTGAATCATTCATTGTTAGTGTATTCACAGATGACCACTGTATCTACACCCAAAGACAATTATTTAAAAGGACTTTTACATTCAAAACCTTATTCACATATTGGACTACAACAATCTAACAAGAGTGGATAAAAAAGGAACTGCCCAGCATTCACTTGGATGGATCCATGGAACATTTAATTATAAAGTAAAAAAGAAATGTGATTTAAGTCTATGTTAATTAATTATTTAAGATACAAACACATGAAACAAACAATATGAATATTATCAAAGTAAATAAAATTAAAAAAATATCACTTATTTTTTTTTTTAAATTCAAATTAGTCCTTTTGTGGTAAGCACCACTTTCTCAGATGTATTAAAAATTTTAAAAAAGCCGAATCTAAAAAAGATTTCTTCTTAGTCAGCTTGTTAAAAGCGCTATGTGATTTTGTTTTAAATAAGCTGAAAGTAAAATTGTTATTATTAATAATAATTATTATATCCTGCTAGAATATATACTATAAAATAAATCATAATTCAGAAGGCTTTAACAAAAATTATTTGAGCACATTAATGTTAATGTGCTAAATTAGTATATTTAAAAATTCACTGACAGAGTAATATTATTTCAGTAAGAGAAAATTTTTATTGCATTTTAAAGTGACGAGAAGATTTTTTAAACAGCTTCATATTTATTAAAAATAGCATTGGAAGCATAATCCTCTTTTCATAAGCTAAATATCATGTTGAATTACAAAAAAAAAATCTCTGTTGTCTAGTTTAACAGAGATGAATATTGTACATTTTTTTAGAGTGAATGATTATTCTTTTTAGCAAAAATTGCACGAATTGAACATTAAAGTGAATAAAATTTTATCTGAAATAATGAAAAACTAATAACAAGTACAATTCACCAAAAAATCTATAATTAAACACTTTTATAAGAAATTTTTTTGTGACAAAAGAAATTGACATCTAACAATTTCACAGGTTGGACAAGTAAAAAGTACATCAAAATTTGCTTTGTTGTAATCAAATAAAGAATGATCTAAATCTTCATAAAATTATACTGATTGAACTAATAAAGAAAATCCTTAAAGCAGATATGTTTTATATGTTCCCATATTCTTGAAGATTTGTCTCACAGCAAAATTGAAAATCAGTCAACAAGTAATAAAATTTAAAAGAGTACACTTCAGACATTGTCATGACTCTCCTACGGTTTAACTACATAGCAATTGCTTAAAAAAAATGGTATAGTGCCACCTGCAATGTGTCATGTTCAGTAAGTTCTTTAGTTAACTCTCTCATTCTATCTTTCTTTATCTGTTTAGTCTCTGGAACCACCATAAGGTATTACTTCAGGGGATGAATGAGGATATATATATAAATGTAAATGTAGGTACAGTCTCAGGGTGACCATTCCTGAGATGTGAGATTAATTGAAACCCAACCACCAAGGAACACCAGTATCCATGATCAAGTATTTGAATCCGTATAAAAGTATCTGCCTTTACTAGGATCTGAACCTTAGAATAGTTGACTTTGAAATCAGCTGATTTGCGATGACAAGTTAACTGCTAGACCAACCCGGTAGGTTCTCTCATGCTATCTGGATGATGATTTGTTCATAGTTTATATTTTATGGTAAATTGAATGAAATAATGTTTGGTGTTCAATTTTTTTTATAAAGATGAAGCTCAATGATGAACAATAGAGTAAACTGAAAGGCTATGGGAAGGAGTATATGATTAATGTGGAGTGTTCTTGAGTGATTTAAATCTTTCAGACACTATAAAATCAGTATAAAAGCATGGAAAAATTTGGCAATCACATTGAAAATGTGTATTCTACAAGAGATACCTAGAAAGTAAGTACTGGTTTAATAATTACTATGGTTCACATGCAACCCTAGTTTGTTAATGTACTAAAATATACTGATGCCATTTTCATACTTTTGTGCAGTGTGTATGCTTTAACCTTCTCCCATTACAATGATCCGCGCTTGATTAGCGCTCCGCGAAAATATGTTGGTATCTGATTGCGTCCCTTCACAGTCTTATGCTACCCTCTTGTGGAAAAATTTCAAAAAATTACAGTATATTAAAGAGATTTAACAGATTCTGACAAAAAAAAAACGTTACGATTGGATATTTTTTATGCCTGTAACAACAAAAAAATTGAAACAGTACAAAAATTACGATAATTTAATTGCAGATTTTTTTGCGCATTTCTGTTAGTTTTTTGTTTTTTATTAGTGAAATTTTTTTTTTGCTTTGTGTTTATGAAACATAGTTTGCTGATTTTAAAAATAATACTTTCAAGCAAATCGGTTGAAAATTTGGCAAAATATGATAAAAACCCGTGTCATAAATCACAGATTAGTAACATATGTTAGTATAAGTGAAAACAGATTCAGAAAACTACGTTTTATAAAAATCCCCACCCCTGAAAAGGCTCTTCAGATTGACAAAAAACAATTTTTACTGTATACTGTTATTCATTACAAATCGTTATGTGTTACATGTTTACTGATATCATTTATCAGAAAAGATATTTATAGACCTCAAGTAAAAGTAACGTATTTATAACCACAAATTCCTTTTTTTTTGTGTGTGCAGTATATTATAATTTATTATGTGTTTCAATACATCGATATGTTGCTACTCAGATAAGCTATTTTTGTAAATAATAAATAAATCCATAATCATCATAGCAATTATAATACACAAGTCACACACACACACACACATACACAAGCACATTTCTGAGAAAAAAATGGTCATATTCTTTCTAGTCTAAATAAAACATTTTACATCATATAAA
The DNA here is from genome assembly GCF_047948215.1 of Lycorma delicatula. NCBI lineage: Eukaryota > Metazoa > Arthropoda > Insecta > Hemiptera > Fulgoridae > Lycorma > Lycorma delicatula. Next base: position 137,247,162 of record NC_134455.1, read on the forward strand.
CGTCGATCAAATTGTGTAATAAAACTGATTCCTTGTGAATATAGAACAAAATAACTGATTTAGATGTCATATAAAATGATTTTGTAGCTGCGTTTTAAAACTGACGCCATACATAACCAGTTCCAAGACTAAATGATCTGAAAAGGTTAAGGTAATCACACTGTGTTAACTTCTAGCAAACTGAAATGCCCACTGCACATGAAATTCACACAGGTCTGTTTCTTGAATATGAGGAACATTAAACCAGCTAAAATTCACCATCAAGTATATAACATTTAAGGAGAGCTTGTGATGAGTAATTAAATGTTATGGAGTAGGAAATAACTTTTAATGGGATGCAAAATGTGCACACAATATTAAATGATTCAAATTGTAAATATCTACATAATTTCGCCCATTTAAAAAGATACAGTTCTATTGTTCTTCCTGACACTGAGATATATAAATTTAATGCCTGTTCTGTGTTCTTTTGCAGAGTCTTTGCAATTTACTCCGCCTTGAAAGTTATTGAAACCCATAGCGTTGACAGCTACCTAGTAATTAATGACTCTAGGAGTGAACTTGAGAGCTTGAGCTACAAACGTTCTGAATCCATTGTCCAGATTACCCATGATATCCTTTTAAGGATAAATAAGACTGTCGTACTGGTATGAGTTCCTGCCCATTGCGGCATCCTCGGGAACAAATGGGCCAATGAGGCTGCCAAGACAGCTGCAATAAATGACATCAAAGTACAATCGACATGTGAGAGAGACTTCATGAGATCAGTCCATGTAAAACTGTGGGCTCAGTGGAATAGATTCTGGCTGCTGAGTCCTCCCACGGCATTGCATAACATCCGGGAGAATGTGCTCAAAAAACCTCTTTCCCCGAGCAACAGAAGAGACCAAGTCATCTTAACTTGGCTAAGGATTGGATACACCAGGCTTAACCATGCTCACCTACTTGGCTCTCCTCAGAAGATCTGTGAGGCTTGCAAGGCCAAATGGTCCGTGTACCACCTGCTCTTCAATTGCCCAACCTTCAGTGCCATCCGACAAAACTTAGACCTGGGTTTGGTTACAAAATTTCTATTAAACCAGTATGAAGGTATAAAACGTCTATAGTGGTTTCTCTCTCTCCTACAGTGGAATGAAGAATATAATTTAGTGACATTTGTCTGATTTTTGTATTTTATTTTGTATTTATTGTTGTCAATTGTCTATGTTCATTCTCTACTGTTCCTGTTTACTTTTGTTCTTTATGATTTTTGCTGTTTTACATAATACTACATGATAGTGTTACTGTAGTCGCTAATGACTATAATTGTTGATGTGACTATAAAAAAAAAATACATTTTTAATGAGAAATTGTATGCATACATACTGCTAAAGATGCTGATGGAAAGAAATAAAGTGGAAAAGTAGAGAAGAGTATTGGCCTTTATGTGATACACAGACAAGGTGATGATTTATTGAACCATACAGCACCATAAATATGGGTGTGACACAGAACTCCTGAACCAAAACAACAGTCTGAAGGTACACTTAAATCATCTACAAAGATAAAATTCAGATGTTGTTCAGTCAGAAAACCATGTGCACAGTGTTTCCGAACAAAAAAGGAATTCTATTTGCAGACTTCAAGACTCAAGGTTCTACAATCAACATGGAAGTCTAGTGCAAAATGTTTAAGATACTGTATCATGAAATTTAAAATAAGGCACACTTTCCTGAGGTATTGTGCACATATGCTATTTATGATAATATCGACTAACACTGTGCTTGTTCATATGCTATCCCCAACACATTTACTGGCTAAAAAAGAACTGGTCAGACATGTTAGCATAGCTTTGGGTAAGAAGAAAGGTGGCTATGAAAAAGACAATAAATCTCTCTCTTAAGTCCTCATGTTATCAATACAAATATTCTTTATGGTCTGACAAAATATTTGAAACTGCAATTTCAGTTTGGTAAACACTCTAAAAATATGTCTTATAAAAAACCATACAAATTTCTGGAGGTGCTGTAACATAAATGATGTATTATTTTCAGAATTCTTAGGATTGTCAGTTAACTTATACAAAAAGTCTATCAATTTTATTCATTATTTGTAATATACAAAAACCAAATTAGGTTATAAAATTTTTATATATTGCATTTAACGCAGTTTTGAAATATTGAGTGTTTTAAACCAATCCATAAATGGTAGCCAGAATTTTTTTCTGTTTTCAGAATGGTAAAACGGATCTCTTTAACAAAATATTACACTATGTAAAATGTTAAGTAAAGCATTACCATCAATTTTTTCCTTCTATTAGGTTTTAAATAATATTTTTAAAGAGTAATCGTGTTTTCCAGTTTTTCTGCACACATGCTTTTTGTTGTAGAATATTTTGTAAAAAACAAATGGGCAGTTGTTCCTCAGAATAAATGCTAAACTGAAACAGGTACTATAAAAAAAACTAAAATTATATCATTTATATTACCACTTCATTTTTAATTTTATAATCTTCACATTTAATAAAATTTATCCCATCAGTTCCTAGGGGATCTGTTGAAATATCTTGATCACCAACATAAAGTGAATCCTCCTTCAGTTGTCCAGAATCATCAGGTTTCTGGAATTAAAAAAAAAAAAAAAAACAATTAATTTGAGTGATGCAAAACACAGCGCCTGTAAAATAATGCTGTGATTTTGAAAGGTCATAGTTTTGGAACACAGCAAGACAGAAACATGAAGTATAAATAAAAACAAGCAGTCCAAAATGTTATATGTAAGTAAATTCTAATATCAGTGCATGTGTTATAAGATTAATAGTGGCATGGAACTTGTTAGTCATCATGATTACACTGCAGACTGCCTTTTGATCAAACTTTTAAAAAATTTTATTTTCAATTCTGAAGCACAATTCATGTTTTAATGGCATGAGTATATGGCTTAATGTTCAAATATAGGATATTGTTTATTTACATGTCATTATGGAACATAAATGTAACATCCCAAAAGTTAATCTGTGGTGTGCACAGGTTGAGACAAGGTGGTATTGGTTGAGACAAGAGTTGTTAGTCCTTTTTTGCTTAAAAATATAAGATACATAAAAGAAAACAATTTACTGGATATAGTAGAAGGGTGTACATGCCTCAAACACAGGCAGGGGGCCAGAACTCAGCCACCCTGGAACTTAGAAGTCAAGGGGAAAATTGGCCACTCATAAGCGGCAAGTCAATGTGGTGTGAGCCGCATTGTTGGACTGTGTGGGAGTTTCTTGATGCCATTGCTTTGTTCAACCGGCATCAGTAGTTTAAGGGATATAAGACTCCTACCACTTGCTGTAGAAAGCTACCCTCAATAAATGGCTAGCCATCGGTCAAATATACCTCCAAGCGTTACAATATGGTGGACAAGTACTTGCTGGCATTCAGCAATCTAGGTGTGGCAGCAAATTGCTGTCCTTGACGGAATAAATTTTAATTTATTGACAGGTCATATATTTTAGTATGTAGATGGAGTGCGCCTACCCATTTTAGTAATATATGAAAAGTGAATGGTTGGACATGCAAGTGAGTGGTGTAGGGCACCATGCTTATTCCTCTCACACAGTTAGGTAAGCTCTAGGAGCTAATTAGGATATAGGTCGCTAAACTGTTTTGAGGAACAGTAGCCATTTGTGGTACGGACATTCAGTCTTATGCTTTAGGGCGACCGAATGAGGTGGTGGTGTGAGAAATGCCAGACAAACCAATGCCTCAAACACTGATCAATTACATGGAGCTCCATATATGTTTTCACAATTGCAGGATTCCTAAATTAAACATTCCTTCAAAAGAATTGCAAAAAATTCAATGGATCAGTTGAGAAGCATGGATACCCTGGATTATTTTCCCTAGATCTTGTTCCTATGGATACCTCAGATCTTATCCTTATGGATTGTCATTTGTGGAGTTATGAAAAGAGACACAAGAGATGTCTGATCAAATAAGAATTATGAACCATTTAAAACGAAACACTGAAACCGTTTCATCTACTTTACTGATGTACTCTGTAATATATGGCAAGAGGTTGAATGTAGTTTAGATATCTGCAGTACCTATCAAAATCTATTGAACAGGTTAGATTCTTCTTGGAGTTTTTCTATTCTGATGAATACTCATTTTTCTGTCATAATTCATTCCATAACTATGACTGTTCATTATTTTAAAGAAATTAAATCAACAACCAATTATAAATAACAAAAAAATCTTACGTGTTCAGAAGTTGTATTATGGTCAGTGAGGAAATGTGGCAAAAACAAACATACAGTTTCCTCAATTTTATCAGGTCCATTTTCTGATATCACACCTTCTGATTTTAGAAGTGGCATGTCAATTACCTGTAAAAAAGAAAAGAAAACCATACAAGCCCTCAATTCAAGTACTTCCTGCAAATGCACAACTTAAATGAAAACTATAGAATAGTTATCTGTTAAAAATAATTTTCATTGTAAACTGGCAAATTTGTCAATAAAAAGTATTTATTGGCATTCCTAGTAAGGAAAAGAAGTAGAATAAATAGATCTTAACTTTTAAATAATATAATACATTTTACAAAAACTTTAAATTGGCAATGAGTTAAAAAGAACCTCAACTCCAAAATGTGCCCAATGATAATTTTTACAATAACTAAATTATTCATTATTAATAAATTATACAGTAGTTTGTTATTCTTCTTAATCCTGATTGCAACCGGAAGGCCCAAATGTAAATTAACAATGGAATATGCATTACAAAGGATAACTGTAGTTATAATAATATTAAATAACAGTATATAGTTTAAAAACGAAACAAAAAGGAATAAATGAAAAATTGTTTAAATCAATGCTTTAAAGTAATACATAAATGTTTACTTTTTTGGCTCTATAATTAAAACGGAAAGTAATGTTGATCAGGTCAAATTTGGTAATTATGAAGGTTTTTAGAGATTTTGATGTTTCATAACCCTGAAAAAAAATTTTGCATTGAAAAATTTAAATGGCTTCCATAAATTTTATTCAAATAGAAGGTAAAGTATTTTCCACAATTTAATATCACTTAGGTAGCTAAATTACTTTTTAATTGTGTTTATACACAAAGCTTATTCAAACCGTCATAAAAGGGTTCATATGAAACCCACATAAACGGATGGAATTACACGGCCATTCTATTACAATAGTTCAATTATGTATTTGGCCAAATAATTTCATTCAAAAGTAGAGATGATAAGCCTAATTTTTTCCCATCAGTTTGGCTTAATATCTTCGAACCGTGTATACCAATCTGTCACTGATGCCATTTAAATTTGGTTACAAACAAAGGAATTGGGAGATATGGATCTCAAAATCTTTTTCCGCCCATAAAATAATTGTTTTTATGTAATTCAATACCTTTTATGAGGAGGCTTATACACTTTTAATTCGTGTTGATTCCTATCATATCTTAAATTAAAATGGTGAGACAAAAAACTTTTTTACTTCTTTATAGCAAAGATTTTCTTATTTACTGGCTAAATAGGGCACATGTAAAATGTTTAAACAAGTAAATCAGTTAAAAGTGGTGTTGTAGTCTATATTTAAGATTAATTAAATAATTCATTAACACCTGTCATTGAAATTTCATACAGTGAATCTGGTATAAAGAATGTAATTGTATTATATCTTTGAATAAAAAAAAAACCAATAACTGAGTAATTAATATAAATAGAACTTTATATAAGGTAATTGAGTCTCGATAATACGAGTAGACTGTCAAAGTTGAAATTTTATACAGATAATAGACAGGTGAATTTTAAGTCTTGTAAAATTTTTTTGCCATACAGCAAAATCATTTTTTAAACAAATATTATTTTTCAATTGAGTCAAGATCCAAAGCATGAAGTGAAATCAGTCGTGAATTGCTTCTATGATCAGGAATTTAGTATTTTAGACTGGCAATCAAAACCCATATCTTAAAGCTTATAGAAAGTTTCTGGTCTATAAAATTTATAAAAAATTAAAAATCTACTCCTTACATGAAACCAGTGACAAGTCACATTCTCTGCAAGGGAATCTGCAAGCAATAGAATTCCATAAGCAAGAATGTATAATAAAATTAGTCAAAACTATGTTGAAACAAATCTACACTATTAAAGCTAAGGACCTATTTATTTATAAATAAATATGCCTAAAGCGTTAGAGCTTGTTTTTCTCATAAGTAGTAGTCTAGAAAAAAAGCTAGGGAGCATTATGGGACTTTTACACACTTATCTAAAAAAAAAAAAAAAAAATCCCTTTCAGCACGCCGGAAGGCAGGAGTAGATTTCATCACTGCTAAGTAGGAGATAAAAAAAATTTCCACCTTAAAGTAGAAAAACTTCAAATTTACCAAATACAACTATGGTTGCATTTAAAAAAAAGTTTCACATATTTATTACACGACAAGCTTCATCTTATAAATTCCAGCAACATTTTGATTATCCCTTGCCGTAAGGGTTGGTCATATCAAAAATTGTTTCAGACAAAAGTTTTAGGTAATGTTTAAAGGAATAACGACCACTTTAAACAGATTCGATCCTGTGCCTATTAAGGGAGGTATGATTTTTTTGTCTTCAAAACGCCACTTTTTCCACCCCCTGGGCCAATGGTTGGTGATATCAAAAAACTTTAATTTGATAAGTTTTATTCTCTTATCCAAAGAGTAGTAAGTAGGAACTTTAAATAAATTTGATATTTTACTTAACACGAAAGTTATAGCGATATTTTGTTTTTGAAAAAGCCACTCCATGGTTCCGATTTTTCCCATTAACGATCCTGAACAAGATTCTGGGTCAAGTTATTTTTAAGGAACAATTTAAAAGTAATTGGCCCAAAATTACGGCAGTTATCGTGTCCACAATAAAATGAAATATGTATATAAATGTTATATAAACTTTTGAGATGACGGTAATTTTGAGGTCTGGGGGATGTGAAATGCAGACATATCAAAATTTTCTGTTTTTTATTTTTTTTAACATGTTTATGTTTTTCATAATTTTAGGGTTTTTTTAGGGCCTCCTCTATGAATCATGAGACCTTGCCGTTGGTGAGGGGGCTTGAGTGCTCAGGGATACAGAGTAGCTGGACCGAAGGTGCAACCATATCGGAGAGGTATCTGTTGAGAGCCAGACTAAGGAATGATTCCTGAAAGAGGGCAGCAGCTCTTTCAGTAGTTGTTAGGGGCGTGAGTCAGGACGACTTAAACGGCCGTATCAACATCACTCAGTCCTCTGAGTACTGCGCAGCTGAAAGCAATGGAAAACTACAGCTGCTTTTTTTTCCAAGAAAATGTGGCTCTGCATTTTCACATATACAATAATGGAGGCGCCTTCCTTGGTAAAATATTCCGGAGGTAAAATAGTCCCCCGTTCGGATCTCCGGGTGGGGACTACTAAGGAAGGGGTCACCAAAAAATTAAAAAATAACATTCTACGAGTCGGAGCGTGGAATGTTAGAAGCTTAAAAAAGGTTGGTAGGCTAGAGAATTTAAAAAGGGAAATGGATAGGGTAAACGTGGATATAGTAGGAATTAGTGAGGTTCGGTGGGAAGAGGAAGGCGACTTTTGGTCGGGTGACTTTAGAGTAATTAACTCAGCGTCAAATAATGGGCAGGCAGGAGTAGGTTTCGTGATGAACAAGAAAATAGGGAGGAGAGTAGAGTATTTCAAGACGCATAGCGATAGAGTCATTGTAATAAGGATAAATTCAAAACCTAAACCGACAACGATTGTTAACGTCTATATGCCTACAAGCGCCCATGATGATGATGAGGTAGAATGTGTATACGAAGAGATTGATGAAGCAATTAAACACGTAAAAGGAGATGAAAACTTAATAATAGTTGGAGATTGGAATGCAAGCATTGGAAAAGGCAAGGAAGGAAATATAGTGGGTGAATACGGGCTGGGCAAAAGGAATGAAAGAGGGGACCGACTTATAGAGTTTTGCACGAAGTATAATTTAGTAATTGCCAACACCCAATTTAAAAATCATAATAGAAGAATATACACTTGGAAAAAGCCAGGCGATACTGGAAGGTATCAGATAGATTATATCATGGTTAAGCAAAGATTTAGAAATCAACTCTTGGACTGCAAAACTTACCCTGGAGCAGACATTGATAGCGACCATAATTTGGTGATAATGAAATGTAGATTGGGGTTTAAAAACCTGAAGAAAAGGTGTCAGATGAATCGGTGGAATTTAGAGAAGCTTGAGGAAGAGGAGGTAAAGAAGATTTTTGAGGAGGACATCGCTAGAGGTCTGAGTAAAAAAGATAAGATAGAAAATGTAGAAGAAGAATGGGAGAATGTTAAAAAAGAAATTCTTAAATCAGCAGAAGCGAACTTAGGCGGAATAAAGAGAACTGGTAGAAAACCTTGGGTTTCAGACGATATATTGCAGCTGATGGATGAACGTAGAAAATATAAGAATGCTAGTGATGAAGAAAGTAAAAGGAACTATCGGCAATTAAGAAATGCTATAAACAGGAAGTGCAAACTGGCGAAAGAAGAGTGGATTAAAGAAAAGTGTTCAGAAGTGGAAAGAGAAATGAACATTGGTAAAATAGACGGAGCATACAGGAAAGTTAAGGAAAATTTTGGGGTACATAAATTAAAATCTAATAATGTGTTAAACAAAGATGGTACACCTATATATAATACGAAAGGTAAAGTCGATAGATGGGTGGAATATATTGAAGAGTTATACGGAGGAAATGAATTAGAAAATGGTTTTATAGAGGAAGAAGAGGAAGTTGAGGAGGATGAAATGGGAGAAACAATACTGAGATCTGAATTTAAGAGAGCATTAAAAGATTTAAATGGCAGGAAGGCTCCTGGAATAGACGGAATACCTGTAGAATTACTGCGCAGTGCAGGGGAGGAGGCGATTGATAGATTATACAAACTGGTGTGTAATATTTATGAAAAAGGGGAATTTCCGTCAGACTTCAAAAAAAGTGTTATAGTAATGATACCAAAGAAATCAGGGGCAGATAAATGTGAAGAATACAGAACAATTAGTTTAACTAGTCATGCATCAAAAATCTTAACTAGAATTCTATACAGAAGAATTGAGAGGAGAGTGGAGGAAGTGTTAGGAGAAGACCAATTTGGTTTCAGGAAAAGTATAGGGACACGGGAAGCAATTTTAGGCCTCAGATTAATAGTAGAAGGAAGATTACAGAAAAACAAACCAACATACTTGGCGTTTATAGACCTAGAAAAGGCATTCGATAACGTAGACTGGAATAAAATGTTCAGCATTTTAAAAAAATTAGGGTTCAAATACAGAGATAGAAGAACAATTGCTAACATGTACAGGAACCAAACAGCAACAGTAGCAATTGAAGAACATAAGAAAGAAGCCATAATAAGAAAGGGAGTCCGACAAGGATGTTCTCTATCTCCGTTACTTTTTAATCTTTACATGGAACTAGCAGTTAATGATGTTAAAGAACAATTTAGATTCGGAGTAACAGTACAAGGTGAAAAGATAAAGATGCTACGATTTGCTGATGATATAGTAATTCTAGCCGAGAATAAAAAGGATTTAGAAGAAACAATGAACGGCATAGATGAAGTCCTACGCAAGAACTATCGCATGAAAATAAACAAGAACAAAACAAAAGTAATGAAATGTAGTAGAAATAACAAAGATGGACCACTGAATGTGAAAATAGGAGGAGAAAAGATTATGGAGGTAGAAGAATTTTGTTATTTGGGAAGTAGAATTACTAAAGATGGACGAAGCAGGAGCGATATAAAATGCCGAATAGCACAAGCTAAACGAGCCTTCAGTAAGAAATATAAGTTGTTTACATCAAAAATTAATTTAAATGTCAGGAAAAGATTTTTGAAAGTGTATGTTTGGAGTGTCGCTTTATATGGAAGTGAAACTTGGACAATCGGAGTATCTGAGAAGAAAAGGTTAGAAGCTTTTGAAATGTGGTGCTATAGGAGAATGTTAAAAATCAGGTGGGTGGATAAAGTGACAAATGAGGAGGTATTGCGGCAAATAGATGAAGAAAGAAGCATTTGGAAAAATATAGTTAAAAGAAGAGACAGACTTATAGGCCACATACTAAGGCATCCTGGAATAGTCGCTTTAATTTTGGAAGGACAGGTAGAAGGGAAAAATTGTGTAGGCAGGCCACGTTTGGAATATGTAAAACAAATTGTTAGGGATGTAGGATGTAGAGGGTATACTGAAATGAAACGACTAGCACTAGATAGGGAATCTTGGAGGGCTGCATCAAACCAGTCAAGTGACTGAAGACAAAAAAAAAAAAAAAAAGGGTTTTTTTTATTTTTAATAGTAAATAAGGCAGTCGAATCAAGGTACACATTACAGTAGGTAGATCTGTTATGAAATCTACCTAAAATGTATAACATGATAAGATTAAAATTGGTGATATGGTAAATAATTTAATGAAAATTATGGTAAATATCATTTAAATGATATGGTAAATAATTTAATTCACAATATAGGCAATAAAACACCTTTTTATCATAGAAAAAGACAGTAAGTTGCAGGGTTAAAGAATCCCTTCAAAATCTGACAAGAGGTAAATAATGTAGACAAGGTAACCCTTGCAGTCAGTTTGAAAAATTTGAAATCCTTGATGTATTTTTTAAATTATAAATTAAAAATGAAAAGCAACATTAAAAAACCTTCAGTGAATTGTCTGAAAAGAGCTTCTGAAAAATATTATGCTTTTATTAATGAAATTAAAATTAGTTGCTAAAACATATATTTACAAAAGATTTATTGAGACTTATCTTAAAAAAAGACCTAAAAATGATGTATATCATAATAAAATTGAATTTAAATGACTGATATGACCTCACTTTTAGATGTAATGTTTTACGGTCCATTTGTTCACTTTATTTCTAATACTTTATTTTTTTAATCCACAAGTTTTTTTAATACAAAAATAAAATCATTTAAAAGAACCATTTAAATTTTTATTCAATGTTCAGCATTATTTTTTTTTGTAAATTTTTCATAACCTATAACAAACAATTCCATTCCACAAAACTTTAAAGATTCCATTTTCAAGGTTTTGCAATCTCTTTGATGAGAAAGGGTGTTATTTTTCTGCTGCCATTTTTAATAAATAACTGAACCACTTAAAAAATCTCCCAGACAATTTAATTAGAAGAAAATTGAAGATTTTCTTTTACAGGCTACAATAACAATATTACTTTTTTGATGGATTTTTAAATAATACTAATTAAAGGCTTTTTAAAAACCCTGAATTACCTGCACTCCGTTCAATGTGTACATAAATAAGGGCTCAAAATAATTTTTTATAATGCCTTCACAGCTGTGAATTATTTTTTTGTAATGATTTATTATATTTAATATATTAACCATAACATTATTAATTCATGTAGATAATTTTAAATAACTGATATGGACTTCAAACATACCTATTTTTTTCATGTAATATATCTAATAAATACGATGTATACAATGCATTAACACACAAAGATCAGAGTTAAAGCTTGTTTGATTAATTTTGACTTAAAACAAATTTTAAAACTCTAATGTCGATTGGATTCTATCCATTTATAAGTAAGACAAATCTTTTAACTAATGTATATATACATTATCAGTATATGCATTAGCAGTCAGTTCATCCATGATACTGACTGTTAAATAAATGACTGGAACAAAAATTGGGTATTTTGGTTTTAATGAAGTGTACAATGGTTCAATTAATTTTTTCTAAGTTGTTTTTAATATAAATACCTCAATCTAAGAATAATGGCTCTACAGAATCTTTGCCAAGCATGAATCTTCATTTCTATGAATTTCCATTCTCATTTATAACAATGCTGATATAAATAAAAAAAAAACATTCTCAATTTACCATAAAATACTGAAAGATAAATGAGATAAGACATTTTTAAACTAAAATTATGTGCAAATAAAATTATTTATTATTCTTTTGTAAAAGATTATAAAACTGTTCAGTAATCAATTAAATGTATTTTTGGTGTTTAGTGCATAAATCCAACATTTACAAACTTTAGACTCCTGTCAGCAATTTACAAATTAAATAACGAATGTTTAATTTGGGTAGCTAAATAAACATACAAACCATGAAATTACTTATTCCTTGGTGCTACATCCCGTGTAAAGCCTCAGCCTTCATTAGATTCTATTCCAATCCTCCGCTTTTCATCTCAATCCTTGCTAAATCATCCTCAATCTATTGCCTCCTTGGCTTCCCCCTTAATTTATGCCCCCCTCAACATTTCCTCTATAAACTCCATTCATATCTGTGTTGTTGCCCATCCACTCCACATGTCGCAGCCAACTAAACCTTCTCACCTTAATTTCACCAACAATATCTTGTCTGCCAAAAATTTCCTGCAATTCCTGTTGTTATTATGTATTCATTCCCCATTTTTGCATACTCATATATTTTTCTTTCCTAGATATGCAGGATATCTTCATCTTTCTTTGTCAGAACCCGTGTCCCTGTATCTTACAAAACCACTGGTTTAATTACTATTTTAAATCTTTATCTTAACTTTCCTTGACAACACCCTTGATGACAGAAACTTGCTCAATCCTAATAGCAATTTTCAGTTGTTATCTTTGCCTTTATATCAACATGTGTGTCATTTTCATCAGTTAAGACAGAACCCAAGTACCTGAATTCATGTACTCTTTCAAACTTACCACTTTCCACTTCTACAAAACATTGATTTCCTTGATGTTCATTCCTGTAGCACTGCATGTAGTTAGTTATGTTTTAACTAACAATGAGCCCAACATAACACAATTAATCCTCTAGTTGTTGTAAACCTTCCTCCAAAACTCTCCTACTTCTGGCAACCAAGACAATATTGTCCGTATATGCCATATACTGCAGCATCCTACTCAAGATGTTGCCACCTGGGTTAATTATTATATTTCTCATCAACCTCTTTAATGACTGTATTTTTCCAAAGGACAAAATCTACTCAATAACATATCACACTGCCTTATTCTAAAAACTGTCAGACTGCATTCACTGTATCTTTACTTTGTAATCAGTAGTTCATACTCATCGTAACTAATCTCACAAACTTGCATGGTATTCAAAATTCAATCATTATGTTAAACAAGCTCCCTTTTAACACTGTTGAAAACCTCTTATAATCAACATATGGATGATACAAGTGTACAATAAATTAGTAACATTTTTCCACTGTCATACAAATTGCAAGTACATGGTCTATATTTGATCTATTTTGCCTAAATCCACATTGGTAATCTCCCAAAATCTCCTATACATAGCAAGCACTTTACACACTAATAAAGCAAAGTTATCCCCCTACAATTTGAGCAATCGGTTTTCTCTCCTTTCTAATACATTGGAAACACGACTACAGAGTTCCAATCAGCTGGAATTTTTTCTTTCTTCCATATTTACACCATCAACTAATGCAAAAACTTGGCTAGTTCAGAACCACTAGCCTTGATCAGCTTAGCAGTAATTTTATCCTTCCCAGAAGCTTTATAGTTCTTTAAATGTTCAATAGCTGTTTTCACTTCATTAATCTAAGGATCTTTTTGAAAGGATTCCAGGCAAATAATTTCTCCTCTTCTTGAAACCCCCTCACCATCACCAATAAGAAACTTTCAAAAATACTCCCTCCATCTTCCAACAATCTGCTCCATCCCTCCTATCAAATTCGCTTTTTATTCTTACAAAAAGTTGTTTAAACTGGAATCCAGCTTTCCCTTCCCGTACTCTCAAAACCAATTTCCATACATTTCTTGTTTCAGCAAATACCATAAAAACTCCACTAAAGCTGGTCCCAAGCCCATTTTGAAAAAGTTAGAGAATAAATGATTGGTTTTTGAGTTTTAGCGGTGCATTGTCTAGTAGGTGTGTTCATTAAATAATAAAAAATGCTCAAGCTGAGATTTAATCCCAAAGTAACCAGTAAACCCTATCCCTGTAAGCGATAAGTGAAGGCAAGTTTCCAGTGCCTTAAAACTGGAACCAACAAACTAATGGAAGGAAATCTCCCAAAAAACTATGATCCTCAAAGTTGAAGGTTGGGTATAGGGTTAAAAACACACCCAATAAAAAATGATTGTATGAAACCTCAGATTTAAATAATTTTAAATAGTCCTTCATTTCAGTAATAAATGGGTAATGGTAACAGGTACAAGGTACAATAGACTTACAAAATTCCTTATTTGTATATAGATTTTAAAAAAGTCAATACGGGGGCAAAATAATAATAAAAAAAAAAAATACTTTAAAATTTTTAGGAGTAAGTTTTTTACAGTGTAAAAAGGAATACTCATAATTTATTTCTTACCTAAAATTTATCACACAAACTCTAAAATTAAGGTTCATGCACCATCCTAACCGATTAACCTATTTCTTAGCTAAAATTCAACATTTCCTTCATTGGGATGTCCACAATGTAAATAAACACATTAAAAAAAAGACATTTAAATTTTATTTATTTGATTACTTAAATCACTTAAAATAGCAATTGCACTCCTAAAAAAGTTAATGAAGTTGTTTTATTACTGCTTAATGAACAGTAAAAGTAAACTTACTGTACCAATGATACCAACGTACTAGGTCACAAAATACCACACCAAATTATAAAATCAATAACTGTTTTTTTTTTAATAATAAAGAAATTTAAGTGTTCAATACCATGTATAGTGCTTACGATGAAAATAAAAGCTTATTTACACGAGACAGACATTACGTTGTGCAGGACATTATATTACTCTTTTCTCGTAATATCAGACTAATTCAGAAACCGAGTATTCTGCAATTCAGCGTGTTTAATTTCAGACAATAATCTCTTTTAAAATATTTAGCCTACTTGTAAATATTTCTTACTGTATAAAGTACAAAAACAAATAGTTTATAGTTTATTTTTACACTCCCTTCAAGTGAGTCTTAAAATGAACGACCATTTTATACGAATAAAGGTTATCAAAATATTTTGAGTTTTATTTATATGCTTTTGTCATACATATATCATACATATGCTTTTGTCATATATATTTTTTTGTAATACGTATAGTATTGATGTTATTTGTAGTAATAAACATCATCTTAAATAATAGGCCTACATCTTGAAAATTATAATTGGAAATTATTACGGGTAGTGGGCAGACAGTGGGTGGAACTTTTGTGGGTTTTTATTATAAAAATAATTATTTTCTTGTATAATGTTCAGAAAAATTAAAAAATTGTGGTCTTATGTGTTTGTGTCATTGATATTCAGTTCTTCACTCACTTTTAACCTTTAACTGTGTAAGTTGATGTGTTTGGTACAGGTTAAGAGTGACTTGTTTAGTAATGTTTTTTTTTACATTTACAGAATAAATATTTATTTTTATGATTTAAGTAAGTATATGAATTTAATTGTATAAATGTATTAATAACTGTCAAATTTATAGATATTAAACTTGCTCCAAGTTGTGAAAATTTAATTTTTATCGATGTTAAGTACATTAAACTTCCCAGGTAAGGTATGGCGTATTTAATAAATTGTAAAATAAACGTAGAAGAAATTTCTTGTAGACCGGAAGTATATATATAGCTTATTTGTTCTCATGTCGAGAACTGACTTTATGGACAGAAATAGAAATTTCAAAGACCTATACAGTAAATGGTTGGATGTCAACTGTTGTTATGAATTAAAAAAGAAGAATTATCAGAAATACATTTTGAATCATTAACTAAATTTTATGAATGATAAATGTAAATTAGTGTTTTCTATTACATCTTTGCTTTTTATTAAATATATATTGCTGCTCATATAATAAATTCTAGGATTCAGATTCTTAGTATTGCATAAATTATTCCTATGTGTCCGAATGTTTTAATTTTCCCTCTTTTGTTCAACTATTACTGAAATGTTAAGTGGTTTTTATATATATATATATATATACATACATTCTAACCCATGAATATTTTGTGCATAAGTATTTTCCTCCAACCTCCAATATATTACATTATCAATATTTATGCTGTAAATAGACGTGACAAAGTTTCTATTTACACTGTAAATAGACATTAGAAGGTCAATACTTGTAGATCTTTTTTTGTGCTTAATTGCATGCACATTTTGACTTTGTAAATTTGTGTGAGTACTTTTAAATTTGGCTGTTGGACATGTATATTAAAAGAAATTAATATTTATCATTATTCAATCCTTTCTAAATTTTCACTAATTCTTTCCTTTTGGTTAGTGATCAGTCCAATTATCACTGATTTTTCAGTCGTGATTGATATTGGCACAACTTTTTTCACGTTCAGATTCTTACACAAAATTTCCACACATTGCCTTTGTCAATGTTCACAGCTTCATGTATCATTTCAATAACAACTTGGCAGGTATTCTTGAAAAGTCAGGCTAATATTTTTCTACATTTTCTTTGATTATTGAAGGGAATAGAGATCCAAATTATTCACTATGTTCTGATCTTCTTCACTGAATATTGGTACTTTTAAATTTTTATAATGTTTAGTCAATGTCCCAACCTATGTTTGATGTCATGCCTTATCTGGCCTTCATCTTTATTTGTTATTGGTGGTTATACTTATCTTTTAATTTTATTTTTCCATTTCCTGTTTTCAGTAAATTGAGGTTCTTGAATAGGACTTTCACTTGATTGTTGATCTGTTTGTATGATCGTTTTATTTTTACTTTTTAATGTAAAGATTTCTAGATTTTCTAAAATGTTTATTCTTCTTCAACACATTTATGAATTAATATCATTGATTCTTCCATTTTCATCAGGTATGTCCTTTTATTAAATGCATTGCATAATTAGAATCTATTTGAAAAACATGCATTATCATTGTCTGGAATATTTTTTCATGATATCTAGTATATTTCTTCTTCTGTGGGAATAATTCACATAATATCACTGATAGTGGGTTATCCATGCCTAATCCATCCTTCATTTTATATATTTTATTATTAAATTTAAATTGGTTTTGTTGAAGAATTGTTTCTAAACAAGTTTTTTAGACTTTAACAATAAAAAGAAATAATAATCTAGATTCTGCCCTTGGTATGAGACGATCTTTTATTTTTTTTACTGAAATCCACTGTTCTTTGCCTTGCACCATCACCACATACTGCAATACATTTTGTCCAATCCATGTTATAGTTTTTTAGTAACTTCATATAAAACATGAAAAAGCATTGTTCTGTTGCGTAACTAGGTATTGATTTGCAAAACAATATACTTTCTTTTATTGATCTGTCCCTATCATGTTCATATCTCGCAAAACATAAGAACTGAGAAATGTTTACCACATCTGCTAATTCATCAAATTAAATACTAAAATATTCACTTGAACTCACCTGCTGAATTATCTGATCGCGAACTTCACCAGCCATGTCATCGATGCATGTAGAGATACTGATCATTAGAAAGTGGAATTTTTTTGATTCTTCCACGTTATTAAAACACTGACCATATCAAATGCAGCAGGCAATACGACATTTTCTGCTATTGTTTGGGGTTTGGAGATCCTAGTAACTATTAATGATACGAGATAAGATACTTCAAGTGTACTTTTATCAGTTCAATCTGATTTACAAATAGAAGCTTGTTGACTTTTCAAAGTATGTAATTTTCTTTGAAAAAATTCCAAGGGTTTGCTCTTATGATCTTTCTTTTTCCTGTTTAGCCTTCGGTAACTACCGTTTAGATAATTCTTCAGAGGATGAATGAGGATGATATGTATGAGTGTAAATGAAGTGTAGTCTTGTACATTCTCAGTTCGACCATTCCTGAGATGTGTGGTTAATTGAAACCCAACCACCAAAGAACACCGGTATCCACGATCTAGTATTCAAATCCGTGTAAAAATAACTGGCTTTACTAGGACTTGAACGCTGGAACTCTCGATTTCCAAATCAGCTGATTTGGGAAGACGCGTTCACCACTAGACCAACCCGGTGGGTCTTGCTGTTATGATCTGGATGTTTAGGTTCAAACTATCAAATTAATTTTGATAGCTTGATGCTTTCATCAGAAAGGACTTGTAAGCAAATAACGCACTGTGACTTTCCATCCGATGAGGTAAAACCATAATTTAAATAAACTCATTCTACAACCTTGTCTAGTTTTACAAATTGATTCACCGGATATAGATGGCTCACTTTGTTTTTTCACAAATTTGTCCATTTTGCATAAGAATCTAAGTAATCTAAGAAAAATAGTTACACTATTTGGTCATACACTAAAAAACCAAAACGTCAATTATTATATTACTTTCAATGAAACTATACTTTTAAAAATTTAAATAAAGACGCACAAGACACATGCTTCGCATTTGAAAGTAAACTGACGTTTTGCAATCCCTTAAGCCTCTTTTATACTACTGAGAGTATGATGTGTTCAAATGTATCATATACGTGTTTGAACATGACACTCTTACAGCGAATATTATGCAAGCAGATCAAATTACAAGGAGCATGTAAGCTTCAAGTTGAAACCTGTAAATTGCTCATGTTTGTACACTTCATATATGCATATTCATCCTGTCACTATCAACACACCCCTAAATAATTTTAAGTAGATTTCATTGGGTTGGGGTTGGAGAGGGTTGTGAAATATTCATTCATTATTTTTTTTTTTACTTTTTGGGGGTCATGGAGCCAAAAAGGTTGAAACTTACTGCCTTAAAGTATCGTTTAAAAGACAAAGAACAACTGTAAGCACAGTGTTAACAAAATAACCGTCAAAGGTGGCCTTGCAACATGCAGAATGACTAATTTAACTGCACTTTTCCTCTACAGTGCAATGTTTCCATTAATTTCCACATCACTGTATTGTATAATTGATTTTTAATTTTTTATAAAAATGGAAGTCTAACAAGTAGTAATAAAATACAATTCATTCAATTGTAGAAAATGTTATTTTTTTTAAATACCCTCATTTTTATTCAGTACAAACATCGATCAAATTATTTCAAGTTACAGTAAAAACTTATCATGAAGGAGTGTTATTTTAACAGATTTGCATTCATTTTTATAGAATTATATAAACTTTTAAAATTATATTTAATTGAAAAATTTCCATTAAAAAATATATTCACACTGCAAAACATTAACATCTCATAATTAAATGATTTATAATGACACATACACAGACAAATGTTAATAGTATTTATATTTAAAGCAGCATTTTCTATATATTTCTCTATGTTGGTATTATTAGCGATATGCCTTTTTTTTTCATTATATTAAAAAAAGTCCAATCTCCAGTATTATATTATCATCTTTAATTTATTCTATTAAAAATAAACTTTTTTCAGTTTTTTATTTTATGCTCCATTTTTTAAATGACGTGGTATAATGAAGTATTATCATAGATATACATTTTATTTTATTTCTTTGCAGTTCATTTAGGTTATTTATTTTTTATGAATACTAGCCAGTCAGGGCTCGCTTCACTCGCCTACCTCAAGGCAGGGGCTCCACCCCCTGGTCTCTTGATACATTTGTATTCTCATGTACGTGAGAATAACAAGTATTTTACAGATATTCATTAAAGAAAAAAAATTTTACTTAAATATATTTCTGTTGCCATGATGATAGAAATAAAAATGTGAGCACAAGCCAGCAAACCATTGTACCGTGCTTTTGTATTAGAAAAAAAAATAAGAGAAAAGAATATAGTAAATAAAATAATTTATTATAAATTACATGAATAAAAATACAAAAACATATAAATAAAAATAATTAATAAATAATATTTAAAGGATTATACTACTAGATTAAATTAAATATTATAATAACAACAAAGTAAATTTATATCTATAATATCAGATGATTGCATCTGATTTCCAGGTTTTACTGTTTAAAGAATATCATGGCTGTTATAACATAATGTACCTGAATGAAAAGTTTTGGCCCTGATTAAATAGAAAACGAATAGAAAAATATATTTTATGAAATAAAAAAAGGAAACATAAATTGATCCTTAATTTTTAAGGTTGCATAATTATTTTTTACAAATCATTACTACATACCTGAAAAATTGTCCACCATGCCATACTAAGTTTTGAAATGCTCCTTAAAAATCAGTATTTTGGTTTCAAAACCATTCCATCACTGTAGACCTCTTTTATCACAGCTAAAGTGCTAGTCCTTCAAGTATTCCTTTAGTTTTGGGAACAAATTAAAATTGCAAGAGCCAGGTCTGGGCTGTGTGATGTATTCGGCTGAAAACCCCAGACAATGAATTGCATTTCTAGTTGTTGCATTTGTATGAGACTTAGTATTGTAGAAGAAATGTAATAAAGAGGAATTTTTACTCTGTTTAGTAACAGTTGATGAAATTTCAATACATCACTACCAGTCTGAAACCAAGGAACACTCAAAATGTTGTAGTAGAGGAATTTGCTCTAAAGAAGATGAAAAACCTTTCCATCAGAAGGAAAGATTAGTAGCACATCTTTTGGGATGCTTGAAATGGTATAATCTTCATTGATTTTCTGAAGGTTAAATAATAACTAGGCAATTATTATGTATCAGTGCTGGATCAGTAAGGTTGGAAAGTAAGAGCAGCTTTTAACAGAAATGTAAAGAAAAAGAGATTACAATGAGCCAAGAAATATGTAAATTAATCTTATGAAGTTCAGTCGAAAGTGATTTTCTCTAATGAAATGCATTTCATTGTGAAAAGAAAACTGCTGTTTCTTCATAGGGCAAATTGAGAATCTGTTTTTTCAAAACACACCATGAAAAATCTGGTAAAAAATATCTTTTTGGGATGTTTTTCTGTTAAAGGTCTTCATTATCTTGTTCCTATCAAAAGAATTATTAATAAATAAATATGTATAGTGACTTGGAAAAACAGATTTCTGCCTCTTGTGAAAGAAAAAATTGTGTGTTCAAGCTAGGCCCCCTCTCTGTCATTCTTCTAAAACAGAAAAAAATTCATGAATGGCAATAATATTCCTTTATAAACCAAGCCAGGAAACTCATCCCTATTAAGAATCTATTGGTCATATACAAGAGAGAATGAGGAAGCTAGACTGCAAAACAAAATAAGGAAAAAATGATTCATAGTGTAATTCATACATGGTACAAAAATTTAAAGAACCATGTTTAAAACTAATATGCCAAAAAGCGTGAAAGATGATATAATGTAAAGTGCATATTTTTTACTAATGAAATTGGTGTAGTAAACGCGTGTAAGTAAAATATGGAAATTTGTTAAAATTTTATATTGTTTCCGTTAATTTGCATAATACTGTAAATATTAGTCATTCTCCATCTCTAATCATGGATAGGTCATACACTACAAAAGCTGGTTTTAAAATCTCTGCCATAATTTGGTTATCTTTTTGGATCTTCTGGTCTTACCAGTGATATCTTTTACAATTTTTAAAACAATTCTTCCCAGTTCTGGCTAGGTATGGAATTTTTCTTACACTAAAAACTTTCAATTTCATATCATGCAGGAATGTGGTGATTAATTCATCTATAAAAAAATACTGTACTGTATTCAGTTAGCTTATAGAGTAAAGAATAAACAAATACTGAGTGTGAATGAGTTCGTCGTGATTCTGCTGAGTCTCGTCCCTTGCATCAGTGCTGATTCACAACGTGACCATATTTATTTATAACACTGTGATCATACTCATATATAGTCACCACATAATTAATTTGTCATATAGTAGCTAATGTAATCAAAAAGTTTATATAACATCTTCTCTGTTCTATTAAAACACTTGATCTTTTCATATGATCCCCCTTTTATGCTCGCATTCAATTTTTGTGTTTCTGTTATTTATTTATTCTGATGTTATTTAAAGTCAATATAATGCAATTTTTTTAAGTTTACTGTAATGTGAGTATAGTGTATTCTAGATTTGTGTCTGCACAACTTTATTTATACCATTATTTTTACACCATGTCTGATACAGATTCAACTGATAAAAGTGCACACGATTACTTATATCCCCTCCAACAAAAGGCCACTAAAATAACCCTTAAATCGTGTGGAAAAATACATCATTTTAAATGCTTACAAAAGCGAATTACAGAGTAATCCAACAGTGTTGATTTCGGATGCCAGTAATAAACTGCTAACGTAAGTGGAAGGTGTGCTTCTTCAGTGTATAATGTGATTTGCGATTATGAATCTACTAATGAATTGCAGTTTTGTAACACCCTGCAGATCATTTATAGAAAAGGTTGAGGGTTTCAATAAAAATGCGATTACTGAAAAGGTATACAAATCTCATTTATTGAGAAATGGTTTAGCGATGTGTTACCTCCTCTGGAAGATAATTTGGTTATCTTCAGTTTGTCTTAGGCAGCGCCCCTTATCATTCATGTAAAAAGGAAAGAATTCCAGCCGCATCTTGGAAAAAGAATGATATCAGATGGATTAGTTCAAAAGGAGTGATTTTTGAAGAGGATGAACTTAGGTCCAATTATTTCAAAGAGTTTTGCTTATTAAAAGTAATTTTAATATGTATAAAATTGAAGAGTTAACAAGATCCATTGGCAAAACAGTGTTTCGATTACCTCCCTATCATTGTGTACTCAACCCAATAGAATTAATTTGGGGTCAAATCAAAACTTTTGTAACATCAGAAAATACTGCTTTTAAAATATCTAATGTTAAAAATTTATGCTTAAAAGCCATCAATGAAACAGGCCAGCAGTAATGGAAAAACTGTATAAAGCATGTAATGGATACTATTGAACCAAATTATTGGAAATTGGATAATATAATAGAAAACAAAATTGAGCCTCCTGCTAATACTGACAGCACTATGGATTTCTCGCAGACAGATGACGAAAACTGAATTGAATTTATTATTATAGTTATTTAATCTAAGATATTAGTCAAATTGTACTGATTGTGAACAATTGACAATTTCATAACTCTCAAAAAACTCAAATAAAATGTCTTAATTTATTTAAATTTAAAATATGTGTAATTAAAAGTATAATAAATAGCACATGGTTACTTTTATATGCATCAGGATTTGCAGGAGGTGCTTGTGGAATCGGTCGCCTGAACACTCATATGCACATTTTGTTTACTTGAACTTTATAAACTAATTGAATAAGATATAGTTAATAGATTTTTAAATCCTAGTTTTTCTTTGATTAACTTGACTGAAACATTACAATTATTTTATCTTCCTTTCCTTCTTTTACTACGGAATTCCACTTATTAAAAAATTTTATTTCCTTTTTTAAAATTTAATTAGATAATTTTTTCTCATCTTTCTATCTCATCATCCTTCACTTAGTGAATCATTATATTTTTGCTGTTTTTGTAGGCTAATTTTTTTTTTATCTTTATTAACAAAAATATTTCTCTTATTTTCTCTTTGTCCAATTTTCTTTTTATTGTTGTTCCTAAGCCTACCTCTTTCTTTTTTTTGAATTTTGTAACATCATAGAATTTCCTGTTTAATTATCCTGTTAATTTTTTAATTTAATCCTAAAATACAAAATTAATTTCTGAATCATCTAGCTCACAATTTTTATTTAAACTTAATATTGCATCCACTAATTCAAGGTTTTTCTGTTTCGTAATGACTACATTAGATTAATCGACCAATGACTTGAATGGAATATTTTATTTCTGGATTATTGTACACAAAATGGATGACATTATATTGCATTATAAAAGAATAGAAGATTAAGAAAACATTTCCTTAAAAAATCTCTTTTGTTTTCCATTACTTTTAACTACACAGTACTCAAGACCTTACATAAGCTGTTGGAAAAAACAGGAAGTAGTTTCCATTATTTAATTAGTGCCCTCAAATAACACTGAAGACTTCTGTTACCAGGAATTATAATATTCTTAATAGTCTGACCTATATAACCACCATCTGCTTTACTCTTAAGATAGTCAGACGTCAACTTAAAAATAAAGCTCTTATAATAGTTAAGCATTAGATTCATGTTTTATTTAGTAAATGTATTACATACTTATAAGTTTACATTGCCTCTGGGTTTCAAGGTAAAATTTTTAAATGTATTTATTTACATTTGTTCCAGAGCATGGAGAAATCTTCACTAGTAGGTAATGCTCCATTAAAGCTGGAATTTGGAATTGAAGTGGAGAATCTATTTATACCAGCTCTGAAGAAAGAGGATTACTTAATGTCTGATAATGTAAGTAAAATATTACTTGATAAATTGTAGTAAACTTTTCTTAGTGAGTTCAGATGTATAAATTTTTCAGTATAATTTAATAATTAAAAATAGTAATTGATTTTTTTTTAATTGCAACTTCACAACAAGTATATTATAAATATCATGTCACATTTTTTGCTTTGCTTACAAGTTGTAGTACATTTTTATACCGTGACTATACAATGCAATTTGTAGTCTATAGTGTATAGCTCAAGAGTTAAAATTTATTGAAGTATGAAATGTGATTGGAAAGTTTTTAAGACTTGGCTTGTGATCTCAAAATGTCAATCACTTACAGGCTATTGTGATGGATCTCCTTGAAAGTAGTCCACATCTGATTGAACACATTGACTCCAATGTTTCCACTTTTGTAAGCATTTGTTGAAATTTTCTCTTAAGGGTGTTAAGAACCCTCTCTGTATTTACCCAGATGTCTTCGATTGAATCGTTGCCTTTCTATGAAGATTTCAATTTAGGAACGGTAGAAATTGGCAGGGACTAAATTAGGAGAATAGGCGGGTTGCAGAAGCATAGGAATTTTGAATTTAGCCAAAAATTCTGTGATCAAGAACAGACGATGAGCTTGTGGGTTTTCGTGGTAGAGGACACAATTCTTGTCTCACCAGAGTCTAAACCTTTTCTTCTGCACATTGTCATGCAAATGTTGAACACTTTTATAGTATTTCTGGTTGACTGTCTCGTAGGGGCAAATTCATCATGCATATACCCATAGAATCGAAGAAAACTACCAACGTTGTCTTTACATTTGATCAACTATGTAGTTTTTTCAGTCATGGTGAACTTGGATCCTTCTACAATGATGATTGTACCATTGTTTCTGGGCCATAAACCATGATTCATTGCCTGTAATTACCCTTTTTAACAAATCTTGTTCAGTTTTGGCTCAAATAATCAGTTAATTCTTGGGAAATTTCAGAACAGTAAGAATGCAATACAAAACTCATGAAAATTTAGCAGGCTTTTATATAAAACCATTAACCAAGGTATTTATATTTTTAGTTATTTCTTGCTATAAGCATATTACAAATCCAATGATGAAATAGAGTTCAATTTATTCCATTTCTCTTTCACCTTAAAATTATGAAAATATGTAGTTGTAAATTTTTAATAAAATAATGAATTGCATTATTTTAAGCTTCCAATACGGATATGTTTTATTTTACAGGTTTTTCTTTATTTGCAGATAATGAACCTACCACCTGTGTTGATGTAAAGTTAGAAATTGAACAGAATAGATCGAACAAAACTGAATGTTTGTTTTTACCACATTTCAATACTGAAGATGATTCAACATTTGAACATGTAAGATTAATTTTTCTAGTTACTACTGGGTTTTTTTTTTTTTTTTTAGTAAAATACTTGAAACAAAAAGAAATGATTACCTTGTCACATTAAACTTTATTTTTCAGGAAATCGATGTATCACTAGTAACAGAGGATCCATTTGATTCTGGTGATGGTGACATTCTAACAGATCCTCTTGCAATTGAAGAGACCAGCTTAATTAAATCTGAAGATTTCAAAATTAAGAAAGAACTGGTAAGTTATCAATTTTCAACAAACTGTTTTACAAAGTTCAATAAACATTTGTATGTATGTGAGTGAACACTTTTTGTCTCTGATTTTGATTTTAATATTGGATTAAGCATCATTACATTTTTGATTAAGCACAGCTAGACTTTGCATTAATAACTGTTATTATTATATCATCTGATGCCCATGTTTTGGATGATTTATTCCACTCTTCTTTGCATACAATCTGTATAAGAATATATTACATAATAATTAATACTGTTTACTTAAAATCCTTAATATTTACTATTGAAGAAATTTGCTATAATAATAAAAAAAAGTCTTCTTTTTAGTTCCGGTTTAATTAAACACAATCATTGACCAATAGGAAGTAATTTTTATGTTCTTACCAACAACAACCATCATTAACACATCAAATTAATGATCAATATAGACGTACAATTTACATAAAAAGTACTTTTTGGATCCAATAATTCATCATTAGCTATTTATTTAAATATTACTTCAGTCAATATATTACTTTTGTCATAAGTTAGCGATAGTTGTGATATCAACAAGTATTATTGTGTATCAATCAGAATAAAAAATGTATTTGTGTTGTGCAAATTATATATTTCCAGTACAAATATTTTCTGAATAGCCCTTATTATTTTTTTTTTATATTCCTTAGTGAAATAAATATTCTGTTTGCCATTATCTAATTTTCTTTACTCTGCATTTCCATCCATGTAAAAATATTAAGTAAAATTACATTTTAATAATTGATGCAGTAATGGAATTTGACTGTTTTCTATAATTTATGGGATCCAATCCCAAATAATTATGCAGTAAATATATTGTTGGATAGAACAAGTGCAGTCATGCAATGCTTGCTCAGTGCTATACAATAAGCAACAAGATTTTGTTTATCTACTGCTTGTGTGAAAACATGTATTCACAATGAACGTTTATAAATTTAAATCTAAATATCTCTACACTGTGCCAAAGTTACTGAATGTTGTGGTGTATGTGCATTTGGAATTATCGTTACATACTTTTGTAAAGAAGATTGTAACAATTACTTACAAACAATACCAAGAAAGTCGCTTGACGACATGTAATGAGAGTCATTGTTAAATTTGATTCCAATAGTATGGTGCCACACTGGATATCCTAGAGTTACAATGAATGTTACGGGAGAATCTTTTCTGAACACCTCATTTTCTGTTTCAGATACATAATTTGGTCATCTGTATTGCCCGATCTAATTGCTGCAAACTACTTCTTTTGATGATACTTAAAATCTAAATTGTTTGTATATAAGTCGCACATCACTGTGGCTATAAAATTTGAAAAATGTATAACACATTGCTAATAGGAGTTTTCTTGCGGTTAGTTTTTACACAAGTAAATATTTGTGTAAAATAAGATGCAGCGATTCATTCAAGATGCCGATTAGTGGATAGATATTGTTAGTGGAGATCCAAGAAACTTAAAACGACCTCAACAATGTACTAAACAAGAATAATCTTGATTTTGCATGGACTTAATAAATAAATAAAATGACTAATAAAAATAATAAATAAGCAAATAAATGAGAAAAAAATTGACAAAAAAAACAATGCATATGAAACTTTGAAAAAGATTCAAAAACAACATTTTTGTGCGTTTTTTGTGCAAAATCTTGTCTTCCAGTTATTTTCAATAACTATTTAGTACAGTTCTTTATTTCTTAGAAACGTAGATGAATGAATTAATGCTTGAATTTGAAGTGGAGACTGACACTTCATTTCTTCAACTATGAAAACAGAAATGGCATCTTTGATCAAGTGAGTTACATAATAATAATAAAATATAAAAGCCTTAATTTGTCTCATTGAATTTAAGTTACAGATTAATTCATGTTAAAAGCAAAAGGTGATTTTATGATACTGTAATTTGAATAAGCCAAATCTGTTCAATTTCTAACTTTACATCAACACAAGTGGAATCTGTCAGGTTCATTATCTGCAAATAAAGAAAAACCTGTAAAATAAAACATATCCGTATTGGAAGCTTAAAATAATGCAATTCATTATTTTATTAAAAAGTTTACAACTATATATTTTCATAATTTTAAGGTGAAAGAGAAATGGAATAAATTGAACTCTATTTCATCATTGGATTTGTAATATGCTTATAGCAAGAAATAACTAAAAATATAAATACCTTGGCTAATAAAATTATAAAATCCAGAAATTGGCCGAATCATGAAATTAGAAATGAATACTTAAAATGCACACCAATGAGAAAAAACTTTGACTAGTGATTGAAATAAATCTTTTATTCAGGAAAGTTTTTTAATAAGTAGTATTATTAATATTCATAAAATTGATTTTTATATATTAATTTATTTTAATCGTGGTAGTTTTATATGTTAACAGTTTCATTATACAGAGTGAGCAACATAAATCCAAACCACTACAGACTAAACACAGTTGTAATATGTGACATTTTATGAAGAAATAAAAACATATTTTTCACAATCTGTTGTATTTTTTTTAATGCCTCATTATGCGATCACCTAACACAGCACACCATACAGCAATTTTCCCATCATGGAAGTGGATGCTCAAACCTGTGATGGTGATTTTCAGTTATCATGTACCTGGTATTGTGCAAATTAACCTGCCTAGATAAATAAAACGTGCCTTGCCAGATGTGAAATACAGCATCAGGTCTGGTGACCTGATGGTTTGTGTGTTTCAGTTTATTAAGTTGTTCCACTGTTACAAGACGTGGCTTAAAATTTAAATCATATAGCAAGGTGTGTACTTCATATACCACATTATGATAAGCTGCATGTAGAATTTTTGACACTGAGATTCTTTGAAGGTCAAAGATCACCTATTTTATTTTACATTTAAAACGAATTCTGGTTTCAATTGACGCTATACTTTGCTGGGATACTAGCATTCAGGAAAAGGTTTTTGCAAATATTTGCTACATATCTTGAAAGTATCCAGAACATGTAAGTTTCCATGTAAGCAATCCTTTTCTCAATCAAATTAGGCACTTTAGAAAAACATAACTGCAAAGAATAAAGCTATACTGCACTGAAGTATGAACAATTTACAACTGATAGCAATGGATGTGAGTTACATACACAGCCAACTACAACACTAGCAGTAGCAGTGTTAAAAGGTGACACTAAAATAACTGCAGTTCAAGTTGACTCAACTATTTTGACTGAATTATTAAATTAAGTTTATTATTGAATCGATAATGAAGTCAATACTTGTACAGTTGTTCTGCAACAATGTGTATAGTTGATGCATGTACAAAGATATACAGCAGAGCATCTGACATTTTTTAACAACTCTGTGAATGCTAAAGGTCACTGACCTGAGTCAGTTACTAAGTACTTCAAGTGATTTGTGGTTGCATTGTTATAAGTTTGTCTCACAGTTTTCAAGTTGTTGACAAACTTACAACAATGCTTACCACAAATAAAACTTGTATTACTAGTAACAGACTAATATTCAACTTAGCCCATATTGAACTGCCAGGCTGTTTATATTATTTAATTTTAATTCATTATATTTTAATGTCTTATTTTCCTTAGTTAATATTTTTTATCTAATTTGGAGTATTAGTGTAATTAAAATCATTGAAAAAATTGATGATATGATAAGTACTTTTGCACATTTATATTTTTTTCCTGTAGACTGCTATAAGCTCATCTAATATAACGATAAATGTGTTATTGCTATTAAAGAATGATTCTATAAAATTTCAGCCAAACAGCTTTTGTATCTACAGCCTTAATTGTCATTTCTTCATCTAAAATTTATTTTTGAATAATATTAGGATATGAAGCATGAAGTTGAGATTGATTATTTTATAGGAAGCCCATTTTCATCAAATTAGATCTAAAATTTCATTTGGCATGTAGAATCTCATTCACTAATACTTTAGAATTGTCAGTAGCAATACAGACTGTGAAGCCTTTATGCAGAATGAAGGGAATGTGCCAGAAATTTATATTGTACAGAATTATATTTTTTGATTATAAAGAGTTTTGATTACAGAGTCACACAGAACTTGTGTGACTTTATAATGTTATGAAAATTAATGGAATTGTTGCACTGTAAAGGGAAATTTTAACTTGGTCAAACATTTTTCAAGCCCACCTTTGTTAGTTATCGTGAATCTGTGCTTAAGTTATAATCTGTCTTTTACATTCTAGGGTGAAGTATTAGATTTAATACTTAATTTTTGTAGTCAATGCATTTGGTTTTTAGTAAATAATTTTTTATTTTGGATGAATTTTTAGATGTATCTTACAGCAAAAAATTGAATTAAAATCAGAACTCCATGATCATTGTCTATTGTCTCAACATCAAATTGCAACACAATGCGGAATGAGTTTTTAATCTGTCAAACTGGATTATTTGTGTGAAAAAATTGGTTCTGTCAGTTACAAAAAAAGGGTGGAAGGGGAAGTTATGTGATAGATATGAAAAGTTATTTTCATGTCTAATTAAATGAAAAGTTATTTAAAAAGACAATATTTTGACAAAATTTTGCCAGGCCCGTTTTTGCATAGAACTGGTTTCATAATCACAATATATGGTAAACAGAAAAGAATACCTGGGCTTTAAAACTATTTTAACTCTGACATATTGAGTCGCAAATAAAATGAAAAAGTAACTTTTGCTGTTTTTCCAGACGTGTTCCATTTTGGCTTCTTTCATCAATGGCACATCCAGCCGATAGAGTTCATCTCATACTTAATCTGTCGTCAACTTGTGTTGAGGAGAGCCATGTACATAGCATATCCAAATAAGTTACGCCTGCTTCAACATAAATGAATGGCCCATAAATTTGCATATAACATACTGCATAGAAAGAATTTCATTTTAGGGAGTCCCTTTCACATTCTAACAGTTAGGGAATTTTCTGACCACAGATAAGGATATTATGTGTGTTAATCGTTTCACGAAGATGAATTGTTGACATAGCACTTAACAGAATACGATCAAGAAAGGCATCTTCATGCTTCGCATGCACAGCGAAGTTGGTAGGCTTTAAAGCCTGTAATGATTGTAACATTCCACACTTGTCATCACAGACATTCCTAGTTTCCAGCTGGTCTCTTTCTAAAAGATTTTTTAGACTATCCTAGAAAAACTCCCTGACCCATCATCATTTTATTCAGACATCTTTGGTGGTCCTATACCCTTCCTTTTTACATAGACATCCATCCAGTCATTTCAAACCACAATTATGCCATCAATGAATGTTATTGTCACTCTGAGGATCATAATTTAACTTTCTACAGCACACACTTTCTTTTGTATTCTCTAAAGTAATAATATTTGTTTTTGTAAATTGTGATGATTATTTAATAAACGCATCAAGAGGCAATGCTCTAATATTTCCTTCTATGCCAGTGATTTTTCATTATGTGGTTTATTAAGTACTTTGTTAGGCTCCACATCATAATCCTTCTAAGCTCTTCAGTCAACCTTGCCAAGTTTGATTACAAACTATTGTACCATTAACAGGCCAGCTTAGAATTAACTGAACTATCTGATTTTCAACAACCCCATATCCTTTAGTGACCGTTAACATGGTCGCATGTTAATGTGACCATTAACATAAAACGTTGCATTTGCATATTTCACACAATTACCAATGCTGTCATGAGACTGAATTAAAACAGCATGTGGGTGCTCTTAATCTTATAACCGACTTCAAAAAGGAGGTAATCAATTGGACCAGTATAAATATTTCCTTTGTTGGTATGGCATAACTTTTAATCAGAACCTCTGATTTTTATAATTATTTTTTAATGATGGACAAGTTTCTTGCAGTGGTCACATTCCATTCTTTTATTGTATTAGACTAATGGAAAAAAGTAATGAGCAAAAACAGATGACCCTATTTTGTTTCTAGAGAATATTCTTTCTTACAAGCAGGCTGGTCCATATTTCAGCTTTGACAAAGTTAAAAAAATGAACCTAATCAAAAAAAAAAAATATTGCATCATAAAGGAAAAAGATATTTCCTCAACATAAAATTTTGAGTGATTAGTAATCAATTTGTTTGATTACTCAAACATAAAAAACATTTGTTTAAATTTGGGACAGACTTCAAAAAATAACTTTACTAATAATTTTTCAAAAAATAATTTTTTTCTTTTAGTCAGTCTACCTTTTAAACAAATGTTTTTATTATACAGTTTAGGAAAAATACATAATAATTTAAAAACAAAAAAAAATAATTTTTAATTTAATATTGAAAAATGACTTAATTATTATCCATTTAAAATTAATGAAAATCTTTCATGCAGTGTTACTTATTGTTGATAGGTACAACTGAAACTGAAAATGAGGTGTAGCTCATGTTTAGAAGAAAATGTCTTAGAATTAATTATGTATGTATTTGAAAATGGTATAAAAATTGGGAATCCATTAAATAAAAGATGTTGGCCACCATATTCAGAAAATGTTGACTAGACTAGCCAGTAAGGGTACTTCATCACTCAAAATAAAAAACAAAACATCACTCAAAAATTCATAGCTTTTCTGTTTTATGAGATCCCATTGGTGGGAAATTTAAAATGAACTCTGATAGTATGATAGTAATAATGTTGAGTTGAATTAGTTGAGTCAGTTTACATACCTTGGTGAATGTGCTATTTATATAATAAATAATAGCAATTTCTTTGGCCTTTGATGATGATAATGCGATAAGTTCAAGTTGTCGGAATTTGAGTTGCTTGACTTGTTCTTTGTAGACATATTGATAAAGCTTTCACTAATTTAC
The DNA here is from genome assembly GCF_047948215.1 of Lycorma delicatula. NCBI lineage: Eukaryota > Metazoa > Arthropoda > Insecta > Hemiptera > Fulgoridae > Lycorma > Lycorma delicatula. The sequence continues at coordinate 137,279,696 of NC_134455.1, forward strand.
TAAAGCTAAATCAACAAAAAAGCCACCACCATGTTTCCTCTGATTGTAATTTGCTAGTTGACACCACATTGTCCAGTGAATCAACCCCACCCATAAAACAATTGTATTGCTTGATAAGATCAGACTGTGTTAGATTGTTTACTTTTTTTTCAGCTTAGAATACCTTTTGACATTATTTAAAGGTTCAGTAGACTGAAAATTTATAATTAGAATAACAGGAGAGTTGTTCCATTAGTAATAAAAGTTGAATCTGTGATATTAATAATCGTTCGTCCGACAAGGTTCCTTACACAAAGAATGAGAATTTCCAAAGGGCAGTTTTGAATTCTATTTTCATTAAGTGTTCCAGCTGCCAAAAAGCTTTTCTTCTTCAGTAAACTTAATTTATACAAACTAAAATAATACTATAAGAATCAGCTGTTCACTCTCATTAAATTTTGTAGATTAGTCTTTTCAAACGAAGAGTCATTTTAGCATTGTCATTATTAGATGTAACTAAATCCTTTTTTAATTCAATTTCATGTAAATTTAAATTACCTGGTTCACTCATTTTATTTACTAAAAATTAATTTCTTCATCCTATTGCAAATAAATCTGTTTACCTGTTTTATTACAATATGTAAAGTTTTTTTAATTCTTTTTAGTATTTTTTTCCTACAACATTGTTTATTTCCTTATGAATAACACAGTTAGCATGTTCCACCAAACTAATAACTTCCACGTTTTGCCTTGGATATGGAATAGTGTTAACAAATTAACTGAAAAAGTCAAAGGTAACATTTTATGCAAAGCGTCGACAATACTTTTAGTATAATCGTTATGAGAAAGTACATCATTTGCACCCTCAAAAAAATTAAATAATCATTACTTGTGAGGCTGCCGGCAAGCTGAACAGCCTCCTGAGCAACAATACTTATTGGGACCCCAGATAAAACATTTTACCTAGGGCCCCAACATAATATACACCATCCATTCTCTTTCAAAATTTGTTGCAATTCCCCTACTGTGGCTATCCCCCACTATTAGATGTATCAGCACGTATGTTGGCACAGGGACTGAAGCCTACGTACTAGCATTTTGAATGCATTGCCCTCTGTTACAAACACATCAAACCAGAGGTAATGGTGGTCAAGAGATCCATCCCCTGGCTGAAGACAGTCAGACAGATGTGGTGAAGGCGGATGGCAAGTCCTATGCAGACTTGCTGCATACCATGAAGGCAACAGTAATCAGCTGAAGACGTCCTGTCATTGCAAAAGAGTCTTAATAATGAATTGCATGTCAGAATCAAGGGATCACAGAAAGCAGGCAATTCCCCTCAGCCATCGGAGACAAAGCGGCTGGGTTGCAGGTGTACATTAAGTCTAGAGATAGTAAGAGAGCTGTGCATCAAGGACATTGATTTGGACACATCAGAACAGGAAGTTAGAGATGTGATCGCCCATACAATTGGCATAGTAGACGACTTCAAGATCATGTCAATAAGACCTGCATATGGTGAGACCAAAAATGACACAGTTATCACCTCATACCAGGCTGCCTGTTGGCCGTCAAGGAACGTATATGAATTATTAGAGGGGTCCATCGTATATGACCCTGCGAGGCCCACATTCAAGAGGATGTAGATGAGTGTTGCTACAGATCTGGGGACCACAGAGATTGCTGTTATAATGGGGGGTAAAGGCTATATTTGAATAAATTGTACAGAACAGGCCAAATGCATGGTTTGTGACATGAGGGGGCATCGGACGGGTTTCAGAGACTGCAGAGGACCTAAACAATGAAATGCTTGCAAGTAAATGCAAATCAAGTTCTGCTGCCCATGACTTTATATGGAGGGCAGTGGTTGATAATGAGGTGGATTTTCTGATCGTAGCCGAGCCTAACCAGAGGAAGGTAACCGTGTCTCCATGGATTGTGGTTACTTGGGGGGGGGGGGGGGAGATGCTGCCATTCTCAATATGTCCAGTAAATTTCCTACTGCCAATATAGTCTGAGAAGACGGGTTCATGGTGGTGGCCCTAATGGAACATTCAATAATGGCCCTAATGGAAAAAATTCTGGGAATGATGATTCCAAACATTTGTTGGAGATCTGGAGAAGAACCAATGGATGTGTTAGAAAAACCAAGCAATCAATAATACTCATGGGGGATTTAATGCGGAGTGCTGGGAGCTCGGTGGTATGAGTTCTACCAGAAGGAGATATATTCTTGTAACAATGTTCAATGCAATATGACACAATTTTCAGTCGCAGGCTACATTCATAGGAAAAAGGGGAATGGGTTCGGTCGTGGACCTTATGGTGTCTTCAGAACGAATAGCATCACACATGAAAGACTGGTCAATATTGAAGGAAAAGTTAGCCAGTGATTACACTGCTATAGTGTTTTTGATAATCTGCAAGAGGACAGGGCGCCGCACATGACCACAGCATTGGATACCCTCAGAACTTCAAGCTAGCAGAACTGTAGACAAAGTTGCTGAGGGTCTCAGTCCCACACGGAATGTCAGGCCTAAAAAACTCATGAACGATCTCATTCAAGCGTGTAACCAGGCAAGGAGGTTGACCACCTTGGCCAAGAAAAAGTATACTGGTGGACAGACAAAATTGCTGACCTGAGGGCAGCTGCCCTGTTGGCAAAAAAGAAACTACAGAGGGCTAACTGAAGACTCTACATCCTGAGAGGGAAAGGCTGCAATTAGAGTATCGAGTAGCAAGGAAATCCTTATGCGCTGTTATTAAAACTGCCGAGATAAAGGCATGGGATGACCTCCTGAAAGACTTGAATGTGGAACCATGGGGACGAGCCTATGAACTGTATGGACAAGTTTGGTGGACCTGTCCCCCCCTTTGTCACATGAGAATGCATTGAGAGCCATCCTTGAATTATTTCTGGGGGTTGAGACAGAGACTGGCAAGAGATAGGAGTCAGTGATGGCAATAGACTAACCATAAAGGAACTGAGAGGTGCAACTATAAAGATAAATACGAATAAGAGTCCTGGACCGGACCAGATTCCAGGATCCATTAAAAATTTTGTAGAGAGGCATCCATGACTCTCCTGAATACTTTTAATGGGACGCTTGTGGAGTGCCATTTCCCCCTGATGTTGGAGAGAAGCCAAGTTAATCCTTATACCAAAGAAAGACAGGACATGTCTGGATAGGCCATCTTATAGCCTTATTTCTCTCTTGAATACCGTGGGGAAATTATTTGAGAGAATGATAGTAGATTAGCTTTGGACTGAGCTAGCAGGGATGGGCTTGATCCTAATCAATATGGTTTTGTTAGCGCCAGGTTCACACTGGACGCCCTTAAACATGTAATTGGATGGGCCAAGGACCGGGCTGCAGGCACCCAGCATCAACGGAGGATACCATTAGTGATCCTCCTAGTTGTCAGGAATGTGTTTGGGAGTGTCCCTTGGGAAGCTGTTATGTCCACACTTAGAGAAAAAGAGGTTAGTGGATATCTGTTGAGTATCATCAACAGTTATTTGCATGATAGGGAAATGTCTATTACCATGGAAGAAGGAGAAGAAAAATTCAACATGTATGGGGATGGTGCCACAGGAGTTGGTTTTAAGACCGCTCATGTGATGCCTTGCCTTCAATGGTGTGCTGAAGTTAGATTTGAAGGGGAATACACAATTATGGCATATGCAGATGAGTTAGCTCTCCTCATAGCTGGAACAATAAATGAGGATGTCGAAAATGCAGCAGTAGCAAGCATAAGTACCTGGCTTGGGTCAAGAGGATTAAAACTGGCCCCTAACAAAACCTATGGTAGTCATGGTTGAGAGGAGAAATGTTAGAAAATTCATGTAAAGGTGAATGAAGTCAGAATAACCATGTCAAGGTAAGTCAAATACCTCGGCGTCTAGTTGGTGAAAAGCGAACTTGTTAATATGCATATACAGAACGAGCTGAGCAGGTCATTGGGAAACTAAGGAGCCTCCAAAAGATGATTGATTCTGATTGTTGTCTCTTCTGTAATCATATATGCAGTACCAGCATGAGGGGATGCTCTTGAGAGAAGGAACGTGGATAGGCTGGCCTTGCAGAGAAGGGCTGCACCTGGAATAGCAGAAGCATACGGTATACCGTACTACCTCTAGAGCAGTGATTGAGGTCATTACCAATACTCCTTCAGTGCGACTCCAGGTGGAGATGTTAAGGAGGGTCCATAATGGTATGTGAAATCAGAGGTCTGGACAACTTTGATACGCAACTGGCAGGAAGAATGGAATATATCCACAAAAGGAGCATGGACCAGACGGATGATTCAGAGACTTGATAACTGGGTATGCAAGAATTTCAGGAAAGTGGATTATTTCCTCTCCAAACTCCTGACAGACCATGCAGAGTTTGAAGCTTACTTGTTTTGTTTTAAGAGGAGAGATTCTCCTAGTTCCCGATATTGTGACTTAGTAAATACGGTGGAACATACCATATACAAATGCATCAGGTGGAACGCTACTCTAGTCTTAACTTAGACTGGCTTAAACCAGAAGATACAATAGCTTACATGTTGAAAGGAAGAAAGGAATGGGAGCCGGTAACTAGATTCCCAACAAACATACTGAAAAGAAAAGAACTCGAGTCTAGAGAATGGTCTGGAGATTAAGACGTAACTGACTAGAACACCAAGAGCGGACGTTCAGAATGACAAAGCAGTTTACAAAGTCCTGTGTACAGACAAAGATAAGGACTGGCAAGTGAGGGGGTGAAGGACAACCCTCTGCAGAGCCACCGAGCATCCATGCTTGCGTGGATAGTTGGTGGTGATGAGGCATGGGAACTCTGGATCGCCTGAGCTTGAAGGCACCGCCCGGGGCCACACAATGCTTAATTGCCAGTCTGGTCCCAGGAGGGGGAGCTGATGAGATGGTTAGGTTTAGTTGGTAGGGCGCAGGCATACACACACAATCCACCAGCTTGGGGTGAACACGTCTTCCCAAATCAGCTGATTTGGAAGTTGAGAGTTCCAGCATTGAAGTCCTAGTAAAGTCAGTTATTTTTACACGGATTTGAATACTAGATTGTGGATACCGATCTCAGGAATGGTTGAACTGAGACTGTACAAGACTACACTTCATTTACGAATATCGCGGGCTTGGCGCCCGCGATATTCGTCGACCTTGGATTGTAATGTCGCAAAAAAAACATGTTATCCTTATGAAGTAAACACATGTTTTTTGAGAAATGAACATCAGCAAGAAAGTTTGAAAAAAAGTTGATGAAAAATTGCATTCTTTTATGAATTAAATTGAATCATTATTACTGAATTATCATTATTTTGCATAATTCAAAGAAGGTAAATACAATAAATTGAAAACTACAATTTTATCGATAAATTAACATTTATTTGCACTCATTAATTGCAAAATTATTTCCTTCATGACGTTTTGAATGTTCAAATTTGTCTCGAATAGGCTACGGCGTTCCATAATCATGTCTTTGTTGTCGTCAAATAATTGCAAAAATTTATTTTGATCAACAATCTCTGACATTTCGTTGCGGAACTGTACGTAAAGTAGAACCATCTCTCGTTTATAATTGACAGTTTCATCAATATCGTAGCGTCTGTATCGTATGACCCGTCCGAGCAGTCGTCTTCGATATTCTTTTGGTGCTCTCGACGTCCTCGCTTCAGGTACAGCTTCTGAATCTTCATCGTCATCTACGTGCACGTTATCTTCAATGTCAACGAAATCATTAGCGTTAGCGTACCACGAAGCAAACTCAGCCAAATACACTTGCTCTAAAGATGCAGGTCGTTCTTCATATTGCTGAATTATGTTTTTGGGCCAAACATCAGTGCTGTCTCCATCGATGCCTTCGCGGTCCATTTGTTGACAACGTTTGCGGTAGCATTGTCTTTCTGTCGGCCACACTGTCGGGATGTACACAACTTGACTTGTCTCGCCCATTGGTTGTCGTAGTAGATACCATGCTGCTTCTTGCGCTGACATCTCAACTGCGTTAAGCAGTTTGATACTTAACGCTTTCAATTGGCCTGTGTAGTCCTGGTCGGGATGCTCTTGCATCATCGTGGTAAGCTCACGACGTAGGTTACCCATTTCACGGGCTGATTTATTCACATACTCTACGACATACTCTGCGCAGCTGTACTCATCCAAGATGAACTGAATGTCGATGTTGGAGTTGACTTCGCCAGCAAGGTACGGATTGAACGTACTTGTCATAAGTTCGTCGAAGTTTCGTCTGAACACTAGAGTCGGTCTGCGCAACGTTGAACGCACAATGTCGAGGTATGAAGCGTAAGTCAAACCATTAGCTTCAAGAAAATCATTCATGCATGCGTATCGACGTTCACCGAGAGAGGTACGCAGCTCCTTGGCCTTCTGTTGTAGCGTTTGGCTGCGTCCATCAGATTGAGGCATCGGAACCAATACACGGGTCGTGGACATGGCCAGTACGGGATCCCGAATCTGCAAGTTGTCTCGCCTCGCTTTGTGCAGGTGAAAGTATGTTTGTGTATCTGGTTGGCGTAGATAGAATCGTTGGGCATATCATCTCGGGCAACCGAACTTAATTTTTCCATGAGCTCGATGGTTTTTGGCATATTTTCCGACACGGTCTCATGTGGGTCGTCGTTTAACCACAATAAAATGTGTGCGTGGGGACTTCCACGATGCTGGAACTCAATACGAAGGAAGTAAGTAATCTTTAACGAAATACTTGCCGAACGGATTATATGACTGTTTGGATTTCAGCATTTTCATCAGGGAACCAACGAGCTTGTAGAAGTATATGCAGCACGTAACAGGATCGTCGCTCACTAAAGTACATCGCTCAGAAGTGTTGAGATCTTTTGCTGTTTTTCCCGGATATTTATTGCTCAGTTTGAGAAGTATAGTGAGCAGTTTCATCCAGCGTATTTCGTTTGCACTTATAGTGAGAAAGATGGTTGGTTTACCAAATTGACGAATCATGCCAAAGTATATCGATGGAAACGATAACTCTTCTGCATGACGGTCATAAATGATGTTGAGAGGTTTTGCCTGTTGTCCTGGTGCGATATTGAGACAATCTTGTTCGTTCCACATCATGGTATGTTGTCTTAAAGCAAGAATCTCAGATTCAAGCGTGTTTTCCGCGGAGATATTTTCTATACGGTTGGACGGATCATCCTGTATGTCATCGAGAAATTGCATAGTTGGATGCAGTCTCGACAAATCCACTTTGATTTCGTACAAACGATATAATGGAGACCTCTGCAGTACAGTTAGCCACGCAGTGATTGTACTTTTGGACATGTATCCACTGATGTAGACAGATTTGTGGGCAAGGTTTCGCTTGATGTTAACATTAATGACGTCGTCCTCATTTAATTGGCGCGGCAAATATTTTACCATCTCTTGTACGTCTACTGGTACGTTGACCACTCTTGCCCTATGATTCCATAAGAGAAATCATGGCGCAGACGACGCACTTGCATAAATGGCAGACGTGGCGATATCAATCGTTCACTAATGGGAACGGTGGTAGGCCTTGTGGTTGATCAGGATATGAGAATCCATTAACCTTTGCCAGGGGCGGCATCGAAGTTTTGTTCAGTGAACGTTTGCAAGTGTTGCAAACCAGTTCATATTCTTCTCTGCACAGTTGTCGATTTTCTTTGATGAACCAATCCGAGATCACCTCCAGCTGTGCCGCAGTGATGGGTTTGAGGTCGTTCTTGAACCACAGTCTGTCGCAAACTGAGCAAGCGTAGCCAAAATCGTTGTCCAGAAAAGTTGATTTGAATCTCGTGATGGAGGATGCCCATTTGGTGTTCCAGGTAGATTGTGCCTGTTGTACTTCAATTTGGTCTGAAGTAGTACCTGGTTGAACAGTGGTTTGTGCTGGTTCTGTTGCTAAAGTTTGACGTTGTTGGTATGTGAGCTGTCGTTGAGTACCAGTTTGGACATCGTTGACCTTCCCCGTGAATGAGAAGAGGATGCAGTAGTCGATTCTAATGAACCACTGGCAAGAGCCACCAAGTTAGCAGCTTTGCGTAGTCTGTAGTTGCGTTTTCTTTTGGTATCCGATTTCCTCGCAGCTGTCGCCTGTGCAGGAGTTCTGGATGCAGCAAAACGCTGTCTGTACTCACATTGTTTCTGTGCCTTCGATTTTGGAGCAGCGATTGTTGGTGACTCAGCGAATGGCGTTGCAGACGTTGATGCGACAGCATCTTGCGTCTCCATGGGTTCATTACTCCTTGAAGGTAGTGGCAGATCCGTGAGATCCATCGGTTCGCCAGGTTGATCTGCCATGGTGTGATTGTAAGTGGTTTTGCAAAAGAAATCGTTAATAATTTATTGTTAAAATTATTTTAACAAAGATAAAGTACTTATTGTTAATTGAAATTTTATAACTTGTGATTTTTTTTCAAAACTGGCGTTGAGCTAGATGAAAATACCAATTAATTAAATTCATCCCTGATTTGGATGTTTTAAAAAATTACTTGTTTAAACAAACAAATTGAATCGAAGTGATTGTTTAATTAGCTAATGAAACACGTTAATATTCCATTTTTCATTTCCTTTAATAATAATAATAATTTTTGCAAGTTTAAATTGAATGATTTGTTCTAAAATAATTATGAACAATTTGTTATAGAAATAAACTTTAATCAAATCAATGTTGATAAAGTGTCAATTTAAAACGATGAAATTGAAATCATAAATCAAATTCATGAAATTGCTGTTTTTGAAAAGCCCGCCAAAACCTGCTTGACATGATAGTATATTCCATTGCACAACGGTTAGGCAGTTCAACTTGTCATTAAAACTTCTAAATATTTTTAAAACTCGTGTTAAGTAAATCGAAATTCTGGTTAAAAAAACATTAATATTCAATTTTTAAATATTACTTATAGTTTTTGCAAGTTTAACTTAAATAATTTGTTTAAATATAATCATGAATAATTAATTATAGAAATAAACTGAAATCAAATGAATGACAATAAATTGTTAATTTGAAATTGAAAATATAAATCAAATTTATGAAATCGCTGCTTTTGAAAAGCCCGGCCTAACCTGTTTGATAAAATAGTCGATTTCCTCGCACGGCGGTTGGCCGGTTCACATTGTCATTTTAGACACATTGTTATGACATGTGTGAGGTTAAAAATTAATTTTTAATCTTACATTAATAATAATTATTTACGCATAATCATTTTTTCCATTGAATAATAAATAAAAGCGGTTAACTTTTCATACCATTGTTGTTTATATGAATCATCATAATTTTTTAGTCAATTGTAACATAACCTATTAAGACATTGTCACGTCAAAATACTTTTTGTAGTTAATTTATAATATATTTGCATTATTTGAAACTGAAAACTATTATTATTCAAAATCATAAGAAGTGGTAAGTGGACTAATCAATTAAAGTACATAGAATTAATAAACTTAATAATAAAAAAAAAAGAAATTACAATACAATAATGTACTGTATTATGCAATACACATACTCCAAAGAATGTGCTGGTCAACCAGGAGGATACTGCTTATCTTGTTTCAATTCGCATCATGAAAATTAGAATTTAATTTGTTTGGTGATAGATGTCTTGAAATCTTAAATGTATTTTAACAATTCACTAATATATTTAAAGTATTTATATAATTTTATAGATTTAAATTTTTTTAATATTATTAATGTACTAAAGGTATTTCACAAAACACTTTGTTACAAATTTAACAGTAATTCAAGGATTACATATTTTTGTAACTTTTTCAACTTTTTTTTTGAAAAATAATGATTGCATCATTATTTTTTAATACGCAATTTCCAATAAATAAGTAGTCTATATATTACAAGCAACTTCTTTATTTTTTGTTTTAGTTAATGTGTATCTACGTTTTTATTGTACAACACTGAGCAGCAGGATTTATTTTTTCTGTATAATATTAGTATATTTATTTTTTACATTATGTATTAAAAACATACATTTTTAATGTATGTATTTAATGTTTTAACATACATTTTTACATTTATAATGTAAAATGTTACAATTAACTTATTTAAAATTTGCTGATTGTAATTTTCCTGTTATTTTGTATTTTGGATATTTTCTTTTTGTTGACTTTAATGATAAAATATTCCTCAGATTATATGATATTTCTACGGTTATTTGTTATATTTTTATTATACTTGTATATTAAATATATTTTACTAATTTTTGTATTACTCTTATTTTTCTACAAAAAAAGATTAACTTTTTTTAGAAAAGATATATACAATAAAACTAATACAATTAATTTTCTTTAACACAATGCAGGTCCCTAATTATTGGTGAATAATAGAAAAAAAATTTCTTAAGTACAGAACAGGTCATAGGTAGTCTGTAAAAAAAAAAAAAATATACAATTTACTGTCACTTTGATGTAATACCAAACATGATCAGTACCTAAACAAGATAGACATTTGTATACCTCATAACATTGCTAAGTTCACCTAAAAAGACACAAAGTGCTCATGATTTCAGGGATGCAAAAGCTCATCCCGATTTCATTTAGGGTTGGTGATATAGTCATTTACCTAGAGGGTATGAATAAATAAAATCACAATTCTCCTGAAGTACTTAACTGAGGTGTCTCAGAAGGCTGAAAAAGTGGTCACTATCATCGGTCATATAATGACCCAACACGGAGGGTCCCCACACATCTAAGCAGAAGGTCATGTCACATTTGGTGCTCTTGAAAGTGTTGTATGGAGCACTAGCCTGATCTGTTGTACTCAAAAAGGGGAGAGCTTGGACAAACCTGAAGCATATAGTGATTTCCCTATATATATGCTGCGACTACAGGACCATCTTGGGTGATACTGCCAGGGTGGTGGTGGCCTTACACCCCTGGATCTCCATGTTCTAAAGAGAAAGACAATGCACTAGGGTAGAAGCAAGGCGAATACATTGCTCCTACGCTGTTGGCAGAAGAGATGGGATGAGTTGACTGAGGACAGACCCGTAGATTGATCCTAGATCTCCAGAGATGGCCCCACTGTAGGCACAAAAAACTGGAATACGATTTCACCCAGTTCCTCACGGGTCACAGTAAATTTACAGCATACTATGTGGATGGGCAGTGAGACCCTCCACTGAATGCGATTATAGCAAAAGGGAGGTCGCTGTATTTATATGTGAAAGGTTCATGCAGCACAAGGAAGCATGCTTAAGAGAATTCAGGGATTACGCTGCAGAATGAATAGGCACAGTACACAGTGTCAAGAATGTTTGTCTTAATTAAGTGAATAAAGGTGACGGAAGAAGTTCACGGATGAATACCCCCAGATTTTCTGTTTAGACTATGTTTTTAATTAAAGCAAATCCAGCTCCAAGAAGCAACAGAGAAAAAACACTACTAAGTAACAACATAAATAGTTCTATCTATGAGTGACAGACAGCATTAGAAGAAGTAAAAACTTACAAGATACTGGTGTCCTCTTTTTTCCTGTTTAACCTCCAGAACCATCGTAAGGTATTACTTCAGAGGATGAATGTAAATGAAGTGTAGTGTTGCATAATCTCAGGTCAACTGTTCCTGACACGTGGTTAATTGAAACCCAACCACCAAAGAACACCGGTATCCACAATCTAGTATTCAAATCCGTATATAAGTAACTGCCTTTACTAGGATTTGAACCTTAGAACTCTCGACTTCAAAATCAGCTGATTTGCAATGATGAGTTAACCAGTAGACCAGCCCGGTGGGCTATACTGGTGTCCTGTAAAAGACCAGAAATGTGATTGTCAAGCAATGGGGACTAGTAACACATGAAAATTACTAGCATTAAAAAATACAACTGCGCCAATAGTAGTTATTAGTTTCATGTAAATTCAGAATGAATATTCAGATGTTTCTTTAAATTAGAAAAAAATTAAAAGATTTTTGACAGACATACAAACATGCTTATTCTCATTAGTGTGGATATTAAGGTGTTGTTTTAAATTAGAATTTTGATTAAACGACTTCTGACAAAGCTTACAAACATATCTTTTTTCTTTTGTATGTATATTAAGATGTTGTTTTAAATTTGAACTACGACTAAAAGACTTTTGACAAAGTTACAGTAGTATGTTCTCTCTTTTGAATGATTATTAAGGTGATCTTTTAAATAACAGCTACGATTAAACGTCTTTTGACAAAACTTACACTCATATGTTTTCTCTTTAGTATGAATATTCATATGTTCTTTTAAAGTATAACTGTAATAAAAACACTTTTGACAAAAGTTACAAACATACCTTCTCTCTTTAGTTTGAGTTTTAAGGTGCTGCTTCAAATTAGAATTATCGTTAAAAGACTTTTGACAAAAATTACAAGTATACCTTATCACTTTTGTATGAATATTAATATGTCTTTTTAAAGTATTTTTGCATCGGAAACTTTTATTACAATAATCACATATAAATTCCTCAATATCCCTGACGTTCTGCTCAATTAATTTGTTCTCACTGCTGTCATCCAAAGTTTCTAACTGTATATCTCTATTACCCTCCGTACTGATGTTTTCTCTATGGAACTTAAAAATATGCAATTTTAAACTACCATAGCTAGAAAATGCCAATTTACAAAGAGTGCAAGTAAATTTATTGATATTTACTAATAAATACTTTGAATTATCAGTCGGAAATACTTTTTTACAATTATCACAACAAAAAACATCACTTCTTAGACAATTATATTTGTTATGTTTTACACCAGACAAAAATTAATTTTGACAAAACCTGCATAGTTCGTTTTCTTCTATCCTTTTGTGTGTGAATTGTAAAAACCTTTCTTGGAAACAGTTATTATAACGATCACTCTGCTTGGCTTTTGTAACTCCATATTTTACCTGCTTTGATTTATCTGTTCTCTTACTGATTACCTGTAAAATGAAAAATCAGTTACTACATACTAACAGTTATCCTTATTTCTACTTTATCTTTATAGAGTCTGGCTTATTAGCTACTTAAAAGACAGGTTACAGCAAATAAAAAATGTAATTACATTAGTGTCTGGTGTTACCTTAGAACAAGTCACACAAGTTATTACAGTTTTAGAACCAGTAAAATATATTTTTTATTAAAGATTTATGTTATAAAATGTGACATTACAAATATCATAAAAATACCACCCTATGTGTTTCAGAGAAGTCATGCAATATTGGAAAGAACTGCAGATGGTCTTATCTACTGTTCAGGAATATAGTACATTTATAATATAAATATTACTCATTATTTGTACAAGAATACTCAACCACTCAATTTGGAATTAATATAATAAAAAAATAAATAAATGTTGAACTGTAAATAATAATACAATAAATATATATATATATATATATATATATATACATACATACATACATACATACATACATACATACATACATGTTCCCCATCAAAGCTTTGCCCATGCTATATGGTTACTTGTTTCCTGTCGCAGTCAATCTTTTTATTTTATGTTTTTTAGTCCAGTAATCAGAGGCAGGTGCAGCTAGTCACACATATAGTAACAGTGGCAATGGCTGTGTTGGTTGAGCTGCAGCACTGTATACCTTCACACCCATTAAAAAAATTATAATTAAAAAAGAACCAAAAATGGTTTTTAAATATTTATCTGAAGAGTATTTGCAACCCCAAATGTACTGAATATCTCATTTACTACAGTCAGGATTGGGAAAATTTACAATCATTGTTCATAATTTTTTTTTACCTTTCGTCATCTCCTTTCAAGGTCGAATTTCAAAAACCTAGAGATTAGTTTATTGACATGAAGATTAAACTCACAAAAATCAGGTTGATTTCTTCATTTGTGACAGAAAAATAAAAAAAATAACAGTTTCTAAAAAATTAAAAAATCACTTTTAACTCTTGAAACTCAGAATTTCAAAAAAATCTATAAATAGATTTATAAATATTTATAATCATTAAATTAAAAATAAGCTTACACAGTGAGTCGTAGACACTCACAGTTCACAGTTAATTGAAGTTTGGGCTTCAACTGGCAAATCTCCACTACTACAACATATATATGTTTTTTATTTTTTCAAAATTTTTTGAGATGAAATATATGTAAAAACCTTCTCAGTTATGCCCAGAAACATGGGTAAAAATTTGGTTGCAATTGATCAGGTGGTTTTTTTTTGTTTATTCTGAAAAAAGAAAAGCCCACTTCTTCTTTATATAACAGTATATACAAGGGTTGTCTGTAAAGTTTTTAGCCTAACATAGAAAAATGTATTTTTTTCTGCCAAATATTTTTCAACAAAGTCTCCTTTCAAGTTGATACACTTTTTCCAGCAATGCTCTAACCTCTTTAACTCTTCCAAATGTTAGCTGGCGTCTTTCTCTGCAAAATAGGCGTTTACGTATCCGATAACCTCCTCGTCCGATGAAAATCTCTTTCCTCCAAGCAAAACTTTAAGGTTAGGAAACAAGAAAGTCATTTGTGGCCTGATCTGGTGAATACGGTGAGTGTTCAACCAATTCAAAGTGCAATTCGTGAATTTTAGCCATGGCAACTGTCGAAGTGTGAGCAGGCGCATTATCCTGATGGGAAAACACTTTCTTCTTCTACAAGTGTGGTCATATTTTGCAATTTCTGCCTTCAGCTTGTCAAGTAATGATGCAAAATACTGCCCCGTTATTTTTTTACCTTTTTGAAGATAATCGTTAAACAAAATTCCGTTACTATCCCAAAAAACAGTCGCCTTCACCTTCCTGGCTGATGGAACTGTCTTCGTCTTTTTCAAAGCTGGTTGACCCTTTGCAGTCCACTGTTTTGACTGTTCTTTTGTCTCAGGAGTGTAGTGGTGGATCCACATTTCATCTACAGTTATGAATTGATGAAAAAATCAGACTCATTTTTGACTCAAATTGATGAAAAAATCAGACTCAAATTGGAAATGCTCATTCGAATGTGTTTTTTTGTCTTGAAACCAACAGCATTATCTACATACATCCTGAGATGTTATTGGTAAATTCTTCAATAAATTTGCTACCATTTTTTGTAAAACAGTACATTTGCCATCTAATTCTGTTATGTTGTCTCTTGTATTGCTGCAAAATATAATCAAATAATTAAGGATGAAAATTTATCTGTAATATGAAACTTAAAGCTTTTTTGTGTTGAAGTTAAAATTATTCCATCACTCTTAGAAATAGCTGTTAACTTGTTATCGGTCCCATGGTTAAAATTACTTATGCCTTCCATTTATAACTTTATCTTAATTTCAGTAACAATGATAAATATAATTTTTGTTTCCTAACATACGATTCATGATTTTAATCTGTTTTTTGATGCTGAAAACAAGTATGAACTCAAAATCTATCTGTCACCCATCATTTTTGGTCCTTTGTCCTTTGGTCATTTTAGTCCTCTGTCGATTGCGGAGAGGACATATGAGAGTCACACACACGTACCTGATGTCAAGAGGACACGCACCCCTATTCGTACAATGCAACTACCACATGACTGTGTGCACCACTTACTCATATGTTATGCGGCATTGCGTCATAAATTTAAACTACCCAGAAACATCCATGATGTGTCTTGGGCAATGATAATGAAATTTTAAACCAGATGTTTCTATTTTTGCGTAGTGCTGGGTTTATACAAAAAATGTAAAATTAATATTGTTTTGTATAGTTTTTCAATTGGAAGAGTTTTTTTAATAAGTTTTTTTTTTGTTTTAATCCATGTGGTTAAGCCGTTTTTTTTCTGTTATCCAAGTAGGGAGCCTTTTACGCTCCCTATCAGACTTTGTTAAATTTTATAGTTTTTTATTATTTTTACTTTTATGTTTTTTTTTTGTTTTAATAAATTTATTATATTCTTAAGACTCTGTCTGTGGTATTAGTTGTAAGGTTTTAGTGATATTAGTTGTAAGTCTTCAATGATGTAAGTTTTATTTCATTTTTTTTTAACTTAATTTTATTTTTTATTATATAGTTTGTTTTATTTCATTTTTGTTATTTTAGTTTTTAACCTATTTTTAAGTTTTATATTAGAGTTTTTATATTTTTTAGTTTTCTTTTTACTCTTTCTGTTATCCAAGAGAATGGGCCCTTTACACCCATCTTGGACTTTGTTAAATTTTATATACTTTTGGTTTTATTATACATTTTATCTGTGATATTAGTTGTAAGTTTTATTATTTCTTCGACTAGTGTACATTTCTCCAGACGATGATAACGCGTAGGCGCATTTTTCGCCCTCAAAAACATTGTAAAAATCCATTTTCTAGTCTTGAGTACTACAAGTCAGTAAAAAACTTGAAATATCCAAGAGTGTGCTTGAGTATTCACATAAAAGGAATAAATTAATTCTTCCATAAATTTGTGGGTTTTGCACTTTTATTTTTATCTTCTTTACATTTCTATCAAGGTAAACCAATTTCAGTTTTTAATAAACCAATATTAATAACTTTAAAACTTGAATTCACTGTTTTAGTGAAACAAATTACATTTAATCCAATCTTTTAAATAATATTGTGCAACACTTACATTATAAGATGTGGTGTCTTCTGTTTTCATGGTTTGCAAAAATGAGTCCTCAATATCTGCTTCAAATTCAAGTTTCAATGGAGCTTCATCCATCAGTGATTCATTCATTTCCTGGAAAAAATTTTAATTAGATTTACAAAATCTTTCTTTAAAAACCTACATACTGAGACAAAAGTAAATGATTTTTTATTACCATTACCAAATTAAAAGTTATTTCTTAAATAACGCCTTTATTTTTTAAGGAAATTATGAAATCTTATCATTGATAAAAGAAACCACATGTCTCTAAACAGGTGAGCTTTAACTTTGCAAGATATTCTGAGAAGATAAGACTAAGAAATGATTCCTGAAAGAAGTGAATGCTTCAGCAGTAACTCAAGGGACTAAGGAAGCTGGCAATTAAAATGACCTAAGCAATGTTAACATTGCTAGGGAAGTGTGTTCAAACAATCAAGTGTCAACCAATAAATAAATATTTTATTCACCAGTACGTAATAATTCCAGCCCACCGGGCTGGTCTAGTGGTTAACTCATCATTGCAAATCAGCTGATTTCAAAGTCGAGTTCTAAGGTTCAAATCCTAGTAAAGACAGTTACTTTTATACGGATTTGAGAACTAGATCATGGATATAGATATTCTTTGGTGGTTGGGTTTCAATTAACTACACATCTCAGGAATAGTCGACCTGAGACTGTACAACACTATACTTCATTTACATTCATACATATCGTCCTCATTCACCCTCTGAAGTAATATCTTATGGTGGTTCCCGAGGCTAAACAGGAAATGAGATAATAATACAGGCTGTCCCATTTAAAACGCAACCCACTAATCAGCCTTCTATAATATTTGAATTGACTGTCCAACTCCCCTAATTTTACTGGAATGGACTCGTCCAATATGTGACCATCGCACAGACACAGTAGACTGCTACTGATAGCCATAACAAAGCAATCATAACGCTCAGTGTATTAATAGAGAGAAGATGGTATTTTCACAAGATGAACATGTTTTTATTCTTGAGTTGTACTTTAGCATGTGATCAGTGGTTGCAGTGTAAGAATCTTTTTGCTGTAAATACTGTGATAAAGCAGCACCTAACAAGAAATAAGTTTTGAGGCTTGTGGCTAAATTTAGAAAAACAGGTCCTGTTAATAACAAGCAACAAAAGGATCGAAGACAACATTGAATGCAAACACAGTCACTGAAATCAAATACATATTTACTGCCTCGACAAAAAAAATCAATTAGACACTTGTCAGCTGAAATTAATTTACCAACATCAACCATTCATCATGTGATAAAAAAATTAAACTTACGACCATATTGAATTCAAACAGTTAATCAACTTCTTGATCCAGACAAAGAAAATCAGCTAGAATATTATCATTGGTTTTGTCAATTTGTACCTAAGAGTATTCATGTTATGGACTTGATTTTTTTACACCCAAGGCATAGCTACATAAACAATAGGATTTGGAGTGTTAAAAATCCCAACTCATAATAAAAAAGCAATTGCACCTGCAGAAGATGGGGGTGTGGTGTGCAATATCATGAAAAACATGATCGGTCCTTTTTTTTCTTCAAGTACACCATTACTGCAAAATGACATCAGAATATTTTATTACTATTCATTGCACTCTTGGAAGAGGAAGATCGATACTGCTCATTCCAACATGATGGTGCAACATCACAATATGCACATTCAACTTTTTATTTTAACGAATTCTTTGGCGACTGCATTATTGATTGTGGCTTATGGGCACTAAATTCACCAAATTTAACTGCACCAATTTTTTTTTTTCTTAGGGGTTACCTACAGAAAAACCTACAGCAACAAAAACCACAAATACTTGAACAACTGAAGGTCAATATGAAAATCGAACAAGCTGTTTTAAATATCAATCCACAAACTCTGAAAATAATTGCAAGTAACACAGTGAAAAGGTTGGAAGTGTGCATTCATAAAGGTGGCAGCACTTCAACATTTATTCTAGAATTTAAGGTATTGGAAAGTTTGGAAATAAAATATTTTATTTAATAACTTACAAACGCGCTCTTTTATTTAAATATACTAACTGACATAGTTAGGTTACGTTTTATATGGAACATCCTCCACATTATACATATCACATCAGAAATGAATATATATGCTACTCCATTGGTAAACAAAAGAAACTGCCCCATTACTTCCCTAGAAGGATCAAGGGAAACTGTAATTAAACTTGATTGGAGCAGTATCAAAAAATTTACAATTACAAAAAAGAATATAACAAATTCAATTAAAGTCTGTATAAATATTTAAAAAATAAAAGCATGAAATAATGTTAAGATAACTACAAAGAGATACTACGTTTAAAAAATAAATAAAATAATTCACAATTCTGAAGGCAAAATTATTTGATAATTGTGCATATATTTATGTACACATTGTACTGGGTGCAGAAAATTCAGGGTTTTTTAACTAGTATAATTTAAAATCCATTGAACAGAGTGATACTCTTTCTGTATAAGAAAATCTTTTAACTGTATTTTAAATAAATTGATGGGAAAATCTTTTTAAATGGCTTTGTATTAAAAATTATAAATAGTAACAGAAGCATAACAGTTTATCTAGTTTTAACTAGTTTATCAGAGATCTATCTAAAGTATCAAAGTGAGATAATGATTTGAAAGGAGATTGGGCTGAGAAATAAAAAAAGAAGATTTCCTAAATCCTTTTCTTCCTTTTTCTTTAAATTTGGTTTCTTTATTTTTTTTTATTATTAAATATTCATTGACTTACCAAAAATCCTTTGTACCATTAAAACTTTACAATAAAATTTAGAAACAGAATGTTAGAAACCGCTTTTCTGAGTTTTTTTTTTTTAATGCTATTTTCTACATTTTTTCTGAGTAGTTCTTTTCTACATGTTTTTTAAGTTAGTTTCTCTACCAAACAATTTTTTTCCTGCGATATTATTATTTTTATTTATTTATAAGAAATTATAAATTCAAAAAAATATTTGTGCATTTATTCTTATAAGACACATCTTTTGTAAAACTTTTCTTCTACTTCTATAAATACAATATTTCATAAATACTTTACTTACATAAATTTTCAGATTAACGTTATAGTGTGAGATTGGATAATAAGGTTATGATAAGATTAAGACAGTTTATTTTCTTTGACTTACATGTAAATTAAGTTTTTTATATAAACCTTATATTACATAGTTGAAAAATTAAATGTCAATAATAAAATATAACAGATTCATCCCTTAATAAACTATTAAACATATACAGACCCTTATATTTCACTTCATAAACTGAAATATAATATAACTATTTCATAAATGCCGTGTTTTTTTACAATGATTTACTAGAATAATGAGACTCATTCAGAATTTGGGCCACTGATTTAAAGTTTTACAAAATTGATCAGTGAAAAAGTATACTTTTAAAACTTAATATAAATAATGAAATTATTATGAAAATAGACTTTATTGAATCAACATCAAAAGAGAAAAATTATAACAATGTGGTCTTAAATTCAACTACGTATGGGTTTACCTTGCTGATAAATATAATCCAAGATGAGGTAGCTTTTGAATGGTTGAGTTCTGATTGGTCGGGGAAGGAAAATGTGGAAAATAGAGGTGATGATATTGTTAGAGAATAAATGTCTATTCTTTTTAGCAGAAATTGCACATTCATATTATATATAAATAAAAATGTACGCAAAAATTTTAACTTTTTAAATAATAGTCTACACATTTCAAATTTATGAGCACTTAACAACAACCAGACAGCCCATTTTTGAATCTTGAAACTCCATCTGAATTTTTGAGGGAACTCAAGAGGTGGTTTGTACTTACACAATGTACTGGGTACCCGAAAAAGAACTTTGTAGTTTTACAAATCTCTATGGCAAAGTAATAATTCGTTTTTTTATGTTATATACCTTTCACAGTATATTTTTCCTGTTCAGTTTGAAGCCAAAAAAAATTAACTTTATAACAATATAAAAACCTGAGTATATATATTCCCAACTAAACAGTTATACTGTATAGCTATATAAATACCAGGTGTCCAAAAAAGAACTCTGTTGTTTTAAATTAAATTTACTTTATTACATTTGAAATGTACAAATGTAAATTATATTATACGAAAAGAAGAGTCTACAGTTTTGTTTAGAAAAATCATTGGTGTCAAATTGGGACTTTGCATGGCCAAGTTATGAGAACCTCTCTGCCTGTCCAGCCTTCTGACAATCTGCTGTTGAACACAGTCAACACAATTTCTGCATGGTGCGGATGGGCTTCATCCTGCTGGAGAATTAGGCCCTCCATATTTTCAATCTATGGAAATATGTGTTCTCCAACTATCAAACTACACTATGCCCGTAATATTCTGCTCATGGAAAAAATTTGCCCAAAAATTTGATTATGCAAGATATCTCACCAGACATTCACTTTCAATTACAGATGACTTCAACCAATTTGTGTGGATTTTATGAGCCCCATACTCGACAATTATGGCGATTCACAATTCCATGAACATGAAATGTTGGTTCCTCAGAAAATAAAACATGCTGCAGGTAGTTTTCATCAAGAGAAATGAAGTCTTACGTGATTGATATAAACTGAACTCATTGTAACTTATCATTAGGTTTAATTTCATGGAGTAGCTGCAGTTTATAAGCAAGAAGTTTCAGTTGTTTGTGAAAATCATGGACAGTGCTTTTAGGAATGTATTATGTAATGTTAACAACGTGTAGTTTATGACTAACACTACAAACTACAAACTGAACTTTTTTTACTTAGCAGGAAAGACAGTCAAATCTTTCTGTTTTCTAAGCTGCTGGCAAGTGTCCTTTCAAAGTGATTTTGGTTTTCAAAAACTATTTACACCACCTATCTACACTTTTATTACTCTGAGAATTTCTACGATAGACTTATGAATAACTTATTTGTATGACAGTCACTAGTTTTGTTTCAGCAAACCAGTACAGACACTGTGCTTTCTTGTTATGAGTCTGAGACCCAGAATCATAACAGCTTGGCTTGTGCAAGAATCCAACAAAAAATGTATAAACTGAAACCTTTGTTGCTTCAAAACTATGCACTACAAGTGCTGCTAAATAAAAACTATACTCATTCTTGAAACCCTACTGTTCTTTTTCAGTATATGTAATGGGGAAGCCAAAAACAATGCCATATTTAAATTACTTGCCAATATTATCTCTAGATAATAATATGTCATAATTTGATCAACAAAACTCTGGAATCTTGAATATCTTGCTTACCTTATCTGCATTAGTTAAGATTAGTAGCCATGGACTACTATACAAAGGAGAATTGCATTATTATTATTATTAAAACTCACTGCAAATATATGGAGTGTTTTGTGGAAACAGCTCATCAAGTTCAGGAAATTTTTGACAGAGAAAGTGCAACAAATGAGTTCAGCAATTATTGAGAAAATTTGAAGAAACAAGCGCTATTTTGGAGATAAAACTATTTGGTCACAATCGCATCAGCCAGTCTCTTGATAACAACAAGTAAAGGCAGGGCAGTGTAGCAATGAACCCAAGAACATCAACTCACCATTGTTCACAAGAACCTCGGAGAATTTTAACAAAAGATCTGCATATGCACCCATACAAAATACAGTTAACACAACAACTTAAGCCAAGGGATCATCTTAAGCGCCAAGAGTTTGCTAATTTTGTGTTGCAGTGTCAAGCAGTTAATAGTGATTTTGCAAACATAATAATTTTTAGTCATGAAGCATGCTTCCATCTTGATGAGTGTATCAACACCTAAGATTGTCAAAATTTGGGGAACAAGAATCTCAACCTCTTCATGAGGTTGGCACTGAAAGTCAGTGTCTAATACTATTTTGGACTGGTAGAGTGTCTGGGCCAAGCTTTTTTTAGGCTTAGGGCTGAAATACGGTTACAGTTAATGATGAATGATAATGTTTTTGGTAATGATTAGATTCAACTGAAGGCAATTATTATGTTTTTAACAAAACATGCCACACTAAAGGTGAAACACTCAATCTGTTACATGAGAAATTCTCAGGCCAAGTAATTTCAAATCATGTTGACCAAACATGGCTACAGAGATCATATGAGATCTGTTGCTGTGTGATTACTATCGTTGAAGAATTTTGAAATCAAGGTTTAAGAAAAATCTCAAAAACAATAAAGGTGAAGATTCAATAAGTGACTGCAGAAATCGAGCCAGACCTACAGTAGCATGCAAATTAAACGGAACCCAGAAGCTATTTAATAAAAAATAACTTTATTTAGAGAAAACCATACCAGCACTAATTTGTGAATATCTAGTAATTAATATATCCTTTATTCTTAATCACTTTACGTACACAATTTAGCATCAATTCAACAAGTGTACTACACATTTCTTTGATTTGTTCATCACGAAACAATACCGATATTATTGCTTTAATGAGGTCAATTTTTGTGATACAATTAATTTTTTAGTCGTTCTTTGATTATTGCCCAAAGATTTCAATTGTTTTTAAGTTTGGGGAGTTGCCTAGCCATATTTCATTCTTTGAACATTTTTTTCACTTTTTTGGCAGTAAGGGAGTGTCAATCTTGTTGGAAAACAATGTTGCCCGAAAGTAATTTGTTTTGAAGTTGTGTCACAACTCTTTCCTTCAGAATTTTGAAACAACTCCAAAACATTTTTTTCTGGGGATGTTTAACTAATTGTTGGATATGAGTCAGTGATGTATTTTCATTTGATGCTTTTCTAATGTACAGAACCCTTTGCCCCTGAACATAAAAATGTCTCATCAGAAAACAACATTTTCCAGTCTTCTTTGGTCCAGTTAGCATGTGCTTTGGCTCACAAGAGCCTTTTCTTTTTTTTTGCATACTGCTAATGTTAAACGCTGCTTTTTAGCTGGCTAACATGCTTTCCATCCTACTGCAAATAGTCAGCATCTAACAGCTTTTACATGTAAATATGTTGGCTGCTAATTCTCGATTTAAGTCCACAGCAGAAACTTTTTCTCACTAATAATCGATCCTGTGCTGGACCACATTTCTATTACGACGACATTTGCCATTCCTTAGAGGTGAAAAGGAACCAATTTCTTTAAATTGTTTCAAAATACCATTCACTGTCACAAAGAGCTAATAGCTATTTATTGTTGTGTCATATTAGTATGTTCAGAAAGAGAAAAAAATTTTCAAACACTTTCTTGGAGTTACTTCCATTACTATACACTCAAAATACAGAACACAATTATGAAAATATAATTTTGTAATAAAAAGTTAAATAAACTCAGACAAAACACTATTTATAACATGAATATAGCTAAATAACCAAAGAACAATAAGATACATTACACTGACAACTTACAGAATGTGTGTGGTTTTTTATGAAAGAGCGAGCATCAACAGCTATGGTCATGATCAACAGCTGTATGTGTGGTCAAGCAATGTAGCCACAATAAAGAAATAACAAAAAAGTTCCCCATGTACAGATTAATATGCACGCTACTGAATGTTAGAAAGTGGTGGAAAACTTCAGGAAAAGATGACGACATGCCAGCAATGCCTTGGAGGATATTTGTCTAAGAATATATTCCACTCATAATCAGATGACATGTGCTATGAGTATATGTAAAAATATTGTTGATTTTTGAATAAATTTTGTATTTGGTTAAAATTTTAATGCCTACGTTAATTTTGTCCCAATCTATATACATAACAAGAATAATAAATATTTAATATGAAAACTTTGGCATTTTATTAAGGCACTTTAAAGAAAAACAATATCTGATTTTGTTACAAACAAAAACAATTTGATCGTCCTAAAAAGAAGTTATGTAACAAAATTCCAGAAATTTTACTTTATGGTAAATAAAAATCCATTATCTTTAATCATTTTATTGTTATCATTGGGACTCCATCCACATAATCAACAGTCTTACCTGTCTAAGAAGCACAATGAAATTTTCCCCCTTTTGCAATAATGGTTTCCCCCTTTTGTAAGATGGTTGCAATTAATCCAGTGAATAAGTTTTTTGAACTGCTAACATAATTTTTTTCAGTTTTTTACATTATATTAAGCAAAACTTGGTATTTTACGCCAAAGAAACTAATATTTTAATATCCATCAAAATGAGATGTTAGATTATTTGTTCTCAAAGTAGGCAATAACACTCCTTGTAGGCACTGGAGGCCTTCAGAGAGGAGCGGTAAAGGTCCACAGAAAATTGGGGGCGTTCAGGCAGTCTAGGAAGGCGATTTGGGATGACTTTAAAGGCAACAATTATGTTTTCCTGATATTTCAAACTAAACCCACCAGGTTGGTCCAGTGGTTAATGCTTCTTCCCAAATCAGCTGATTTGGAAGTCGAGAGTTCCAGCGTTCAAGTCCCAGTAAAGGCAGCTATTTATATATGGATTTGATTACTAGGTCATGGATACCAGTGTTCTTTGGTGGTTGGGTTTCAATTAACCATACATCTCAGGAATGGTCGAACTGTACAAAAATGGAGAATGTACAAGACTGCACTTCATTTACACTCATGCATATCATCCTCTGAAGTAATAACTGAATGGTAATTCCCAGAGGCTAAATAAGAAAAAGAAAAACGATATTTCAAACTAGGATTAAATACCTCCTACTACACTAGAACAAAAAATTAAAGAGACACATATTTTATGATAAAAAATGACTGTACTCAAACTACTTTAAGTTTGCAACCAAGAGGCTTAGAGTTGAATAAAAAAAATAATAAAGATTAAATACCCTACTTTTTGATAGTATACTTAAGATTTCAAAAAACATCAAATAAAAAATCTGTGGGAAGAAAAGTTTTCAAAATTTACAAGTTTTTCTTCGCATTTGATTGAGTGCAACGAAAAAACGAAATTTTTTCAGGAAACTGCATTAAAATTGTTTAAAAGCTAAAGATTTTAGCTTTAATTTCTTTTTTATATATCTCTCTATGATTTTTCTGAACCAAAATATTCCACTTTAAAGAGAAAAGGCCACTTTCATCTTTAATGCTGCATATCTCCCGATCTAAGCAACATATTTATACAAATAAGTATGCAAATTAAAGGGTGTTTTAAGACCGCATCTTAAAAACAGCAACTGCAATTATTATTTTTAACAGATGTTAAGTTTAAAAATTTTAGAGAACGCTAGAAAATATCTGATTCTCAATATGTGGTGGGCGAAAAGTTTGAGATTCAATGTGTTAGATGCTTAAAAAAATGTATTAAATAATCTAGAATAATAACTTAAACTGATTTAATAAAACATAACTCATCCATTAGTTTATCCATCATCTATTAGTTTAACTAACCATTGTCGAATATATGTACGAGGTGCGACAATAAAGTAATGAGACTGATTTTTCTTTGCAAGATGTGGCAACCCTGCAGCTTGCGAAGACACACCATCTTTGACCTTGGTCTATAAGCTACTTCTAGTCCAAGCGGCACATTGATGGAACTGCTCAGTCGTGAGTTGTGCTGTAATAAGTGAACACGTGTTTGTCTCTCTCGTCACAGAAATGAAACTGCAAAATATTGCGCAACGGTATGCCATTTCTTTTTGCTTTAAATTGGGTGAAAACACGACGACAACTTATGGCAAGCTTCAGAAGGCTTTTGAAGACGAGGTTATGTCAAGAGCTCAAGTTTTTCGGTGGCATAAAATTTTTAGTGAAGGCAAAATGAATTGAAGATGAAGACCGCAGTGGACAACCATCAACCTCACGGACAGATGTCAACTTGACCAGGGTGCGTGAAATCGTATGATCTAATCGAAGATTATCCGTGAAAATGATTGCAGAAGAACTCAACGTCAATCGAGAAATGGTTCGTCTAATATTAACTGAAGATCTTGGTATGAGAAAGATTTGTTCAAAAATGGTCCCCAAAAATCTCACACAACACAACAGCGAGAAACACGGAAAAATGTGGCAGCCGATCTGTTAGAGTAAACTGAAATCAATCCAGATATGTTGAGCCGTGTTATCATTGGTGATGAAGGTTGGTTTTTTCAATACGATCCAGAGACAAAACGCCAAAGTTCACAATGGTGCTCAAAGGGTTCACCCAGACCAAAAAAAGCTCGCGTGTCAAAGTCAATAGTGAAATGCATGCTTGTGTGCTTCTTCGATTCCAAGGGAATTGTTCATAAAGAGTGGGTGCCTCCTGGACAAACAATTAACTAATATTTCTACAAAGAAATTTTAGAAAGACTTCGTAAACGAGTTCTTCGTGTCCGTGCCAACATTGCTGATAATTGGATTTTGTCACGATGCGCCATCCCATACTGCTCTGTAAGTACAGCAATTTTTAAACTCAAAACAAATTTCAGTACTACCACAGCCACCTTATTCACCAGATATCGCTCCGTGCGACTTTTTTCTATTTCCAAGAGTCAAAATGGCGGTCAAGGGACACCATTTTCAAACAACACAAGATGTCCAAAAAGCTGTGACGAGGGTCTTGGAGGATATTACAGAAGATGAGTTCAAATTTCAGTACTACCACAGCCACTTTATTCACCAGATATTCACCCAAATAACAGACCCGTGCGACTTTTTTCAATGGGTGAATTTGGGTGTGTTATTTAAGCTTTCCATAAAGGTGTTTCTCAGAATCTTTTGAAAATCAGTGTCCTCTAAATAGTGCATTATAAATCTGTAAAATTTAAATAGATATTCCACAACGTAACCCTTTGTAGTTAGATCCGATGGATTTAACAGCATACTAGCGTTTGCAACAACACTTCCTTTGAAATCTGCCTCCCAGCTTTGATAAAAAGAAAATTTTCGTTTATTCTTTGGTTAATGTGATGCTCCCTAAAATCAACATATATCTTTGTGACAAGATCATACGCTAATCTCGCCACACCAAAATTGCCGATAACACTTTCTCTGATGTTAACTTGTTCCTACGCAAACAAGTTAATGCGTAGATAATTTAGATTAACGCCATCGGTCTTATCAACAGGTTCACAGACATTACATAAACAAATAGGTTCAAACACCTATTTGAAAAGTATATTCCATTATTTTCTGGTGGTTGTAAAACCGACGATGAGTTCAAATTTCAGTACTACCACAGCCACTTTATTCACCAGATATTCACCCAAATAACAGACCCGTGCGACTTTTTTCTATTTCCAAGAGTCAAAATGGCGGTCAAGGGACACCATTTTCAAACAACACAAGATGTCCAAAAAGCTGTGACGAGGGTCTTGGAGGATATTACAGAAGATGAGTTCCAGAAATGTTACCTTCAGTGGCAGAAGCGCTGGAATAAGTGTGTGCAATCAGAGGGGACCTACTTTGAAAGAGACAACACTGAACATGACTAAAACGGTAAGCAACATTTTTTTTCACATCAGCCTCATTACTTTATTAGTCGCACCTTTTATATAACCAGAAAAAAAAAATTCAGAACCAATAAAAGTAACTTATATACTAAAGTAATCACTTTATTTTATTAATAAAAATAAACGTACATCTTAAGCGTACATCCAGTTTAAAAATAAACTGGTTGCACTCAATGATTGGTTACATCTCTCTAAATTAGCTAAATCATCTTCTAATGACAAGGAGTGTGATTTATCAACATCCTGCAAAAAAAAAAATAATGTTAATCTTTTAATGCTTCAATTTAATCTTTAATTATGATCAGTATATAATAAAACATTATAAAAATCAAGAAAGAAATGGATAGATATGCCATGCTACTCATAAATTAAACAAACGAATTTCCACAATATTTCCATGTGTAGATCAAGGGAAAATGAGATAAAACCTTGATTAGAAGAGCATCAAAAAGGTTATAATTAATTATGAAATAACAAATAGATGTGATTACAGTCCATTACAATCATTTAAAATATAAAAATATGAAATAATGTTAAGAGTAAATGTGTTTGAAGATACTAAATGTAAAAAAACTGCATAATAATTCACACTTTACAAAACATTGATGAATGTTATCTGACCACACACTGAACAGGATGCAAAAACTTTACTTCTCAATTTTTTTTTTAAATTTTTAATTACTTATACACTGACTGGTAGACAGATCCACACGTAAATACTAGAGCAGAGCTTTATCAAATTTTACTACTTGCATTCAATACTTTAAAAAAAAAATATTGTAAAATACTTTTTGAACATACCTAGCACATAAATTAACCATGCTTTCACATAAAACCTCTCAAGTGAAACTACAGAAACTATTTGCACTAACTTTAGCATACAAACTAGCATTAGTTCAGATGCAAGTGTTGTGTTTCAGGTTACTGGCAACCGATGTAAGCTAGAATGCCTGTAAGATTAATACAGAAAACAGATAAAACTTTGGCCGACTTAATCAATTTGACAAGTTTTTCAATTTTTGGTGCTACATGACCTACAATTCTGTATGGTAGTTTAAACCTTTAACACAATGGTGCAAAATGTATACTATCCGCTAGAATGTGATGCACCTTTATATGGCGTTTTCAATCTCTATTACGATGGACACTGAAACATCACCAGATGACATGAAGTATCTATACGTTAACATCAGAGCAATGTTTCACATTCTATAACAAAATGGATAAATAAAACTATAATGTATTAAAAATGAGGAAGTGTGATGTCTCTCATACTGTTAATTCAGTAATAGAAATAATCATGAGAAGAGTTAAACAGAGATCATATAGGCATTAAAACACGTGGTGAACCTGTCTTCCCACATCAGCCGATTTGTAAGTTGAGAGTTCCAGCGTTCAAATCCTAGTAAAGGCAGTTACTTTTATGTGGATTTGAATACTAGATCATGGATACCGGTGCTTTCTTTGGTGGTTGGGTTTCAACTAACAACACATCTCAGGAATGGTCGAACTGAGACTGTACAAGACTACACTTCATTTACGCTCATCCTCTGAAGTAATTTCTGAATGGTAATTCCCAGAAGTTAAACAGGAAAAAGAAAGAAGGCATTAGAACAATCATTTTTTGTGGATATGGGGAACTGATAAGAAAGAAATGCAGAAATTCTTGGAGGATTATAGAATTACAAATGCACGGTTTAAAAATGAATAAAGAAGAAAGTGAAATTCTGTTAGTGGCAAGGAAAAGAACTGGAGAGGGCTATTATGTTGGAGGAAATACTGCTGTATGCCATTGATATATTTAAGTATTTGTGTTTTAATCACAAAGCAGATGGTAGATGGAAGGAGATAGAAAGTAAGATAACCAACCAATTGCAAAAAGGAGAATACTACTACCAAACTATTAAACATTTTGTCTGGGATAGAGACATACCACAGAAAAAAAATAAATGTATGAATTACATTACGCCCCTATAATTAAATATGCAACTGAAATATGAACGATAATCGAAAAGAATTGGAATTGCCATCATCCAGGAGAAATTAATTTTTAAGAGGCATAACAAGAATATAAACAATGTAGAATAAAGACAGAATTGGGAGTAAATAATGTAAGAGAAGAACTGGAAATTCAAATACGGTGGTTCAGACGCTCAGGAGAATGGCTGTAAACACAGTCCAGATTTAAATGGAAGGTATGCAAGATAGAGGAAAATATCCAAGAGAAAGACCACTAAGCTGGAGAAACAATCTAAGAAAAGAGATGGAAAATAAAGATATAGAAAAGATGGACAGAAAGATATAGAGAGGCAGAAATGGTGATTGGACAAAGAATACTGGCAAGGCTTAATCTACATCCAGACACAATAAAATGGAATAGCAATAAAAGTTACCTATGTGTGTGTATGTATGTATATATATCTTTATATATATATTTCTTGTGTGCGTGTGTATGTCACTGAATTCCTCCTAAACGGCTGGACTGATTTTGATGAAAAATTTTGTGTATGTTCAAGGGGATTCGAGAATGGTTTAGATTCATAATTTGGTCCACTGGAAAATGTTTTTTTAATTAATTTTTTATTTATAAGTAATTGTTGATTTTGAATGTTTTACATTGGATCCGGCAGACTGCGCTACCATCGCAGTATCGAATATTCAATAATATTCTATTTTAATTTTAGTTTGTCCCGACAGTTGGTGCTGCGATCAAATTGAGAAAAATATTTCGTAATTTTGTGTTATTATTGTGTTACAAAAAATCGCGAGAAAACAGTTTTTTAATAAATTAAATGGAAATGTAAACAAAGGAAAACCAATCAGACCAATGCAAGATGGCCGCTGTCAAACACAGCGACCAATCACAAAGAGCCCGTATGGCTGTTGCCAATGTAAACAAAATCACAACTGATTAACTAACAAGTAAGCAGCACTGCGATCGCGTTTAGAATTGTGCGCGTATTGAGAAATATTATATTATTATTTATTGAAATAACGTTTTAAAGTGTAATTAAAAAATATACATTGTGCAAATTTGTAAGGTACCGTATTGAAGTGAAAATGTTATGTGTAGTTATAAAATGTTATTTATGTGTAGTTGATCTAGGGATGGTTGAGGTTCACAATTGGGTCCGGTAGGCAGAGCTGCGATCGCGTTTTAGAAGTTTTTTTTTAATTTTTGGTTTATCAGTCAAACCCGGTAGTTGGTGCTGCGTAATTCAACTGCTTCCTATGCAGGAAGCAATTCCGGTGAACAGGAAAGTGTCCATCATGACCAATGCACATCACCCACTATTTCGAACAGTATCAACCAATGATCGGTAGAACAGTCGTCGACCACAGACCAGTCAAGGACCCTGCCAGGGATGTCCCTATCAATGGTGATGTCAATATTTGTACCTGAAACGACCTGTCGTCCGTTAACTATACCGACGTAAGTGGCCAACTGGTCTGCAACATTAAGATCTCAAAATTATGCTACGCGATGAAACTGTCAATTAGACTACCACCATGATCAGTCATCCCACTATGCCAGAAAAGTGACTTAACATCGGCACCAATAAGGATTGGACCATTGCCCACAATACAAATACAAAGATGTACAGCCTGCAAAGCTACCAGCAACAGAACTGGTAATAAAGACTGCCATTAAAAGGAAATGAAAGTCCTCCAAATCAATTCAATAGGAGTCAGAGCATATACGATTTGGTCTCACAGGTCGCAAGATGAGAAAAAGCTGACTTTATGCTGTGCAGTGAACCAAATGTAGCATTGGTTGCTGATAGTCAGTGGGTCTGCAATGCTGACAGCAGTACTCCGTTATCAAGATCTCTGGTGCCTTGCCAGTAATTTGCTCTGGCAGCAGCCGAGGCTATGCATGGCTACTTCAATGGTCCTGTTGTTTAATTGCTATATCTCACTGAACAGTTCATTCGATGCTTTCAAGAATTGCCTAGACTTGATGGAGGTAGATATAGAGTTGGAAAAACTGTTTAGGTAGGAGGCAATTTCAATGTTAAAAACCCGCTGTGGGTCGAAATAGTGAATGATTGCCACACTCTCTATGATTGATAGCCAGGGCAGGATTCACCTGCCTTAATCAAGGTGATGCCTCTACTTTCAATAGGGGTGAGTCTGGCTCCTACATTGATATAAAATTCTTCAGAACCAGGGGAAAGTGTTAACCACAAGTAGGAAGTCCTGGAGGGTGAGATGCTATTAGATCACAATGTTATTTTGTGTGCCATCAGTCCTTTCAAGAGGGGAGCAGAAGGCCCCTCATCCTGTAGTCAGTCAGCAGGTTTTGGTTTCTTTCCAGGTAAAATTCCTGGCATATCTTGATGATAGACCTCACAGACCCTTAAGCTCTCAGGCATCATAGCTGGTACCTTCAAGGAGACTCAACCGAATGGTCAGACAGGCTACTATACTAAATGGGACTATTGGTGGATTGCCGAGGTCGATAGGCTCAGACAATCTTGCATGAATGCCTGATGAATACTAGAGAAGACCAGTAGGAGGGATATCAAACTCCATACATATTGGCAGGACGAGTTCAAAAGCACTACACAGGATCTGAAGTCCAAAATTTCCAGCACCAAACAGCAGAAGTGGAGGGAATTCTGCAATTCCCTCTCGTTGGAGAGACGGATACAAAATTGTTACCAAAAGAATTGGTAGCATTTTCCTGTACTTGACAGGGCTATCTGTTGAGTTGCACAGAGGTTCTCTTTCCTAGATGCAGCAACACAAACTGTGAGGAAATAAATGCTGCTGATATCCCACTACTCACCACAGAAGAGCTCACAGTGGCCAGTTATAACAAGAGCCCTGGCTTGGACGGTGTGCCTGGGGAAGCAGGCAAGCTTGCTGTAAACCTGGGGAGGCAGTCAAGCTTGTTGTAAAACTTGCTCCATAGTGGGGGGTTGATGCATTAAACTATGCCATCATCTAGGAATGGTTGCCTGACTCCTGGAAGTCCATCTGGTTTGTGCTCCTCAGGAAGGAGAAAAGGCAAGGCAGCAAACTAGCGTCCTTTAGGCCGATCTGCTCAATTACCTGAGTAAGCGTTTTGAAAGGGTGCTGGTTGATAGGCTCAACCAAGGGCTGGATGCAACTGGCTTCTGTCTTGACTTCTGTAATGATAGATCAATTGTAGGTGCCATATCTAGACCAATGTTCAGGAGGCCAGATCAGGCTCAAGGCATACACGTTCGATTCAACAGTTTGATGTAAAAAACCCATTCAACAGTGTACTGTGAGGGCACTATATTCCAGGCACCGAAGAGTCATGTTGTCAATCCACACCTACGGAAGATAATCTGGTATTACCTCTCTGAGAGATCGGCGACAGGTATTTCCACTGAGGGAAGGGTATGCATTAGGATGAGTTGTAGTGATTCATAGGGTTCATTGTTGGGGCCAACATTGTGGAATATAGTGTATGATGAAATCCTGTTCATCACTCTTCCTATAGGGACAGCCTTTACTGGGTTCATTGACGACTTGCCACTCATGGTGACAGCAAAGTTGGAACAGGCGGTGATAGACACTGAGAACGAGGCAATAAACATTATTGTTTCGCGCCTGAAGGAGGTCGGGCTCCAGCATTCGCCGGAGAACACCCAATTAGTTGCAGTCTCAGATAGCGTAAGCTGACCCTGACACTTCCTGTAAGGTCAGTACCACAATAGACCCCCCCCTTACCCTGCAGTGAAATACCTCAGAGTTCAGATACACAGGAATGTCATGTTCCAGAGGCACGTAGAAGAATTATCGGTCAAGCTAAAAACACCAGTTGCCATGGTCGGTCGGATAATGGTCAACATCCAGGGTTCTCGCACATCGAAACGGACAATCGTCTCAGGTGGTGCTCTCAAAAGTACTGTATGGAGCCCCAATCTGGTCCATCGTACAGGCTGTCTGCATTCAGGTATACTGGGGTTATAGGATCATCTCAGGTAATGCTGCTGGCATAGTGGACAGACTTGCGCCCCTGGATCTCCACGTTTGGAAGAGGAAGGAGATGTATGGGCAGAAGTGGAAAAGGCAGATACAAAGGCATCACTTGTCTGTAGGTAGGAGGAGAGATGGTATCAGTCAACAAAAGGTAGATGGATCAAACAGATGGTTGTGTCAAAAACACATGGAACTAGGGTATGAGTTGACCCAGTCCCTTACTGGTCAGAGATGTTTCAAGACATAGTTGTGTGCACAGATGCTGAGACCCTTTGCAGATTGCAATTGCTGCGGGAAGGAGGGCACTGAGAACACAGTGTTCATATGCTGCAGTCCCTGCAGCATAGGGAAGCATTTGGGAGAGAATTTGGTGTGCTTAACCCAGAGAACATCATTGAGACTATGCTTCAGATCAAACGATTGTGGCACTCTGTGTCCATGATGCTGGTTATCATCCCAACCAAATTGGTGGAAGATGAATTGGGGTAGGTACCCGGCCTCAAGAGGTCAAAATAAAAATGCAGGATCGCAACAAATTCCAAGGCGTGGGTCAGCAATGGAGCCACAGATGAAGGCAAGACACATAGAGTGCTGTGATTAAACTGTAAGGTGGACCTGGCATCCCACATTGCAGATGGGGAGAGGTTTTAATGGATAGGCCTCATATCCCATAGTAATAGGGTATGAGACCGTATGGTGCCTATAAAAGTTTTCCCCTCCTCTTTTCAAAAGAAAATAAAGTAATTCTATTCTTAAATACTTTAAGAAAAGTTATTTAAGGTAATGAAGTATAGGAAATACTTAAATTCAGCAAATGCTGAACTTATTTAAGTTAAGCTGAATTAGGTAATTCAGTAAGTTCGGCAAATGCTTCTACCTCAAAATGACCTAATTTTTTTTTATAAGATGACCACACATTTAAGTCCCAGGAAGAAGTTCCAAAAGAATGGTTTACACTACCTCTAAACTACCTCTGTTTTTCTGTATGAACAGAAAAAATTTTAATGGAAAAGGCAGGATTGTTATATTTCAGTTAAGGTTATTGGTAAATAATAGTTTGATAAAAAACGATCAGGTTATGACAACCCTTTACCCAAATCTTCCCAAATCAGCTGATTTGGAAGTCGAGAGTTCCAGCATTCAAGTCCTTGTAAAGTCAGTTATTTTTACACGGATTTGAGTACCGGTGTACTTTGGTGGCTGGATTTCAATTAACCACACATCTCAGGAATGATCGAACTGAGACTGTACAAGACTACACTTCATTTACACTCATACACATCATCCTCTGAAATATTATCTGAATGATAATTACCAGGGGCTAAATAGGAAAAAAAAAGTAAAGGTTATGACAACCCTTACCAGAATGGCAACCATTTAACATTATTCATGGCTAGTTTCAAAAGCAGCCTGCAGGACAGCTAGAACAATGTATCATTTTGTGTTAGGAATGTTGGCAATTTTTTTTTAGTAATAAAAATTATCTTAACTTACTATCTGTAACCACGTAAAAATATTGTTAAAAAAGTTATCAGACTACACTATTCAGTTTTTATTTAATCTTGGGTCCAGCAATCATCTGCTATCTCAATTTATTGGCCTTTGAGCTTACATTATGGAACAACAAACGGTCTACCTTAAGACACCAATAAAAAAGAAATGGATAAGGGTGGAAAATCTAATATAAGAGAAATCTTTTATCATTTAGGACACATTGTGCACAAATAAATGAATGTTCTTAAGAGGGGATGCTGCCAAGGATGATGCTTGAAGATTTTATTCTTTGATTTCAGTAACATCTGTTGCTCTAGACTGCATGGATCAAGAATAAAACAAAAAGCAGTATGATTTTATTATAATTGTTTTACTAATAAAGTAAGCAAGCATTAAGTAAACAATTTTAATTATATAACTTAATAAAAATTCTACAAAATAAGGCATCAAGAACTGGTAATATAATACACAAAACTTGCTATCTTACCATTTCATTTTCAGCTTTAATACATTCTGATTTAATTAAGTTGGTCCCATGAATTTCAAGAGGGTTTGTTGGAATATCATAACAAGAATCACATGGATCCTTTTTGACTTGTACTGAATCAGTTTCCTGAAAAAAAAAAATTAATGCTAAAATAAAACAATGAGTTTGATTTCACTTACAAGGAATATTAGATGAGACTGTGCAAAGTCAAGAGATGATTCCTCACAGTACACTATTGAGGTGTCATTCTTAGTTTTGGATTTCTGCTCAGAGCAACCAAAATACATGATACAATGCTGGAAAATTGAAAATAGAAAATGTGTTAAATAGCTAAGACAAAAGGGATCTGAAATAGACGGGTAGTCATGAATTCCATGAGTATTTAGATATGCGAAAATTGTCCACAAGATAGGTGCTATGTTTGATCGAAAGCAAGAATGAGTAGACATGCCTAAGCATAGCTTGTGGGGCAGTTTCAAATTTTTCAACAGGAGTTAATACGAGGGTGAATCAAATTTAAACAGTAATTTTGCTATTCTACCCCGCAAACAGTTCCAAACTGGATGG
Organism: Lycorma delicatula; assembly: GCF_047948215.1. Taxonomy (NCBI): domain Eukaryota; kingdom Metazoa; phylum Arthropoda; class Insecta; order Hemiptera; family Fulgoridae; genus Lycorma; species Lycorma delicatula. The sequence continues at coordinate 137,316,095 of NC_134455.1, forward strand.
CAGAGTGGGAAGTTAATGTTCACCGTGTTAGAGAGGGAAAACCAGCTTGTTTAGCTCCTCCACTATGTTCTGTTGTCAATACAGCCACGAGTGACCATGAGATACCATTATCTGTTACAAAACGTATAATCGTAAAGTTTTTAACTAATGAAGGCGTTAAACCCACAGAAATTTTAACTCATTTAAAGGTACAGTTTGGGAACTGTTGAGGTCAAGATTTTAGCCAGTGAATCAAAAGAGTATGTTATTAGTTTTAATAAATATAGTTATTATTAACATGGAAAAACTACATTGTTGTGTTCGGTACATCCAAGCATCACCTGACTCGATACTACAATACATATATTGGCCAATAGATGTCGCCACTTGGCCTATTATAGGAATAGTAAAAGTATCACGTACTCGACAAGAATGCTACACTGTCCCAGAACTAGGTTCCACATACATGGCACTCATGATTACTACACATGGGCCACATACATTAAGGCAGGCAAGAAAGTGTAGAAAACAAAAGTCATAATCGATACCAAAGATCAAGCTTCACAGCTGACAACATCCATGCTGTTCAAGACCTTATTGAAGGTGATCACCAGATCACTGTTGAAGAAATCGTGTCAGATATCAGCTGTGGGAGTGCTCAATCCATTATCACTGATTATCTTGGCTTTGGAAAAATTAGTGCTCAATGGATTCCATGGTTGTTGACCAAAATCAAAAACAGGTCAGGTTGGAGATCTGTGAGAGATTTCTGAATCAATTTTGACAAGAAGGGGATGATTTTTTAAGGCTCATCATCACATGTGATGAGACATGGGTCCATCATTACACTGCGAAATCAAAACCCATTTGTCAGCTGGAAAAGTTATTGCAATGATTTTTTTTGACTCAAGGGGAGTTTTACACATCGATATTCTTCACAATCAAAAAACAATGAATGCAGCCTAATGCCAGCTGTTACAATCAACAAAAGCCGCCTGCTGAAACAACAGATAGGCCATGAGATGAATGCCCATCAGAGATGTCATTCTTCTCCATGACAACGCCAGGTCGCACACTGTGATTTTGACAAGGGATAAATTGGAAAAAATGCACTGGGAAACAATTTATCACCCTCCCTACAGTCCGAATTTGTCCCCCTGTGATTATTTTTATTCGCACCCTTGAAAGAATCGCTTGGTGGAGGTTAAGAATTTGAAACAATGAAAATTTCAACGAGCGCATGCGCAGTTGGTTGACAACTTCTCCCCAAATGTTTTATGAATGAGGAATATTTAAGCTTCCAAACCATTGACAAAAGTATATAGATCGTGCAGGAGACTATGTAAAGAGATGATAAAGGTATGAATTGTGTATATTATTAATCAATAAATTTTAAAAAAGGTTACATTTATATTTGATTCACCCTTGTAAAACTTGGGCATATCATTACCAGCCTGAGACCAAAGAACACTCAAAACAATGAGTTACAGTCAAGGAACTTGCTTCAAAGAAGGTGAAAACCACTCCATCAGCAGGAAAGGTGACTGTAAATGTCTCACTTATCATAATTACTTACTGGTCATAATTTTCATTTACTTTCTGGAAGAAAGTTAATCGACTACTGGATGAGCATCTTTGCGTCATCTAAATGAGAAAATAAATGAAAAAGACCAAATCTGATGAAAAAATGCTTCCTTTTCACTAAGACAATGCGTCAGCTAACTTTTCTGCATTTGTGACAGCAAAATTGTTTGAATTATACTATGAAATTCTTCTGTATTTTCTCTACTTGCTATACTTGTTTTGTTACACCTGCATATAAAACCACATTGTTATAACTAGATATAGGTTTAATAATAATAATACATTTGAACAACTTTTAATTAAAATTATCCTATCCCATACACCCAGTCATAAATTAGGAAAACATTCAGATAAATGAAAGTTGTAATAAAGGAATGATAATAATTATTACAATACACAAACTGCCCAAATAAATAATTTATTTAAACAAAATAAATAAGTTAAAAACACTAAATTTTAAATTAATTTAAACAAAACAACGCAATAATCTACCACTTATAAAAAAAAATATTGTACTGATAATAAAAATGCAAAATTTAGTTACTTTTTATAAACAAAAGGGAAGTAATTTTTATTAAAAAAATAAATAACTAATATAAATGTTAATTAACAACTGAAATTGTATTATAAGTTACATTAATAACAGATGACAATAATTTTTGTGATATGAATATGTTGTATAAAACAATCAGAAAACAACTTCAAACTTTTTTATTGGACTTATAATAGGAACAGGTCATGTATAAATATTACATGTATGTATAAATATTACAAAATAAACAATTGCATTAAGTATTTAAAATTAAATTTTATTCATGTAATTACTCACATCAAATAAATAGATCGAATCTCTTAACATACACACAATATAATCGCAACTCGGCGCACTAACTAATAGTAATGGGAAGATCCGTGAACGAGTCGTTCCTTCGATTCGATTCTTTATACTGAACGTAAACCGATTCTATTTAAGATTCTTAACAATGAAATGGATAGGCGACGGGAAACTAAATCTTTCTCAATTACGATTCGATTCGATTCATAGCAATCTTTCTTATGCATAGCTTGTAGTGGGGGATCCTCCTACCATACCAAATTCTAGCCTGCGTAAACTTATTACATCACCATCACTAATGTTTATTGACATTCGGCAAATTTATTACTTCCGATTATAAAATATGTTCATTAACTGTGCTATTAAACCGAGTTAATCTTAAACAATTAAATTTTATCTTAAGCCCCATAAAATAATTTTTGTTTATCAACTACAGCGAATGAGAGCCAAATTTTTTTTTCAAATCATTAAAAGTATATCTTTTTTTTCTTGTTAACCTTCGGAAGAACCGTCAGGAATTACTTCAGAAGATGAATAAGGGTGATATGTATGAGTGTAAATGAACCCAACCACCAAAGATCACCGGTATCCACGATCTACTATTCAAATCCGTATAAAAGTATCTGCCTTTACTAGGACTTGAACCTTAGCATTCTCGACTTCGAAATCAGCTGATTTGCGTAAGCGCGTTCACTACTAGACCAAGTAAAAGTATTTATAACTAGAAAATTTATCTTTTAACTAATTTCTCTAAAGCTATAAATGACAAAATGAATAATTTAAAATAATATAGCTTGTACCATACCTTATTTTTGAGCGATCCATTGATTCCGTCTTTGTTTTTTTTTTTATCACATCGATCTTATTTTAAATTTGCTTTATGTTTTTACTACTACGCGCACAGTTACACAGACACACACAAAAATTTTGTTTTTAAAAATTGTTGGTTCTATTATCACAAAAAAATAATGAAACCTTTCAAATAAAATTTATAGTATTTTACATATTTACATGTAGAAATATAATTTTTTCGAAATTCCTTGATGTAAGTCGATTTCGCCTTTCTGTTATTAATTGTCCCGCTTTTGAAAAAATTCGTTCACAGGGAACAGAGGTTGCAGGAATGCAAAGTCTAGTTTGCATTATTTTAAATAATCTTTGATAAATTAACCGCCTTTCTTTCCACCAAGAGAGAGGATTTGTGTTCTTGAGATGAGCGGTTCATTTATATATTTATCTAGCTCTAAAATTCCTGCTACAGTTGGGTTTTAATTACTTAAAATTGGTGTTAATTTTTTTTATAAAAATCTTCCCATGCAGTTGAAATGGAGGGTTCAATAATTTCTTGTTCGGTTTCAAACCTATCGCCTTGTTGTTTATGTGAAAGCATTTTGGTAAGATGCTTCATCATTAAAGCGAGGATCTAACAGCTTGCTCTCTAGCAAAATATTATTATTTTCAACATCCTTAAATCTGTTGCAGTTGGTCTAACATCTTGTTACATACTTTAACGATTTCAGAATTCTGAGTACAAGATTTAATGTTAAGTACATGTTTTATCATCGCTCGCGCCAATAAACAGATTTTTGAAATAGTGACAGTTTTTTGAGAACTTATTTCAATAGTTATCTCTTCAAAAAAGTTCAATAATTTGCACATTTCAGCTATAACTGTTCACTCATCAAATGAAATATTATTTAGAATAGGATTCACCAAAGCGATAGTCGAAATTAGTGGTTCTTTTATTTCTAATAATCTATTAAACATGTGCAGGAGTGAGTTCCATCGGGTAGGCACTTCCTGTTTTAATTTTAATTCTTTAAAATTCATTTGTCGCTGCATGTTTTGCAGTTTGGAGGCAATATGAGAACTTCGTTTAAAAAATTTGACAATTGCCTTCGATTTTAGTAAAATTGTTTTTACTTCAGACACTGCTGCTTGGACAATTAAATTAATTGTATGGGCTAAGCAAGGAATATGGCGTAGCTGACAATTGCGAATAGGAGCTTTTAAATTTGCTGCATTGTCACTAACAACCACTCCTATTTTGTCAGTAATAGCCCACTCATTGAATTTACTTTGTAATTCAATGGTAATGTTTTCAGCCGTATGTGTTGACTACAGATTTCCATACAAGTAAGTAATTGGGTTTTTAAATTGCAATCATGGTCAATGAAATGGACAGTTATGGCCATATAATTATTATTTGAAACTGATGTCCAACTGTCAGTGGTTATTGCGCATGCTTCTATATTATATAATGACTTACGAATCTCACAAGAAATTCTATCATATAATTGTGGAATTAAACTAGTTGTAATTGTTTTCCGACAAGGAAGCGAATACCCAGAGTTTAACATATGAACAAACTTCTTGAATTCTTCATCCTCAACGAGTGAAATAGGTTGATATTCTTTAGTTATTAACCTAATTAATTGAATATCTAACGCTCGGCTTTTACTTTGAGGGACAGGTTTTGTAACAAAGGAAGTAAGGGACAACTGTTTTGTTTTTTTTTAGGACAAAGATGTTATTGGAAGCACAGAAGAAGGATTAGCCGATTCAACAAGGTTTGTTAATTTAAGGCCTAATTGCTGCGATTCATTTGGTTCAGTCGCAATAAACGTAGTAGGAAACAATTCGGAAACAATTCCAATGGAAAAAGTGAAGAGGATTTTAAATAACACAAAAACTGAAATTAAGAAAAAAATAGACAAAACAGCTACAGGTAACAGAAGTAAATTATTAAATCATGGGAAAAGGACTTTATTGAATTGCTTGAAAAATATGAAAATCCAACAATAAATAAAATACCAGGTACGATTACTCCTGCTAAGCAGAAACGTGAATCTGATATTGCCCACGAAGGGCCATCTCCATAGAGCTCATCAACAAAGAACACCAACAAACTTTCTGAATGTGGAAAGGCAGTTCAGAAAAGGAAAAGAAACACCTATGAGACAGATGAATCAGCTGCATTGTCAACACCTGAATTACAAAGACTTGTTCTTATCGAACAATTGGAACTAATTCGAACACAGAAAAAAGAGGCGGACATGAAAATACAACAATTAGAAAAGAAAATGGCAACAATGCAGCAATACAATATAAAACAATTAAAAATGGGAAGCAAAGAACCGAAGAAGAAGAAGATTACAATTTCTCGGATTATCTGATCCTTAATTAATCATTTGTATGTTTTCAATAAATTAAATAAACAATCCTTTTTCACTTTCCTACCTGAAAAAAAAATACTTTAAAAAAATAAAAATTAAGAAACTATGAAAATGTCCATTGGAACGTATGTATTGTACTTAAATAGAATGGGATTGTGTTTGTGCACACTCGCCTACGCACGTGTATGTGTGAGTTTGAGTGCGTGTACATGTACGGAGGTGTTCGGGCCTTCAAAAACCAATATATGATCAAGAGTTAAGAGATGGTCCATCTAATTCCGATTAAAGAGCAAACAACAACAGTTTTAGCTGTGCTTAAGTTCATAGAGTTTTTCTTGTACTTTTCGCTTGAAAGCACCAATAGCAAAGATGGCGACCCCCTCACGCCTACAGAGAGCATTCTGTGTTTTGCCAGTTTGCAAAGTGTGAATCTGCATTACCATTCAACTTGCATACTGTTTGAAATACCATTGTGATCCCCAATTGTGAAGTGACAATAACATTCATAAATGGTATAAAAAATTTGATACCACTGGCTAAATTTGTAAAGGGAAGAATACAGGATAATCAAGTGTTTCCAAAGACAATATTGAACTTCTAAGAGAATCTTTTGTGTGTAGTCCTGGAAATCCATCCATAAGGCCAGCCATGAATTAGCAATTCCAGTGACATCTGTTGTGTGAAGGGTTTTCATGAAACACTTACAACTGTGTCCATGTCGTTTTTAGCTGTTACAAGCTTTAAAGCCTACAGATTATGGTTTGCATGCTAGCTTTGCAAATGAAAGAATGGACCCTTACTTCAAACATTTTTTGTAAAAATATAATAAATATGTAAATTTTTGCTAATTGAAATACAGAATTTAATGTAAGTTTTCAATTTTTTATTTCATAAATACACATAATAGACATGTTACTTGTCACAGCTGTGTCTAGTTTGTAGCTTGTGAAGTTTTGTTAATGTAAATACAGAATTTAATTTATGTTTTAATTTTCTTATTTCATTCATAAAAGTTTACTTATCACAACTGCATTTAGTCAGTAGCAGTTTGATTTTAAGATACTCATCAGTAAAACTGTTTGTTGGCTTTTTATTTGATAATTTTATTATTTAATTTTACAGGTTACACTGCTAGTGAAACTGTTCAGGAGCATGCAGTTAATCGCTACATTACATATGACAAAAAAAGTGAAGAATTCTATACATGATAGAGTTAAAAAGAATGTTGATGTTGACATATTAACATTCACACGAAAGAGAAAATGTATCTTCATAACTTTTGTCTGAAATCTTTTAACGATGGCTCTAATTTAAAGATACATCTGAATATGCATACTAGAAAGAAAAGTTATGTTTGTAATCTTTGTCAAAAGTCTTTTAGTTTTAGTTCTGCTTTAAAGAGGCACCTTAATGTGCATAGCAGTAAGAAAAAATATGTATGTGCTGTTTGGTCGGTGTCGTTTAATGACAGGTATACTTTTATGGTACATCTTAATATCCATACTAAAGGGGAAAAAATGATTGTATTGTTTGTAACAAACCTTTTACAAAATTACACTCTGCTAAAACCATAACAGTTATACAAAATACACAAAAGATACATATAAAAAAATTAAAAGTAAAGCTCATTTTTTATTATTTATCAATAATATATAAAAGGCGGTTATGTAGCAGGGTCAAAGGTCAAGGTCAGGTGTTCAGGGTTAAAGGTCACCAAACCTAAAATCAATGGTGTGGGGTAGGGATGATGAGGCGCTAAATTAGTATACAAAGGGATCAGTTTTCATTGGTGTCATGCAGTGTAGCAGTACCAATAATGAGTAAAATATATGTATTCTCCAGTTATAGATATGCATTTTATTTCCAGTTTATTGTATATATTATATATAAATACAAACTATTTAATAATTATTAATTGTGGGCCAATCGTAATGAATATTCTATTTATGATCAATTCGTTAAGTGTTAACTATATTTTCACTCAAGTTGGAAAATAATTTTTATTTAGTTCCTGGATTTTTATAAAATCATTTTATTTTTATAAATCAAATATAATAATATTTGAAAATTCACACGTTAAATGAAATATAAATATATACTTCATTTTAATTATGCATATATTATACACAGATTAATTGTATGTTGTTAGTAGTGAATATCTATTTACTTAAAAATAAGTAAAATATACATTAAATATTTATAATGATTTACCCTTAAATATTTCTTCTTGAACTCGAGTGAAGTATAATTAGCACTTCATGCACTCGAGTTCAAGAAGAATTATTTAAAGGTAAATCATTATAAATATTTAACTCCCTTATCTAATTCCTGGATAATTTTAATAATTTATGTATTTAGTATCTATGTGTTAAATAGGATTTTATTAAGGGCTGAAAATGAATATAAACAAGAATAATTAAAAGATTTATTTTCCTTCAGGATAAATTTACACTATCGTTTAAATATTTTATTTACTCACTTATACTATATAGTATAAAAGAACAGAATAATTTATATGTACAGAACAGATTAATTTATATTACAATATAAGAACAGTTTATTAATTAATATAAAAAGTTTTTATTTATTCATCTTAAATTATCTATCTATTTATTTTATACAACTATTTGTATACTGATATCATAAGAACTGTTTAATACCAATATATAAAAGAATGGTTTATTAGTCAGTCATAAATCTTACTAGACGTACTCTCTAATAATGCTTATAAAAAACTGTATCTATATGCATGCTATTGCAGTTACAATGTTAGAAGAGTAATTTCAACTAACGGTATATCAGAAATAGAAAATTTTGAACTTGATCTCTTTGAGTAGTGGCTGTGCAGCTCCTCATAAGACAGCTGGTGGAGGCAAGGGCATGTCAGAACCGAAGCGTGGTTAATTCTGACAGCACGCCCTTTGTCTCCAATCTGATACTGGGGGTGAGGAGAGCGCAGCCATTCCAACTGCAGGCGTCACACTCCATAGCATTAACATCGGACATGAAAAGAGCAACGCAAGCCACACCACCACTACCATCATCTCAATCATCACCACTGCCGCCACCTCTCCCACCATCACAATTTCATTTGCTACTGCCACCATCACTCTCACTCCCATCATCGTCACCTCAAGGGATTGTCATAACCCCAGAGGCTGCTGCTGCGACGCCCTCAACTTCTAGGGCTGCAACAGCATCAACGCCACTGCTTTCAGTTCACGAATTCCTTGCAGAAACTCTAAGGCTGAATGTGGTGTTGTCAAAAATAATTCACACACCTCTTTAATATACCATAGTAGATATGCTTAGATTTAGGAAATCACAAGACCTAAATGTTGGAAAGCATGTTTGGGCAGTGGTGAGCTGTGTAAAATCAAAGTTTGTAGTGCATTATCAGTATTCTATCCAATTAGTTATCATGGTCTCTCTCTTATTTTCTGTTTAGCCTTTGGAATTACTGTAAGATATTACTTCTGAAGATATGTTTGAATGTAAATGAAGTGTAGTCTTGTACAGCCTCAGATCTACCATATATCAGCTCATACCTGTTATAAATTTGTGATTAAACTTATTGAAATAAATTACATATAGATACCAAATTAAAGGCTATTTTTGTTGTTTTTTTATGAAAAAGACTGTTTTTTTTAAACCCTATTAATAAAAAAACAAAACAACATTCTCTATTTTATTATGAATTCCTTTAAAAAGCAAGGGATGCATAGTTTTCATTAAAAAAAAATCACAGTTCAACTAAGTATTTTTTTTTTGTTGGAGTTACAGTTTACAAGCTTATAATAACTTTAAATAATTCTTAGGAAAGTTTTTCTTTAGAGATCTTACTTGTTTTAAGAACCTTGTGTTTATAGATTTTACAAACCCATAGGTAACGTAATTATGATTTTCCCTAACTTGCATCAAATTTTATGATTTGGCGATTATTCCAATGTCGATGTTTATTACGGTGACTAAAAAAACTGTATACTATTTCCAGTTTTTATAGGAAATAATATTTTAGTATAGTAATCAGATGTTGTTTATTGAAATACGAATAATGTTCAGTGAAAAAATCTAAAATATGTTTAATTAAAGTGTTTATACGGCTTCAGAAAGTGGATTCTTATGGCACCCGCTTGAAATAACAGCTGATTATTACTGTTATTTTTTAAATTTGCTTTATACATCAGTTTGTTTCATTATAAGCAAATTATTATTTTCTTACATAGTGCTGTTATTGATTTTATAATTTACTGAAATATGCGGCTGTATATGTTGGTGAGGATAATTTAGTATTAGATGATCTCGTATTTTTACCATTCTACCAATCATTTTATAGAGTTAGGTTAAAGTGAACTGACTTGTTTACAAAAGCCTAATAGTTGGTGATTTTTGGTTGTAGAAGCTGTGGATTTTTGTAAGTATTTATAAGTGAACTGATTTAATTTTATTGCTGTTTACAATTTTTTTCCCCCATGTTTTACTTATTTGTTAAGAGTGGACATGTTTATATATGTGCAGATTTTATTTGAACGAGTGGTTTAAATACTTCATTTAATATAATTTTTTTTTTGGCGCATATGTTACTTTAAATAATTTTAAAATTTCGTAAAAATAAAGTGTAAAGTCCTTTAAACTCAAAAAATGTTCTTGATGTCATGTTCGCATGTTCTAAAAGATTAAATAATAAGCAGAAATAAAATTGTCAGTAACCGTTAATTTTAATATACATGGTTGTGTAGGAAATTTATCTGCTTTGTTGCTAGTTTAAGTTACGAGATGCGTAATCCATATTTGAAGATTGAATAGCTGTTTTAAATAAAAATAGGGTGGTTATTAATCAATTTAAATATATTTACATGATCATTGTGTGCATATTAAAATTATTTTTCTGTGTTTATTTTATGTAGTGTAACATTAAATCATTTTTACCTTTGTATTTTTTTGTAATAAAATTTAACTAACTTCAATATATTTTATCTCTTGAGAGAAAAACAGAAAACAATAATAATGTAATAATGACAACATAACATTAGAGCATCCACCTGAATAAATCATAAATTACTAATTATAGTTTTTAATGGATCTTTATGTAATATATTTATGCATATATCTGTAATGTTCTTCTGAAATATTCATATGTAAATATAACTTCCAAAAAAATATTATGAAGTGATAATACCAATTAAATTTTTCATATTAATATATTTGATTATCAAGTCAAAAGATCTGCTGCTCATTCTTCAGTTGGTGTATACTCCACTGCTGTTTGTGTATCTTTAATTATTGGATGTAGTGATAATCTGTCAATATATTTTGAATGTTCTTGGAAAATAGGGTTTCAAATGAATTTAATGGTATTCTAGTTGTCGATGTTCATCACAGGAATAGCATTTTGATCAATTGTTCCAACTTCTTCAAGTTCTATTCAATATACAAGGAATTTGAAGTATCACAAGCACCCACATATTCTGTTTACAAATGTTATAAGGGTACACATTTTTGTAATTTGCTCCTCCATATGATTGGTCCACTGCTGAATTTTAGCAATGTGTCACTCGTAGAATATATTGTAATGTTATCTCCACCATGTTCTTCATCACTAATAATTCACTTCTTAAAATATATTTTCTTTAATTCAGTCCTATAATTAATTGTCGCTTTCAAATCAGTGTATCCGTTTCATTAATATAAAGTATGCTCTAATTGTTGTGTCTTGAAGTCATATTAACTGCATACTGTAGGCTAAATCTGGTCTGGTCCCTAACACCAAATGCATTAAACTACCAATGATTTCACGATAGCCAGATTTATCTTCTGCCAATAGTGTAATAGCTAGCATTCATTCAGGTTCAACAGGGCACATTGATGGCTTTGCACTTTTCATCCACAAATAACAGTCTAAATACTGATAAAGTAATCCTGAAACAATGATCCAATCTGATCTTGAATTCATGACTATTTCCACTCGTCCCTTAACTAACTAATCAGTCGCATGTAAATACAGTGTCAGTTTTTCATTATAAGACATACAAGGATCTGCACAACTCTCTTGTAAATTTACAAGTTCCAAGAAATTTAATTAAACATTTGTACTATTTCAAAGCCTTTTTCATTTCTTACAAACTTTTAACTAATTTAGACTTGTGACTTGTATTGTAATTACGAGGTGCGACAATAAGGTAATGAGACTGATTTTTCTTTGCAAGATGTGACAACCCTGCTTGCAAATTTACAAGTTTGGTTAATCCTATAATTAAACAAAAATCCTAACCACTAAATGAGCTGTATACTGAATAATTTCATCTTTGGAATTCATTTTTTTTAGAAAAAATTCTATTTTCGTTGAGGTGACAAATTCACAATTCCCACGTCTTATGATATGTCTTGTATCATAAATCATTGTGTATTATACAAGATGTCCCATGTCATGTATAATAAATAATTTTCCATTGCATCCTTCCAATATTTAACATCCTTTGATTTCATAGCCTCTTCATAATCCTTGTCAGTATTCTTATTAACATAACTTTTAGGTTCTATTGAAATAATTTTGATATTGCACCGATTTGAATTTCCTTTCTATTTCTTAGATTATAATGATACTTTTGATTATTATCAATAATCTGTATTTCATTTTCACGCTCAAATTGTGAAAAAATATGTTTGTTTATTGTATAATTCACAGTAATTGAATCTGCAAATTGCTCTTACTCTCATGTATCTCAAATTGTGAAATATTATCCATGGGCTGTTTATATTCTATACCATTTGCATTGGTACCCTCATACTTGCTTTCAGTTGAAATTTCTATTTGTTTATTCACGTTAATCTTCTTTTGTTTCTATGAAAATTCACTCGGTTTTATATCTCTAGAAACATAAATTTTTCTTGAGGAAAGTAAATTCATAACCACAATCAGCATAACCATCTATGTACTTTCTAGTAGATTTTGAATCAAATTTCTTTTGTTTGTGTTGGGGAATCCATATAAAATATTTTGTGCCAAAAATCTTTAATTGGTGAAACTAATTCTTATTCAAAAATAATTCAATGTATGATTTTCCTTTAATTTTTGTCAGTGTAGTTCTATTAATTGCATATGTCACAGCAAATACAGCCTTACCCCATAGAAACTTCAGAATAGGAAGAGCTGATTGTAGCTGTGAACATTACAATCTCACATATAATCCTATTTTTGCGTTCAGCAACTATGTTTTGTTGTGGAGTGCATGGAACTGTAATTGAATGTTTTAGTCTAATAGTCTCAGCTTACATTCTTATATCCTTGTTATCAAATTCTATTCCCGTATTGATACATAAATCTTCTATAATCAATCCAGTTTGTGTCTTAACTAAATAAATGAAATTTTTTTAATTTTTCTTTCATTTCTCCCTTGTACATAATAGATATGTAACTATAAAACTGGAATAAATATCTTTTTAAAACAAGAAAATAGCAATAACCATTCAAATCATTCTCCACCACTGGGACACAGACATCAGTAAAAATCAATTTCAGTTTAGTAGATTTTTCAACCCATTTACCCAAACCAAGTCGATTTTTACCAAGCATACATTCTTCAAAAAATTCATTATCCATTTCCACTGGCATGCAATGATCCTTCTAATAAATGTAACTGCCATTTATTTTGATAACTAAATTTTTCATGCCAACTTAGCAATGTATTTCTAGACTAAGAAATAGCTTAAGATTTCTTTTTTGTTTGTGGGCGAAAAACGCCTGGGCGTTATCATCGCCCGGAATTTTATTAATAAAATAGTAAAATAACACCAAAATAATAAAGTTTATAAAGTGTAAATATATTAATCATTTAATAAAAATATATTAAAACAAGCCAAGAAGGCAAAATAAAACTCAAAACTAATACCACAGACGAAGTCGATAAAATGTAAAGGTTAAAATAATCGAATAAAGAAACTATAAATTCCGATGGGTTGTGCAAAAGTCCCCTCCCTGTTTAGCAAGATTAAATACGTAGAACCAAAATAGCAAAATTGAAAGTAAAGGTTAAAATTATTAAAAAACTCAGAAAAAAATATGATAATATTAAACCTTTTGCAGTAACCCGGTACTATGCAAAAAGAGAAACATTCGGTCTAAAATTCCGTTATTATTGCACAAGATATCATGGATGTTTCTAGGTAGATTAAACTGACGACGCTAAGCCGCATAACATATGCAGTCCACAAGAATGTGGTGCACAGTCATGCGGCAGTTGCATCGTGTGGGTAGGGGTGGGGCTTCCCGTGACATTAGGTATTCGTGTGTGATCCTCGTATGTCCTAACCGTAACCTGCAGAGGACCACTTCCTCACGACGAGATTTTCTACAAGAGGAGCCCCATGGCAACACTGAATCTTTAATCCGCCGGAGTTTATTATCGACGTTATTCGCCCATTCACTTTGCCACCTTGCTCTCAGTGATTGTTTTATCCGATTGAGAAAATCAAAGGTAGTAACTCGGGTGGTGAAAGGAGGTTGAATACACGCTTCTTTGGCAGCATAATCTGCTCTTTCGTTACCTAGAATCCCCACGTGGCTAGGGATCCAGCAAAAACTTACTTCTGTGTAGGAGTGGACATCGATGTTTTAAAAATACTCGATGTATAGTAACGATGCATCGAATCAAACCGATGTATTGTTAAGTTTTAAACATCGAGTATACATCAATGTTTTTTTTTCGATGCATCGAAAAGGCAAACAATCAAACCTACCCCTCTCTCTCCCACTACGGTTAATAACTATTTTTTTGTCTTTTTCAATTACATTATTTAGCACCCGCAAGGTGTTTCGTCAAAAAGTGGTATCACTGGTTGAAAAGGCAGCCAATATTATAGAGGTCAGTGCAACCAACCCATAAAAAATATAAATGCAAATGGCCGACTGAATTGACCCGCCGTCTCTCTCTTACTTCCAGTTAGTTGCAGTCTCTGGCTTCAAAAATCATATTATTTTAATTTTTGTATTAATTAATTACCTACTCAGCTTGATTCAGAATTCATTTTAAAATTTGCCGTGTCGTGTTAGCAATAATATTTATAAATCGAAGTGTTAAACTGAACAATACGTTGTAAGTAATATTAATATCATAATAAGTCTGTGAACACGTTGGACAAGTAGACAAAGGTAAGTGCGTGCATCTAAATAATATATAAGTAACATTTTCGAGATTTCCGTAAAAGCATGATTGTAAATTAAACAAAAATTCCGTAACTATTACTTTAATTGTATTTCGTGCTTAATGTCGTACCTATTTAAGTAAAACATTACATCGCGTTTTAGTCTTTTAGGTTAGAAATATAAAAATATTTTTCATATTAATCTGTCTAATCTAAGTAATCATGTAAATGTTCAATTATTTACTTTAAAGGGAATAATTATTTATCATAACAAATGATACTTACGGTAATCGATACATTTTCATTAGATAAACCGAAGTTAATAACGAATCATAGCACTAGTGATTCCATGTTATCGATATTTTTTTAAATTGAAAATACATTCCTTTTTTATCTATTTCAGAATATAATGGCGCCTAAAAAAAAAAAGTTTAGTCTGGAAGTTTTACGACAGAATTGATGACAATAAATCTAAATGTAAGTTATGTCAAAAAGTTATCAAGTGTACTGGAAATACTACAAACTTATTTGGGCATATTCGTAATGTCCATAAGGCTGCTTACATTGAAATTGTTCCGTTTCAAAGGACTACATCGGAGAAAGAAAGTATCACGCATCAGTTCTAGAGCCAGCTGCTTCAAGTTCCAATGAGAAACCTTGCATTGGTATTGTTGATGAACTTAAATCAGTTCAATCTGATTCCGAAACCGTTATTCCTTCGACGAGTAGTTCTCAAAGTACGTCAAAACCGTTGGATAAAGCTTTAGATTCTGACTCGGAAGTAATCCCTATAAAACGTCAAAAATCTATCAAGACCAGTTTTCAAGAAATCTCCTCTTATTCAGAATCCGGCATGAAAACAAGAAAACTTAACAATTGTTTGTTATATATGATTTGTAAAGATCACCAGCCTTTCTCAATAGTCGAGAATGAAGGTTTCAAAAATCTTATGAAAGCAGTTGCTCCTCAATATAAAATACCAAGTAGAACAAGTCTAAGACGATGGTTGGATAATAAATATGAGGTTGTTTCAGAAACTTTTAAAAAGAAATTGTCTTCGATAGAAGACTTAACCTTGACGACAGATATTTGGTCTGATACATTAAATATGAAAAGTTTTATAGGCGTAACTGTTCATTTTGGAATAGAAATTGAACTCATTTCAGTTACTATCGGCGTGTACGAACTCGATGAAAGATATACGTCACAATATTTCTGAAATGCTTTTAAAAACGTGTGCAGAATGGGGTATGAAAAAAGATAATGTGACGGCTGTTGTAACCGATAATGCTGCCAATATGGTGAAAGCTGTAGAATTGACGTTTGGTAAGAAGAAACACATTCCATCTTTGGCTCATACGTTAAATTTGGTGGCTGAGGGCACAATGGCATGTACTGAGTGGCAAAAAATTGTTACTAAAATTAAAGCAATTGTGACCTGGTTCAAACAAAGTTGCGTTGCTAGTGACGAATTGCGCAAAGCTACTCTACTGAGACTAAACTTATACAAAGCGTACCGACGCGCTGGAATAGTACTTACTACATGGTACAAAGATTTTTAGAACTGCGGAGTGTCATAAATGATATTCTTTTTCGACACGCCACCGCACCCCCAATGCTCAGCAGTTCAGAAATATCCATTGCCTCATCCGTCCTCCTGATATTGCGGCCTTTGGAGGTAGCCACAAAAGAAATTTCTGCAGATAAATATTGCACAACCAGCAAAATTATACCTTTAGAGTCCGCTGCATATTTTCCAAAATTACTTCAGCAGGTGTCGCAGGAGAACCTGTGGCACGAGAAGTGCAAAAACTGGCTCTGCAAGAAATTACGAAAAGAATGGGTTCCATTGAACATGTAACTCCTCTTGCTATAACCAACATTTTAGACCCACGTTTTAAAAAAATTCACTTTAACGATGCAATAGCTTGTAGCAATGCTGTGTCGAAAATCAAAGATTTAATGAAGATTCATTTGCGTCAAATTGAAGAAATCGAGTCAGACCCGGATAAGTCTGATAAAAGTGAAGAGACATTTTCATTATGGAGTGATCATTACAAACTGGTACATCGCAATTGGAAGAGTAATAAATCTGAAGATAGCTTGTCGGATGAACTTTCAGTTTATCTGACAAGTCCTGTTGGAAGACTTAACGACAATCCTCTAGAAATTTGGAAAGATTACAAAATACAGTTTCCAATATTGCATAAAATTGCCTTTACATATCTAACAATGGTGGGCACATCGTGCCATCAGAGAGACTGTTTTCGCAAGCGGCGCAGGTAATGACTCAACAAAGGAATAGATTAAAGGATAAAAGATTGGGTAAAATTTTGTTTTTACAAAGTATAGATAAAAATTATTGGGATATATATTAAAAATAAATATAAAGGTAATAAAGTTATTTTAATAGATGCTTGCTTTTTATTTCTAGACCACAGACATATTTAACTTATAGAAAAACAATTGATGTATAGAAAACATCGATGTATTTTTTGATACATCGATGCATTCAATCGAAAAAAAATCGATGTTTTTTTTTTAATGTCCATCACTACTTCTGTGTTGCGATTACCTAACTCTGCGATTGCATCATAAATGTCAATGACGACAGGATGTTTGGAATAAAAGTTTTCTAACGCCTGGAGAGCACTACACTGCAAATAAGAATGTTTATATATTTACGGCTAACTCACTGCCAACCAATAAATTTCATTATAATAATAAAATATAGCGGTAATTGTGAGCCTGAACATTCTCATACTTATTCTTTTTCAGATTGAAGTGTGTTGAAAAATATCTTATATAATTAATAAAAATACAAGTTTCAAAAGTCGGAAGAGTGAAATTACGTCATTATTCTTTATCAGAATCTGCAATGGCAGTACGTTGTTAACCCCTACCGAAATCCAATTGTTTGGGTATATAAAAATAAAATCACCTATTCGTAAAATTTATTGTATATAATTATTTATAACTATACACTATAATATTACTATACACTATTTATATAATTATTTTTTACGTTTATCAGACGAGGTTAGCGAACGTAGGCTATGTTTGATTAGATTTTGTTGATTCCATGTAGTGACTTATCGCGTGATATATCAATATAGCATAACAAAACATAATCTACGCTCGCTTCGCGCGCCAACTTCGTATATTTAACAATATATATATATATATATATATATATATAAAATAATATATGCCAGTAGACAGTTTATTGTATCCTGACTATATGATGGAGTTGCCCAAAACAGCTGATAACGCGACTGCCTTACAGAATTTTGAGGAAGAATACTAAGGTAATTTCACTCTTCCGACTTTTGAAGCTTGTATTTTTATTAATTATATTACATATTTTTCAACATACTTCAATCAGAAAAAGATTAAGGTAGAGGACAACGTTCAGGCTTACAATTACCAAAGTAGCTATAGCAATGAGTACTCCATTTCTGTGGAAAATCCAGGATTTTCCATTATTCTGAATTGATTAATTTTCCCTTTGTCCAGCCTTCTTTACTGAGAACAAATTCCATCTGGATAGTACCATACTTCTTCAGAAAGTCGATTTGACCGATCTTAACTATTAAAAGTTTTAATTTACACACCAGTATCAACAGCTTCTACGTGTACCTCCTTGATGAGTACTATTCATTTGTTTTGGCACTTCAAAAGATTCAAATTTATCATACCAGTCACATTGATTTGTTACATGGTGAGTCACCACTATCATTATCACAATTCAGTTCTTCAATGTTAACTGTAACAATTAAATGATTCATAAAATCATAATCAATAAACTTGTATATACCTCTCTCAAGATGTTATATGCTATCATTTTGTTTTACATTTAAAACAAACTGTATCAATCTTACAATCATGTGATAAATGCCCAACTTTTCCATTTGAGAAATATAACTTTTGATAATTTTATTTCAAAACAGAAAACATTTAATAATGACAATGTAACAATAATAGAGCATTCACCTGAATAAATCGTATGTATTAAATTTCTAATCAATAGTTTTTAATATATAAAGAAGAATATTTTTACATGCATCTATAATAATCAAATAATTTTATTATTTGTTTTAGTACTATTGAAGTAATTGGAAGTATATTTAAATACTTTGTTCTGTTACACAAGAGTTATTTTTTTAATGTTATAATGTTTTCTGGACATAGCAATCCGTAATCTGTTTATTTCTTAGTAAAAAATCCAGTATGCAAGCTTAATATTATTTAAATAGTATATTGTTTTTTGCAAATTCTATAGTTTATTGATAGTTTAATTCTTAGATGTAATAAAAATTTGAGGTTTCCGTTTCTGTAAACATATTGACATTTTATTCATAAATGATCTGGAATCTTAATTTGGTAGTCGTTCGGTTTCTGTATCTTAGTTAATTGAACCTAACCCACCTTTTTCTTTTCCTGTTTAGCCTGCGGTAACTACCGTTTAGATAATTCTTCAGAGGATATGTATGAGTGTAAATGAAGTGTAGTCTTATACATTCTCAGTTCGACTATTCCTGAGATGTATGGTTAATTGAAACCCAGCCACCAAAGAACACCGGTATCCATGATCTAGTATTCAAATCCGTGTAAAAATAACTGGCTTTACTAGGACTTGAACACTGGAACTCTCGACTTCCAAATCAGCTGATTTGGGAAGACGCATTAACCACTAGACCAAGGCGGTGGGTTGAACCTAACCCACCTGGTTGGTCTAATGACAAGATTACACTTCATTTATATTTGTACATATCATCCTCATTCATCCTCTGAAGTAATACCTTACAGTAACAGAAAAAAGAGAGAGGCCATCGTGGTAACTTACAAAACTGTTAGCTAATTGGTAAGAGTACTGAGAATGTAGTACAAACTTTGATTTTGCATTGGTTGCGGCAGTCCAAATTTGCTTTCCAACATTTAGATCTTGTGTTTTCCTGAATCTAAGCATATTTAATATGGTTTATTAAAGTGTGAACAAAATTGAAATTGATCAAGTAATTATTACCATGGTAAATATATTATTTTCTCTGTTCCTTAATCAGAGATAACATCTACAAGAAAAATAGCTATTACTGCTTTGCATTCTCTTTATAAACTATTTCCAGCTTATTTTTTTCGGGTTTTTGATTATCTAATTAATTTTGTGTTTAAAGCCTCTGTATTTGTTTTAACAAAGTAGAAGAAATGCATAATTTAGAGCACAATGAAATATATTATTATTTGTTTATTTTCAGTGTATTTTGAAGTCTCAGATTAGCGTTTCTATGTTTTCTCTTCTACATAATTTTTTGTTTAACATTATTAATAATGTAATATTCTTATAAATATAAATCTATGAGGATATTCTCAAGGATTCTCATGGTTAACTGAATTGACTTTTCAATTGAACATCTCAGCACATTAAAACAGTTTTTTTTAGATATCATCAATGGATACCAGACATAATCTTAAACTGGTGGTTCACTGTTGCTTAACAATGGATTCATATATTGCACCAGTAAAATTAATGCAGTAAAAACTAAACGAAATGGAGTAATCTTGAATTTTCCATCCCCTTATTGTATAGTATATAAATGTTTTCTTATTTGCATGTCTCATTGTTTTACACAGAATGAAATTACATATATGGTATGTGTTTATTTTATCATAGAAAATATAGTTAAGTTTTCCATATTCTGATATTAAATTATTGTGGTAGAATAACCATTTGGAAAGCAATTTTCTAGTACTTTCAATATTTTATTTAATGAAATATTTTCCTGAAAGAGGGCAACAGCGCTTTCAGTAGTTGTTAAGGACACAGGTCAGGAGGACCTAACAACCATATCAGCATCACTCAATCTTCTGAGTACTGCTCAGCTGAAAGCAAGGAAAACTACAGCTGTTTTTTTTCTAAGAAAATATAGCTCTCTGCATTTTCAAGTAACGAAGATGGAGGCGCCTTCCTTGGTAAAAAATTCCAGAGGTAAACTAGTCCCCCATTCAGATCTCTGGGTGGGGACTACCAATGAAGGACCCATCAGAAAAAAAAAACATTGTACGAGTCAAAACGTGGAATGAAAAGTTTAAAAAAGGTTGGTAGGTTAGAAAATTTAAAGAAGGAAATGGGTAGGTTAAATGTAAAAGATGTAGAGGAATTAGCAAGGTTTGGTGGGAAGAAGAAAACAATTTTTGGTCAGGTAATTTTAGAATAATTAACTCAGCATCAAATAAAGTGCATTCAGGTGTAGGTTTTTAATGAACGAGAAGATAGGGAAAGGAGTTGGATATTGGAATGCGAATATTGGAAAAGGCAAGGAAGGAAATATTGTGGGTGAATACAGACAGGGGCAAAAGAAATGAAAGAGGGGACCGACTTATAGAGTTTTGCATGAAGTATAATTTAGTAATTGCCAACACCCAGTTTAAAAATCATAATAGAAGAATATACACATGGAAAAAGCCAGGTGATACTGCAAGGTATCAGATAGATTATATCATAGTTAAGCAAAGATTTAGAAATCAACTCGTCGACTGCAAAGCTTATCCTGGAGCAGAAATTGATAGTGACCATAATTTACTGATAATGAAATGTAAATTGGGGTTTAAAATCCTTAAGAAAAGGTGTCAGATGAATTGGTGGAATTTAGAGAAGCTTGAGGAAGAGGAGGTAAAGAAGATTTTTGAGGAGGACATCGCAAGAGGTCTGAGTAAAAAAGATAAGGTAAAATGTAGAAGAAGAATGGGAGAATGTTAAAATGGAAATTCTTAAATCAGCAGAAGTGAACTTAGGTGGAACAAAGAGAACTGGTAGAAAACCGATGATATATTGCAGCTAATGAATGAACGTAGAAAATATAAGAATGCAAGTGATGAAGGAAGTAAACGGAACTATCAACAATTAAGAAATACTATAAACAGGAAGTGCAAACTAGCAAAAGAAACATATTCAGAAGTGGAAAGAGAAATGAACATTCATAAAATAGACGAAGAATACAGGAAAGTTAAGGAAAATTTTGTGGTACATAAATTAAAATCGAATAATGTGTTTAATAAAGGTGGTACACCAATTTATAATACGAAAGAAAAGATTGTTAGGTGGGTGGAATATATTGAAGAGTTAAATAGAGGAAATGAATTAGAAATTGATGTTATAGAGGAAGAAGAAGAAGTTGTAGAGGATGAAAAGGGAGATACAGTATTCAGATCTAAATTTAATAAAGCATTAAAGGATTTGAATAGCAGAAAGGCTTCTGGGGTAGATAGGATCTATCCCAGGGATAGACAGGGAATAGACCTGCAGAATTACCGCACAGTGCAGGTCAGGAAGCAATAGATTATACAAACTGTTGTGTAATATTTACGAAAAAGGGGACGTTCCACCAAACTTCAAAAAGTGTTGTAGTCATGATACCAAAGAAAGCAGGAACAGAAAAATGTGAAGAACACAGAACAGTGAGCTTAATTTCTCATCCATCAAAAATCTTAACTAGAATTCTGTAGAGAATAATTGAGAGGAAGAAGTGTTATGAGAAGATCAGTTTGGTTTCAGGAAAAGTATAGGACAAGAGAAGCAATTTTAGTGCTCAGATTAATAGTAGAAAGAAGATTAAAGAAAAAACAAATAAACATACATAGGATTTATAGATTTAGAAAAGGCATTTGATATAAACTGGAATAAAATGTTCTGCATTTTAAAAAGTTTAGGGTTCAAATATAGAGACACAAGAACAAATGCTAAATTTACAGGACCCAAACTGCAGCAGTAGTAATTGAAGAGTTTAATAAAGAAGCAGTAATAAAAAAAGGGGAGTCTTACAAGGATGTTTCCTATTCCTGTTACTTTGTAATCTTTACATAAAAATAGCACATACTGATTTAAAGAACAGTTTAGCTTTTGAAATGTGGTGCTATAGGAGAATGTTAAAAATCAGGTGGATGGATAAAGTGAAGAGGTGCTGCAATACATTGATGAAGAAAGAAGCATTTGGAAAAATATAACTAAAAGAAGAGAGAGACTTACAGCCCACGTCTTAATGCATCCTGGAATAGTCGCTTTGATATTGAAGGAACAGGTAGATGGGAAAAATTTTTCAGGCAAGCATCATTTGAAATATTTAAAACAAATTGTTAGTGATGTAGGATGTAGGGGGTATACCGAAATGAAATGACTGTCACTAGATAGGGAATCATGTAGAGCTGCATCATACCAATCAAATGACTGAAGAAAAAAAATGGAATATAATGAATATATAACATTTCCAATATTTAGAAAAATTTTATGAACAAATGTCCTAACTTGCTTCATTTTTCAGCTGATTACAATTTTGAATTTTTTTTTAATAAAAATTCATGTCTGTAGAATAGATGTAGTTATTGTGACCAAAGTTGGTGTTTGTATTGAACAAAGATATGCACAGAAAATAAATTTGGAAATTTTTGTCAAATTTCAAAATAGTGGATATTTTAATGTTTAATTTCACAGTAATTATGATTTTACTAATTTTGGTTTATTATCAAAATTTTAAACATTTTTTTTATGAAAAAAATGATACCTCATTTGTGTAAATATATTTTCAAGAAACTGAGTTATGTTGAACTGAGTTTTTATTTTCTCTAATAAAACTCTACAATTGATTAAACAACCTTGTAAACTGTTTCATCAGTAAACAGAATGTTTTAAAAGTAAGGTGTCCTAACAATTTGCCTTCAAAAACATTGACAAAAGCAATGCATGTCAAAAAGATTCTTTCAGTAAGACTTGGAAATCTTAAAAGATGATATGGTTGCAATTATTGCTTGTGAAGAATATTTAAAATTGAACTTTTAGAAATACCTTGTGAAGCTGATAAATCTCTGTCTATTTTCTGATTCCCTTTCTATCATTTGCTTTAAGGGTATTGTTTTTGATATATATATTTAAAATAAACTATGGGTAAATTTCTTTTTGCAGATAATGGATACACCAGTTCCAAACCGTGTTAATATAAAATCAGAAAATGAATCTGATAAAACTGAAGAAATGCCATGTTTCATTTTGCCACATTTCCTGACTGAACAACAAACAGGATCTGATCAAGTAAGGGTTTTTGTAATTAAATGTTTGTCATATGTCTCCGAATTTATTTTCAAAATGAATGATCATTCTTTTTTTACAAAATGATTATTTAGGAGCAAGTATGACTATATCTACATGTAACTCTATGGACAATGCCATCTTCAGCTCTATGCAAAAAATGAAATCAAAACTCATTCTGTCAAGCTTAAACTTTCATTCAATAATTTTCTTGCTATGTGAAGTTTCTTTTATATTTCAATGTAAGACATTTTTTTCTGCATACAACTCTATGCCTAATCATATTTATCTTGAGCTAATGTTTTTTGCAAACCATTTATATACTAGAGCTCAACAAAAGAAATGTAATGAACAAAATGTATTACAACTCATTTTTAAATAGTATATTCTTAATAGTGTTTTGTATCTTACCAAATTCATCCTGTAGAATTTGTTGTAATCTAAAAACAATATGTCATGTATAAAAACAGGATCCCTATAGAAAAATTGTAATCATCCTCATCGTTACTCAATTTATTTTCAATCAAAAAGACGTATGACTTTGACCATACTTGACCAGTCTGCCAAAAGAAATTGAAGCATCTAAAAAATATGAGTTTATCCAACTATACTAAAAGTTTTTTAATGAATTACTAATTTTCATTTGAATAGTTTTAATTTCATTCACTATCAGTTTAGATGAGTTCTCCCACTATCACTGCTTCAGTACCGTTTTTAACTTCACCTAATTTTTTCCCACATTTATAAGTTACATTGCTAAATGAAAATCTTAATAAGACATACTGTAATACAAAAACATGTCCAAGTAGATCAATTATTTCTAAACTAAGAGTATAACTTACTCTGAAATCTCTTTCGGCAGACCAGTTAAGTATGGTCAAAGTCCTGTGTGTTTTTGATTGAAAATTAATTGAGTAACGATGTGGGTTACTTGGTGAATTATATTTTTTCTTTAGGGATCCCATTTTTATACGAGATGTATTGCTTCTATCTTACAACGAATTCTAAAGGATGAATTCAGTAAGATATGAAACACTACTAAGAATACTATTTAAAATTAAGTTGTGTTACATTTTGTTAATCACTTTCTCTTTTCTTAAGCTTTAGTGTATAAATAGTTTGAAAAAAACATTAGCTCAACATAAATATGTTTAGAAATAGAGTTGTATGTAGGAAAAAATGTTTTACACTGAAAAATATAAGAAACTTAATATAGCAGGAAAAGTTACATAATTTAAGTTTGACAGAATGAGTCTTGATTTAATTTTTTCATAGAGTTGAAGATGACATGTCCATAAATTTCTATGTAGTTAAACTTGCTCTTGCTCCTAAATAATCTTTTACAAATTCACTAATTTTGAAAATAAATTTCTGTTTTGAAAAAATGTTGTTGTATGCATGAACAGTGTTCAATATAAATATTAAATAAATCATGAAAGATACTTGACGGGATGTGTTTTTTATATCTATGTCTATGTATAAAATTTGAGGCTGAAAAATCTCCAACTACTACATCAGTCTCATTGAAATTTAGATATGCATGTTAAGATTTGATGTATGTTGAGATTTGTTGGATCGTTCTTGACCGATTAGTATCAGCTGTTCTCGGTTGGACCACTTCTGAAGTCTGAATATTTTTATAGTACTTACTGTGGGACTTTAATGTGCTCCATTAAAAAAACAAGAATGCTAATCAAAAAATTGTTTTGTGCATAAGATTACGTTTATTTAGGATTCTTAAATGCATCATATTTATTTATTTCATAAAATGAATTTGAAGGTACGGAAGGTGTCGAAAAATACTATTTTAAATATTATAGAGGTAGTGTCACCTTCTTTCTGTCAAGTTGTCATACTTGCCAGAGGGGGTGCAATTGACACCCCTTGATTTTTTACTTTCCTAAAAAATCATCCCATCATTATTATTACATTTCAAAACATTACATTTATTATTTGTATTACAGGAAATTGATATACCTTGTTTTGGGCAAGTGAAGAAGGACCCATTTCATATCGATGATGGAGATATTGAAAGAGATCCTCTTGCAACTGAAGAGATCAGTGTAATTAAATCTGAAGATGTTAAAATAAAAAATGAAGTGGTAAAATATCAGTTTTACTTATAGCTTATGTTATTTCTTGTCTAATGTACAAGGACTATTTGTGTAATTTTGTTGAAAAAAAATCATTTAATAATTTACATGTTTTTCTGACTTATTTCTTTTTAAGTATTCCTTTATTGATGCCATTATTTTTTCCATGGTTGTAGTAGTTCCTAGATTTTTGTTGTGGATTAGTGTGCAAACTCAGTTGTGAATTTTCTTTAATCTGATCCATTGTGTAAAAACTATGATCAGCAGTTTTATTCTATTACGAAAGAAGAGATTAAATGTAGATTTGTTTTAAAATAATTAAACAACTGAAACCTTCAACTCAGATTGCATTTTGTTTAATACATAAATTGGTCATCCTTATACAGGTGTCTGTGTTACATAAGGGATCTTATCTGTATAAGGTAACCTTGAGGTATCCATGAAGAAAAAAATTTGGCGATTGCCATAAATTATATCCAGTAATATGATCGCTAACAAATTTGTTAATGAAAGCAGTTCTTGAGTTTGCATAATGTAATATTACACTATCATGTTGCAGACCAAAACATCAATCTTCCCCTTCTGGGAGTACAGAGAATTGCAGTAAAATATTCTGATATTGTTCGACATTAATGGTGTGTGTCAAGAGAATAGGGCCAGCATTTCTTTTGTTGTATCAAACAAGTTTAACTGTTTTGTAGCCCAACGAATGGTTGATTTTGGCGAAGTATAATTTCTCTGAAAAGCGTCTAAATTATTATTTTTTTGCAAGGCAGTTAATCAGTCAAGGTCACACTACATCTCAAGTCATGCGACGGTGGATGCATGTCCGTTTTTGATTTTTGTGTATTCATTCTCTTATATTTCAAGAGTTCAAATAAACAGTTTTTAATGTTTAAAAATTTTTTGTACGTGCTACATTAAATTTTACAATACCTTGCACACCAATTTTTGTATATTTTTTGGCATTTGCCAAATTTCAGAAGAGACTTGAAACAAATTATATTTTACACAAAAATTACTGCATATTATTTATGTACATCATTCTCCTATCTTTTATATCTTTGCTCTAAAATCAGCATTTATGGCAAGAGGGGAAAAGACATGAAGGGAAGAGACATCAGTTCTAATATTTATACCCCTTCTTAAAGTAGTTCTAAAGAGCTTATTTATGAATTACAAAGTCTGTTGTCCTCTTCATTTATTTTTTTATAAAAGATCAAAAGTGGAGGATTTTCAAAATTTACAATTTTTGATCCCTTGTTTCTCAAATGGGAAAGTTAATAAAGAAATCAGAAATTGTTTGGTTTGAAGTCTCATAGTAGATGAATAAGAAGTAAAATTACAACATTGATATTCAGCAAGATAGTCTAGTTACAGTATGCCTGAAAATTGTAAAACAGAAAAGTATCATTTCTTCTTTTTAAAATCAGTTCTTGTACTTATATTGATATTCAAGAATTATATTTTCACATTTAGCCATAAAATTAATTTGATAAAAGTTCTGCTAATGTTAAAAAATAATGCGGCCTGTGATAACTGATAAGAAACTGTTTGAAAATATTGGTATGTGACGATGAAAATGTAAACTCAAAATAATTTTGACATATTTTTTAGTACATACCGAATTTATGTATTACAAAGAGTGAATGTAAGTTAAGACACTTTTTGATGTGACCAGTACAATTCATTGTAACATCAGCTCTGAAATCTTATTGCACAAACCTTCAGAGGTGCAATAATAATGTCCAGTTTCTGTCATCAACTCTAAAGGAGTAAGTTGAAGGGGTGTACTTCAGTGAAAAAAATATTATTTATTTTTGTGATGGCTCTTCCAATCAGTATAAGAATAAAAAAAAACCTTGTAAACATTTGTAATTACGTAAGTGAATTAGTAGTTGAAACAAAAAGGAATTTCATTGCGTCATCTCATGGTAACAGCTCCCATACTCGGACCAAATTTTATCTCCACAGGAGATGTACAACTTCTGTACCCAATATGTCAAGGGGATCATTTGTTTTCTGTAAATATAAATGAAGTTGAAGAAAATTTTGAGAGCATCCTTAAAGAAAGTTTGAAAAGGCAAAGAAAATTGAGAAGACAAAAACCAGACACAGGCTGGTTCCTATTGGTAAAACTACTATTCGATCTTACAGAATATCAATTTTCAAGATTATAAAGACATGGTTATTTGTAAAAATCTTTGAATTTGACTTTTAATGTAAATCTTTGTGTACTTTCAATGTATCTTTCTTTGACTTTCAGTATAAATAAATTTCTGTTATCTGGCTTGAATTTATGATAAATGGTTGTCAGGTGTTGTAACAGAATGTGAGTACTGAGAATAATGATATCTTTCTGAAGTTTTTCTATCCAGGATCTCTAAAAACATAAATATCAAATGATGATATAATGTGGGGTACCTCTTAAAAATATTTAAGGAGTGAGTCTCCTTTAGAATTAATTATAACAACTGGAAATTGAAATCTCACAGCTGATGTTAAAATGAATTGTATTGGTTATATCTAATAGTGTCTTAAATTAACTTTTTGTAATATACAATTCTGTATATACCATTATTCATATGTCAAGATTATTTGGAGTTTATACTTTCATCGCAATGTACCAGTATTTTAATAATTTTCTTTTCAGTTAACTAGAGCATAAAATTATATTTTAACATTATGAGAACTTTTATCAAATTAACTTTATTCTATGGCTAAACAATTCTTGAATTTTAATTGTTTGTAAGTACAAGATCTGGTTCTTAACAGGTTGACTGCCACAAGGAGAGGATTCTCCTCTCAGTATATTTGCAGATGCCACTGAGCAAAAGTGACTCAGATTTTCAATACTTCTACAATTTCATTTTGTTAAATTTTAAGTAAATGATTTATCTGCATATAAATCTATATTATTACATAAAGAGGAAGAGGGTTTTTGTTTGTTCGGGATAAACAAAAAACTACTGTATCAGTGGCAACCAAATGTTTCATCACTTAATTGAAAAGGTTTTTAAATATCTTGAAAAATTTATTTATATATATATATATATATATATAGTAATCGAGATTTGCCAGTTGAAACACAAACTTTAATAGATTGAATTAATGAATTGTGAACTTTGAATCTCTATCACTGAGCTGGGTTTGAACTGAATGATTCGAATCAATCAAATGAATATTAAATAAGGTTAAAAAATTTCTGTTTAATAATAATGGGCTTCCCGTGGGGACTGCTCATGAGGCTAGAATAGTGAGGTATGCGAGCACCTCAGATTCGACCAATCATCACCGTCAACCAGTATCACTTGGAATACCCCTGGGGCACTGTTTTGGGATATGCAATGGGGTGTTCTTATAATATCTTTTAAAAATTTGAAAATACCTGATTTTCAAAATTCAAATGGTATTTGTTAGTAGATTGAAGGCTAACTTTTGCATGCATCAGGTACACTGTTTATCTAACAGATCACAATTATTTGGAAATGTATATATAGATAAAGTTTGTCTATCTCATCACATGAGAACCAATAATCAATTACTTTGAAATTTGTAGGATAAATTCGTATTATCCCAGGGAAGGATTTAAGCCATCGACCAAGGCAAGGCCCTAGCTCCCATGAACGTCAGCATATTAAAAATATTTATTATTTCTTTGCTCCTGAGGAGGGTGAAGTTGTGAATTAAAGATATTCATTAAGGAAAAATAGAAAATAATCCTTTTACTTCATTATTATATTTCTGCCTCTACGGCAAAGAAATACGTTATGAATTTTTTGGTGTCAAAGGTGTGTGTACTTTAGTTATCATAGTTACTATTATTTTATATTTTGTAATTTAGTTTCTTTTTTAAGTTTCTATAAAGCCTGAATATCTTAATTGTGATTTATCAGTGTTATTCACACAATCATTAGGGTAATGAACACTGCAGGAATCCAGAAAATCCCTTTTTGGCTAGATGGGAAGGATGAGTGAATCGAGGCTAGTACATATATAAAGTGGTTGTAACAAATATTATTGAATATAAACAAAAAAAAATGCAGTTAAAAAATAGTAAGGGCACTTTTTAAATCTTCATAGTGTTTTACTTAACATAATTTAACATGCAAAGCAAACAAACAGGTGTATGAAAATTTGTGAATGATTTGCAATCACTATGTCAAGAGAGAGAATCCCCTCTCATGTCACTCAAATTTTATGATCACATTGTGTGTTCATCACTAAGACTATGGGGAACCGATCTAGTACAGATTTTTTTCTGTACTCCAGGTAAATAGTGAACAATATCATGGATAAAGGTACAAGAAACAGATAAAAAATTTTCACTAATTTCATCAACTTCGACACACTGTTTCTGTTTGATGAATTCATCAGCGTGATGCAGAAAATCATCTATAATGACAGGTGGGTGATCGCATGATGAATCTCCATGACTGATCTCTTACTTCTATGATCTGTCATCTTGGAGAATCTCTCTCCCTTTTAAGATTTCAGCATCATCACCAAATTGATGATTCATCCATGATGTTTCTATACACTTCCACGGTTGATTGTGAATGTTGTATTGTATTTTTCTTGAATGAAGAAATCAAATCACAGGATTTGTTTCGCATATAGCGGAATTCTCTGTTCTTATAATTTACAAACACAGAAACAATGCAGATCTAAAAATGAAATAAAAAATTTGCATACAGTATATATAGACATGTGAACACATGGATTTAGCAGAAATAGACATGTGTGGTTCAGTTGCATGAACGAATATTATTTTTCGTGTGTTCCTCATGCAGTGATATTAAGAATTTGTTACTTTTTTAGGTAGAAAGTAGTATTTCATACATTTTTTTATTCTTCCAGGAAACGAAGGAATCATTGATAGATGATGCTTCATTAAATCTTGAATTGGAAGTGGAAAATGACAGTTCATTTATACCAACTGTTAAGACTGGTGATGATGACTTAACGTCTACACATGTAAGTTGTACATTAATAAATTGTAAGAAACTTAAACTGCCCTTGATAACAGTTAGTAAGTATTTAAGACAGTTTTTGCATTTTGATTTGGCAGATTTTTCATAAAGTATGTAAAAGTTCTAGTTTCAATTTTTTTTAAGAATAAAAAGATAAAGAATATTGAGATTCAGATTGTAGAGAGTTGTTATTTTTTACTACATAATTTTATATCGCTAAATTTTAATTATTTAAAGAAATTTTAATTAATTTTTTTTTAATGTTATACTGTATAGTCAGTATTAACATTTTTTACACGTGGATTCAGGTAAAGAAACAAGTGTTCAGTTTAGTTCATCCAGGAGTAGTTCAATGATCTGTTCTCACTTCATCATCTCATCCTTTATCTTTTAACATTTCTCTTTTCGTAACAACTGGTACTCTGTCACACTTCAAGACATCTGTTTCAGTATTCAGCACACAACTTCTATATCTCCTTATAACTTACCATTGGATCAACTGTAGTTAAGATGCTTAACTACAAAAGCTCTAAAATGCTTTTTTTTATATGTTCTTTTTTAATTTTTCTTCCCTTGTAACATCTTTCGGTTAATCTGAGAAATCTGATTTTGGCAATCCCCGTTTGGTTGAGATCATCCTCCTACCTTCTAGTCGCCTAAAATTCCAAGCCATAGAGTAAACTAGGTCTGATGTGACTGTTTACAGATTAAGATATGTCTGATTTATAAGTCAATAAGCTTAAGAAAATAATGGTTTCTAAAGAAAATAAAAAAGAAAAATAATTTTTTAGAAAAAGAGATTTTTTTTATATCTAAATGTTTATAAACTTGATATTTTATTACTATTATTTGTAGATTTAGCTAAAATTATTAGGCTAGCCATTTTCAGTTGTACAATTAGAATTTGTTTATATGTGTGCAGTTGGACATATCAGTCTAAAAATATTAATTTAAAAATTTGACTGCGATAAGTTTTACCCTGTGTGGGTGTGTGTGTTTATGTTATATATATTTAAAAGTTATTTATTATGAAAAACCATGCAATTTCATTTACCGTAGGAGAATGATTTTGATAGCATTGAACATTATTACAAATTATTTTGAACTAGTTTTTGTCAATGTACAAACTGTAAAAAATATGTGTACCCTGGCAGCTATTCATTTCGAATTTGTATATCAAAATGAAAAAAAAAAAGAAGGTAATTGTGACCCTGAATGTTCTCAACCTTAATCTTTTTTCAAATTGAAGTATGTTGGAAAATATGTTATATAATTAATAAAAATACAAGTTTTAAAAGTCGGAAGAATGAAATTACCTGATTATCTGTAATGGCAGTAGCAATGTTATCAGCTGTTACGGGCAACTTCATCATATATTCAGGATACAGTGAAGCAAATCTGGACCATAAATGATGTACATGGGTCTTGTAGTCCCTGTATTTTCTTTTGAAAAAGAACTGTGCGAGATGCCCATGCAATCGCTAACAACTATTGTACCAGAAAGAATATACTTTTTTATGATAGGCAATTAGGTGGCGTGTGTGATAGCTGTTGTAGCTAACTCTACAAGGTATTATATTGTTAAAAGTAAAAATTGATAAAATTGATTTGGGGAAAAAAGATGTGAAACAGTAATTTGGATTTACAGGGTGTACAAAAAAAGAATATCGGTTATGCAGGACCCCTTCTGAAATCCAATTGTTTGCATATATATTAAATAAAAATCACCTATACGTATAACTTATTGTATATCATTTTTATTTTTATTGTTAATCAGACAAGGTTAGCAAGTGAAGCGAGCGTAGGTTATGTTTGATTAGATTATGTTGATTCCGTGTAATGACATATCATGCACTATATCAGTATAACCTAACCAAACATAACCTACACTCACTTCGCTCGCTAACTTCATCTAATTAATGTTAAATATAAAAATATACATATAATTTTACCTGTTTAGGTGGCTAGTAGACAGATTCATTGTTTCCTGATTATATGATGGAGTTGCCCAAAACAGCTGATAATAATGCTGCTGCCATTACAGATTCTGAGGAAGAATACTAAGGTAATTCACTCTTCTGACTTTTGAAACTTGTATTTTTATTAATTATATATCATATGTTTCAACATACTTCAATTTGAACAAAATTAAGGTTGAGGACATTCTGGCTCACAATTACAAAAAAAAAGAAAAAAAAGGCAGTCACAAGACTGGCTGACAGAAGTGAAAACTTCAAGTAATGAATACTGATTAGTGGTTGATAATTATCTTTGATTATATTACTATTTCTAACTTGTGCTAATTTTATTAAAACAAATATTTAAATGATTGTATAATGAATTGAAAAATATTAACAACAATATTTAAATTAATTCTATTTATTAATTACTGGTAACAATAACAAAATATTTACATGTTAATAATGATGTGTAATATAGTTAACAATGATACATTTTATTCTATTTCTGAAATTTTTACATTATTTAGTACCTATTTAATTAAAATAAATATTTTGTCAATTCAAACTAATTTTTAATTGTTAAAAATTATTTCATCTCTAAATTAGCTAAAACCAATTTAATTTAAAAAAAATTAAACCTATTTTAACTATTTTAAAGTATGCAGTCACACAGTGGCATCTGTTGTATTTTGTGAGAACTAACCCATTTATAATAATGTGTAAGAAAGGACAAAGAGAGAAAAACTGCCACTAAAGTATATTGTATTACATGTATACACATACATATACACACATGCACATGCACATCACAGATAAATATATATAATTATAAATAATATATGTACATACATAATACATAATATTATCCCATATATGCTTTTTGAATATGTGTCACATGAACACGTTATAATAAAAAATATATATGTGAAATACATTTTTGATGTACTCACTTTTTTATCCAGTATTCTTCACAAATATTATAATATGTTACACTTACACTGAATTTAAACAATTATTTATTTTTATTATTATGAGTACATATTGAAATATTTCATATAAACAGAATACATGTTATTTGCTAAAAAATATGGCGCCCTAATATCAGTATGACACCTTATTCATGAAAATTGGTTAACAAATTAAATAACTGAACCTTATTGCAGAAAATTGATGACATAATTTGTAGCCGGATTTCATCTCCACCAATATTAATTAATTTGAATAAATTAAAAATTTGTTCATATTTTTTATGCTAATCAAATTTACTGTAAATTAATAGATTTGCACTAATGTAAATCCATTACTGCATAATGGCATGAAGATTCTCTGCAGCCAATGATGGTTCTGTTCAGTCATCGTGATTCATTATTGCGATAAATAACCACCAGTTTTTGTAAATTCACCTCATAAAATGCTTGTCTCAGCAGATGGTCATCTTGATTAATCGCTTGCATTTGTATTGATATGGATACAGCTAAATTGTCTCCAAATTTTCTGAAAAGTCATACTATCAACAAGTGATTATATTCCAAGTAAACCTTTTACTTTACAATCGGCAATTAAATAACTCCATTTTGCAGATAGCGGTGCGTTTCAGCTCAATTGCAATCTGCCGGTGCATACCTAGGATGCCCATCTGTTATGTCAATATAACAAATTTCCATTTTCAAAAAGTAAAATACAATTAAAGAAAAAAATAGTATTTAATTAATTAAACTAATAATTGGTTTTCAAAATTGGAAAGAAATTTTAATAACTTTGAAAATAAAAATGGAATTAAGTAGTAGAATAAAAATAACCGATTACTGTTTCTAATACTAATTGATGCTGTACTGTATACCAGAACTGTAATAAAACTATTACAACTGTGTTTGTTGTTGCTAAATTTATTTTATTTTATTATTTATTAGCTAATTAAATTATTTTCTTTAGTTAGTGACTTTTGAACTTGTAATAGAGTCTTTTGTGTATAGTCCTAGGAAATCCGTCAGGATGGCTAGCCATGAATAACCAATTCCAGTGACATCTATTGTATGAAGGCAAGGAAATGCTTACAACTGTGTCCATATCGTTTACAGCTGTTATAAGCTGTAAAGCCTACAGATTATAGTTTGTGCATGCTAGCTTCACAAATGAAATGATGCACCTTGACAATGAAGGCTTTCTTTATCAAGTCGTATACACTTAAGAATCAATATTTCATGTTAATGGAAAAGCAAACACTCATAATGTGCATATTTGGGGATCAGAAAATCCTCATGAAATATTGCAGTGTGAACAAGACCCCCCCCCCCAAAATGGAATGTTTTTTGTGCTGTATCCTGATGGCAAGTTTACAGGTCGTTCTTTTTCATAGAACCAAGTGTGCCTGGAATGAACTGTCTTGATATGTGCTAACAATTATGTTTTCCTCAACTGCAATACAAATTGCAGAATTTTATTTGGGAACAATATGGTGCGCCTCCTAACTGGCATAATGCTGTATGTGACTGATTAAATGAAGTTCTCCCTGACCACTGAATCGATTGCCATGTACCAGATGACAGGGCTTCTTTGCCATGGCCTCCACATTCACTCGATCTGACCCTGTGCGATTTTTTTCTTGGGGGTTTATTAAGGATCAAATGTATGTGCCACCGTTACGGCTGACTTACCAGACTGGAGACATACGATTGAAGCAGCTGTTGTCACATCAATTACTTCAGATTTGCTGATTAAAGCATGGGATGAACTCTCCTATTGGCTGGATGTATGCTGTGTGATGAATGGTGCTCACATTGAACACTTATATGAAAGACTGTTTGAGTTGCTCTTTCATTTCATGTATAATTTATCAATGTAAGTAAAACTTAATAAATATTACATAACTTAAAACTCCGATATTCATTCTGAAACACATGGTATAATGTTTTAGAGGGATTCATTACAAGTAGTTTTTAAAAAAATCATTGAAATTATTTCATAAAAAACTGAAATATGACTTTTTTGCAGAAGGCAGCAAACTGACCAGAAATGGTACTGGGTTTTTAGGTCTCAGGTGAAACACTCGAGCTGTTATGAGTAATTTCAAAAAGAAAGTGGGAATGAAAGGATTAAGAGGACACACAGACCAAAATATCTTAATTATTATGACTGACTTTTCAGAAATATTGTCAGACTCAATGCTATTTATCACATGAAGACAATTACATTTATCTGGGCGTATTAATTAGCACATCATCTACTGAATGACTGAAAATCCTCATTGGTTGTTTGAACTTCCATTTCATGATAGAAAATTGGTGGTTTTTCTTGTAATCGTATAGTAGGGGCCAATATTTTTTGACTGGACTATCAATACAGAAGTGTACGGTACAATTTTTGAAGAATTTTGCGTTCAGTTAACAGATTGTAAAGAAGAGTATGACTTCTTGCAGCATGTTAAAGCAACATGTCATACATCAAATGATTCACTAGCACATGTTCATGTGACTTTTACAGAAGAATGAACTCTCAGTTCTTTCTTCCTCTACATTACAGAAAACGCAGGGCAGTGTTCTCTGAGTTCCAGATTTGTCTAGTTGCAATCATTTTTTTTTGGCACTATTTGAAGAATAGAGTTTATGAATCATATTCCCACACCATCGATGAACTGAAGGTGATCATTCAACAAGAATTTGACAGCATTGACAACATTTTGTGTCAGGTGACTCAATGTGATCGCTTGAGCACAGAAGTTCTTAATTGTGCTGGGCGCTTAGTTCAAACATCTTTTCTAAAAATATAATAATATGTAAATTTTTGCTAATGTAAATACAGAATTTAATTTTTCAATTTTTTATTTCACTCATAAATTGTTACTTGTCGCAGCTGTGTTTAGTCTGTAGCTTGTGAAGTTTTGTTAATGTAAATACAAATTTATGTTTTAATTTTCTTATTTCATTCATAAAAGTTTATTTATCACGACTGCATTTAGTCAGTAGCCTTTTAAGTTACTCACCTAGTAAAACTGTTGGCTTTTTTCATAATTCTATTATTTAATTTTACAGGTTACTGCTAGTGAAACTGTTGAGGAGCATACAGTTCATCGCTACATTACATATGATAAAGAAGTAAAGAACTCTATACATGATAGAGTTAAAGAAAATGTTGATTTAAGATCAGATAATTTAAGTAAGAGCAAAAATAACAAAAATGAATTAATTGAACAGAAAGGAGATGTAGAGGAATTTATATGTGGGTACTGTAATAAAAAATTTCAGTGTAAATTTAGTTTAATGAGACATATCAACATTCACATGAAAGAAAAAATGTATCTTTGTAACTTTTGCCCGAAATCTTTTAACGACGGCTCTAATTTAAAGATACATCTGAATATGCATACTAGAGAGAAAAGTTATGTTTGTAATTTTTGTCAAAAGTCTTTTAGTTTTAGTTCTGCTTTAAAGAGGCACCTTAATGTACACAGCAATGAGAAAAAATATGTATGTGCTGTTTGTTCAGTGTCATTTAACGATAGCTATACTTTAAAGCAACATCTTAATATTCATACCGAAGAGAAAAAGCATGTTTGTAACTTTTGTCAAAAGTCTTTTAATTTTATTTTTGCATTAAAGCGACACCTTAATACTCATATTAATGATAAAAAGTATATTTGTAACTTTTGCCAAAAGTCGTTTAATTATAGTTTTCCTTTTAAAAATCATCTTAATATTCACACTAAAGAAAAAACATATGACTGTCAATTTTGTAAAAAATCTTTTAGTGACATTTCAAATTTGAAACAACATCTTAATATTCATACTAAAGAAAAAAAGTATGTATGTAACTTTTGTCAGAAATCTTTCAATCGTCATTATAATTTAAAACAACACCTTAATATCCATACTAAAGAAAAAAAATATGATTGTATTGTTTGTAACAAATCTTTTACAAAAAAAAATAGTTTAGTAAGACATGTTAAACGTATTCATAAAAATGATTAATGTAATGTATTTTGACGTTTATGTTTGATTTTAAAATTATGTAGGCAAACAGTTTCTGTTATTCTTTTTGTAGGTTCTAAGTTATGTAAAACAAATTTAATAGTTCCAAATTTCATCTTTACTTTGTTGTACAATTTAATTTGTCATATATTTGTTTATATATAACTGATTTTGATATATATATAACTGATTCCTTTATAAAACAGGTGTTCATTTTCATTATATCTGCATTGAGATCTCTTAAACTAGAAAGGTTACAGAGAACTTATAAGTGAAAATAAAAATACATGATTTTCATGTTTGAAATTCCAGCATTTTTCCAATATGATGAAAAAATACCAACTTCATTCTATTAAATTAAAATCCCCAATTTTAATAACATTTTTCATATTCATACACAACATATAATTCTAAGATATTTGTATGGTAGGATATTTTCTTTAAATATAACTATTCAGGAGCTGCTATACCTTATATCTAATTGTACCTATCGATAGTATGTACCTTATAAGTTGAACTTAAGCCCACAGTGTAGTTTCAATTTTATTATTTTTTCCTTGTTAGCGATGAAGTTGTTCAGGATAGGATTATTGTAAATTATAATTATTGTTGTTGCTATGTGGATTATCAACAACCTCTCTAGTAACACAAAAAAATTGCACACTTTATTTTAAACAAAGTAAGTTTAATGAACGTAATTATAAAATACACAACCCACACCGGGTTGGTCTAGTGGTTAACGCGTCTTCACAAATCAGCTGATTTGGAAGTCGAGAGTTACAGCGTTCAAGTCCTAGTAAAGCCAGATATTTTTACATGGATTTGAATACTAGATCGTGGATACCGGTGTTCGTTGGTGGTTGGGTTTCAATTAACCACACATCTCAGGAATGGTTGAACTGAGAATGTACAAGACTACACTTCATTTACACTCATACATATCATCCTCATTCATCCTCTGAAGAATTATCTAAACGGTAGTTACTGGAGGCTAAACAGGAAAAAGAAAAAAAAGAAAGAATTATAAAATACACAAATAGTAAAAAATGGACTGTATCACATGCACCGACATACAATAACACAACAATATGCAATATAATAAGAAGCTAAGCACCACAACACACCTACACTTGAGAGGCAAAAAACTCACACACTAATACTGAAAAGACGTGCACAGCTAGTCATCGCTACCACTGCCACTCCAGCAGCGCGCTGCCTTCATATTGGTAGAGGGGGGACCAGATAAGACTAAACAATTATGTAATAGAAATGACAGATAACATTTTTTAAACAACGAAAGTAATTCTCAAACATGCGATGGGAAATTTTAACACAATTTTTTGGAAAATGAGACGCCTAGATTTTCTGGACAGTTGTGAATCTATTTTCTTAAATTTTAATTATTATGTAATAATTAAATTATTTTTCAGTATTAAATTTTTTTTTTTTTTTAAAGTAATATTTATTTTTTGTAGACTAATAAAAACAATTTTTTTTTATTATTTAAAATAATTATGTTTTTTTTTCAATTATAATGAAAAATAATCTGTCGGTTTTATTAATTTATTTTTATAAATTGAAATAAAACATACAACTATTTTATTAGTGTCATATGCTTTTTATTACAAAATTTATTTACTTTGTTCATTTACATTTATTTACTATGACAAAATTAATGCAGAATTTGGACCACCGATTTAGTGTTGTGAAATTGTTAAGACAAAAAATTATGTAGTTTTTAAAAGTTAATCAAAAGAATTAAATATTACAAAAATTAAATCTCCATTGCAACAATAACAAAAGATAAAATTACAACTTGGCTTTACAAGCACGGACGATCAACTTATAATAGAGTCTATTGATTGCTTTTTGCAGGACAGTAAATGGGGGTGTCTACTTTAAATCCAAAGTGTCAGCTTCCAACTTGGCTCTATTTCCAAGTAAACTCCGTCTAAAGGTCTTTCAGCGGTTCAAGTAGCTTATTTATACATGAATAGTTACATTGGCGGTAGCCAAATGACAAGCATTCCAGTGTTGTAATCAAGACATCTGTGGTGTTTTTTAACTTCTTCTTTCCGACATATACAGTAATGCAGATGATTTTTTTATTATATATCATTTATAAGAATCTCGAAAAACACTATATGAATGATTGAAAAAGCCTTTATTTCCCTTGTACAAAATATGACAAAAAAGAATTAGAATATATAGTTAGGAAACATAATACCTGCAAAGGATAACCTGGGAGCAGGTGTAAGCCATTTTTTATTATATTTATAAAAAGGGATATAAAAAAAATGAAGACTATTTTTAAAATAAATAGTAGAAAAAAAGCCCTTTCTTAAATAAATAGAATTTCATACAAACAAAAACTAAATAGTTAAAGATTGAGATCAGTTAATAATAAAGCTAATTATCCTAGAAAACTATAACAAATTAACACCTGCACCCACACATTAAAATTAAACATTTTTGTAATATCAAGAAGATACAAGAATATGAAGATGATGTAAATAATATTTATATTGTTGTACACTTTTATGCTTAGTATATTGTATAAATCTGATTAAAATGAGTATTGTTATATTGTTAACACTACCTGTAACAATATAAAATAATACAAATTAATGCTACATAATCTTAGTATTAATATTGTGACGGTAAAATTTACCCTTAATAAGTTTGCATTAGATTCATTGTAGGATTTTTTTACAAAAAACCAAATGTTATTAAAGTTAGATTAGAAAATTAACTAATTATATATCATTTAGATAGGACAACAAAAACATGTTTAGAAAAGTGATTCATACACATTATTTGCTGTTACCAACTCATCTCTTTTAACGATAAAAATCCTTATTTATTTAAAAATAAATATTTCTTTAAGGAGTGCTTTTATATTTTGTTCACCCTGCTATACATAAATTTAGCAAGAATAAGATTTATTAATTTAGCAGAAATACAGAAATATCTTCTGCAGACTGATAGGTCACTTCGGGGTATTGTAAAGTAGTGGTGGGATAAACGATTATTTTTCAGGAATCGATTCGATTCTCAGAAAGGATTCGTAAAAAAGAATCGTTAATCCTATTCAATGATAATTTTCCTTTCCACCACTACCAGAGCTGTAAACTCTAAAAAAGAATATTTTGTTTTTAAATTTATAAACATGAGCTGCAGAAAAAGAAGTCACATCTGGACTTGCTTTTCCGAAACAAACCCTGGAAAAGCTTTGTGTAATTTTTGCCGTAGTTCAGTATACTATGCCGGTGGGGCGACTAGTAATCTATCTCGTCATATTAAAATTAAACACCCAGGAGTTGATATTTCAAGACAAAAAAATCCTTGTCCTGATTATGTTTCAGAAATGCATTATAACTTATATCCTACTACGTTTACTGCGACTGAACCAAATGAATCTCAGCAATTAGCCCTTAAATTAACAAACCTTGTTGAATCGCCTAATCCTTCTTCTGTGCTTCCAATAACATCTTTGTCCTCAAAAAAAACACAACAGTTGTCCCTTACTTCCTTTGTTACAAAACCTGTCCCTCAAAGTAAAAGCCGAGCGTTAGATATTCAATTAATTAGGTTAATAACTAAAGAATATCAACCTATTTCAGTCGTTGAGGATGAAGAATTCAAGAAGTTTGTTCATATGTTAAACCCTGGGTATTCGCTTCCTTGTCGGAAAACAATTTCAACTAGTTTAATTCCACAATTATATGATAGAATTTCTTGTGAGATTCGTAAGTCATTATATAATATAGAAGCATGCGCAATAACCACTGACAGTTGGACATCAGTTTCAAATAATAATTATATGGCCATAACTGTCCATTTCATTGACTATGATTGCAATTTAAAAACCCAATTACTTACTTGTATGGAAATCTGCAGTCAACACATACGGCTGAAAACATTGCCATTGAATTTCAAGGTAAATTCATGAGTGGGCTATTACTGACAAAATAGTAGTGGTTGTTAGTGACAATGCAGCAAATTTAAAAGCTCCTATTCGCAATTGTCAGCTACGCCATATTCCTTGCTTAGCCCATACAATTAATTTAATTGTCCAAGCAGCAGTGTCTGAAGTAAAAACAATTGTAGTAAATCGAAGGTAATTGTCAAATTTTTTAAACGAAGTTCTCATGCTGCCTCCAAACTGCAAAACATGCAGTGACAAATGAATTTTAAAGAATTAAAATTAAAACAGGAAGTGCCTACTCGATGGAACTCAATCCTGCACATGTTAATAGATTATTAGAAATAAAAGAACCATTAATTTCGACTATCGCTTTGGTGAATCCTATTCTAAATAATATTTCATTTGATGAGTGGACACTTATAGCTGAAATGTGCAAATTATTGAACATTTTTGAAGAGATAACTATTGAAATAAGTTGTCAAAAAACTGTCACTATTTCAAAAATCTGTTTATTGGCGCGAGCGCTGATAAGACGTGTACTTAACATTAAATCTTGTACTCAGAATTCTGAACTCGTTAAAGTATGTAACAAAATGTTAGACCAACTTGAGGCTTTTACTTTGAGGGACAGGTTTTGTAACAAAGGAAGTAAGGGACAACTGTTGTGTTTTTTTTGAGGACAAAGATGTTATTGGAAGCACAGAAGAAGGATTAGGCGATTCAACAAGGTTTGTTAATTTAAGGGCTAATTGCTGAGATTCATTTGGTTCAGTCGCAGTAAACGTAGTAGGATATAAGTTATAATGCATTTCTGAAACATAATCAGGACAAGGATTTTTTTGTCTGGAAATATCAACTCCTGGGTGTTTAATTTTAATATGACGAGATAGATTACTGGTCGCCCCACCGGCATAGGATACTGAACTACGGCAAAAATTACACAAAGCTTTTCCAGGGCTTGCTTCGGAAAAGCAAGTCCAGATGTGACTTCTTTTTCTGCATCTCATGTTTATAAATTTAAAAACAAAATATTATTTTTTAAAAGTGCTTATAAAATATCTACTTATGTAAAAACTAGTAATTTAAAAAAATAATACCGATAAACATTTTGAAAAAAAATCGTCTTCTGATTATGTAAAGTAAAAAAATCTTACGAAATTGAGTAGGCACAAATAAAAAAAATATAAACAAACTAAAAACACAACTCTAAATAGAACACGCAAAGATTATTCACCACGAAAACAAAATCGACTGTCGTCTTTTATCCGTCTACTAAGAATAATTGTAAAATATATCTTGAGCATGACAGTATGCGCAAAAGAACGACAGTAATTAATATTGTGCAACATAGCTTCCCGCCCGAATGAAATTAAAAGAAAAAAGAAGAATGATGTCATATAGAATGTGTGCGCAACAGTTTAAATTTTCCCTTCTCTGTTTAGCGATGTGGTTTGTTGATATAAGCTTGTTTTCGTAAAGGAATCGAATAAGTGATCAAATAAGGAGAATTGTTGGGTAGATGGAAGGGAATATTACATGCGTGTTGGGTAAAGTTAACAAAAATAAAAGAACACAGCTCGTATTTGCCAAAAGAAATTGGACTTTAATTAGAAAAAAACAAATGAACTTATATTAAATTATAACCTTAAAAAATTATGAAATAAACATAACTTAATTCTATATAAGAAATATCAGCTGAATGAATATACATTTTTCAAATACACATTTTGAAAATCTACAATTTAACAAAGCCTGAAAACAAGAGAACATAAAACACCTTATTTACAATTATATACTTAGAAAAACAGAACATCAATAAACATAGTATGACTGGAAAACTGTTGCATTACTGACATATTCTGTAATAATGAAAAATTAGCAATGAACAAATGTCATTAACTTAGAAAAATAAACTACAGCAATTATCATTGGCACTGGCCTTTTCTGAATTATGAACATCATCAAACTTAACATTAAATAATTAAAACATGTAATTCTAGTTTAGTATAGAAAAAAGGCCACGATAATATTCCAGTATAAAAAAAGAGTTAATTACAATAATCAAATTGAAATAAGTGAACATAAATAGAGTTCATTTTAGAAAATAAGTTTTCTTGAAAACATGAAATTACAAAGTCCAAAAACATAAATTCACATCAGGAGTAATTATCTTTAGATTAATATAAGAAGAAGTAATATGAATTCGGTTCATGAATAAATAAGAATTAATCTCGGCGATTAACAAGTTACAAGATTAAATGTTAGAATTAATTACTAAAAAACAAATTGTAATAAGTAAGCACGTAAAATATGTTGAACATGAACAATAACATAGCCATATATAAGCCACCTTCCATGACTGCACTGAAGTGAATAAATGGTTTTTTAAACCAAACATGAAATTGAAAAGCATAATGTACGATTAACTGAATGTTTCACAAATTTTACTAATAGCGTAACTGTTTACTATAAATAATAATGAAGGATTTGAACATCCCTTAATAACACACGAATATTGGTAAAAAATGAACTCGTGAATTAAAGTGCAAATATACATACAGTTTATCCTTGGTGTAGTCTGTAACAGAGGTAACAATTTGTGGTTAGAAGTTGAATAATTACGTAGCGCCTCAGATATGT
This sequence comes from Lycorma delicatula, assembly GCF_047948215.1. Taxonomy (NCBI): domain Eukaryota; kingdom Metazoa; phylum Arthropoda; class Insecta; order Hemiptera; family Fulgoridae; genus Lycorma; species Lycorma delicatula. The sequence continues at coordinate 137,360,445 of NC_134455.1, forward strand.
AACAACGAGTTTGGAGAGAAAAATTGCATCGATGCAAATGTAATCAGCATCTGGAGAAGATTCGGCGTCGATAGAGTTGGCAGTTTGTAGCGAATGAAACACTTTTAGGAGAGACTTAATATACAGAATTTGAAGATTAACTTAACAAAGAAACGAGGCGAAAACGAACATAGAAAACTGTGAAATCACGAAAACACTGACGAGTAGAACAAGAGAATATTTCGACGGAGAAATACCACAACGTTTATGAGAGTATGAAGACGACGAAAGTATTAACACATTATACGAGAGAGAACCGCAAGCTGGTCCCTGCCCGGAGACCAGCCTGTACATCCAAACAACATGAAATACTGAACTGGAATGAATAAAACTGGCGTGGAGAGAAGTAGGGGAAGCGAACAAAGCAATGGACAGAAGAGTGTGTGTGCATTGACAACAAGAGTAGTGTCTAAGGGTTAGTATGAGAACGATTAGAGAAAACGTGTGGAATTCAGGAACGAAGACATAACAAAAATAATTTACAAGCAAGCAGACCACTAAAGAATTACGTAAGACTGATAAAATAAATTTCTGAATACGCAAGTTGAAGAAATGACATCAGGGCAGACAAAGAGAAATAAGACTTCTAGGAACTATGACAATATTGAAATTGGTGAGAATAAAAACACTAAGACTAATATATATATATATTAAGACTAAACAGCAATAAATAATGCGTGATAGAAATAAGCTGACACCAATATGATGATGCAACAGTAAGTCAAACTGGAGCCTAGAGAAATTGATATCGAAAACAAATCCAAACAACCTATTTTAAAAATACACGTATGATAAGCCTTACAAATGCAAAACAAATTTACCAAGCCTGTAAAATACAAGACTCGACCATAACCTTGACTTTATTGGAATAAACGCAACGGCGTAAACAATGCGTATTAGAAGTGATATGCTACTAAAAATCGTATTCAACCGGAAAAGAATCAGATGTTTGTTTACTTAAGAGTCGAATAAAGATGAATAGAGAAGAATCGAAGACATTTAGTAGTTATACATCAATTGAGTCGAACAGGAGTATGAAGAGAGAAAAACCGCTAAACATGGGTGAAGAAGAGAAAGAGAGCATGCGCATTACAAGCGATAAACTTCTAAGTTTATATTACTAAACATCTTATTGAACTGAAAAGAATCAGATGTTTACTAGGAGTCGAATAAGAGTTGAAAAGGAAGAATTGAAGGAGTCTAATAAGAGTTGAAAAGAGAAGAATCGAAGACATTTAGTATGTACGCATCAGTTGAATTGAACAGCAGTACGAAGAGATGAACTGCTAAACTTGGTTGAAGAAGAGAAAGAGAGCATGCGCATTAGAGTTTACCGCTCTGGTAGTGGTGGGAAGGAAAATAATTGTTGAATCGGACGACCGATTCTTTTTTACAAATCCTTTCTGAGAATCGAATCGATTCCTGAAAAAGAATCGTTTATCCCACCACTACTCCGTAGTACCATGCCATGTGTGAGGTCACACATTATCATGTTGCAAGATTATGGGCATTGTGATCTTTCGAACGCGACATACTCGTCATCCGAGGTGTCTTAACTCCTCAATGTACTGTTCAGAGTTCACAATCGTCTCATATTCCAGATATTCAGTCACATACACGTGTTTGGCGTCCCAAAACACCGCCAAAAGGAGTTTTTTCGTCGAGGCTTGAGGTTTGAATTTTTTGGGTGTTAGAGATTCGGAATGTCTGTATTCCATGCTTTGCCGTTTTTCCGGGTCGTAATGATGTACCCAGTTCTAATCTCTGTGGTCACAATATTGAAAAGGAAGTCGTATCCTTCGGCACGATAGCGCTGTAAAAGTTACTCGCAACATTCGGCACGATGCTGCTTGTATTTATCAGTTTGCACAGTATCCAACGTGCACAGATTTTACAGTAACCGAATTGCTCGATAATATGGCCTACTCGTTCTTTAGATGTGCCTAACTGAGTAGCGATGCGTTGCTGGGTAATTTGCCGGTCACTTTAAAGAAAATCGTTTACCTTCTTTTGATGTTTCTCGTTAGTCACAGAAATTGGTCGTCCACTGCGAGGTGCTTCCTCAATTGTCGCTTTACCAACTTCAGATTCGCGAAATTTCAATGCTCGCCTACTCACAGTACTCCTGTCGACAGTTTCACTACTGTAAAACGCTTTTCAACAATGAAAAATATTCGTAAGATTCACATTTTCTGCTGTTAAAAATTCGATCACTGTGCGCTGTTTTAACCGTGTTGATATATTGACCGTACTCGATTCCATTTTAACTACTACTGAAAACAAACTGGTAAACAGATTTCAACGCATTATCGCAGGTTGTAGAGGGGGGTTTTAGATATCATGTGCTGCCACGCCCAACTCGATAGTACATTTTGTGTCCGTGTAGCACGCTAGTGTGCAAAATTTATCAGCCAAGCCAAGTACTTTGAACTTAACCGGTGGATTTCTTGACGAACAGATGGTATTCATAAGTAATAGTGAATCGCCTTGTTCTTCGCAAATCGTGGCACCTCCAAAATGTTCCTCAGCTTTCTCGAACCCTGTTCTGGAAACTTTGGATGATATTAATATTGCTATTGCTTGCCGTACCTCAGAGTTCTATCCTGTAGTACCACATTGGCTTAAAAACATCTTGTAAAATATCAGTTTGTTATTTAACGATAGCACGGACCTTCTTTCTAATAATCAATTCAACCAATTAAGCTTGTTATTTAATTGTTTTTTTTTTTATTCTCTCACATGATTTTTCCATGTAGGCAACAGTCCAAATGAAGTCCTAGGTATCGTACGTTGTCTGAATGAGGGATGTGAACTCCTTCCAGGAAAACTTATGAGCAAACTCCTCTCCTCATCGCTAAAGTCATATGATTCGACTTTGCAGTATTAACATGCACCTTCTAATTGGCTTAACATTTACTGAAAAGGTCTAATTCCGAATGCAGTTTCTCTGCGGCTACTGTTGGGTTAACGTCAACTGCCATAATCACCATGTCACTAGCAAAGAAGGCAAGTGATGGGTTTAATGATAAATAGGATGATACCATATAGGTAGAAAATTTATGTTAATTGGGAAATAGTGGACTGTATAAGGATAAATTCTAGGGCTGGAACAATCCCTCGGACCAGTATGACAACTATAGATAATTGACTTATAAAATAAACGATATTTGATAACAATAAAGCTCACTAAACTGCAAGACTCATTAAAGGAAAAAGAAAATGATAAACTGTTCGTCGTTACACTTGTTAGATACACTCGCTGACGGAGCGGAGCCGATGTCACTTTCGTCAAGTACTAAGCGGCGACTGAGCTTTAATAGTTGATTACAACCAAACAGGATTTCCAGATCTCCCACCACTTCTAAATGTACAACACTTAGTACTGTACATAGCAAATAAAAAGTACTGATGTTGAACATCGCATGTTAATACGGTTGTCATGACAACTGTAGTCCAATGACAAACACTAGTTCTTTCTTCAACTGTTTACATTATCACTAAGGAATTACAGTAGTAAATTAAATGTTCAGCAGCAAGAGTGATATTTTCTTTGCTAGGAAGATCAGCAGAATAAATTGAATTCAAAACGGGGCCCGACTGAGCCGTGTGCAACCTCCGATTTTGTATCAAAAAAGCCTGATAATTCTTGGCCATATTTAACCTGTGAGAACCATCCATCAAGGTAGTGGCATAATACCAAATAATATGGTTCTGGCAGGCTCATTTTAATCTTGTAAAGCAGACCAGGTAACCATGCCTTATCGAAAGCACACTGGATATTCAAAAATACCGCCGATCTGTATTGCTTCCTTTCAAACAACCGGTGATGACATCAATAATTCTATGAATTTGTTCAATGCTGGAGTGCCCACTCCGAAAACTAAACTGGTGGTCAGGAATAACAAACAATCCCTTCCGCTAAATAGGCCTAATTCGTTCGAGGAAGAGCATCTCAAAGATCTTCGAGAGATTAGGTAAGAGGCTGATAGGTCTATAGAAATACAGATTTTCCCGAAACCATCGTTATTTGTGACACCTTCCATTCTGCTGGGAAATGCATCGTCCGAAGAATGCCATTGAAGAGGCGTGTTATGAATTCACTGATCTTAAATAGTAACATAAACAGCATCTCATGAGTTATTAGGTGAAACTCAGGAGCCATGTTTAAGCCTCCTTCTTTCCCGATTGCTTGAGACCCTTCTGCATATGTGAAACGCCGTGTAGGTAGACATAGATAATCGGGCCATCTAAGTAGTCATAAATCTCTTCATCATCCATTCCCGCCATCTTATTCGACCGAAAGATCTTGGTTAGGTGTTCAGCGAATAGTTCCGCCTTTTGACAATCATACAAGCCCATTCAGTCTGTGTCCTTAAAGGTGGAAATAAGAGCGAAGGCAGAAGAAGTCTCATCGTGACCTCCACAATGAATAGACATTTCTACTCGATGGGGAAATACCTTCCCCGTAGTGTTTGAACGTCTCGTTCTTGATAGTCTTTATCAGTTTTTTTTATTTACGAGCATACGTATTCATAGCTGTCATATCCTCAGGACTCCTGTATAATTGCCACCTTCCCCGAAAGCTTCTTTTAGTGGCAATAAGATTCATTACTTCTTTTGGACAATCTTTCTTTCTTTCTTTCTTTTTCCTGTTTAGCCTCCGGTAACTACCGTTCAGATAATACTTCAGAGGATGAATGAGGATGATATGTATGAGTGTAGTCTTGTACAGTCTCAGTTCGACCATTTCTGAGATGTGCGGTTAATTGAAACCCAACCACCAAAGAACACCGGTATCCACGATCTAGTATTCAAGTCCGTGTAAAAATAACTGGCTTTACTAGGACTTGAACGCTGAAACTCTCGACTTCCAAATCAGCTGATTCGGGAAGACGCGTTCACCACTAGACCAACCCGGTAGCTTTCTTGGACAATCTGTGTCTTTTCAACCCGCACGCTTCCTCTAGGGAGTCGGACATGGGGTACTTTTTTGATTATGGCTAAAGTATTTTCCGATTAGAGAATACTTTTCATAACAGCTCACATTACGGTTGTCGCACTGACATCCTAAATTTTAATTTAATCTTTTTTTGTTATTAATTACAATCGTGTTTAGTTTTTCGTATGCTCTTGAATGATATATGTACGTTCAGGCGAGTAATAAAAGCAGAACCCGTTAAACAAATAACAATCAAGGTATATAATATAAAAAATATTGTTTTTAAATTTGTCTCTTTTCTAATAAAAGATTAAAATTAGAAAAATGTATACTTTTCATGTATAATAAGTCTTCTGCGGTTTGTGACTATATGTTGGCATGACTGATTCTTACGTTCATTCGTTTTGGCAGTTATTCTGTTCAGTAGCGAACTACTGAGATGTGTTGGCTTTCTCTTGAGCGAACCTACCAAATTTATCTGAAGTAAGTAATTACTTTTATAAAATTTAATTTAAATTCGAATATTGTGAATATTTATATATATTTTGGACTTATTCCCGCTTAAATTTATTTATTAAAATGGGTTTTGTTTAAATATTGTTTGTAAGGAAATGGCGTTTATTACAGCTAAGCGGGTTCAGGCTTCATTTAATGTGTTTTTAAAACGAGTTATTGTTTTTATCTCTTATGTTCAGTCTGATTGTTGATATTTGTTTTTTATGCAGATTTGAATACCTAGAAAGGATTGATAATATAAATATATTGCATTGGAGCAAAAAATTGTTCCTTACCCACAGAAATCGGCACCCCTTTATTGATATACTTTAATGTGAACTAGATATTGATATTAGATACTTAAATAAATGGTATATCCCTTAATTTGAATTTAAAATCTAGACCAAATTAATGTGGATTTTTAAAATCAGATTAGATGTGATTTTTGTTACCAATAAACGCGTTCAATTTTTCATTCATATCTAGGTTATAAATATAACCATATCTGACATCGAAAATTATACTTAATTATACACTTTAAAAGTACGTTCACACTAAGAGATAACCATTTATGATGTTGACCAAGCTTTCTTGAAAAACATAATGGATTAACAAACTTTCAGTATGGTTTTAGGAAAAGATTGTCTGCTGACAAGCCATTTGACAATTTTTGGAAAATGTTTTAAATTCTGCAGATAACAAAAAGTTTAATTTTCAGTTGTTTGCAACCTCAGTAAAGCATTCGATCTAGTTACACATTTTTTTTACTGATAGTAGCCATGTTGTCAAGAGCTGCTTACAATTGGTTACTAATCAATCATATGTTAACCAACTGTAAACAAGTAGTTGAAATTTCATCTTTTGATGAGAATGTGCTTGTAAAATTTAGGTTCTTCAAGGTGTAGAATGTGCAATTGCCTTAGTTAGGGAATTGTTCTCAGTTCCTTGCTTTTTTACTCTTCTTTGCTTTTTTTTTTTACTCTTGAGGTATTCATTGTAAGACATTATATTTTTGCAGACACACAATGGTATCTATATCTGGCGATAATTATTTAAAAGGGATTGAAAATTTTACTGTAAGGGTCAATCCATTTGAAGTGACTCAAGGGTGGTTGATTGACCAATTAAAAAAAAAAATTGAAACTTACACACTTGTTTCCTATATGTCAGGATCTTAAAATTATTTTTTTTAAGCAAAGTACCTGTGGTGGCCATTTTTGTTATGGTGGGTAAACCTATTTTTGTGATTGTAAAGGTTTACGGAAAAAATCATAACTACAAAACTGTTGGTCCTGGAAGGATGAAACATAAAACAGTTTATTCATATTTTCTCAAGGTAAAAGATTGATCTTGTGGTTTATTTACCTATCTCCTCTCTTATTTCTATCAGAAAATTGCCAATAGAGTTGAACATAAAAAACTGTGAAACTTTACTTTTGGTAATTTTTTCAAGAGGTAGGGATGGCATACACAGTTAGAATTGTTCTTTTATATATAGGTGAATGTTAGTAGTTTTACCATAAATAATATAGTGATATACTTGTCCCTAAATTTTCATGAATTTTTGAAAACTAATTTGTTTAAAAATTCAAATTTTTATTTCAAATAATTCTGATGGGGCGGGTGATAAAAATCTCAAATTTGCGCAACTTTCAGTGTTTTTGTAGATGTATGTGGCAAATATAAAAGTTATAACCTCTCAAAAATTATGAAAAACCTGTTAGAAGCAATACCATTTTGACTCGCCAAATAAGTCCAAGGGGGTTTCTCGTCTTCTTGGCACTTAAATGCTTTTGTACTTATTACTACAGTTGAAATAAACATGTTTGAACCATTTAACTGCAGTGTTCATGTTATAACAGGTGTTTGAAGTCATTTCCAGTCGTCAGGAAAATTCATGTTGCAACATGCTCATTTATGCTTGTTACGGCTATGCAGTTACAGACTGATCAGCTGACATTAGTCAGTGACCTGTTCACATCTTTACAGAGCGTTTTAAATTTCTTCCTGTGTTTGGAAGTGTTAAATAAATAAATAAGTTCTAGGAAAGTATAAAATACTATTAACTTTTTTATCACCTTAAAATAATGAAAAACAAAAATATTCCTAAAAAAAAATAAAAACCAAAATATAATTTAAAGTAACAGGTAAATAACTCCTATAAAAAATATACTACCTTAGAAAAAAATTACTAATTAAGAATAACAGGGTATCTAATCCTGGTTTAAATTCAAATTTACATAGAAAAAAAAATTTATTATATAAATTTCACCTAAATACAAAATATTAAAACCAAATAAGACTAAATTCTAAAAAAATTAATGTTATTAAGTAGAACATTATGTTTGTATATTTTAAGATCAGTTAAATTTTTATATTGTTTTAAAGTAATTTCTCATACTGGAACAATGTTCCATAAGAATTAATGTGAATGAATTACAACATTCTTCATTCAATGTATGGTACAGTGCCAAAAGAACTCATTAAAATTTGTGAATTTAGTGATGAAAACCAAAAACACTGAGAGTTGTGCAAATTTGAGATTTTCATCACCAGTCCCATCAGAGTAATTTGAAGCCAAAATTTGAATTTTTAAAAAATTAGTTTTCAAAAATTCATGAAAATCTAGACAAGTATATCACCCTTAATATTATTTATGGTAAAACTACTAACATATACCTATAAAAGAATAATTCAAACTGTGCAGTGCATGCCATCTCTGCGTATTGAAAAAAATTACCAAAAGTAAAATTTCACAGTTTTTCATGTTCAACTTTATTGGAAATTTTCTCATAGAAAGAAGAGAGGTAGGTAAATAAACCACTGGATCAATCTTTTACCTTGTATGATTAAATTGTTTTTTGTTTCATCCTTCCAGGATCAATAGTTTTCTAGTTATGATTTTTTCTGTAAACCCTTACTATCACAAAAACCATAACGAAAATGGCCACCACAGGTAAATTATGTAAGTGAAAACTTAAAAAAAAATAGGTTTAAGGTCCTGAAACATGTGGGTAGGTTAAAATTTTTTTGGAATTGGTCAAGCAACCAGCTTATGTTTTTTTTGGGACACTTAAAATGGATTGACTATAGCAGCTCGAAAAATCATTCATTAGTTGGTCTGTGACCATCTAACTTTAAATATGGATAAAACCATTGCTTTTGTGCTTCTCAGGTTGACTAACAACTGATCATGTGGATTGAATTTTCATTAATGATAACTATAGTATTTCTGTTGCCCACAAAGTGAAATTTCTGGGTGTTATTAGATGACAAGTTCTAGTGGGTTGATCAAATTGATTTTATTTGTAATAAAATAAGCTCTGATACATCTTAATAAAATGCTAAGGTTGTTATCAATATATATTATGGCTACATATATCCATGTAAAGTAAAGCACAAATTACTCTAATTAAATTTATTTAAAAAATCTACAAAAAAATCAGAAAGAACACTCTTAGTGTTATAATCAATGTGCCTTTTGTTTGCTCTTTGGACTGTTGTACATGCTGCTTTAATTCTTCTTGTAATTTGGGCTTCCTCTTTGCCAAATTGACTGCCATAGGTTCTCAATGGGAGTAAAGTCTAGCGAGTATGCTGGCCATGGTAGCAGTTCAACATCGTTAACTAACCGGTTGGTCTAGTGGAACACGTCTTCCAAAATCAGCTAATTTGGAAGTCTGAGGGTTCCAGTGTTCAAGTCCTAGTAAAGTCAGTTATTTTTGTATGGATTTGAATACTAGAGCATGGATATCGGTGTTCTTTGGTGGTTGGATTTCAATTAACCACACATCTCAGGAATGGTCGAACTGAGACTGTACAAGACTACACTTCATTTACATTCATACATATCACCCTCATTCATCCGCTGAAGTAATACCTGAATGGTAATTCCCAGACGTTAAACAGGAAAAAAGAAAGTTCAACATCCTTCTCTTTAAACCAGTCTATCATAACGCGACTCCAGTGACAAGGAGTGTTGTCTTGCTGGAAAAGATAATTCTCTTCCATTAGCCTAGTTGCTGAAGGAACCATTACTTCCTCCAATATTTACACATATCTCCAGTTGTTGACTGATAATGTAAATAATGTACAGTTCTCCAGGGCCTTCGTAGGTTTTGCATCCCCAAATCATTGCTTCACCTCCAGCTTAAATGACAGGTGCAATGCAGGATGGCAGAAACTTTTCTGATTGAGTGCACCTAGCCTTTACTTGCTTTCTTGGATACAGGTCGAATCTGCTTTCATATGAAAAACACATCATTGCTAGGCTTCTTTCATCCGATTACGCCTCTCATAACACCACCTCATTTACCTTTCCTTAGCTTGTTCATTAACCAGGGGTTTACAAAGGCTATGTAAGACATCAAACCAGCATCTTTCAGACGACGGTCTATAGTTTCAGCACCGATGTTAATGTCCAAACTATTCTTAACTTTCACTAAAATATCAGTGAAAGTAGCTCTACGATCTTGTTTACTTATGTGTATGATTTTACGGTCAGTTCTTGTTGAAGTTAGTCTAGGCCTACTCTTATGGGAATTATCAAGGACAGTACCAGATGTTTTAAATTTTTTTACTGTCCCACGCAGGTTTCTGACACTCCCCAAGTTTTTATGCAATCTGTCTAAAGCTTCCCTACCCCTGTCTATAGTCACCCTTCCACATCCTCACAATCTATCACTTAACATTGGTATTCACTGACTTTCAGCCCATTTTTAGATTTTTAAGCAAACAAATTAAACTAAAATACACTTAGTAAGATTGATAGCAGACAATGAAAAGTGGTGATCAGCTGATTAGCCAGTGCTACCATTTTCCCACAGTTCCTAGTTAAATTAGTCTGGCAGTCTGACATTAAGTCATCAATAATGATCTCCAGCAATGTAAAAATAGCTGAAAGAAAGATGCGTTCAGGACTGTGACCAAGATCTCACATCTGTTTTTTAAAAAAAATGGTGATTGGGCTAAGGTTTCCTGCAAGCCCATACACAACAAAATTCAATAGTTGGGTGTATCCGTTCGAGATTAATAATTTTCCAAAATTAAATTTTGCTTTACATTTTACATGTTTTAAAAAAAAAATTGCAATAAAATAATAAATCGGTTCTATAAAAGATAGAGAGGTTGTATTTGTGTTAAAAACTACTCATTTTAAGGGTTATTTGGCTAATGTTTAGCTTTGTGTTGTTTAGCAAAACTATAAGGATAGGAAGCATTAATGTGTAACTTACAGGTGTCCTTAAACTTTTGATAGACACTGTATAATCTCATCTCGTGGTGCGTTTTCAAAGTCAGGACAAATTTTTAATATAAAAATCGTCTGTAAGATGATTATCTGTGGCCCATAAGTATGAGTCTTATAGACTTTCATGAAATATGTAAATTATATAAATATGTTAACTTGTCCTTGTTTTTGTATTTATAAATTTGCTATCTTTATTTGTCTGTAACGTACTAAAAAAATAGGATAGTTCTCTTATGTTTACTTTTAGATGATTGGATTGTTTGAAACTCTTAATAATTTTTGTAAATTAATTAGGGTAAAACCTAATTGCAATATATTTTCTTCACATGTTGGTTTTGTAATGTTCATTTTTTTCATTAATTTTGTCTTTAGTAACATTTTTATTTCTGTTAAACTATTTTAAAAATAATGTTGTGCAAATTAATGGAAATATATTTAAATTTTAACTATGTTTTATATTTTACCTTTATGAGTTGTACACTGCACAATTTCATTAGTATGATTGAAATATGTCCCACCCTTATATTTTATTACATCTTTTTCTTTGAAAGAGGTAATAAAATATAAGAGGTTATTTTTGGCACAGATTGAATCAGTTTTACATATTTTTCTTAAAATGTTTTATCCTAAAATTATATACAGATTGTGTATGTGTTCTGAGAGGATCTGATGGTCTGGATTGGGTAGTGATTATGAAAGAGAGAAAAAAAATAAAACAGCACATCAACATTATTTAAAGTTTGTTAAATTTATAATTATACCAGAAACGCAAGAAGAGTTTATGCATCAACTATAATAATGGAAAACAATATGGTAAATAACATTTATGCTACAAGAACAGAGAAGACTTAACTGAGAATAATTGAATAAACATTACATTCACAAAAAAAAAAAAACAGGAATTCAAACACATAATTAACTTACAGCACGAAAAAACATAGCACGACCAGTCTTTCCAAGCACAACATTTTACTTAAAAAATAATCTAATTTTAGTATTTATATATTATATCCGACAATACAGAAACAGCCGTGAGCAGTAAGTAAAAATTAAATAAAGTCTTTAGATAAGTTAAATCGTGTAAAGAGCTTGACCCGACGATTTAATATCAAAAAAACAATGTACACAGCACCAAAGCTAACACACCTAACGCACGAAGAGAACTGACCGACAAATCAGCTGACATCATCATCCGCACACAGGTCAGAATTGTAATAATAAACAACCTTGGGTTATATTGTTAATAACACCATTCACTGATTTGTTGGCGACATTGACCAAAAACTGAACAGTACGGATAATAAGTTTTTTCCTTATCATGTTATCTAGCTTTCGCATTTCACTCTTGTATATGGCGCAATAGAATAAAAGAACAATAATGTACTCAATGAATTCATAGTAGAAGTGAGATCAGGTGAGTTTTCCGTCCTGTCTTATCAAACATAGATAATATTATCACTCGTGAAGTTTTTTTTAATGCTTTTGAAGAATGCCAGACAAGGACCTGTTGGAATACCTAATTTTTGCTTTTCAGAAGGGGCATAATTTTCTGTTTTTCAAAATCACAGTTTACTTTTCTGAATTCATCATTCCTTTGTTTAGAACAAAACATTGAAATCCTTCAACAGAAAATCATTCCAAAACATATTTTTTATAGAGCTTTTCACTGTGTGTCAGGGAGAAACAGATTTTCCATTTACTCTTAATAAATTTTGGAGTTTTCTTTCACAGTGTACTTCATTGGAGAACATTTTTTGAATGATATACAAAAGATCAATTTATGTATTTCTTAGCCCATTGTAATCTCCTTTTTTCTTATTTTCTGTTGGAAGTTGCTTTTTTAATGGATTTTGTACTTTCGACCTCATTCAAGCAACCTTCATTGCACAGTTGAGTAATAAATTTCATCACAGAAACCAGCATTTCCCTTTGAAGATTACTGGAGGATCAATTTTAGATAACCTAATTGGCAAAAATCATCTTTTTTAGTAATTTTTCATTTTCTTCCATAATATTCCTTTCTTCATGATTCCACAGAACCGGTCTGTTTTTTCAGCTGACAATAAGATTTATGGATTTAAATTTTTTCATGCATGCAGTCAGATGACCACATTAAACAATGTTCACGAAGAGTGTATGATTTTAATTTGTTGTTTTGCTGTAACAGCAATCTAAAAAATTAAATTGAATGATTAAAATAAAAAAAAAATTATTTGATGTGTAGCAAAACCCTAACCCTCTGACTACAAAAATTAAAGAAATTTAATAACTGTACAAAACACTATGTAATTTCATCTAGATTATAAAAGACCAAACAGATAATGTAAATACAAAATTACTAACAAAGGTAACCTTGTGAAGGGATAGTGTGACCGAGTTAAATTTCTCTACAATGTAGTGTTTCCATAATTAGCATGACTTATATTTTTGATTGTAATTAATGCTTGATTCAGCAGGTATAATTTATACTGGTGGCGGTGGAATGGAAGGGAATTCTGTTCTGTTTAGGGAAGATTCAATTAAGTTTTAAAACTATTTATTCAACAGATTTAAGAAAAACGTTGAGGATCTTTTGCATTAGGCAGACCACTCAGTTTCTTCTAATAACATATTTGTAAATATGTAATTAATTTTGTTCATTGGAATATTTCTCATTCTTAATATTAATGTATTTAACATTAATACTGAGTAACACTACTGCTAATAGGGGAAAAAATGTACAGGGAATGCAAAGTAGTAGAAATTGATGAAATACTCTTCTCAAAAACATTCATGTTCTTCTTAATACCAGTACGTGGGTGTTTGGAGATATTTGCCATGATATGAAGTAGTGTACTTCATTCATGACTAGTATAATACATTGAGTCATATTGTAGATAAAGTTGATTCATGGTGGGTTATCAGACAAAAGAATTATAACATGAAGGTTTTTGTCATTTTAAGCCCAATCACCGGCACAATTTCATTGGTGATTTTGGTACAGATAATGGATACACACCCACACTATCTAAAATATATGGGATCTGCTGCAGCTGCAAAAAAATCATGATACTTTAAGAAACCACACAGATAACTTTTTCGTTAAATTTATTTGCTGGTGTTAAATAGAAAGAAGATATGGTCTGTTTGATATTAAATAAGTACAAGATGTGGCTATTAAATTACGAGACTAATGCTGCTCAGAAACGAGACTAATGCGCAGAAGAACTGCGCATGCGCCAAATTCATACGACCAACAGCTGTGTAGCGAGAAGTCTTTTCTTTCGATTGTTGCTACTCCAGTTTTTGTAGACATATTAGTCTGGCCTTCGTTTGGATAACATCTGTTTTTTTGTTTTTCCAGAAAAATAAGTGTTTTATTAGAGCAAAGAATTGTGAAATTTCATATGAAACTTTGAAAAACTGCTACTGAAACTTATCTTTCATTAAAAAAAAGTATATGGCAATGAATGTTTATCACATGCGCAGGTTTTTCAGTGGTTTAGGCATTTTCAAGATGGCCGAGAAGACGTTGAAGATGATGTTGGCCTGCGTCACCCTTCCACATCAAAAATAGATAAAAATATTGAAGAAATTGGTAATCTGATCCGATCTGACTTTTGGTTAACTATTCGTGCGATTGCTGAAACTGTAAGAATTGACAGAAAATACGTAAGGCAAATTTTACATAACAATGTAAAAAAAAGTGTGCGTGAAAATGGTGCCTAAAATTCTCACAATCGAACAAAAAGAAGCTTGTGAAAATGTTTATTCTGATACTTTGAATACCTTTGAAAATGAACCAAACTTCTTGGAAAGAGTGATAAAATTTGATGAATCTTGGTTTTTCACTTATGATCCAGAAACTAAGCGTCAATGCGTGTATTGGAAGGCCCCAACTTCACCGAGAGCTAAAAAAGCTCGAATGAGCAAATCAAAATTCAAAGCGACAATGATTGTTTTTTATATATTCATGGGATTGTGTACTATTAATAGGTTAAACTATTAATCAACATTACTACCTCCTCGCTCAACCCTGAAAAATAAGAAAAAAAACGACACAAATTGTGGAAGAAGTCATGGATTCTTCATCAGAATAACGCCACCGGCTCACACTACATTGTCTGTTAAGATGTTTCTAACCAAGTATAACATCCCAGTGTTAGACCATCCGCCTGACTTGGTACCACGTGACTTTTATCCTTTCACCAAGGTCAAATCTGCATTAAAAGGAACAAAATTTCAGACCGTCGAATCTGTGAAAGAAAAAGTGGCGTGCGTCATGAAAGAGCTCACAGAAGACTTCCAGCACTTTCAAACAATGAAATATTTGCATGGAGCGTTGTAAGGATAGAGGAGGGGTGTATATTGAAGGGGATAATAACTAAATATGTATAAATTTAAAATATAATATTTTACAGCATTAGTCTCGTTATTTAATAGCCACATCTCATATATCTTTTATTCTAATCAGTACACAGTAATATGTTATATCGATCAGGTCAGAATGGGTAGATATGCTATTCCATGAATAAAAAAAGGATTCCAACATGGTTCAAGGGAATCTACGGTAAAGTTTTTGTAAGAGAAGCATCGTAATATATGCTATTATTTGTAAAATAAAAAATAGTTAACATTCAGAATCCATATTAATCATTGAAATTATGTCCACATGAAGGTAAATACGTGAAGGTGTTTAAAAAATAATTATATAAAACTTTTATGTGTAAAAAATAATTTAAAAAAATAATTCACAATTCAAAATTTCCCTATTTAAACTTTGAAGACAAGAGTTTTACCCTTTTTTTGTTGCCTCACTAAAGCAATGAATTTTTAAATAAAAATCCTTAATAAACATATACTTAGCAACATGTTTCATCAAATGTTGTATTCAACAGTCTAAATAAAATTAATGTAACAAACTTTTTCTTGTGTTTCTGCATCACATAAATCCAAAGATAATATACCTTTACAAGTTTTATAACAACTGAACAGTTAAAGATATCAATCTGAAATTTTGTAGGAGCTAAGATAATTCTTAGTAAATAAAGAGATTTTTTAGTAACAAGCAATCAAAGTAAGGTATACAAGAGAAGCTCAAAAATTTGTACTTTTTTCATTCTCACCTATTTATCAATCTTATCACTTATCTAACTGGTAAAATTTCTTAAAAATTTAGTAACATATAAAAGTTTAATTTCAAATTCAGCATAAAACAGTCAGAAAGTGATGCAATTTATGTTGAGACATTTGTATTTTTACAAAATTCAAATTCAAGGGCATATCCTTCTGTGCCGATAGTAAATTGACCAGAACCAGGAAGATTACTCTTAGTAAATTGATGAAATGTTTACAAATAATTAATTTTACATTTCATGTTAAATAAAATTTCTTCTTGTTAGAAAAGAAATAATAATTTTATTTCAGTGTATTACAATTTTTCAGTGTATTCAATTTCAGTGTATTCAATTTTGTTTCAGTGTATTACATTTAAACAGATTTTTGTTTGAAGGATTCCTTATTAGAACATTGTTAATGCCACTGCTCACCAGCCTGTTTAATATTCATTGTGATTTCATCACTCCAGGTTGAGAAATGTACAACTAAAATCATTCCATTTCCGAATATTTTAAGTGCCATTCACCGATGTGTGTTCTGTTAAAAATTTTAATTTAATAGTAAACGCTAACCAAGTTTGATTAGATGATATGTTGAATGAACTACCATCAGTTAATTAGAAAGTTAAAAATAAAACCTAACTGATTCGATATTATTGAGAAGTTTAAAAAATGTTCTTCACCACAAGTTCCACCTGACATTGGAAACGAAAGTTGTCAAAAGCTATAAAACCATTTTTGGTTTGAGTTATAAACAGTTAAGCAAGTGTAAGTTATTAGACCACAAAACACTAAACACGCTTCAAATTGTTAAAAAAATATTTATTCTTTTAAATTAATAAATTGTTTAAAATTACAAGGGTAAGTCAATTATTATCTGCAATGTAGTTAAGCATTTCTAGTGGATTTACTTCTCTGCTCACTGTTCAAGAGGGAGTGTGGCGGCAGTCGCGTTCCAGATGCCGACTCTGACAGTACATTGTTATTATTAAACGTAAAATTAAACTATATGCAATATGCTAAATGTTTGTTATACTGTACCAATGTTATATAATTTCAATAAATACAATTTATACATAATTGTGTGAATATCTATTTCACATTGCTTTATTTTAAAATATTTTTTGGTGACCCCCGACGTGATTATTTAAACGAAGTTTCGAAACTGTAATTAATCGAATTTAATGAACAGTTCGCTTTCAAGATTAAGTGTATATTTAAACGGAAGTGTATTAAACTAGTTCGAGATTTTCCACATGATTAACTATTTGGTGTGTGATTAACTATTTGGTGTGTGGTTATTTAGTTATGATTAACTATCTTGAGTGCTGTGTATAAACGTGTTTACGTTCACCATTTACGCGAAGATAAACGTTGGACGTATGGATATTCAAAATCTGATCTTCCAGTAACATCATCTCGGATCGCATTTTGTTTCTACACCTTAGTCTTCATTTGTGCTTCCAGACATTCGCAACACATAGGTAGTCAAATCTTTCTTCTACTTACGTTAGTTTGGCCAACGTGTCAGGTTCTGGTGAGAAAGATACGCATTGTTCGACCCAAGTCAAGTCATATTTTTTAATGTACATCTGTAAGTAATGAAAGTTAATTTATTGTACCTTAACATTGACGCAAGCCACTTGCGTTAAATATTTAAGCTTATGCTCAGTATTGTTTAAATATTGCATTTGTTCTAGTTGTGAATCTGTTGTGTTACATAAGTTTTCACATTTAGATTTTGTGTTATTTACTTGTCTCAATATACATTTTTTTAACACGTTTGTTACATTTTCGTTGTATTGTGTCCATAATTTTAAGTTCAATCTTGCATGAGGTCAAGTCGTTTATTAATTAAGAATTTAATTCTACTTAATTGTTACTGTAAACAGATTTTATTTTATTTTGTTTTTCTTAGTTTTTTCTACATTCAGTTAATTTTAACGACATAAATTTCTCTTATCAGTGTTTATCTGTAAGTAATGAAATCTATATTTTTGCTTCTGTGCTAATGTTTATGACTCATGTTTGTTATGTAATTCCATTTTAGTCTTTGAATTTGTGTATAAAACTTTCTTATCTTTACTTAATTGATCTTTTCCCAGAAATGTTTATATGATGGAATTTTATTGCATTTAGAGTAATTGTTCTCTACAGAATATAAATTAAACTTTTTTTTTTAGATAACTATCTTATAAATTGATATATTCGTCGGTGTATAAATAAATATCAGTCTATTTACTATTTGTTGTATTATTTAAATATTATTGAAGCGATAGCCCTTTTTTTGTTTTTTGACGTATGTAATTTAATATATCCTCGTAGCTAGGTTTATGCATTGTACTACTTAACATTTTCTTTATCATTAATCATATATTTAGCGTACCTAAGTACAATTAATTATAGTTTCCATTTGTAATCTCAGTACTCGGTTGCGATATTTTTAAACATGTCATCAAATGAGGAGAGCGAGGAAAACGTCTCGGAACGAAGCATGAAGCTCTTAAGAATTAGGCGCGGACATTTAAGGCACGAGTCACTCGCATAGACTTATCTCCTTACCTTTAATGCAAAAATCCAAGCCTTATCCAATTTAACTTGGAGACTACAGAAGCTTGAAAAATGCTGGAGCCACTTCAACGTCATCCAAAATGAAATTCAAGAAATTGCTACTAGTGATTATAATGAAAATGACGAAGCTGAGTACGTCTCATTTGAAGACAGTTATTTTGATATCCGTGCTAAAATTGAAGATATTCTTTCAGCCCGTAAAATTCCCGAAACAAGTAATCCTTTCGAGCTTTCTCCTGAACAAACTGACGTAACTGGTGTCGTTAAACTCCCACATATACCTTTACCTTCCTGTTCAATCTTCAATTATGAAGACTGGTCAGATTTTCATGATATATTCGATTCTATGATAAATAATTCAACAAAACTGACAAAAATTTTATTACCTTCGTTCTTGCCTTACAGATGAAGCTCTACGGACTATCAAGGAAATCAAGGTCTCAGCATGTAATTATGATTCAGCTTGGTCATCTCTCAAACAAAGATTTGACAATAAGAGATTAATAATAAAGGCTCACGTACAGGGAATACTAAAAAATTGAACGGCTAGTTAAACCTTCGGCATCTGGATTAAAAAACCTATACGATACTATTTCGAATCATTTAACTGCTTTACGAAATCTCGGCGAGCCTGTAGATCAGTGGAGTACACTTTTATTGTTCTTAGTGGTAAACAAATTGGATCTTGAAACTAGAGACCGCTGGGAAGCTTATAATACTAAACGAATTATGAATGAGAAAATTGAAAACTTAAACGATATCACAAGTGAGACATCGTCAAGCGTCCTAGAGTTACAAGTGACTCCATATGCTTTTAATGATTTAATGAAGTTTTTAAATGGTCAGTTTGTCATTCAAGAAGTACGGGAATAAAATCATCTATCTAAACCGCACATCAAAGGGACATTTAACACAAACAGTTATAAAAACTCGTGTCACTCAATCAGTACAAAAGACTTTCTGCAATACAAATATCAATCCTTTTAAACGTGTTTGTGCCATTTGTAAACAAGACCATGACCTTTTCCTGCAATCAATTGACTACTCGTACTTCCTCCCAAAGATACGATAAGGTAAGAGAACATAATCTATGTTTTAACTGCTTAAAAGACAGACGGAAGAGCATACTTCATATTGAAAATTCACAAAAAATGTCTAATTCCCAAGCGATTGAAAAGGAATCCGAACCAAGGAATGCGCCTAATGTTGTAGCTACCTGCTCAAGCAAAAATCAAGAAGTAATTCTAGCAACAGCGATAATGTTGGTTGCAGATTTTCAGGGTAATTATTATCCGGGTTGCGCCTTGCTAGATAGCGGCAGCCAATCAAATTTCATAAGCCAGTCATTTGCTGCTGCGTTAGGCATTCAACAAGTCAAAACTTCAACATCAGTAATCTGCATTGGGAACTCAAATACATCAGCTAAATATTCTGTACGAACTACTACTAAATCAAGGTTTGGGAACTTTGAAGAAGAGCTAGAGTTATTGGTGTTGAAGAGGATAGCCTATGATCTTCCTACATCTTCAATACACAAAAAATTTAATATTCCAAATGAAGTAAATTTAGCTGACAAACACTTTTACAAGTGTAGAGGAATTGAATTACTTATTGGCGCTAGTATTTTCTATAATACAATAATAGAAGGACAAATCAAGCATGGCTCTAATTTACCAGTTCTTCAGAATACAGAGTTTGGTTGGATTGTCAGTAGGACGATTACTTCAGGTAAATCACGAGAAATTGAAATTAATTCCATTACTACTATTACTCATTGCAGTATTGCTGCATTAAACAATTTAGAAGATCTTATATCATCTTTCTGGAGGATAGAAGAACTACCAATAGAAAGGTCAAAAACGTTTGAAGAAGAAGCCTGTGAACAAAATTATACTAATCATGTTAAACGTCAATCTGATGGCAGATTTATAGTCAGCTTACCATTTTTTACAGATCCTACTATTACTTTAGGCGATTCAAAGGAGCATGCGATTAAACGATTAAGGTCTTTGGAACAAAGGTTTAGTAGACAACCAGAGTTGAAACAAGCTTATACTGAATTTTTAAACGAATACTTGGAGAATGGTGAGATGGAACAAGCAACCAGCCTTCATGAACCGAACCTTACATACTATTTGCCGCATCATCCTGTAATTAAAGAGTCATCTTCCAGTACACGGCTTCGGGTAGTTTTTGACGCATCGTCTAAAACATCTACCGACAACTCTCTGAATAATGTACTCATGATTGGACCTACATTTCAACGAGACATTGTCACAATTCTATTATCCTTTCGTATTCCTATTTACGTCTTCACAGCAGATAAAAAGCAAATGTATCGATAGATATTAATTGCAGAAGATGAAGCGTATTTTGATGAATCTCCAGCGTATTTTGTGGAGGAATGATCCTGCCGAGACAATTAATATTTATAGACTTAAAACTGTGACCTATGACACTGAATCTGCTCCATACCTCGCAAACGAAGGAAAACAGTCCTTTCTGAAGGGAGCTGAGTGTCTACTTCGGGATTTTTACGTGGATGATGTTTTGACTGGAAGCGATTCTCGTGAGAAAATATTTGGACAGTCGCAACTGATATTTTCCTGAAGGAAGGCGAATTTGAACTACACAAATGGTGTTCTAATGATCCTACTATAATGGAGAACATTCCAAATGAACGTCTTGAAACTGGATTCACTATAGAAGAATCTAGCGATAAGGTAATTAAAACTTTAGGAATGTTTTGGCAGCCTTCCTCAGATTCCTTTAGATTTAAAATTAATTTAACGAAACCTCCAACTACCATCACTAAACGATTTATTCTGTCTGATATATCAAAATTATTCGATCCTATCGGAATAATTGCTCCAGTCGTTATTACTGCCAAACTAATTATGCAGGAGGTCTGGCAAATAAATGATCTGGGATGGGATGAAATTGTTCCTGAGCAAATTCAAGTTAAATGGACAAACTACAGAAACTCTTTACAAATTTTGAATCATTTATCCGTGGGTAGACGAGTCGCAAGCGGTTATACAAATCAACGGTATGAAATGCATGGATTTTCAGATGCTTCTGAAAGAGCCTATGGAGCATGTTTCTATCTTAGAACCATTCAAGAAGACATCATCACCGTTAAACGGTTATGTTCTAAATCTCGTGTAGCGCCGTTAAAATCTATATCTTTGCCTAGACTAGAATTATGTGGAGCTTTACTATTAGCTAAACTAATATAAAAAATACGTAATGCATTAGATATTAATATTGCGAGCATCACTCTTGGATCGATTCCACAATTGTTTTGCATTGGCTAAATTCGCCTCCTAAAACTTATGTAAGAAATAGAACATCACAAATTCAAGATTTGACACAAGATTTGTATATGGATGCATATTCGTTCAAGTGATAACCCGGCAGATCTAATTTCAAGATCCGTGTGTCATGATAAGTTATTATGTTGTGAGTTATGGTGGAAGAGACCTCGGTGGTTGTCAAAACGTAACTATTAGCCCAAGCCAATACAAATTACTTCCATCAATTCAGAATCCGAAGAACGAAAACAAACAACAGTTCGGTTTGGTACGTCAACTTCATTTGATTTAATATGTAAGTTTTCTTCATGGAAAAAATGTTTGCGTACAACTGCTTTTTGCATCCGTTTCATAGAAAATTTTAATAATCCCGAGCAAAGGGCTACTGGACATTTGACAGCTGAAAATTTAAATAAGGCAGAAATAATCTGGATCAAACACGCAAAGAAGAATTTAATGAAATTAAAAATCAACTACAGAATGATAGGGAAGTGAGCAATAAATTAAAATCTCAAGGTCCTTTTTTAGATGAAAATGGCATCATCAGTGTCGGTGGAAGATTAAAACACCCTCTTATTCCTCCAGATTTCAAAAATCCAATTCTACCATCCTCTCATCAAATAACAAAATTGATAGCTCTACATAAACATTATAAGACTTTGCATACAGGCCCTCAGGCTCTTCTTGCAGCCATAAGAACCAAATACTGGCCAATTAATGGTAAAATACTCTCACGATCAGTCGTTAGAAATTGCTTCAATTGCAGTAGAGTTGCTCCTTAGGTATTAAACATTTAATGGCAATCTGCCTTCTTATAGAGTGCAACCTGCATACCCATTTCAAAATTGTGGAATAGATTTCTGCGGCCCATTTCTTTACCGTCGAGTTATGCAAAGAAGATCTACTCCAACCAAGGCTTATGTGGCTTTGTTTACTTGTATGTCTACAAAGACTATACATTTAGAATTGGTTCCGGATTTGAGTTCTAAGAAATTTATTGACGCTCTTGAAAGAATGATAGCAAGACGGGGTTACGTTAAACATATTTATTCTGAAAACAGCACAAATTTTATTGGTGCTAATTATTTACTCTGTGAATTAAAACAAATGCTAGCTTCTGAAGATCATCGTCATCAAACGCATTCATTTTGTGCTGATAACGGTATAACGTGGCATTTTATTCCTCCTCGTTTTCCCCATTTTGGCGGCTTTTGGGAAGCCGGAATAAAAACTATTAAACATCACTTTAAGCGAGTACTGGGGACGAATATTCTACCGTACGATGAATTTGAAACTTTATTAATTAAGATTGAGGCTTGCGTCAATACCCGACCACTTACTAGTCTGTCTAATGACCCAAATGACCTAAGTCCCTTAACTCCTGGTCATTTCCTTACTGGTAGTAATCCTTTGTCCTCTATTCCTTCACCTGATTTATCTGTAGTAAATGTTAACCGGCTTGATCAATCGCAACGTCTTCAACGTATGTACCAGAACTTTTGGCGTCGTTGGTCAAATGAATATCTATCAACCCTTTAACAACGAAATAAGTGGAAGAAGGATTATAAACCTCCGCAGCCAGGAGCATTGGTGGTTCTTAGAGAATTCTGGCCTCCTCTCCACTGGGAATTAGGTCGAATATAAGAACTACACAACGGACTGATGGTAGGGCTCGGATCGTCAGCATTCGTACTGCCAAGGGACTAGTTAAAAGAGCCTTGAATAAACTCTGTTTCCTTTTTGATGCTTGAAGTCAGATACTTCAACGGGGGCGGCATGTTAAGCATTTCTAGTGGATTTACCTCTCTGTTCACTGTTCAAGAGGGAGTGGGGGCAGTCTATGAGGCAGTCGCGTTCCAGATGCCGACTCTGACAGTACATTGCTGTTATTAAACGTAAAATTAAACGATATGTAATGTGCTAAATGTTTGTTATACTGTACCAATGTTATATAATTTCAATAAATGCAATTTATACATAATTGCGTGAATATCTATTTCACATTGCTTTTTTTCAAACAGTAGTTATAAATTTTATTGCTATACAAATAGGAAACTTACATGTGCATCATTTTTCAACATAGTCCCCTTGCATTTCAACGCACTTGGTTCATCGTTGCACAAGCTTCCTGATGCCCTTGTAAAAGAAGATTTTCGGTTGAGCTGCGAGCCAGGAATGCACCGCTTCTTTCACTATTTCGTCCGAGGTAAATCGATGGCCCCTTGATGCCTCTTTGAGTGGACCAAAGATGTGGTAGTCAGAAGGGGCAAGATCAGGACTATACAGAGGATGAGCTAGTACTTCAAAGTTTAATTTCTGGAGCGTTTCAGCAATGTGGGCAGCAGTATGTGGACAAGCATTTTCGTGCCACAACACACCTTTCGACAGCAGGCGAATTTCGACAGCGTTTGCTTCGAATTTCAGGCTTCAGCTTGGCAGTAAGCATCTCACTTTAAAGCGCACTGTTTGTTGTCGTGCCACTTTCCTCATTTCAAAAAACATTCAAAAAAACCTTAACCATCAGTTTTCCTGCGGACGCTTGGGTCTTGAACATTTTTTTGCAGGGCGAATTTAGATGTTTCCATTCCAACTCTGCCGTTTTCTCTTCGGCTTGTAATGATGGATCTATGTTTTGTCACCAATGATGATTCTGTCTAAGAAGATTCGTTGCCATAGCCATCCAAATGTTTTTGGCAGATGTCCAAGCGCGTTTGTTTATGCAACTGTGCGAATTTTGGGACCCATTTTGCACAGACTGTCTAAGAAGATTCGTTGCCATAGCCATCCAAATGTTTTTGGCAGATGTCCAAGCGCGTTTGTTTATGCAACTGTGCGAATTTTGGGACCCATTTTGCACAGACTGTCTAAGAAGATTCGTTGCCATAGCCATCCAAATGTTTTTGGCAGATGTCCAAGCGCGTTTGTTTATGCAACTGTGCGAGTTTTGGGACCCATTTTGCACAGACTATGAAACCCAAGTCTGTTGTGGATGATTTCGTAGGCAGAACCGTGACTAATTTATAGACGATGTGCCACTTCATCGATAGTTACTCGTCTGTTAGAAAACCATGTCACGTTCACGCTCAATGTTATTCTCATTTGTGGCGGTAAACGGTCGTCCAGTTCCTTCGTCGTGGGTAACACGTGCGACCATTTTTGAATTTTTCAATCTATTCGTAGACACTCCGTTGCTGCAACACACTGTTCCCGTAATGTACCGAAAGTCTTCGATGAATTTCGGCCCCTGATACACCTTCTTACCACAAAAAAACGGATCACTGAACTTTGCTCTTCTTTGCTGCAAACAGAAGCGGAGCCAGCCATTGTTAACGGCAGGACAGCAATAATGGAACTAACCTAGCAGCATCAAACCTTCACAGACACAACAGCAATTAAACCACGCATGCGTCATATTCACAACACGACAATACTATCAACATAAACAGAAATATACCTAAATTGCCGATAATAATTGACTTACCCTCGTACTATTAAAGTTGTTGCTTTTTATTAATTTAATGTGGTATTATACTGATTTGATAATCTGTGGTGGATTGCTAGCATATGTATATCTTTCATGTGGATAGTTCTGGGTTCAAATCCAAGTTAACTTGAAATTTTTCATGCACAAAAAATTTCATTTATCTTGTAAAGTAAGTAATTGTGGGAAAGCCTTTTATTGCTGTGAGAATAAAATAGATTGTTATTGAGGTTTTTGTTTTGTTTTAAAATTTCTTAGTTTCCTAGAATTATGTAAAAAATAATACAGTAATTTTTTTTATTGTTTGCATTTTTGTTAGTTTCATAATGTTACTAACATTAAAGTGTCATTATTTTGTGATTCAGGGTAATGAACGTGCAGATTCTGTTGCTAAAGCCGCATATAGTTATCCCTCTTTCACTGCTCATGTTACTACAATATTTTGAGGGAGATAACAAAAGTTTGAGTGATGTTTTGAAATGTATTTGCTTTTTCTCTCTTTAAGATGATTTTCTATAAATAATTATAACTAAGTTTACGAAAATAAATTTTAATTACATATTTCTTATTTTCTGAAGTTTTCAGTTTGCTCATGCAAGCATAAAAGTATTCGTAAATGATGCTAACAATCTTTTCTTTCAGAAGCAAATTTTACTCTTTTGGTTCGTGATGCATTTTAATGTGGAACCCTTAATTATAATTTTATTCTACTGGCCGTAATTTTTAAATTAATATGAGTAGTTTTTTTTACAGATGATGGATTCATCAGATACCCTGGTTCCAATCTTTATTGATGTAAAAACAGAACCTGAACAGAATAAATCTGAGGAAACCATGCGTTTGTTTTTACCCCACTTCCCATCTGAAGATGACGCAATGTACAAGCATGTAAGTTTTTTTATTACTTTATTACTAGCTGTTTTTGTTACTTTATTATATACTTGAATTGAAAAATATTTTTTTGCTATAACATTGGATTTCTTTTCCAGGATATCGATTCAGCGCACGTAAAAGAGAATCCACTCGATTCTTGTTACGGTGGTTTTCCAGCGGATCCTCTTAAAATTGAAGGGACTAACTTAATTAATTTAGAAGATATTAAAATTAAAAACGAACCGGTAAGATTTTTTGTTTAACATGTTTGCCGCTATACGATAGAAAGTCTCCTTTGTTCGAACAAAAATTAATTTAAAAAAATATTAATTAAGGGTTTCAAAAGAATAAATAAGGTAAATAGATTTGTATTATTAAAGAAATTATAGTTTAATAAATAAACTATTTATTAATTTTGAAGGATATCAAGTCTTGTTGGCCGATTGTAATCTCACCAACGTCCTTACACATTCGTTAGAATTTGAACTATGAATTTTTACGTCATTGTTGCCAGGGTTTGACTGACCGGAGAAGGCCCAGGAAACTGAAGGATTAGTGAAATTATTAAATATGAAACTTATCATATTTAAAATATAATTTATATTGTATAAGTAGAAGGGGAAAATGAATTTATTGTGCTTATAGAAAAATTCCCTTTTTAGATAATGTAACACATGCTGATGGTGGACTGAGATATAATATTGTAATAATCGTAAAGTATAACATTTAAGACTTTTGTCATTTCAGTAACTTATATTTAGAGTTACGAATGACACCTGTGATAACTACCTAAACATCGATATGAGTAATACGGAAATAGGCATGCGGGCGCCAAATTGGAATGACGTCACGAAATCAAAATGACTGTGGTCGGCCATGTTGGATTGTGACTCAGTGGCGCTCGTAGCCTATCAGTGTTGCCAACTTGATTTTTTTTTGTGTCAGTGTTGCCAACGTGGTTATATATTTTGTATTAAATTATTGAAGTAGTATTTCAAAGGTTGGTAGCAGTGTTGAACAGCTGTTGTTTGTGACGTCAGAGTTGAGCGGTAGAATTAAATGTGAATAATATTTGAAGTGAAAAAAATGTGGATCGGCTAGGTTTCGAACCGTGGACGGTTGGTAGTGTGTGTGAGTTGACTGACGCCTTAGACCATTCGGCTACGGCGGTCGGTCGGTAGAGTAAGTGAAATTTGTTCTACATAAGAGGTGAAATGATGATTTAATCAATTCTTTTTATTGTTAGTGTCTGTAACCGCCGCCACCGCAGCCGTCGCTGACGTTGAGTTTTAACGTTACATCAGTCTCTGTGTGTGTGTGTGTGTGAATAATAATTTAGACTTAGCTCGAGGATGATGCTGGTCGTCGAAGCGATCGCGCCGTGCGCGATGGAGAGAGAGAGAGAGAGAGAGAGAGGTTCCCGTCGTAGATCCGGCACCGGTAGGCGGCGTCTGCGCGTGCGTGCGTCGACGGAGCGCCGCGTACATGTTTACCGTGCGGCTGGCGGCGCGCGACTGAAGAATCGACCGATCGACGCGGTCTGAGGTCGGTGCGGCGTTTCGCGCCAAAAGTGCCACTCCCCGTCGCGATCAATCGCAGCGTTGGAATTAAGAGTCGGCGCATGCGCACTGGAGTGCGAACTTATCCTTTCCTGCAAAGCCTACTTATCAGCAAACACATTCGGTTTGCCAAGAATCAACGCAATAAATAATTAAATTTTCCTTATCAAACTACCACATTCCTTGTTCCAAAAACTGATGCAATAAAGAATTGTTTCTCTGTAAAACAGGAAACTGTAATTAACCACAAACGAACAAGTTGGAACCTGCTAATCAGCAAACACATCCGCTATTCCAAGAACCGATGTAATAAATAATATTTTATTTTACTTATAACACAGGAAACGCTTATCTACCGCACGAACATGTTTCGTCTTGCTTATCTACAACTTGCATTCGGTTGAGTCGATAAAAAAGTATTTCATTTCTATTTATATTGTCCTACATAGAGTGCGATAATAAAGAAAATATCGATCCAAATATTTTAAGATGTTTCACTATTAGCAATCATAAAGAAACAGTAATATTAACCGAAGAAGTTTAAAGAAAACAAAAAAAAACTATTACACCTGATCATAGTTATTTACATATATGAATTTAATGCCTCTCGGGTAAAGATACATTCGCGATGTGAGAGGTTGAGAGAATGTGTGTTTATAATTCTCTTAACACTCTTTACCACCAACAAAAAAATACTTTTGTGATTGAGTTGCATTTCCATACCACTCAAGAGGTAGCAACCACGTCGCGTTGTGATTTTTTTGTTAGAGTGAAATCTCTCCCCGTGAGACCTACAAACACTCAACTGTAAAATGTTGCAAACTTGCTTTTAAATCTTCGGTGAGTCTATCGTCTTTCTTTCCGTAATATGTTAATTTCATCGAATTCGTCTTACAACAGACATTTCGTCTTCGGTAAATCTATTTGTATATCTGGTTGGTAAATAGATTTGAAAGCAACCCAGTTCATTGGCTATGGTGTCGTGCAATATGGTGCAAATACGATACTCATATAAAGATGTAAACACCTTTCTCATATCCAATAATACGTAGTCTACACCGATGCGAAGATCAGTTAGCGTTTTCCATGGAAGTTTCTTTAGTAAACAAACGTCATCGTTGAAAACGTTAACAAATGATATGGCATCCATCTTCACACTCGCAGAGTCGCACTCGAATGATTGGTTGACGACAACGAAGACTGTACCGTATAAATATTTTATTCATCTGCATTACTCCCGTTGGCAATTTTACAAAATAATCGACAGAGACCGTTATCATCGATAACTGTACAAGCGAATTGATTTTCCCATAACATTTCATATTTATCGATGCGTACCATAGCGTACAATCTTTGCGTTTTCAATAATCATTTCACACGAGCAAAGGTATTCTGGTAGTCTGCGTCCGCTATAACATAATTTCTTACAATCGATAGCATGTATTTCATCGTCGCAGTGAACAGAGTGGGTGAAAAGCATCATAAAACAATATTTGCAAATATGCGACGCAATAAAGCTCAATTCTTTAACTGACTCGGTAAACGTTTTCAGAATCATCATCACTACTATACCGTTTACAGTATCGATTTTGAAACTGTCTAATATTCTTGTTATCCGTTGTGAAGTTCAGCGTAGGTGGCCGCGTAATTGAAATGCACTCTTCCCGTATAGTAACGATCAACGTCCACGCTTATACTTGTAGCATGCGGAAACGCTGCGGTTGTAAGTTTCATCAAATGTCGCAACGATCTTACACGACGACGTGGAAAAAATCTAACCATCTAAACCGATGCGGTTATATCTACATCCATCGTTAAACTTAGTTGAATTAAACATTAGTTCCCTTTTAAACTCTACATCTATTTACCATTGTTTTCGTCGGTTACATTTCCATATTACCCAAGAGGTAGTAACCATGGCGCGTTGAGATTTTTTTTACATGAGTGAAATTTCTTCCAGGTAGGCCTACTATAAAACACTCCAATTATTTTTTTTTGTTTCTTTTTTAAATTTTTTTTTTCAAATGTTTGTAGGCGATTCATTACGAGCATTAAGGCAAGATGCATGACAAAAACACTGTAAGCGAGACCTCTAACCAACGATTTGTACCAAACGACATCTTGCGTACTGAACCGCTCTCTACAACACACTATCCTTCTTCCAGGAACAATAAACTCGAACGAAAGAGGAACGTTTTCCTTTATGTAGTTTCGACAACGCACTAAGTGTAGGGGAGAGTCGTCTGTTTCGTTGCACCAACAACATTTGATGCGCAACGTTGAAACAGTAGTAATAACCGGTCTTAGCCAATTCTTTGTTTTTAGCGTCTGTATGTTCAAAAGTACGCAGACAATCGGCTTCTCTCCACCTCCAACGACTTATTAGAGTACTTCAACCACTGCATGTAGAAACAACCGGTATGTAACGCACATTTTCCGATTCCATGGAGGTTATGTACGGACAATTTACGATGTAAGTATATTTCGGCTTCGGTGCGTTTTCTGGTATCTCGCGGACGTCACAATGAAACCGACGCAAGAATTCTGCTTTTTCCAGTCCTTTCGTGTATACCGTATCGAATTATGAACAAAACGCCTTCATTATATCATCGCTGTATATTGCCTCACCGTAATCCCAATTGATTTTGTTAAACTTTCTTCAACCTTCCGTTTGTATTTAGACGGTAACTCAGACTTCGGATACGGTGATCGAAAATGAAGAAGCATATAGCATTCTTCTCCGACGACAGCGAGTTCTTTGATTATAAACTGTCCGCGTTTCTGAGAAAGCCGTGATATTCGATACCTCCTTCCATGACGACTACTCACTTGCGTATGAGGTTAGACGTAATTACGATTGTGGTGGGGATACCCCCTACCACTATAAACGTACCAAATATTTACTGCGTACGGTCGTATAAAGATTCGTATACGTCATCGAACGAATAATAAATACTGTGTTTGGCTAATTCGCCGTTATCTAACACCAGTAGTGTAATGCACGATTGTTTGTCTTTTTTCTCGTTGTTCCTTTTTGTCGGTGCCGTCTTCTTACTATTATTTTTTTTCAACTTTTTTTTTGTGTTTTCATCCGACGACGATGATGATCGTTCGTACGGTTTACCACGCGGTTTCTTTTTTCTGTTCACCGCGGTTTTTTGTTGTCAATGGTTTCGAAGATGTTCTTTTTTTTCCTATGACTCAATGAATACTGATCGACGATATCGTTATGTAACGTCTCCTCAGCGATCGGTAACAACTGACGATCGTCTGATGAACTCATCAGTCCTCCCTCCATGACTGACTCAACTGTTGATGTGCATCGTCTGACAACCTTTTTCTAAACCATTGTGGTGTTGGAGGGGGTTACCCCCTCCACTTTTTCTTCCTCATCTAGAAATCCATCATAGTCATCATCATCATTATATACATGTAACATTATGTTAGGTAATGAGATATTAGTAGCGTTTACTATTGTTAACACTGGTGTCTTCGCTAAAGGTAATGATGATGTGACATTCACTACGGTTTTCTTCAATCCGATTTTGTCAATATTATCCTTTAAAGTTACGGTAGGTAATGAGAAACTCGTATTAGCGACGTTAACCGTTGGGGACATCATTGCTTTTTCTGAAGGTAATGATGCTGTGATGTTTCTAACGGTATCAGCAGACTTTTTTGAAGTTGATGATACGGTAGTGTTGTAAAAAATCGGCAACGCTTCCACGGTTGATGAATTAACCATACTAACGGAATGTTAACCAGTGACGGTGTAGAATAAACCACTACATCGTATCGGTTTCATCGTTGCATACGTTCTATGCGAAAACTTGCCTATTAATTGTGTTACAATTATACCAACTGCAATACCCGTTTTAAATACACCGAATTTTAACAACATTTCGTAAACTGTTGCTATGTTTTCAGTGTTTGTTTTTTTCTTCTCGTCCTCCTAATTGAACGATTTTAAATACCTCCCGCATTACATAACTTTTTTCACTATTCCCGTAAGAGGTGTGTATGTGAAGATGCGATCATGTACAATGAGACAGTAGGCGAGTAGGCGGTCGTGTGGGCTGGTATATTTTTTTTGGTTTCGAAATCGATATGTTCATCTACGGTTCCTGTTTTAAGCGGTTCATTATGACTGGAACAGTCGATGACTATTAATGGTACACTACTCTTGAAATCAACCAAACTGTAAGCGTGACACTCGTTCTCCGGTATGTTGTAATAACCGGACCGAAAGCTGGCGAACATTTCATACATCATATTCACATCACCCAGTAGATTGTCGTACGGATAGTATTGCGAATTCAAATACAGGCAAACGTTTACGAATTCGCACATATCGAAGAGTGTCAGTGACTTTGTAGCTTTATCTTTTCTGCCCGTCTGTATACCGAATATCACATATCTCGGTTTCTCCGTTTGCGCACATGTCTACCGTCCACGAATGTATGGTTGTGATAGAGCCGGATATTCGTGGATTTGCCATTTACGAGAAGCTATCGATAGCGGTCTGCCTCGTTCTACTACTTTCAACAATTGCATCGTATCGGCAACATGAACATACGGAATTTTCCACGCTACCTTAGCCACTTTCAACTTTGAATTGGGTGCCTCTTTGGAAGATACTAGTGAGTTCACGTCGTTGGAAGATCTAAGCAAAACCAATTCTTGTTTGACGTTCAATATGTGTTTGTAGTCTTCGGCAAAACCCATCATACGTAGCGGTATGTAGAAGCAAAATCTTCCCGTGTTTTCATCCAAATCGAATTTATTCGACGCATTGAACTTCCACCCGAAATTTTCCAAAATATTTTCACTTTTACGGAACGATAGGATATTCTTTATCGTTGTCGTTATTCCTGACTTTTTACACGACACATCTCCATTCCGTTTATCCTGTATCGTATCTCCTCGAAGAGAAATGGTATCGCGTTGTTTGTTAATTACGATTCTGTTGCCTTTTTATCACCTGCCCTAATAGTTAGCGTACCTTCGATTATCAAATAGCTTTTATGCGGTAACATGTACACATCCTGTTGGTGTATCGGTATCCGGATTTTATCGTTGTTGTAAGTCGACGAAGCGTACGGTAGATCAGTGTGATATTCTTACTGGGTGATCGTGTTGTCGAAAGAAACACTTTTAGCGATGTCCAACATATTCGCTCCTATTGCTGCCATTACGGTTCACCACAACTGTAAATCCAAGCTTTTGAAGAAAGAACACGTTACGCGATATTAACGCTTTGGTGTTTGCACGTCGACTGATCAGTTTGCGTATCTTTTCGCTACTACTATCACCGCTATTGTATATTATCCCCATCGGTCGGTTTTACTATTATTTTGGTTTTCTTTGTAAATGCAATCTCACCGTTACGGTTTCACCGCGGAAATTTATCAGTTTTTCGTCCTGATCGGTAATCTTTATAGCGATCTCGTCTAAGCTCTGTATTTACTAGTAGATATATTATATTCTTCGGCAATTCAATTATTCGGACACTAGGCGGTACGCATAGCGTAAATTCGTGTAACAAGTTTCCTGATCCGTTCGTATAGGAGCCTCGTTTAATGTTGCATTCGACTTTTACGGTGTTCACGTTGTTAATGGCAACCGGATTCGATGACTCTTGCCATATATTCGCCGCTACATTAGTTTTATCAAACCCCAACAGCGGTGCCAAAATATCTCTTGATGACATACATCACAGCACTGCATTTAAATTCGCATTTTAACGTATAGTTATTCGGTCGCATAAGTAAATCTATTTTGTGTTTTTCTTTGAGTTCATCACTCAACCGTTTAGCGATATCATCCACTTCGTACTATCCGGTCGGTAGTGTCAGCTTTATCGTTTTTTGAGGTTTCTTTTAAACGGCAATTATTGTGTTGTTGATTCCCTCTTCGACATTCGGAATCGAGTTATATGTGGTTAGGTTTATCACTTTTCAATCGCCATCAGACAAATCCAATGGCGGAAAGAATTTAGCGATTAATAACGATGTATTTCCACTTATGCAGAACATGATGTTTACTTGTAGGCTGACGAACCACGATTGAGAAATTCAAGACAAAATGTCCGCAGATAATCGTGTTTATACCCAGTCTTGCTTTATAATTAAAATTTATAATCAAATCGAATGGAAATAACGCATCAATTCGTTAAGTGGACGCAAATTACCGAAACTATCAAAATTGCCCACCATCCGTTCTCGTTTTCTATAACATACTCAGTGTCTGCTTTTCTTTTCATCATTTTAACAAGACGTTTTATATTCTTTTTTGATCGTCTTTTACTCTTCCACCGCCAAACGTTGCTTTTAACTTAATCGCGTCTCTAACCGCCAATGCAGTAGCCTTTTCTGCGTTACTGGAATCCTTAGCTTTAACTCTTTTCTAAGCGTTATTGCAGCCGCTCTGTTTTCATTATCGCTGTACGTAGCGTATGCGATATCGTGTTCTTTACAAGCTGCGTCCAACTCTTTTATACCGGGATCACCTCTCTTTAATCGTTTTTTTAATTTGTTCCCGGTCCGCAGTACTGACATCCCGGAATATGTAACTACCGGCAATAAATCGATTCCTTTGTTTACAATTTTACCCACCACCTTTTTGACGCCTTTTAATGCTTTATCACGAATATAAGATCCTAACACCTCTGCAGCTCCTGCTGTTAGAGTTGGTAACAGTCCACCGCCTTGTTAAAGACTGGCTATTCATTTAGATCTTCTCACTTTACCCTTTCGAACAGGACGTTTTGATCTCACTCGTGCCATAGTAGACAGACAATGAACCTGTTTACAATCTTCCATTAACTTACATTGGATCCGTGATCGGTGGTCGTGCCATATTTTTATTCACATTTTCCGTCTTTGTCGTATCTGTTTTTTAATTCCGAGATCGGAGAATTTATCATATTTTTATTCGCATCCTAATTTACCTTCTTCGTCGTTGTCGTATCTGTTTTTGAATTGGGGATCGGTAGACGTAACATTTAGTTCAAATCCTCCTTTATCATTGTCTTATTTGTGTTTGGTTCAATGACT
The DNA here is from genome assembly GCF_047948215.1 of Lycorma delicatula. Taxonomy (NCBI): domain Eukaryota; kingdom Metazoa; phylum Arthropoda; class Insecta; order Hemiptera; family Fulgoridae; genus Lycorma; species Lycorma delicatula. Next base: position 137,395,115 of record NC_134455.1, read on the forward strand.
GGATGACGCGCAATATATTTAGTCACATCCTCCTCTTCCTCCTTTTTATCTTTACAATTTAGATGTGAGTGCAGAATCGCTTTGGTAAATTCTGTCATTGTTCAATAATTCCATTAGAACTTTTTGATGAAAGTGTTTGTAAGTTTTGACGTTGACGTTTATTAGAAATTGTAAAATTTAAATAGATGTTCATTGACATATTCCTTAGTCGCGAGATAGGTCGATTTTTTAGATGTCTTGGTGTTTTTAATAATAATCATTAATTTTCATTGATGTAATTTCATCTCGTCTACGTAGGACTTTGTAGCGAAATCGGAGCTATTTTTAGATATATCAGCGTTAGAGATAACGCAAGCTCTAGCGTCAATTATCTTCTTTTAATCCACAAGGTTTGTGGTGATCTATTGAAACGACGGCTGTCGTTTCAATAGATCACCAACTTTACATAGTCGCTTATTTCCAAAAGGGAGTCCGTTGTCATATGAGGGAAAACTGATGGTAAGTATTTATTATTCAAATCATTTTGCTTTACGTGCATTTCCTTACTGTAACCAAATGTACCACCGTCATCATCAACTGGCGTTCCAACATTGCACAAACGTCGTTTTTTGATATCGAAATTCCCGTCGGCGGTTTTGTCGAACGTTTTAACAATTCGAGTTGGTTGTTGGGTGGTGACGCGTGCACCCCAACGCGACAACGTCCGAACTTGTCGATAATCATCTTCAGAGTCTATTCGCCTTCTTGCAGTTCTTCTATGATGAAAACTATTTCGTTATTATGACCAGTATGACCAGCGCGCCTTGAAGCCACCAATAGACGCAGTCTATCGCAAAGTTCGTCCGTATCGTCCCAGTAAACGTAATCTGGTTTAACCGTTTTCTTCGCCTTCATAAGCAGTCCTGTTCCTGTTTTGGACTTTCGTTGTTTTTGACTCCCGTATCGCTTCCGAGGAAACAGTTCTTTATTAATAGTATTGTATTTTTTAGGTTTACTGAAGATTATACGATCGGTACTTTGACTTATTCGCTTCTGTATATTCCAACATTTTCTTTTAGTCGTGCAAATCTATTCCGTATAATCATGGGGTTCATTAAAAAACGTTAACTGATACAAGCCGTCGGTTTTTTTATTACCTTTTTTATCGATAACAATTGTATTTTCTTTGAACACAACCTCTTTTTCCAATCATCCACCGATCGTTAACGTTTTTCACTTCGTACACGTTGTCGATTCTCTTTACGGTTACGGCTTGATTTAAGTAATGATTTACCCGAAAACCCGGTGCTTTCTGACTGCGGGTCTACAGGTTTGACAAACTCGTTTGTGTAGTACTAAACAGTTTTCATAAATAGTTGATGTAGTACCGTTGGATTAGATACTAATAGCCTCTTCCTTTATATCCATCACTTTTTCCTGTTTTGTTTCTTTTTTAACATCATCGTATTTTCTTAAACGTCTTATTAAAATCGCGAAGTGGATTGACAATAGCCGTAAAACGCTTTTCCCTAACTTCCACCAATTCCGTCATTTTTTGCGTAATAGCGCGATGTTTTGTTTTAATCGAATCTCGTATTTTATCGATTTTCTATTACCAACTTCGCAGACGACGACGAATCGACCTCATTCTTGTTCGACATCATGGTTACGAATGATCGGAAAAAGGTCGATTACATCACCATCTATATTTGACCGATCTAAGGAACACTGTATTTTTTTTTTGTTCTGTGTAAGAAACGTATAACATTGATTAACGAAACATTCATTGTCACCGGATGTGTATTGGTATTGCACAATTTCGGTAATATTGGGTCACACCCTGATCAATATACGGTATAAACAATATTGTGTTTGTGTCTTTAAAGACAACAGCTTTTTTTACGTTTCCAAACCACAGTGCAATATCCACAACCATTGAGGTATCTCGTTTTGCTACCTTTGTCAAGTACCGAACGGAAAGTCGTCTGCTCGTATGACGATCACCTTCCGAATGTAAATTCAACAGATATCTTTTCAACAACCAAAATTCGTCCGGTTTAGCGCCTGCATATTCGCACTATTTTCGCAGAAAATTTTTGTTTTGGATTTCAAACAGTTCGCGTCGATCGTTGTACCTCAATCCGAACACATCAGCGTATAACCGCAATGTAGATAGCGCGTCGTTGAGAAACTCATCGGAAAAGAGCGCCTGAGCCCTGTTTACGATGTCGAACGGTAATTCTCCGTCGAATCGGTAATGTTTCCGGTACTTCGTCGGTAAATTGCACTCCTTAAGTAGTGTCCACGATACATTTTCTACCATATGATAACGCTAAGCGGTACAACGTTTTGAACGATCTTATCAGAAGAAGTTCTGTTATCACTATACAGCATCTTCCTCCTAGACAACTACTATATTCCGACATGTGCATGTAAATGTTTGTGTAGTTCATAGATGCATGTCAGTTTCGAAGTTCCAACAAAGGTTTTTTGTACACGAGCGGAGCGGGTGTAAATCTCGAAATAAAGTTCCATTTGTGTCGAATAGTCGTGTTAAACATGTTCTTATCGTAAATCACCAAATCAATAGGCAACTCGTACTTGTCGCATTCTAACAATTTTAACCGTGTACGTATGTTGAATATTTTGCCTTCGCTAGTAATCATCAACACAACCAAAGTATAGCCACAATTCATTCTTTTCACGTGACGCCAACATCGACGGTCTTTATTTTCACAGTAGTTTACTTTACGACAAACATAGTTGCCGTTACATTTTTGACGATCGCTTATTTATTTGGAGTACAGGTTTACACTGCACAGAGTTTTAAACCGATCGAATTTCATATCTGTATTTACGTGATCTTGATGGATGTGACGTAAATTGAGATCGTCCAGTTTGAATACAAGAAGAAGGTTGGCGTTGTCCCGTACGAAGTGCTTGCCGGCGTTGGAATATGTCTGAGATAAAAGCTATCGATGTTGTGACGTCCTATTGGAAAGTATTTTCGAATATTATTTTGCTTTTCGATGGCTACATTGTCGATAATTCGGTTCCGGTTCGTCGGGCGTCATCACATGATCGTTTTCAGAATAGGCAAAATAACCAAATACCGGTTACCAGTCATCACTTCTAGACATTTATATTTCGGTTGGTACAGCGATTTAGAAAACACGTAAATATTTCTTAACCTTAAGCCGTCGGGTGAAAACAAGTTGAATAGAACATTTTTTTTTCCGCAATTAGACTGTTCACAGATAAAGATCGAATTGTATTCGGTGGAGGAGGACCATGACGGCGGTGTTTTCCCTCATCACACTTGGCTCCTGTATATTCGTCAAAAATTTGCAGCGTAATACTACCGACCTGTTGACGTTCTAACCTGATGTTCATGACTGACCAGTTCACCGTATTAAATCCGCCTTATTTATCCAACTGTTGTGTAGTCCGTCGAACCCTGGCCACTTTACAAATAATTTATCGCCTTTTCTTTGTAAACTTTCCCGACTAAATACAAGTTATTTTTAACGTTAGTTTTAGCGAGCTCTTTACCGTAAATTTTATTACTCACCACCTCATCTTTAATATTCAGCAAGTATTTTTTGACGAAGGTTTTTTAAATTTGCTTTTTCGTACTTGATCGCCGACTTCAAATTTCGGTAATGTAGGCTTTGGATACAGTACCGTGTTGAGTCGTCTTAAAACGACAGATTCGTTTCTCTTATTTACATCTTTAGGTTTCATACTGATAGTGCGATGGCGGGTACCGTTATATTTAACGATCAATTTCGGAAGTAAATCCAACCACTTGTACGTACCCGGTTCGGTAAATTTTCTCCAAATTATTGTTTTCAGAGTTCGGTTACAGCGTTCGACGATCGAAGCTTTTTTATTCGAATGTGTAGAATAGTGATTTATATTGGTACGAAGCCAATAACCTTTTCCCCGCCGGATTGTAAAACTTGCCCGAATCGGTTTGAAAATGTCGCATCGGATATTTTTCCAATATAGGTTTAAGTACCTTGCCAATTTTTATTTTTCACCGCTACACCGATCGCCAGTTTAGAAAAACCATTTTCTCATCGTCAGTATGTATCGATAACCTTTGTTGGATTTAGCATACGATAACATCTCTACAAGGTCAGCTTGATACAGGTCTGAAATTCCTTTCAATTCAACGCGTCTCTTGGGGTAGTTTCGACGCGCCCGACTCTTATAGCTCTTTTGCTATTGACGTTTTGACGTTGATTTTTGTACTGATTGTATTTCGTGTGTGTGTTTGAATAGGATATTTATTTATAGTACTCATTGTGTTTGGAAAGGAATAGGAGGAAGAAAAGGATCTTTATTTCTTTTTTTTTTACCCGCCTCACCACTTGTATCCCGGCCTCGGCAACGGCCGTATCGATAACAATGATACATGATTAGCCTATCTGCACACATGTATAGATCTGTTAAAGATTTAATGTGTGATCGATTTGGGGACGGTTTGTTGGCCCTGAAAAGGACAGTTTAATATTTTTTATAAGGTTAACAGAAAAACGAACTGATGGCATATACCGTAAATGTTCCAGATATGGATGATCTGTTTCTTCCCACCTGCACAAGCGTATTCGGCAATACCCACATCTGACCATATCGCCAATACTTTCCTACCTGAACCCTTTCATAGCTAGGCTCAGTGGGGTTTTTGAAGGATTATTCATATGTGGCCATAGCGGTGTATATACCTTTTATTTATTTCTAGTAACCTTATAAAATGTATGTACTCTATGTAAACAGTACGATCCATTATGATCGAGTGTTAATGCAAGAAAGAAGTAAAATTAAAGTTGCGAAAATTTTTTTTATCTCTTAAATAAATATATAAAGGCTCGACTTTTTTTAATGGAATTACTTTTTTTATTATCGTATGCCGTATTTCTCTCTCGGTGATAATGATTTTTATTATTATAGTGGTTGCATTCAAGGAAAAGTTATTTTATGTTATCACATTTACAATTAAAACTGCATAACCCAATTTATTTTAATTGCGATTAAATTATCTTTCTGTAAATAAAATTATTTCATTCTTATTGTGGTTACACACAAGGAGAATGTATTGTGTTTTATGTTATCATATTTGCAATTAAAGCTGTATAAACTAAAAAACGTAGTTGATAAAAAAACCGTACGTTTGTTATAACGATACAATTAATAATGCATATACTAAGAATTGATTAGTTTTAACAAACCCACACAGTCGTCATCACAGTGCCAATTAAAAGTTAAATGATAACATTATAATATATATATGTATCGTATTTGGCATATATCATTCTCTCTACAATTCTACGTGAACGGTGACGGTCTCATAATCATTCGATCTTTTACAAAGTGCAGCTCACGACATTCAATAACTGATGAATGCGTTCCACGATCTAGAGATCAAAGAACGCATTCTAAGGAACTCTTTTTATTGGGAGGAGGTAGTACACGCGACCGTTGACCTGATGTGCTGTAACATGACGACGAAACGTGCTGCGTTGTTGGTCGATCGTCTACAACATTATGAAGATGCAGCTACTGGTGATCGTAATGAGGAGGTTGCCGCTGCATCTGATAGATCGACTTTCTCTCGCCACCACGTTCCGCTGACAGCAATCATCAACTTCCATTGGTGGAGGATGACAATGTAATCATTGACGACGGCGGCGACAAAGGTGATTGTATCGACGAGAGTGATGGAACCAGTAGTTGAAGTCAAGGATGTCGACGTCATATGAAAGTGTGTCAGCGTCGGACAGTGAGCGGCGATGAAAGTAGTCCATCGCTGATGCCTCGTCGCCCGCGTTTAGTAACCATAAGAAGGGTTTTGCGGGAGGCGGACGAGGATGGTGAATCCCGGCGTGAAGAGGGAGCTAATCAGACAGTCTGATGAAGCTGATGACCGCAACTCACCAGCGATAGAAGATAGTGTCCCGTCTTCATGGTGGACCCAGTATCTCTCGAACTGGTGAATTATGTTCATGAGTATATCGAGACTTGTTTTCATAAACTACAGATTTACACCATGATGTGCGCCTTATGTACAGAGGCGACGGACTACCGCCGCATTCGACGATGATGCATCAGTCATGTAAGTAAATACAGATTTATGTTAGAGATTTTTAAAAAAAAGTAAAATGAAATTTTAATGGATATAATTTATTTTATATTACACACATTTTTTTCAGTTAAAATAATTAACTTTGTATTGTTACATACACAATGGTTTTTTAAAATAATTTTTTCATTTAAAATAAAAAAAGGCAATACATATATCCGCATGATAAAAAATTAACAGTAGTGATGGTTGTGAGCTATTGGGACTTCGTTTACGGTTCATGGTCTGTTTTTGGGAGTATTATCGTCATTGATGGGTGGGAGTTTACATTTCTTTTTGTTTATACTGTAATGTCCATATGGAACTGTGTTGATTTTATTTTCTAATATGTAACGTTTATCGTCGTAAGGCGAAAAAGATTTCTGACTTATTAATAGAAAATATGTGTGTAAAGTGCTTATGATTCCGTACGCGCTTGTAAACGTAACTGAATCATTTAAACGACTGTACAGATCATATCTAAGATAATTTGCAATAGATACTCTAGGAATACCCTTTGCAACATTCTTGTAAAAATCGAGAATGCTATACATCTTATCACGAATTCTGACAAATTCACGAATAGATTATCCATTCTTCTCGTCTTTGAATTTACCAAGTCGTTTCTTATTGGCATTACTGAAACATACGTGATCGCGGGGGTAATTGAAGTATCGAACCGATCGATATTGTGAAAAATATATTTGTAAATATTATCAGTCACAATATGATACATCAGACTGTCCGTATCGGTCATTAGAAGATTTATATTATGATCGTACTTTTCCATCGTGTATTCATAGTGGAATTCGTACATGATCATTTTGCTAATATCCAATCCGGTAAATCCGATGTAGATCGGACAATTTAGGAATATTTCTGTTTTCTTCAGACTTACCCTGACCACCACCGGGATATAGACACACCAAGCCTTAACTCTCTGTTTTTCAATCATTCCAGTTTACGTTCGTTAGTAACCGCTTCGAAGTCTATTCTGTTTCGTACGTTTTCCAAGGACTTGCAGTACATCGCGTTGTTCCTCAACGTAAAAAGTCCTTTTCAAAACTGTTTCGTTCTTGTGCACGCTTTTGAGTATTGAAGCCGATGTACGGTTTAAGCCATGGTGATTGGGAGAATTCCAGAACTGAACGTTTTTCACTTTCAGTCCGAGTCCAGTACAACTTTTGGTTTCTGAAATGTAAAACGTATAGTTGTTTGTCGTACAATGTTGTCATTAATTTCTTTACGGGACGTCTCTTTACGTCCTTCAAATAGGGGGACAACATACCGGTTGGTTCTAATCGTTCTGGTGCCAAAGGATAATCCTTGTGGCCATCGTGCAATTCTTAGGTTATGAAAAAATACCGGAATATGACATGCACCAAGATACCGCCTTGTGATATACGAGTGATGATGTACACGATCGTCGTTCCACTCGCAATGACAAAGAAAATACTCGGTAGCCCTTTGAAATATGTTTCCCTGTCTTCGGGCGTCATCACCATCGCTTTTTCGGTAATCGTAATCTTATGCAATCTATCGGCGTGAGCGAGCAATTCATCAAGCATCTGTTAAACGGTATTTTCATTATCAGTTGTAGCTTGGTAGATTACAGGACCTTCGTAAATTTTCCCTTCCTCGTCGACGATCACGTATGCGTAATCGGACGGAAGATGATGGGCTACGTTATCGGTAAAAGTAGTGTTGGGTTTAGGCGTGACAGTGTCCATCGGATGTACAAATGTTTAAAAATTTGCATACACCGCATACGAAACGCGTAGTGTGGACGAGTAGTCTCTGAACTTCATCACTTATTCCTTTTCGTTACCGGGATCGGGTAACCTTATTTTTGTGCGCACGTGTCTCTTACATTCCATCAGATGTTTCTAAATTTTATTTAGCCACTAGTGGATCTGATTAACTGAAACTGTGCTGGCAATATGGAATGTATTGACCGCTGCAATGAGCCTTTGTGAGACCCGAAAGGAGACAAGATAGCCCGTTTTTACCATGTTTGGTGTTAATAAGACAATAATGTAATTTATCGTCTCCCCTGCAAGCAGCAATAGGTGTATGCAGTGGGTACGATCGCGGGTTTCGCTAACACGTACCGGGTACACACTATCGTTATTTTCCTGATAGCCGTAGATATTGATGCTTTATGTGGGGGTTTAACACCTCGAAGCGATCATGTTACTTTTACTGGATATATCCCGGTCATGTTAATTTCATTTTCGTGTCTAGCATACCATCCCTGACGTTGGTGACGACCTTGTTGGTCGTCACGGTATGCTGATACGGACCAAAGGAAACATTTTTCGTCATGCGGATTTTTTACATTAATTATTGCCTTTCTATTCACAAGTTTTTAGAGTATTTATAAACGACGTAGAGCCTCCGTGCAGCGGACGGTAATGAATAATTTTTAAATTACAAAAATTATTTTACTCATTACCCATCCACTGCTGTTGTTGATGTACTTTGTCAGCGTCTCCACGATTTTCTCTGTCGACTCGATCTAAAGTTCATCGACGACGTTGGGTTTTATCCAGGTTGATCACCGTCCTGGTTTTACCGTACAAATACAGATTTGTTAACGTCGTTTCCATTGTCTTCGAGATTCGTCTGCTTCATAAGTTCGACATTTACCGCAACATACTTGTGTAGAAACGAAAAGAAATATTAGTTCATATTAATTTTTTTTTCTTTGTAGATGAAAAAGAAATTGTTAATAACAAATACCATCTTTGTATACATAATGAATAGTAATTTTAATAACATATTTATATAGTTACCATTTCACGTTGCCGTCAAAACGCCTGTCTTCTTTTTCTAAACGGTTCAGGAGGTTCGTCTGATACCGTAGAAGGGGTAAGTGAACGTATAGTTCATCAACGTCAGACGGGTCCCATCGAAGACGGATCATTGTCGTTTATTGCACGGATAACCGCCAGTGATGCCATTTCTGGTTATATTTGAAACAAATAAAAATATATTGTAAGATTGTTTTTTAACACAGAAAGATGTTAATTATTTTTTATTTCTGTGTTTCAGGTGGTGGAAAAAATGTAAATAATTTTTTTCATTTTTTTATATGTAATAAATTTTTAATAATTATTATTTTATACAATTATATATTTTTTTCATTTTATTTTGTTTGAAAGTTATTTCAACTTAACTTCCTAATTATGAAGAAATCACACCTGGTAATTTATGAACAGATTTAAGAGATAATGATCTCGCAGCAGACAATGTAATCGCATTAAATGATAGATTGCGAATGATGATATCGCGCGAGGTTCTGCTTACTTATTCCCCCTAAACAAAACTTGAATCAACCGGTTACAACTGACTTGGTAGTTTTTTCTCGGTAGATAATGTTTCAACCATTGACAAAATAAAAAAAACAGTTGATTAATGTTTTTTAGAATTCGTATTCGCTCTGCAGTGCGCATGCGCCGTTTTGAATTCCAATGCCGCGATTGGTCGCGACGGGGGGTGGCACTATTGGCGCGAAACGCCGCACGGTAAACATTACGCGTCACACCTTCGACGCACGCACGCGCAGACGCCGCCTCGGTGCGATCGTTTTGACGACCAGGATTGTTCTCGAGGTACGTCTAAATTTTTATTCACACACACACACACACACTGCTGACTGATATGACGTTAAAACTCAACGTCAGCGATCACTGCGGCGGTTACAGACACTAACAATAAAAAAGATTCAAAAAAATCATTTCACCCCTCATGTAGAACAAATTTCACTCACTCTACCTACCCATCGACGTAGCCGAACCGTAGGCGTCAATCAACTACTCACACACACTACCAACCGTCCACGGTTTGAAATCTAGCCGATCCAAATTTGTTTTTCACTTCAAATATTATTCACATTTTTTTAAATTCTACCGCTCAACTCTGTCTTCACAAATAACAGCGGTTCAGCACTGCTACCAACCTACAAAATCTTACTTCAATAATTCAAATCAAAATATATAACTACGTTGGCAACACTGACAAAAAAATCAAGGTGGCAACTCTGATAGGCTACGAGCGCTACTAACGTCACAATCCAATATGGCCGACTACAGCCATCTTGATTTCGTGACGTCATTCTAAGATGGCGGCTGTCCGCCATCTTGGATTTGCGCTCGTATGCCTATTTCCGTACTACTAATATGAAAATAAAAATTTTCATTCATATTATTTTTATCCAATTAAACTAATTTTCTTTATTGTTCTATAAAATTTGAAAAGTGTTAAAATTGAATGTAGAGCAAAATGAATAAGAATAATTTAATCGACAGAAAATTCAAGAATATTATAACATTTTAATGATGAAACCTGATCCGATATTTCAGATATTTAGGTTTGAAAGTTTTACAGTTAAATGAAATTTAATTATAATGTAGCTTTTTGAAGAGATAATCTATAAAATTAATTGTATATAAAAGCAAATATATAAATCAATCGTATATAAAAAGCAAGTATAATGCATTGAAAGCATATGGAATTTTTAATTGAATTTTCAAATCTCTTTTTGTGAAATGTTGATTTTTGGGAAAATTCATTTAAAATTTTTGAGAACTAAAATTCATTAGTCAAGGAAGGCAAGAATGTCAGAATTTTTTGTAGAATTATGTCGTATATTTTCACAAAAATAAATACAGGTGGTCCAAAAGTCACAGTACAGTCTGTTATTTTAGAAATTGTAAAGAAAATGAAACATTTGGATACACCAATGTAAATTAGGTATGAGGACCAACCTTTGGGGCGTAACACAACAATGGCTATCATTTCAATCACCATTTATTTTATTGGGAAGGGGATCATATGACATACAAAACAGATTGAAATTTTACCAGGAATTCATTTGTGCAACCAGATTTCACATAACTGTTACGGTGTAGGAATTATTGTATCCAAAATGGACACTGGAGGGCTGCATGATGTGTTCAATATGTTGAACTTTTTGTTGAATGCATAACTCCAGTCTCTCAATTCAGTCAGTAGACACTCACAGATGCACTTCTGGTGTGATTTCCAAGCAGCACAGTGTAATTCTTTGTTGCAGACTGTGAACATCACCAATCTTCTCTGCTTAAACAAGTTGCTTCAGATGCCCCCACAAATAAAAGTCCATAGCTGTGATCTTGGTGGCCATTCCACTGGGCCACGCCGACCAATCCATTGCCCAGACAACTGGACATCGAACCACTGACGAACATTTAGCCCAAAGTGTGGTGGAGTATCATCTTGTTGAAAAACAAAGGGAATGTTCCGATTTCATTTAAAAGGGAAGGAAAGACAGTGTCTCTCAGCATGTCCAAGTACTGCTCAGAATTAAGAGTTCCATTGATGAAGATTGGTCCAACCACATGGAACCTCATATCCCACAACACCATAATTTCAACATCTCTAACAACATTGGATGGGTCGATCCAGTGGGGATTTCCATCACACCAATATTGGTAATTCTGCTGGTTCACCTTGCCACTGACATAAAACATTGCCTTGTCACTGAAGAGGATTCTCTGTGGGAATGTAGGGTTGTTCTGATATTGACATAATGCCCATGTTCAGAACTCGACACATCTGTCTGGATCATTCTCAGAAAGTTTTTGCAGCATTTGTACCTTAAATGGATACCATTTGTTGCTATGAAGAATATGCAGAATGGAGGAACAACTAACACTCATTTTATTTGCAAAATGTTGAGTGGTGGGTTGTGGGCTCCTTACAAAGGTAGTAGCCAAGACCATTGTTGAGGTTGTCTCATCAGTGGAAGATTTGGGATGACCACTACGTTGCCTGTCGGACACATTTCCAGTTTCCTTGAATTTGGATATGAGACGTGCAACAGTGTTATGCAAAATTGGTGGTCTCTGGGTGGCACCTGTTGAAATCTGCTGCAACGACTTGATTGTTTCATTCACCAGACATCAGTATCATGTCAATTCGCTCTTCCTTCATCAAAGCTATTGTATATCACCCGCAAAAGAATAAGATATTCAAACTTTTGGATACCAATAACTCCTACACCATAACAGATATGTGAAATCTGATTGCAGAAATTAATTCCTGGTAAAATTTCAATCTGTTTTGATACATCACAAGACTTCCTTCCCATTTAAATAAATGGACAACAATTCCAATTGGTGGCCATTGTTCTGTTATGTCCCAAAGATGGGCCCTCATACCTAATTTATGTTGGTGTATCCAAATGTTTAATTTTCTTTACATCTGAAATAATACTTTGTACTGCCACTTGGACCATTTTGTAGAATCATTTTAACATTTTTTAGTAAAGAAGAATCAGGAAGTACTGAAGAAATTATATTATTCTTACATAAAAAATTTCAGAATTTTCTAGTTCATTTACTGAACCCAAAGAAACAAGTAAACAATTACTAATAATACAAAGTGCAAGAACTATTATGAATAAAGTGAAACAAAATGAATAAAAAACCGCACAACTTATTATAAAAAATTAAATCTGCAAATTATTATTGACTGTCTATTAATCCTAACATACTAGCATAAATATTCAAACACTATTCAGTTAAACAATAACTACATCATAATACTGACTAGTAAGAGATTTAATAACATTATTAAGACTTCATCAAAAAAATTTTAAAGTTATCCAAATCACCTGGCATCTTCCAGCAAATTCTCTCCAAGATAAACTCGGATGCAGTAGTATACACTGGTGGATCGAAACAGAACAATACTGTTGGTTGCATATTTGTTGTCAATGATATAACTTATGTGTTAGGTCTACCTGGTTACAAGTGTGTTTGCTGCCAAACTATCCACTAAGGATAAGGATAAGGCTCTGAATATCATTAACCCTAAGTACTGAAATATCCTTATTTGCAGGGTTCTTGTAGTGCTCTCTAAGCGTTAGAAAACATTTATTCCAGACATCCAATCGTCATCGAAATCTACAACGCAATCACTGAGTTGAACCTTTTTAACACACACATGAGTTTCTACTGGATCCCTAGTCATGTGGGGATTCCAGGTAATGAATGTGCAGATTCTGTTGCTAAAGCCGCATATAGTCATCTCTTTTTCACTGCTCATGTTACTACATCCTACTTTATTGACTGCGTAAAACACACTTCGCACTAAGTGGCAAGATGACTGGATTGCCCCAGTATACAACAAACTTCATCATATCAAAGGTACTGTGTTACCATGGGATTCCATCCACAGGAAAATCCACCTTGAGGAAGTGGTCTTCTGCCAATTACGGATAGGACATAGGAGAGCCACTCACAGGTACTTGATGTCAGCGGAAAATGCACCACTATGCATAAGAAGTGACTGCCGCTTAACTGTGTGCCACATCCTTGTGAATTACGTTTGTTATGTGGCCTCTATCAAATACAAAAGTTCTAGATCATGAAAAAATCTACAACTTGTCAAGATTTCACTTATATACATGACCTCAAATTGTCCAAGAAAAATGCGAAAAGTCGTTTTTTTTTAGTTTTTATTTTACATTTCCGTAAAAATAATTTTTTTGACAAAACTTGAGGAAATTATACCTTTCTGTGGCTTAAATAACCACAAATTATTTTAGATAAAAATAATCAAGACATTCTGAGATATTCATTTTTTCCGGTCCAAAACACTTTCTTTTTTTTAAAAAAAAACTATTTAGAAAAATCATCGTACAGTTCTGCTGGTGCTCATTTTTTTTTGTTTTAACATATACTTTTTGGTAAAATAAAAAAAATCTACAATCACAATTCAAAAACATGCTTAAAAATGAAAAAAAAAAAAAAACATGAAATGACTTGCAACATTGAATTTTTCAGTAATTGTTGATAATTTATTTAAATTTTCAAAAATATTCAAAAACTGATTACACCATTCAATTGTACAGAAAAAAATACAAAAGAATCATCTGTGTTTCATTGTTTGACTTGAAACTTTATTTTTGTACAGCATTACTATAAATGTCTAAGTCAAGTAACTTTGTGTACCAAAGGATCTAAACAAGAGAAGTCAGTGGGTGTGCAGCTCCATTTCCGCTATTACTTTTTACAGAAAACTGCTTCCGAAAAAACATTAAATTGCCACTGTTTCATCATGTTTACTAGCACTGAAGCTTTACCAATTACCAAAAATATAGTAAATGCTATTGATGGTGGATTTCTGTTAACACAAAGTTGTTTGGCTAAAAAATGATACCATTGAAGTGATCACTAGAAAATATTTGTCTTTTGTACGCAATCGTTATGCAGACAATAACTGTAGAGTATTTGATGGTTATCCAAACAATGAGGCTGATAATGAAAACTCAACTGTATCGTAACTAAAACAGCTGAACGCTTAAGGAGAAAAAATTCTTTTGAGTGTTCCTTTTTTAATATTGAACCGCGCATTTTTATAAGAGAAATTTTTGTCAAATGATAAAAATAAGAATGAATTAATAAAAAGAGTTGTCAAAAGCATTTAGATTTGAAGGATATACAATTAAACAAGCAGAAAAAGATGCTGATTCATTAATTATTAATACGCCAATAGAAATCGCCAAAAAAAAAAAAAAAGTTATAAAGGCAGCAACAGGAGTCGCTGAATAAAAAAAAAAAACTGTCGTTGTTGGCCAAGATATTGATTGATCTTTTGGTTTTATTAAATCGATTAAATTCGACTAATGCAACAATTTACTTTCTCAAGCCAGGTGCAAGCAATGTAAGCAACTCAATGTATTTGGTACAAACGGAAAATTTTTTTGAGGAAAGTTTATGGGATATTTTTCAAAGTATTTGAAAAGACCTTTAAAAGTAGCTTTGGTAAAAGTCATTAGCATGAAAACTAACGGAGTTATGATGAAAATAAAATGGTTGTCTCATATTTTTGGATAAAAAATCAGCAATGAAACAAATGACCTTTCTGCAAGAATTGGAATTGAACATAATCCTTTTACAGTTAACTTTGTTTAAGTACTAACAATATATTCTTGAAGTTTGGAATGCCCAGATTTAAAAAAAAAGGATGATTCAAATTAGAAAAATGTTTTGAAATTTCTTAAAAAAATTTTTTCACAAAATTCAAAAAGTAAAGAAAATACGTAAAAAATGCTACAGTATAAAAATTTAGTAGTTTTTACTGAAAATTTTGTTTCTCTTATTATTTCAGTACAATAAAAATTGATTGAGATATCACCGTTATAAGTTTGCATTTGAGTTCAAGGACCACCTTCCCGAAGCTTTTTAAACTCAAAAATTTCAGAAATTAAGGGCTCAAGGAATCTGAAGTTTACATACCTTGTAACCCTTGAAATTCCCTGCAAAATGGTTTTTTGAGCAATATGATAACTTAAAAATTAAGGAAGTTATCGTTGAAAAACAAATCACATTTTTTTGGTGAAATTTTTGGAGCATGTAAATTTTCATATTCTCGACAGTTGCAATATATTCATTGCAATAAATTATATTAATAACTATAAAAAGTTTATAATTAATTCATTGTGATTGCATCATTAAAACATTTTAAGCTGTTGAAAACTATTTTTTTTTTTTTGTTGTTTGGGTGGATTATAAGGGTTGCAACGTTGTAACACATCATAAATTATGTTTCAGTATATGGAACAATATTTATGCATTTAAATGATTTTGAGCTACAAAGCATATCTATAAGTTTTAACAATTTTTTCATAAGGGTTGAAACGTTGCAATACATCATAAATTATTTTATAAACAGGAAAGAGATTTTAATTCATTATTCATGCACCATTAAAACATTTCAAACTGTTGAAAACTAATTTTTTTTTAATTTCATCATAAAGGGTGGTTTCTAAGGGTTGAAACATAGTAAAACATCATAAATGATATTCCAAAACATAAAAGAATGTTTATTATACATATTAATTTAAACATGATTTCAATCTATAAAACATGTTATGGTTTTTGAGTTTTTTTTACAAGAGGTAGTTTTCCTCCCCCAAAAAACAAAAAGCACACATCAGTAACGTATAACTTTTAAAGCAGAGGGTTAGATAAGCTTAATTACAAATTTTCATGAAAATCAATGTTGTCCGAAAGAATTCTGAGATAATACTTTATTTTTACTGTCAAACACTGGACTTTATTGATTATTTTTAATAATCAATCTGGATTATTTTTAATAATCTTCTGGATTTATAAAAGAAAATTGGTACTTGTCTGTTATCTGGACACTATGCTCTTTGTCATGTATTGTGGTTTTATCGGCATTATTTATTTTTATTGATAATATTATCTTAGATAATTATTATTTCATTACAAATAAATGTTTTTTGATTTTAAGTTTAAGTTAAATTAATTTGTTGTAATGGTAGTTTTTGTAAAAAAAAGGGAGGAAAAGTAAAAAAAAAAATAGGTGGTCTCCAGATAACTGACCAGAAATTCTCTTGATTTGAAAGAAAATGGTAAATAAATAATTTTGGGATGTTCTTTTCAATATAACCTACGTATTTATTTAAAAAATGAGAACAGAAGCATGATGTAAGGTACTTTCTGTAAGATTTGGCTTATGTATGATTAGGATATGTTGTCAGCTTTGATAAGTAAGGATGCAGTAGATCCAAAAAATAACCATTCAACTTTTAAGTATGAATAAAGTGTTTGTTGTGTTCTTTTCAGGTATATTAACATTGCTTATTACATGGGTAGAATTCCCATTAATGATAACAGTAGTTTTTCTGTTGCACCCTAAGTGAAATTTCTGTTTAATTAGACGACAGATTCTCTTGAGATGAACTAATTTTTTTAGTTTGCAACATTGTTTTTAAGTTCCTTAATAAAATGCTAAGCTTGTCATTATTATATTTATTGTGCTTTTGTATATTCCCATCTGAAGTATATGAGAGCCTTCAGAAAGTCAGAATGAGTTTCCAAGTTATGAAAATGTACTGTCAGATCATTGTTTGCATGCATAAATATGGTGGTGTATTTATTTAGAAGTTTATATTTCTATTACCATTTTTAATAAATTACTGAACTATTTAAAAGATCTTTCCACTAATATATTAAAATTACTATTAAATATCCTTTTGAATGACCAGTATTACTATCCATGAAATTTTAAATTATTCTAATTAAAAACCCCTAAATTTTCTGCATTTTGTACAAGAACATGATGAACGTGTGCTCAAATAATTCTTATTATTTTCTTAATTGTGTTTTGTTGTTACTTTTTTATATTTATAATGCACATATTTACTTAAATATTATTTAATATGTTAATATTTTATAAATAATTAATATGACCTTTAATTACATCAATTTTTGTATTTTTTTTTTATCTTATTTTGTGATGCACTGTGATCAATATTTTTACTGCATTTTCCCTTGGTCCATCCATGATTTATTTAATGTGTTAACATACTGATGGGAATAAAAGATTTATCTATTTAAGATATTATTTCTTAGGAATAAATGACTTTCTCTAGCTGAGGTATAAATTCATAAATATAAACACGGAAGTATTAGGATTTTTAATTTAAATGTGATTTTTAAATACTTTCTTTTTGTGTATCTATCTTAATGTATGTTCATTTGAAAGTTTATAAACTTACATGTGAGCATTGTCATAATATTATGTTGCAAAAATTTATTACTGTGCATAATTTGGTAATTGTATATTTAATATTTATTCATTTTCTCCATTTTTTGTGCTTTGTTTTCAGATTCTTTTGTTTTATTGTTGAATATTTTCATATTAATTTAAAACATACTTTATTGCAATCCCTGGTCATATGTCTTATACATTTGTCATATGTTTTGGAATTTTTGTTTCACGTTTTTTTCATTCAATATCTCAACGGATTATAAAAAAATTATTTGTTTTTTTGTTGACAGAAGTAATATGTATCCATGTATAAGCTTATGAAATTTCATTTGCATTGAAATTGCAATTTATTTTTTGTTTCGTTTGGTCAAGTGTTTTTTTTTTTCAGGATGATTTTATATCACATTCCTCACCATCAGAAGGTGATTCACTCCATTTTGAGAATGATGATGTATCATCGGCTACAACTGGCTATGTGCAGATTGAATCTGTTAAAGTAGAGGAGTTTCCCATAAAACAAGAACCAGTAAGATATATTTTTATTTTAGTTTTTTATATTTAAATCCTATAATTTAGCTTATAGATATAATCGATGCAAAACTTATGTTTTAATGATTTGTTATTTAAATTAGTTTTTAAGTAGTAGTGAATTTTTTCTGATTGCATTTTAATGTGCCACACTGCAATCAGAGTTTTTGAAAAATTATTTTTGCATGATAATACAGTGTCAGTGTCTCATAGAATCTGGGAATTTTGAAAGAGCAGTCATCAGAACACACTTCTGCCATTAAGGTGCTTTACAAAAATAGTGTTAGTTAAGGATTCAGACGCAGGGATTATTTTACCATCATTTTAATTTAGAATTCATGTGAACAATAAACGTGTGGTATGCAATTTTTAACAAAACAGGTTCAACATTAAAAAAGAAGCCTACAGGCAGCGTGGAAAGGATTTGTATATTACAAAATATAGAAATGTTCAAGGTACACTTACAAAACATTCACATCCATTCATCAGCAGGTGGCATGTCTACAGATCAGGTTTTATGCATTCATAGGGTATTGTATCCGGATTACATTACCATTTGCACTAGTTGCAGTTCTACGAACCTGACAATCTCCTAATTTGATGACAGTTCTGTAAACAAATGCTTGTGAAGTTATGATGAGTTCATTCACAATCTTTGGATGTTGAATGAGGTCTGTTTTCGTTTGAATGGCTACGTCAGTGACAAGCAAAATTTTTGTTACCGGTCTCGGAGAAATCCTTCTGAGTTACATGACTGTCACATAGTGTAGTGCATTGTTTCATTGTTTGGCATAATAGGCTTCTGTTTTTAGAGGATGAAAATTACCAAATTACCAATTTTATGATTAGGATATTTCTGTTTAAATTTACCAAATAGTTTACCCATAGGGAGCATAATTGATTTCTTTTTCTAATGTACTTTTCCTTGATGCAGTCATCAGACTGAGGGTAGAGGATGTGAAGATGTGGCTATTTTCCTGAAGGAAGTTATATTAGTCATGTAGATTCCACTACACATCTTATCTTTTTTTTTGTTAACGAAGTGGAGAAACCCCCATTTACAGGCATGAAGGCAGTGTCAGGCTTGCTAACAGATTCCGCAAGAAGTTATTAAATGTGTATGTATACCTGCACACTACTGATTAAACCTCCACTCCAGGCTAACCACCCCTCCTGGAAACCGCTTAAGTGGCATTACTTCAGGAAGGGGGAATCCCCCACACACACAATCAGACACCACTAACAATAAAGTAGCACCAAAACACACACCCCCCAAAGACAATGCATCACAACAACACACAAGACAACCGCAAGTAAAATGGCCACAAAAGGCACAACAAAACCCCACACTGATTCCATCACGTCCCACATCCATTCAACAGCCACCAACACATAAATCACACAATACAACTCATCAAGAAGAAGAGAACACAGCAACCCACCAGCCACAATAAACACCCATAGCAGACATAGCCGATCATCACACACACACAACTTATTACACAACTTACAGACAAGCACACCCAACAAAAAGGACACAAAACAGCACTTACAAATATGGTTCTGATGTTCTCCGAAGCGATGAGCACGCCATCAGACACCAAAATGGAGTGCCCACAGCTTCATCACGCCAAGGCGACCATGTGTTCAGGAGACCCCATAGGCACTCAGCCGCAGGCCTGTCTGGCTCAGCACCCTTTGGTGTCTCCTTCTTGCACAGAACTCCTGAGCTGCATGTAGCTTTTCCATAACTTTTATAGCAAAATCCTCAATAGCTTTCCAGTCTTCTGTACCCTTCATCAGGATCAGCTGAGTTTCATCCAGCCTAAAAATGCACGGGTGGCCCAGTTTGTATGTCATTTCCCTTGTTCTTCCTCAAAGTGTGGGCAGCAAAAACAGATGTACTCTGGAGTCTCCGCCACCTCACACTCAGGATACATGTCTGAAGAGTCCAGTCCAAACATATAAAGGTAAGCTCTGAGGCTGCCATGGCCTGCCAGGAATTGAGTAAGGCTATATCCCAGTGAGCCATCTGACCTTCCACACCAACTCTTCAAATTTCCTATTATAAATTGGTCCTTAATGCTGTGGTCCCATCTCTTCTGCCACTTTGCCATCAACTCATCATGTATAAGCTCAATTACGTGCTTCCTTTCATAAGATAATAAATGATTTTGCTCTCTTAACCTCTTTCTTTGTGTCAAACCAAATCAATGGGCATACGTCCTGCCAGCACTTCACTGCCTGTAAGGAAACTGTCCGAAGCAGAGATCAAACAAAGACAACACCTTCTGTGAAAGCACTCCAATTTCCTTCTATCTTTACCATGCTCGGCCACTCCTGCCCACAGCTTGGCTCCATGCAATAGAGTAGAGTATGTCACTCCGATTAGCAACCTCCTACATTACTGAAGTGGGCCGCCCCTGTTTGGAAGGAAGCTGGCAACCAACTGCAGCAGCACCCTTTCCATCTTCCTGCTTGCCTCGATGGCATGGACTCCAAATCTAAGTCTGAAATCGTTCCATATCCCAAGATAATTGCTGGCCTTGTGACTATCTTCCTGTCTTCCAACTCTAACATCAGTATGAGCCTTCTTTTTGCAGAGGAAATGACCACTGCCTCAGTTTTTTCTGGTGCAAGTTCCACCTCAACACCAGCCATCCAGGCATTACGGAGAAGAAGTCATGAATTTTACTGGCAGCCTCCCGCCAAGTATTAGCATGAATCACCATAGCAAGATCATCTTCACATCCAAATAAGGCTATTCCATGAGGCAGTGTGACCCGAAACACCCGTGACATAAACGACATTGCAGAGGGTCGGTCCAAGGACCGACCCCTGTGGCACTTCTCTATCTAGACATCATTCAACTAGTCCGCACTGCATCTGACATATCAGCTTATGCCCAGTGAAATACGACCATACCATTCTTATCAAATACTCCTGGACATCAAAAGCACCCCAGGAACGCATTATTGTAGTGTGAGAAATGCAATTATAAATGCATTTTTCACATCAAGGATCACCAGGACACCCATCCTGCTTCCACCACTTCTAGTAGACCTCCTTGCCATCTCGCACACACCTGCCACAGCATCCAAGGCGGATCTACCCACATGAAAGCCAAATTGTTGCACAGAGAGTCCACCTGCCTTCTCCACAGCTCTTGATATGCGTTGTTGTTTCATTCACTTCAATATCTTGGCAAGCACCAATTGGTGTTTTTTCCACCTGTCTGGAAATACGCCTTCAGTGAGGCAGATATTGTACGTTTCCAGGTAGACATCCTGCTCAGCCCAAGCTGCCACCTTTACACAAGATTTGGGAGCCACTCCAGTCCTGGCGCCTTATTCAATGGAATTCTTGATGTCACTGCCATGAAATCCTCATTGGTGAAGGAAGGCGGAGGTTCTGTCTCTTCCCTGTCATCCATCGCTAACTCTTCTCCTTGGGGGAATAGCCCTTCTATGATATGCTGCACTTCATCTGGGTCTCGGGTTACAGGTACCCTAGGTCTTAAGGTCCTCCAAACTAAGATCCTATATAGCCTCCCCTACAGATAATATTCCACCTCCAAAATGAGTTGCTTCCAGGCTCTTCATTTAGACTCAAATGAGTCTAAATGAAGCAAGCTCCTTCCTGCACTCCCTATAGTGTGTCACTTATATAGATCTCAGAGGGTGCAGGTACGCCTGAGTCATTCGCCTTGGTATGGACCTTATGGCATTCCATATGTTTTCTGGCTATGTCTGGACTCCACCAATAAGTCAGGGGAAGTCCCGGTCTGCTATATTTCTGGGGTAAACCCATGCAGGTCTCATCCAAACAACCTGCAAGGTGATGAGCCTTTTCCTCTGCCGTGTTTGCATCATGTATACCAAGAAATTCGAGCACCTCAGCTAAAGTACTCGAGGTCAAAATCCTTAACACTCCAGCCCATGAACGCGAGCGAAACACCTCTGTCCTGGCTGTTACCCGAGATTGTCATCAGAACCGGTTGGTGATCACTGTCCATGTACTCCTCAGAGACCTGACACTTCATAATCTTTACAACCACCTCCTGTGTGGCAAACATTAAAGTCCACAATGGACCCCAACGTACCTCTCCTGTAGGTATAAACATCTTCATTAAGGCATACCATATCAAGTGCTGCGACTAAATCCATAACTAATCTACGATGTGTGTTCGTTGTTGACAAGCCCCAGGCTGTCACCCAAGCATTCAACCAGCAAATCACTGGTTAAAAGCACCGGCTGATGTTTAAGAAGGTCCCTAGAGATGTTTATCAGGATTTCCTTGTAGCTTTCTATCTGAATGTTGGGCGATATGTAGCACAACATATCACTCATTACTGTGAGTGTAATACACTCCACAAAACCCCTGTATGAGCATCATGCATCAGCAGAGGTACAACCAGAGTGCTGCCCCACCATACTCCAAAACAATCCAGTCCAAGCCCAGATGAGGAACATATGGCTCAGAGAAAGGGGTATGTCCACACCCGCCCCTGATACATGAACAGTCAACATATCTTGTGCCAACCTAGAATGGGTCATATTGAATTGTACAATTCTAATCAAGTCTGGGACTGCCCGGTCCTTCCGCGGTTCAGTCTTTCATTCTCCTTAATGAGGGCTTTGTTAGTTTCTTTTTTTGCCCCTTTAGGGCATGATGTTTCACCAGTGCAATACCTCTCTGTGTTACATGTCGAGAACTTACTTAAGTGTGCAGTCAGCCACCCGATGCCCTTCTCCCCTCTCCACAGTTGAAAAAAGCCCCTGCTCTGTTTTCACCCTTGCAAAACCTCACTACATGCCTCATCTTGAGGCAGGGTAAGCACTGCTTTGGTGGGTCTACAAGGTCCACCCTGCAGGACACCATTCCCAGGTCTTGGGTTTGATTCCTGGTTAGGCATGGCATTTTCATACACACTACAAATCATTTATCTCATCCTCTGAAGCAATACCTAACAATGGACCCGGAAGTAATACCAAGACAATACTAACAATACCGGAAAACGAAGACCCCTTCAAAGGGGTCTTGGTTTTCGGATGGACGCTACCCTCCTTTATGACAGAGGATATTGCTTGCCTAAAGGCTCCCGAGGTATCCTTTTCTTTTTTCATGCTTATTTCTATTTGGTCCCCAGCCTTCCTGATGGACAAAATTCCAGTTGCCTCTGGTACCATCACCTTGGACCTAACCGTCATACTCCAATAATTTCTGTATATACACAGCCGTGTCCTGACCATAAACTTCTGTTTGTAGCGGCCCTATATTACCAGTAGAATTGATCCTATTCTTTTCAAACACATCGACCAGGGTCTGTGCTGAGTCTGTGTCATCTGAATTCACATATGCCATGTGGAAGATGTGTTCAGCGGATTTTCACCACCATCGCTACCAATCGCTACACCATTGCTACAAGGTGGCCAGCATCTGCAGCACCCTGCCCTCCTTCATCTCATGCATATCAGTGATTGTCATCATATTAATGGCTCTGTCACTCCTCTCTGGTTCTCCAGCATATGTATTTCGGAATACCTTCTTCGGCCAATTTCTCTTTATCAATTCTGCCACCTGTGAAATGGACACCCCATTATCCAATGCATCTGCAGTCAGACAGCAAGTGACAACCATGGTTTGGGTGGTTACCTCTGATGTCGATCTCTTACCAATACAGAATGCGGAATTTCTAATCATTCCCCTCAAGTCTTTGACCGCGCACTACTGAAGTCTTCCTCCACTTCACGAATAGTCCTCTTGACATTCTTGTCCATATTCTTTTAAGATCTTTAGCAAGTCTCAAATCTCCAGACTAATTCCGCAAATTCCAAAGGAATATCCTCTTCCGCAGAAGACTGTCGTGACTTCAGCCATTTGACTGACCCCTTTCCTGCAGTCCGAGGCGGGTCTAGGAGGAAGACCCTCTACTTGTACATCCTCTGTAGCAATACCAGCGATAGTCTGCATAGGTATCGCCTCTGTTACCACTTGCCCCGAAGTCTTAGACTCGGTAGCAGTCTCCATTGCTTTCTCTGGAGTTTCCTGCACTGTGGTAGGTTGAACTGGAAAAAACCAGTTGAGAGATCTACATTTTGTTCCGCGTTATATAATACCCCACAAGGTATATTTTGGAAAAGAAACAGAAGGATTTGGCTGGGGGATGAAGGATAGTAGAGTTATAAGAAGGGAATAAATAAATTTCAGACCGAATAAAATAAATAAACCAGGAAAAAAACCTGAAAATGAAGAAACAGCACCACAACTAACCTTCCACTTGACTAGACAAGAAGACTTACCGCCAGTTCTAATCTCAGCTGTACTAAGGTGGAAGCCGATCAGCTGGTCATGTAGTTTAGATCCTGCTAAAAGTTGGCGGACCTTATTAACCTCTCTAGATTTCCCCTCTACGTGGTTGCTCATACACTATTAAAACACTATAACTCGCACTACACATCTTACCCGACATGTATCTAAAAAATTCTTTGACAGTGATTACAAATCAATTATTATCTCAGTCGGTAATATTAATTTGGATTAGAGTTTGCCATGCAGATGGGTGGTTGGGAAAGTGGACGGATTGGATATAAAAATTCCTTTGGCCAGTACAACAGGAGGGATAGTGCGATCACCATGTCGTGTTTCCAAACTTAATACTCGATAGTGAAAGTGAATTTATCCCTTTAACATCTGGAAAGCCAAGATAGCCTGCTGTTCCTTGGTGGGATGAAGATTGCAGGAGTGCACTAAGGGATTTTTGCAAAGCTTTACATAACTTCAATTGAAGGCCTACGACAGAATTTCTCTATGCCTTCCGGAATGTAAGAGTCTATGCTGTTGAATGTATTGGTGTGCTAAACAGAAATTGTGGCTGAATTGTGTTGATACCATTTTTCAAACAATTTCATCATCTTTTGTATGTGGAAAAGTTAGGGTGATGTGTGGATCAAGAAAATCTTCACAGCCAGTTGGACTAGAAAACAATGGCATCCTTGTCACCACACTAATTGATGTGGCAAACTCATGTGGAAATACATTTATGTCAGTTTCCTTACATTGTCATATTGTCCTGAGTTTAGATATAAATTGCAGGTGAAAAGTATACCATCTGTTATTGGAGAATTACAAAGCAAATTAAGTCTACGTTTTTCTTTTAAGGAGCTAAGGTATGTCTTGAATAATTCCCATGACACTTACCCTGCCAGGCTCAGTATGTTGTCTCACCTCCTGAACACTGCATTACAACATTTTTTGTCTATTTACAATAAAGTATTTTTTGATCAGGTTTTCCAGATTCTTGGTCAGAAGCATTGGTGATTTGTGTACTGAAACCTGGTTAAGATAAATCATCCCTCTCAAGTTATCATAATCAGTATGCTAGATCACTTCCCTGTCACAAGATGATCAGTCACCTGTGCAGGATGATGGAATGAATTGTAAACTGTTGTCTAGTGGAGTACCTTGAGAGAAACTCCCTAATTGCCCTCGAACATTTTTTTTTCAACCAAAGTAGATTGTTGATCGATTATGTATTTGCCCTGGAAACACCTTTCTACTTTGCCAATGCCTGGTTGCTGTATTTCTCTATATACTTTTGCATATTGAAAAATACAATGTCGTATGCCAAAAGGCATATGATGTAACATGGAAGAGAGGAATCCTGAGTACACTGCGTGAATAGCTTATAAAAGGAAATCTTGCATTTATCAGAGATGTACTCAGTAGTCAGTAATTTCGAGTTCGATTTGGAATGATGGTATCCAACAGTTTCACTCTAGAAAACTGAATATCGCAGGAAAGTGTTCTAAGTGTTAGAAATGCTATTGTAAACTGCGTGCGGAAACCCATTATGTGTTTATTTGTAGATGAATTTACATTGCTTCTAGAACTTCCGCTGCTTAGAGGCTGCTCCAAAACACAACAACCTATTTAGAGTTGCAGTGTAAAACGATTGAATTATCCCCCCCCCCACAGAGAAAATGAAATACATTTGCTTTTCCCAGTTGAGGGAACATGTTGACCCTCAACTATTTTTATGTGGTGAACCAGTTGAAGCATACAACCATGTTAGATTCTCTGCAATAATCACCACTCTTATGATGCTCAATGTGGTTCATCATCATTGCGGAGCTGTATGCTGTAATATAATTAAATATAATTAGCCAATTTATCAACACGTACTTGTCTGTTCAGATTCCATGAATGCCTTGCAGTCGATTAATGACATAACACAAGTGTGATCTGCTGGTCTCTAACCATATTGGAATTTCAGGCAATGAGCATGCTGATAGCATGGCAAAAAACACTTGTTTGCAGCTCACTTTCACCAATTGCATTGTTTTGGATGATCTGGTCTGTTTTCTGAAGAGGTTGGTTCTTGGTAAGTGGTAAAGTGAATGGCATTCTACCATCAACAATAAACTTTGTCCAGTTAAGCACACTGCGTCACCATGGAGTTCTTCATACAGAATTAACTGTCAAGAGAAGGTTATTATTTACATTTACAAATAGGGCACACTAAACTAACTCATGACTCAGAACATTGCACATGTTTGTTTTTGCTGCAATTGCCAACTTACGGTACACCACATGCTTGTGGACTGTGTCTGCTACGTGGTATTGCATTGAAAATTTAATCTGGGGGCTAACATTCAAAAAATTTAGAGAACAGTATGATATCGAATGTCTTTTTATTTCTTAAGGCTGTGCATTTGTATTCAAATTAATAAATATTTTATTGTATTTTTTGTGTTCTATAGTGCAATATAGATTTTTAACTATTTTGCCAGTGATATTGCGCATTTTGATTGTTACTTTATTTTGTTTTATATTAATATTATTTAGTTTATATATCCATAGTAATTAGCATTGGTTGAATTAGTTTTTTTTTTTATGGAAGCATGCATTGCCTCTTTGTTCTAATAACAACTGATAAACAATTTCAGTTCTTTATATAAGTTGAATTCTAATAATAATTACTCATATTCACTTAAATCACTTGCTTTAAACACTTTTTTGGAAAATGTTCGATATTCAAGTTTGACAAAATTTAAAGATAATGTTGCGCTCCTAACGCATTTTGTATTTCCCGTCTACATACATGTGTTTGCCTTGCTCTGCAGTGAGAAAGGTGTAGTATTTGAGGCAGTTGTGTACTGGGTGTTGACGAGATAGCATGCATTTTTACAGTCCGCTAGACATTTTATACAGTGTTATACTCAATGTTTACACATTTATTCAGTCAGAAGACAGTCTATATTCAGTAATTTGTAATCAGTTCATTCATGTGGTTTATGAAGAATAAATTAGGCTTTTTTTTTTGTATAATTTATTGTGTTAATTCAGTCTAAGACTTGGGACCTAACCCTACAGACAAATAATTCCGAAGCACTGTTTATTTTGAAGAAAACACTATTTCTGGGCTAAAATATTGCACAAAATTCATGAATAGATTATCAGCCCTATTGAGCTCTTGAAACATGAGAGGAGAAATGTCAAGTTGGGAGCTTTATGTTCAGACATTAGGTAACATGATGATTAATGACATTTTTTGTTAAAAAATTAATATCTGATAATAGCCCTCAATTCACTTTCAGTATGTACACTGATTATCTAAAGAACAGTGTCCTTATTTCACAGAACAATGCCACTGTATCAGCCAGCATCTATCTGATAGTGAACTGAATGTTTGTCCACCTATCGCAAAATTCTCCTGGGACTTTTGAATTTTTGTAACTTTTCTTTGTTTTATTAAACTTATCTTACACAATTTTGTTCAAAATAAAATCTTCTACAAGTTCTGGTTAAACGTTTTATGTGTTTATTACCCATTTAAAAAAATTATTGTGTCAAACATAAAAAACATTGGGTTTCATCCCAAATTCCTCAAAAACTACTGCAGATATGGTTCTGGGACCTACCCAGATTTCTAGACCTATCTGACCTTTATTAGATTTTTCAGATCACAAACCATAAGAAATTGCTAATTCTGCCCCTTAATAGACATCCTAAAAACGACCTGATTTTACCGTGGTAGCTCATATTTTTCTCTAGCCGTAACTCACAAACAAAGTATTTTCCAAGTTACCTTGTAAAGAAGATAACTTGAGTGTTTGTTAAATCCATGCAAAAATAAAGAAGATAATGATTTTCAGGAAAAATCTTTTTTATTTATCAATGTAATTGACTTTCAAGTCTATACATTTAGTCCAACAATGCACAAGTTTTTGATCCCATCCTTATAGAATACAATTTATCAAAGTTTTCAAAGTAAGCAGATGTTTTAGCAATAACTTCATCATTTCCCTTTAGTAAGTCCCTTTCCAGCAAGCTTCTTTTTCATACATTGTAACAAATATTAGTCTAAAGATGCCAAGGGTAGCAAGTAGGAGGTACAGAAGAATTTTTTGTGTACCTTGACCATCACAGAAGAGTGAGCCGGTGCATTATCTCGTTCAAAGAAATATTTTGTCAAATTCTGTAGTTTTTTCTTTTCCTCATTTGAACTATCCAGAAAAGATACATAATATTGCTCAGTTATTGTTTTACCCTTTTCCAATTGGTCAGTGAAGATTATGACATGAACATCCTAAAAGACACTGGATATTACCTTTATGGCTGATGAAATGTTTTTACCTTTTTAAAAGCTAGTTCCTGATTGCAGCCCACTGTTTTTACTGACTCTTGGAGTTTTATAGGCTGTTATTAAATGGTGCTAAAATTCCTCTCTATTGCATTGAAACAGCCTCAAACCATACTTAGAAATGGTTGCTAATTTATCCTTAACTTCAAACATGGCATCCATCTTGCAGACAGTTTACATGTCTGTAAATAATCATGTAATATATGAAGCACCCATTTATTTAAAATTACTTTTGTCTTGGTGACTTATGCATTTCAATCTTCTGTTTTCTATCACCATATCATGGATTTTTCCAATATTCTCTTCATTTATAATCTTAAAATTCATTACTGTTTATGCCCATATGACTGCTCTGAAAATAACCTTTGAGGCAATGAAGCTGACCCACATTAATACTTATTCAGCTGAGGTTTTCAGCTTTAGGTTTTAGTTTCCTGTCCAGTTTTGCCATTTAAAAACTTATGGGTTGATCATAAAACAACATTCTTTTTCATTATTTTTTCACAAATCACAATACTTGATTGACTCAAAGCAAGAGTTATAAATTTATCTACTGAAATTGGGTATATGTTCTAGTGGAGATGCGAGAAACTTCAGAATTGTCCTATGTGTGTTGTTTCTTGATTTTGTATAGACTTATCAAATGCCCCTTGTAATAAACTGGATTGTGATAATAGGAAACCTATCAAAAGAATATTAAAAATAGAAGGTAAGGTACTAAACAAGGAATGATGGAGGTAGGACAAAAGTGGAATTTTGAAAAAAAAATTATAAAATGAGGTGAAATTATTTATAAAAAATTAATGTACAGTACAATTTACTTTAGATACAATAATAATCTTTTGTTACTGCCTTTGATCACTACTACCTACTTAGCAAATGCTTAAAATATCTCCTACAGGATCTCATGATACCTAGTGTTATCGAGTGGTTACTACAGAAATAAGTTTTAAATTTATGATTGAATTATTATACTTTGCACCATTTTCAACATTTAGAGAAAGATTAAAAAAAAATATATATATATATATATATATAATTACCAATTGTTCTAGGAAATGGATGATTCAGTGGTGGATGATGCTCCATTAAGGCTTAAATTCGAAGAAGAAATCGAGTATTCAGTTTTGCAAAGAGTGAAGGTAGAAAATGCACCGATATCTTGTAATGTAAGTGATTTACTAACTTTTATTGCATAATAAATTGTAATAAACTTAATTTGCCTCGCTGAAAAAGTGAATTCAAATATATGAATTTAAGAGTTTTTTTTATTAATAATAGAAATTAATTTTTGTTGATTGAAATTTTATGATACAAAAATTGATGAACGTGTGTATTCAACCTGGTATTTAAACTTTTGAAGCCCTACCCTACTGGTAGTAATTTAAATGTCCAAGCAGCAGCTATGTTACAGTACTGAAAATAAAATATTATAGCTTCAAAACTACTACACCAATTTAAACCAATTTTCAGGAGTTACAGGAAAAATATACACCCTTCGGAAAAAGGACTAAAACATTTTATTAATTGACATAAAAGTTGACTTGAGTGTGGTAAAAGCTTGGAAACAGGCATCTACACAAAGTCCAACACTGCAGTCCTTGCACCAAGAAGGGGTCTCTTCTTTTTCCAGTCCTTTTTATGCACACAACACATCTCTTTAGGGTTTTGCTTTCTTCTCAGTGGGTGGAATCCTTTCTATGAAATGCCTTGCAGTAAGCCTCTCTGGTAGGGGTGTTTTAGAAGGTCTACCAGGTCCACAAGAAATTTCAACTTTTCGGTGTATTTCAATGAGTTCCTGTGCTAATTGAAGTCTGATTTAGGTGGCTGAATTTTTTTACATATTGTGATCGATTGTATATGATAAGGGAATTGTGAATTGCACTATTCAGTAATCGCCGGAACAGTTTTAAGGTACCATTTGGTGCATTCTCTCTATAAGGTAGGGCTGCAGTTTTTGGTCTTTTAGATCTACACCTCCCATAAACTGATGCATTCTCTGATGCAAGTGGGTTTCTTTATTTCTTTGCCTCTTTTTTCTGTGGTTTGCATGGAAGCATTATGGAATATAGAAATAAAAGAGACCTGTTTCTTATGAAGCCACTTAATCACAATGACACCTGTGAATGGTAAGCTACAAGTTCACCTTCCTTCAATTTCTCTTGTTTTATTTCTTGTGGTACTTCTTTTTTTTGAGCCTTATGTTACCAACTACATTGATTTTAATCTTTTCAATATAAGGCACAAATCTGAAGAATTGTAATAATTATCCATCCACAGGGTGTCCAACACCAGAGAGGCTCTACCAATTTAATTACAATTTGTGTTGTCTTTTGCACTTCAAAGGACACTATGTCAGTTTGAACTTCTGTTATGATGCTAGTGTATATAATAAATTGCCACAAATACCCTGTTATGGATTCACAGACCTTTTTAAGATTTTATGCCAAATTTGGCAGCCTTCAGGGGAAGGTACATTTTGATTCAAAGTATCTTTAGATGAGTCATAGACTCATCTAAAGATATATTTTCATCAATTTTGTACAATTTTGTGTATTTTCATTTAGGTGTGTGATAATTGGGTTGATTTTAAACAATTTCTTGTTTCCTTCATAGATTTCAAGTGAATTGTGAACAAAATATAAAAATCTATCAACTCAAATCTGTCTTGTGTCATTGTCTTGGAGAAAGTAGGCGTGTCAAGTATAGGATTTTTAGTGAAATGTCACTTATTTTGTGGTAGGTTTCTGAATGATTCCCATAAGAATTTGCAGTGAAAAATAAGTATATAATTCATCAGTGTCTACATTTTTCCACTCATGAACTCTGGACCGTGGCGTCAAATCATCTTGTTTTGAATTTATGTAATCATTGGCATAGCGATTTATCTCGTCTGCAATTTTATGTAGTAAGTCATGATCGAAAAAAGTTTAAATGCTTATAAAACACCCTATACTTGATTAACTATTTCTTGTCTTTCAGCAAAGGGGATTTTTTGTGAGGTGTAAGAATCTTCTCCTTTTTTCCATCTTCGATCTATTTCTTTTCTTGTACTCATCACTTTCATCGTCACTATCACCATCACTATGTTCATAATTATCTTTATTTTTGTTGTGATTTTCCAGCACAAAATCCACATCACTTTTATCACTATTAAATTCACTGCCACCATCAAATAATCTAATGTTACTGTCATACGTCTCATCTAAACATTCGATAATTTATTCTGATATAAGATTACATGATGTACTTGGGCCGGCCAGGATCATTCATTCACTGCCAGACACAACTGACTGAAAGAAGGGCATTCAATTTCATATAACAAAAAAATATTTCATCAGCAATATGTTATCATATGCAGTTATAAAAACATGGAGGGGGAAGAACAAAGCCTCGTGATAACACGTATCAACTTTTTAATTTTAGTGTGTTTTTTATGGAGCAAATTGTTTTCTTAATAATAGTAAAACTCTTCTTTTTTTTTGTTAATGTCAAGTAAAGGCAAAAAATGTTTTGAATTTGAAATAAAATCCCATTTCTTGATTTCATAAATATGGAGTTCTATTCTACTGTTAATTTACACTTCCATAGGTTTTAGAGAAATGAGAATAATATTAGGTAAGTAATTTTCATTTGGAGTTTAAAGTTACTGTTTATCATTATAACAAGAGTTTATGAATGATTTGGAAAGAACTAAATGCATTTTATGTTTTCTTTTAATTATATAATGAATTAATATCATGAGTACTTCAGGAGTAGTATTCAAATTGGGTATCAAAGTAACCTCACCATAACATACAACGTTCATTTGCCATGAAACAATGTGTAATCATTAATTAAATCTTAAATTAATCTTGGTTCATTATGACAATATCCTATTTTGTATAACTTACGACTTATTTTTCGTTCCCACTTACAATATTTTTATTATTAAGATAATGATTAATATATCTTCTGCTAAGAACACTATAATTTCTATGTTGAGTACTGTTGCTTATATTCACTTATTATATGTTGTGTTTTGGAATAATTTTGTAGTCAAACTTATTGTACTGGTACTTTTAAATTTCTGTTAGTCTTTATATAACATTTATCCATGCTAGATTTGGCATGACGTCAGATTAACAGAGGGGCGTGTTGATTAAACAATATTATGACTAACAGAAATTTAAAATTATCAGAACAATAAGTTTTAATAATGGAATTATTGCGTAACAGATCTATAATAAATGAATGTATAATATATAATAAAAGAATGGAGCTAAGTAGGTAAGCTGTACTCAATGTAGAAAACATGGAATATTTTTTCTACCTAAAAAGGGCTATTGCAGTTTTTGAAATCATAAAATCTTACACCATTTAGTTTGATTAGTATGTTCATTAGCATTTAGGATCGACTGTTTTGTTTTGATATTGTAAGCGCAATGAGGAGATATATTGCATCGGACTGTGATGTATAAAAAATTTAATTTGTGAAATTAAAAAGGTAATAAAATTTTATTGTTTTGTATGTGTTTTGTCTTATAATTTTTTTTTAGATAGCACTGCTATTTGAATACATATTGTGACCTAATGATAACATTGAGAAATTGCCTAATGAAAATTCCAATGACATTTTTACTTGTTTGTATGAACAAACGTGTACCCAGCAAATTTTTATTG
This sequence comes from Lycorma delicatula, assembly GCF_047948215.1. Classification (NCBI taxonomy): domain Eukaryota; kingdom Metazoa; phylum Arthropoda; class Insecta; order Hemiptera; family Fulgoridae; genus Lycorma; species Lycorma delicatula. The sequence goes on from NC_134455.1 coordinate 137,428,625, forward strand.
CATTTAAAATGGGTAATTTTCATTAGTGATGGATTTGTTTGAAATTAGGAAAATTCTTAATGTAGATGTTTGATTTGTTTAAAATAGCATTTGGGAAGTGACACTTTCTGCTAGACTCAGACAGATGTTTCAAAGATGACAAACTTCAATCGATGATTCTTATTCATGCCGATTATCAACATGAAAACTTCTTGGGAAAGTTAGAAAAGTCTTTTATTTTGCTAGTTAACCTACTCTGATTTTTGTACTATCTTTGGGATTGCCAGTAAGTAAGATAAGAAAAATTCCCCAACTGGTATGAGGCCAGGGCAGGTTAGGACTGCAACTTTGCTGTTTTTTTTGCAACCATCACGAAGGTTTTATAACTGGGTACTACTATCCAGACCCAAATGGGCCCAAATTTTTGTTATGAGGTTGACACTTTCTCAACTATTTTCAAAGATGAGCCTAGATAGTGGCCAGCAGTACTATACTACTGCCTTGAAGTGATGAAATATTTTTGTGAGACTTTTAAAAATGAAAGTCTAATACTATGATGTTAAAAGTTAAAATGTTCTGAAAATTTAACATCATAATGGGGAAAAGTAGACACTCTTATAAGAAAGAATAAACTTTAATTTTGAAAATCAGTTCAAAGTTCAGGAGTGATAAGCATTTAAAAAAAGTAAATAAAAAAAATTTACTTAATTTCTACTGAAGAAAATAACATTGATCTTAGTAGTTATTAGTTGAAAGTTAATGTATTATTGAAATATGATTAGAATGAGATAAAATTATTAAAAAAAATTAAATAGGGAAGACTAGCCAAAACATGATGCTACAGTACGTGTTTAATATTGCATAAAATTTAATTTTTTCCTCATAATTATTTTTAAGACAGGTAATCCTTGTCTTTTTTAACAATTACAGTACAGCTCGCTATAACACAACTTGTTATACTGTGGCTACTGATATAACACAGATTATAACCTGTCCCTCAAAAAATATCTGAAAAAATAAACTAGGATGAAGAAATGCTTGTTAAGATTTTATTGTCATTGATTTTTTTATTTATTTTTTTTAATGCAGATTGATTCTTCACCCTACCACTATTCGATATCGGTGTAAAACCCACCATAAATCCTTTGAAATTGTCAACAATACGCTTCTAATATAATATCTATCAATTAGTCACGACCAGTTTTAAAGGCTTGGAATTCCCAAAAACATGATTCAATAAAACTAAACTATGATTCTAAAATCCTTATGATATACTTATAATATCCTTATGATATTCTTATGATATACTGCACATGAGTCATTTCCTTAACATCAACAAGACCATCACGTGCCTGTACAATCACGTGTCATACCATTACGTGCCTGTACAAGGCACGTATATGGTATCTGAATGTTATTATATATTGTGATTTATTCCAAACTGCTTTTACTGTGTTTATCAGTATCGTTATGTTTTATTATGTTGGTTAATTTATTAGATTTTGTAGTTTTTGTTTTTGTTTGTATTTGCCTAACTTGTCGTCTGAAAAATGTATTCTATAAAGAAAAAATTAGAAATTATTGAAAAGGTTAAGGCAGGTCATTCAAAAGTCAGTTTATCCCAAGAACTCAGTGTGCCTGAAGGTATTATATGTAGTTGAGTGAAAGAAGAAGATAAACTGCATTCTTTTATTGATTCGGTAGATGAAACAGTCGGACTTGATCGCAAAAAGATTAGACTTGGTGATGTTAATGTTGTAGATGAGTGTATGTACCTTAGGTTTTTGCAAAAATGGAGTGGGCGTGTTGCTATCAGGGCCATTACTTCAAGCTCAGACACTAAATTTTCATGAACAAATTAACAGTGGAGAAGAATTTAGTGCTTCTAGCAGTTGGTTATCGCAATGGAAAATCCATCATGGCATAGGTGTCGCAGAGGTCACTGTTACAGAGAGGTCTACATCCTTAATAAAAGACGTTCTGGAAAATATAAAGAGTGTAATATCATGTATGGAGCAACAAAGTGATTAATGATCATCGTTTATTGCATTTACAAAGTGTAAAGTCATATATTATAAAGAAGAAACATACAACCATGAAACAAAAAACAATAACTTCTTATTTTAAAAAATAATTAACATTCTAAGAAAAAATAACATATCATCCCATACTTAACGTGTTTCTATGTAAGTACACATTGAACTATATTGGCTTTTTCTATTAAATCATTATTGCTTGATTTTTGCCAATTTTTTTAATTGATCCCCTTTGTGATTTAAAATTTACTTCTCTAAATAACATGATTAGCCTATAACATGGGTATCATGTAAGTTCCCGGATAATCGCGTTATAGTGGGGTTACTCTGTACTTAGCTCATCTAATTACTTTAGTTAGAATCCCATTAATTGAACTGTATTTTATGTACATTTAAAAATGGGATATTTTGAATATTTTATTTATATGGGCAATTATTATCCTCAAGTAGTATCATAAATCACTTGCCACATACAATAGTTAAAAGAAAAAGCAAAAAACTGACTAAGCAGTTTTTCAATTTATAGCTTTTAATATAGGGTTCACATATTTGTAGATGGGTTACAATAAGTACTGGATCTAATACAAAACATCAATATTACATTAGAAAAATTTAACCAGTTTTAAAATTAAAAAAAAAAGTTTCAGAACATTTTCTTTAATTTTCTTAAGTTACGGTATTTATGACTGCAAATTTTTTTCTGTCAGATTGACATGTTAGATGAACAACTTTTTTATCAGGAATTATACAAATTATATTCTACATGGTGGTGTACAAAATGTTTCAGCATTTGGTTTTGTTAAAAAATATTTATCTGAATCGCAATACAGAAAAGTAAAATACATGTTTACTATATATATCTGGAAATTATGTTCTGCTTTTACATGCTTAGTATGACCGCTATCACATCTAGCAACTTCTTCAACATGAACTCATATGTTGTTAATATCTTGACGACACATATTCTTGGTTATCTCATTGCATGCCTCAGTGAACAGCATTCGCAGTTCCATCACTATACAAGGATGTTTAGGGAAAATCTTTTTTCCTTTAAAAATTTCCAGAGAAAATAATCGTAAATTCAAATCAGGACTGTTCTGGGGGCCAGTTCTGTCCACACGCAAAACGATTAGGAAATTTTTTTGAAATGACATTTGCATTAAAAGTTTCATGCAAAAAGTCTAAAACAACATCAGTTATGGGTGTTCTGGCTCCATCTTGTATAAACCACTCGTTTTCTGATTGAAACCCTTTTGCAAGAAGCTGAGGAACAAAATTGCCTGAACAACAAAACAGACTTGTTCAAAAAAGAATGCTCCTATTACCCCACGACGCGGTCCATACTGTAATTCTTGGAGCATGATGCATATTTTCAGAAGCCCAAAAACACACATTTTGTTAATTAACAACCTCGTGTAGGTGAAAATGTGCCTCATATGAAAATCAAACATTGTTCAACAATACATCTTGGTTTACAGCCCATTCAGCAAATGCCGTTCTTGGATGTTTGTTGTCAACTGTTAATTTAGGCTACACTGTTATTTTGTACAACTAAAAATTCAAATTGATTTTTAAAATTCGCTGCCAGATCACCTAGAAATCCCAAATCGTGTTGCTGCTTTTCTTGTTGATTTGCCTGGGCTGCTTTGACATTATGTGGAGAATAAACATTAGCAAGCCATTCATGCTTATTCTCAAATACTGAATCATCACTATTAGATTTTTTGTAAAATCTACATATTGTTTTAAATGAGGGTAACCACTGAGTTGGAAAATTTGCATGAAACCTTTTATTTAAGAACCATACTTTTCGTTTCATTAAAAAACAACACAGTCTGTATGCACTGTTCAACAGTCAGCCATCTTGGAACGATACACAAACAGCACACTCAGATAGAGAAGAAACGAATATTCATGAACTGCTGTCACTTCTCCCAACATAAAGCACATTAATAATTATTAAACTAAACAATTATTGCCAAAACAAATGGATCATTTCATGCACCACTCTGTACAATTAAACTCCCTCCAAAATGACCATCTCACAGTAAACCAGTATTTATGAGAACACAAAACATGAGTACTGATAGTACATAATTATTTTCATTATTTGCTTGTAAACTGTTCTTGCCAGTGGAGCCAACTTGTCATAGTATTTATTTGGCTTGGATTATAGTTTCATGTATGGTTTTGGCTTTTAAAAAGAAATGGTTGATTACCACGTGAAATTCTTTTTTGTCCATTTTTCACAAATCGCAATACTTGCGATTTGACTCAAACAAATAGCAACAACCGAATTTTGAATGTAACTGACTGAAACATGGTATATACTCATTATAGAGGTGTGGAAAACTGAGAAAAAGCTACACAATGAACTGTAAGCATTTTCTTTTGACTTACTACAGACTTATCAAACATCCTGTGTATGATGTATATACGTATTATAGTTCAATATGGATACAGAAAACTAATTTATTACCTTTTTTCATTTTACAGGTAACTGACATAAAAACCATACAGGAAAATAGAATGGAAAACTGCGCTACTTGTAAAAAACAGATGAAGAACCTTGTATATGATGGAATTATGAAAACAAAGTGTGATGATTGTTGTGACAGTTCATTGTCAGAAAGGTCTTTATGGTTGAAATTAAGTAGTGATGTAAGATTAGAAAATTTAGGTGAGGGCATTAATAAAAAAAGAGACTTGACCCGACAAAAAGGAGATGTGGGAGAATTTACATGTGAATATTGTAACAAAAGATTTCAGCGTAAATTTAATCTGATTAGACATATTAATATTCATACCAAAGAGAAAAAGCATATTTGTAACTTATGTCAAAAGTCTTTCGTTCTGAGCTGTGATTTACAGCGACATCTTAATATGCACAGTAAAGAGAAAAAGTATATTTGTGACTTTTGCCAAAAAATTTTTAATTGTAGTTCAAACCTAAGGGTTCACCTTAGTATCCACAAAGAGGAAAAGTATGTTTGTAATGTTTGCCAAAAGACCTTTACTTGTAGTTCTAATCTCAGCAAACATCTTAATGCCCATATTAAAGATAAAAAGTACATTTGTAATATTTGTCAAAAGTCTTTTATTCAAAGTTGTCATTTAAAGTCGCACCAAAAGATTCACACAAACGAGAAAAAGTATGTATGTCACTTTTGTCAAAAGTCATTTAATTTTAGTTCAACTTTAAAACAACACCTTAATATCCATACTGAAGATAAGAAATATGTTTGTAATTTTTGTCAAAAGTCTTTCAATTACAGTTCTAATTTTCAGATTCACATTAATACCCACACTAAACGGAAAACCTACATTTGTGACTTTTGTCAGAAGTCTTTTAATTGTAGTTCTAATTTAAAGAAACATCGTAATATTCATACAAAAGAAAAATTGTACGACTGTGAAGAATGTAAGAAATCGTTTAATTGGAAAAGTCATTTAACAAGACATATTAATAGTATTCATAAAAATGGTTAATACATATCTTATTTGTAGTAATTTTGTACAGTGTTAAATGATTGTATTTTGTAATAGTGAAGAACTAAATACTTATTTTTTTAATAAAACTTTGATTATTTTCTATGATGCTGTTTATTTGCATACTAGGGTCATTCAAATATAAACTGGAATTTTGCCATGTGGACTTAGGAAGAGCAGTGAATGTGGTGGGGCACTTTGGGTAGTTAGTTGGATATGTGTGGAAGGGAGCACAGCTAGTCACACCCATAGGTTCATGTTCCCACATAAGTAGAAGAATGTCAGAGGAGGAAGTACCATCATCTGTTGCACAATGAATTGTAATCTGGTATCTCGCCAACGAAGATGTCAAATCTTCTGAAATCTTAACTCGACTTCAGACCTTGTTCGGAGATGCTACCCTATCAAAAACTCAACGTTTGATTGGTCTCCAAGAAGTTTTGAAATGGCCGTGATGCAATGGAGGATAAAAGTCATGAATCTCGTTTACAGTCCACCATCAGTGATGACAATATTCAGAACTTTCGTAACTTTGTGAAAGGTAACCGCCGCATAAACATCATAAGGAAATTGCATCAGAGGTGAGCATAATTGTTTGGAGTATGCATACATTGTTGTCAGACATTCTTGGGTAAAGCAAAGTGTCAGCAAGGTGGTTTCCATGTCTTTTCACTGAGATACAGAGAAATGTCCAGAAAAACATCTGTCAGTGGCTTCTGAATTGCTTTGAGGAAAAAGAACTATTTTTGGAATATATTGTGACCTACAATAAAATGTGGGTCCACTCCAACACTCCGGAATCGTGAGGAGCGGGCACTGATCAAGGCCAAGAAATGCCTGTCAATTAGGAAAATTCTGGCAACTGTGTTTTGGGACTCAAAAGGTGTGCGGTGATTGAGGAACAAAGGATGGTAAATGTGGCAAACTACTACCAGTTATTAGATAACGTCTGAGCTGCTTATCACAACAAATGAAACCAGCAACCAATTCATAATGTTCTACATGACAATGCGTGGCTGCATACAGCAGCTCAGACTCGCAATAAACTTGCTAAAATTCATTGGACAACTCTTATTAAACACCCAGCGTACAATCCAGACTTGTTATCATGTGATATTCGCTTGTTGAAAGAAGCGTTAGGAGAGGAAAAATTTGAGATGCCACTGTCAAGTATTATGGGTATTAATGGTTGTTGGGGCAGCCATCTTGATTTTATGGTGAGGGGATCAGGAAGCTCCCTATCTGGTAGTGAAAATGTATTTCTGTTGAAGGAAATTATATAGAGAAAGAAGGTAATTTATTTATAATTTTATCTAATATCAATAAAGTCGTATAAACAAGTTCCAGTTGATATTTGAATGACCCTTATATGTGTTTCATTATAAAAGGATAGTTTGATTTTTGTTAATCTATTAAAGATATACTTTTTTTGCCACGTTTGTTCACTTAATTATCATGAAACAAGGAAAAAATTTATTAGTAGAACTAACAAGCATAAATCTTTAAATACTGTGTTAGCAAATAACACAACAAAATTAATTAATGTTGTAAAAACATTTGTCACAACCACAGAAAAAGTTTAAAAAACTGATGGTTGTTTGTGGGAACATACAAAATTTCTACAACACTTAAAATAATCACATTTTTATTTACAAGTGCACATAAGAAAAATAATTTTATATTTTTTTGTTTAATTTTATTTTACAATATTTTATATTTTAAACAGGATTTTTATGTCTAGACAGATATTTATTCTCCCAGGATAGAGAGATAAAAGGGGTATGTCATCCAATGTATATGGAATTTTTGCTAATTTGAATTAAAAAATTCTTGTATTTTAAACAATTTAATAGGAGGTGAAGATATAGTTGGAACATTTTAATCATGAAAATCCATTTAATATATGTTATGTAAAAAACAAATTGCTTACAAAACTTAAAAAAATGAGTCTGGAGTGTATTAGCTTTTATGTTGACTTTGAGTTATCAGGGCATCAAGAAATTCCTTAGAACTTGGCCGGTAAGTGTCTGCAGAACTGGATGGCATGGCGAAGTCAACAATCAAGAAGTTCGTTAGAACTTCGCTGGTAAAGAGCCCAAAGAACTGGACAACACGGCAAAGTCAACATGTTTACAGTTCTAAATACGACCATGACCTAACCTAAAAGTAAAATGAACATGGGAAAGAAATTAAAAAATAAGCTTGAAAACATTATATTACAGTTCAATTAGATTTGTAATAAATAATACTTTCAAAAAATACCTCGAATTTTGTTAGACAAAATTTTTTTTCCAATTGATCAACCATGGGACTGGAATATGTCACTTTTTCCTCAAAAAGGTGGGTTTACAAATCATGCCGCTAGGTAGCAGTCCTTAACGGCGCCTTTTTTTCTTTTATTCCAAAGTAAAAACAAACAATAGAATAATTATACAATAATAAAGATTGAATATTGTATAAAACTAAGAAAATCGAAAGATAAGTATTAAATATTGAAAATATCATTAAAATATCTTTTATATAAGCTACTGCTTACAATTGTTTTAATAAATTTTTTTTACATTTACTTCTCATCTTTTTTAGTCATATTTTCAATGTATGTCATTATTTAAAAATATTTTATTCATTAAATTGAACTCATAATTAAACATTAATTATCTAATGCATTCAACAGTTGTCATTAACAACAAAATCTGTTGTTACAGTTTGAGGTTAAATATAAGTAGAGCAGGTTATTGTTCCAAGTATCTAAGATAACTTGTAATTTGTAAATTGTCTAGAATTTTTTGTTACTTCTTAATAATTCTACTATTGGTACTAATTTATCTCGATTTTCTCAATTGAACAAATTCGAGGTATTTATACAAACTTTCTTTCTTAAATAAATAATTTTTTTAAATATATCTTTCAGTAATTTGATCATATTGAAAATGGACTCGGAAATCATCTTGTATGATGAGGTTTTGCTTGATTCAGAATATTATCAGATGATAAATAATAATGGACAATTAGAACAATTACATGTTGCTACATTCAATTCGATACTTGAAAAAAGAACTCGATACAAGTTCCAGGGAATACGCTCATGGGAAAATCCTGAATCTATCACTGCTGTGAGGAAAGATTTAGATTATATACAAATCATATATTTGCCAGGACATTATGTCTGTTGCTATTATGACGCACAGAATATTTACATTTACGATTCTTTAAATGTAGGAAGGTTAACAGTTGAAATGTCAATATTTTTGGAAAAGCTATTTCCTTATCAAAATTTAACCCTCGTTAAATTTCCTGCAGTGCAAAAACTGCCTAATTTTATAGACTGTGGAGTTTATGCCATAGCATTTGCAGTTTCATTAGTGTTTGGTATTAAACCAAATAAAATTCGATATGATCATGGTGCAATGAGAAATCATCTGATTAAAATACTCAAAACTACTAGCATTGAGCATTTTCCCCAAGATCCTCGGTTTCCTTCTTGTAAAGTTTTACCATTAAATGTGGCTTTGTGTAGACGATACAAAGCTATTGCAAAAAGAGTTAAGAGTGCATTTGACAAAATAGCAAAGAAAAATAAAAGTAAGCCAAAAAAATCAAAAAGAAAAACAAGAACTGTCAGAAAAAAAATATAATGAATGGGCAACAAAGCTTCGACTTGTCCGAAACATGTAAGAAGCAATCTTGGATTAACAGTTTAAACAGGAAACACATTTATGCTTTCTAATAATTTTGAAAAATGCCAATCAAGCAGATTTGGATGTTGGAATATTGATTCCTTCCTTTGAAATTAATATAAATTCAAAACATAGATTTTAACGAAGTAAAAAAAGAAGGTTAAATTCAAGTTTTTTTTTTCATGTGATGAATCATAGAAACCAAGAATACAGGTTATGAATGAATATACTATCTGAACAAAGAAAAAATTTTCTATTTTGGCAGATCATGATGTTGACCTTGATGATACGAATTGTGGAAATAATGACCACACCAAAAAAGACTAAATAGTATATTCCCTGAGAAAACAGTTGATTACTAAACAGATTTTTTTCAACCTCCTGCTAATAGTGAAACTATTTGCAATGGGAAAGGTAAAAATAATGACTCCAAATCAAATAATGAAACTTTACCTCCGCATATAGAACTTGAAAGAAATAATCATCAACAATTAACATGGCAAGACATGAAAAATAACATTAAAATATTTAGCACCAAGAGATAAATAAAAAAATAAAAAATGATCGTGGACAACAATTGGATAGGAACTGAATTTATAAAATTGCCCATCTTTTCAATCGTTACAAGTATAATATTAACATTCAACTTGAAAAATTTTATCATTCAATCTTGCAGAAAAATGGAAGATCTAAAAGATGGACACCCAATGTATGCAGAAGCATTTCATAGTGTGCAAGAAAAATTGTTAAAAGCATTACAATATCACAGTAAGTTGATTAACTTTCAGAAAGAATTTGATGAAATAGAAGCGTTAATAAAAAATAAAAATTGACAAATTTGAAAAAGAGAAATCTGATGATTTTGAAGCATTGGAATGTCAACCGATCAAAGCTGATATAGCTATGAAAGATTTCAGAGATATGGATGATCATATCAATGATACAAATGTTTCACAAATGATAACTGAATAAATATGGATCAGAAGAGTATACTTGGTAGAATAAAAGAAAACATTAGTAGTAGAAATGGAGTTTTTTAAGACTATTTGTCACAGGAGAAGGAGGAACAGGTAAAAGTTTTCTCATAAAAACAATTATGTGTTGGTTCAAAAGAGCTATGAATCAAAGAGAACCTACCACAACCGCAACTGGAATAGCTGCATATAATATAAGTGACTTGACAAAACACAGGATTTTTCACCTGCCAGTTGATCATAATAATACACCTAAATATAAAAACCTATCAGAGATGGCTTTAAATATGCTGGGAGAGTAATTGAAAGATATGGTTTATTATTGATGAAGTATCGATGATATCTAATCTTACTTTAATGTATATAAATTTAAGATTGATTGAAATTTTTGATGCAAGTGAAGTTAAAGGATGGTTTGGAAAACTGCATTTAATTTTATTCGGTGATCTAATGCAATTAAGTCCTGTTTGTGATAATCCTACATACACGAAACTGACACTAGCCAAAATAATAAAGTATTTAGGGTCGTTTGGTAATTTTAACTTATGGGAAAATTTGTTTGAATATGATTAACTTCAAATCAACATGAGACAGAAAAATGACTTATCTTACTCAAAAATGCTTTCCCGATTAAGAGTTGGTTTTCTTACTGACGATGATTTACAAGAATTAAACTGGCGTATGATTGTTCCAAATCTACTAAGAATGCTGATGTATTAAATGAACTGTATAATTATATAAGTAATCTACCTGCTGATGCAATTTGCTTACTTCCTACTAGACATATGTGTGAAATATTAAACAATGAAATGTTGTGTCGCGCATTAATACTGAAGAAATACAATTGATTGCTCATGATACGTTGGACTGCCCTCGTTATTTTTGTAAAAAGGTTGAAAATCTTTGTTAAAAATGACTATGACTGTTCTCAAACTGGGGGTCTTCCCAAATTTATAAAGATTGGTGCAAAGATAATAAGAAATAAATGTAAGGATTAGTAAACGGTACCATAGGTTTTGTCAAATTGGTCAAACAATGTATTGATGATAAAAATGATGTTCAAGAAATAACAAATTTCAACATCTCCAGAAATTGTTCACACTATCGCAAAAATTGATGTTAAATTTTAAGATATTGAAAACGCTTTTGTAAATAGAAAACAGTTCCCAATATGTACAAGTTATACTATAACAGTTCATAAGTCACAAGGAATAAGTATTAAGAATGCAGTTGTCAATGCTGAGACTAAAGTGTTTGCTTATGGACAAGTATATGTTGCCTTGTTCAATCGAAGGATTGCATTTGATTAATTTTGATCCAGCTTCAGTGAAAGCAATTTCTGAAGTTATAGTTGAATATAATAGATTGAAAAAAAGTACAGACCAAGTTTGCCACTCATTTAAATTAATAATACTGTAAATTTAAATAAAAATGCTAACCATCAATGGGTAAATATCTAAGAAAGTTTCTAACTGTCAAAATGATGAAAAAAAATTCTAATTCACAATGATATAGAATTATGAGGGTTAAGGAATGAAGATACAACATCATGTTACATAAATTCTATAATATACTGTTTCTTTAATTGCAGTTTGATAAAAATTATTATTACTGCTCTCTAACAACATACTATGTGAATTTGTTTAGATAGCTATATGGACTAAAATAAAACAGTTAACATTATTAGTACAGGCAATTTGTCATCAAAATAGGCTGTATTTGAAAATCCTTACCTACCGATTGATCTTTTGTCCATGCATTAGGGGTGATGAGGGAAGCTTAACTCCAAATTTGTAACATCCCCCTCCCATAGATTTTTGAAAAACTCAAAAAGTTTTTGAAATTCGTTTTTCTCTGAATCTATGCATTTTAGAGAAAAGTTTTACAAACAAAAAATGTAGAGGACATTCTCCTCTACCATTAATGTCTTTGAAGTTATGCTGTATAATTTGAAATTGAAATACTAGGTGGCGCTGAAGTTGTGAAAAATGTGTTTTTTCGGTTTTTTCATCAGAAAAAATTGTTTTTCATCTGTATTGCATTTTGGAAAACTTTTATTCAAACAATTTTCTTGTACGACTTAGCATTCCAGAGTTATAGTGGTACAATGGCAACGCAGCGGTCCTATTGTTACTGTAGCCAAGAAGATCGGCATTGTTCAGCAACTAGACCGGTTTCGAACACGTCCCCAATTCACAGGTCAATAAGAAGCATCTTTTTTTTAGTACGTATGCGAGTTTTGGAGAGTACAGACATATAATCTTTGCTCTGGTAAAATGAGTGTCTGTTTTATTTGTAAAAAAAGTGTTGTGGATGATAAGTATACCCCGGGAACGAAAGCTCGGTGCTCATTAATAAAAGCATGCACAATTAGACATGATTTTGAAAATGAACCGTTGCTTCGAAATGAAAGCATTCCAATCAACGTTCACGTCAAATGTTATATGAATTATGTCCATGATCGTTCCGCTGCAGTTGCCGGCAAAAGAAAATTAGCAGAAGACTTGAAAAGGTATTTATTTCTTAAAAGTTATTCTTTTAATGATTGCAGTGACATTATTGGAGAAATTTTTATTTTAGTATTGCCTTCGATGAAAAAATTTACAGTATTCTTGCCGGGCTGTTAGGAATATGGCTTAATACGTATAAGTAAACATATTTTGGTATACAGGAATAAAAAATTGAATATCCTTGCGTTTTATAATATTTTTCTAAAATCGAGATTTTTTTTGTAATAAATAATTCATTTTTTAATGAAAAATTGCACATACAATTATAATTTCAAATTATTTCAATGTCGTAATTTTTTTATTCGGAACCATTAATACACATGTAAATTACGAAAAATATTAATTTTGAAGACTGGCAACATCTTAAGAATAAAAACATATTTTGATAACAATTATATTCAAACAAATTAAGACTTTACTTACACCGTAAATTACCCTAATTATTGTGATTCATAGTGTCAAATAACTGCAAAGATGAAATATAAAAATGTTTTAAGTTTAGGTCATATTTCTGATTACATTTAAAAATTACGTTTCACAAAATGTATATTTAATAATTATTTAGAAAAGCTCATGTATAATTAATTTTTGACAAAATAAGGCCATGTCATTTGTTATTCAAGAGTTTATGAACATTACATTAATTCAAATACTTATTATCAACATTATTCATCATTAACAAACAGATAAAAAAAATAAATGTTAAGAAAATTTGTCTTTGTTTTACTATTTTTTATAATTTCGTAAAAATGTTGAAAAATTAAAAAAAAATAGTAATATTTGTAGATAAAAAAATTAATTTAAAACCTATAAATATTGTGCTCTAAAAAACATTGTTTATCTACATTAATTTTTTTTTTTTTTTTGAAAAACGACATATGACATTTACATTTTATGAAACAAAATTATCAAACTCTTATGACCATTATTCAACTGTCAATATATTTTACATGTAACATCCAAAATATTTTAAAATTGAACATGATTCATCAGGCATTTAGAAGCTGAATGAATCTTCCTCAAAATGAATAACTACATCATTATCTAAAATATAAATGAATATATATGAGAAATTATATTGCAAGATATAAATTGAAAATATAGTAATAAAGATATGAGATATTTATTTGCACTGTATTTTTTGAAAGAATAAAGTTTCTAATAATATTTCTTCTTGTCGTCTTCGTGAAACTTATGATTGCTTCAAATTAATCAGTCACTTTACTTAATAAACAGCAATTAGTTATCACAGACACATTAGTCCCCCCCCCCTCACCACTCCATGGCGAAGGCAATGAAACTTTTAAGAGTTATTGATATTTTCCCCTGTTTTGTGGATCAATTCTTCATGTTATTAGACTGTGCAACAGTTGAATGATAATTATAATCCCTTACAATTTGCATTAACACTATTTTTACGTTACGATTGGATGATAAATGAGTCTTGATTTCATTACCTATTATTTGTAAACTTTATTATAATACGATTTTTAAATATTGATATTTAAGGCGATGAATAAAAATCAGTCTTTATTCGTCGCTTAAAATTGTTTATAAATATTTGTTCATTGACAATAAAATCATTTTTTTCAGCAGTCACCTAGATGAAAGGGGAAATGATGTTATCCAACCCGGCCTGTTATCTCAATCTGAACTAGACGTAACGGTTTCTAATACTGAAGTTTGTTTCATTTGCGAGAAAAAAGGAGACTCATTGAAACCTCTTCGTACGGTAACAGGATCTTATGTTAAAAATGAACTTACAAAGATATTGTTCTGTTGTGAGGATCCTCGAAGTTTGGAAATTAAGTCCAAGATAGAAGATGTGGATTTAGTACAAGCTGGAGCTCGCAACCATCTGAAGCGTGTGACAATTTAGAAGAAAAAATCCAGGAAGTACAGAACCTACATGGCGGTTCAGTAAGAGTGTTGATGATGTAATGGAATACGATTACGTTGAAGAACATTCCAATACTCATCAATTCTCAGTAAAGACTCTTGCTGATCAAATTCCTCCAAAAAATCATCCTGCTTCAGCTATGATCACGAGCAGACTTGTTCAAAAATATGGCGATAAAATGATGGTTTACAATGTACAAGGCATGGGAACTGTCTTTTGTTTCAAATCTAAACTAAATAAGTTCTGTCAGAAGAGTTAAATAGTAGTTTCAATGGTATATATAACCTGAGAGTCCTTCGCAAAGCAGCCGATATTATCAGAGAAGAAATTTGTTCCAAGCGGTACCCAATGGATAAGTTATCCAGCGAGTACAAGCTTTATGGAAGGTGCTGAAGAATTTTACAAGAAGTTCCCTGTAGTTTAAGAATTTTACTTGAAAGGATCATACTTCCTGGTAAAAGAAAAACTAGTCATGGCAGAACACTTTGACTACCATTGGACATACTGTTATAAAAGTTGCTCATCCAAGATGTTTTCTCTCTAAAGTTCTTCTTGGTGTTGGATGTTTTCTAAAGAAAAAATTTGCATCCAGACTTCTTGTCGATACCTTAGCTGCAATTGGTTTGTCATGCTCCTATCCAGAAATTCAACTCTTGGAAGCTTCCTGCATTTCCAGAAAGCATCCTACAGTTTTATCTACTGGATTATCTCAGTGGGTGGCTGACAATGCAGATTTCAACGTGAATACTTTGGATGGGCGGAATTCATGGCACATGACGGCTCTTATTCAGTGTGTCACTCCATCCACATCGATCGAACAAGAGGAACCAGTTTACAGACAGGTTCAACAAAGAAGATCAATTGATGCTGCCGAATTGGGGAGAATTGAATTGGTGCCGTATAACAGTCCACCTTCTGTTGAATTGAACACAGTTTTGAATCTTGACAAGTTGTACCTGTCTTCGAAACCAACTTTGCTTGCCTACTTTCATAGACTTACTTTGGGCTTACGGAAAATGGAAGTGTGATGATACGGTTCCTGGTTGGAACGGTTTCATGAAGCAGGTTACAGATGCAAATCCTTTTGAAATTTCTAAAATATTGTTACCTCCCCTTCATAAACTCACCCCGTAATTTCATACTGAAATTACGACAGTGCACACTACTCTACTGTACGCCTGCAAAGCTGGAAATTTGAGTGACCAAACCATGAAATTCGTAACCTTTGTTCAACAATTATACTGGAAATGAGGGACATCGTTGCTACCGCCCCTGCAGATCCCGGATTGAACAACGTTGTCGTTCGACTTGGTGGGTTCCATCTTTTAATTTCATTCTTGGGATCAATAGGTAAAATTATGTCAGGCAGTGGGCTAGAGGAATTGTGGGCAACTATTTATACAGAAGGGTCGATACCGCAAATGTTACTTGGAAAGGCATACGCCAGAGCTGTTCAGGCACATTTGTTAACAAATTTGGCTCTCGCAAAGATTATCTTGGACTCCATGGATTTAGATGACGAATTACGTAATTTTTTGGACGATGTACTAGCTGACCCAGATAGAACTCATGTATTAGACACTCTTAATGAAGAATCGTGCGGTTACTTTTCTAATTTATTTGAGCAGAAACTTAAAGAATATGAACAAAGAGGACCAACTGCAAAGCTGTGGATTCAATACTACCGCATGACTTGTCTTTTGAAACAGTTTTTAGAAGCTGAACCCACCGGAAATTGGACTTTGCATGTGACAACGATTCGGAAGATGCTGCCATTTTTTCACGCTAGTGGGCATTTCATTTATGCAAAATCCACTCATGTTTACTTGCAAGATGTAGCTCTATTAGAGGAAAAGATGACACGTATGGAATTTGAAAAATTCACTGAACTTGGATTTTTCATAATTAGAAGAAGGAAGAAACAATTCTCTGGAATATCTCCAGATCAAACGATTGAACAGACCACAATGCGCTTAGGAAAGTCTCACAAGGGTGTGACAGTTCCAGGACGAGGTATAACTGACAATGAAACGGCCTAGTGGATTTTAAGCATGTACAGTTTGATAAATATTAATGAGCAGTTCGAATCGTTTGCCGGGGTTTACAGTTAGAGTTCCGAACAGCACGTCGACATGCGATCTGCACGTATAAAAAGAGACAATGAAGATGCAGAAAAGTTGGATTCGTGGTTTGCCGCTCATCAACCATTCCCAAATATTCTGGACATAGTTTCTATTGGCACAGGAATTGTCGGCGATGAAACCACAAATTGTCATTTGGCTGAAGAAGAAGGTACTAAAATGATGACAAAGAAGAATGATACTTTTGGGCTTCTTACATTCCAACGACGAAAAGCAGTTAAACCACTTTCAATTATCATGGCCAATCAGAAAGTAAAAGATACAGTTGTTCCAATTGATCCGATGTTACTTTTTCACAGAATGACAATTACTCAAGCTACAGTGGCAGATTTACAGTCCTACCTGCAGTACGAGCTTTCTCCTTACCCAATGTATCTCTTCGATGAAAGTGGTATGCGAAAAGGAACTAAATCTTCCTTCTACGATGCATTCTGGCCTTTGGCCTCACAACCTTCTTTCGGTCAAAATTGCTTTAATGTCTTCAATGGAGAATTTCTGCTGCACAAGGTAAAGTGGAAGAAGGACATGTCAAAGACATCTGTGGCAAATACGTTGCGTATCTCAAGACATTGTCCTGTTGGAAAAACTGCCATGATTTTTTATGGATTTTCTTCAGAGTCTGACAACGCTGGCACGAAATCCACTGAACGATTGCGTCCTCCTACTAGATACACTTCTCCTCCAATTCAATTCGACATTATAACCGTCATACAAATGTCGCAGGAAAATTTTTTTGGTAAACGACAGCAATAAGGAATGTCTCATTGATATTCTCCAAAGTGAACTTAATGCTGCTGACTTTGAAACTCTTCAGGACTTTGAAGATGCAGATCGTTTGATAGTTCAGACAGCTCTCGAACGGTCCTCCAAATACGACTAGTACGATAATCGGGGAAGACATCCTTTTGGTTTTGCTTGTCACACTGGACCATGCAAATCAAAATACGTACTTCAAAAAACCAAGCCATGGAAAAACTGCCAAACGCATTTACTCGACGCAATCGTTCAAGCACGAGGTTTTAAAACCTCATGCTCTCTTCCTTCACTCCTTCAGTGGTTGTGACACCACTTCTGCCCCTTTCTCGCAAGGAAAATCGAAACTCATTCTGCTGCTCAATAAGAATGAATATCTACGAAACCTGGCCCACACTTTCTACAATCCACTTAGTACTGATAAATCCATCCTCAATGATGGGCAACAAATATTCACAGCTTTGTACAGTGGAGTCAATTGCAAAGATTCACTTACTATAACTCGCTTCAAAAACTTTGTACAGTGTTCAATGAAAACGAAAATCAATTTATGTTCTTTACCACCTTCGCCGGATGCAGCTAACTTTCATTGTCAAAGAGTTTTCCTCCAAGTGCAAACCTGGTTGGGAAATTTCTTTGATCCTACAGAATGGGGGTGGAAGAAAACTGCGCGAGGACTGGAACCAATAATGACACGGATGGAACCAACCTCTGAAAAGCTCATGAAACTTATCAGTTGTGGGTGTCAAATAAACAAATGCGGCGAATGCTCTTCCATGCTCGATTGCATGCAAGTTCTGTAGCGGAGAAAATTGCAGCAATGTCCCAATAGTCGACGAAGAAGATATTTTCATAGACGATACCGACTTTGATTTTCCTTCCCAAATCGTGCACTTCACATAAAGATCAACCAGCAACAGCAATGAAAAAACGCAAGAAAGTGACGCAGAATTGACCGGAAGTTCATCTACCGAAGATGTCAGAAGTGAATCCCCGGACTATGAATCGATGAGAAAAAGGCTACATCGCAAATGAACTAATTGAACGTGAACATCAACATTTGAACCTCATAATCGCTTTCAAAATTGTAATAGCATCGGAATATGTACTATTACAATTACATATATTGTATATGTCGTAGGCCGTTAGACCAATTTTCCCCAACAGCTTAGGCCATTAGCGAAAAGCCTATGCTTTTTTGTTATTTTTTAAGCTAAAGGCCTAGAAATTTCTGGCCATTAGACTAATTTTGTCTAGTAGCCTATGACATATACACGACACTGCCATTGTAATACCTGCGTTATAATATAGTTTTACATAGAATTTAATAAGAGATCTCAATTTCTGAAGCCAGATATATTATTATATTCATTTCTTTTAGTTTAGCTTATATTATTTGCTCTTTTATTTGGTAAAATTGAATTATTGTCTTCAAAATTTTTGTGCCACATTCATTGCAGCTATTGTAAACCAGACAACTTTGTACAATTTCTATTGCATTTAATGGTTTTTTTTTATTCGTCATGTTCATCATATTTATTGTAGTTCATAATTTATTGATAGAGAAGCTTAAAAAAATTCTAATATGTTGAATGTTTTTTTCGCATCCTGTATTCAATTCCTTCATTTTTAATCGTATATACTTATTAACTAAATAATAATTAGACCCAATTGATTTCGTGTTTTTTATTTTTAGTATTAATTATATGATATTTCTTATTGGTTCATTATATATTATTCAAGTTAACTATGTTTTCATACTTATAACAAAATGCATTATGGAAATACAGACATAGAATAAACAAATTTTCAAAGAAACATTTAATGTCTTTATTGATTAATATCTCGAATTATGGTAATTGTAAAAAAGTTTTAACAAATAATATTTAAATGAATTTATTAATTTAAAATACATAACATATGAATATTTTGAATATTATCAAAAATTTGTCTCGATTCTCTATTATTCTTCATCATAATTATTTATTTTTTATTAAAAATTGTGTTAAAAAAAATTAAATTAACAGGCTTAATTGTTAATCAACTTATATAATTATCTCATACCATTCATGTCCAACGCACCAATAGTTATCATATTTATACCTTTGTAAAATCTTAATAGTAACATTTTCACAAGCTACTGCTCCAAAACGGTAAATCGTACAAGAAAATTCTTTAAATTAAAGTTGTCTGTTTTTTTTGAGATTAACAACTTTTCCAAATTCAATACAGACGAAAAACGAATTTTTCCGGTGTAAAAACCGAAAAAACATGTTTTTTACAACTTCAGCGCCACCTAGTATATCAATTTCAAATTATACAGCATAACTTCAAAGACATTAATGGTAGAGGAGAATGTCCTCTACATTTTTTGTTTGAAAAACTTTTCTGTAAATGCACAGATTCAGAGAAAAACGCATTTGAAATGCGTTTTTCTCAAAAACTTTTTGAGTTTTTCAAAAATCTATGGGAGGAGGATGTTACAAATCTGGAGTTAAGCTTCCCTCTTCACCCCTAACATATGGAAAAAACATCAATCGGTAGGTAAGGATTTTCAAATAAAAATACACATTTACTGTACTATATGAGTGTTAAACAATTTGCAAATGAAAAGTGTGATTCACTATCAAGAAGATGTTGCAGAATTTATGAATCTCAAAACAAAAACTTGATAATGTACTTGAAATAAATTAAAATTAAAAGTAAATATATTACAACTTGTTTCAATATTAAATGCTCTTATGTAAATGAAAGTACTGAAGATGAAACAATTTTTTTTAATTCCCATCATTTCATGAAAAATAAATAAAAGTATTAGTTAAGAAGTATTATAGGCTGCTAATAAAACACAAAAAAACGTGAAGAGTAGGAAAGCATTGCAAATGTGGCAACAAAGATTTGTTACATAAAACAAAAATAAATTCGATTGGTAAAATTGTTATTCTATAATTTGAACTAATTAATGGGGAAATAAAAAAAAGTTCATTTAATAATAGTATAAAAAGTGTATCGACAGATACGATAAAAGTCAAGGGTTACACTTACAAAGTAAAAAGTGCAATATTACATCACAGATCTTCAGTTGGTGAAGGTCATACTAGTTTTATTAAAAAAGAAAAAATTTGGTGTGAAGTGATATGGCTATCAACAAAAAAAACTGGCAGAGCAATATTTGGATCACAATTATAATTGAATTGCATCTGCATTAGATTTATCATCGGTATAATCATCACTTATAAGATGCGATTTAATTTTTGCCTATAAAATTATTAATAATCATATTGATTGTCCAGAATTGTTATTAAAATTTAATTGTTTTGTTCCTGGTCGAAAACTTAGAAACAATAACTATTACTTTTATGTAGATATTAATAAAGACTTTTGATCAATTGTTCATCGGTTAAATTGTAATAGTATCAGTAACTGGTTTGATTTGTATAATTTTAGTTTGTATCAAATTAAATTAAAACTAGATGTTTATTAAAATATGAATGAAATAATTGTATGTAACAAGTGTAATGTTGACCATTTATTTTGTATCATGGGATTTATCCCGTTGGTTTTAATAAATAAATAAAAAATATATGTTTGTTCTAGTAAGGTAACAAATTTTAATAATAAATCCATAAGATACCAAGCAGTAATTAATAAAAGTAATAAAAGAATAATCTAACAAAATAGTTATATACAAAAAAATTACAATGAAATTGTAAACCATGCGGTAAGTCTTGTAGATATAATTTCTTACGTGCAAAAATAAAAAATGAAACAAATGAAAATTTGAAACCATTTCTTCTCTTCGAAAAACAAAACAAAAAATAAACATTTTTTAACTGAAATCAAATGCAGAAACAATATTGTTTCTATTTCTGTTGCATGAATCTTGAAAAACAAAAAGTCTAATTATAAAATTTAAAATGTTTTAAATTCTACAGTATTTCTAACGTTTTTTTATATATAAATAAAATGATTTTAACAAATTAATACTGATATCAAAAAAGATAGACTACATTTCTATTATCAAATTCTGTTATTAATTTAGAATTTTGTTTAAAAAAAAAATACTTGTTAAATATATGTAATAAACAATAAAATTGCAATAATACATAATAAAAAATGTTTAAGCGTTCCATATAATAAGCTAAAAATAGAAAAAAATTCTTACCGGTCCGATTTCATTTATTAAACAAACTCATATAATTAGCAGCAGCAGTAGTATAAGTAATTACCACAATTTTGGTTAAATTTGTCAATTTATCATCTATTAGTGTTTATATTGCATGCTGACTTAGTAGTGATTCAACATCTTTTCTTCAATTACATTTTTGATTTGAAAGTAATTTTCACCTTATATTTCAAGTATTCAAGATTATTTCAAGTTTTTAACTTTTCGGTGTGATGAAAATTCAGTTTTTTCATTGAATGCAATGTTTTTACTAAAGGTTATAAATAGGAAAAGAATCAAGTAAATGCATTTTGATTACTTTTTCATATTCTGATCTTTCAGGTAGATTTCATAAGAAAGCTATCTATTGTAATGGGTACCATGATTCAACTTTCGGAAGATTTTGATATATTTTTACATTTCACATCCCCCACACCAGAAAATTACTGTCGGTTCAAAAGTTTATATATATATTTCAGTGGGTACGACAAATGCCGTAATTTTGTGCCAATTAATTTCACATTGTTGTTAAAATATAACAACCCAAAATCTGTTGTGTTTGTTAATAGTGAAGATTGCACCGTGAAAGTAGAAATGGGGGGGGGGCTTTTTTGAAAAAACAAAATATCGCTATAACTTTCTTATTAAGTAAAATATTGAATTCGTTTGGATAAGGGCCTAAAATTTATCCAACTAAAGTGTTTGATACCACCAACCATTGCCCCTGGGCGTGGAAAAAAATGTGGTTTCGAAGACAAAAAAAAAATTAACCTCTCCCTTAATAGGCACAGTATTGAATCTGTTTAAAGTGGTCATTAGTCTTCTAAACATTACCTAAAACTTCTGTCTGAAATAATTTTTGACATGACCAACCCTTATGGCAAGGTATGACCAAAATGTTGCTGGAATTGTAAGAAGATGGGGCTTGTTGTATGCTAAACACATGAAACTTTTTTCATGTGCAACCATTGTTGTATTGAGTAAATTTGAAATTTTTCTTAACTTTGAAGTGGAAATTTTTTTTATACCCTATTTAGCACGTGAAATTTACCTCCGCCTTCCAGCATGCTGAAAGGTTTTTTTTTAAAAACATGTATTAATTATGTATTTACCTAGTCTTACTTCATTAATTACCGTATTTTTTATGTATAAAAATACAATTTAGCCATGTTTCTTTGACGTTCTGAATGTGTTTTTTTTGTCTTCAGTCATTTGACTAGTTTGATGCAGCTATTCCCTATGTTGTGCCAGTCATTTTATTGCAGTATACCCCCTACATCGTACATCCCTAACAATTTGTTTTACATATTCCAAACATTGCCTACCTGTACATTTTTTTCATCTACATGTCCCTTCTATATTAACCCTTAACCTCCCGCTTTATTTCGCACACAAATCGAGATTTCGGTAAACGTTTGTTTATCTCGCTATTACTGAATTGTTTTTCATCCAAAAAATCTGAAAAAATTAGGGTATGTTAACAATGCGTTATTAATTTATATTGTTCAACAAAAATTAATTTTTGTTAATATTTGATTGTGTTGCGTGCGCACAAATATGGTATAAAAAAAATTACAATTTTTTTTTAATGATCAGTGTCCTATGTTTTTTTTTTAATATTTATGTAAGCTATAGACTTTTCTGGTTAATTTGACATAAAATTTATTTATATCCGATAAAAACTGATTATATAAATAAAAATAAAAAACATTACATTTCAGAAAATTGTAACTAAAAAAAATTGAGATTTCTGTAAAGGTTTGTTTATCTCACTATTACTGAATTGTTTTTTATCCAAAAAATCTGAAAAAATTAGGGTACATTAGCAATCAGTTATAATTTATATTGTTTAACAAAAATTAATTTTTGTTAATATTTAATTATGTTGTGCACTCACAAATGTGGTATAAAAAAAACTACATTTTTCTTTTAGTTTTTAATTTTTTTTTTAGTGATCAGTGACCTATGTTTTTTTTTATGTAAGTAATAAGTAATATAAAATATGTAGTTTATAAAAAATAAATAATATAAATACTCCTGAACACTACAGTAACACACTACAATACCGTATCTTGCTCTGCAATGGACTGCGCTAGTGAAATAAAATCCTAGGCCTGGCTATGCATGCGAGTATGTGTGTACGTTTGTGTCATCGAACCAGAATAAAATCTAACTTTGATATATATATATATAAAAAAAAATGTTTTGCTTTTGATACATGTATAAAAATATTGAATAAAGAACAAGTATGGTTTAAAAAATAATAATTTAAAATTTTTGCTTTCTTTCTTAAAGTCGCGTTAACTTGTTATTCTGTTGAATTTATGTTTGCATAACAATTATATAAAAGAGAACAAACCGCTAATATATACAAGAATCAAATAAATAAAAAAATACCAAAATACTACGACTTAAACAATGACTTCAGTGAAAAAACGTACTGTGTGTTTGATCCCTTGTGAAATATCTACACTATACACGGCTGTTATGCTTATTGAATTTTCTCATAATTTAAAGCGTTGTGGTAAAATCCGTATAAAAATCTTTTTTCTATGTTGACAAGGGGTTAAAGTGGCTATTCCAGGATGCCTTAATATGTGGCCTATAAGTCTGTCTCTTCTTTTGACTACATTTTTCAGAATGCTTCTCTCTCATCAATTTGCTGCAACACCTCTGATTAATAAAATGTTACATGTAATACATATCACATTTACAGAAATAATACAATTTTTATGATTATTTGGTTGTTTAATAAATGAAATAGGGCCAGTAAGAGTTCTCTAATGAAGTTTTCTATTTTTTGTTTATTATATGGAACCCTTAAACATTTTTTATTATCTATTATTGTACAACTATTGTCTATTACTTATATTTAACATGTATTTTTTTTAAACAAAATTCTAAATTAATAACAGATTTTGATAATAGAAATGTGTAGTATCATTTTGTAAAAACAGTTTTATTTATATTACAGAAATTTTTGTCTTTTGAGCAGAAGAAATGATATCTGCAAGACTCTTACCATACGGTTTACAGTTTCATTGTAATTTTTTATTTATTTTAAATACCACAGGCCTTCCTATTTTTTTTTTTTTTTTCAATATCTGTTGCTGGAAATAAAATTAGTGTAGTAGGTATTCTTATTCTCATAAGAATGCATATAAAACAAGTAAGAACATTGAAGTTTAAAGAAGAGAAGATTTATTGAAATAGATAGATAAATAGATTAAAAAAAAGCTAAGTAAATGATGCAAATTTTTTTAATAAAAATTGGTCATTATTATTTACCCAAATGAATGAATATTTAATGGTGGTGGGGCTGATTTTAGAACTAATATATACCAGTATATCTGGATAGAAAATAATGTATTCCAGGAGGAAGGCGAAAAATTAATTTACCAGTTTTTGGATAATTTACAAGACAGAATGTATGTAAAACTCCTGAAATAAAAAAAGACAATTATTTTTGTCGATTAACTTATGATAATTGGACCTAATTATGCAATAAGGAGTCAATAGTCATTCTATGCTCTTCAAGAAAATAGCCTTTAATGTTTATGACTTTTTTTATATTTGTATGTTATAGAAATTAATAATAAATCAAAACTTAAAAATTTTAACAAATTTAGTTGTTGTTTTAGGTTAGTATTGCCATTAAAAATTGAAAACTTTGAATTTTTCTTTATTTATTTCAAATAAACTGGATAATATTCCATGAATATAAAAAATAAAACCATTTATAATAGATACACCATATGATAATACTTATAAAACTGTAATTATGTTATAAATTTACATATAACAAATTTTTAGACTTGATTTGATAGTATGTAACGACAAATAATTTAAATCAAACCGGTCTGCATTGTTATAAGAGACATATTCATAAAGTAAGGATCATCGGCTTATATTTAAATATTTGCAGGTGTGAACCCAGTTTCATACAAACAGGGCCATCTATTGGCTATTTATGAAGCTACTGCAGTTATTATTTTGATTCAGTAGTCGTTTGACTGCCGGGTAATGCAGATCGCAATGTCTGTGATAATCGTTTCTCCCGCCAGTTGTGAAGTGCGCACTAAGATTGGATTTTTGTGTGCCAAAGGATCTTCAGCTGCTGAAATTCATCGGGAGTTGTGCCTAGTATACGGATCTATAGTAATGAGTGAAGGAAATGTTAATCAATGGTGTCAAGGCTTTAAAAATGGTTGTATAAATGTGCATGATGAAGAACACAGTGGCAGGCCCAGTATTCAGACCAACAAAATAGTTGAAGTGAACCAAAAACTGCAATGTGATCAGCAATAGACGATTGTGCTCTGGCTGGTGAATTTCCGCATGTTGTATGCACCTCTATCTACACAATTGTCACAGAAAAGCTCAGATATCACAAATTTTGTGTAAGGAAGGTACCAAAAATGCTCACTGACCAACACAAAGAGCAAAGAATGTGCAGTGGACTAGCGTTTTTAGACTATCGACAAGATAGAGATGATTTGTTTTCCCACATCGATTCAGGTGATGAGATGTGGATATCCTACACTAATGCAGAATTGAAACAACAGTCAGTGCAGTGTGGTTCCGTTCAAGTTCCCCAAAACCGAAAATGTTTAAGCAATCTCTGTACTAGAGTCGAAAAATGTTAAATGTTATTTTTTGGGATGAAAAGGGCGGTATTTTGGTTGATTTCATGATACATGGATCAACAATTACAGCTGACATATACTGCGAAACACTCACCAAACTGAGACATGCGATCCAAAATCGATGACATGGCCAGACTGTTATCTGGTGTAATCCTCTTTTACGACAGTGCGCATCTTCTCACTGCTGCCTTAACCAAGAAGATTCAAGATTATTGGGAATTTTTGGCCACCCTCCATGTAGTACTGTCCTTGCACCTAGCGACTAGTTCCTCTTGCATTTGAAAAAGCAACTTGGTGAACAATGATTTGAAAACAACAAGGAACTCAAGACTGCCGTAGTCAACTGTTTCAATTCCCAGGCAGTGAACGTCTGTGCAGAGGGGTTAAAGAAACTAGTGCAGCGTTATGAAAAGTGCTTAGAACCGATTAAAGATTATGTGGAAAAGTGAAGTAGATATGTAGTAAACTGAAACTGTAAATAAAAACCTTTTCTCACAAGTTAATTTTTTTTAATTACCAAACGGCCCTTACTTTATAAATATGCCTTGTATGTTAGATTAGATGAACAAGAAATATTAGATCTCCAATGTAAATTTGTTTACATAAAAGTAGTAATTATTATTGTCATAGTGTGAAGTAGTTCAGATGAGTCAAAAGCATGATTAATTTTATAAGTAAACAATAAATCTATTCTCTCCACCATTGAACTTAAAGTTGGAATTTTTAATAGATTTGAAATATAATAATAATCGTGATTAGAGTAATTCATGTACCAAATACCTGACGAAAAGATGATGAGCCTTTTTGATTAATTTAATTTGATTTGAAAGCAAAATAACAGCTAGCTGTACATTAAAACTGGGTTAATATACGAAAAGTAAGTAGTTCTAAAAGCTAAGTAAATGAAATCTTACATTTAAGATTCTTAATTCTAAAAATTTTCTGTATATCTTTTGGTAAAATTTGCATTTTTTATAGTTAAAAAACTATGAGAAACTTTAATTTATAGGAATTTTAATTTATCATTGGTAAAGACACCTAGATCTTTAACACAGGTGCATTTTCATGTAGGAAAGTTAATTGTATAACTGTATTGAATATCATTAGTTTTTATAAAAGGGGTATGAAAGCATTTTTAATTCCTTGTATAAAATAAAGGAAGTATTATGATTGTGAACAATTTCAGATTCCAGTGGAAATATATTTTGACTATCCCTGAATCCATTTTGACTAGTTCCGGCATGATGTCTGTATGTATGTATCTTGCATAACTCAAAAACAATTAGCTTTAGGATGTTAAAATTTTGGATTTAGAACTGTTTTTACATTTAGTTATGCACCTCCCTTTTTGATTGCAATTGACTGGACCAGAATAGTCCAAAATCCCCAAAAAATTGGATTTAGGACTTTCTTAACTGTAGCAATAAGCCCTCATTGAGAGCTTTTCAACGATATATGATAAGTAGTACTTATTTTCGTTGGTTACAGAGTTATAGCGCCAAATAAAATTTTAATTAATGAAATATTTGGATCTTACAAGGGAAGGCACATCAATTCAAATCTGACTTCATCTCCTTTTTTTTTAATTAAATAAATTGATTTAATAATTTATTAACCTGTGATTGTAAAAAGATTTTTACAATAAATAATAATCCCAATAATAATAGAAAAAAATCAGAAGTTATTAGTGAAATAAAGTTTTATGTACTTTTATAAATCTGTATATGTAATTTAATAGGCATTACATTTTTATATATGTAATAGATTTGGTAAAACATTAATTATTTAATATTAATTGAAAATTATAATTTAGAATCGTATTATTTTTGGATTTTCTAATTTAATTTTATCTACATTAAAGTTAGCTACAGAGTTAATAAGAAATAAACCCTCAGAAGAACAACACAAACACGAGGCATACATGCCCAATCTTTAATAAATTGCAAAAAATTCTTATCTTTTAGTTCATTACTCCTCATATTGACAGACAATATTCTCTCTAAGTCTAAGAGTTGATCATCATTTCGTTTATTTGTTTTTTGTTGCCAATCATTTAATCGCTCTTTGGTTTGATATAATTCTGATCTTAATTTGTGTACACATTCTTTAGTTTCCAAATTTTCTCTCTATATTCATCATCCTCTCTTAATCTTTTTATTCATTCCTTGGTCGTAATGTTTTCTTCCTCTTCTTTATATTTATCATCTTCTTTAATGCTTTTATTCTTTCTTCTTTGCAACATTTTCCTCCTGTTTATTTATTTTTTTTGTTTGTAACATTTTCTTCCTCTTTATATTTATCATCTTCTATTAATCTTTTTTATCCTTTCCTTAACATTTTCTTCTTCCTCTTCATATTCATTTTCTTGTTTTATTGGGATATATTTCTCCATGTTATCTTTCTTTTCCTGTATGATTGTTTCTTTTTCATTTTTGATTATTTACCAAATAATCCATTAATAAAAACTGAATATTTTACACCTTAAGTTCAAGATTAACATTTTTAACCAGTATAGGAGTTCACTAAACAGAATAGTTTATTTTTTATTTAATTATTATTACTATTACTATTTATTCATACAACACACCAAAAATCTAAAACCTTTGTTAATCAGCAACTCACAAAGATATGAATAATACTGATCTAGTAATATGAGTAATAAGGGACTTTTACTCATCGTAATATTTCATGTAAGATTGTTGAATTAATAATTGTATAAATATTTAATGTTAATAAAAACTAATATTTCAGCAATTGTGTAACTACCCACTTTATAAAAAGAAATGGAAGATCACATCTTACTTTCAAATGAAGTAAATTTAAATAAAGTGCAGCAAAAAGTGTGTATATGTAATTAAATATGCGTACAAGGAAGTGATGTGATCACATCAGATTTTTTAAAATTATGTACATTTAACTTGCACTGATTTATCCAAGCATCAAAATCTGCTTGACGCAACATAATATCAAAAGAATTACGAATCCTTTTATAAATTTTGGCATCATCCACAAATAATAAAAGTTTCAAATATTTAATTATTCAAGCCAAATCATTATTGAAAAAAAGGAAAAATGGTTAACTGTGATGTATAC
Source organism: Lycorma delicatula (assembly GCF_047948215.1). Taxonomy (NCBI): domain Eukaryota; kingdom Metazoa; phylum Arthropoda; class Insecta; order Hemiptera; family Fulgoridae; genus Lycorma; species Lycorma delicatula. The sequence goes on from NC_134455.1 coordinate 137,457,988, forward strand.
CTGTGATGTAATTGTGGCCAATGCCACAATTACATTAATTGGTTTTGTTATATTGTTATTGGTTTTTGGTTATTTTTATTGGTTGATTCTATCAGTCAGAAGAAAAGACTTAAACCATAATAATAATAATGAACCATTAAAACCAAATGCTGCTATTTTTCTAACTAATAAATCAATGTTGACAACGTTATAAGCTCTACAAAAGTATGTGTTAAGAGAATCGGTTATATAACTTATTTAAAGATTCACTTATATGTTCTAAGTATGTAGTGAGGTGATGTACCTCCAAAGAAACCATACTGCTCAGGTACGTTATTTTTAACAACAAATGGCATAATTTTATTGTAAATTAACTTATTATATAATATAGTAAATATGAGGTTTGATAAAAATATATGTAGAATTTTAGTTTTTCTCAAAAAGTCTTTATTCATCAATATTGATTTTATCATATTCAAAGTTACTCCCGTTCAGATATAATAATACATTTGTGCCAGCGCATTCTCCAATCTTCAATACACCTCTGGAATGCAATTTTTGGTATAGCATTTAGCTTCTTCAGCAATTCTGTCTTTTATTAATCTCTTCAGTGTTGGCAAAACATCATCCATTCATGGCCCTTTTCAGCTTGGGAATATGTAGAAGTCATAGAGGGCCATGTTTGGTGAATACAAAGGCTGAAGTATCATAACAATGTTTTTGGCCAAAATTTCACTAACAAACGGTGAAGTGTGAGCAGATGCATTATTCTGGTGCAATTTCCATGAATTATTTTGCCACAAATCCAGGCATTTTCTTTGGATTTCTTCTCAAAAATGGTGTAGAACTTCCAGGTAGTACTCCTAATTGACTGCATGACCTGGTGGGAAGAACTAAGCCGTTGAAATCGAAGAATACATTTATAAGAACCTTTACATGTCATTGAACTTGACAACTTTTATCAGTCTTGACTTTTCAGGAAGCTTCCACTGGGTTGAAAATCTTTAATTTTTGCTTTTGATAAAATTTACATTGAAGTTTTATACAAATGTTTACTTTTTGAAAACTTGCATTGTTTGTCAGATAATTGTTAAAAAAAATTATGCCAAGTTCCTCGTTAACTATTTTTATTTCACTGCTTCTCAACCAGTTCACTACCTACCTTCTGTATCTTTCTGTTTATGACAACTTGAAACACTGAAGATGCTGATACAAATTCTGATATATTCACAATATTAACAATAATTTTTTTCTTCTACACTAAAAACATTAAGGCCCCAATTAATGAATTGCACTTTTGGTCCGATTCTTGTGGGGAACAGAATTTAAGTAGTAAACTTGTTCTGTTAAATCATTAGTCACTATAAAAGATATGATTTTTTTGTACCAGAGCATATATATTTAACAAATGATTCAGTATTTGGAGATGTCGAATGAGCAAAGTTTATATACTGATATAAACTACAACATTGTGATAGAAAAGTGTAGAAGAAAAAATTAATGTTTTTGTTAGTATACTTAAGTAAACACAACCCTACTACATTTTCACATCAGATATTAATTATGCCTGCTTTTATACTTCCATCATGAATACCAATTTTGTGTAATTGACGTTTATAAAACATCATGTTAGCTGGTTGATTTCTTTTTGTGTAATAATAATACTGTTAATAAAAAATCTTTAAACACGATTTTATTGTTAATATTTTCATAATATGGTTATTTGAATTAAATGACTTGTAAAATATTATGAATGTTAAATAAATAGAACAATGATTTGATTCAATCTGAAATTTTAATTTTTTGAGGATCTTATTGCATATCTACGACCAGTTAAGTGTTATCAGAAGAAATTTGAAAAGATAACAGATAAAAACAGATATATTAATTTATGATTATCATATTATTTAAAGATTGATTTTTACTTCCTTGTACAAAGTAAGGGAAATATTGTGAACATGAAAAATTTCAGTTTTCAGATAATGGAAATAACCGTTTTGACCATACCTGAATTCATTTTGACTAGTTTTGGCATGACATATGTATCTCACATAACTCAAAAACGATTAGCAGTAGAATGTTGAAATTTTGTATTTAGGATTGTTGTAACATCTAGTTGTGCACCTAGATTGGGCCAAAAATGTGTGTAAAATCAGACCTAAATAAAGAGGGATTTCAATTTTGAAACATTAGGATTTTGGATATTTTCTTAATTGCAGTAATAAGCTCTAGTTGAGAGCTTTTCAGTGATATAAGTGGTACTTATTTTCATTAGTTCCAGAGTTATAGACAAATAAAAGTTTAATTAATGAAATATTTGGATCTTACAAGGTGAAGGCACCATTGGTTCAAATCAGACTTCATATACATATATTTTTTTAACTTTCTTTTTTTTATTTAAATATATTGATTTATTATTAACCTCTGATTATAAAAAAAAATTAACAATAATTAGTAATTCAATAATAACAACACAAAGAAAATCAGAATTTATTAGAGAAATAAAATATTATGTACTTTACATTTTGATTCAAAAATTTTTACAATCTGAGGTTAATAATTATTATTAAATGTATTTAAATTAAAAAATATGTTTATATATGAAGTCTGATTCGAACCAATGTGTGCATGGTTACGGATCCGACAAGTTCTCACTTACATCACGTATCTACTTGAGCAACGTTAAATAGAATTAATATATAAACTAACATAAAATGCTAAGGAGATTTTTAGGGCCATTTTTCTTGAGTACAACTTAATATTTCGTGTTAGTATTATATTGATATAAGACTTGCATTTATTTAAAGAATAATGAAGGGATGGTTACTGTATCCTCATATTTCAGGTAAGATTGCTGACTTAGTAATTGTATAAATATTTGATGTAAATACAAGCTATTATTATCTTAGCAATTGTGTAACTGTCCACTTTATTAAAGAATTGGAGGATTGTATCTCACTTTCTAATGAAATAAATTTAAATGAAGTACAGCAGAAAATGTGTATATGTAATTTAATAGGCGTATAAGGAAGTCATGTTAAAGAATTTTTCTTTTTAAAATATTATAACTATTTTATTTATCATTATTAATATAAATTTTACAATTGTAACCTATTTCTCAATTAGTAAATAAAAAGATTTTGTTTATTTTTGCATATCTTGTAAATCTATGGTGTACCTATCTACGATTCTAAGAGGGGTCAGTCAAATGTAAGCTTATCACTTGTCTTCATGGCTGTCATATGAACATGAATGGTCAGGCGTAGAGAAATATTGACGGGTAGATGGGGGGGAGGAATGTACACTCCAGCTACCTTAATACTCATGTCTTTCTGGTCAGTGCGTCATGTCAGAGCAAAAGCTTCTATTATTGGTTTTCATGAACGTAGGTGACAAATCCTGTGGAATTTTGTCTAGACACCATGCAGTTTGGAGATATGATGTTGTCATGCACCTAAGTCTTTTACTGGGCCACAAATTTAAAAAAAAACATACAGAAAATGAGCCATAATAGGTGTTAAGGACAAGTGAAATAGATGTCAACATTTGATTGATCTGTGACCTCATTGAAGACAATCATCTCTTTGTGGTTGATGAGATTGCTTCGGAAGTGGATATCAGTCATGGAAGTGCCCATTCCATTGTCACAAAGCACCTTTTGTTATGCAAAGTCCATTTTGAGGTGGACTATCACTCAAAATCGAAAACAAATTTGTCAAAGACCTCTGAATTAATTTTGACAAGAGCAAAATAATTTTTTGCATTGAATATCACATGTGATAAGACATACATACACTACTACATCCCATAGCAAAATCTGCAAGTATGGAATGGCGTAGGAGTGGAGAGCCTTCCCCTATAAAAGCAAAAATGTATTGATCAACTAGAAAGTCCTCACAACCATCTTGAGACTTGGGAGAAGTATTGCTTTTCAATTTTCTCCATAAATGTCGTACTGTGAATGTTATTCCAGTAGTTGGATAAAGTAAAAGCAGCCTGCAGGAACAAAAGGCGCTATCAGTCGGTCAGAGATGTAGTACTCCACAACTAGGCCAGCCCTCACTCGGGATAAACTGGATGAAATTTACTGAGAAACCTGTGAACATCCCCTTAACAGTCCAGATTTATCCCTCTGAGTTCTTTTTGTTTAGGCTATTGCAGGGGGGCACTAGGAGGGGATCAAGTCCAGAAGGACAACAAAGTAAAGGAGTTCATGGGCAACTGGCTCGTAATACATCCTCAATCTTTACGAACAAGGGATTAACAAGCTCCGCACACATTGGGAAACATATGTAGAACTTGTGAGACAATCTAAAGAAAACCAATAAATATGTTTTATATTTTTATTCTGTTCTAATATATGTTTGAAACAAAAGTGTGGTTTGTATTTGATTTACCCTCATACTTAACACACACACACATATTTAACCCATACTTAACACACCTCATACTCGTCCACACCCTCCAAAATAGCAGCACTATATTCAAACCTGTTGTGGTTGGCAGGGTTCATTGGCTGCAGTAATTGCAATTTATTCAGCTAAAAAAACCTATCTTACTGTCTTTTAGGAACTCCAAATGCAATGCTTGCCAGTATTGTGTATTTCCTCTGGCTCTAGTTGAACGTATTTTGGATAAGCTCAACATTTTGATGTTCTAGGATAATTGGTGCTTTGCCAGTTGCACATGCAACCATCCTGTATAAATTATTTACGGTGTTCATAGATCTGTTTTATGATGATGCAGCTGTTGAACTGACAACAGAATTCTTTATATTTATTAAGCACAGCTCTTCAAACACCCCAAAATTGATGAAAATGTACTAAACCAAATTTCACTTGTTTCTTCAGTTTGTGTACTACTATGGGAGTAGTATCTTGTTTTGTATTTTATCATTTAATTTAATTAATATTAATAATTGTTTCTCCTGTGTGCAGCCTGCTTACATTGTAAAAATTGTATTTTTCTTTTTGTCTTCAGTCATTTGACTGGTTTGATGCTGCTCTCCAAGATTCCCTATATAGTGCTAATCATTTCATTTACCTCCTACATCCCTAACAATTTGTTTTACATATTCCAAACGTTGCCTGCCTGCACAATTTTTCCCTTCTACCTGTTCCTCCAATATTTAATTGATTATTCCAGGAAGCCTGAATATGTGGCCTATAAGTCTATCTCTTCTTTTAACTATATTTTTCCAATGCTTCAAATGCATCGATTTGCCGCAACACCTCTTCATTTGCCACTTCCACCTATCTGATTTTTAACATTTTCCTATAGCACCACATTTCAAAAGCTTCTAATCTTTTCTTTTCAGTTACTCCGATCGTCCAAGTTCCACTTCCATATAAAGCTACGCTCCAAACATATACCTTCAAAAATCTTTTCCTTTCATTTAAATTAATTTTTGATATAAACAAATTATATTTCTGACTGAAGGCTCGTTTCGCCTGTGCTATTTGGCATTTTATATCGCTCCTGCTTCGTCCATCTTTAGTAATTCTGCTTCCCAAATAACAAAATTCTTCTACCTCCATAATCTTTTCTCTTCCTATTTTTTTTTTTTTACATTCAGTGATCAATATTCATTATTTCTACTACCTTTCATTACTTTCATTTTGTTCTTGTTTATTTTCATGCAGATAGAATTACTATATCATCAGTAAATCTATATCATCTTTATCGTTTCACCTTGTACTGTTACTCCGGATCTAAATTGTTCTTTAACATCATTAACCTTTATATAAAGATTAAAAAGTAATGGGGATAGGGAACATCCTTGATGGACTCCCTTTCTTATGTTCTTCAATTATTACTGTTGCTGTTTGGTTCCTGTAAATGTTAGCAATCGTTCTTCTATCTCTGTATTTGAATCCTAATTTTTTTAAAATGCTGAACATTTTATTCCAGTCTATGTTATCGAATGCCTTTTCTAGGTCATTAAATGCTAAGTATGTTGGTTTGTTTTTCTTTAATCTTCCTTCTACTATTAATCTGATAAAATATCAGATTTACGGATTCTATTGAATCCGTAAAATTGCTTCCCTTGTCCCTATACTTTTCCTGAAACCAGATTGGTCTTCTCCTAAACTTCTTCCACTCTTCTCTTAATTCTTCTGTACAATTCTAGTTAAGATTTTTGATGCATGGCTAGTTAAGCTAATTGTTCTGTATTCTCATTAATCTGCTCCTACTTTATTTGGTATCATGACTATAACACTCTTTTTGAAGACTGATTGACTTCCCCATTTTCGTAAATATTACACTCCAGTTGGTAGAATCTATCAATCGCTTTCTCATCTGCACTGCGCAATAATTCTACAGGTATTACGTCTATTCCAGGAGCCTTTCTGCCATTTAAATCTTTATAATGCTCTCTTAAATTTAGATCTCAGTTATGTTTCTTCCCTTTCAGCCTTTTCAACTTCCTCTAAAATTGTATATTATCAAAATAAGTATTGAAACATTTATGTTTTGGTTTCCTGTTGCCTTTTATTATATTTATAACTTTAAGATTTTAAAACTAGGTCTGATATGAATGAAAATGATAGTAAGTTTATATGTTCTTAGAAGTGTATATACCATAGGCTTTTAAAAGCAATCGTACATCTCTACCATGTTTTTGCTGTCTACCTCTTATTACTTGCTTTTTTTTTAACTCAATGTTTTTTCATGTCCTCAAATCTTACATCCTTAATTTAATATATTTCTGACATTGCCGATTGATAAAATTTTTCACAGTTACTAAGGTCGGGTGACAATACTATATTCCACCATTATTTTTGCAAGCATTCCCCTGTACAGGGGTAAATTAAGGGTGCGGGTGTAATAATTTAACATACATCCTGACATTGCTTGTTGATGAAATTTTGCAGTTACTACGGTCAGATGACAATACAATATTCAACCATTACTTTTGCAAACATCAAGGGTGTGGGTGTAAAAAATTGCAAAAACAGCTATGCGGGGTTTTAAATCCAAATTAACCTACTAATTAGATTCATGCAATGTACAATAATAATTTGATTAATGTATGACAAAAAAGTATAAAGCAAGTTTTTAAAATTTTTTATAATATTCAATTATTTTATCTCTCTAAATCTTACTGTCTTTATATACTTATTAAGGTTAGTTGAGATTTTTTCTGATATTTCTTTTTTTGTCAAGGAAATTATTAGTGTAATTTATTGTTATATTATGAGGCTACTGCACTTTCTCATCCTTTTGACAAGAAAATATTTTCACGATAATGTAAACAGTGATATGTGTATGAAATTGATGAAAGAAAAATTGCTGCCAAATTTGGAATCAAGGAGTGTTTTAGTTATAGACAACACTACCTACCATTATGTTCAATTCGACAAAGCCCGAATTCAAAGAACAGAAAACAAAATATGAAAGATTGGCTTGTGAAACACAACATTCATTCCTTTTTACGATGCTATGTCTGTGTCCGAGCTGTACAAACTGGTAAAATTTCACAAACCTAGATTTTGCCACTATATCCTTAAAGTTCAAGAGAAGTATCATGATAAAAAAACTGCCGCCATATCATCTGAACCTCAACCCAATTCATATGGGTTGATGTTAAAAGTAACGTTGTTAGTAAAAAAAAATCCCTTTCGACACACGAGAAGGCGGAGGTAGATTTCACCGGTGCTAAGTAGGGAATAAAAGAGATTTCTACCTTAAAGTTAAGAAAAACTTCAAATTTACTCAATGCAGTGATCGCATGTGAAAAAAAGTTTCACATGTTTAGCATACGACAAGCCCCATATTACAATTCCAGCAAAATTTTGGTCATCCCTTGCCGTAAGGGTTGATAATATCAAAAATTGTTACAGACATAAGTTATAGGTAATGTTTAGAGGACTAACGAACACTTTAAACCGATTCGATACTGTGCCTATTAAGAGAGGTATGATTTTTCTTTTGTCTTTGAAACCCCATTTTTTCCACCACATGGGCCAATGGTTGGTGATATCAAAAAGTTTTACTGAGATAAGTTTTAGGCTCTTATCCAAAGAATAGTAGAAACTTTAAATGAATTCGATATTTCACTTAATAAGAAAATTACAGCGATATTTTATTTTTTCGAAAAAGCCACCTCATTTCAATCCCCATGGTCCGATTTTGGTTGTTAACAAACTCGACTGAGATTTTTGGTTGAGTTACTTTTAAGGAACAAAATTTGAAAGTGATTGGTGCATAATAACGTAAGTTATCGTGTCTCCACAATAAAGTTTTATATATATATAAAACAATTGAAAGCGCTCGAGGAAATTAATTGGAATTTGGTAAGTGTTTTTTTTTGTTTTTTAAAATTATATATAATAGTTATTATACCAAACAATGCCGATGTTCAAAAAACTAATAAATATATATATAAACTTTTGAGCTGAAGATGGTTTTGGGATCTGGGGGATGTGAAACGCGAAGATATATTGAAATTTTCCGGAAGTCGAATCATGGTACCCATTACAAAATCTAGCTTTCCTCAAGTTCAAACGCTAGCTGAAGAGAAGATTGCTAGCATGGACCAAGAAGATTAGGTAAGGAAGAGTATAAACAAATTGAAGATGAGTACTTATCAAAGGAAAGCTAGATCGACAAGCTCGTTGAATCGTTCATCTCACTGGAGAGCGATCCTGACTCTGAGAGTAGTAGGCTCAGATGACATGAGCGGGATTGAGCAGCTTGAGTGAAAAAGTGAAGATACTTGAAAAAGTAACCAATGACGTTTTTTCAATTTGTATAAAATATATCTCGATTAATGCTTTTTTATTATACCTTGATTGTTAACATAATGCTAATAGTTAGGTGATAGATAAAACCGTAACATTTTTTAACAATTTCATTTTAGCGTAATAAGTACAATAAAATTTCGCTTTATTATTGTTTATTTATTGTGTTCAATGCCGAATTGTGATGAGAACAAATTTATAGGGCAAGTTCGTCAATGGTTTTATGGATTCCATAAACACTGGAATATTTATGGAATTGTATGAATACTTCTTAACTTCCTCTTTATGTTTTAAATAGAATTAGAAATTTTTGCTGGACTAAATTTTTATCATTATTGTTTTCTAATCATATCTGTTTACATATATGGAGTAATCATGGAATTCAGTGAACCACAAAACAATTAATTTCCTTTAATTACGATTTGTACAGTAACAATTCAAAAGCCTCTGGGTCTGACATTGTCTATACTGGCTACTAATTACTGATGTTGGAGAAAAAAAGGGTTGCCTTTAATTATGACAAGTACTTATAATAAACAGAGGTTTGACTATTGAGAACCCTAATGAACATCTCTAAAAGTGATATTATTCTAAGATAGTATCCAGAAGTTAAATTTTTTTTCTGAGGATAGAAAACAAAGTAGTTTGTCAGGCAAGTGGTGGCACATGAGTTGTGTGAACTCATAGTAGTCTTGATTCAGTAACAGAGAATGCTTCATTCCGCAGACAGGAATTCAGAGAGCAAACCTACATCTGCAATTGTTCATTAGACTTATGTATCATTTCCTCATTATTTTATAAATAAGGAAATAACTGCCTTCATCTTATTCATGTAAAGTATATAAGTTGTTACAATTCAGTTGGCCTTGTTAACAGAAGATATATTCTTTCAACATAATTGAACAATGTATTTTATTTACTAGTAAATATGAACCAGCAAGGTTAATAGACAGAATAAATACATCTAACCAAGGTGGTTTTTATTTGAACAACAATTGTAGTTAAGAACACTCAGCTCTGTAATTTTGCCTTCGCATAGTTTCTTATGTTCCTAATGTATTAAACTTTAATAGGTAATCATAAATCTATTTCAGTTAAACAAATTTGTCTTTTATCTTGTCTTAACTGTGTATAGTTTTGGTTCTATAGTTAGCTATATGATCCTGGATGGTGACATTAATTCACGACTATTTTTATTTCCTACGAATCATTAAGACACTATAGGCAAATCAACCATATTAAACAAGACAACTATAAATCATCTCATTAATCTTAACTCATTTGATGTCAATAGAATTTAATTTGTCAGCAAAATAATAAATAAAAACTTAAAATATTATAACCATGATGCTAATAGGAATGTAAAACATTAACTTATTGAAAAACCAATGACTGTAATTCCAAAATTAGTTACATAAATAACTTTTACTAAACTATTAACACCTTACCTGACGCACAATATATTTAATTTTTTTTCAAGTTACACTATTTTTTCAACTCCACTCGTATGTCCTGCTCTTTATCTTCACTGTCGTCCATGAAACTGTCAGAACTGAAATTAGTTTCCTGTAATTTTAGAATAAAAGGCTCAGCAATTTCGTCTAACATCTGTTCAAGTTTTAAATAATTTGTCTCACAATTTTCTACAGTACTTCCTAACTAGGAATAAATGTAAACTTCGGGAAGAAGTTTACATTTATTTCTCTAAATTTTCTTTCTCCAGTTCTATTTGTCTTCTAAATTTTACTATTGGCAAAAGCTTCTTCAGTGCGAGGCGTTCTCCGTGCCGTAAATTTAACTCATTCACTGTTCTCCGAATAACACCTTTGTTAAAACTGTCTACGTCAGTTTTCAACTTCTTCCTTGGCCGTTTTTTTATGAGGAGTAATGAATTCACTTCAACTAGTTCGTCTTATTCTTGTTGCTTTAAAATGGGCTGAAGAGATTTAATGAATACATCGGTCGTTTTAGAAACACGAGTCTGAATTAGTTTTAAATTTTTAGCTTTTCCTTCTTTATATTTTTTCATATTACAAATACTGAGAATACCTGTTCGAGTTTGACTTTTGATAATCCTCTTTCCTCCAAGTTTGCCGACATTATGGGTTTATGTTTGCACTACAATAAATGAAATGTACGAAGAATTTAAATACATTTAACTAAAAAATGCCGTTTCTTTAATGACACTAACACTATTAATAAACTTTTTAACAAATATCTGCTGCGAACAAAGGCCGATTATATAAGTATTAAATCCCGTTATTGGTTATTAAAAATGTATACAGTGTTTTCAAAAAACTACGTAAACGATATTTTAAGCTCGCAGTTCTGGTCTCAATTAACAAGTTGTTTACCCCCACCAAAACTACTGCTTCCCCGACGGGGAGTCTTATTCTTTAAGACTTTGGGGGTTGGCATCCCCACGGGCCTAGCCTCCGCAGCTTTTCTTCCCACTATACAATGAGCTGCGGAACACTTTACATTTTACACATATACTACACCAAGAACACTACATAAATTACAACATACACACATACACAATTACACAACAACCTACACTGATATTTCTTACATTTACACTCGGTGGTGTTGCGACATCTTACGAAACGCAACCGTAACCCAAGGTGGGAACAAATCGTGCCGATGGGTGAATGGCTCTACGTAGTGAGTCCCGAACGATGTCCTCTGGGCACCAGGGCGAACCCAGTTGTATTTAGCTCTAACTCCAGTACGCGTGCGCTCTGCTGGAGTGGTCCATTTTTCGCCGGTACTCGTGGGACCAAAATTTCAGTTCCAACAATTAACACAATGATGGTTGGTGGTCCATCTGAAAAAACCACCAATTCAAGTCTTGCGAAGAGACCTCGATCAGCTTCGTCTGACGAGGATAAAAGTCCTACAAAAGAGAAAGAATCAAAATATAAAAATATTAGATTCGTTGTTCTCAGAAATAGTCAGGAAGGTGGCTCCCTTCAAAAGGTCTCACCGTTTTTAATAAACAAAACCATAACAGGTGCAAGTGGCTCCCCGAAGAATATCAGGAAATTACGCGACGGATCGATTCTGGTTGAAACATTCAACGATGAACAGAGTCGATCTATCTTACGTCTCCGTAATATGGGTGGTATAAATATAAGTACAGAATGCCACAAAACGTTAAATACGAGCCGGGGTGTAATTTTTTGTAGAGACCTTCTAGATATAGATATCTCGGAAATAGTTGATGAGCTTTGCCACCAAGATGTTGTTGAGGTGAAGCGTATAATGAGACGGCAGAACGGAACAGAAGAACCGACACCGTCTCTTATATTAACATTCAATCTCCCTGTTCCACCAGAGAAGATTAAAGTGGGTTACCTCTCGGTTCGGGTACGACCATTCATACCCAACCCACGGCGATGTTTCAGATGCCAAGGTTTTGGTCATACTACAACATCTTGCACGAAAACTGAGATCTGTGCTCGATGTGGTAAAGAAGGTCACAACGACACTAACTGCAAAGAAAGTGAAAAATGTGCAAACTGCAGTGGTCCACATACAGCCCGCTCCCGAGATTGCCCAACTTTTAAAGAAGAAAAGGCAATTCTCAAAATCTGTACGGAGCAAAAAATATCTTTTCCGGCTGCACGTAGAGAATATAAAAAGATAAACAACTCACGGAACCTGGTTAAACCAGACGTATCTTTTGCCACCGCTACAACTAAACAAATTCCTACAAATGCTAATAATCAGCAGTGCGGATCCTGCAATGAGCTTAAAAAACTTGTTCAGATGCTATCTGATCAAGTAGCTTCACTTACAGCCACTATCTCAGAGCTGACAAAAATGAATAAAAAGTCCTCCGTCGCAGCTAGTGAATCAAACAGTATGATACATACGAAAGTTCCTATTCCCAAAATCGTACCGCCACGAATAGCGACTATCACAGCTGGCAGTAAGCCACCTAATAAGCTCCCCATAAAGGGAACCCACATAACTATCTCTTCTGGGATGTCAACTACAGCATCCCATTCAAATAAATCTCCTCCACCATCGCCTCATATACTGGAGGATATGGTTGAAGAACCACCCGACCCTAGGGCATCGGAGTTCTTTAAAATGAAAAATTCAAAAAAGAAAAACCGAATCACGTACAACTAATTTTTATATAGTTTCCGAAATTTATTTTTTTATTTGTTTTTTACACTTATGAACATTATTCAGTGGAATGTTAGAGGTATTCGGTCCCGCATTGAAGATATTAGAGTACTGGCGCACACACATGATCCACTAATCATGTGTTTCCAGGAAACTCACCTTCTACAACATGACCGAATTACTCTTAGAGGATACTTCTGCGAGAGATACGACTGCCTAGTAGACAGTAGGGAGAGTGGTGGAGTAGCGATTTTCATGAAGAATGGGGTGTCAGCTACAAGAATTCAACTAACCACTGTCATTCCTGCTATTGCAGTAAAGGTCACTATTCCCTTCAAATTGCATATCTGCAATCTGTATTTCTCACCGAACACTGGGTTCAGTGCTTTAGATGTCTCAAATCTCCTTACACAAATACCATCTCCATCGTTAATAGTAGGAGACTTCAATGCCCATCATATTTCCTGGGGCTCAACCTTCTGCTCCACTCGAGGAAATATGATAAACAGATTGAGACAAGATTTTGACCTTTGCCTACTGAATAATGGATCACACACATTTATGTCCTTATCAACTGGTGCTGTATCTAACCTTGATCTTTCCATATGCTCACCGAATGTACTCCCTCATTTTAATTGGTCGATTTGTGATGACTATCACGGCAGTGATCATAGACCAATTATTATTAGTTTCGGTGTAGACTGCGAGATTAAAAGAATGCCACGGAGATGGATTGTTGAAAAGGCAGATTGGAACGGATACTGTAAAGCATTCCAATCTCAGTATGACGATGGAGCGAACATCCTCGACCAATATTCTTCTTTTACGTCCATGATACTTAAGAATGCCAACAGGTATATCCCACAAACATCGGGTAATCCTAGACGTCCTTTCGTTCCATGGTGGAACGATGAATGCAAAATTGCTATTAGGAATCGACGGCAGGCACTACGTAAATTTAATCGTAGGCCCACAACAGAACATCTAAATTTATACCGCAGGGCTAGAGCGGTGTGCCGTCGAGTATTCTTGGACGCTAAGAGGAATTCATGGACGAAATACGTGAGCACTATCTCACGCACTACTTCCACGTCTACTGTATGGAAGAAAATTCGTGCAATCTTCGGATCACCGAAACAATCTATTCTTGGTCTTATTGATGAAGGAGAACTCCTTTCATCATCCTCGGAAGTGGCAAATAGTCTAGCAAAATCTTTCCGCTCGGTGTCTCTCACCTCATCATATAATAACGATTTTCAACGGTACAAGATACAAATGGAGGTGTTGTCGTTAAACATTGGTGATTCGGTTGGTGAATTAAACACTCCATTCGTATTTAAAGAATTGTTACATGCACTTAAAAATTCACGGGACACTTCCCCTGGACCGGACAACATTCGCCTTTCCATGCTTTCACACCTTCCTAATTCGGCACTACAACAACTTTTGAATATTTTCAACGGTATATTCTCCGAACAAGTCTTCCCACCTGGCTGGTCAGAAGCATTTATTATACCAGTACTAAAACCTGGTAAAGATCAGACGAACCCCTCAAGCTATCGCCCTATTTCATTAACAAGCGTGTTGTGTAAAATAATGGAGAGAATGGTAAACCGCAGACTTACATGGTACTTGGAGAAACATGGCTTTCTATCTCCAGAACGGTGTGGTTTTCGACAAGGACGATCTTCCATTGACCATTTAGTGTCACTAGAAACAGCCATACAAAACGCTTTCCTCAATCGGCAACACCTCATCGCTATCTTCTTTGATATAAAAAAGGCGTATGACACAGCCTGGCGACGTGGTATTCTTAACACTCTCCAAAAATGGGGAATCAAGGGCAATATGCTTGCTTTTATCCGGGGATTCATAAATCACCGAACGGCTCGTGTTCGTGTGGATGATTCGCTCTCAGATAGTGTCATCTTGGAGAATGGAGTGCCCCAAGGTAGTGTATTAAGTGCCACCTTATTTTCTGTAGCCATAAATGATATTACTAAATGTGTTCAGGCTCCTGTCTCATGCTCTCTATTTGCTGACGACTTTGCTATCTACATTGCAAGCCGTTCGGCACCTACAGCAGAGAGACTACTGCAGAACACTATATATCACCTTGAAGCTTGGTCCAGGATTACTGGTTTCACATTTTCATCCGAAAAAACAAAATGTGTAGTTTTTTCTCGGCTACGAAACCCTTCTATTCCGCAAATTTTTCTGAACGGAGAGACTATTACTATCTCTAATTACGTTAAGTTTTTAGGTTTAATTTTTGATAGTCGTCTTACTTGGGTCAAACATTTAAAAGAATTGAAAACAAAATGTTCTAAAATTTTAGATATGATGCGAGTCCTTACTAACACCAACTGGGGAGCCGATAGATCATGTATGATACGTTTTTACTATTCCTTTGTTCGCTCCCGTTTAGATTACGGTTGTGTGGCCTACTCATCAGCTCGTCAAACCGTGCTTAAAATGCTGGATAGTGTACATCATGCTTTCCTTCGGCTTGCCACAGGCGCGTTTAGATCAAGTCCTGTCGCAAGCTTACTTGTAGACTGTGGTGAACCATCACTTTGGGATAGACGAGACCAGCTCTTATTATCTTATTTCGCTCGTCTCAGAGGACAGCCAAATCACCCGGTTCTTGAGTCAGTCTTTAGAAATCCTAATCTAGGAAAGTATGAGGATCATCCACGTTGTACTGCACCTGTAGGTGTCCGTACCTGGCGTCTGCTGCAGCATATAAATGTTGACACACCGTCATTCTTTCCTATGTACCCTTGCTCATATCCTCCATGGAGAATAAACCTCATAAATTTTAATTTTGACCTGACTACATGTAATAAACAATCAACACCATCTATCGTCTTTCAGCAGATGTTTCAGTGTGTTCTCTCCAAGACGAAACCAGACGCGGTTGTATACACTGATGGATCGAAACAAAACGATACGGTTGGGTGTGCTTTTGTTGTCAATGAGAGAACTTATATGTTTGGTCTCCCCAGTATTACGAGTGTGTTTACCGCTGAACTATATGCTATAAATAAGGCTCTAAACATCATTAACCCTAAATATAGAAAAATTCTTATTTGCAGTGACTCGTGTAGTGCTCTCCAAGCCTTAAAGAACTTTTATTCCAAACATCCTATCGTCATTGAAATTTACAACGCAATCGCTGAGTTGAATAATCGCAACACAGAATTAAGTTTTTGCTGGGTCCCTAGCCACGTAGGGATTCCAGGTAATGAACATGCAGATTCCGCTGCCAAAGAAGCATGTAACCAGCCTCCTTTCACCACCCGAGTTGCTACTTCTGATTTCATTAACTATGTAAAACAATTATTAAGAACAAGGTGGCAAGGTGATTGGACAGCTACTGTTGATAATAAACTCCGTCAGATTAAAGATTCTGTGTTACCATGGAACTCCTCATACAGAAAACCCCGGCGTGAGGAAGTAGTTCTCTGTCGATTGCGGATAGGACACACGAGAGTCACACACGAGTACCTGTTTACAAGAGGACAACCACCTCTATGCGCAAGATGCAACTGCCGCGTGACTGTGCGCCACACACTCGTGGACTGCATATGTTATGCGGCATTGCGTCGTAAATTTAAAATTCCTAGTAACATCCGTGGTATCTTGCGTGACGATAAGGAGGTTTTAAACCGCATGTTTAGATTTTTACGTAGTATAGGGTTAATGCAAAAAATTTAATAAGTATGTATTCTTTCGTAATTGTATGTATTGTCCTATGTATTGTTTTTGTTATCCGAGTAGGGAGCCTTTTACACTCCCTATCGGATTTTTTTGTTTTTTTTGTATGTTTTTTAAATTCGTCTGTGATATTAGTTATAAGATTTTTGTGATATTAGTTTTAAGTTTTATTTATTTTTAATGTGATAGTTTTTAACAGAGTTTTAAGTTACATATTAGTGTTTTTGTTATCCGAGAATGGGCCTTTTACACCCATTCCGGATTTTGTTTCTGTGATACTAGTTTTAAGTTTTAATTTTATCTAAAAACCTAATATTATTTTTATTTATTTATTTATTTTCCGGGCGATGATAACGTTCAACCGTTTTTCGCCCATAAAAAAAAAAAAAAAAAAAAAAAAAAAACTACTGCTACGATGCTAAAGTACATCCAGTTTCTATCCGCCACCACTGAACAAATAAGCTGTAGTACCGTAATTCGAAACAAATACCAGAATTCGTAAAACAAATATTGTCCCAGCTAGTACTATGCAGTTAGTTTTACTAAACGGTTCTTTCATTGTGTCTGAAATGGAGTACTTATTATCAATTTTCCTCGCACTAATAACCTTATTCATTGTTACTACGCTAATAATCTTTATTTCTTTTTCTGTTTAGCCTACGGAACAACAGTAAGGTATTACTTCAGAAGATGAATAAGGATGATATGTATGAGTGTAAATGAAGCGTAGTTTTGTACAGTCTCAGGTCGACCATTCCTTAGATGTGATGTTAATTAAAAACTAACCATAAAAGAACACGATCTAGTATTGAAATCTGCATAAACCCTAATAACCTGAAATACATTTTTTTACGCTCCAGAATATCAAAAGTGAGTTAAGTGTGCAATTAACAAATAAGCCCAAAGAGCATATTGACGATTTTTAAAAGCTTCCATATGTTTGGGAGTTATTAAAATAAAAAAATTATTTTTAAATCAATGCCTTTTTAAAAAAAAAGTAGTTTTGTTTAAAAAATGTACTGTTGATAAAGATATTATAATTATATTGCAATGTGTGACTGTATAAGTTGGCATGATTGATTAAGCAGGTTGTATATTTTCGCCGTTTTACTGCAGACTGCAGTCCACTGTTAGTGTTCAGTAAATTCGTGTTTTACGTATGATTAATTAAATTAGTTTGTTAATAGAAAGTTTTTACTGGTTTATCTGGCGTAAGTAATTGAACTAGTAAAATTTATTTTAGATAGTTAATTTTTTTAAAATGTTGCCATTCTGTGCTTACGTAAAGAAATATAGCAATGTATAAAGTAATAAGAAAGTATTGCAATTGATTACTGAGGCTTAATATTTTAATTTTAGTGCAGTATTTTACCATTTGGATTGTGTACTATACCTTATTTTTAGAATTATTTATTCATTTATATTATTCTAACTGCTGCATTATTAATATTGTTTCTTTATTTTTATATTATGCTGATTTATATCAGCATTTTTATCAGCTTTATTTTTCGTAACTGCTGATAAAGTATGCATCATTATAATGGCGAAATTGAAAAAAAAACTTTGACGAATACAGGTCCCCCAGAGTATACTTTTATAAATTCTGAGTAACTTAAAACTGTAACCTGAAAGTATGCTTCCCATACAGAAATTATTACCAAATTCAAATGTATTTTAAAAGTTGAAAATAAAACTGAAAAATTTCTTTCATTCCCTACAAAACAACCTCATTTGCTGTAATGTAATATGATAATGTGTATAGTTTTTATTAAGTAACATATTTAATTACTGACCTCCACCGACAACACTTTTATTTTTAGAACAAACTTATAAATTAATTTGAATCATATAAACAGTCAATTACAAACCTTCCCTCCAATAATTAAATCCACCTTAAGATATAATAAAATATTAGTCTATTTGCAATTGATATTGACGACATATTGTCAGTCTGGTCTACTTTTGTTTTTGTTTGTATATTTTAATGGATGGATCTAGGGAAACTGGTAAAACCTTATTCAGAACTTCATAAAATACACTTTATTGAAAAAATATATATAATTAATGTTTAAAATATGAACACATGAAAAATATTAATGTGATTGTAAAATAATTCAGAATTCAAAAGGAGTTAATAAAAGTTATTTTAGGATTTGAACAGAATACAGAAAATTCAGGATCTTTTGTAATTAGGGTATTTAAAAATTCATCAATACAGGAATATTGTTTACATTTAAATACATAAAAAGGAAACCCTTTTATTGAATTATAATTAAATTATTGGAAAGATTTAAAAAAAAAATTAATAATTGATCAAAAATGGCAATGCCTTTTCATCAGGCCCTTTCTCATAAGTCTAAGTATTATATGAAGTTAACCTAAAAAACAGATCTGTTGTCTGGATCTTTAGAGGTGGGTATTATAATTTTTACTTTCCCATCTAGCGCTATAGCTGTAGAAGGGAAAGTATTGTAATCAGTCCAAATTAGGCACATGTGGTTTTCACCAGATATTGACATTTTGACATCTAAGGAACCCAAAAACCAGACGGAAATTTTCCTGATGTTTGTATGTACATGTGTGTTTGGTGTTGTGCTCTAGATCACCTTATATCTCCAGAACTACTGGACCTATTTTGACCAAATGTGGTCAGATTACTTCTATATATGGAGCATTGATGCCATTAAATTTCCAACTTAAAAGGTGTAGGGGGTGTTGCTGTAGAGCAAGGTCATCCTTAGTATCTTGAGATTTTGCCTAATTAAGTAATATTTTTCTTAGATTTGTTAACAATTGAAAATAATACGTGCAAAAAATTTTTTTCAAAGTCGCACCCCCACCCTAAAAAATGCTCTAAACTAGTGGCTAAGTGGTTATACTGCATCAATAGTTCCCCTGTTACCACAAGGAGTGCTAGTGTAGCATTGACTTGCTAAATTAAGTTGTGTGTGTAAGTTGTGTGATGGGAAAGTCCTACAACTGTTGGTCCATATTTTTTTAAGAATAAGTGAATTTAAGTGTCCTCTTTTAAAAAGAGAAAGATTGCTCGTTCAGAAATACTTATGACATGAGAATAAATTAACATTTTTAATTTTTTAAATATTGAACTACACGATTTACATTAAGGGTACCAAACAATCATCAGCCCAGTTTTATATCTTGAAAACATGTTCAAAATTTTTTTTTTTTGAGATAATCCCAAGAGATGACATTGAACTTCAGATATGAGTACAACAGTTGTGTCCTATGCAAAGATGGATTAATCACGAATAGTGTTATCATACTGTTAAATATTATTACTTTCTTAAATTGGAGGGAGTTGCCTTTTGGCTACTGTTATCATTTGCTCCCAATATAAACTAACACAGTTTGTAGAAGACTACACTAGAAAAAAATTTATAGCCTCTGGATGTGATAAAAGATGAGTACAATGAAGACAGAATGGTGATTGATGAACATAGCTGTAACGGCCAAACTCACTGAGGAAGACGTTTGTGAACTATCATTTCTAATTTTAAAGCAAGAGGAATAGGGTGAAAATGATGAAGATGTTAAGAAATTCTACTAAAAAATATATAAAGAAGTAAGGCAGTAAATACAACAAAAAGTTGAAATTTTCATAAACATTGAGTATGAGAAGTTTTGCAAACTTTATATTTATGATTACAAGTGATTAAAAGATTTATTGGCAATTTCCAAAAAAACACAGTAGACAGTCAACTACAACCCACTGGGTTGGTCTAGTGGTGAACGCATTTTTGCAAATCTGATTTTGAAGTTAAGAGTTCCAACATTCTAATCCTAGTAAAGGCAGTTAATTTTATACAGATTTGAATACTATACCATGGATACCAGTGTTCTTTAGTAGTTGGGTTTCAATTAACTACACATCTCAGGAATGATTGAACTGAGACTGTACAAGACTACACTTCATTCACACTCATGCATATCATCCTCATTCATTCACTGAAATAATACCTGATTGTGATTCCCAGAGGCTAAACAGAAAAAAAGGCAGTCGACTACAATTAAAGTTTTTAGAATTGCAATACATTATCTTATTTCCATATTCAATATTTATGAACCAACCATTGCACATTAGTTTAATTTTCTAATGTTTTTTTTTATTAATACGTAAAAAAATAGTTGCATTATTAACTTTTAATAAAATTTATCGCAAGAATTATAATAAGTTATGTGCCAAATAATGAGAAAGATCACCTTTAGTCATTGTTAGCATTCTGTGTTATTGTTATCATAAAGATACTGTCCCAATGTGATCATAGTAAACAGTAGTGACTGTACATTATGATTTATTTATTATTATATTATTTCAATGCTAGAACTACCCAAGTCTTTCTTATATTATTTTAGCCTACCTAATTCTAAGATATGTATATAATTTTGATTTTTTAAATAAAAATTATTCCATAATTTTCATAATGGAATAATTAAGATATAAACATTTGGCAAAAATATAAAAATGAAAATATAGAAATATTAAAAAACTGTTAAAACGTAATAAAGACCAGTTACCAATGTAAAGGCTAGTAAAGTCTAACATTATTATTACTATTCTCTCAGTTATTAATTCATTTCTAACAAATTTATTATCTGTAACGTCTACTTAACTCGGATTATTACATGTTTGTCAAATATATTTTAGTTTTATTGTTTAATTTATGTAATTGCTATTTATAGATTTTATATGAGTGTATAGCAGGCCTATATAATTGTATATATATTAGCCTATCTAAGCCAATATATATATACACACACATATATAAAGGGTGATTCAAAGAAACGGGAAATTAAAAAAATTAAATGACGTTAATGAAAAATACTACTTAACAAAATATATGTTTATGAATGTGCAATTTTTTTTCCTATTTCTTTTTTTCCAACCATATGTTTAAGTTAATTATTCCATTATGAAAATTATTAAATTAATTATTATTTCCATTATGGGTATTTTTTTATCTAAATTATGTCTATACTAATAAATCTTAGTTTTTTTTTATCCATGCTAATCTCAGAATCTTCTGAACCAATTTCAGTGAAAACTTTGCATGTTCATAGCAGGTGCTGAACATAAGATTTTCCACTTATTTGATATCAATATGTTAAAAAGAACTGAAGATATTACAGATTTTATTCATTTACCTTCTTGACATGCACACAAGTTAGTATGACAGTGTGCTGCATTACTTGCCCAACTCCCCTGTCTAAAGGACGCTGTTTTAAGGTTATTAAAAAACCTTTACATTTACTTTATGTTTCGCATTATATTAATGTTGACATACATCTGGTTATTTTTATGTTAAGTAGGGATCAGGAATTCTCACCTATATACTTAAGAATTATGTGAAGTTTTTTCAACATTTGAATTTGTTTTATATGGATAAGAACTTTTCTGCTCTTACAGCATAACCATTACACACTTAGTATGAACAATGCTCTTTTTTCATTAAGTTCTTAAAAGACATCAGTAAGTAATGTATGTCATAATTATATGTACATATATAGTAATCATTCTTTTTTTTGTTTAGCTGTGCGATGCCAAAAAGACGACAATCTATAGGAAGATCTACTGCATGTGCATTAAGACAGAGACGTAATAGAGCTATTGCAAAAGCTAATGAAATTTTAGAACAGCGGAATGAAAAATTGTATCGTGGTTTCAATTATAATCCAGTTATTGACTGTGCAAAAGAAACAGATATTGGGTTACCCAGTGTAAGTAATTAATGTAATGGGGAATTAATCTAACCATGCGTATATGTACATATATAATAAACTTTCTTATTTTTTTAGCTTTGTGATGCCAAAAAGATTATCATCTTCAGGAAGATCTGCTGCAGTTGCGATAAGAAAGAGATGTCGTAAAGCTAATGAAATTTTGGAATGGGGGATGTGAAATTGAATAATGGTTTCAATTATAATCCAGTTATTGACTATACAAAAGAAACATATTGAATTTACTGGTATGTTTGACCTCATTATAAAGCTTTAAATTGGAAGTGCGAGTCACATGGATTATGTTTCATTGCAGGAAAAATGGGATTAGAACGCATACTTCCTCAGCCAGAACTCTTAAATCCATTCGTTATTAAATGGAGAACGTCTTTTGTCTAAAAAGAATGTTTGATTGCATTAAGATCGTATTATGTAGCTTTTAATTTACATCATTCAGAGCCAGTGAAATAGTCAAAGGGAGCTTTATGTCTACTTTTAAAATTCAGGGGCAAGTTTATCGCTGCACAGGATTATTATTTCTCATACAAAATGAATTTCCAAAATTTTTATAGGTGTATTTCATAGTAAATTGTTTACAATAAGCTGATACAAGAATGGATCGTATTCATAATCTATATAAAACATTAGTAACAAAACCTCAAAATTTACTTCGTTCAGTCATTTCATAAGTTTGTGAACTGTAAAGTGCTTTTGAATTTGTAACATTTGTAATTGATAACCAGTACAACATTGTTATTCATTATTTGCTATTATATATTCATTGTTATTATATTTAAAGAGATATATATCAGTTCATTCTTCAAAGTGTATGTTGTAAATCTAGAAATACATTTTTTTTATGTGTCAGGTACAGGTAAAACAATTTAATCAAATTAATTCCCTTGAAGTTAAGAAGTGAAGGCAGGATCGCAGTATCATCAGCTATTACTTGAATTGCTGTTACATTATTACCTGGTAGAAAAGCGGCTCATTCTTTATTAGAAATATCGAAAGATTTGAATTGCTGTGCATTTCCAGTTTGTAATATTTCCAAAAATAGTGCTAAAGCAGGTGACTTATCAGTCATTTTATCACTTCCAAATAGAATTTAGAATTCACAGTTTGATCAGTTGGGACAAATTCATGATTAATCACACTCTATGAGCCAAAGAATGAATGTAGTCATTTTCACTCTTGATTTTTTCTGCCTGACTTTCGCTGGTCTTTGTGCTCCAGGACTCAACCAAGCAGTGGATTGACACTTTGTATGTGGATCATACATGAAGCTCAAGCTTTCATCCCAGTTACAATTACTTGCAAAAAATTTGGGCCACTGTCACCAGTTTCAACAAAGTCTTGAGTGCAAGAAAAGATGCACATGTTTTTGTTCTTCGGTCAACAAGTGTAGAACAGAACGAGAGCACATCTTTTGGCAGTTTATTTTTCCTGTTAGAATTGTATGTACCACATCTTTACCAATGTGTAGCTCATCTTATATGGCCCAAAGTAAGATGAGGTTGTACGAGCAGGAGTGCATGCACTTTTGCAAGTTTTTCATCATGAACAGCTGTTTATGGTCTCCTGCTTTGTTCGTCGTCATCCAGCAACTCTTTACCATCTTTAAACCACTTCTACCATGTGTATGTTGTAGTTTGAGATGTGGCTTCAGTTCCAGTTAAATTCATGAGAAATCTGAAGCCATCACCGTTATGTTATAGATTTTATTAAAAGTTAAATCTTTAAATAAACATCATCGAAGGAACTTTTTTAACAGGCTTCAATAAAGGACAAACTGTATTTATCCCTAGAATTTCAGTTGTACCTAATAACGTTCCATTTCAATTTAAAAGACTCCAGTTTGCAGGTAATATATGTTTTGCAATGACTGTCAATAAGTCACAAGGTCAGGCTTTACTTACAGCTGGTGTATATTTACCAGCTTCTTGCTTTTCTCATGGGCAATCGTATATGGCATATTTCTCGAGTAAGCAAGAGCACCGAACTCTTTATTTGCTGTAATACTGGAAGTACCAAAATTGTAGTTTATAACAAGGCACTGATGAAAAAAATGTATAAAAACACTATTTGCATTATTCTACAAAAATAAAGATGTCATATATCTCTCTATTTATTTGAGTAGTGTTACTGCATGTTATAAACATGCAGTCAATGGGATAACTTACAATATTGCGACCATGAATCGTTTGAGGTATTCGCAACTGACTTAGGCAGTCATCTGTTCCATTCACTGACTTTGATAGAAAACAGACACCGATCATCGTTGTATGTGTCTCAGTAAATGCATCAACTGTTCCGTTGAATTGTAGAACACTGTTGTTTTGACTCTTATTATGAATTTGATCATCCCGTAAGTCAAACAACTTTCTTTATTGACAGCCTTGCCGTAGAGGTTTTATTATATTTAATAGTTTTAAATTTTGATTTTATTTACAGTTGTAGTTAAATGATTTATTTTATTTTTCAGCCAATAAATTTGACATGATTTTTTCATTTTTATTAGCTGAGATATTTATTAATTATATTAATATATTTGGGAACTACAACCTAACTTTTATTTGTTAAAAAAAATTAAATATTTATTAAGCAAATTGGTAGTTTATTAATTTAACTTACTTCAGTTTTTTATTAACTTATCATATTTTAATTCTTGTTGAAGTGAAAACTTCTTTAGGCGCATTGTGTGGAGATTTTGGGGTAGACTTCTGCATGGTAAAAAAAGAGCTGACTCATAATCAAAAATTGTCACAAGATGCTAAAGCTAAATATATTATAAACGTGTTAGTTCTCACAAAATGTAACAGATGGTGCTGATGTGTGACCGCGTAGTTTAATATAGGTTTTTTAAAAATTGTTGGTTTTAGCTAATTTAGATGAAATCATTTTTAACAATTAAAAATTAGTTTGAATTGATAAAATATTCATTTTTAGCAGTAATAATTTATTTTAATTAAATAAATACCTACTTAATAATTTTTAACTCTATTCAAATAATCTCACATCAATCAACGCCATCTCTTGCATTTTAAGAGAACTAACCAGGACCAGCACTATGTAGATTGTACATTCTAAAATTCTGAATACATGCAATACAGTACATTAGTACATTCTAAAAAGAATGCAATAAATTATATTTCTATAAATATTTATATAGGCATAGTACATGTAACACAGTAGATAAAGCATATATTTTATATACCATTCGAGATATTGAAAAGAATAAAAATTATTTTTTTACATTTACAATTCCTAATAATTTACGTAAAGTTAATTCACTAAATTTTATTATTATTAATATATATAATTATTAATTATATATTTATTAATATAATAATAAATTAAAAACATCCACTAAATTTATTAATATTATATATGAAAGAGAAAAAGGCATAGAGCGAAAATATAAATATATATGCATATATGAGTTTATAGTATAATATGTGTAGCAGAGGATGGGAGGAGGGAGAAAAAACTGCCGGTGATTCACAATAATTCTTCCTCTCTCTTTCAATATACAGGGTACGGCATATAAATCTGACGATTTTGTAGTAATTGTTATGTTGGCACCACTGTCAATGAGAAGGCGGGAGTGTTGTACATCAACAGGTCTATTCATGCTGTTTCAGTAGCCAGTATGTCGTGGTCGGGTGAACAACAAGCGTTTTGTGATTGAAGCCTATTTTAAAAATAATGACTGTTATTGTAACAGTGTTTATTTTGCAGACATTTCAATTTAAATCGACACGCGTCTGTTCCTAGTAGGAATATGATATTGTTGTGGGTGAAGAATTTTAGGAACACATCGTCTGCTTTAAAAATGAAACCAACAGGACGAAAACGGACTGTGAGAAGGACTGAAAACATTAACACTGTAAGGTTAGCTGTTACACGGTCTCCACGACTTCCAGCAGTGAGACATGCTGCTGCACTAGCCATTTCTGATCGAAGTGTACGATGAATTCTTCATGCCCACCTGAAATTCTATCCGTATAAGATGATGTTAAAATTACCGTTATTGGGCTTCGCATAAGGGTTTTCGAGTTCATCCTCAAAAATATCCACCAGGATGCCATTATTCTTTTAAGTGACGAGGCAGATTTTCATCTGTCAGGATTTGTGAATAAACAAAATTACCGTTATTGGGCTTCGCATAATCCACGGCCAATTCTTGAAAAATCACTTCACTGTCAATATGTTACAGTGCAGTGTGCGGTTTCAAAGTTCGGCATAATTGGCTCATATTTTTTTGAGGAGTTAAATCACAGAGTAACAGTAACATCTCATCGATACGTAAACATGTTGAATGAATTTCTGCGAAACTGAATGACTTTCAAGGACATGAGATTTGGTTTCAACAGCCACCGCCCATACGGCGAGAATCGCACTGGATGTTCTGCGAGAAACCTTTCTCGGACGTTTGATTTCTTGATTTGGCGACATTCCTTGGCCAGCGCGTGCACCTGATCTGGCAGTTTGTGATTTTTTTCTGTGAGGGTATCTCAAACATAAAGTCCTCAGTAGTCAACCACAGTCAATTTCAGAACTCAAGGAGGCCATTCAACGAGAAATTGAAGCAGTTCCACAAGTGATGATTGAGCGAGCAATGTCAAATTTTAGAATGAGGTTAAGTGTGTGAGAAGTAATGAAAAACATTTGGACAACATAATATTCAAATAAAAAAAAATCTATAAGTAATTCACTATAAATTGCAAAAATTGATCTTAATTTGATATATTAAATGTTTTAATAGTACGAAACACAGTTTAATTATTATCCCTCAAAAATTGTCAGGTTTATATGATGCCGGACCCTGTACATGCCCATACACACGTATACGTATAGATTAGTATACGGTAAAGATAGACTGTGAATTATAGTTAGCTGTAATACGTTGCTTCTTAGTTGTGTTTGAAAATACATATGTCATATGTACATTGAAATATTTGTTTATTATATGTCGAAGTGTTTGTTTATATGAAATATTTCAATACGTACTCATAATAACCAAAAAAAAAAATAATTGTTTAAATTCAGTGTAAGTGTAACATATAATATTTGTGAAGAATACTGGATAAAAAAGTGAGTACATAAAAAAAGTATTTCATGTTTCTATTTTATATTTTTTATTATAACATATGCATGTGACATATTCAAAAAGCATATATGACATAATATTATGTATAAATCTTTAAACAAATTTTATATGGATTAAGAAAAAGATATCCTGCTAATGAATTCATCTAATTTTTTCTTAATCTATATAAAATTTGTTAAAATATTTTTATTGAGTATGAATACATATGTGAAGATTTTCAACACCTAATTTATATACATTAAAAAATCATTAACCTAGAAAATATTGTTGGTAAAGATAGCTGTTTGATAAAAAATTACTTAATATGAAATATTTTGGTCCTGCAATTCTGTGGGGGCGAATTTTGCTCACACTAGTATCTCGAGAACGGTGGCCGCTAGACGCATGGACTTAGGACCTATCGTTCTGGGTGGTCACAAAGTACCCCCTTTCAAAATTAAGCCTTTGAAAATCGCCTTAAAAATGCCCTAGGATGCACCGTTTTCGAGAAACACTTATATTTATGTAATAAAATATATGTCTGAGAAATCCTGTTTCTTATGTAAAATATAAATAAAATAACATCAGCTGTCAATAATTAGCTGTACAACTATAAAAAATTAAAAATCCACAACACCTGCTTCCACTGAAAGTAATGATGACTGATTGATGCAGAAGATCATTATAAATTTACAGCATTAACAGTAGCTGTTAGATTATAAAAACCAACAATTATTTTGAAGTTTGAAACTTAAATAATTTTACGATCAGTGATATAACATATCGCTGAAAGTAATGATGATATACATTGTTATAAATTTAAAATTAATCATGCTGTTTGCAGTTAAAACATATGTTTTACTATGAATTTTTCAATAAATCAACTGTTTCAACATGTGAATACACATGTATCATTGAAAGTAGCCGTTCTTTAATGTATTTGAATAAACCCGTGAAAAGAGACATGGATGTTCAATAGCCATTTTGTTGTAATTTTTGGGGAATCTCAAACCCGTGTTTTATTATGTATTTTTCAGTAAATCCACTCTTTCAACATGAAAATTTAACTACATACAGAGGATAATTGTGGAAACCATACGTTCAGATGTGCGTCAAATGGGTTCTAGGGGTCAAGCAAGGATAAAGTGGGTCTTGAATGTAAACATTATATGCTACTTGTAATATATATTAATTCAAAACGATTGCAATCCCATACAATTTTTCACTTCGACCGTGCGGCCTTAAGCACATAAATTTTTTATTTTGTAACATCAATGAAGTTATCTACTTCTGATTGATTTTGCAGCAGATAATTCAAAAATAATCTCAGAAACACTGACTTGTGTTCAGTGTTTGAGATTATTTTTGTTTAGTAAAAATAAAGTAATAAAATACTCATATTGTAAGCTAGATTTGCTAACATTTTCTGTAGCCTAAATTTACTGTCATTTTCTTATTTTTCCCTTTCATGTAAAGTGAGATTTTTTATTTTACAAATAAACAATAATCACCCATTAATGCCTGGTGCTCCTTGGTCTCTAGTTCTAATGTCCTGGTGGGATCTCTGTCCTTGTTGATCGCTAACTCCATCAAGATTTCCTGAAAGAGATTTGTATGCAAATTTAGAAAATTTTTTTATTAACATTTAGCGCACCGCATGGCTTGGTAGAACTTACGAAGTTCACAAATTATGTATTTTTTTCTTTGTTGCCTAATAATTCTTATGCAAATCAGTTTTCTAACATCAGGCTGTGTATAATAACCCAGGGCATTTTTTTAAATACCCTTGGTTAATACCCAGGGTATTTAATATTATACCCAGGGTATGATACCTTGTTTACATGGTTCTGCTTCATTAGGGAAAGAATTTTCTTAAATTTTTAAACCCTTCACATTCTTTATCCGTGGTCTTTACAATTCTTATTTGATGTTAAATGGAGGAAGAGGAATCATCACAGGTTCAACAATAGGGATGTGCAAGACATTTTGATCACATCTTAATTCCCCCCCGAGGGTAGAAGATCACGTCTCGTAGCGTGTCAGGTCGCTACACCCCCCTCCCGTTCCTTGCAAGTAATGGCTTTGGCTTTAACGGAGACATTTTGATCACATCTCGATTCCCCCCCCCCCCCCCGAGGGGAGAAGAACCCACCTCGTAGCGTGTCCGGTCGCTACACCACCCTCTCCGTTCCTAGCCAGTAGTGGCTTTAACGGAGGACATCTTCTCGCCCTCAAACTGATTGCTCACCACAGCTTTCAGTCCAGGCCCCGCAGAGATGCCACCGATGCAGATGCCCCGAGGGACATCTGCATCGGTAAAGTTCACCCCGAGATAGTTTTACGTGTTTATGCCTTCAGAATGATGACAACGGACACCTGCAGCTACCACGTCGCCCTCAGGAACTAAGCTAGAAGCCTAACCACGGAACGAAGACCCCGCGCCTAGACCTAACTATTAAAGAGCCAATTACTGAATGTCTCAGATCCGTACTAATAGCCTCAACAACAAACTTTCCCACTAAAGTTTCATACATCGAAATTTAGACCTAGTTCCCTTAAGAACCCCGCTTAATACTCAAAATGAGTTTCTATCTGACTCCGCTCCGGTCCGCCCGGGAGAGGAGAATTAACGCCTACTCCCGCACAGCGCAATCACGGAGTCTCGCGTGACATTCACCATCTTTCGACATTTTAATCACAGTTCAACAGAAGGTTTCTTTGGTCTTTTTTAGAAAATGCTACTCTGCTATCCCATAAGGATCTGTGATGAACTGATTTAAGAGGAGCCGATGAAATTTTGAATATTGAAGATAAAAGTGATAATCATTTAAATGGTTCATATGCTCGTGCCACATCATAACGTCAGGCAGTGGCATAGAGCTTCTTTTTCTGTTTATTCATCGAACTAATCACATTATAGCTTATACAACAAACTTGAAAAGTCCTAATTTTATTTTAAAACCTTAATTTTACAATCAAAATACAAAAAAGAGCTTTTTTCCATATCTTTTCTTGTGTATTTACTATGTGACTATTAACACAAAACAAAGAATTGACATCTTGAAAGTAAACTGCACTTAAAAATACAAAGACCATTTCTATTGGGAATAAACAAAGATAAAGATACTATTCTAGTACTTCTACCACTAACCTGTAGATTTGCCTGTGATATGAAAATATTAAATTATGGTAGAGGGTAACATAATGAATTATACAGTTACATAAAAATGTGAACTGCTGGAATTTTGTTAATGGTTGATGTTTAAATTATTAAAAAAGTGTATAATAAGAATAATTTGGTTTATGTTACTGTTCACCAGTGCTATTTAATGAATTTAATTTTTTTTTTCAGTTGCAGTTTGTTTATTTTTTTATGGCTATTTAAGTTAAATGAAGATAATGATTTTGCTTTTTTACAGGTAATAGAGGCTTCAGTTCCAGCCTTTGTGGATATAAAATTAGAAATTGAACATAATGTTACTGAGTGTCTGTTTTTACCACACTTCCAGACTGAAGATGATGCAGTATCTGAGCGTGTAAGTTTTTTTATGAAGTGAAATACTGTATTTATCTATTGTTTATTTTTATTTTATTAAAATGTATAAAATGGAACATATTGGTATATTGTAATTTGTTACTTTGTTTTTTAGGAAATTGATTCAACACTAGTGGAAGAGGATGATTCATTTGATCCTGGCGATGGTGATATTCCAACAGATCCTCTTGCAATTGAAGAGACCAGCATGATTAAAAATGAAGTGGTTAGTATTTATAATATGTTATTTGACATCTGAATAGGTTTGGGTGATTTATTATGTTGTTCTGTTCTTAGAAATTTAAAGAAGTTAAATATATCCTTATATGCGCTACTCATGCAATATTTTGTTAGTGAATAAATTTGTTATAATAAAAAGTTTTTTTATTCTGAATAATCAGATAGAATCAAATTGTTGTGCCGATATTTCTATTGATACATACAATAAAACCCTTTAAAATACCATCACTGTTAGGTGAAATCGCTTAACATCATAAATTATAAAATTTCTCGAAAGCAATATTGAATTAATTTTCTGCTTTGTAATTTTTTTTCTGTTAATATTTCAATATAAGTTTGAGACAGATTTATTGAGATTTAATAAGTACCATTTACAAAAATGGGCTGTCAGATCATTGTTTGGCATTCAATAGTGGCCTGTATTATCCTGTAGGGAACTAAGCACCATTTTTAGTGGGATCTTAAACTGCTATAGTATTTATTTATGATGGTTTATTTTCTGCCATAGTGACCTAAGTGACGATATTACCATTATAATAAAAAAAAAAAAGAAGGGAATTGTACTTTGGCTGAATGTTAAGTTGGGACTTCAGCATTCAGTGTGTACTACAATGGCATCCGACAACAGTTTTACATTCCTTACAGATTATATTTTGTTATATGAAACAGATGTATTTGCAAGCTTTATCACCTCTTCCGGTGACATTTACATTCCTTCAGCATCTTCTGGTAAGTAAATATATATTTAATTATATATTTTTTATTAATGAAAATCAGTTAGTAGGTAATACTTTCTGTTAAAGATAATTTGATCTGTCATAGTGAACTAAGTTACACACAATTTTACTTTCCCCTCTAGCACTACTTCAGAGCTATAGATGTATAAGGTAAAGTATTGTAATCAGTTCAATTTGGGCTTACGTGGTTTTCACCGGATCTTGATGTTTTGACACCATAGTAATCCAAAAACTGGATGGAAATTTTCCAGATGTTCGTGTGTGTGTGTGTGCGCACGCGTGCACATATGGTATCGCACTCTAAATCACCTTATATCTCGAGAACTACTGAACTGATTTTGACCAAACTTGGGTCAGATTACTTTTGTACATGGGGCATTGATGCCATTAAATTTTCAACTTAATAGGTGAAGGGGATGAGGCTGTAGAGCAGGGTCACTCTCAGTATCTTAAGATTTCGCCTAATTAAGGTCCTTAGGCATATTTGTTAACTATTAAAAAGTAATTGCAAAAAAACTTGCAAAATCACAACCCTACCCCAAAGAATGTTTTAAACTAATGGCTAAGTGGGTATACTGTGGGAATGGTACCCCCTGTCATCACAAGGAGCACTAGTGTGGCACTGATATATTTTAAATTAAGTTCTGCAAGTAAGCCATGCATCAGAAAAAAGCCGCGTGACTGGAAAGTTCTACAACTGTGTTGTCAGCTTTTTTTTTTTATTGCCATCATGAACATGTAAGTAAAACAATTCTTCATGTTACTAGCTTATGATTTTAATTAAAAAATTCATTAACATTATACCCCCTACCAGAATTAAAAGAAAAACACATAATTACATAATTTGTTATAATAAATGTCTAAACGCATCGCTTTGGCTAAATACTCTGTATTTAGTTCAATGTGGTTGAATACATTTTATGCTTACATGAGGACCATTTGGAAAGTTTTTGGCCTGGTAAAGAAAACACAAGATTTATCAGAAATCTTTTATATTTTTCAATATAGTCATCGCCTTGCATATTGATACATTTAGACTAATAATTTACAACTTTTTGTAATGCTGTCAGTATAATGTGATTTGTTCAGCTCTGCAAAATAGCTGTTTTTTTAGTTTTGACCTCATAATTTGAAGTGAATCCTCATCCAGCAAACACTTTTTTTAGGTTTGGATAGCGAAAGTAATCGCTGGGAACCAAATTTGGCGAATGTGGTATAGGTGGTAGCACTGAAGCATAGGTCCTTAAGTTCTGAAGCAACTAGACACAAGACATGTGCAGACATGTGATCATGGTGAAAGATCACTTATTTTTCTCCAGATGGGGATGTTCAGCTTGAATAACACTCTTCAGTTGGTGCAGTAGTGAATCAAAACACTCCGCAGTGATGGCCTTGCCTTTTTTCACAGGTAGTCTATGAGCACCACACCATGATTGTTCCAAAACACGATGTTCATGACTTTTCCTGGAGATGGAATTGTGCTCACTTCCTTTGGCATACTTTCTCACCTGTTCTCACCTACTGTTTTTTTCTTTGGCACTTAATGATGAATCCGCATGTTTCATTTCCTGTTATAAAACATTGCAAAAATTCACCGAAATCCTAATTAAATAAATCTAGAAGAATGAGAATTGTTCATTAGAATGCACTTCCTTGAGACTGGAATGTATTGAATGATGTCAACAAAGCTTAAGATTCTGTATTTGCTGATTATTAATTATAGCATTGTGGTCATACCACTTACTGGGTATCCCAAGTGTTTTATCATCTTGAATAAATGTACAACTACATTTAAATTCAGTAGCTTACGATTTTTACCATTGAAAACAAAGCAAAATTTAAAGAATCTTTTAAATTTCTCTTTTTGTTTGTCTATCAAAACAAAGTACTTATTAGAGCTTGAATTTCAGTTTCTTCCATTTTTCAAAAAATGTCAAAACTTGTTTGCTTTACTTGATCACTCGCAGACAAGCAATTAAATGCACGCATCTGCACCCTTGCAACATGCCATCTATAGGATCATAGTTGACAGATATCATAATCATTTGATCATGCTCGCATCTCTGTGTCTGGCTGAGATACTTTTGAATGACCCTGATTTACGATAATAACATCACCATTATGGTACATTACAAAATCAGGATAAATCATGTTATAGAATTATTAATGATATACTAATGTCAGCTTTAATATTAAAAATATTATCAATATTAATGCATGATAAAAATGTAACTTTTGAGTTGTGGCAGTTGAGATATAGAATTAACTAACCCAGAATTTGTTTCTTTTGTTGAACTGAGCTCAACAAAAAAATTATTCAAGGATCAAATTTTTTTTCCTTAAAATTCTTTAAACTGTCAACTAATTCATAGCTATTCAATACAGTAATTTTGCTTTTGGGTTATAATCTTGAGGTAAATTTAAAATATTCATTGAAAAACGGCGTTTGCACTGAACACTTCACTTCCATCACTGATTTGGTGTAATATCAATGTGTACAATAGTCTATTGTGTCAAAACTTCAAAGTGACTTCATGTGCAATATCAGGCAAAAAGTGTGGTTATACAACAGCATTTTGACAGCCTATTCTGCATATTATTGAGCATTTAAATCTCTCAAAAATATACAAGCTGAATTCTGATATGGTTAAAAAACAGTGCCGTGACAAAACTGAAATTGATTATAAAACGGAGTGTATAATAAGTTTAAGCCTAATTTCAATTTAAAATTCAAAACTTCTAATAAAGATTTCTTTTAAAATTTGAAATTCCTTCAAAATGTTAATTGAAACAGAAGAATCCAAACTTGTAGTTGAGCTAGATGAACAAACTATTAGAAATTCAAAAAATGCTCATTAAATGCACCATAGTTTGTCTGAAAATGTAAAATTAAAGCAACAAAAAGGAAGGCTTTGTTCATGCAATTCCTTTCAATCTCCAGAAAAAAATTTGTTACCTAAACTTAATACAAATGAAGCATATTTCAAAGGCAATATTGATACTTTATGTTGTAAAAAATTTAGGATCAGCATTTGTGTGTGTGTTGTGTGTGTTACAAAGGCACAGCCACATATTTTCATAAAAACTAACAAAAATATCCATTTTTCCCCCTTTCCCTAGATAACTTGATAACTGTTCATTGTAGAGAAAAGATCGAGAGTGAAAAAGTTTTGTTATTTCAATTATGGTTTTACCTCACTTGATAGAAAGCCACAGTGTCTGGCTTAAGTCCTGTCCGATGAAAGCATGATGCTATCAAAATTAATTCGACCTTTAAGCGTAGGAAAGAGTAAAAAATTCCAAAAGCCATGTCTGGTTAGTAAGGAGCTTGCTGAAGTCGTTTGATCCTGCATTTTGCCAAGAATTTCTGGATAAGTTTGGTGCATGGAATGGTGTGTTTATCATGATGACTCTTCTAAGCACCATTTTCCCAAGGCTGTGGTCTTTTGCATCGAACAGCATCTCTTTGCTGATGAACATTTATATAATACACTGCATTGATAGTTCGTTCTTGAGGACCATATTCATCATGAACCACGCCTTTATAATCAAAAAAGGCTGTCTGTATTATCTCCATGCTATTATGGAAATTCAACCCAATAATACTCCAGCACTTACATCACAACTTATCCAAAGATTCTTGGCCAAATGTAGGATCAAAGCAACTTAAACAGGCTACCTGCATTTTTGGGCCTTTCTTAAGCTTAAAATTGCTCTTAAGGGAAAGAGATTTGAAGATAGAAGAGAACAAAAGAAATGTCACGAGAGGAATTATGGTGCTTACTGAAAATGATAAAAAATACTTTTAACAGAAACATCGCTGGAATAAGTGTTTCATCTGAAGGGTATAAGTCATTGAACTAAATTCTTGTCGGTTATATATTTTTGTTTTATGTGCTTAGGTAGGATAATTTTAATCACATTTTATATAATACATTTTGGTTTTTTTATGGCACTTATCAGAAACATGTCGGTTTTAAAATACTTCCTGTATTAAGTAATTATATATTTTAATTTATTTACTCTTTTTTATGTACTTTATTATAAATTTAATAAAATGAACAACAGATTGTATGGATTATAAAGAAATGGAATACAAAAAACTAAGTTAAAAGTAATTTTTTAACGTTGAAAAATTATGAAAAAGTATTTTTTGGGGGTTTTTGTAATGTGTATTGAAATATATATTTTTTTAAAAATATTTCATAAAATTCTATTTTGTGTTATTCACTATTTTTTTTTTAATATTTAGTTGTATGATTTTAATGTAATTTTACTAGTATGGTCTGATGTCATTTAATAAGAAAGACTAATTCCGAAAAACAGAAATCAATCTCGGATAGCCTCCACGCAACATGATATATATTCATCATGTAAAAATACACGATAGAATATATTTTTCTCATATATTTTAACGTAATTAAATTTTCAGTCGTACTTTAGAATAAATTTCTATTTATATTCAATAGCAGACAAAATAATATTGTTGTGTTGTTTTACAGAGTTGTGAATTTTGTCTTTAAGATTCTTCCTGGTTTACTGTGGGGAAAGTATTAGCCAAAGTGAACTAATAATGCACATGATGTGGGTCCTGTTTGCCCATAATGAACTACTCGACTGCTATGAAATTTAAAATAAAATTTTATAAAAACCTTTATTCAGTTTTAGTTTTTAATCATTGTTAAGAAGGTTTAACGATATTAAAAAACAAATTTTAATATTCCTTACATTCCAAAATAGAAAATCCTGAACCAAAAACTTTTTTTAATGTTTTTCTCGGACTTTTCATTAACGTCAGTTAGTTCACTTTGGCATAACATTGACCAATTATGAATCATGTTAATCGATATTTCGAAAATTTTATATGTTAATCGTGTGTTTATATTTACAAGTGTGAATCAAATGCAAACAGTCATTTTGTTATTCTACGCAGCCAGCACTTTCAAGCTGGATGGCGGAGTGGTGGGTTAATGTTTGGTGTGGTAGAGAGGGGGAAGCAGCTTGGTTAGCTCCTCTATTCTGTTCTGTCATCATTAGAGCCATGA
Organism: Lycorma delicatula; assembly: GCF_047948215.1. Taxonomy (NCBI): domain Eukaryota; kingdom Metazoa; phylum Arthropoda; class Insecta; order Hemiptera; family Fulgoridae; genus Lycorma; species Lycorma delicatula. The sequence goes on from NC_134455.1 coordinate 137,494,953, forward strand.
ATGAGCTTGAGGTTCCATCGTCTGTTGCACAATGTATAATCATAAGTTTTAACTAATGAAGACGTTAAACCCGTGGAAATTTTAAATCATTTAAAGGTTCTGTTTGTGGACTCTACACTGTCCCAGAACCAAGTGTATACATGGGCAAGATAATTTAAGGATGGGTGAGACAGTGTAGAACACAAAAGTCATGATTGATGCCCAATGCCAAGTCTCACAGCTGACAACATCTGTGCTATTTGAGAGCATTTTACTTGTTGATTTTCTCCACAATCAAGGAACAGTGAATGCGGCTTACTATTGCCAGCTGCTGCAGTCTACAAAAGTCGCCTACTGAAACAAAAAAAAACAGCGTATGCCTATCAGAGATGTCATACTTTAACATGGCAGCACCAGGGTGCATACTGTGATTTTGATAAGGGATTGATTAGAAAAAATTACTGGAAAACCCTCTCTGCAGTCCAGATTTGTCCACCTGTGACAGACTATTTTTTGTTAGCGACCTTAAAAGAATTGCTTGGATGGGAATGATTCGGAAATAATGAAGATGTCGAGGAGCGCGTGGGGAATTTGTTGACAAATCATCCTCAAACTTTTTATAAACAAGTAATATTCAAGATTCGAAATCGTAGATCATGCAGGAGACTATATATAGAGAAATGACGAAGGTATGAATTGTGTATATTATTAATCAATAAATTTATTAAAATAATTACCATTTATATTTGTTCACCCTTGTATGAATGTACAATCTATTAAAAAAATGGTTTCTTTCTTAAAAAACAACATCTACCTCTACCAAACCAGACATCAGAGCTGTTTTCATGTAACACAATAAAATAATGAACTATTTAATTTTTCACCAATTTATTGTTGTTAGCCAAGTATTGTGTCGAGTTACTTGAAAACAGTTCTGTTGTCTGATTTAATAGATATGAATGTTGATATGTTTTAAAAGAATAAGCGATACTCATTTACAAAGCTTGCTCATTCATAAATATTTACACAAGAACATGTTAACATTTTTAATTTTCTAAATATTGGTCTACGTGATTCACACTTAGGAAACAAACAATAATCTGGCTGCCAATTTTTGTATCTTGAAAACTGGTTGTGACTTTTAGAGGGCACCCCAAGGGATGGTTTAATTCAAACGGTTAAGCATAATAAATGTTTAATAATTAGGCTTTTTTTAAGGTACTGCAAAGCAAAATCGTACAATTCATTTGTAATAAAATCAATTTGATCATAACAAGAGAATTTTTAATTTAACAAAAACACCCAGAAAATTCACCTTATGGGCAATAAAAATACTATTAACATTATCAGGAATTCTATCCTCATAATTAGGAATTTTACATCTACCTGAAAAGCACACTGCAGAAGTTTAAAGGTAGATGTTTACAGTTCATCCAGTGAATAATATTTTGATTTGCTAACGTAGAGTTTTTAAGTAATTTTAAATAATTATTTTTAGTTGTAGATTCTGTTGTGTCATCTTTGAAGAAGAGTGTTGCAATCAATGGCTTAAAATGTTGAGATAGATCATAGGTCTACAAGAGTATATTGTGATGCTATGAGAGAAACATTGAAAATGTTAGGCAATTTTTGTTGATAGACGCACTATTTTTGTCAGTCTATACATTATACATACCATCCAATGAAGTGACCTCAAAATTGCTGTTACTTTTTAACAAAAAAAAAAGAAAAAGAAATAAAATCAATTAAAAGAAAAGAGTTTATTTAACAAAATTTTAATCTTTTCAGCTTTTTTGTCATTAAGATGAATTATAATTACATGATTTTGTACAAATTAAAAATCAAGTGATGTAACATCTGAAATAGATATAAATAACAATTATAATGATCATTATTTTATTTACCACTATATTTTTCAATTTATCAAAGCGTTTACTTTATGATTATGCACATCCAACTGATTACTGTTTATAATATATGTATTTAATTAAAATGAATTATTTAAACTTAAATTGTATTTAGGAGTCTTGTTTCACAATACTATTTATACCTTTTTACATAGCTCAGAAACCGCAAAAAAAAAAAAAAATTGAGAGTCAGGATAAGATATCTTAATTAAATGACTGGTTCTCAATGTGTTAATAATCCTTGATTAGCCTCCTGTATCAGAATTCATTATCTTTGTTTTACTTGCATTTTATTCAAACTGGATTTCATTCTAAGAAAAGTCCATCACTGATTCCTTGATAAAGTGTTGCATAATTATAATTTTTTTAATGGAATAAATTTATTCTTGGATTATTACTCTGTGTTCAAATCTTTCACATCCTTTATTGCTTCTGTATACTATTTGAAAGGAAAGGCCATAGTATACATGTTTTTTTAGATTTTTATCTCTATTTAAATATGATCTCCCTTAGTTTGAAGATTTTCCCATTTTTTATTTCAAATACATTTTCATGTTATCCTAATGTTTTGTTCGGTTATATTAAACTTGAAAAAATTAAAATTAAAATTTTGACTTTGAATTTTTAAAGAGATCAAGAACTAGAATTGGAATGTCTAAATAACCAATCTCCTATCATAGCAAGTTGGTTAAAATACATCAAATTAAATATCAAAATAAATCAAATTATGAGTATATATATGTATCTTCAATCTAATAAGACCTTTTCAAATCCTTTACATTCATTATCAGATATTAAAATACTACAATTAACATTAGCATTTAGATACTTTGTGAACTCTGTCATGACTGATTAAAATTATTCATCAGATGTTAAAATTCTTTTATACAGGCCTACCAATTTAAACAGATCATCCTGCTCGAAATTTACCTGGTGGTTTATTAAATTGAAATTTTTATATTGATAAATATGTTATTTCTCAAAGTGCTCCAGTTTGTCTTTATTGTTGCTAGTTTAAGATTATTTACTAAATCTGTAATTTTATGTCAATTTGAAATCAGCTTGCCATATTTGAAAGATTTTTCTTTAGAGATTTATAAAGATATTTATAGAGATTTAATAAAGATTTTTATTTTTAAATTCTCGTAGATGTTCCTGAGAATCTTCCTTTAAATGATCTAGTTTTACCTATATACAAGGTGTGTTCAGAAAGTAACAAAAATTGTTGTTTTTTTGAAAGAATTTTATTTATTCATATACATTAATGTTATCCCCCTTCAAAATGGTCCCCATTAGATATGATACACTTATGCCAGTGCTTTTGCCAATCCCCAAAACACTTTTGGAACTCGATGTTTGGAATAGCATTTAGCTCTTTCAGCTATTCACGTTTAATCTCATCTATGCTTGTAAAACAACAGCCCTTAAAAGTTCTCTTTATTTTTGGGAATAGAAAAAAGTCACATGTGGCCATGTATGGCGAATATGGCAGCTGGGGTATCATTACAGTGTTGCTTTTGGCTAAAAATTGACGAACAAGCAATGAAGTGTGAGCAGGCACAAAAGCCATTTTGTGGTACAAAAGCCATGAATTATTGCACCACAAATCTAGGCGATTTTTTTCGGATTGCCTTACGCAATTGGTGTTCAACTTGTAGGTAATACTACTTATTGATCGCTTGACCTTGTGGCAAGAACTCATGATGCACTATGCCATTAAAATTGAAGAACACGGTGAGCAAAACCTTCACATTCAACCATACTTGTCGAGCTTTTTTCGGGTCTCTGTGATCTAGAATGCCTCCATCACCTGTTATGACACGTTTCAGTAGTTCTGCATCGTTGTTGACCTCATTTAGCGAGTCCTGAGCAACTTCCATTAGCTGCTGTTTTTGTTCAAAATTCAACAATTTTGGAACAAATTTTTCCGTCACATGTTTCATACCCAAAACATCCGAAAAAATTTCATGGCATGAGCTAATCGATATCCCATCATCATCAGCGACTTTTCTGATTCTGATTCGGCAATCATCATAATCATTTCTTTCACTTTTTCCACGTTTTCATTGGTCATTGATATGCTGTAGTCGTTGATGACACTCGTCATCTTCAATGTCTTCACAACCTTCTTGGAAACGCTTGCTTTACTCAGCCGACTCACCAAAAGCAATATTTAACATTTTTAAAAGATTGCTACACTTTATTCCATTCTTATAGCAAAATTTATTGCAAATTCTCTGATCCATTATTTATACAAATAAAAAGTCACCGATCATAACAAAACACGTGTTATCCTTTTGACAGTTGACAACAGACTAAACATCCAATATGGCTAAAAATGTACATATACTTTTCAGACTTGTTTACCAATACAACAATAAAAAATCTCATGAAATTTCAAAATTCTCGTTACTTTTTTGAACCCACCTCCTATATGGCATTACAGTCTATACATTTAATTTTATATATGCTACTTAAGTTAAATTTTTCAAACATATAATGTTATAATTAAAGAATTTGCCGAAATATTTAATGGTCTATATGCAATTGTTTATTGTTGTTTATTATAAACATTCTCTATTTTATTTGCGTTTTTGTTTATATAATTGTACAAGATATAATTTTTAGAACCATTCACTAGAATAAGGGTAATGTTTTTGTTATTATATTTCTTCTTTAAATATCACCTGTAAATGTTAACAGTTCTATATGTCATACCAAAATAAGTGTTTCTCTTATATGAAAATGGGTTATTTGAACTTTTTATAAATGGTTATATTATTGTTAGTAGGTTTTGTATATATGCTTGTTGCAATTTCATTATTGTTATTAATTTTTATGTTTATATCAAAAAATTGTATGGTCCTGTCATTGTCTGCTACCATAGTAGATTTGAGTTTATTATTAAATAAATTTAGCGTATTTAATATTACATGATGTTCTAATTTTATGTTAGAGTTAAAAATTGCAAGTATGTCATCCACATATTTCACCCATAAAAGAATGTTATGTGTGTATAATATACCATGTATAATGATTCTCTCATAATTATGTAGATAAATATCCGATATAATGGAAGAAAGTGACATACATATGGAAACAATCCTCTTGCGAATAATATCTATTATTGAACTCAAAATAATTTTGTTGGCATATATTCCTAATGATAATGATGATTGTGTAAACAAAATCTGTTTCATTTTCAATTAATTTATTTTTTATTTTATGTATTGTTTGCTCTAATTAGATGCTTGGATACATATTAGTTTTGTCATAAGACAAAATTATAATATAATATAATATAATCTTTATAATATAATATAATCTTATTATATTTTTTTTTAATGTTCAGCCTGTGTAATTTATATTTATATGGTAAATTTAATTTTAATCTAAGTATTTTATCTACTATTTTTAAAATGAAATATGCCGGAGCATTTTTTTAAAGTTTATCAATGGTGTAAATGGTATTCTGGTTTTTGTATTTTTGGTAAACCAGATAATGCAGGAGCTTTTGGATAGAATGGATAAATTCTGCTGTGGTATGTTAGTTATAGTTGGAAAAACCGTATACTTGTTTATTATTGTTTCTACAGTTTTTAAATATTTATTCATAGGGTCTCAAATCCATGTGAATGGTTCTTATTTCTGTGACTGTGAATTTTCTTATTCCAGAAAATGGTTCTAAAAATTATGATAAAAAATATACTTTATACAACTAAAAATAAAAACACAAATAAAATTGTGAATACTTATAATAAAGGACAATATATAATTGGACAATATGTAAACCAGAAAATAATATTTTTGAAAAACTCTTCAACTATAACACTAATTAATTATATGTTTGACAAATTTAACTTAAGTGGCATATATAAAATTAATTGCACAAACTGTGATACCATATATATATATATATATATATATACTAGAGGACCCGACAGACGTTGTCCGGACATGGCATTATTCTGTAATAAATGTGCACAACACATAAATAGAAGTAACTTATTTAAGTTAAAATTAACAGGAATTTGGACGAAATTTCATTAATATGACTATTATCAGTTTGTGATGGTTGTATTATTATAATGGGTTTATTGATTAATTATGTTAGTATTTATTTATTGATTAACCATACTACATTAATATTTATTTTCAATAAATATTGAGTTGTCTGACGAAAATTGAATTAAAAAATCAAAACGTCGTAAAATTAATAATTAGTAATTAATAATTAATTAAAATTAATTTCTAATTTTCACTTAAGATCATTTTAAAAAAGTACCTCCTGCATTTTTTTTTTATTTAATAATTTTGAAGTTTCATAACCATGTGATAGCTTAATTAATCAATTAATAAAAAAATTAAAGCACTGTAAAGAAAATCAACGTAGTTAAATTTTAGTAGACATTTTTCTCATTCTTTATTTTAACATCTATTTTACCAAATTATAGATAATTGTAAATTAAAAACCATTTTAGAAAATTTTTTATAAAATTAAAGCTACAAAAATTATAACTTCAATTTTTTAAATATATTTTAAACTATATTTATTTTACAAACTGACATTTTTATTTTCAAAGAGACGTTCAATACTTCTTCATAAGTTGCATAGAATCAAATGAGAACTGACATTTTAAATTTGTAGGCTAAGTTGATTGTTATTGAATGCACAATAATGATGTGTATACATCATTAAAATTCATGAAAAATCATGTAAAATACTCACTTCAATACTGTATCTTACAAATTTGCACAATGTATATTTTTTAATTATACTTTAAAACATTATCTCAATAAAAAATAATATAACATTCTTAATAAGCGCGCAATTCTAGCACGCTCGGCAATGCTTAGCTATTGCTAGATTTGCGTATACATACAGATTAAATGAACACAATTGAAAGTTTCATAAAACCTTAAAAAAAAACAGAACATTAGGAACTTCACAAAATTTAACCTTTCACAGAATGTAAATAAATCCAGATTGCAAAACAACAGCATTACCTATCAGATAAAATTCACACCACTAATCACAGTATTCAGTGGAAAATAATTTTTTAATGAAAAGGGTTGTGGCTGCAAAATCATTACAATTAATACTGAACATTAAGAAACTTACAAAAAATTACAGAACTTCATAAAATTTAACCTTTCACTTTATAAAAGTCAGAATGTAAATAAATCCAATTGTCAGAACAGCACTACCTATCGGATTTAATTCAAACTACTCTCTAAACACAGTAGTCCGTTAAAAATACAAATTGTAATGTAATAACAATATTAAGCTACGACGCAAGTAACTGATATGCAAAAAAACAACAAAATAAAAAAATTTCCTAGAATCTGATTGCAGCACCAACTACCGGTTCTGACTGATATGACAAAAATTAAAAAAAATTCTAAAATTCGCAGCGCTGCTACCAGATCCAATTGTGAATCTTAACCATCCCAAGCTCAACAACAACACAGAAATAAATTAATTAATTTAAAAAAAAAAAACACTTTCTATCAGATCAAATTCTGAATCCAAACCATTCTCGAATCAACTTAATCACACACAAAATTTCATCAGTCAGTCCAGCCGATTAGGAGGAGTTCAGTTTCATACACACGCACAGAAGAAATATATATATATATAAAGATATATATAGGCAAAACTGATAATCATTTAAAGCAAGATCATTGGAACATCTAAGACCATTTAAAAATAAAAATAAATTTTTTTCAAATATGACACATCATTTGATTTCAAATGGACATAAAATTACTGATTTAGTAAATAATTAAAAAAAAAATCAAATGTTATTTTGTTAACAATAAAAGACTTAATATTTTAACCAATAACATACATTTTGATAAAACTTATATTTATGCAGATATAACAGATTGAAAAATAAAAATGGTCGCCATTTTGTAATTTGCAAAGGTGAAGTCCTGATTTTTTTGCTAATTTACAAAGACGCTTACAAAATATTAATGTGATTCCTCAACCCGAACTTGAGATATAAAATTACATAAAAATAACAAAATGGCGGACAGGTAGAGAACGAAGGAGAAATTACAATTTTTCCTAAGGATATTTTTTATTTTACAAGTAGAATCCGAAAAAGTATAGCCTGCCATTTTAAAAACATCCTCTGTGTGTGTGTGTGTGTGTGTGTGTGTGTATACATATAAATTGGTAAAGTTAAGTAGATTTTGACTGGTGTTTTTTTTTAATGAGATGTGCAAGCATAGACTGCTGTGATCATTTAGCCAGAATGGAAGTTTTTAGCGTATGAAAAATGCCATGTCTGACCAGGATTTGAACCCAGGACCTTCAGATAAAAGGCTGAGATGCTACCACTCACGCCATGGACATTATTGTCATTCTGATCATTGTTCACTAAACCATATTCTACCTCTTTGTAATGATTGAACTATTCATAGTAATACAGTCAGCATCTTATAGTCTTCCCTAAATGATTGCTGAAGCATTTTAAATGTCTGTAAAATTTTCACAGAGTTGAAGCAAAACTTAACAGAAACATGTTATTCTTCAAGATAATTTTTATTTTCGCATAAGAGGTTAGTATACATGTATAAAGTCACCTGTTTTATCTCGAAATGTAACAATGGTAATGTGATGCAATAAACAACGTTGTATTTTCAAAAATTGCTATTAACCAGTTCTTGTTAAAAAAACTCTGTGCACTGGTTAATATGCTATGCAAAAGATGGTATTTTTAACACATCTCATATAAAGTTAGTTTCAAATATTTTATTTTGTTTCAGAGCAAGATTTTTTATCATTATTTATTTATTTATTCCAGGAAATTGAAGAATCATTGGTGAATGATGATTCATTAAACCGTCAGTTTGCAATAGAAACTGGTAATTCATTTGTATTATCAGCTAAAGCAGACAATGTAAGTGGTACACTAGTTACTAAATTATACTGATTTTAACCTACCTCATTTTAATGATTTCATCTTTGTTCAAACATGAAATTAAAATCAGAAATTTTCTTTTCTTGATGAGGTTAAATAACAATATTCTAAAACAGTACAGACTCAAATTATCAAGCAAAAATTGTGTGGGTATTTGTGCAGTTTCTTAATGAAAAATTGAAAAAATTAAATCCAGAATTGTATTTTGAATAGTTTCCTAGAAAAGTTTCTAAAACCCTAAAAATTTAATTTAATTTAATCGTTAATAACCAAATAACACTTTAATACAATATTGTAGTGAATCTAATTTTGAGAAAAATTGATTTATGTAATTAAGCAATAAAAACTGGATAAAACTTTTAAAAATCTATTTTTATTGAAAATAAGACAACCAAATTCTGAAAACATTGCACTTCAAATGATGAGTTAAAATATAGGACTACTTCTCTCAAAATAACTGTTAGGAAATGATCTACTCCCAGATAAAGTTCAATTGAATTTATTAAATAATGCTTTATTTTTATGGTATAAAAACAACATATGAATAACGTGGTAATCATACTGTATGAAGTATAATGTCTTAATTGAACACTGGACGTACACATCTCCTCGGCAGCTCGACTTGAAGCTGACTGACTCGCAATGCAATCCTCACCACAAGCACACATCCAACCAAAACATATGTTTTCTCTACAGCCATAACTTTATAACAAAACTAAATTATTTAATGTACCATTTAATTAACTTTCAGTAATAATATTACATTATTAAGGATTTTACTGCAATTTATGAGTGAGATTGCCTTATTCAACACTTTTTGTCTGTTTTTTTTTTTTTGGGTGGCAAACTTGATTCTTTGTAAAGGTTAATTTTCATTTTGAGCATACATTAATGGTTTCATGGTATCCTTATATGAAGAAATCCAAAGGCTGTAAATCGGATAAACTGGCTTTACCCATCCTACTGTTACCGAGATAATACTGTAAAAAAAAGAAAATTTTCATACATTTTCTAACTTCACTCTAAACATATTGTGCATTAATAAATTAATTATTAAATAACTGTTTTTGATTAAAACTGAAATTTGTTTATTCAATGTTTTTAAAGAAGGTAAATTTCTTAAATTTTCCCACAATTATTAATTGTATTGAAAAAGTAATAAACAGGTAAGGAAAAAATATATAATTTAAATATCACAAATGTCTCTACAATATCTTGTAATCAAATTTCAAGTTACGAGGCATATTCATGTACTAAGGGCCGTATTGTCATGGTCATTAAAAAAATTAACTCTTGAGAAAAGGTTTTTACTTACAGTTTTAGTTAACTACATATCTACTTCTTTTCCACATAATCGTCATTCAGTTCTAAGCACTTTTTATAACACTGCATCAGTTTCTTTAACCCCTCTGCATAGAAATTCACTGCCTGGGAATCGAACAGTTGACAACAGCAGTCTTGAGTTCCTCGTCGTTTTCGAAACCACTTTTTCAAATGCAAGGAGAGGAAATAGTTGATAGGTGCAAGGTTGGGACTATATAGAGGGTGGTCAAAACGTTCCGAATGAAAATCTTGTATCTTCTTGGTACAGGCAGCAGTGTTAGGACACGCATTGTCATGAAGGAGGATTACAACAGTTTCCCACATTATTGATTTTAGATCACACGTATCGTTTTGGTGAGTGTTTCACAGTACATGTCAGCTGTAACTGTTGATCCATGTTCCATGAAATCAACCAAAATTTTCATCCCATAAAACAGTAGCCAGCATTTTTCAAATCAGGTACAGAGATTGCTTAAACTTTTTTGATTTTGGGAAACTTGAATGGTGCCACTGTAGTGACTGATGTTTCTATTTTGTGTTGGACTAGCATATCCACGTCTCGTCGCCTGTAACAATGTGGGAAAACAAATCATCTCCATCTTGTCAATTTTGGTCCAAAAACATTTGTCCCCTGCACATTCTTTGCTCTTTGTGTAGGTCTTGAGCATTTTTGGTACGCACCTTGCACACAATTTGTATATTTGAGCTTTTCTGTGACAATCGTGTAGATAGAGGTGTATCCAACATGTGGAAATTCATCAGCCAAAGCACTAATCGGCAATTGCCGATCTCATAGCAGTTTTCAGTTCACTTTTTCAACAATTTTATCAGTCTGAATACTGGGCCTGCCACTCCACTCTTCGTCATGCACATTTGTGCGGCCATTTTTAAAGTCTCAACACTATCGTCTTACCTTTCCTTCACTCATTACTCTAGGTCCACACACTAGGCACAACTCCTGATGAATTTCATCAGCTGAAGATCCTTTTGCACACAAAAATCTAATTACAGCACGCACTTCACAAATGACGGGAGAATTGATTGTTGCGGACATTGCGATTTGCATTCATCGGCAGACAAATGACTACTGAATCAAATCAACAACTGCAGTATTTTCATAAATGGTCTATAGATGCATAAATGACCCTCCATGCATGAAACTGTGTTCAGACCCACTAATATTTAAATATAGGTCGACTACCCTTTCTTTATGAATGTGCCTCGTATTTTGGAAACACTGTTCTGAGATGCGTTGTAAGTGATAATTAAAATTCATTACCTTCATCGTGCTTTTTAAAATACTTATTAAAATAAGTTTACCACACCCATAACATATTATATATTTTCACTAACTATTAAATTATAATAGAATTAGTAAAACAGCTTTAAATTTGTGTTTCTATCACCTCAACCTGTAGATGGATTTTATTAAATTTAACACCAATCCCATGAATATTGAGGGCATTCTACAAAATTTAAATGTTAACTTCATCAATCTATTCCAAGATTAACTAAAATATACCAACACGTATGTGTTGGTATATTTTAGACACTCACAAGCATGTGAGCATGTGTTGTTTTTTTACTCACCTTTAGTGTTAAATTTTCAGAATTTACTTGTCCTGATTGGTTTTCATTAAAATGGGCTTTATAAGGTAAGGTTTATTTGGTTTTTATTGACTTAAATCATATAATTTTTCTTAGAATTCCATTCTCTACTAATTTTTTCTTAGTTTTATCCCATTATTCAATTTAACGAATTAAATTTATACTGAATCTATAAAGGAGTGGTTTTCAACTCTCATTTTTTGGGTTTTTCAAAAAGTTTCATGGACGCTTTTCATGATGCAATTCTGAAACTCATTTTTTCCAGTTTTTGAAAAGATTGCATATAAAATCACTAAGTTTGCTGAATAATTTATGCCCATGGAATTTTAGCAAGTCCTAAACTTTCTAGCAGAGATACGGCCAAAATCTTTTGCTAGCCATAATTTAAAAATAAATTGTTTTATTGAGAGAGAATACTCATTTAAAGTGTTGCAAAACATTATTGAAATATTCTGTATGCCCCATTTTTCTTTTTTAGTGGTATTGAATATTATAATTATTAGCCAATAATAAAAGCAAGCTGCATACAGTGAAAATGAACATAGTATTGTTTTTCTTAAGTGATTTGCAAGAGCTGATTTTACCTTATTTTTATTCACATCTTTCAATTTCTAGAAGTTTTCTACCTCTTACTACACCATCAGATTGTAAAGGATGCAGTTTGATGTAATATGTTTATAATTGCATGCACAATTTCAGCTGTCAAAAGCAAACAATTGTTAATATTCAAAACTTATAGCGGTCATATTTTTTGTAATTAGTAGAAGTAATTTTAAATATATTAATAAACCATATTTTTGTCTAAATAAATGATCACAAAGTACATTAGAACTTCTCCAGTAAGAGTCCGCAAAACTGGATGGCATGGCTAAGTCAACGAACGAACTATGTTTACAGATGACCTAACCTAAAAGTGAAATGAAAATGAAAAAAAAAATAAAATAAGCATGAAAACATTATATTTCAGTTCAATTAGATTTTTAATAAAAAATACTTTTAAAAAATACCTCAAATTTTGTTAGACAATGTTTTTTCTTCCATTTGATGAATTGCGGGACTCGAATGACACTTTTTTTTCAAAAAGGTGGGTTTATGAATCACACTGCTAGGTAGCAGTATTTGATAGGTAGCGTACAAAAACTTAGCAATGTGTTTGAAATAATAAAATTTAAAAGAATATGTACTACAGCTTGTTTTCTTAGTAAATGCTCTTATGTGAATAAAAGTACTGAAAATGAAACAATTTTTTTAATTCCCATCACTTCATTATAGATAATAGATAATAAACAATGTTTAAGCGTTTCATATAATATGCAAAAAATAGAAAAATTTGTTATAAAACTCTACCAGGCAGATTTCGTTGTTTAATAAATGAAATCGGGTCAGTAAGAGTTTTGTAACAAATTGTTCTATTTTTTGCTTATTATATAGAACACTTAAACATTGTTTACATATATTTAAAATGTATTTTTTTTTTAAACAAAATTCTAAATTAATAACAGATTTTGATAATAGAAATGTAATGTCTTACCTTTTTTGATATCAGTATTATTTTGTCATTGTAGTAATTTTTGTTTTTTGAGCAGAAGAAATGATATCTGGAAGACTGTTACTGTACGATATACAATTTCATTGTAATTTATTTTGGATTTTTTAATGTGTAGTTATTATTTAAATTTTAATTTTTTTTTAATCAGTTCATTTGCAATAATTTTTTATTGCAATTAAATATTTTTATTCAATTTAATATTTTTTATGGATACACTGAAAGAACTAACTAAAATCATAACTCTTCATGAACAAACTTTAATGTCTGAAGTCAAGTTGTAATACAATGTGGGGTTAGTTTAAAAGTTTCAATATCATTATTTACCTGAAAAAAGGGATCGGTTTTGTTTAATCATAAAAAAAGGAAGTGTGGCAGAAAACTCATTGTTCAGTCAGTGAAACATTCAGTAAAAAAAAATTTTCTGTTGAAAGTCTAGTTGTTTCGATCCAATCAAAGGAATATAATGAATACAGAAAATTATAGTTATTTTGAAAAACAAGAGTTCTGACTCTTGTAGAAAGCAAAATTTGAAAATTCCAATGAGATCTTTCTCCTTGATATTCTTTTAAAAAAAAAAGTTATTGTCATTTGTTAACTTTTTTACAAAATGAAACTCGCTTTTCTTTTTTCCTGAAGAGGAAATTTGCTCTTATCTCAATCCTATTAAGAATTTATATCAGAAAGACATACCATATATTAGAAGAAAATGAGAAACATAGACGGAATAACAAAGAAGAAAATGATTAACTCTTCATTCTTGTTGATGTTTTTGAAATTAAAAATTTAACAAAGAAGGTGTAAAATAAATTCAATTTATCACTTTCGGTTCAATTTTTGAACTGATTCAAAAAAAGTAAAATTAATGATAAAATATTAAGGTAGATTTTTTTTTGTAATAAAAATATTATGTATAACTAAGGTAACAAAAATTTATTGAAATTTAAAGTGTTTCCATTAATATTCAACACTTGTTTACCAGAAGGGAAAAAAATATTACTTTTATAACTTAATAAATTTTTTTTTTTTTTTTGTCTTCAGTCATTTGACTGGTTTGATGCAGCTCTCCAAGATTCCCTATCTAGTGCTAGTCGTTTCATTTCAGTATACCCTCTACATCCTACATCCCCAACAATTTGTTTTACATACTCCAAACGTGGCCTGCCTACACAATTTTTCCCTTCTACCTGTCCTTCCAATATTAAAGCGACTATTCCAGGATGCCTTAGTATGTGGCCTATAAGTCTGTCTCTTCTTTTAACTATATTTTTCCAAATGCTTCTTTCTTCATCTATTTGCCGCAATACCTCTTCATTTGTCACTTTATCCACCCATCTGATTTTTAACATTCTCCTATAGCACCACATTTCAAAAGCTTCTAATCTTTTCTTCTCAGATACTCCGATTGTCCAAGTTTCACTTCCATATAAAGCGAGACTCCAAACATACACTTTCAAAAATCTTTTCCTGACATTTAAATTCATTTTTGATGTAAACAAATTATGTTTCTTACTGAAGGCTCGTTTAGCTTGTGCTATTCGGCATTTTATATCGCTCCTGCTTCGTCCATCTTTAGTAATTTTACTTCCCAAATAACAAAATTCTTCTACCTCCATAATCTTTTCTCTTCCTATTTTCACATTCAGTGGTCCATCTTTGTTATTTCTACTACATTTCATTACTTTTGTTTTGTTCTTGTTTATTTTCATGCGATAGTTTTTGCGTAGGACTTCATCTATGCCGTTCATTGTTTCTTCTAAATCCTTTTTACTCTCGGCTAGAATTACTATATCATCAGCAAATCGTAGCATCTTTATCTTTTCACCTTGTACTGTTACTCCGAATCTAAATTGTTCTTTAACATCATTAACTGCTAGTTCCATGTAAAGATTAAAAAGTAACGGAGATAGGGAACATCCTTGTCGGACTCCCTTCCTTATTACGGCTTCTTTCTTATGTTCTTCAATTATTACTATTGCTGTTTGGTTCCTGTACATGTTAGCAATTGTTCTTCTATCTCTGTATTTGAACCCTAATTTTTTTAAAATGCTGAACATTTTATTCCAGTCTACGTTATCGAAAGCCTTTTCTAGGTCTATAAACGCCAAGTATGTTGGTTTGTTTTTCTTTAATCTTCCTTCTACTACTAATCTGAGGCCTAAAATTGCTTCCCTTGTCCCTATACTTTTCCTGAAACCAAATTGGTCTTCTCCTAACACTTCTTCCACTCTCCTCTCAATTCTTTTGTATAAAATTCTAGTTAAGATTTTTGATGCATGACTAGTTAAACTAATTGTTCTGTATTCTTCACATTTATCTGCCTCTGCTTTCTTTGGTATCATAACTATAACACTTTTTTTGAAGTCTGATGGAAATTCCCCATTTTCATAAATATTACACACCAGTTTGTATAATCTATCAATCGCTTCCTCACCTGCACTGCGCAGTAATTCTACAGGTATTCCGTCTATTCCAGGAGCCTTTCTGCCATTTATATCTTTTAATGCTCTCTTAAATTCAGATCTAAGTATTGTTTCTCCCATTTCATCCTCCTCAACTTCCTCTTCTTCCTCTATAACACCATTTTCTAATTCATTTCCTCCGTATAACTCTTCAATATATTCCACCCATCTATCGACTTTACCTTTCGTATTATATATTGGTGTACCATCTTTGTTTAACACATTATTACATTTTAATTTATGTACCCCAAAATTTTCCTTAACTTAATACTTAATTTCCTTAACGTAACTAATAAATTTATAACATAATATGTTAAGGAAATATTTCCCTTTTTTTGTACTAAATGTTAGTAAAATATTATTTGATTAACAAATTTCAGACTGAATGAAAGTTTGGCAAGATCACCCATTGGCGTTACTTGGGCTAATCATCTTCCACTCTGAAATCTTATGTAGTCTAATTTTTGTTATTACTTTCATGAAGTAGAGTGACCCTCATGTAGTTCTTTGTATCAAATTTTGAGAAACCGTATTAATAGATTTCATTTTCCAGGTTACAAATACAGAAAACATCAAGGAACATATTGTAAGTGACTGCATAATGTGTAAAAAACAGATAAGGAATTATTTACATGATAAAGTTATGAAAACAAAGTGTGATAGTTGTGAAATTTCATGCCGAGAAAGAACATTACAATTACAGTCAAACAGTAATATGAGATTAGAAAGTTTACGTGAAATTATCGATAGCGAAAATGAGCAGAAAGAAGACGATGAGGAGTTTTTATGTACATATTGTAATAAAATGTTCCAATGTAAACTTAGTTTAAGAAGACATGTTAACATTCACACTAAAGGGAAAAAGTATGTTTGTAACTGTTGTCAAAAATCATTTATTCAGAGCAGTCATTTGAAGCAACACCTTGTTATTCACACTTCAGAGAAATTGTATGTCTGTAATTTCTGTCAAAAGTCTTTTAATCGTAGTTCTAATTTATTACAACATCTTAATATACATACTAAAGAAAAAAGCTATACTTGTAATTTTTGTCAAAAAGCTTTTAATTACAGTTTCGATTTAAAGAGACATCTTAATAATCATACTAAAGAGAAAATGTATGTATGTGAATTTTGTCAAAGGTCTTTTAATTGCAATTCTAATTTAACAAAGCATCGAAATATTCACACCAAAGAGCAAACTTACGACTGTGTTGAATGTAAGAAATCTTTTTATTGGAAAAGTCATTTAACAAGACATATTAATAGTACTCATAAAAAAAATTAAAATGAGGGGCGGCTGAAATGTTATGCGTACTGGAAAAATGTGACACCAAAATTTCATACGAAGCAACAGGTGCTGAAATCTTGTAGTAGCATTCTTCTATTATTAACATTCCAAAAGTTGTTGACCCACATGCTTTCATTTTCTATCAGTCACCTTGTTAAGGAGTCAAGTATCTTCTATATTAATGTGTCTAAAACATCGTGCAGTAATTGAATTTTTAACTGCAGAAAAAGTAAACGCTAATGACATTCATCATCATTTAAAAGCCATTTGTGGTGTTGAAACTGCTGATCGAAGTACTGTGAGAAATGGGCAATAAAACTTTGTACATTAGAAGCCGGTGAATATTGAAGATGGTATTTATGTGGCAAAATCAGACCGAAGGTCCAAGATTTCTTGTCGGCAAGTCGTGAAGAGGACTTTTGAGTATATCTAGCGACATGGCCTGCAGTTTGTAATACTGTAGGCTTGTGTCTGTGTGGTTAGGAGAACCTATCTTCTTGGTTTGTCTGACTGCCAGTATCTGCTAGCTCATTTAGCGTTACCCAGGGTGCACCACGTGGAGGCGAACTAGGTTTACACCCCCAAGATGTGTAAAGCTAGTTCGCCTCACTCTTCAATGTTCATTTGAAGAGTCAAAGAAGGTCCTGATGGCCGACCTGGAGAAACTGGGAAGGTACTTCTGAAGATGGGGCCTCCAACCAAATGCTAGTAAAACAGAGGTGTTATGCTTCCATCTAAGTAAACAGTTCGCTGATAGGTAGCTTAAAGTTCTATTCAAGAATACATGACTTTCACAATAAGAGACCAAAATACCTAGGCGTGACACTTGATAGAACGCTTTCATTAAGGAGCACCTAATGAAAACTGCAGAGAAATTGAAAGCGAGAAATAACATTATACATAAGCTCTGTGGAACAACGTGGGGAGCATCGGCTTCCACTTTTCGGACGTCAGCTCTGAATTTCGGCTGCAGAATATTGTGTACCAGTGTGGCTTAACAGCCCTTATGATCATAGAATTGATGTTCAACTTAATAGAATGATTGCCGGGGTTATCAAGTCTATTCCTGTGGAATGGCTCCCAGTATTGAGTCACATACCACATCAAGGAACTCCCACACAGTCGTGACAATGCGGCTCTCGTCACATTGACTTGCTGCTTGTGAGTTGTCAATTTTCTCCTTGATCTCTAAGTTCCTGGCTGGAACTTAGGGGATGTGTGTCACATTCAACAATCCGTGGAGCCGATAATTCTTTGCTTAGCCGCACACATCATTTGCAACTGTCGAGGTTCTTGTGGAGTTGAAATTTTGATCTATTTGACACCCTCAATGCTCACCAGATTTGCTAACCTGCAATTTTCACTTTTTTCCACAATTAAATAGGGATATTAAGGTTGTTTGTTTACGTCATGGGTGAAGGAAAGCCACCAACATTCTTCATCAATGAAGTAAGAAAGTTACCACTGAAGAAATGTGTAGCTGTAAATAGTGATTTTGTAATTTACCACTGAAGAAATGTGTAGCTGTAAATAGTGATTTTTTAATTTTATGTGGCAAATAAAATGTATTTTTATGCCATGTTTGTTTTTCCTCGAGTGACTGTCTCTTCATTACGTTACGAGTTACGAACAACTGTGCGTTACATTTCAGCCAACCCTCATATAACGTAGCTTGATGTTTATATTTGTAGTAATTGATTTGTAAACAATCTCCTCCAATATTTTTATTTCCTAAAGTTTTGAGGTGGTTGGCCAGATTTCATCTTTGATGTATCTTTAATTCTTAATGTTTCTTGTTGTATTATTGTAATTAAATGAACTACGTAAGTAGATTAATAAAATATTTTGTTATTATTATTGCTTTTATAATAATACTTATATTACAAATCAATAATTTTTTTTTATTTTGTAATGTGCGGTACAACATTAAAAAACTAGCCTTGTATTGAATTTGAACTTTGTTTTATTATTGTATAAAGTAAGATTAATAAGTTAATCAGGTTCTTAATTTTTCGTAGGTTATTGTAAAGTTAGAAAGATTCATTTATTTTGCTTTATCAATAAATTACAGTAGATTTAATGAAATAGAACTTTCTTATGACTTGGAATGCCCTCTTTCTTTTCAAATTAAAAAATGTTCAGTTTTTAAAAAGTATTAGAAAAAGAAGAAAAATTTGTGTTATTAAATTTAAATAAAAAATAATTTAATCGTTTTCAAAGGAAGTGGGATTAATTCCTCAAATCTACTGAAGTGTGAGAAAAAAAATAAAAGTTAAACATAATTTATATTTTATTATTTTTTTAAAATAAATAATGAATCTTAATTTATAATTACAACTTTAAGAAAAAATTGTTTGTTTTTTCTCCAACCACTTTTCCAGATCTGTTGGGGTTGTGTGTCTGTCTGCGTGCATGTGTGTGTATGTAGATTAACAACTGTAATTACTGCTACTAGACTAGACACTGACCAGGCCAGACATGTATAGTGCAATGTAAATATAAATGTAAACATGCAATCTTGAACAGATTTGGGTCAACCACTCCTGAGATGTATGGTTAATTGAAACCAAACTACCAAAGAACATTTGTATCCACAATCTAGCATTCAAATCCATATAAAAACAACTGCCTTTAAATGAACTCTACCCTCAGTACTTCCAACTTTGAAAAGCAGCAGCTGATTTTGCAATGACAAGTTAAATTGCAAGACTGATCAGGCAGGTTAAAAAAAAATCAGTTTGACGAATTTTGATTTAATAAAAATAAAATGGATAATTGAAGAATGAAGTAGTCAAATTTCAGGATGGATAAGTTGTGTGTAAGGATCAAAAGAAATAGATTGAGGTGACTTGGACTTGTAATAAGAATGGAAAATCAGAGGGGTGACAAAAAAAGAGTGTATGGAACTGCAGTAGGAGAAGCATCTGAGAGGAAGGCCACACAAAAGATGGATTGATAAGGTGAAGGAAGATATAGGAGAGAGAGTTGAAGATGTACCATGCCGTTGATGTTGCAAGAGGAAGTATGGAAGGAGAGAGAGAAATAGAGGTTGTTCTGGAGAGGCCCTACCCAGCTTGTAGTTGGATAAGGGGAGGAAGAAGGATAAAATGGATAACTTATCTTGTACTCAGATCAAATTCTTTTTATTAAAAATAACATGCTTTTTACATTATATATTTTTTAATATTTAAATATGTTATATAATGCAAAATATATTTTATTCTATCATTTTAGAGTGGAATGGAAAAGTCCTGTCGGCCTCACTAACTTCCTTACATGATAGTTGGGATCCACTATCAACTTTATGACTTCATTGCCGGGGTTCAACCGGCTGGACAAAGAGCCAGGAATTTGGAGGACTAGTGAAGATATTAAAAATGAAACTGTCGTGTTTGAAATAGAAATTGCATAGTATAAATAGGAACGGGGGAGAAATAAATCTGTTAAACCTATAAAATCTCCTCTTTCAGGCGATGTAAATACTGATCGAGAACCAAGATAAAATATAACATTAAACTCTTAATTGATTACTCAAAAGTCCAAAAATCCAACAAAACGCCAGAACAAGGAGTGGCACACTTCAAACTCACCACGTACAAAAAAAGCAAAAACGAGTAAATCAAAACCATGTTAATATGTTTCTTCGATAGTAATGGGATTGTCCATAAGGAGTTTCTTCCTACAGGACAGACAGTAAATCAATATGTTTACCGAGAAATTCTTGAAAGACTGCGGAAAAGAGTTGCCCGTATGAGACCAGCCATCAAAGACAACTGGATGCTGCATCATGACAATGCACCTTGTCACACTGTACTATCAATTAAAGAGTTTTGGACAAAGTAAAACCATTCCTGTAGTTCCTCAACCACCTTATTCACCTGACTTGAGCCCTGCGACATTTTCCTCTTCCCGACTTTAAAAACACCTCAAAGGACACAATTTTGAAACAGTAGAAAACAAAAAAAAAATGTAACTGATCATCTGAAGAATATTCTGGTTTCTGAGTTCCAACAATGAGGAGTGGGAAAATCATTTGAAGCGCTGCATGGCTTCCCAAGGGAACTATTTTAAAGGTGGTCCGATGTATAATTGGATTATAAATAAAAAATTTTTCTGAACTAGTCTCATTACTTTATTTACAGACCTCGTATATCAATCTATAAGATTCTTGTTTATAGAATGCAACAGTAAATAAAGTCTGTAAGGTTTCATTTTAGCTGGCTTTTCCTCCAGATTAATTTTGTATAATTTCATTTCAACTGTGATTTTATTTGAATAATATTTTAATTTTCAATCAAAAAGGGTAAGTCAATATTTTTTGAATAAAATTATTTCAAATAGGATTTGAAGTTCTTAAATTTAACTCCTGAGTTTATTAACAGATTTTCAAAATTTCAAGTTAGAGTTGTAATAAACTGTTGCGTAGTTAAATTTTCAAAATTACATTGTTTTTACTTTTTTTTTGTACTGGAGAGAAAGAAAGAGATTATGATTAATTTTATTGCTATCTAAATATGTTTTAATGTGCTTTTCATATACAATTTAATGCCTTATCTTGTCAAAAGGTTATAACATTAAGAATAACATTTTTTTAAACACAAATATCTCAATAATTATTAAACTTATTTTCAGCATTCAACAATTTTTAAAGCCTTTAAAATTTGTGTTACTTAATCTAATGTTTCCTTTTTTTAAGTTTTAATCCGCTTTATCAGATTTTTCATTATGACAAAAAACATTATTCTACTCAGATAAAAATATTATAAATGTAAATTTTTATTTTCATATTAATGTAAAGTGTCAGTCGTTGAACGTTTTTTAGAAAATCAGGATCAGTTTCAATTCACCCTAGAAGATCGCGGCACACTTCCACTCTGTTTTTCTGTTCAACCATGAGGCTTTTTGGGACCAATTTTGCACAAACTGTTTTCACATTCATTTCATTTGTCAAAATTTGATGGACTGTGACATGGTTCAAATTCATTTGTTCTGTAATCATTCTGACTGTTAATTGCCTATCATACCATATAAAGTCTGATTTGCTCAACATTGTCGTCACTTTTTGACGTTAATGGTTTTCCAGACCATGGATTGTCTGCAACTGATTCCCAGCCATTTGAAAATGCTTTAAACCACCTAAAAACCTGGGCTTGTGACAGATCTTGATCTCCATTTGCCTTTTTCAATTTTGAAAAAGTTTCAGTAGTATTCTCACAGAGTTAACACAAAACTCGATTGCACAACGTTGCTCATAATTAGTATCACTCAATTTTGTAACATAACAAAAACTCATTTCACGAAAAGTTTGTTTATGTCTCACGTGGCAACAATAGACTAAAATTGTTAATACCTAATATAAATCAGCTGTTCATATAACCACATGTTTACTAGTAACTACAGTGTTGCCACTTTGACTGTCAAAAAACTAGTCTCTACTTTATTTACAGACCTCGTGTATTTAGAAAATTAAAAATTTTAACTTAACTTTGTGTTTATGAATATGCTATCTTTGTCGAAAAATAATATTCACATATTCGTAAAAAAAAATAAACTATATCCACCTCTACAAAACCAGTTTTTGTGTAATTTAGTACAACACTTCGGCTTACAAGGAAGTGCCTTATTATACTTCCTTTGTCATTTTTAATAAATTATCTAAAGAGTCTTCCCTCCAATTTGTTTAAATGTAATTAATAAATTTTCTTTTACACAAACATTACTTTGTCAATGAATTGTTAAATAATACTGATCAAACAATTTAAAAAAAAATAATTTTCTGTATTTCCATTCAACATGTACATAAAAATATGTATTTGAATATTTTTCATTAATGGCTTCCAAATTGTGATTTTGTTTTTTAGCTATTCCCTAGGTTTTTCTGCGGTTTCCCTTGAGCCATCCAGAAAAATGTTTGGGCAGCTTCTTTTTTTTTTGTCTGTAGAATTGTATCTACCTGTTCCTGATATGATCTATATAGAATGCATTATTTTGGAATGATCAGAAGAAAAGATTTAGCACCATAAAATATCTAATCTTTTACTCTCTTCTCTATCATTAGTATCATCAAAGTATAAACAAATAAAAAAACAAACATCTCTCACAAGTCGGTTAAAGAAAATGTAGCTAAAATTAACATGAAAAGTTATATAAGTACCAGTAATAAAAAAGGCCAATCAAAACATGCACTTCAACTTTTGTTTGGATCCCTTGCTTCATGGTCACAGTTAAAAATTATTTTTTGGATGTATATTTATATTATTTGTGATCAAAAAAAAAATTGGAAAAAAGCAAATAATTTAGTATCAGCTAGTCTGAAAATACAGCAGTCCTGGAAGGTGTGAGATTACATCATGCTTCAAATTTTTTCATGCTATGAAAAAATCATACCTTGCGTAAGTGTTAGCTGCCAACAAGTAATTGAATTGGTTCATGTACAATTCAGCATTTAGTTGTGTGCAAAAAGAATGCAATGCATCATTTTATAATGAGAACTGAACAACTATATTCTGATAGTTACCGAACAGTTACTAGCAAGAAATTTTTTTATAAAAGATATATTCAAATGAAAATTTTTCAGCAAAGCAGAAAAAAGAGTAGCACTAGATTTTAGAAGAACTTTGTGGATCTACTCGTATGGAACCAGATAATTATGCCCCTGTAGATTTGTAACAATAAAGATCTACAATCAAGTGTCTATTGTTATAATTCTAGAGGATTTAAAAAACATTTGCAAAAGAGGTTTTAAAAGATGCAATAATGAAGAGAGACATTTCACTCCAGCTCATCTGCAGCGGCCAAAAAGCAAAAGTTGCATATAATTATGGAAGACTGAATAGTAAAAAACTCCAAGAAAAACAATGATAGTATAGACAAGGAAGAAGACAGTGTGACTGTAATGGATATACTAACAACCACAAATTTTCCACTTACAACTGAAAATCAGGATTGAAGTTTTTTATAGAATTTCAAAAGAAAAATGCTAGGTAAAATCAACAGGGATGACCCATTCCCTTCAAGATTCTATTAATCAATTTATGGTTACAAGCCAGACATCCAACTTGTTCTAATTTCAGACATTATAATCATATGATGTAACATGACTGTGCTCAATTTTTTAAAGGAATATAAGCCTAGCTGCAAAAGTATACAAATCATCTGTAAACCCAAACTGACAGTATCTACACATACTCCATAATTGCTGTTATTCTTGGACCAAGTTTTACAAGAGATTGGGTGGATGTAGAAACATTTCTAGATGCTGAAAACTCCAGGATGCAAACTGCATTCATATCAGCGATTATTTATCACAGAACAGGAAATAATATTATTAGTGATCAAACATGATGCCTGGGAATACCCTTTTTCAGTTGATTATATACAAGTATTGAAATTGCCAATGGGTCCTACTAGAATTAGTGGACGTTTGCAGAATGGGTAATTCAGAAGAATTTGAGCAGATATAATTAAAACTAATAAATAAAGTGTGCAGAGTTTGTGGATTCCTTCTTCATAAAAGGTTTGAGGATGTGTTGTCACAAACCAGTTGCACATGAACTTCTCTATTTTGTTGTCACTTTGGAATTGATGCCCAAAAAAAAGAAGAAATTGCCAAAGGATAAATCTGAATTGTATGGCAGGGATATTCTAAGGTTTCCAAGTAAATTTCACCCTTTGTTTCTTTTTTTCCTGTTTAGCCTCCGGGAATTACCATTCGGGTATTACTTCTGAGGATGATATGCGAGTGTAAATAAAGTTTAGTCTTGTACAGTCTCAGTTCAACCATTCCTGAGATGTTTGATAAATTGAAACCCAACCACCAAAGAACATCGGTATCCACAATCTAGTATTCAAATCCATATAAAAGTAACTGCCTTTACTAGGACTTGAACGCTGGAACCCTCGACTTCCAAATCAGCTAATTTGGGAAGACGCATTCACCACTAGACCAACCCAGTGGGTAAGTAAATTTCACCCGGTTTATTCCAAGTGCTAACAGCTGTGCGAGACCTGGCATTGTTGTGGAGGACAGTTACGTCTCTATGGATTTCAATGCCTTTTGTTCCTGTAGGCTTTCACTTTGTCCAAGAGCTGGTGGTAGTACACATCATTCACAATGCAACATTTGAGGAGAAAATCAGTGAACAATACACTTTTCCAGTCCCAAGTCCCAAAAAACAGCTATAAGAAATTTTTCAGCTGACAAGAGATTTTCACCTTTACAGGACTAGGTTCTCCACTGCATATGAGCTGAATTTGCGAGTGTAATAATGGACCCATATTTTGTCATATGCAACTATTTGATGCAAAAAGTTATTTTCCTCTCGTTGAAATCAGTTCAGGATTCTTTGACAAATTTCCTGTTTGTGATTATTTGTCAAATGTATTGGAATCCGCTTTGTACAGACTGTGAAATACAAGATGATTTATGATAATGGAATGGGTATTTGACTGATACCCACTTCCATCGCATAATATGCATTATGCAATAATACATTGCATAATTGACGAATGGAATCTCTTGCTGTTACATGATGCTACTAATTAGAGAAACTTGAATTCTGAGGTGGCTGTTGCATTCATATCTTCACTAATAATAACCTCCATGTCAGCCCACTGATGTTCATTAGTGAACTGTGAAGATAAAATCATGTTTTTATTTGATCTCTTATAAAGAGCAGATTGTTTGTAAAATAAAATTTTATATCCAATGCTGAAAAGTCAAATCAAAACTCAGTTGCTTTCCTTTTTGTTACTTATTTGCAAAATCCATTTAGCATATCTCATTTCTTGTATTTATTAAAACCTTTTAAGCATAAGAAAAGTTAATTATAATTAAATTTCATAATTTGAAAGAAAAGCTTTTATGTTTCTGCTGAAATTTGGTGTTAAAATTAATGATAGAGAGAAAAACATTTTTCTCAAGATTGTAATGATAAATTTTAATGCAAGAATAACATCTAACAATTGATTTTAAATGCCAAATTTAACCAGTTGAATTTTAGATTAAAAAAATTTTAGTCGGGACTTAATGTTTAAAATATATTTGTATTTAAAGCTGCTCCTTTGATTGAACTATTCAGCATTGGTTTTAATATTTCTTTTTTTTAGATTTTCTTTCATTATTTATTTATTTAATATCCAGTTATGTGGTAACAAGTACAGAAATATTGTGTCAACAGTACTCTTCAGAGCATCATTGTACAGTCAGACAAGTACAAATACAAAAAATATTAAACCAAAACTAATGCAATATCTTCTAATGCAGTTGCTTAAGTATTCATTAATGGGAAATAGCCTTAATTCAAGTTCATTTGTCTTATGGCCTTTTGTAATATTTTTTAAAATAATTTCTTGATATTATTCTTTTAGTTTCAAAAGGCAGTTTATTAAAATAATGTGTAGCATTATATTTATGATACCTTCTGCAAGTTTCTGTATATTTTGTCAATAATTGGATGGATTTATATCTCGTATGAAAGAGGTTATGAGAATTTATATAGTTTAGGGCTATTTCACTGTAATGAATCAAAAGATTCTAATACATATTTTTTTCAAATAAATTAAGTGGTAATTTGATTTTTAAGAATTTTTACTATTTTATGTACAGTTTTTGTTTTATTTGATTTTTATTATTTGAACCCCATGCAATTATACCATAGCTAACAATACTGTTATAAATTCGATACACAATAGTAGATAAATTTTGAACAGTAATAATTGTGCTTAGTCTAGATAATATGAAAACAATATATTCTATTTTATTTGAAATTTTACAATCTCATCTCAAATGTGTAACATTTTCTTTGAACAAATTAATTGCCGATATTAAAATCAGTACAAATACAATCACAATGATTATCAAAACTTAAACAGTCTTTCATTTACAGCTAACTTATTAGACTCTAGCCATACTTTTAATCAGCAAGTTGTTTTTCCAATTCATAAACTTCAAACCAAGCATTATCATAACATATTATAACTATGTCATCAACATAAGTTAAATTTTTCAAGAAGGATTTTGTATTTCAAATCTCTGCAATAAAAAAGCACGGTGCCTTTGGTTGTTTGCTGTATTTTCTCACATTATTTTTGCCACTGTGACAACAGAAATATAATAAGTAAAATTACTAATCCTTTTTTCTTTAATCGATATCTGTAAAATACTTAATATTCTCACAAACATGAGGATATGAATGAATTCAAGGTCCAGGGTGGCTCTGCCCCCTGGCTAGATGATGTGCGAGCTCTGACCAGCTAGTATATCAATATAAATAATAAAATTCCAAGAATGAATTCCTGAGGAACTCCAGTATTCAAATCTTGTAGGTTGATTTTTATTCCATTAATTTTAACATTGCCTTCTCTTCAGCGTTTCATTTTGAAGTAACTGAAGATAAACTTTGGTACCAATTTTTTCAGGTTTTTTAATATTTTATGGTCTACAGTATCAAAGGCTTTAGCCAGATTCATAAATATTGCAGCTATTGATTACCTTTTGTCTAGATTTTGGTAAATGATGTCAGATAAGTCAGCAATTGCATCTTTAGTTCAAATAAACCTTTCTAAAACCGTATGTGAGAGAGAAAATTTTATTTATTCAGGGAATTCAGAATTCTATTATGTAATAGTTTTTTTACGTATCTTTGCAAAGTTAGAGACAAAAAAACTGATCTATAATTTCCAGAATTAGTTTTATCAACAGCTTTAAAAATTGAGAGCCATTTTCAGTCGAACTGGTCATGTACCAGTTTAGTAGCTTAAATTGTATAAATACAACGAAGCACATCAATAAATTTAATATTACTTAATACTTTTTTCTCAGAAGTATGTATCCCATCAGTCCCACCCAATTTATTAATTATTTTCTTTATTTAATAATTTTTTTACAGGTCTTAGATATTTAGAATTAGCATTATTTCTACTTTTACTCATGTTCTTTCTAATCAAGTTTTCAACATTAATGTTTCTTGTAATCATACGACCTATATTATGAAAAAACATTGTTGAAATAATCACCTAAATTTTTATCAGCTTCTGTCAACTCATTACTTATTGGGCATTTTTATTTTTATATTTTGTATTTTTTTCCTAATTTCTGATTTACATAATTACAATTTTTTTTTTATTATTATTCTGTAGCTTAGTAACTTTATTTCATTCAAATTTGTATTTTGCTTCTTTCAATAGCTTGTATGTACAGTAGTAGTGTAATATGGATTTGGTATTTAATTTTCAGAGAAATACCATGCTTATTTTTTATATACCATTTTTTTTTATTAATAATATTTTTTAATTACTATTGTGCAATCCATGGTTTTTTAGAAACTTTACTGTGAAAATTTTTGTTTCCTAGTTTTAGCATTTAATTCTTGTACTAATTCAATTAATAATTGCATTACTTCACTTACATTATCTGAAAAATATACATCTTCCCAAACTAAAGTTTCACTTAATGATAATAATTTTTTTAAATCAGTGTAAGAGAAAGTCATTAAAAAATTAAAATATTATAGTATTAATATTTAAAAATAAAGCATATTGATAATCTGAAAATTGAGTCTTATAGACTAAATATATGTTATATTGAAAGAGTTTAATAAAAGCATATTGTCAATACATGAGTCTTAAAAATAATTTCTGATTGGAGTACTTTTATTAAAATTAGGTTCAAATCATAATTCATAAGTTATTAAAAAATTGAACAGTCTCACAACCGTTTTTGTTTATTGAAATCACCTAATATTATTATTGTATGATTCTTTATATGTTTATTATATAAATAAAAAAAGTGCTTTTGAATTTATTTTTCCTAATCTATTTGTTACTACTATTAATGATAATCTGGAATTAGATGCGCATTTCCTTGAAAAATAAATCTTTTGCATCTAATTTTGGATTTTCACATTTTGTTATTGATTCTAGAATTTTCTCTTTATATTTTAATTCTACTACAATTTAGCAAATAATCCAAGAGAATAAATCAAAAAATGCTTGAATTTGGTTGGGAAGAGATGAAATATAGATTTAAAAAAAAACTGCTAAATACTATTAGAAATAACATTGGAGGGGTCTGGGTACATAAAAAATAGACCCAAAAATGTTATGCACAAATAAAAAAGGGGGAAAACACAGTTTTTCTAAAATATCCCAAAAATATTGGATTTTATCAGCATACTTCAGGTGACAAAATTTGATTGTTTGAAATTTCTTACAAGATAACGCTGGTTTGAAATTGAAGATTCAATTTTAGTTATTGGTTATAGAAAAAAATCAGACCTATAATATCAAATGGAACTCTCTTCAAACTAAAATCTAACATTTCCTACTCAGCAGATATGCAAAGAATAGAAAGAAGAATTCTAAGAACATGTATAAATAAAAGACGACTTACTGATGGGGAAGAATGAAGACTCATACCAAACAAAGAGGTACATAAAGATGTAGAACCAGCTATAGACTACTTTAGAAAGAAAAGAATCTCCTTCTTTGAACACATAATATGAACAGAACCGAACAGGCTCGTCAGGAAACTGGTCGAGAAATACTGGAAAATGTCCAAAACACCGACCTGGATAAGATATGCAAGAACTAGAAATCACAATATACGATTTACGAAACAAAACTGACAATATAAAAATACTAAAAGAAGCAAACCCCAGATTTAAAATTAAAGAAAAGAAAACAAAGCTTTGTTCAGCAGAACTAAAAAAAACAAGATCTAACAGAATGAGGAAGTATTGGAAGCAATCAAAAAAATAAAAACTAAAGATGAACCAGAGTTGATTCTGGTTCGAAGTAGTGAGGTCCACTGTGACCTCAAAATCCTCAACAAAATAACCAAAGAAATATACATATAGCAACAATAGGTAACTAGACCAAGTAAATAGATTTTTAGGCTAATTAAAATGAATATTAGGATATTTTTATAGAGAATAATAATAATAAAAAAAGAAAAATTAAATACAAAAGAAGAAAACAATCGCATTTGAAAAAATAACAAAAAAACATAACCTGTGAAATATATTATGTATATCAAAAATATTTAATGTCTATTACAGTATATTTTATAGACCAAATAAATGGTTTAACCAAATAATTGAATCATAATATAATTACATCACAGGGTAAGTATTAATAAGTGGGATGGCATATATATAAAATTAATTGTGATGAATGCAAGGAAGATATGTTGGTAAAATTAACATCACTCCAAGATTTTCCAGAACATGTTTTCAAGTCCTTGAAATTTTGTTCTTTTTTTGGAGTCTCTCTTTATCATCTTTAACCTCACTAAAATGTTTGTTTAGTGCACTGGAGTTTTCCCAGACAGCTCTAACAGTTCTTTGAATTAATATTCACCTAATTGTGAATATTTTCCAAATTTTCTTAATTCTTTCTTCCAGTTGGACAGTACACAGTTCAGTTCCCTTTGATTTTTGGGAGACATGCTGTACAAAGAATAGAGTTTATCAGTAAAATGGTCAATTCCCTGTACATCATTTCTTGTGTCAGAAACTGCCAGTTCTTAGTAATGATTTGAACAATATCTGGGAATAGTTTTAAAAATTGTGCTAAAACTCCATTTTGTCTATTTAATATTACAGAAGCTCCATCATGTGCCTAATCAATTAAATGTTTTTTTTAAAAATCCTCATTCATACTATTAAAGATTTAGTAGAACTTCATCTGTAATAACATTTGCTGTAGTTAGTTGCATTAAGTTTCACCAAAGTCCCAAAAAAAATGAAACAACTTCAGAGTCTTTTATAAGCGAACATCTCAAACATATTACTAAAACAGATTACACTAACTGTGGTTGATTTGTCAATAATAGTAATAATAATAATAATGATGCTGATTTTCCTCTCATTTTCTATTACTGTTTGTGCTATTTTGTTAATCATTTCATGTGAGATATGGTCTCACACACGACCATATCTCACGTACATTCCTCATATTAGCACAGCTAAAATTTGTATGTTATAATCAACATATTCAAACCATTTAATTTTTGGAATTCTATGTCTGCCTGTAAATTTATTTAAGTGTCTCTATTTCTTTTTGCAATTCTATATGCTATTTGAAATACTCAAGCAGTTGTTTCTAGTGTCTGGCATCTATTTGTGTATGGCTCTGGAAAAGCATCGATATGAACTCATTTCTAAATTGAGGCCAGTATGGCTTCATGAAAGGGGTTGGCACTGAGGATTGCATCTTAAATGTTCTTGGCGAGGTGGAAAATGCTGGCTATAAATATGTTTTGGCAATTTTTATTGACATAGAGGCAGCATTTCCTTCCTTGTGTTGGAGTTCTGTCTCCTATGAGTTGGAACGCCGCAATGTTCTCATAGCCCTGCATGCCATAGTACGTGACTACTTATCTGATCGCACGGCTCTGTTTAAGGATGCGCACCTATTTGTGGAAAAGTCTGTCATCAGCGGAAGTCCGCAGGGCTGTGTTCTCAGGGTTAGTTAGTTTGAGGGAATCATGCTAGGTTGGATGTAAAGATGTCCATTTAAGGCCTATGTGAAGGCAAAATTTGATATGTATTTACTGATGCAAAGTCTGCCAAGGCATTTACATTGGTGGCATCCCGACCGAGGCCTGGCTGATGACTGTGAGATGTAATCAGTTAGAGGGTCTAAAGGTGACCTCCAGTAAAGCCCCTCAGGGCTTAGAACGAAGGTGGTGGTGTGGCAACCGGTAACGTTACAAGGTGGGTGTCTTCCCTATACAGGGTTTGGATGTTAGTTTGTGGTAACTCACAACCGCAACTAGAATACCGAGTGCAGGCGGTTTTGTCAACTGCAGAGGGCTGGATGGACATTCAAAATTTAAAGATTTCTGAGCCTAAGACGAAGTTTATGCTTCTCAAGTTTGCAGACACATTATCATACAATCGTAACCCCCCATATTAAATATAAATGCTTTGTAATCAGCTGAGTTCGAGTTCATAAGTACCTAGGTGTTTTGTTTGATGAGAAGTTGCTGTTTAGCAACCACATTAGGCAAAAAGTGGCAGACACCATCTCTGTGATGCACAAGCTAAGAAGGATTGCTCGAACGGATTTCGGGCTGTCGGGCCGTCATTTGTACATGTTGTAACGAGGTGTCTTCGAAAGTATGACCTCTTAAGCGGCGTCCGTTTGGGCGCATACATTGGAAAGAAATAGAGCACTTATTCAAAATTTAAGGAAAGGCCCTCCCAATTGATTTAGTGGTGAAAGTTCGAGCGGCCATGTGGAAATTGCGAAGAGGCAGGGAAGCCAAGATATTTGGGATGCGGTTTCGAGCCAGGCCTGTACCGGAGCGGAATGGCGATCTCAATGCACTGTTCGAAAAGTTGCCCATCTCCCGTCTGCAGAGGAGGCTTTACAGCCTTGCGATGGAAGCATGGCAGCAAGAATGGCACACCACGACTAATGGAGGGTCCTTGTATAGATTTATACAGGATCTGGGGGGGAAGGTATGCCTCCCCTTCGTTTTTAAGGGCAACGGGAGCCCGTGTGCTCTCCAACCACCATGTAAATTTAAACCAATATTTGTTTCGATTCCGCCTGGCAGCTGATGAGCTGTGCCTCTGCGGGGATGTCCATTCGAACGAACATATGATGTTCGACTGCTCAGCTCTTGGGGGGCTAGAACTCAGGCCACCCAAACTTAGAGGTCAAGAGGAACATTGACCACCACAAGTGGCGATTCAGTGTGGTGAGAGCCGCATAGTCGGACCGTGTGGGAGTTCGCCTGTAGTAGTTTGCCTGAGGGAAAAGTCTCATACTGCGCTGCTGCAGGAAACTAACCGAGAGATATAGCTGGCTAACAGCCAGATTAAGCCTCCATGCTCTTTAATGCAGAAACTGTACTTGCTGGCATTCAGCGACCTAGGCGTAGCAGCGAATTGCTGTCTTTGACGAGATAAATTTAATTATTGACCAAAATATATGTTTTAGTATTTGACGGGGAGTGCCTACCCATTTTAGTGATATATGACAAGTGGGTGGTGGGACATGCAAGCGAGTGGTGTATTGTGTATGGTACCATGCTTATTCCGCTCACGCTATTAGGTTATTTCTAGGAGTTAGTTAGGACACTGGTCGCTAAACTGTTTCGAGTCTCAGTAGCAGTTTGTAGCACAGACATTCGGTCTTATGCTTTAGAGCGACTGAAAGTGGTGCTGGCCGGACAAATGCCAAACAAATCAATTCCTTCTACTATTTATCTGAACACTAAAATTGCTTCCATTGTACCTATACTTTTCCTGAAACCAAATTGGTTTTCTCCTAACCCTTTCTTCCACTCTCCTCTCAATTCTTCTGTAGAGAATTCTAGTTAAGATTTTTGATGCATTAGTCATCAGGGTCAATTATTCTGTATTCTTCACATTTTTCTGCTGCTGCTTTCCTTGGTTTCATAACAATTACACTGTTATGATACATGTTTGAAGTATGATGAAACTTTCCCTTTTTCATAAGTATTACACACCAGTTTGTATAATTTATCTGTTGCTTCCTCACCTGCAGTGCACAGTAATTCTGCAGGTAATCTGTCCATCCCAGGAGTAAAAAGTAATATTATTCACAATCTAAATATTCAGTCAATTTTTTTAAATTCAATTGATATGAATGTAATACCTGATAAGAAAAATAAACAATTTTAAAACCTGACTAACTGTTACTATCTAGTACTTGTTAGTCGCATATTTTAGTTCATAAGCTACCTTTAAAAAAATCATTACAAATAATATCAGTCATCAGAAATCAAACCGTTTCAAGTACAGTGAAAGTAACAAAATGGTGAAAAAATGACAAACGAAAACATTGATTAATCTACAAAAAAACGAGGTGACAATATTAACTGAATTATCTACAGAAAATATAGTCCACATATTTATCATTATGAAAAGAAAAAAAAAGTTCATTGGCGAGTGAAACATTTCCTACAATGCAAAGATTTCACTGCAATCCTATAATGCAAAGTTAATTCACTGTTTTATTATATCACTTTCTTAATAACCGATCTGGAAACCCAACACAAACATATTACAACACATTTTTTACTTGATAGTGATCAAAAACTATTAAACTTGTTATTAGTTGTGATACTTGAGGAATATAAATTCTGTAAAAAAGTAATGTTGCAAAAATCACGTAATAGAAACAAACTAAACTAATAAAAAGGTTTTAAAAAAAATGTTTGTTAACTCAGTAAAAAAAATGAAATCACTAATTTTAAAAAAAAGATAAAAGTTTGTTTCTAACATCAGAACACCACATTCCTACTTTTTCTTCTCCTTCTTGTGGCAATGAAGAATAGTATTCTTGGGCAAAATTTCTTCAGACTCATTAAATCTTTAAATTTCTGTCAGGATATTTCAATTAAATCTGGGTATGACAAGTGAAGCTCAGTAACACTGAAGTAGCAGCACTGAAACTCAGTACTTTTTTCCTGTTTAGCCTCCGGGAATCACCATCGGTATTACTTCAGAGGATGAATGAAGATGATATGTATGAGTGTAAGTGAAGTGTAGTCTTGTACAGTTTCAGTTTGAC
The DNA here is from genome assembly GCF_047948215.1 of Lycorma delicatula. NCBI lineage: Eukaryota > Metazoa > Arthropoda > Insecta > Hemiptera > Fulgoridae > Lycorma > Lycorma delicatula. Next base: position 137,529,548 of record NC_134455.1, read on the forward strand.
CATTTTTGAGATGTGTGGTTAATTGAAACCCAACCACCAAAGAACACCGGTATCCAAAATCTAGTATTCAAATCTGTATAAAAGTAACTGACTTTACTAGAATTTGAACGTTGGAACTTTCAACTTCGAAATCAGCTGATTTGTGAAGATGCGTTCACCACTAGACCAATCTGGTGGGTTGAAACTCAGTACTGCTCTGAAGTTTTAGCACTTCATTTTTCTCTAATAAAGGTTCCAACTGTTCCATAAAAATTATAGGTTGTTTTATGAAAGATGTACCGTAAGTTTCCAGCTGTTAATTTAATGTCACTCACTGGCTGAATTGGAAACGGATGCTTAGGTACATACTTAGATTTCAGAAAATCTGTCGCTCTCACAAAATGATTACCAACTTTAATTACTTCGAAAGGTGTTGGTTTTTCCACGCTGTTTTTATAACTTCATACCCAGTCTTTTGGAACTTCCATTTTTCGTTTTAAGTTTATTAACCCCGTGTTCTTGTCACATTCTGGGTAAGAATATCCACGAATAGGGAAAATAATTCTTACAGATTTTAGTAGCTTGGCTTCACAAGTTATAGAATTAATGAGCCAAAACATAGTAAAATTTTCTATGGCCACTGGCCGAATCACAAAATATTACTATCTCTTCACGTACATCAAGAACACACGTTATAAAATGGAATAAAAATTATGAATTTCATCTGCACCTTTTTTTGCATAGGTTTCAGGATATGAATAAAACGTGATCTTCCAGTTGATAACATATGCACATTGAAAGAAAACACACTGAGTTGCCTCTTATAACAAATGTCATTCATACTTATAAGAGACATTTTTCTGATTATGTAGTGAGTTGCTTCTGATGATGGAAGAGTTTGCTTCTAAAACACGTAAGTCATATGGAAGAATGTCAGAATTTAAAAAAAAAACTGTGGCTTAAAAAAAAGTCATGAGATAGGTGAATCAGGTGTACCAGGTGCTTACCTGGTACATTTAAGGAAGGTACATTTATACTTCCTTATGTGAAGTTAAGGAAGTAATGTGATCACATAAAATTTTGGTTTTCAGATTTCAATAGAAATATCCATTTTCAACATCTGTGAATCCATTTTGACTAGTTCGGTGCAGGTCTGTACGTATGTACATATGTAACTCTAATAACTCAAAAACGATTAGAATTAGGATGTTGAAATTTTGTATTTAGGTCGGTTGTAACATCTAATTGTGCACCTTTCCCCTTTTGATTGTGATCAACTGAACCAAAAGTGTCCAAAAAAGCCCAAAATCCATTTTTGTGGATTTTGAACTTTTCTTAACTGCAATAATAAGCTTTTGTTGTGAACTTTTCAACGATATATCATAAGAGATACTTATTTTCATTGGTTCCAGAATTATAGCCAAATAAAATTGTAATTAATTAAATATTTGGATCTTACCAGAAGAAGAAGAATTGTTTGAAATCCAACTTCATCTCATTTTTTTTAATTTAAATATGTTGATTTATTAATAATTATTAACCTCCGATTGTAAAAAAATTACAATAAACAGTAATTCAATAACAACCAAAAAGAAATATGAAAAAATATCATAAGTTATTAATAGAATAAAATTTTATGTACTTTTCATTTTTTTAAAATGTGTTTATATAATTTAATAGGCATTCAAGGAAGTCATGTGGTGTCCACATCAGATTTTTTTTATAATGGATGGCAATAGCTTCAAATTTTTCATTAGTTCTGGTTTGAATTCTCATATACCTTTTTATCTCAGAATACCTGTTAGCTTTATTTTTATGTAGCATATTTTCTGATTTTTTTCTTTTCTTCACTATTGTCACCTAAAAAATTTTATTTGCATCTAACTCATCGCAGATCGAACAAGGGTCAGTTCTTGGATATCGGAAACCTATATTAAATTTTATATTGCAAATGTTCGGGGATGGATTGTTGCACTTGCGTCTTCTTTCAACCACTTTGCGGTCTGTCTTAGCGATCTCCAGAGGCTTAACGTGTGTTTTGAGTATAACTCTTTGCAGCTGAAAGCAGAAAAGATTAAGTTATAATCGGTTTGAATTAAGATAAAATTTGGAGGAACCATTGGCCCTACAAATGCATACAAATAGTTGTAAAGCTTGTAATTAGATCATTGAAACTGACCACATGAAATATTTGGGAATACCCGTCGATTCTGGACTTAAATGGGCAGCTCATATACAAAAATTAAAGAAAGAACTTGTATATGCGTGTCGAAGATATACCTATATTTTATAAGGTCTTAAAAATCTTTTTTATCAAAATTGGAAAAAACAACAAAATTACTGTTGGCGGGTTTACAACCTACAATCATTTGGGAACTTCATACCACCAAGTCCAAGTAAAGAGATATTTATAGGTTTTACCTTTACATAGCTCCTCAACATTACAACACTATACCTGATGGAATAAAGAATGTTACTTTTACAAAATTAAATCTATTATTAAAAGTTGGCTTTTAGGAAAAGATAATCTCGCATGTTTATTTCTTTAAGCTGACATTATGTCTTTTCTATACAGATATATATTCTTTTTTATTTTTTGAAAATCCTAATACGTTTTGAACTCGTTAACCGCTGTGTTAATTGATATAATATTATAAGTTGAATAAATTAAATTAACACCAAAACACAGTTGAAGAATCAATTTATTAAACCTTCAAAGGTACTTTCGCAAACCACTCGTATCATCAGTTGATGACATTATCGGGATGTTGATTAAATGAAAATATATATAATTTTTTGAGTAATAACCATAAAAATCAGTTGGATATGAGTTATGTGAATAGTTGTAATTTACTGGGGCTTTAATCAAAATATCGTCCTCAAAAGCTACTTGTTGGATGATCATTTTATGTGTCGAATTTATAAATGTAGTATTTTTCTAAGAAGTTTATTTTTTTGTTACCGCATGTTTCTAAAATGTCTAAGTCAGTATAGTATGAATATGTTGTAGCAGATGGTCAGCTATATAACGGTGGATGCGGAAGTTAAACAAAAAAAAAGAGGGACAGCTTTATCCCACCGGGTTGATCTCTTCTTTTTCCTGTTTAGCCTCCGGTAACTACCGTTTAGATAATTCTTCAGAGGATGAATGAGGATGATATGTATGAGTGTAAATGAAGTGTTAGTCTTGTACATTCTCAGTTCGACCATTCCTGAGATGTGTGGTTAATTGAAACCCAACCACCAAAGAACACCGGTATCCACGATCTAGTATTCAAATCCATGTAAAAATATCTGGCTTTACTAGGACTTGAACGCTGTAACTTTCGACTTCCAAATCAGCTGATTTGGGAAGACGCGTTAACCACTAGACCAACCCGGTGGATTCACCGGGTTGATCTACTAGTGAACATGATGAAAGTAACAAGGTGGTAGCATTGCGCACAGTATTCGTTGCGCATGCGTATACGCTCGTCCCAAAATCTCATTTTCTACTGGGTTATTTGAACATATAAGTAAGGGATTTTGGGACAAGTTTTTAGTTGTACAAAAATTTTACAAAATTTTAAATACATGATAATGATTAAACGAGCTAACAATCGAATATTTATGAATGATTATTCACTTTCAATATGAATTAGTATTATTTGGTACTGATAAAGTGGTAATATTTATTAAAAATAATAAAAAATTTTTTTTTAATAATGTTTAATAAAAATAAATATTTTATACAAGTCTATTGATTCTTAAGAGTATTGAAATTGATTGTTAATTAAGATAAAATTCAAAATAATGAATGAAAACCTAAACAAACAAACAGGGGACACATCTTATGAAGTGCAACTGACACAAAGTCTTTGTGTAGCGTGTGTGGCTCTATAGTAACGACTCCTTTTGCTATTCGTGGGGTTCGGTATCGAATCACCGATAATTTTTTTTTTATGCTCATAAAATATTATTTTTACTAATGTTATTTTCCATTTATTATGTGAAACTATTTAATGCTGTTAAAATGGAAAATCAACTAAAGGGAGATAACTTATTTCAAAATTTTATAACTAAAGATCTTATATTATTTATTTTGGTCAATCCTCGGAATTGATGATTTTTTAGTTTAATTAAAAATATTATCACAAAACAATTTTTGAAAGAAATTGCTTTTAATAATCTAATTTACAAGGGAAAATGAGATATTACTTATTTTTTTACGGATACCAAAATGAATATTACTTTATAATACTGAAATAAAAATAAAATAAAAAGTTGTTGTTTTGTGAAAAATAATTTTGTATTCAATAAACATATTTTTCTAATGAGTCAAATGAAATGTAAGGGATTTTCTAGGTAAACCATTTTAAACCGCGTCAATAAAGAGAACAATTGCAAAAGGGTCGGTTTTGGTTTTTATGTTAATGAAAACTATTTTATTTTCTATTTCATATAAAATGTTTCCATTATATTTTCATTTTGAATTAAAATAATTTAAGTTAATTATTTTCTGAACCCCTCTGTATCTAATAGTACATTAATAATTAATTCAAGGTAAATTGTTTATTAAGAAAAATTATTAGAAATTATTATATTGTTAAGAAATAAACGAAATTAATCATTCAGATCATAATTCTCGACTCCACATACAGTCAATTAAATGTTATATAAAATAAACAAAAAAACCTACACTCCATATATAAATATGGAGTGTAGGTTTTGGAAGTGCCGTACTCAATTGTGCGTGTACACGCACAATTGAGTACGGCACTTCCTATTTATAAATATTAGAGTAAAAATCCACATTTCGACACCAATTTTCATATACGTCAATAAATTTTATTCTTTTATGTTTCAAAAGTTTGTTTATTTTTGATAATTCTGCCTTTAATCACATTGATGTCTTGCTTCTGTTTGTGCGCCAACTGCATAAACGAATTTAAACATCATGGCGGGAAAAGGATTTTGGGATGAGCCACTGCACAACGTTGGGTGTGCGACACCTTGTTACTTTCATCATGGTAGTGAACACATCTTCCAAATCAGCTGATTTGGAAGTCGAGAGTTTCAGCATTCAAGTTCTTGTAAAGGCAGGTAGATAGTGGATACCGGTGATCTTTGGTGGTTGGAAATCAATTAACCATGCAGTTCAGGAATTGTTGGATGAGACGGTACAAGACTACACATATCATTTACACGTCATACATATCATCCTCATTCATCCTCCAAAGTAATACCTGAATGGCAATTCCCAGAGGCTAAACAGGAAAAAGATGGTCAGCTGTATTAGAATTGCCTCTCTTCTGAAATATATTAGTAACTTATTTATTATGATTCTCCTGTAATGTTGTAAAGCCATTGGAAACTGCTGTTTGATTTATCATATTTGTTTTGTTTTTGAGTTTATCTGGGTTGTTATTATTTCTGTATTGCAACAGTCTAAAAATTAAATTTTTATATGAGCCAATTTTTTGTGATCATGGATGATTAGATTCCTTGTGTATAGAGGTGCGATTTATGGTTGATTTCCTATAAATGGCTTTTTCTTTAATGTTTCAATTTATTTCAATTTCAATGCCCAAAAAGTGTATTTTCTGTTAATTTCCACTTCAAACTTGAATTTTAAGTCTCTGTATATTTAAAATAATCATATGTTGTCATTTTTCACTGGATTGTATATGATCAATATATCGTCCACATATCTAATCCAGATTAATATTTAATACTTGTTCGAAATATCAATAATTACAATGTTTTGAAAATGTTGTAAGAAAATTTCAGATGTGATTGTAGATATAGTTGAACCCATTCATGGGCAACCCTTTTGTTTTAAGCAAAAATGAATTTTTTACTTTATACTTTTTATTTACAAACACTGAAACAAATAAAATAAATGACATTTATGATGGCATTTTGGAGTGTTAAAATGCTGTAAACTTCTATTGTATTCAATTCTGATGTTAACAACGTTTACTGGCATATGTTGGGTGTTAATTCTTGAGTAAGTAATAATTATAAGTATTATTTCACTTATTTTGTCATAGACAGCACAGTGCCTTTATATTATATACGTTTTTTTATTCATTTATTGCAATTAAAATAATGTGATTGTAACTCCCACACTTATTTTTTTCTCAGGAGTTCCTAATGTCTCTTCCTCTTTAAAAGAAACTGTAACAACAAATTGTGTCGGACCTAGATATAGAAACTCTAATAATAAGAAACTTTAGAATAAGAAACTTTTACTAGTTTTTAAGTACAATTAACGAGGAGAAATAATGAATAAATAAATTAAATTTTTCCAGGAAACTGTTTGTGGAAGAAGTAGGTAAATATTAGAGACAATTGAATAGAATACCATAAGAAATAACTGACTAAAATAACTGGTTTTGGTGCAACTAAACAACACAAAAATTTGTATTACGAGGAAACTACAATTATAAGAAAACTGTAACTTATCGATCAACTACATCAGGCATTCCTGATGTTACAGGTATGTAGCAAGGATTATTTTCATGATAAGTGCTTAGTTTAATTGTGATGTGTTAAATTAGGTTGACCAAATATACTGGAATTAAATACTTGTCTGTGTTTTGGGAATGTGTGTCCTAGATACTGATTTTTCTGTCGGAATTTATTTACTGTAAAGTATTAATTTTTTAATTATTATTAATAGTTCTAATAATTTGGTTATACTAATTAAATTCCAATAGGATAGATATTTAATTTTATAAACATTATTATAGTGTACCAGCAGAATGTAACCGGGCTATTAAGCTGATAGATAATGAAAATGATTGTACTTCTTCCTTGGGACGACTAATCCAATCTCAGCGTTACAGACTAATCCAATATTTAATTATTTTTTTGTTGATTTTGGAAAAAGTGAAACAGCTTCTGTATTAATTACGTCTTACTTAAAGAGTACATATTTTTTTCTTTGACTACATTAGAAATGTAGTTAAATTATAAGCTAAGATTTTTCTGTAGTTAATTTTTGTACTGTACCTGTTTGAGGCATGTTTACTGAGCCGTACAAAGCAATAGTCTTTTATAACAGTTATTTTATAATTTTCTGTTATAGATCAGTCTAGAGCAAAATCATGCTGTCGCTGTTAGTCCGTAGAGAGAAACAATGGATTGAATAAAGAGGAAAAGAATATCTTCTGATTTAGGCAAGAAAATGATGGCCAGTATCGATTCCTCACTAGACCAGGGCCAAAGCAGAATAATCAATTTCTTTAATGGAATTGTGCACCAACAGTGGATACATTTTTGGAACCAGATATATAAAAAATCTGGTTAAATTTCTCCGAAATACACTGTTCAATCTCTACAAAACACTTTCATTCCTTGGCCACAGTATATCCTATTGCATCCTACAGCATCATACCGTCACCGAACTGTGGGAAATTCATCAACATAAAGTACATGGAGAAATCAAGAGTATTTTACAACCAGCCTTACAGTGCTACACACATTTCACAACACTACACAATGTTTATCGAATTGATGATCAACTTGATATATCACTCAATTGTTTTGCAATACAACGAAATGGTTGACACATTTATCAAGCTATGTAGAGTAGTTAGCACCACCTAGTGGGTTTATAACAAACATGCGGAAAGATGACTCAGCCCAAGCGGTTGTTGGTACTTTGAGATTCTTGATTGCATTGCTATAAAGGTTTGTTCCATTAGACTGGTTTTTTTTTACTGTTTTCAGTATTTCAGTTTATTTTAATTTTTTATTATTATGTGTTTATTCTTTTTCCATATTTCTTTTGCTTATATTTTTAATTAAATTGTAGCATATATTGTTTATAATTTAACATTATTGGAAGAATAGAAAATAATTCTTGTATAATTCTGTGTAAGAAGAATGATCGTTATTTTATTTTGGTTCCTTTTTCTCCGCTCAAATACATACAATCATTATGATCCTCGAAGTACGTAACGCTATCTGAATACGCCGAACAACACTGCTAACAATAGATACTGCAGATAAAGAAACATCATTGTTCCAACTTGCAGAATCATAACGAACTACGATTGTAACTTGCCCCGTATATACTTTTTGACTTTATATTTAGAGTAAATCAATAAGGCCTCAACCAATTATCAAATTTTCAAATGGTTTAGATGCAGTGCTAAGCATGCATAGTTTTTAATAAAAGTGATTTAGTAGTTTTGGAGGTTTTCAAGCAATAGAATTTTACACACAAGTTTACAAAAAAAACATAATAAGGAACCACAATTTAAATGAATTGTATTTTCGTTCTCATACCTAAAACCGTAAAGAAAATTTACTCCCCCTATGCAACCGAAAATACTACTGTACTTTTGTTTGAAAAGCCAGTAAAAATGAACAGTAATGATAGTTTAACTATTTATTATTCATTAATGCATTTTCTTATATTTTTATATTTGTCTAATGATATTTTAATTCAACACGATAAATGTGCTGCTTCTATTAAAGTACAGATCGATTAACATCTTTCAAAACACTTATTATGTAAATGACCATTAACGAAAAGTTTCATATATAATGAAACAAGTCAACGCACAGAGTACAGCGAATGGTGCACAAGGGTAGTAAAATTAATTCCATCCCTTGCGTCAGTCCACTTCTATTAGCAAAATTATGTGTTTGCTATTGGAGTACAAGCCTATACATAAAGTTTAAAAAGTTGGATTACTAGTCATCAAAATATAGAAATATGAATATTATGTCGATTAAACCCGTTCTAAATATTTATTATTTTTAGATCCAAACTCCAAAATTGAATAGCAGCAAAGATATCTCTTTGTAAGTTGTACATCTGAGTATACCCGCTAAGGTTCAACACAACATATCTGGAAGAATATGAAATGTTTGACTAAAATTAATTTTTCTAAATGTCATCATGCTTGGTGGCACATCCCTAGTGTCATAGTTGTTTCCATCCACTTCTGTCCCAAACTTTCCCCCTTTGCAGTTTCTAAAATCAACCATTTTGAGATAAGAAAATTGATAAAAGTCTTCTTTTTAAGAATTCAAAACTCGTAATAGTAAAATTTTCAATATCTGAAATCAATTCAAATGAAATTCCCTTCACATGGTAGTTACGACTTAAAATTTTAATAGCATCAGTTTCCTACATGTAAAGTCACTCAGTCTAGTAAGACTCAAGTTAATAATTAAAATAGATGCCAACTATATATAAACTAACCAAATCTAATCCCTCCTGCTTTAACTGTTTTTCTCGACGTCTTGAGTTAAAAAACAATTTGAAATGATAATAATACATTGGTCATTTTTGTACTACATACAATACTGTGAATCAAATAAGAAGAAACAATAAAAATAAACCAATAGGGCATATTGCTTCAAATTATAATTAAAATATATCTACAAAAACATTATATTATATTTTAAATTTACAAAATCTTTTCTACTATTAAAAAAAAGTATAAATCTTAAGACTGTTGGTAAATCTAATGTAAATAACGTTCAAAATTAGATCTTGAAATGGATTTAATTTAACTAATTCAAATTGTTTAATTTAATTTAAGAAATTAAATCTTTTTTTTAAAGTTTCAGTTTAGTTTTAAGTTTATTTTTACAAATAGAATATCAATTATTATCTAGAGTTCGAGAAGTAAATAAGATTGTAAAACTGGCCCTTCTACAATTTGCTCTTAATGATATATTAAATTAACAGAAATATTTTAAGACTAGTAAACCCCTTCACCAAATACATTTCATTAAGCAGGATGGTTTTAGAATTGGGATTAGAAATGGTTACCACAGGCTAACCACCAATTAATCAGTAATAATATCCAATTCTATTAAGAAGACTTGTTTTGTCCATACATTTACTTTACACTTTTTCTATCTTCTGTCAACCAAGTAGTTTGTAATATTTTTGACAGAGCAAACGTGTTTTATTACATTTTACTATTACCTATTACTGGATTTTTTTTATTTTAATTGAACTATACATTATTAACACATAAATTATTTTTTAAAAGGAAAATTGAGCTGAATTGTAATCTGTAATTTTTTGATATTTGAATTTTATTTATTTTATTTTTTAAATTTCATAATGTGATATTTACATTGAATAACTTAAGATATCATAATAATTGCAGATGGAATTGATGTATTATTGAACGATCACTCGCTGTTAAGTGGAAAAAAGAAAGTTATAGTAAAAAAAAAAAAAATAATAATAATTTAATCTTACCAAAGAAAATAATATTTGAAAAAACATACATTGTAAGGTAAAAATTTATTACATATAAAACTAATAAAATTAATCAATTAACATAGAAGTGGAATTTAAGAAGAATAAGGGAAATGTAGGAATGAAAGAAATGGCAACTCCCTTTTCAAAGAAACAAAAGAATAATAAAAAGATGATTATGCAACAATGCATTATACATCAGGTTCATGTAATAAAAAAAAATATTTATTATATTTTTATGGTATACATATTTTAAATCGCTTTACAAAATTAATATATAAATAAAATTAATTTCAGTTTTTTAAATCATATTATATATTTTACTTTTCAGATATTATGGCAAATGTTAACCAATATTAGTCACGTTAACGACAACGATATGCTACGGATGTTAAAACTACTATGTTAAAATAAAAGGTAAGCAAGATCAATACAATTCAGCAGGTACTGGACTATATTCAAATTATAGATACCTTTTTAGTGTACTTGATTATTAGATATAACTACAATGTAAATATCAAAATAATTCCAAAAAAGAAAATTACAAAGGAAGTTGAAAATGTAATGCACTGTCAATCATAACTAGCAAATGAAAGGAAACTTTTTGTAACATTACATTATGCAATGAGCCTATAATGATAGCCATTAATGCTTTGTAACTCTTGCGAAGTTTGACACTTGTTGGGATAGTACTTTCAAATTAGCCTCTTCTAGCTAACTACTAAATCAGATTAAAATCAATACAAAAAAAAAAAAACAAGATACATTAAACAATATTTGCTTCTTTAAAGGAGTATGTTTGTATTGTTTGAACACCTGTACAAAAGGTAAGCTGCCTTGTCACAATAAGTTTCAGAAACTGTTCACAATGTTTTTTTTGCAAGTTTGTTCTTTCCTGTGAGTTTGCGTGACATCTACTGTGATAAGGTTGCCTAGTTGTGGAGTAATGTGTCCTATTAGCTCTTTCAATGTGCTTATCGATGTGGAGATGCTTGCCGCCTAATGCAGGGGTAATTTTGAATCTATTAATTTTGACGATTAGTCGTAATAGCAACCGACAGAAAATGAGTGGTCATAGATCACAAGTTTTGAAATGTTAGCAGTAGGGGAAAAACTACAACACAGCAGAACCTGTCGCTTTATGCGATATTTTATTTTCCTGATATGATCCCTGTATCCATACATTTCATCCATATGGAGTCTCCCAAGCCTCCAGCAACTGAAGTGGCCTCTAAACACCCGAGGCCACAAAAAATCACAAAGGGGGGGCGAGTGTCTCCCCTTCCACAGGCGGTTTCCGGTGCTACCGCCGTGTTGGGCGGCGGCCAGGTTGCCGCCTCTCAATCGGCGCCGATCCATGCCCGTCGTCGTCGGCGGCTTCGATGGTCTCCGATTCGGAGACCGGAAGCTACACGGGTGACGATGTTCTCCGCGAACACGAAGCTGTTCGCAGTATGGAGAAGAAAAGAAAAAAGGTTGGCCAAAAGGAAAACCTAGGCTATAATTTAATTTAAAATCAGCGAGTCGATTGTACATTGGAACATCAATAGATGTTTTTCAAACATCCATGAGCTCCAACGCTTGGTACATGATGTAGACCCGATTTGTATATGTCTGCAAGAAACGCATATCAGCCGAAATGAAAAATTTAAATTAAAAGGATATGATACATTCCGGCGAGATCAACCGCCAAATATGAGTTAGAAGTGGAGTAGCCATATTAACATCGACCAGAGCTACCGCCGAAGCGGTTGATCTAAATACAAACCTGCAAGCGGTCGCCATTAGAATGAAGCGTCCGCTTCATGTCACTGTTTGCAGCATATACTTGACGAATTTTGATTGGAAGGAGGATAATATAGCGCGACTAATTTCTGAGCTTCTCACACCTATTTTACTGGTGGGTGATTTTAATGCTCGTAATTCTCTTTGGGGATCGGAACGAGTCGATCCCCGTGGAAGAGAATTGGAAAGGTTCCTGATGAATTCTGAACTTATGCTTTTAAACGACGGGTCAGGAACCGTTTTCAATGCCAGAGATGGATCGACGTCCTGTATAGATCTTGCATTGATAAGCGGATCGATAGCACCGAGGTACAGCTTCCATGTTTTAGACGATTTGCATGGAAGCGATCATTTCCCGGTGCAAATTGTAACTGATGTTACAAGAAAAATATATCCCATCTCTAAAAGATGGTTATTTGAAAAGGCAGATAGGATGAGCTTCACAGCTAGAACGATACTCCCTGAAACAACTGGAGTTATCGAGGACGATGTCGACGCTATAACAAATGCGATACTTGAGTCGGCGTCGAGATTTATTCACAAAACATCTGGGAAACTTACCAAGAAACCCGTTCCATGGTGGAACGATGAAATAAGTGAAGCTATTATACGCCCTTTTCTTTCTTTTAACGCCTTCAAGAAACGTCCTACCCTACAAAATCTTATCGCCTTTAAAAAATACAGGGCGTATGCAAAACGTCTCATGATTGACTCGAAGAAACGATCCTGGCAGCAATACGTGTCATCCATCGACAGAACTACTACTGCATCAGATGTTTGGAGGAAAGTGAAGGCGATTTGTGGGCGTAAAAGTTTTGCTCCCATAACTAGCCTTCAAGATGAAGATAAAATAAAAGACACTCCAAACGAAATCGCAGACGTGCGCTATGGGAAAAATACTTGAAAAAATGATTAATAATCGACTCGTTTGGCTTTTAGAATAAGAGAACCTGATATCACCATATCAATCATGTTTTCGTCAATGCCATTCTACCACCAATCAAATGATCAACCTAGAGAACATTATATATAACAGCTTTATTACAAGGAAACATTGTGTCGGAGTCTTCTTTGTTCTTCAGAAGGCTTTCGATATGACCTGGCGTCATGGGATAATGCTCCAGATATATGAATGGGGAATTCGTGGCAAACTGCCAATCTTACTGAGCAACTATATGAATGACCGTACATTCCAAGTCAACAACGAATATTCATCTGTAAAAATCTTGGAAAATGGCATACCACAAGGTTCACCGCCGAGCGGTACCTTGTGTTTATGATCGCCATTAACAAATTGATATTAGCCATTCCAGCAGAAATCAGCAAAAGATGATGATGATTTGGCAATTGTGTATGCCAGCAACAAGACTGCTATGGTGAAATACAAATTGCAACGGGCGATCGACGCCTTAAACGAAGTTGCGAGGAATAATGTATTCCAGTTTTCACCAGGAAAAACGTGCTGTGTACACTTCTGTAGGAAGAGGGACATCAAAGTTCTACGTTGACAATCGGCAATGATCCAATACAATATCAAGACAACGTGAGATTTTTAGGACTAGTATTGGATAAATCCCTTACGTGGGGATTTCACATACAGGACTTAAGTGCTAGATGCAAAAAAGCCCTAAACATCAAATGTTTATCGAACATTAATTGGGGGCTCAGATAAAGACATATTATTACGATTGTATAAGGCATTGGTTCAATCGAAACTCGACTACGGATGTATTGTATACTCATCCGCTAGGAAGTCGCATTTAAGAAAATTAGACGTAATTCACAATAGCGGAAATTAATAATAGCGGTAATTATTAATAGCGGATGGTATTATTATGGTAATGGTATTATTAATAGCGGTAATTCACAATGCGACAGGCGCTTTCCGCACAAGTCCGGCGACTAGTCTAATGTCTGAAGCCGGAATACTGCCACTACATTATAGAAGAGAGATCCTTTTGCTAAGATACGCAGCAAATATATGGGCTTTTCCTGCCCGTTTAAATAACAGACTTTTCAACAAACATCCTATGGCTGCATTATACGAACGTCGTGCTACCTATTCCAGACCAGCCGATATTAGGTACTACGAATTAAAAAGAAAATACGAAATTGCTATTCCAGAGACACTAGCAATTTCTACTAGAGAAATACCGCCATGGCTTTTGCCAGCGGTAAATACAAGGTTGGATCTCCCTCAGGAAGAAATAAAAAAGAAGCCAGCAGTTACCATCCAACAGGAATTTTTGGCAACCGTCAGTAGTTACGAAGAACATATTAGAATTTATACTGATGGTTCTAAAACCGAACATGGTGTTGGATGCTCCATATATATAAATGGAGAAGCCCATTGTTGGAAACTGCCAGATATGGCCAGTGTCTACACGGCAGAACTTACTGCCATTCAGCAAGCTCTTCGCTACATAGAACATTATTGCGAAGAGAGACGACTAATATGTTCTGATTCTCTTAGTGCACTTGTTGCAATTCGGAACAAGAACATTAAGGATGTCCTAATTGCAAACATCCTTTCCATTTTATACGTTCTAAATCAACGAGGACAGCGATGCGTATTTGTATGGACTCCAGGGCATGCTGGTATTACAGGTAATGAAAGCGCAGACGAAGTTGCCAGAAAGGCAACAGTCTGCGATAATTTGGATGCATTTCCTGTAAGAGTGGCAGACGTTAAAAACCGTCTAACTAACATAGTAAGAAACAAATGGAGTACTGATTGGAGGAGTTTAAATACCAAATTAAACTCTGTGAAAACTTCTCCATATAAATGGAAAAGCGACGTGAAGTTGACTCGCCGAGAACAAGTAGCTGTGACCAGACTTAGAATCGGTCACACGCGATTAACAAATTCATATTTGTTAACCGGTGAAGAGAGACCAATGTGCGGTGTTTGTAATAAAACACTGACAATCAAGCATCTAATAGAAGAGTATACCATATATGAGGACCTCAGAAAGAGGTTCCTGCTAGGAAATGATATTACTGCTGATTTAGATAATGGAAATGAAAGAAAAATAGTTGCATATTTACACGCCAGTGGACTTCTTAAAAGTCTATAAATATGTAAATTTAAAGCTGTGATAAAGAGTCTCTAAGAGGTAGTTTCATTTATTTATATATGGGAGTCTCGAAGCGTGGCACGTATAGTGACGGGAGGTAGCCCTCTTGCCTAGGCCACCCTGGCTCGTCTGCATTCAAGAGCAGTGAGTCTGGGTGTGTCCGATGATGGCATGGGGGACCCTCAAGACTGGACTGAGGGCGCGAGGCTATGGGTAAGCGCAATGGAGCCTGTAGCCTGTTTATAAGGAGTCAACTGCCACGGCATCCTGGCGTGACTAATGCTTCACGGTGGTTCTTGTCGCCCCAAGGGTGCTAAAATTAACAACTAAACAAGAAGGGTATAAGAAAATAAATGGAATGGTATGGTATTGTTTTTATAGTTTTACTTTTTTATCTTCTTTGAGAATTTTATCTCAAATTTTAATGTTGGGGCCCTTTACACCCCATAAGTGTTGTTTTGTTTTTGTGGTGTTTTAATGTTTCTGTGTAGTTTGTGTTTTTAAATAAAATGTAAGGGCCCTTTACACCCTTACATATGACGATCCTCATGGTGATACTAATTTCCTTTAAGAATGTGATGAGGGCTAATGACCTTAATAGTCGATGTCCGTAAAAATACAAAAAAAAAGATATATATATATATCTTTAATTAATTGAAGATAGTTACTGTAGACCAGAGATGGCAGTCATAACTATCAAACGTAATCAACAAACAGAACTTACATTGTTTTAAAACTAACAAGATATTTTGTTAGGCTGCTCTGATTTCATTTAATACAATGTGCAATGCGCACTTAATACTGTGACTGGTAATGCACTTAATATTTGTGCAATATGCACTTAATACTGTGACTGACAAATAGGTAAAAGCGGCACTATTAGAGCAATGTTTAACTTGAGTTACCTTTCAGATGGCGGATAAACTGGTCTGAAATCCTATCTTTGAGTATAAAAAAAAATGTAATCTTAGATTCCTCCTCAATGAATCATGAGACCTTGCCGTTGGTGAGGGGGCTTGAGTGCTCAGGGATACAGAGTAACTGGACCGAAGGTGCAACCATATCGGAGAGGTATCTGTTGAGAGCCAGACTAAGGAATGATTCCTGAAAGAGGGCAGCAGCTCTTTCAGTAGTTGTTAGGGGCGTGAGTCAGGACGACTTAAACGGCCGTATCAACATCACTCAGTCCTCTGAGTACTGCGCAGCTGAAAGCAATGGAAAACTACAGCTGCTTTTTTTCCAAGAAAATGTGGCTCTGCATTTTCACATAGCAATAATGGAGGCGCCTTCCTTGGTAAAATATACCGGAGGTAAAATAGTCCCCCGTTCGGATCTCCGGGTGGGGACTACTAAGGAAGGGGTCACCAGAAAATTAAAAAATAACATTCTACGAGTCGGAGCGTGGAATGTTAGAAGCTTGAAAAAGGTTGGTAGGCTAGAAAATTTAAAAAGGGAAATGGGTAGGACAAATGTGGATATAGTAGGAATTAGTGAGGTTCGGTGGGAAGAGGAAGGCGACTTTTGGTCAGGTGATTTTAGAGTAATTAACTCAGCGTCAAATAATGGGCAGGCAGGAGTAGGTTTCGTGATGAACAAGAAGATAGGGAGGAGAGTGGAGTATTTCAAAACGCATAGCGATAGAATCATTGTAATATGGATAAAATCAAAACCTAAACCGACAACGATTGTTAACGTCTATATGCCTACAAGCGCCCATGATGATGATGAGGTAGAGTGTGTATACGAAGAGATTGATGAAGCAATTAAACACGTAAAAGGAGATGAAAATTTAATAATAGTTGGAGATTGGAATGCAAGCATTGGAAAAGGCAAGGAAGGAAATGTAGTGGGTGAATACGGGCTGGGCAAAAGGAATGAAAGAGGGGACCGACTTATAGAGTTTTGCACGAAGTATAATTTAGTAATTGCCAACACCCAATTTAAAAATCATAATAGAAGAATATACACTTGGAAAAAGCCAGGCAATACTGGAAGGTATCAGATAGATTATATCATGGTTAAGCAAAGATTTAGAAATCAACTCGTTGACTGCAAAACTTACCCTGGAGCAGACATTGATAGCGACCATAATTTGGTGATAATGAAATGTAGATTGGGGTTTAAAAACCTGAAGAAAAGGTGTCAGATGAATCGGTAGAATTTAGAGAAGCTTGAGGAAGAGGAGGTAAAGAAGATTTTTGAGGAGGACATCGCAAGAGGTCTGAGTAAAAAAGATAAGGTAGAAAATGTAGAAGAAGAATGGGAGAATGTTAAAAAGGAAATTCTTTAATCAGCAGAAGCAAACTTAGGCGGAATAAAGAGAACCGGTAGAAAACCCTGGGTTTCAGACGATATATTGCAGCTGATGGATGAACGTAGAAAATATAAGAATGCTAGTGATGAAGAAAGTAAAAGGAACTATCGGAAATTAAGAAATGCTATAAACAGGAAGTGCAAACTGGTGAAAGAAGAGTGGATTAAAGAAAAGTGTTCAGAAGTGGAAAGAGAAATGAACATTGGTAAAATAGACGGAGCATACAGGAAAGTTAAGGAAAATTTTGGGGTACATAAATTAAAATCTAATAATGTGTTAAACAAAGATGGTACACCAATATATAATACGAAAGGTAAAGTCGATAGATGGGTGGAATATATTGAAGAGTTATACGGAGGAAATGAATTAGAAAATGGTGTTATAGATGAAGAAGAGGAAGTTGAGGAGGATGAAATGGGAGAAACAATATTGAGATCTGAATTTAAGAGAGCATTAAAAGATTTAAATGGCAGAAAGGCTCCTGGAATAGACGGAATACCTGTAGAATTACTGCGCAGTGCAGGTGAGGAAGCAATTGATAGATTATACAAACTGGTGTGTAATATTTATGAAAATGGGGAATTCCCATCAGACTTCAAAAAAAGTGTTATAGTTATGATACCAAAGAAAGCAGGGGCAGATAAATGTGAAGAATACAGAACAATTAGTTTAACTAGTCATGCATCAAAAATCTTAACTAGAATTTTATACAGAAGAATTGAGAGGAGAGTGGAAGAAGTGTTAGGAGAAGACCAATTTGGTTTCAGGAAAAGTATAGGGACAAGGGAAGCAATTTTAGGCCTGAGATTAATAGTAGAAGGAAGATTAAAGAAAAACAAACCAACATACTTGGCGTTTATAGACCTAGAAAAGGCTTTCAGTAACGTAGACTGGAATAAAATGTTCAGCATTTTAAAAAAATTAGGGTTCAAATACAGAGATAGAAGAACAATTGCTAACATGTACAGGAACCAAACAGCAACAATAACAATTGAAGAACATAAGAAAGAAGCCCTAATAAGAAAGGGAGTCCGACAAGGATGTTCCCTATCTCCGTTACTTTTTAATCTTTACATGGAACTAGCAGTTAATGATGTTAAAGAACAATTTAGATTCGGAGTAACAGTACAAGGTGAAAAGATAAAGATGCTACGATTTGCTGATGATATAGTAATTCTAGCCGAGAGTAAAAAGGATTTAGAAGAAACAATGAACGGCATAGATGAAGTCCTACGCAAGAACTATCGCATGAAAATAAACAAGAACAAAACAAAAGTAATGAAATGTAGTAGAAATAACAAAGATGGACCGCTGAATGTGAAAATAGGAGGAGAAAAGATTATGGAGGTAGAAGAATTTTGTTATTTGGGAAGTAAAATTACTAAAGATGGACGAAGCAGGAGCGATATAAAATGCCGAATAGCACAAGCTAAACGAGCCTTCAGTAAGAAATATAATTTGTTTACATCAAAAATTAATTTAAATGTCAGGAAAACATTTTTGAAAGTGTATGTTTGGAGTGTCGCTTTATATGGAAGTGAAACTTGGACAATCGGAGTATCTGAGAAGAAAAGATTAGAAGCTTTTGAAATGTGGTGCTATAGGAGAATGTTAAAAATCAGATGGGTGGATAAAGTGACAAATGAAGAGGTATTGCGGCAAATAGATGAAGAAAGAAGCATTTGGAAAAATATAGTTAAAAGAAGAGACAGACTTATAGGCCACATATTAAGGCATCCTGGAATAGTCGCTTTAATATTGGAAGGACAGGTAGAAGGGAAAAATTGTGTAGGCAGGCCACGTTTGGAGTATGTAAAACAAATTGTTGGGGATGTAGGATGTAGAGGGTATACTGAAATGAAACGACTAGCACTAGATAGGGAATCTTGGAGAGCTGCATCAAACCAGTCAAATGACTGAAGACAAAAAAAAAAATCTTAGATTTATTTATCTAATATGTTTATTCCTTTAAAATCAGTTAAAATCAGTATATGCCTCTTATACAACTTTAACTGTTCTTGGTGTTAAACAACATTTTAGCGTTGTCAGAAAAAGATTAGGAAAGTAATCTTAGCAGTTTTCAATAGTCATAATGGATTTTTATTTATTGGTTTTTCAACTTGAAGTAAATATAAAATTCATATTAGTTACAATAATCGGTAGAAATTTGTTATATTTCCAAATTTTTGACAAAACTTTTTGTGAATAATGAATTATTTTCACTATAAAATATTTTATAACAATTTTCTAATATTTTTAATATTGTTTAAAAAATATTGGAAAATGCAATTTTTCCAGATATTATCTTTCTTTATTTATGTACATTATGTCTTTTTCTAAAAATTATAATTAAATATTTGCCAAATTTTCCAACAATATTCATATTTCTAGGAACAAGTAAAATATGTCACGTTCCCTTTTGACACACCAGTAGGCAGAGGTAGATTTCACCGGTGCTAAGTAGGAAATAAAAAGATTTCCACCTTAAAGTTAAAAAAAAAACTTCAAGTTTACTCAATATGACAATGGTTGCATATGGAAAAAGTTTCACTTGTTTAGCATACGACAAAGCCCCATCTTCTTACAATTCCAACAATATTTTGGTCATCCCTTGCCATAAGGGTTGGTCATATAAAAAATTGTTTCAGTCAAAAGTTTTAGATAAACAAAAGTTTAGATAATGATCACTTTAAACCGATTCAATACTGTGCCTATTAAGGGAGGTATACAATATTTTTGTCTTTGAAACCCTATTTTTTCTACCTCCTGGGCCAGTGGTTGGTGATATAAAAAGACTTTACTTAGATAACTTTAAATGAATTCTATATTTTACTTAATAAGAAAATTGTAGTGATATTTTATTTTTTGATTGGCGCAAAATTACGGCATTATTGTGTTCACAAGAAATTGAAATATATAGATAATACATATACATAAATGTATATATAAACTTTTGAACTGAGGGTGGTTTTGGGATCTGGAGGATGTGAAATGTGAAGACATGTCGACATTTTCCAGAAGTCAAAAATTATGGTACCCATTACAACAGGTAGCTTTTTATGAAATCTACCTGAAAATATAAATAGTTGGTTTTTTTTTAATTTTCTATCATAATTTAGCTGTGTAAAATAACTACAAACCTAGTTCTGTATAAAAATCGAAGTGAAGAGAAAATCAAATTTTTTATTTCAGGTCTTATTCCGATATCAACCGTAAATGAAAAAATACTATCACATTCTAGGATTATACTTAATAAATATAATATAATTATTATAATGTTATTTTTTTTTAATTACTGACAGAATTATTTATAATATGTACATGCACTGGTTTTGTATACGGAAAAAAAATTTGAAAGATAAAGAAACATGTTCATTCCTGTTTCAGACAGTATAAACATTATAAAAGCAATGTAGTGTTCAAAATTGAGTGAGATAAGCAGTTAGATTGATGATTGATGAATCATATATATTCTTTATTAAAAAAGATTGCAATTGTTTATGGAATACAGAATTATACATAGTGTAATCTCATAAGAATTGAAAAAATATGGTCACAGTATTTACATGGTCTGAAATATTAGTTGAGCAACAAATTAACAATATTTGTCATCAAATTTGAACAATAAAACCATGGAGAAAGTAGATGGGAATAGTCTTCTAGAGTTAGTAATGCTTCAGAACAAGATGAAGTGACAGTTTTATAAAAGCGATGACCATCTGAAATTTTTCTTTTTCTATTTTATATAACATTCATAGTTCATAAACAAACTATTCTGTACTAATAATTTTTTTTCTGATGTTTTTTCTTTCAGAAATGTTAAGATGGCATGTGACAAATCGATTTGGATTGAGTTTAATTCTACCAACAAAATGTTATGTATTTGATGGAAAATGAATATGGTTCCGATAAATCAACAAGAAATCTTCATTCATAAGCAGTATGGTTGTAGTTAGGAGGTTGGTAGAAGGCAGGAAATAGAAGATGATGAATCATCAGTTTTGCCAACGTTTGAAATATTTGTTAATTGACAACACTGTGAGTCAACAATAAAAAAGCTTCATTCATCAATAGTAGGCAGCACTTAAGTAGGTAGTAAGCACTAAATTAGATATGTGATGTAAGTGAGGTAGTAGGCAGGAAATAGAAGATGAACATAAAATATTTGTTAATTGACAACACTAAAAAAAGCTTCATTCATCAGTAGTAGGCAGTAGGCAGGAAATAGAAGATGACAACAAAAAATATTTGAAATATTTGTTAATTGACAACAATGTGAGACAACAATAAAAAAGCTTCATTCTTCAATAGTAGGCAGTAGTAGACGAGAAATAAATGACGAATCCTCAGTTTTCCCAACCTTTGAAATAATTCGTTAATTGAAAACACTGAGACCAAAGGGAGTTTCCCACAGTGAAAACAGAAATTCCAAGGTGGCCGACACTGTATATGCAGTACCTGCGTTCTTGAGGTTATGTTAACGCAGCACTAGTGGCTCGATAGGTTAGAAACAAACTAGATGAAGACAGTAGCAGCAGTATGCAGGGTACACTTAATACATATAAAATTCATTGCTGATAAACAATAGATTCTATACTATTTTTTTCCTGATTCATCTTTTGTTTCAGACCCTGATGCTGAGAAATATTCTTACTTAATATTCATATTATAATATCTTATATTAATATTTAATCATTAACATTTGTCATACTGTAATAGTTACGATGAACTACAGAAAACTATAGTTACCTATGAAGAGAAACTCAGTCTATCAGATCATACAATGATATTTCCCATTCACAAAGAACATGTAAAGATAAAAATAACGGCAAATAACACACTTGCATTCTTACAACAAATGCTACAACACACAAAAACCTAGTTCATGAGTTCGGAGTCAAGATTATGGATGGTTAATGCCGACGGTTAAGGAGAAAAGTAGTAGATCCTGTAAAACATTAACTGCATCAAGGATTTGTGTAACATAAACACCCTGACCTGTCCTATCATGACTAGGACCAGGTTCAGGTTCTGACCCAACATTATCTTAGATAATATTTTGTCAGCTCTAATGGGGGGTTTTATTATGGGTAACATAAAGCATGGGTAACTTGCGTAGAGGTAGAGGTGAATTGAACATTTGACCAGCATAAGGATATATAGGATTTTGGTGTGAGTTAGCTAATAGGTGTTTGTTAAGGAGTAGTAGGAGATAAAGTATGTAAAACAAAGTTGTGATCGGTATTATGTATAAACAAGTTTTTGATGTAGTTAATGTATTTGCAGCATTTACTGCTTTTCAACTGACTCGTCAGTATTAAATCAGCGCCGGTCGCTTTGATTACAGCTCTGTATGTCCTAATTTCACATTTATTTGTTTTATCCGATTGCTTCAAGTCTGAATTTTTATAGTATAACAAGTAACAAGCTAGGTCTAATAATTGCTCATCAATATGCATTCCCTTTTGATCAAAGCTGACAATTTTCTCTCATATTTCACTTACATCTACTTTCTTGACTCTGAACAATTATCATCCACTATACTCTTTATACAGTTCTCTACTTTTGTACACACGTTGATAGTTTCACATACCAACATTCTAGTAATATACTGAAGTAAACAGGAAATATCACCGTTTACCGTTATCCGAAAGTATATTATATATTATCTATATCAATAATATATCAAAAACAAGAATAATACAAAAAAAATAATCACTCAAAAATATAAGTCATACTCCAGAAATATTGTAACATCTTAATTTGTTACAGAATTTTAATTGTAATATCTCTTGGTATTTGATTGATCTAAAATTGAAGACCCGGCCATAACACTGATAATGTCTACACCTAGGTTGGTTCTATCTAACCCAACACAGAGCTAGTGTCACCAATCTAATTTTTTTAAAAATACTAAATGTTATACCAATCTAGTTTATTTTTTCATGTTATAAATATTATCTATTTAACGGATATCTCAAAAGTTTGAAAAATTGTGGGAACACAATCTTCTATTTTGCCCTTCAACTAACTAGTTCATCTTGAAATGTTGAAAAAAAATTTTTGTAAATTGTTACATAATTAAAAAAAAAGATTACATTGTTAAAAAAAAGAAATCGTTACATAAGAAAAAAAAATTACATAACAAAAAAAATTACTATCATCATATTCAAATAGTTACAAAGAAAGTTTAAATTAAATGATCACAAAAATTTAAAAAGATAAAACTACAGTCAAAAGAAATAACTAAAAAAAAAATAATTGCTGCCTACAACATACATAATAATGAAATAGTTACAAAAAATTGAAATAAATGATTACAAAAAAATGAAAAAGAAAAACTAGTCAAAAAAAAAAAAATTGCTTTTTACTACTTTCCTCATATTGAAATAGTTACAAAGAAAATTTATTACATAATTCATTAAAAAAAAATTTAAAAAGAAAAAACTACTATCAAAAGAAATCTTTACATAAAAAAAAATGCTGCCTACTAGTCATATTGAAATAGTTACAAAGAAAATTTACATAAATGATTATAAAAAATTTAAAAAGAAACACTACAGTCGAATGTAACAAAAAAAAAAAAAAAAAAAAAAAAAAATACTACCGTCAAAAGAAATCTTTACATTAAAAAAAAAGATTACAAGAAAAAACTACCATCAAAAGAAATTTTACATTTGAATGTTACAAAAAAAAAAATTACATAAAACCAATTGCTGCCTACTACTTTCATCATATTAACATTTTACAAAGAAAATTAAAAATATTATCTAGTAAACAAATATTTCAAAAGTTTGCAAAACTGTGGGTTCCCCATCTTGTATTTCGCGCTTGAACCAACTACTTTATATTGAAATTGTTACGTACTTAACAAAAAAAAAAATTGTTATATATTTATAAAAAAATACACACATGCTCACATTCACATTGTTTTTTTTTATTATTTATTATAATATTTCTTAATATTATTGTTACACCATAAATAACACAAAGAAGTTCACTTAACATGGACATAAAGATCAACTAGAAGGTTCAATCTTAGTAAGTATAACTGTTACTTTTTATTAAATAATACTACCTTTTTTGATTCGTTTTTACATCTCCAAACTTCCATACTCTTTTATTTGTTAAATTGTTCCTTATTTTAAGAGGATATTTCATTAATTCTGTTTTTCTAACATTATCCTTTTCATCCATTCTTACTTGAAATCACAATTTAAAGATTGTACAGACTATCTGCTAATTGCCAGGTATTCACTTCTGGGGTTCCAGAATTACATTCTGGTGTTATTTATTTAAACATTAAGTATTCATTGTTATCTTATCTCTTAATAAAGATATTTCCTTTAATGATGTGTGACAAAAGACACACTTATTGCTTGGACATATCCTTCAATAACGAGCAAGTCCTATATCACTGACACGTTTCTTTACATTTAGTAGACAGAAAGCGGTATCTAAAAATGATAATTCATTTCAGTACCAATTTATTTGGAAAGGTTAATAACTATATGATATTGATACTCTATAATTTGATACAAACTTGGATAATTTTAATGAATAAAACATTTAATCCTGTTGTTGCTTAAAGAATAAATAAATATATATTTGTTTACTGGTAAGGTGTGAAATGAGCAAAACAATTACAACAATTAATAGTATATTAACACAAATTAATACTGCACAGTTTAGCTGTGCAGTATTAAATCAATGTGCACTATACCGCCATGGATAAACCACCTCCATAACGTGGCGTTATGAAGAAAATCCTAGGATATGTCTGCAGTAGTCTTCCTCTTCCAGCCAATTCTATCATGTGCTAATCCCTTTGTTTCCATACACATTTTACACCCAACATACTGTATGATTTGTTCAATATTCCCTAGTCTTGGTCTTTCTCTTGTATTGTTTCCTTCAACTATGCCCTCTTTTATGGTGTGCAACAAACTGTTATGCCATAAGTACATGTCCTATCTGCGTATCTTGCCTTTTCTTTGATAAGCTTCATAATCAGGGCACCTCGTCAATCCTTTGTAACACTTCTTCATTGGTTATTTTCAAATTCTGAAAACATATAAGAAAACACTCCTTGTGAATTTTATTATCAGTTGTTTCTTAATCTTTTGGTTATATTATATTGTTTGGGGTTTTTAATTTTCTTATTGAATGCTAATTTTGCCTGTTTTGTTTTCCTAATTATGTAATTCAAGTTTTACCCGTCTGATGTTATTCTGCTTCCAAGATAGGTGAATCCTTCACACACTATAATTTATGTCCATTCATATCTACATCATCTTTTGTATCACACCTGCTCACTATCATTATATTTAAGTAGTATTATCAGTAACTATTATTGGCAAAAGTTTCTTCCCACCACTAGCAATTGTCATGTCTAGAAGATAGTTTGGGAGACCCTACTGTTTGTATAAACAGAAAATAAATATAATCAGATGAATAAACATGGCACAGATACACAGGATGATCTATTTATCTTGCCAAAGGTTTTTCAAACTGGTAAAATGAAGGGTAGTAATTTTTTTTAAACTGTAAATAATCTGATACAAAATGTAAAATTCAAAACCGCTCCACTGGAATAACAATCTGTAGGAAGTTTTAGGTATGATAATGGTAAACTCTTATCCATATATTTTACATGGAAAGATGAACCACTTTATATAAATATGTATTTAAAAACACAAGTGCATAATATTTCCAAGCCATCTTTTGTTAAATTAACACATTGTTATTATGCGTTGTCATATTAACAAAGTTAGTCTTAAATTATAGGAAAATTAATTATAAAAATTTTTGATTGCTAACAATTTAATTCATCTAACAACCCTAAAATCAGCAGGCTACACCACAAGTGAAAAATAACAATGGTGTTAATGAAATTAATTGACAATCATACATAAATTCCAGATCATAGAATGGGTAAAATATTGACTTCTTAAGCTCACCCCTCGTATGTTTTTCTCTTTGGAGCTCAAGAAAACATGTCATCCCTGCAAATCAATATGCACTTTGTGAATTTGAAATTCGATCTATGAATGGAACTGCATAAATGACTATCTGATATTAAGGTTTCGTCCTTCATATGGTCCTTTTGTTAAATGATTTAACACTTTTGGTAAAAGCGTTAGATATATGAAATCTGTTTTCCCAGTATTAACTCCTTGAAGTTTACTTTAAACATGCCACTCAAGATATATTTTTCAGAATTATGAAAGTAGAATCTGTGTAGGTATTTATTTTTATTCAACATGTTAAATATAACCGCAGGGATTTAATAATCCACGTTTTTTCAGTTTCATCCTTTTAGGGATAATTAACTAGGAAGCCCCAATATATATTCACATATTATTGAAATTATTTAATGGGCAAATTCTAGCTCCAATTGGTATTCGATCAAGAAATAAATAGCATGTATGTGTGTTTGATATAGTAAATATAACAAAGTAAGAAACATTTTTGTACATGTAATAAATAAAAAAAATATATATATCTTTATTTTTAGGTTCTTTAATAAAGCGTTTATAACCTGTCACTTTCCAGTTAAAAACTTTTTTTAATTTTCACTTTTTAAACCTAACGTAATAATCAACAGGTATAATCAACATGATGTAGGAAATATATGAAAACAATTGGATATGAATTATATTTAAAAAAATTATTAAATACTTGCTTTCAATTTTGAAATTTTTTACACCCGCCCTCTTAATTTACCCCCATACGGCAGGATGTTTGCAAAAGTAATGGTTGAATATTGTATTGTCATCCGACCTTAGTAACTGTGCAAAATTTCATCAACAGGCAATGTCAGGAAGTATGTTAAATTAAGGATGCAAGATTTGAGAACAAACATGTAATAAAAAGTGAATTTATTTATTTATTTACTATCAATTTGATGTGAGAATTACACGAAAAAAAATAACAAATGCTAAACTACTGATCATATACCAAATCACTGATCAACCAACAGATCACATCATGTGTTTGAAAACTCATAATAGAAATTCTTTTATTACCTGACTCTGTTAGTAATCATTAAAGAACTAGTCTCAGAATTACTGTATACAATAAACTAATTGATGTACCAGGTAATTGGATGAGTAAATTCTGAGTGTTAAATTTTAATGTTTTTGTATGTGAATTTGAAATTAAATCTATGAAGGAATTTGCTTGAATGACTCATGTTTTGACATTTCAAAACTCATCGCAGATCGAACAAGGGTCAGTTCTTGGA
This sequence comes from Lycorma delicatula, assembly GCF_047948215.1. Taxonomy (NCBI): domain Eukaryota; kingdom Metazoa; phylum Arthropoda; class Insecta; order Hemiptera; family Fulgoridae; genus Lycorma; species Lycorma delicatula. The sequence continues at coordinate 137,557,168 of NC_134455.1, forward strand.
TATCGGAAACCTATATTAAATTTTATATTGCAAATGTTCGGGGATGGATTGTTGGACTTGCGTCTTCTTTCATCCACTTTGTGGTCTGTCTTTAACATTGCTGGAAACAAGTGCACGTTCCTCCCAATTAAGTATTGTTGCTTTAGATGCAGGTCCTTGTTAAATCTTTCATTACTTGTGGCTATTTTCTTGATGCGTCCTCGTTCATGCATCTAACATATGTCGTCAGCCGTTCTTAACCTTGAAACTGCATACACATCAACTACTGCTTTGCAAAATGAAACAAGAAATAGTCTTGTGTAAATTTGTGGGCAGGGATACTAACCGTGGTAAAAAAGTATTTTTTAAGAACCAAATATTGCGCGATTTTCAAAGAGTTTTAATTCAGAGAGGGGTGCGGGGACTTCTCGGATGTACTGAGTAAAACAAACCTTTGAGTGCTTTATATTTAATAATAAGCACTAATAATCTATTGATAAACTTATATTCAACCGTGGTCTTTCCTTGAAATTATTTCCTCAACAATTGATTTATCAATAACGTTGTCAAGAAATAGTATTAGTAATTGTATTGTAATTGAACATCGTATTAGTTATAAATTATTTATTTAATTTTATGCCCTGTCCTCTGTATCTGTCTATTACAAATTCCAATTTCAACATATTAAATTTCGTAGTTTCGTTTATCCATTACATTAATTCTATCAACAAAATTTTGTTATGCTGTATTTTAATGAGAGTGAAAATATTTTTTTTCTCTCTCTGCAATCTGTATTTTTAAAATGTTTTATCATATTACACTTAAAGACATTTTCATACATAGTTAAAGACTTAACGTCAACGTTTTGATGAAATTTTGTAGGTATTGTCAAAATCAAGACTACACTTCATTTACACTCATATATATCATCCTCATTCATCCTCTGAAGAATTATCTAAATGGTAGTTACCGGATGCTAAACAGGAAAAAGAGAGGTATTGTCAAAATGGTTGCAGGACATTTTAATCTGTAATATAAAACAAAACAGATAAATGACAGAAATTAATAAAAATAAATAAATCAAAGTTCAAAATTAATCTAAGCTTCAAATTAAACACAGAACATTTTTCTAAAAACTAAAAGTTTAACCAAGTGCACGTCCCACGAGCATCTATTAGGTTATTAAACTATGCACTTTTTGTTAACATTATATTAGAAAAACAATAGCTGGCGAAAAGTTATTTAAAACTTTAAAAAATATGATTTACACGTAGTTGATTTGATGATAGTAAAATTGTGCTTGAGCTGTTGACATTATTGGGTCAAAGATCAAGGTTAGAACCAACATTTTTATTCTATCATTAAAGCAACGTCTGTAGTAACTGGCTTATTGTAAAATTACTAACTGAATAAAAACAGAAAATTTTAACGATAAAAAGTTGAATCTTTGCTCATTTAACCATATTTATGCTAATGATGAAGTATAGTGCATTGCATACACGTGCTGTTCTGTGTGTAAATTGGCATTCTTGTGAGTTTATTCGGCATCGTTCATCACCCGCGATACTTTTTTCTCTTTAAAGACACCGAAGAGTAACGATTTCAAAAACGGCAAACTATATGAAAAACAAAGTAGGAAGTTGTAACTAAAATAATGTGGATCGCTACAGTGGTTCTATCACAAACTCTTGAATGGTGTACTTGTTCCGAGCTCTGCTACTTCTTTTTCCGTAACTAGAAGCCAGTTTCAGTGATAGTGGTGATATCCAAATGTAGTTTTTTTCACTTTTTTCCTGTAGGGATTCTTTATTTTCACTTTATATAGGAGCAATTCAGCTTTTAGTTCCAAACATTAAAAAAGATAAACTTATAATTATATTGCGCGATATCTACAATTTACATAAAACGAAGCATAGTACTGTGAAGAGCACAAGTCTGTGAATCTAAATTGACACCTTTTTGAACGAAAATGCAAATCTTCGAAGATTCTGCTCTTAACTGAACTAAATTTTCAAGATATTTTCAACTCTTGTTTCTTCACGGTAACACGGCACTTAAGGTAACATATTAGATTAAAAAAAGTAAAAATGTGGAGAAGACTACTTTCTAGCGGACTGCAGTAAATTTAAATCATTAGTGTGAAATTTAAAAAAAATTGTTTTTTAACAACACCCGTAAACATAAAATATAAAGTCACTTAAATGAAACAGTCCTACATTAATTTGACGTTGTTCTCAATACGATGCCGATATTTTTTATTTTCTCCATATCGTCAATTTTGAGTCAAGTGTATAGCATTCTGAGATAGGGTAAATGGAACAGAAGGTATTGGTTTCTTAAATCTGCCTTGTTTACAATGAAAAATACCTGACCTTCTGGAAAGTATATCATTTGTATAATGATACATATCATATACATCATGATATAATCGCACAAAGTGTTAAACTGAATGTTTGTGTGATTGATTCAGTATGTTCACTTGTTCTGTATAGTTTAACCTAAAAAATAATAGTGTTGCTGTATTTTGTGATTTGGTTGCTGACAGGAAAGTTTGTGATTCTGATTATATTAGAGAATGATTTTGTTATGCTACATTTTGTTATGAATGATTACATTTAATTTGTATGCTAATTACGATATTTATTTTATTCTTTATTCACATTGTGGGCTTATTTGTAAGAGTAACAGTAATTTTCGAAAGAAGGCTCATGAACTGGAATAAGTCTTGAACTAGAAAATTTTATGGTTTTCAGAATAAAGTTTTTAGAATTCTTAAATTCTGTGATGGCAGTTTTATTGTGTTATTAATTTGTATGGTACATGGCTTGGTGCTAAACAATTAAGTTCAAAAAAGATCTCAAGAACCCGTTATTTATTTAAGATAATTGTTAGTTAATGTTGCAACAGGAAATTAATAAATTTACTAACGATTGCATGATTTTTATGGCTTATATTAAAAATCTTAATTTTTGTTTATAAGTTACATAGTTCAACATTCAACTGTTAAGTAAGCAGTAAGCACCTTATCCTTGCTAGCAGTAAATAACAAATTAAAATATATTTGTCATCTTTAATTTGTTGCTGTCTTTGTTAAGCAATGTAACTCATCACATTCTACCGAAATATTTTATTAGATGTAATTTCTTTCCATAAAATTCTCTATCAACCTAAAACTATTTATTCGGTTTCCCAACTAGGAAGTTCCATAAGAATTTCTTTCTACTAAGGTAGAAAGATATAAAATAATCCTATTTGATTATTTTACCTCTAATACTGATATTTTTAAATGCTTTATGTGTGTTATATATTTATGAAATTATTTTTAATTTAAGCACTTACAATTTTTGTTAAAATTGGATTCCTCTTAAATTTTTTCTGAATCATTGTTATGATTGCCTTATGTAATTCATCATCATCTGCATTATCAGTATTATTAGGTAGTTGTTAATCTCTTTTTTGAATAGCCTTTTTCAAAATTTACCATCTGGTCTAATTGTTAGCATTTTTTTCTCTTTATTACCTTTCAACTTAAATTTAGAGCGTAGCTGTTATCTAAAATTCATTGCTTACAGAAAATCTTAGTTATTAAAAAAATATATATATTAAGTATATAGGGTAAGTTCTATTATTTACAAAAAATAAGAAATTAAGCTTTTATTTACAAATTTGAACTCGTATTGTTGTATTTTGCAAATAACAGATACAGGACTGACCCCAAAGTTAACTAAAACAACTAAGTATTGAATGTTTAGTAATGAAGTGTTAAATTACAACAGGAAATGTTGTATTATCATTTAATTGGAGGTTGATTTTATCATTTTAAATAGTTTTTGTTGTATTTGCGTTGAGTATAATTTAGTAGTTCCATAATTTAATTAAGATCAGTTTTTACACCATTGATACATCACGACTGTTTTGATTGATGTGTGTAATAAACTGATATTGATACTTCATTCAGTTGTTCTGTATAATAAAAATGTTTTATTATGACTTAATTTATTTTGGTTCCAATACTTCAACTACAATTAGAGATTGCGTTGTTGTAGTTTGTCTTGTCAGACACATTTTTAGACTGTTTTTATATTTGTTTATTTCTTTGTATTTTTATTTTATCTTTTATTATTTTTTAATATTCTTTTATCTCTTTTAGCCCAATTGGAGGATATTTTTGCTAATTTAATTAAGTTAAAATCATAGGGAGAATGGAAAAAAATGAATGTGGATTAGTATAATTGAAAAACATTCTACTTTTGTGAAAAGTAGCTGTTGGCTACTGTGTATATATTTTATAAAGTTCTTCTTTGTCTTTTTTTATATTGTAAAATAAATAATAAAATTGACCTTTCCTTGGTCTATCTCCACAGTTAAGTGATCCACATTCGTTGTTTTGACCTCCTTTTCGAACAGTAATACAGTGACAAAAGTATTTTCACTTCTGCATTGTCACACATCATATGTTTAATTTCAACACATCCCCTTTACTTACACAATCAGATTGGCTTTGTAACTGGACTCAGTCAACATAATTATTAATGATAAATTTCTCGCTGCTATTAAAAAATGGCCGTAAAAGGTAGTGTCAAAACAGCTGTATATGTTTATAGCATTTTTTGTAATCATAAGCTCATTTAATATGAAAAAAATTATCTTATGTTTTATTTTTTTAAATTTATTCTTTACTGTTTGCACTTCACTAGATATTTTTTTTACTGAATTTTTTTTTACAGAAAATGGACTCACCAGTTCCAACCTCTGTTGTTATAAAATCAGAAACTGAACCTGGTACATTTGAGGAGACTGTATGTCTATTTTTGCCGCACTTCCCAGCCGAGCACAATGCAACATCTGAGCACGTAAGGATTTTTTATTTATTAATAATTTAATGTTTTTTGTTTTTATTCTTATAGATTATATGAAATGAAAAACAGGTTATTGTACTGTTGAATTATGGTTTTGTTTTTTAATTCTAGGAAATTGAAGGTATGCAACTGAAAGAGGATCCGCTTTACATGGAAAATGGTGATACTTCAGCAGATCCTCTAGCAACTGAAAGGACCAAAATTATTAAATGTGAAGATCTTCAAATTAAAAGTGAAGCACTGGTAAGATGCCATTTTTATGACAGATTATGTAAAGTTATGAAATTAAAAACTTGAACGGTAACTAATTCTATCAAATCGGTCAACAAAACTGTTTTCATGCGACTCAGCACAATATTTTGGCATATAGAAATGGACCTTGTTACATCTCCATTGCCATTTTTACTTAATTACTGAACCATTTAAAAATTTTCAATCAATTTATTTAAAATACAATTAAGATAACTTTTATTGCAGAAACAATAATACTCATGTTGTCAAAGTTTTAAATAATCTTTATTAAAAAGTTATAAAAAGCCCTGGATTTTCTGAATTCTGTTATAGTTATTTTTATACTCAGTGTATTCATCTTAACATTATTTTATGTTTATATTTAAACAATTAGTATGAACGTCACATTTTTGATTTTATTATTTATTATCTTAAAATTTGTTTTTATATTATAAATGACTATGAAAAATAGAAAAACAGGTAACTTATTTTCTTTGATCACTTATTTTTTATTTAATAGTTAATTGTATATTTTATGTTGTTGTTCTGATCAAGGTTTTACCATGGTGTTCCTTGATCCATCCAGGCAAATGCTGGGGCAACTCCTTTTGTACTATGTAGTAGATATTCTACCCATTCCTCCTGTGTTCTGTGTATGTATTATTATATTCTTATCAGAACAAAAGATTTATTTATTTTTACAGTATATATATATATCTTAGTTACATAAGGTCATACCTTATATAAAAGGACTGTCCATCCACATCAAGAAACAACAGTCTTTATTGCATATTTCACAAACAATTTCTTTAACTATGCATATAACTCGTTTATACTACACATGTATATAATTAAGAGGTAATTATTTCAGGATCTGTTTCTTGATTTTCCACACCAGTGACTCTTTCACTGTCTGTAATTGTGAGTTACCATTTTTAAGGATTAACATTTTTTGAAGGGTTTGCATCTCAAAGGAACTACTTCTTTATAAGTACCTACTTAATAAAAAAAAAAAACAATCAACAACCTTGGAATACGTTTATTTATTTATTTTTTTTATGTTTTGTTTTCGCAATGGTAGTTTTTCAATTCACTGTAATCACAGCTGTATTTGATTTTCATTTCATTTCATAAGATACATCCACACTTCTCACTCTCGCCTTTTAATAAATTATCAAAAGTTGTTTTGCTAGTTACCATTATTTGACACTTTAAAGACAGTTAACCAGTAAATGTTTTTAGGAATAGAGAATGCACTTTTTCAATGTTAATGGCCATCTAGATTTATCATTATATTTGAAACAATTAAATCATGCAGAATAATGAGTATGGCTTATACACTACTTCTCATAACTTTGTAAAATATATTGATTAATATTTTCCCTGATCGAGACAAAATTTAATATATTAATTATGGAGTTTTTAAATATCTTTCATCTTTGCCATTAAGAAAATTGATTTTTACACCAAACCTTACTTCATTTAAGTCACTATAGGTATAATATAAAAAAAAAACAGAAATAATGGAATGGTGAATTATAGCAGTATAATAACAACGGAGAGTAACTTCTTTTAGTGTTAAAAGAGTTATTAACCCATTACCAATTTTTGACAAAAAGATAACTCGATATTAATTACCTTGATAAAAATTGCCTGATGAAATAATTCATCATTATGAATTGATTGCTTTATTCTGTTTTTTTGACGATTTTGAGTTTATTTGAGTCCAGTTCCATTTTTACTCCTAATTTAACAGTGAAGCGTCAGTAACATATCGGGTCTGTGTTCTGTATGCTTCATTTCATACCATTCTGAACAGCTATTACCATGCATTTGTTTTGATCGTTCCTTAAGTTGCGTCTGTGTAAGTCTTATTATTTCTTTGTGTTCTTTATTGTTTTCTTTTATTATTTTCATAATTTTACTATTATTTTCATGTAATTTTCAGTCATATTTTTACTTTTAACTGTTTGTAACTCTGGATGTGACCGTATGTAAATAACAAGTAGTGGAATTGTTTACTATAACTAACTCCAGTAATTTTTGTGTTATTATTTGAATTACATACTAGTATTTTATAATATTATTTATATAACAATTAGATATTGTAATTGAAATCTCTTAGTACGACATAGCCTGTTCATCACTTGTAAATGATAGTGATATAATTGAACTTTTAAATAATTTAGCCGATAGTGATTCAGATAGTGATTCTGATTTTCATGATAAGAAAAGTACATAAATAGTCTCTTTAAATTAATTTTTGTCATATTTCATTGCATAAATCAAAAATATTTTTAAAAAATGGGCAAAATGTCAGAGGTTTAATGAAAACAAAAGGGTGTAATATGATTTTCCATTAAAATAAAGAACTGTTAAGGGGTGAAACAAATTGAATGATAGAATAACATAAAGGTGGATGCCACCTTGCCTAACATATTCAATCAGAGTTTTTTCAAGTTTACTTTTTTTGTGGATAGGTTTCTTTAGTTTTGGTTTACTTGTCCTGTTTTGTGGTTGAATATTTATCAATAAAAGTTACATAACATAATTCTCCTTTTTGAGGGGTTTTAATAATTTATGTCTTGCTTAATCTGCTGGCTGTAATGGGATTCATATACAGTGGATTGCAAACAGTTAAACCGATATGAAAGAAAAAGTTCTAAACCATAGCTCTAAGCTCTTAAAAATAGACTTTTTAACATTTCTTGTATATTATAACATATTGACTAACTGTTGGCATGGTTTTAGGAAAAAATTGTTCATTGTCATTTCTCAGTTTTTAGAAAATATTTTAAACTGCAGTTTTTGTAATCTCAGTAAAGCATATGATCTGTTCCTCATTTTTTACTGAAGAAAAACTTTACTAGAAGAACTCATTACAGTCGGTTGTAGTCATACTTTATAGGCTGTTAACAGGCTGTTGAAGTTTCATCTATCAGTAAGAATATAGTCAAATGTAGATTCTCATTTCAAGAGTTAGAATTCCAGTGCCTTCAGTCTCTTAATTTCCTGTTTATTGATAACCTGGCTCAAAATCTTAAGCCATTCATTATTTTTCTCTTTACAGATAACACAATTGTATCTATATCTGAAGAAAATTATTTAAAAAGAATTGAAAATTGTACGTTAACAGTTCTGAAAATTATTCACTTGATGCATTGTGACTATCTAATTTTAGTTAAGGATAAAATTGTTGCATCGTGTTTCTCAAGGTAGACATATCATTGCCGATTATATTGATAGAATTCTCATTCGTAATAATGATAGCATTTTTGTTACCTGCTAAATTTCTGAATGTTTTATTAGATAACAAACTCTCTTGGTTTAAGTAATCAATTTAGTTTGTGAGAAAATCAAATCGTTTGATTATGCTTTGCAGCAACTTAAAAACACTATGCTTATTGTCAGTATTAAATATTTACTATGCTTCCATATATTCCTGTCTGAAATACATCATCCCTTGAGCAGCTCTCTCTAAAAACCCCTTCCTTCTAAAGAGAATGAGTTGTTAAGATATAAAAATGGACTATCTGATCATTATCTGGTGCCTGTAAACATAATCATGTAGTACGATATTTAAAAAATTAGATTTGTTAATTTATACATACGTTCATATTTTTGAATGTGAAATCATTGCTAAAAAGAACAACACAAGCTTGCAAAATTTGTGTTGTGGAATATTTTTTGACTTTTGATAATTGATTCTTATGTATTTTTTAGCGCTGAATCCAAAAATAATGTTCATTTGTTTCTATCATGTCAGGATTTTTTTGCAAATTTCAAAATTTGTAAAAAGTTGAAAAATTGTGAAAAGGTGATACTATAAAATAGACATAAAACGTTTTTTTTTTTTTACAATAAATTAATGTAATATAGTTACTTTTTTTGCTTGTACTATCATTCTTATAGCTAAACAGTTGAGTGGTTTGAAGAAGAGAGTAGGAGGGGGTTTTGGATTGAAGGTGACGAGGTGATGGGACAGCGTGGCCAACAGGTTGTGTCAATACTTAACAAGATGTAACATGTTTATTGGCATCTATCCACACCATTCATGCACCTACTGTCAGTGCAGTTTCAACCATCAGAGCGCGTAAATCGAGTTATTTCCGACCTCCATGATCAAACATGATTTTGTCAGAAAATATATTTTCAGGCCATGAAGCAAACTTTCTGTTTTCAAAATGGTTTCAAGAGGCTGCAGAGATTCTGCAGATTCTGTTTGTTACATTTCTGGTGAGTTAATGTTGGAAAGGCAAAAAAGAAATATAACAAATTTCATTCAACAAGTGTACCTTATGTATTTTGGAGTGCAAATAGGAGATCAAGACAATACTTGGGCACTCCACTACGTTTGCTACACATGTGTTGAAGGATTTAGACAGTGGTCAAAGGGTGAACAAGAAGCGTTCAGATTTGGAGTTCCAGTGGTGTGGGGAGAGCCACCAAATCACACCAATGATTGTAACTTTTGTTCAACTGGTATTCATGGTTTCAATTTAAAGCATAAAAATAGAATCGTGTATCCAAATACGCCATTCGCTTTCCGCTCAGTTCCTCATGGTCCAGACATACCAGTGCCAATTCCACCAAAACATTTAACTGAAATAGACGGTTCCATAAGTGATGTAAATGAAGATAACATCGAGGAGTATGAACCTGGAGATAGCTGTGCACCAGAGCTTTATTCACAGTTTGAACTAAACGATTTGGTTCAAGACTTACATCTGACTTGCTTGGTTCGAGGCTTAAAGAGAAGAACCTGCTAGCAGCTGTCTGGGACCTCATTTTGCTGGTTTAGGTATAGAGAAAAGGATTTTCTTCCATATTTTTCAGAAGAAGGAGAATTGGTCTTCTGCACTGATGTATGTGGATTTATGATTTGATGTAAAATCCCGTACGAAAGTACTGATTGGAGATTGTTCATAGATTCATCCAAAAGATGCCTCAAAGTTGTCCTTTTTCACAGTGGTAATACGTATCTGTCAATACACGCCTGACATTCTGTCCATTTAGAAGAGTGTTACGATAATTTAGAATTCGTTCTCGATAAAATTAAATACGACAATTAAGGGGATTATGTGCAGTGATCTCAAAATAGTATTGAGAGCAGGGAGAATACACAAAGTTTCCTTGTTTTTTTTTTCATTAGAACCTGGACCAAAAATGTGCTTCAAAAAGCTGCCATAGATCCGAATGAAGTTCTCCTTCCACCTTTGCATACACAGTACCTCATGTTAGGCTTGATGTAGGAATTTGTGAAAGCTTTAACAAAAGGTAAATCTGTGACAAATTTCCAGTCGATAAGACTGGAAACCACCAAACTAAAAGAGGGTGTCTCTGGGGTCCATGGTTAATTGTCAGGGATTTACTTCACAGTTAAGGAAGTTTGAGTTAATTGTAGTAACTAAGATTAATCATAATACTTTTGAAAGATTACCCATTAATTGCTATGATTATTTTGCCTTACGATAAAAAACATTTAAGCTCTTGGATATATTTTTTCTTACGATATTTTTCTTAATTCCTTGCATGAAATTGACAGTGAAGCAAATGGGGTCCGGCATTTAATAATATCAGATGTTTATTTGCAGTAATTTATTTAGCTGGATTAAAAATTGATCGAATTTGTTTTCGTAGCATTAAACTGCAAAGTTTTACTCTTCCTCCTATTTCTAACCAATCTGAATTAAACATTTAAATTCAGTGGTGTCCACTTATTGGGGGATCACTGTGGGACTTGTAAGTTTTGATAACAATAACTGATTGATAACATTAAGCAAAGGATGAAAAAAATTATTACACAATAATACAAATCTGTATTTTTACACAAAACAACATATATTATTAACAATTTAAAAAAAAAAACATAAAATTTATTTAAAAAATTCATTGATAGTTGTTTGCCTTTCATTGGAGTTAATCGACTCCTGAATATAGTCTTCGTATTCATAATGTTGGGTAAAATTTGATGCCTTATGTTGGACACCATGATAAAGAATTCTCAAGTCATCTTGCATTTCTGCATTAGTCAGAGGAGCTTCAACTTCTTCATCTTTCATTTGCTCGTTGCATTCATTAACTTTTGTTGATGTGGGTCGATCAGTGATTTCCATACATACTAAGCAGTTTACAACTGTTGTCTTTGAGATATGCTTCCACGACATCGCTAGCAAATGCAATGCATTGAAAAGAGAAATCTTTTTTGCAATTCCACTTGCATCTGATTTATCTTGAATAATGTCAAGCTCACCTACAAGTTTTTCTCAAATTTTCCTATGGTAATAGGTTTTTAATATCCATATTATACCTTGGTCGCACGGTTGGTTTAGAAGGTTAGAATTTTAGAACAAATTTTTAACAATAGGATCATTTTGTAGAAATTCCGAAGAATTTACATCTTTATCCATGTATAATTTATTATAACTGATAACAGTAGCCAAAGTTTGATCACAGTGTGTGAATTATTTCTATATAGATTAGTGTTATACAAGATGTCCAGGTAGCACTGTCGCATACAATGGATTTTGTATACTCTTTCATTTTTGGCTTATTGTGAATATTAATTGACTATTTTTATAGATTGATGATATTTATTTGATATTATTCATATACAGCAATATTACGTGAAAGTGATTTCGTAGCTGCTGTTCTTCAGTATAATAGATAACCTAAGGATTCTAACCTAAATTCAACACATGATAGATTAAAATTTGCACGATCTTTTGTGATATTATATATCTACTTTTTTGATTGTGTTATTGAATTTTTTTATTCATGAATATGGATAAATGCTTTTCCTGTAAAAATAAAAGTGGCAATTTTAATATGAATGCAGCTGTACAGTCTAAGTCGTGTCATGCATTTTTTTTATAGGAGCTGTGGAAAATGTGTTTCATTAAATAGTGTTGGTAATAGAAATTTATGCTATAAAAGGGATGGCAATTTTGTTTTGAGTAGAAAAGCTATAAATAATAGTAAATTGCCTTCATCTGACATAATGGCTAAATCTGGTGCTCATTTGGATGCATCTATGCAGGCCTTATGGCAATTAATTCATTCTCATATTGTTCAGAGGCTTGATGCTTTTACATTGAATGTTGCCTCTGTTGGGGGAGAGAATTGATACAGTTGAAAAAAGAATTTGTATAATGGAAGAAAATTTGGATTTGATGAATGAAGAAATTGTCAGTGAAGTGAATGATAGAATTCGTGGAGAGAAAAATATTATCTATGACTTTCCGGAACCAGTACCTAATTACTCAGATTTGGCAGTTATTAAACAATTATTTTTGGATTGTGGTCTAAATTTGCTATTCAGTCTCAATGAAATTGTTGTTAAAAGGTTAGGTAGTAATCAAACTGGTATGAAGAGAGTACATCCATTAAGAATTTGTTTTAAAGAAAGTGAATATGTTGATGGGTTTTTCATAATAAAAGATTGCTTGGCAGTGGTAGTTTTTGGATAAAAGGAGATCTTACATCTAAACAATTTGATTTCTACAATCGATTAAGAAATGAGATTAAAACAAGAGTAGAAAATGGTGAAGATAAGAATACTCTCTTTATTGATATCATAGACGTGTTCCCTATATAACTGAAAAAACCGCATCAAGGTGGCTTAATCTCTGATGTTGACACTTCAGATGCCAACAAGAAGACTGGTTATAACTAGGCCATTCATCTTATAACTTCAAGATTTTTATTAGAGTGTTAGAAGCTTGCTTGGTAGATTACCTGATTTTAGAGCGAGAGTAAAATTTTTAGAACATATGACATTATTGAACATTATTATGAACATTATTGTTTTGTCGGAGACTTGGTTAGATGAAGACATTAATAATGAAAGATTCAATATAGTCAGATGTGATAGATCAGTTCTTACAAGTGATAAAAAATGTGGTGGTGGTGGTGTTTTAGTTGTAATAGGTAGAAAATTTAATTTTGAAAATATTACACTTATTGATAACCCATTTGAATGTGTATTTTTTAAAATTTGCATTGATAATGGTAAATTTTCCTTTTGGGTAGTTCTTATATTGCACCTGATTCACCATCCGACTATTATGGTTTTTTTTTTGTTAATACTAATTCACTAGCTCATCATGTGTCTATTGTTGGTTATGAGAATTTATTGATTGTTGGTGATTTTAATAATCTGGGTTTCAAATGGTTATCAAAATGGTAATGCATCATCAGCATCAGGTTATCATAGTAATGTTTAGGTTAGAGATTTGGCATCATGTGCCACTAACTTCTGTATAACATATAGTCTCAGTCAACTTAATGAGTGTGTTAATACTAGAGGTAACATTCTGGATCTTGTTTTTTCTAATATTATTAATCTTTCATGTTGCGTATCGATTGATGTTATCTTTGATTGTGATGAATTTCACAGTGCTTTAGAGATTAGTTTTCAAGTTATATTTACTAATAAGTTAACTGTTATTGATTACATTTTTGATTTCAGAAATGCTGATTATACTTCTATTTGCAGTAGATTAAGCCTTTTTGATAAATATTTACCTACTAAAGTCAATGAAATTAATTTTAATAATTATATTATTGAATTAAATTTATTTATATTATTATTCTTGAGCATGCACCAAAAATTCGAATTGCATCAAGTACTTAGCCGAAGTGGTTCACAAAGCAACTTAAAACTGCATATAGTAATAAGAAAACGTATCATAAATTGTATAATTCTGAATATTATTTTGAGTTATTTAGGAAGGAGAGATCTTTATGTAAGCAACTTTGTAAACATGATGGAAATAAGTATTACATTGATGTTGAAAATGCTGTGATAAATGATTCTAGTTATTTTTTCAAATTTTTTAACTTGTTAGACTGCAGTAGATCTCTTCCTAGTACAAGATATTGTTGAATTGTTTGCCAAGAAATTTGGTAGTGTTTATACTCTGATCGATTTGTCATCTACTGAATTAAGCTTTATTATTAATGATAACTTTAATTTGATTCAATTTGGTGAGGATGAGGATGAGATATGTAAGGATATCATGGATCGTAACATTAAATCATAACCTGTCCTGATGATGTACATCCTTTGTTTGTTAAAAACTGTGTTTTGTTTTTTGCTCCACTTTCAACTAAATTATACAATATTTCTTTAAAAATTGGAGTTTTCCCAGATATGTGGAAGGAATGCTTTGTCACTCCACTTTTCAACAGGGGAATCCTGCTGATATTTATAACTATCGTCCAATTATTAAATGTAATACCTTTGCTAAATTATTTGATTGCCTTTTTTTTAATACTATTATACTATATTTGTATAAATATATTAATCCTCAGCAACATGATTTCCTTTCTGGCAGATCAACACTTTTGAATCTGATTTGCTTTAATGATTCATTAATGATCACCTAAAACTCGAATTTACAGTGGATATGCTGTTTACTCTGACTTAACTATTGCCTTTGATAGAGTGAACATTGGTCTGCTCTTAAGAAGGCTTGATGCATTTGGAATTTCTGATCCCTTACTTAAATGGATTTCATCTTTTCTAGAGAATCGTGTTCAGTTTGTTAAGGTTGACAGTTGTATATCTAATCCTGTTCATGTAACTTCTGATGTGGGGCAAGTTACCCATCTTGCATCACCTGTGTTCTCGGTTTATATCAATGATTTACACTCGGTTATTGAGTTTTTCTCTACTTTTGCTTTTTGCTGATGATGCTAAACTGGCATTAGCTATTAAGGATATGACTGATAAGATTCTTTTACAAAGGGATTTAGACTCTATGGTAAAGTGGTATCATCTTAATGGGTTAACATGCAATATTAATAAATGTTTCTCTATAACTTTTGGAAAACAGATAACTAATAATGAAGTTAGTGATTATAGAATCTGTGATATCTATCTCAACCAGGCTACTGAGATTAAGTATGTTGGGGGTTTATTTTGATTGTAAACTTTCATCTAAAAATCATATTGATTATATTGTTTCTAAACCCATAAAATATTGAATTTTATAAAGAGGTTTTCACAGAATTTTAGAAATATCACCATGTTTAGAACTTATATTTTGTATTTATTTATCCACATTTTTTTATACTGCTCGGGCTTCTGGAGACCTAATACACTTGAACTTTTTAAAAACTAGAAAAAATGAATTATATTCTCTTTAGATATGTTTTTTTTATAAAACTGGTCACACAATGCATTATTAGGACCAAGATTATTATTGCATCTGCTTTAGGTATACTGTCAGTGCAATCATCGCTTATAAGATGTGATTTAATTTTTGCTTATAAAATTATTAATAATCATATTGATTGTCCAGAATTGCTTTCAAATTTTGATTTTTTTATTCCTGGTCGGAAACTTAGAAACAATAACTATTACTTTTATGTAGATATTAATAAAGACTTTTGATCAATTGTTCATCGATTAAATTGTAATAGTAACACTAACTGGTTTGATTTGTATAATTTTAGTTTGTATCAAATTAAATTTAAATCTAGATGTTTATTAAAATATGAATGAAATAATTGTATGTGACATTGTAATGTTGACCATTTATTTTGTAACTTTATTTTATATCATGGGATTTATCTCATTTGTTTTAATAAATAAATAGATTGTTTTGGGCCTGACTGATTATGATAAAAATAACCAATTGATTATATTATCTACGATTCTAATAGCTGGATTCCACTGTAATAAAAATATAAAAGTACAGTAAATATCGTTTATAGTGACCTCCAAAGGACCAACTTATTTAGGTCATTATAACTAACAGTTACAATAACCAATGTTTAGGTAGCTTAGTGGTACTACTTTAATATGCCATCTACACAGATATTGTGATACAGTAAAATACGAGGGTTATTTTTTTTCAAGGTTCGATCGGTCGCGAAATAAAAACCCGTGCAAAAATCGGATGAACCTTTGCGCATATGTGTTGCGCAGCATCTCTAGTATGGCCTTCAATCACTTCGTTTAGTTCTGAACATGCAGCTAGCACGTAAACATGTCTACAACAATAGCATCTCCTGCCAAGTGTGAAGTGCGTGCGGTAATTCGATTTCTTCAGGCTGAGGGATGTAATGCAGCTGAAATTCATCGACAAATAAGTAATGTATACGGTGAAACTTCAATGAGTGACAGCAAAGTGCGACAATGGTGCAGGAACTTTAAAGCAGGACGTACAGATGTTCATGATGCAGGCGGTCAGAGAAGGAAGTGAGTGTCAACCGATGATCTCGTTGAGCAAGTGGATGAGGCAATCGTCGGTTCACAATTCAGAATAAGGGGAGAGGAATGTTATCATTTTCTTTTTCCATGACAATGCTCGGCTGCACACTGCAGCTGTAACGAAGAAGCTCCTGCAGCGTTTTCGTTGGGAAGTTTTTGATCACCCACCATACAGCCCGGACTTGGCTCTATCTGATTTTCACCTCTTTGCTCACATGAAATGCTGGCTAGGAGGACAACATTTTGGCACAGACATCGAGCTGCAGACCAGCATAGAAACGTAGCTAAAAACACAGGCGGCTCCGTTCTATGACAAGGGTATTGGAAAGTTGGTACCACGCTACGACAAATGTCTAAATCGGAATGGCGACTATGTTGAGAAATAGCGTAACTATGTAAGTACTTGTTACAAATAAAAAAGTTTTTATTTTCACTGTGGTTTTAATTTTGTGACTGATCGGACCTTGAAAAAAAATAACCCTCGTAATAATAATAATTTATTTCCGTAATAAAATAATACAAAATAACAAAAATATGCAATAATAAATAAAAATATGGTAGAGTAAAAGAAGATAGGGAAAAATTGTAAAAATTACTTTTTCTTCAAAAATTCTGTTATTTTGCTTTGTTTTGAACATTTTGTGTTGTAATACAGTTTTTGAAGGTTCGTTTCTAAAACAAAACAAATGCTCTTTGTTTCTCTATTTGCAATTTCTGTAAAACTGAGAAACCGGTAAACGGTTTTCATTCTGCAAAGACTTCTGGAAGATTTGGCGGGTTGATTTTTTCATCATTGTCGCTATCGTTACTTTCATTGTCATTACCTATGTTCCCATCTATTTCTGCTAGTACTGAAGCCACTACATCATCATCTGTTACAGTTTCATGCATTTCTAAATCTTTGTCAACCTCTTGATAATCTTCAAACAATGCATTTGACAACAATTGGTTTTGCATACTATTACCCCATTCTGCTAAAGATTTTTTTCGCATGCAATGTCAGTAACTTTGCCAGCCTGTGGTAAAAATCCTGCATGTCAAAAGCAATTTTTTACAGTCAGCTGAGAAATCTCATTCAATGATCTTTCTAACATAATTATATCATCCAGATTAGTTATTTGTGTTTTCCTTTTTTTGATCTAAATCCTGTATCATTTGTAAAATTAGGTGTTTTTTGTAGTGGACTTTTACAGACTTGATTACACCTTGATCTGTAAGACTGCTGTTGTTTTCAGTGTTAAGGACACTAACTTTACACATGAAAGATTTTGAACATGCAAAAGAGCTGGACAGTTGTCAATGAGCAGCAGTATTTTGCCATTTTCAGTCTTTAATTCGCGGTCCATTTTTGTAACAAAGACGTAAAGATATTACTTGTCATCCAAGCTTTTTTGTTACCTTCATACATAACAGGAAGTGATTTCAAATTTTTAAAACATTGGAGTTTAGCACGTTTCCTCATAACCTCATATTTCCTCAAATTTCTGGCATCAGTTTAAAAAAAAGACAGAATTCATCAGCATTATAGAATTTTTCATCCAGTAGCAGCCCTCTTTTAACTTTGGCCAGATGGTTTCTAGCCACTTTTCTGACACACCGGTTGGAGCTGCTGTGACCTCGTCACTTATTCTCCCCGATACAATATCGTGACACTGACAGAAACATTGTATCCAAGCTGAAGTTATTTCAAGTGGTTTACCAAATTTTTCAGAAAAATTGATTGCCTTAGTTTGCAATATAGGGCTGTTAATAGGGATATCACTAGCCCTCTGTTATTTAAACCGTTTTAATAGCACTTGGTCTACATCATTATGTTGACCAGGCCGTAATTTTTTTTGATTTCATAGAAAATGTTCCTTAGTTTTTTCATGGTTCTTCCATATCATCAATATTGCTGATTGACCCTCGCCAAATTCTTGGGCAACGTCCTTATTAGTTTCACCATTCTGTAACCGCCAGTTAATGTGTGGCTTTTCCTCTTGTGAATGTTTTTCGTGAATTCATAATTTAATCACTACTAAATGAATTACACAGGATATGTAAAATAAAATACTGTACCTACATGATATGATATGTTCACAGCAAAAGATTAATAATAACTGAATATGGCTGCTTCAGTTTACAATAATCTGCAGGAAGAAGATAAAAAAAGCAAGAACTATAATACATATGCAGGCAAAAAGGAAAAGGTGACTCATTTTAACCGTCAAAATATTTCTGTAGCTATAATGTAGATGTACTACGTTACTGACGAGTCACTTCCGTCCGTCATTACAAGCAATAAAATGTTGCATTAGAGTAGAAAAAAAAGTTATAATAACCGATATGTCACTACAACCAATGTAATTATAAACAATATACATACTGTATTTATGCATTAACAGCATGCCAAACCAACTAAGAGACAAGTTTTTGGTCACTTTATCTGATATATCACTATATCCGATGTCACTATAAACGATACTTACTGTAAAAACTATTTTTATTTGCCCCTGTTAAGTGATTTTAAATGTATGATTTTTGTTTGAAAGTTTGGTAATTATTTAGTTGAGGTGCCTCACCCCAAAATCAGAAAAAACATATCAAATTCATTCAAAAATTAATATTTATTCATTTAATGATGTATTTTGGGTGTCGGAAAATAGAAAATTAGTAAAAATTTACATAGTGATACAAATAACACATAACACAATTCAAATAAAAAAAAAATACTTATATCATAGTGAAACATTATATTTAAAGATATAAACATGAAAATAAATTAGAGAGTGTTAATCTGAATCAGATTGCGATAATACTTCTGCAGAATCATCTCACGTGATTTGCCGAATCAATGTGTATCTCACTTATAATTCACTATAAATTGTGTTTTATAATCACAGTACTTCCTTTTAAATAAAAATTCGGCCATATGTCTGTGGAAATGGTGTTTGGAATTTCCATAATGCGGCACATTGCTTCTTACTTCCCTCCATTGATGTTCGATGGTATGCGCCCCAGTGTCCGGATGTATAAAATTGTACATATGATTCACAATTAAGTATTGGAAGCCTCCTGTTTGTAAACAATCATAAGATTTTTAGCAGTCACTAATAATTGTAGTACCTGGGTGCACATACTCCTTTATAATGCAGAGCAAAGTTTCCTTATCACATGTTGTTACTGGAACTATGAAAACTTCTTTTGTCTCATTGTATTCCACCAAATATCTAATTTTCCATTTACAATTCTTCCGCCATTATATTTTTATTTACCGATTTTGGCTTCATCGATTTCTACAACTTTGCCTACTCCTCCAACCTTTTTCGAATTGGTACACAAATATTCAAAACAAATTCCCCAAAAATAATTGCTCCAATCTACCGCAGTACTAGACAATAAATTTAGTTCACTATACAACATATCTTGCCGAGGTGGCTTTATTACACACCATATTATGGAGAAACTTAAAATAACAGGTAATTCTAACCTAGTGGTGGCTAACCATGTATCGGCGTATTGCAAAATCAGTACATTACACTGTTTACTTTCATATTTCTTATGTTTGTTAAGTACACGAAGGCATTTTCTACAATGGAAAATGTGTCTATCTTCAGCTGTATTTCGTTATTACACAATGGATATTGTGTTTCGGCAAAATGCCATGATTGTAAAAAAACTGTCTCGCATTATCAACCAACTTAGAGAATTCAATAAATTTAAATTCACAATTTTTTACATATACATTTCAGGTCCAGTAGACTTTTTTTTCATACTTTGTAGTTCATTCTATTAACTTAACACTGTAAATTCTATAAAGAAAACTCAGAAAATTTTATAAAGAAAACTTAGATGCCGTGTGAGAATAATAGACAACAATGTAATGTAATAAATACATTATAAATAATAAAAGTAGTGTGGTGAATAAGAAAGAATTCTACATTGTCCAGAGGACAATGTAGAATGCATTATCGAGTGTATCAATATTCAAATTAATATCTACTTTTCCGACACCTCATTTCTAACATAAAATACATTTCAAAAGATTATACAACGATTTGATTTGTTTTTTTGTGATTTTGGGGTGAGGCACCTCAACTAAATAATTACTGAAAGTGTATACTTTATATGTGAACAATACAATATAATAATGTTGATTGCATTTTCTCAACAGATTGACAAGATTTTATGGAAATTTTATCCTTGGTCTTTTTCTCAAATTTTGAATGAATTGTGCACAATAAGATAGAGACTCTTTGCATCCTTTGTACATGAACATGATCCTAGTTCATAAAAGATCCTCCATTCTGTAAATTAGTGTTTTTTTCTTTATTTCATCTATTGCTGGTTACGCATATGCCAAGGTTTTTATCATACTTTTTGCTAATTTTTGTCGTTTAATTTCATTTTCCAAGATTTTTAATTAGTTTTTTAATATATATATTTTTTTCATTAATTTTGTCATATAAAATTTTGTTTGTGTGATTATTAATCAAAGATATATCTGTATATATATTGTATTCTGTAAATATCTTTCTCTGTATTATGCAATTATATTCCTGTGTAATATAAACTAATAAAAAAAAAATGTATTAAGTTTTAATGTTAGCATGCATACATGTTTAATTTTATGGTCTATTTGTAAAAAAATCCATGTAGATAAGCATGGTAAAAACTATGAAATTAAAGAAATATTTTGTTAATGGATTAAGTAGTAGTTGAATGACTACATCTTTTTTACCTTTAAAGTTTATTGAAAAAATATTGTGATTTCATATTATATACATAACTATTTTTACGTAGTAAGTGTTCTATATATATTTTTTTATTATAAATTTTCTTATTTTTATTTTCAACATGTAGCTTATTACACAGTAAGTTTTGTTTATTAACACTAATAAACATTTGACACATTGTTTTATTATGTTCCTGATTAAAATTTTTATGCCGAATTCAAAAATATAATCAGAATTTTTCCATCGTCCACTGTTTTTTTTGTGATAACATTTTTGAAGTGTTACTTTTGCAAAATATATATATTTTTTAGGATTAAGTTATTTTCAAAAAAATATTACTTTAAATGATTTCAGAGGGTACGGTGCAAAACATAACTTCATGAAGGCACTTATATAAGCATAGTGATTAATTTATTGTAGGTTCTGACATATCAAAACAAAGCAGTCTTCTAAGTCACACAATAACACACCGGTATTGTTTAATTTTCACTGGATATGCATTCACTGTAGTTTCATTCTGTTTTGTTATTTACAGTTACTATGTCCATGTGTGTAAGTGAATAAATATGCAAAGGAAGAACGTAAATCTAAATAATTTCTGGTACATGTGTGGGGATTTGACATTTATAAAAAAACAAAGTTTGATTCCACTAGTTTAAAAATATTATGAACTATATTTTGGCTGTAAAGTTCTGAATCAATGTAAGAACTAGGTCCTTACATCTACTGTTCAACCTGTGTAAAATGTCGGACAGACTGGACAAGCAGTAATCTGCAAGGGTTTTTTAATATTGATGGTGTGGCATAAACCACAAGACCATTCATTCATCAGACTAATATTTCTGTATTAAAAAGATAAAAGAAATATATTGTAAAAACAAACACATAGTGCATTACCCAAATTTACCTTCTGCTATAAGGCCAGTGCTTCATGATGAGGATTTACCTATACCGCATCTTTCAACACATAACTTTAGAAGATGAATTTGAATATAAGGTATCCTTGACATAAGAAGGAAGATTATACTACTTCTGAAGCAGAATTCTCTTCTCGTAAATGTCATCTGATAACTCAAGGTGAATTAAATGATCTTGATCAGAATTTGAAGTAGTCAAAGAAAAAAGTGTGCTTTTGGAATTTAAGGTTTAAAGATTGGAATTTTTACTTACACTGTGTGTTTCTTTCATAATCACAGGAATAGTTTCAAGATTTATATTCTGAAAAAAATAGTCTATTGTAACAATATTTGTGCTGTCATATGGCTGTACATCATCATGAATGTAACTCTACAGAACGGAGACTGTTCATTGATCCTTTGAATAGTTTAAAGACTGTTCCTTTTGTATAGTGGCAACAAATTTACTTTAACTTAAGTGTCTAACATGAAAGAAATATGTGACAATAAGAAAGTTGTATTAGAAAAAATTCAGTAAAAGTATGATTGGACTTATGTTGTAATTTAAAAATTATTCCACTATTATCTGGTACATTACAGCTTGCCTACATTAAATTTTGTCAGGAAGGAATGGCTAGAGTGTGAAATATGAATAATTATGCCTGGACAAAAAAATTTTGTGCATTCACTAGTTGACTCAGAAATGATTCTGCTATTTCCACTCTATGTAAAAGTAGGGCTTTTCAAAAACTTTGTTTAGGTGCTGGATTTCATTATTTGAAAGAAAACTTTCCTCATGTTAGTGTTGCTAAAATCAGTGAAGGAATATTTCTGGTTCTCGAAATAAGAACTTTGATTAGACATGGAATATTTGAAGAACTGTTAAGACAAATTGAAAAGTCAGCGTTGAGGAGATTTTAAAGTATTGTGCAAAACCTCAGTAGAGTACAAGAAAGCTCACAGGTAATTGTCACACAATAAAAAGGGAAGTTCTAAGTTCCAAACATAAAAGGAAAAAAACCACTATATTTTAACCAATTAGAATAGTGGCCTAGATGCGTATCAATTTTTACATTTCTTTCAAAGCCAAAAAAAAAGTTTAACTTTGTTCCTAAGTGTAATCTTTTAATAATTTTTTTTAATAATCTAAAATAAATTTCTTATTAAGTGTTCTGTCATGTTCAAACCTCGTTGAAGTAAATTTCATAAGCAGTTTCTCAGCATAATAAATTCATAACTATATTACATTATGAAATGAGTACCATGTATTATGACTGCAAGATTATTTGTTGCAGTTTTTTCAACATTTGAATATATTTAGAGGTAACTGTTTAATTGGGAAAAACTATTAAAACAGATTTGAATACTAAAAACTGACCGGTCTCCGTGGCAAGAGGTCTCTTCATCCGGAGATCCCGGGTTTGAATCCCAGTCAGGCATGGTATTTTTATGTGCTGCAAAATTGCCATTTCATCTAATCCTCTGAAGCAATACCTAATGGTGATCTAGAGGCTTAAAAAAAACTGACTTCATGATGGGTCACATCAAACATAACTGGGATTAAATTTTAGAACTATTTCTTCTGAAAATTTAACTTGGTTAAATAAAACTTGGTTTTTACTTCCTTGTTGGAAAGAATAAAAGGATTTTAATAATTTTTAATTAAACTATATATATTTTTTTTATATACTCAACCTTGATAATACTAACCTTAATAATTTGGATAATAAGAACCCTTATGCTTACATCTTTACCTTTTTTCTAAGGTTATACTACGTCATATGAAGTCAGACATATTTCTGTTTTGTGCTTGAGATGGGATAGGAGCCCTGGTTTTATCCAATTGCAGCTTCAGTTTATTAGATTAATACAATTAACAAAGGGAAACAAAAGTCCTTGGATCAAGCCACTGGTAGTCGTCCCCTCTAGATCGTACATAAAATGCACTTGCTTTATATAGGTCATTTAAATTTGACCTACACACATACAACCCAAAATGCTGAAGAAGAATAAAAAAAGGAGATAATGATAAACACCTCTGTGTAGAATATATGAGTGGTGTTTTTATATGAGGCACTGCACAAATTTAACCACAGGCCTCCAAATGAACATCTAGATTTGTATTGTAAGGCTAAAGCAGTATGTCGGGTATTCTTAGATGATAGGAGGAAGTTAAGGAGGAAATACGTGGACACTATCTCAAGCATACCCCACGTCTACTGTGTGGAAAAAGATCCGTGCAATTTGCAGATCACCGAAACAATCTATTCTCGGACTCATTCATGAAGGAGAACTCCTTACATCACCTTCTGTAGTGGCAATTAACTTGGCAGATTGTTTCTGTTTGGTGTTTCTCACCTCATCATATAGTAATAAATTTCAGAGGTACAAGTTACAGGTGGGAGAGTTATCATAAAACATTGGTGATTCGGTTGATAAATTAAACGCTCCATTTTCATTTAACGAGTTGTCATATGCGCTTAAAAACTCACATGAAACCTCCCCTGGACTTGACAAAATGCGTCTCAATATGCTCTCACACCTTCCTAATTCCGTGCTACAACACCTGTTGTGTATTTATAATGGTTTATTCTTATAAATCTTCCCTTTGGTCTGGTCAGAAGCCATTGTCATACCAATACTTAAACCTGGTAATGACAAAGCATGCCCCTCAAGCTACCGCCCTATCTCCTTGACAAGCGCTTTATGCAGAGTGAAGGAGAAATTGGTGAACCACAGATTTACATGGGACTTTGAGAGACATGGCCTTTTATCTCCAGAACAGTGTGGTTTTCGTCAAGGACAATCTTCCATTGACCATTTAGTGCTTCTGGAAACAGCTATTGAAAATGCTTTCCTACTCTGCCAGCGCTTCGTTGCTATTTTCTTTGATATCAGGAAAGTGTATGATATGGCCTGGTGATGTGGTATTCTAAGCACCTTTAAAGAATGGAGAGTTAAGGGCAATAAGCTTGCTTTTATTAGGGGGTTTCTTAATTGACCGAACTTTCTGCCTGTGTGTGTGTGTGTGGGAGATTTTTTTATTGGATAGCGTCACCTTGGAGAATGAAGTGTCTCAAGGAAGTGTGTTATCTTGTTTGCTATAGTCATCAACAGTATTACTAAATGTGTCCAGCCAGCTGTTTCATGTTCATTATTTGTTGATGATTTTGCTATTTAAGTTATGTCACGTTGAACAGCCACAACAGAGAGACCACTACAGAATACTATATCTCACCTTCAAACTTGGTCCAAGGCTTCATCTTTTCACTTGAGAAAACAAAAAGTGTAATTTTTCCTTGCCTGTGGGACCTTTTTATTCTGCAAGTCTTCCTCAACGTTGAGCGAATTGCTCTCTCCTGATCTTAAATTTTTAGGTATAGTTTTTGATAGCTGTCTTATGTGGGTCAAACACGTCAAACAATTAGAAACAAAATGTTCCAAACTTCTAGATATGCTACATATTAGCAACACCAATTGGGGAGCCAATCGGTCAT
Organism: Lycorma delicatula; assembly: GCF_047948215.1. Classification (NCBI taxonomy): domain Eukaryota; kingdom Metazoa; phylum Arthropoda; class Insecta; order Hemiptera; family Fulgoridae; genus Lycorma; species Lycorma delicatula. Next base: position 137,582,566 of record NC_134455.1, read on the forward strand.
TTATGTTGCATTTTTATTATTCCTTAGTTCATTCCCATTTAGTTTATGTTTGGTCGCCTACTCTTCAATGCATCATACCGTGCTTAAAATGCTGGGTGCTGTACATCATGCTTTCCTTTTGCTACAGGTGCCTTTAGATCAAGCCCTGTTGTTAGCACACTTGTTGACTGCGATGAACCATCACTTTGGGATAGACAGGACCTGTTTCTAGCATCTTACTTTACAAAGCAGCCTTTGCAAATCCTCATTTCCAAAGGCATAAGGACCAACCACGATGTACAGTACGTAACAACAGTCTTACATGAAAAATTTTAATTGCCCAGAAATATTTGTCAAATCCTAGGCAATGACAAGGAAGTTTTAAACTGGGTGTTGTTATTTCTCCACCAGATCAGTTTTATTATATGAAATTTAATATTATTTTTACTAGTTTTTTTAGTTTTTCTTTAATGTTTCTGTTATCCGAGAAGGGGCTCTTACACTCCTCTCCTCTCCTCTTTTACACTATCTTGGATAGTATCTTGGACTTTTTTGAATTTTATTTGTTAGTTTGTTTTTATTTTTGTGTTTCATTTTAAATTTATTTATATTATTATTATTCTGACTGTGATTTTAGTTGTAAGTTTTTTGTGATATTTTATTTTTATTGTTGTAAGTTTTAATTTTTATTTTTAATATTTTAGTTTTTTAATATGCTTTTAGCTTTTTTTTTTTGTTATAATATGATATTTTAGCTGATATTAGTTTAGCAATGTTTTGTGATATTAGTTGTACATTTTTGTTTGTTTAATTTTTTTAGTTTCTTAATGTAGTTTTAATTATCTATTTTCCTTTTATTTTGTTTTATTCCTGGTGATGATAATGCGAAAGTGTTTTTCGTACTCAAAAAAAATAAAGAAAAGTTCTGTTGATGAACAGTTTGCAAGCAGTTTGGTTATTTTCAGAGCACAAACATGGAATGCTCCAGATGGCCTGTTGAGGTTATAATTTAAGAGAATATTGAAAAATCGATATTATAGTATGATAGTTTGAATTATGCTTGAAATTCTTATGGATCCTTCTGGATTAAGTGCTAAGTCTACTTGCTGGACTATTACATTTTTACAAGTACGAAGAGATCACTTGAAAAGAGATTTACATGAAATTATTGCCCAAACACTCCCAGTTTTGAAGAATGATAAACTGGTAGATTTTAGAGCAATTATGTACTGTAGATGATGTTGATGATGAAATAAAACAACTCCTTGTTGCCTTTGATGAATTGTTGCATTTCATTTCTCTTTATATATAATTATACTTGAACATTATCAAGAATATAATTAATCTTAGCGTCCATCCAAACTGAAATGAAATGTGACGACCGCTCTGGTCGTGATTCTAACATCGAATGAATGAAGATCACTTATATCATCATGACCGCTCCTTGCGGTATCCATGTATGTTCTTATATGGTAACGATTATATGTTCCTAGCTCCCCGGGAAACTCTAGTACTCACTAGATAGCAGCACTTGACGGCTAGAAGTGGAACGTAACATGAATATACTGTAAAAAGAAAATAGAAAAACTTGAGCTTGTTGGGCTAAGTGTATAGACTTGAAAAGAGATTATGTAACATCTCATATAACATCAAACAATCCCACTCAAAGAATACCTCAGGCTCCCTTTAGTAGCATTCCCATACTGAATTCTTGGGAATATTGGGGAATTATTTTACGTTGTACTAATTGTAGCAGGAAATTAACATTTTTATGAAATTATATACTGCATCAAAAATTTAATTTATTTCCTTAATTGGGCTGCGTTTCTGTATTATTCTTTACCATATTAAACATATACCACATTATTTTCTATTAAAAACTAAACAATATAGTTTGATGGAATATATTTCTGAACAGTTGGAAATAAAATTATGATTATCATAAAGATTGTGTCTGTGCTGAAATGTTTTAGTATGCCATAAATAATTTTCACGTAATTAAAATTAAAAAAAATTTAATCTTATGCTTTTTTATATTATTTCTTATGTTAGAGTTTTATATATAATAGAAAAAAATCAAAGGGATATCTTTCACGAATCCTGAGAAAAAGGTACAAAAATGTTGAAAAACATCAGTCAGGAAGTTAAAAAAAAAATTATAAGACTTAAAAAACCCATACTACCTTTTTTTTGAATGTAGTATCATGTAAAGATTTTTTTATCTTCAGATTTGTCTTTTCCTCCAAGTGTATTTTTTATGTCGTAATTTTCTTTTCAGTTTCTCTGATATTTTTCAGCCTTATTGATTCACCTTTGATCCAATTACCTCATAGCATTAACAAGTTTGTTTTCAGGGTTTAAGTTACTACATTTTCCCTAGAGGTACCTACCCATGTAGCTATTATTAAATCTAGTAGTTGCTTCATAAGCAACAAATTTTGAAAAGTTTATTTTTACAAACTTTTTTACAGTCCCAACATTTCCCTTGATGGATCAAAGTAAACCTGTGGTGAAAACTTGATCAGTGCAGCTTCACAAAATACACTATAATAATTAAAAGATAGTTGTGATTAAGTCCACGCAGATATAAAATGATGTTAAGGTAAACACATGAAGATATTAAATATAAATAAACAACCACTTCTTGTTAAGTAATATCCATAATAGTTCTGATCAAGACTGATTTGTGTATCAAAGCTAACACCTTATAAAATAATAGAAATGTGGAAAATGTTTTCATGAAATACAGTTGTAATGTTTTCGGTTAATAAAATTAACTTTATGCTATAGCAACAATTAATTAATCACTGCCTTAAATTGCTAATGAAGGATCTGCTGTATATTTCAAAAATTATTCCTTAATCTAACCTCGTCAGACGTTCTTATGATCTGTTCATAAGATCATAAGAATGCCGTGAGACAGTGCGTCTCACGGCAGTGTCTGTTGTGATTCTTTGATTTCTATTAAATTATTATTAAAGAAATATTTTAGTGTCCCAGTCTTTCATCAAAAGCTCATGGGTTCAAATCCTGTTAGACATGGCACATTTTGTACGCCAAAAAATTTCCATTTCATATTTGCATGCAAGTTTAGAGCTTGTCAAAAAATAGATAAATAAACTTGCATTGTTTTCTAGTTGTAGAGTAGTGTTTTTAATCTTTTTTCATTACTTCAGGTAACAGAGGAATCATTGATAGATGATGTTGCACCATTAAGTCTTGAATTTGAAGTGGAAAATGACACTTCATTTCTGTCATCTCTGAAGACAGATGACAGTATAACATCTAACCATGTAAGTGACATATGCAATTAGTTAATGATAATAGTAGAATTTATTTATCTCACTATATGAGTGAGTTCAATTGTACAAATTAACCATTAAAAGTAGAATTGATTTTTTATAAAAAAAAAGAAGAAATTCAGTTGAAAATTAACAGCAGCTTGCTAAAAAATATGTCAAGGTTTTATACAAAATATATAAAAAAATATTTAATTTTAAGGAATTTATGAGTTGTGCACTTTACTCATTGTATGGCCACCATGACTCAAAATCCAGACATTCCTACAAAAGGATTTATTATACACAATAATATATTTATTGGAAAACAGCTCATTGTTATTAAGCCATGAAATGATTTTATCTGCTCTCTAAAATTTAGAAAATTTACTATTATTTTTTTCTTTGTTTTTACGGGCATCGACTGCTAAGATCATTAGCCCTCGACACATTCTTAAAAAGAGATTAGTATCACCATCAGGGTCGTCATATGTAAGGGTGTAAAGGGCCCTTACATTTTTATTTAAAAAACACGAAGTACACAAAATATTTAGACACAAAAAAATAAACAAACAACACTTATGGGGTGTAAAGGACCCCAAACTTAGAAATTTGGTAAAATATCACACAGAACATAAATGTAAAATAATTGTCTTTACAATACCATTATCTCCTTCTACCTGTCCTGCTTATTTATGTATTTTAGCACCCCCCGGACGACCACAAGCGCCGTTAAGCAGCATATCAGACGTCCCAGGATGCTGTGGCAGTTTACTCCCCCCCTATAAGCAGTCCCGTAGGACGTAACCAATCAGGGTCCACCCAGCGTCATAACAGCAATCTGTTACCTCCCGTCACTATACGTGCCACATGCTTTCCTTATATTTATAAAACTTAGAGTATATTATAGACCCTTAGAGTAAGTATAGAGTATATTTATAAAACCCTTAGAGTTTCTTTATCACAGCTTTAAATTTACACATTTATAGACTTTTAAGAAGTCCACTGGCGTGTAAATATGCAACTATTTTTCTTTCATTTCCATTATCTAAATCAGCAGTAATATCATTTCCTAGCAGGAACCTCTTTCTGAGGTCCTCATATATGGTATACTCTTCTATTAGATGCTTAATTGTAAGTGTTTTATTACAAACACCGCACATTGGTCTCTCTTCGCCGGTTAACAAATATGAATTTGTTAATTGCGTGTGACCGATTCTAAGTCTGGTCACAGCTACTTGTTCTTGGCGAGTCAACTTCATGTCGATTTTCCATTTATATGGAGAAGTTTTTACTGAGTTTAATTTTGTATTTAAACTCCTCCAATCAGTATTCCACTTGTTTCTTACTACTAACATAGTAAACTGTCTAAGACAGTTTTTAACATCTGCCACTCTTACAGGAAATGCATCCAAAACATAGCAGACTGTTGCCTTTCTGGCAGCTTCGTCTGCGCTTTCATTACCTGTAATATCAGCATCCCCTGGAGTCCATACAAATACAAATCGCTGTCCTCGTCGATTTAAAACGTATAAAATGGACAGGATGTTTGCAATTAGGACATCCTTAATGTTCTTGTTCCGAATTGCAACAAGTGCACTTAGAGAATCGGAACATATTAGCACTTTCTCTTCACAATAACGTTCTGTGTACCGAAGAGCTTGCTGTATGGCATTAAGTGTTGTCGTGTAGACACTGGCCATATCTGGCAGTTTCCAAAAGTGGGCTTCTCCATTTACATATATGGAGCATCCAACACCATGTTCGGTTTTAGAGCCGTCAGTATAAATTCTGATATGTTCTTCATAGGTACTGACGGTTGCCAAAAATTCCTGTTGGATGATCACTGCTGGCTTCTTTTTTATTTCTTCCTGAGGGAGATCCAACCTTGTATTTACCGCTGGGAAGAGCCATGGCGGTATTTCGTAGAAATTGCTAATGTATCTGGAATAGCAATTTCGTGTTTCCTTCTTAATTCTTGTCAGTACCTTATTCCGGCTGGTCTGGAATAGGTAGCATGATGTTCGTATAATGCAGCCATGGATGATTGTTAAAAAGTTTGTTATTTATATGGGCAGTAAAAGACCATATATTTGCCGCATATCTTAGCAAAGGATCTCTCTTCTATAATATAGTGGCAGTATTCCGGCTTCGGAAATTAGACTAGTCGCCTGACTTGTGCGCAAAGCGCCTGTCGCATATCTTATTCCGCTATTATGAATTACGTCTAACTTTCTTAAATACGACTTCCTAGCGGATGAATATACAATACATACATAGTCCAGTTTTGATTGAACCAATGCCTTATATAGTCTCAATTTTTTTTATATCTGTGCCCCAATTGATGTTCGATAAACATTTTATAATGTTTAGGGTTTTTTTGCATCAATCACTCAAGTCCTGTATATGTAATCCCCACGTTAGGGATTTATCCAATACCAGTCCCAAAAATCTCACATTGTCCTTGTATTGTATTGGATTATTACTGATTGTCAAAATATGACTTTGAATTCTCTTCATACAAAAGTGTACACAGCACGTTTTTTCTGGTGAAAATTGGAATCCATTATTCCTTGCAACTTCATTTAGAGCGTTAATCGCTCGTTGCAATTTGTATTTCACCGTAGCAGTCTTGTTACTGGCATACACAATTGCCAAATCATTGACATAGACGCTTTTGCTGATTTGTACTGGAATGGCTAATATCAATTTATTAATGGCGATCATAAACACAAGGTACTGCTCGGCGGTGAACCTTGTGGTATGCCATTTTCCAAGATTTTTACAGATGAATATTCGTTGTTGACTTGGAATGTGCGGTCATTCATATAGTTGCTCAGTAAGATTGGCAGTTTGCCACGAATCCCCCATTCATGTATTTGGAGCATTACTCCATGTCGCCAGGTCATATCAAAAGCCTTCTGCAGATCGAAGAAGACTCCGACACAATGCTTCCTTGTGATAAAGCTGTTGTATATAATATTCTCTAAGTTGATCATTTGATCGGCGGTACAATGGTATTGCCGAAAACCTGCTTGATTTGGTGATATCAGGTTTTATTTTTCTAAATCCCAAACGAGTTTTTTTTTACGCCCACAAATCGCCTTCACTTTCCTCCAAACATCTGATGCAGTAGTGGTTCTGTCAATGGATGACAAGTATTGCTGCCAGGATAGTTTCATTGAATCTATCATGAGAAGTTTTGCATACGCCCTGTATTTTTTAAAGGCAATAAGATTATCTGTGATAGGACGTTTCTGAAAGGCGTTGTACGCTCTTTTCTTTCTTTTAATAGCTTCACTAGTTTCATCGTTCCACCATGGAACGGGTTTCTTTGTAAGTTTCCCAGATATTTTGGGAATATATCTCGATGCCGAGTCAAGTATCGCATTTGTTATAGCGTCGACATCGTCCCCGATAACTCCAGTTGTTTCGAGGAGTATCGTCTTAGCGTGAAGCTCGTCCAATCTGTCTTGTCAAACAACCATCTTTTAGAGATGGGGTATATTTTTCTTGTAACATCAATTACAATTTGCACCGGGAAATGATCGCTTCCATGCAGGTCGTCAAAAACATGGAAGGTGTACTTCGGAGCTATCTATCCACATATGAGAGTAAGATCTATACAGGACGTCGATCCAGAAATGTGTTTCTTGCAGACATATTCAAATCGGGTCTACATCATGTACCAAGCGTTGGAGCTCAGGGATGTTTGAGAAACATCCATTGATGTTCCATTGTACAATCGACTCGCTAATTTTAAATTAAATTATGGCCTAGGTTTACCTTTCGGCCATCCTTTTTTCTTTTTTTCTCCATTTTGTGAACAGCATCGTGTTCACGGAGAACGTTGTCGCCCGTGTAGCTTCCGGTCTCCGATTCGAGATCACCGAATCCGCCGACGACGACGGACATGGATCAGCGCCGATTGAGAAGCGGCAACCTGCCCGACCCCCGACACGGCGATCGCACCAGTCACCGCCCCTGGGAGGAGGGATACTTACCCCCTCTGTGTGGTTTTTTGGCCTCTGTGGTTTAGAGGCCACCTCAGTTGCTGGAGGCTTAGAAGCCTCCATAACGGACTGCGAAGCAATCACTTTCTTCTGATCATCTAGAATCTCTCTAAGACGGACTTGGACTTCTGGTTTAGCGTCCGTTTTCTTTTGAACAGGAGCAACTTTCTGTTTCGGAGATGTATCTTCAGGAGGCTGTACTAATATCTTTGGCTTAACAGGTTCTTTACTATTGAAAGTCTTCATTTTATTTTCAATAATTCTTTCAATCATGTTAGCCAAAGTGGGCGCAAGTTTGCTGATGAGCTGACTTTCATCGACAGCAACTGGAGCAGGAACAGGAACAGCAGCTGCCGCCTGAGCATAAGTTGTTGTTGCTCTAGGTTTGCGGTCGTTTACTCGGTCGGTTGGTCAGTCATCTTTTCAAAATAAAAAAAATGTATTTACTCTGTCATAAATTAATCACAATAAAATCTTTAATTCATTTACAGGTATCAGAAAAAAGTATACCTGGTGGCTATTCATTTTAAAATTCTTTATATATAAAAATAACAAAAAATGCTCTTTAAAAAAATGGTGATCTTTTCGTTTTACGTCTATAATTTTTTTAATTTTTATAATTTTTTTTTTTAATCTATATAACATTGCATCAAGAAATCATTATATTTGATACATATATTTATGGTAATTTTCCACTAATACGTAAAAAATGACTGCATAAACATGTTGACAAATTTCAAACCGTTAACCATATCGATTTTTTAATTGTTTATATTTTTGTAATAGTTTAATCAAAATATACTTTATTAAACAATGTTAAGGTTGTAATTGTAAAAAAAAAGATTTTTCAATCTGTCTCAAAATTTGTTGGCAAATAATCATGTTATTGCAGAAATTGATGATGAGAATTTTTAGCTGGATTTCATCTCCACCATTATTAAATAATTATAAACTGACATAATTAAAATAATTTAAATTAATAAATTTAAATAATTGAATATTAGCTAATTATGATTGAATTTAATTATCAGTTCGAAACACTATTATTTTTTTTTGACACAAGGAACAAAATATACAAACCTAATAGAACTTTTTACACTTGGTTCAGATATGTAAATACATTTTATCCTTGCCCACAGTTTTTTGTGATATGCAGGTAAACTTTGAAAGAAAGGTAAGAATTAACATGCATGGAGACCACTATTCAACTTATGTAAAATGTGGTAGTTGTTATTTTGCTGTTTTTATTTCCTTGTGCGGAGTAAGGAAGTATTGTGATCGTGAAAATATTTCGGTTTTCAGATTTTAACGGAAATATCCATTTTGATCATCCCTGAATCCATTTTGACTAGTTTCAGCATGACGTCTGTGAGAATTCTTGCACTCTACTGCTGCTGGTACCTGTTTCCCATGACTGATATTTGAAATCAAATATCAGTCATGTTCTGGCTATAGTCATGAGAGTTCTGATTGAAGTGTTCTCATGCTAATCATTGATGGCACTAAGATTATCTGGAAAGAAATCTAAGTGTGAATCCAAGAAATGGATTTTTATACTCCAATGTTTGTATGGCTGTAATAATTCACCCACTATGTCATGGCAGTTGAAAGATTTATGATTTCCTCATCATTTTTAAATGATTTCCTTGTTGATTTTTCAGCTTGGCTTTACAGTTCTTCAAATTGTCCATCTCTAATCAAGGTTCTTATTTGGGGGACTTACAAATAATTATTCCCTGATTTTAGTATCATTAACACAAGGAGATTTTTCTTTCAAATAATGAAATCCAGCACCATTTTTATCCATCTCCTTAAAAAAGTTTTTGAAAGCTCTAGTTTATATGGAGTGGATGTAGAAAACTCATTTCTAAAATAGTTAATGGGGAATGTATAACATTTTTCTCTCCAGCCGAAAGTTCTTCACACTTTGGCTATTCCTTCCTAATGTAATGATTTGCCATACCCCTGCTGTCCCATTTGCACAAAAGGTAAGAATAAGAAGCAATTTAAGTATAACAAACCAATTATATAAGAAGAAATAACACATGATTCCATGATTGAACACCTGTTATCTTTGTAATACAGAAATAACAGTTCAACAAATCTTGTTGTTCCCTCTCATTATCAGTACAGCAAAACTCATATGACAATTACACCCTAGCCCATTCTGTCAGAGATGTTTCACATAGGTTGAATAGCAGATGGAATCCAGTTTTTTTTTAACTAATGGAGTCAAACTTCAATGTTGTATATGTGTATTTGAACCCTAATTTTTTTAAAATGCTGAAAATTTTATTCCAGTCTACGTTATCGTATGCTGTTTCTAGATCTATAAATGCTAAGTATGTTGGTTTTTTTTTTTAATGAAGTAATTTTACAATTTTACTTACTCACATTAATGTTTACTGATGAAATTGAATATATCATCAATTTTCATAATAATCATTGTTGAACCCAAAAAATTCCTTGGTCAGGGTTTCAGTTATCATTTTTAATAAATATTTGGTCTTGTATCATTTGTAATTCACCGATTGATTTATGTTTCTCACCATCACAATTGAACTCTGAAAATTATTACTATTTTAAAAAATTTTTTTTTTTTTTTTATAAAATTTCCTATTGAATTATTTAGATGAATTCTTCTGGAACTAAGAATAACATCTGGTGTATGCATGATGGTGCCCCACCATCTCTTAAGTTTCAGTATTAGCTAGTACTTGGACGATTACTTCCTAAAAAGATGATGGATCAGTCATGCAGGACCAGCTTGTAAGATAAAATAAAAGTACGGTTTACAATACTCCAGAACTCTGTATTGAAGATCTTGAATAGAGAACTGAAGAAGGTTTTTTTTTAGAAATATCAAAGCTACAGCAAGGATTTTTGAAAGATTGAAACAATTGTTAAGTCATCAGCTACATAGTGTATTGCTATCAAAGCAGGCCATTTACCATATTTGTTTTTGGGAAATTGAAAGTAAAACTGGTGTGTGATTATTTATGAGTAATGTTTATGTTGTTTATATTCTGTTCAAATTTTAATAAATCTGTTATATGTATTGTAACTTGTATAGAATTTATTAAATCCTATTTTTTTCTTGTAATGATTAGTTATCTTCAGTTAGTCATTGTTAGGAGAGTTTTGTAAAATGGCAAAAAACTGCCTTCTATTAATAATTAGTATTCTATTATATTTAAATAAATAAAAAGTCTCACTGTTTTACAATACAAGTAATATTTTGCAAGTTAGTTCATTTACAGTAAGTTAAATTAGTTATTATTTTCACTGAAAGAATGAAAAAAATTCAAGCTTATTCAAATTGGTTAATTTAATAGTGTTGGAAGTGAAATCTTGTTGAAAGTTATCTTATAAATTTTTTAATAACCTACTTGTTTGTTGACATTTTCATAAATAACATATCACATTTTTTATAGTGAAAGACTTAACTTTTAACTAATAAACTGTGTTTTGATAAAAGTAACAATTGCCAAGATACTGGATGATTTAAAAAGAACTTCACAACTTTAAAAGCATATTAAAATTTATTGAGATAACTTACAGATTCCATTGAGGTCTCATTTCATAGAAAAAACATATCAAGTTTGTCACTCGACATTCACTTTGGTTTGATGTGGCTTCCGTTTGTAATGCAACATATATCTCATCTTAAGTCGATTTCATTCCAAACTGTAGCTGGCAGATCAGGCGTTACCTCTGCAGCTGCAGTGTTAATTTGAAGTCTTAGCTTGACAAGATCAGGAGGCAAAGGTGGTACGTAAACCCTATCTTTAATGAAAGCCCACGAGAAAAAATCTTGCAGAGTCAAATCTGAGGAGAAAGGTGCCCGTGTAGTTGAACCTTCATGACTGATCTAACGACCTGGGAATCGAATATCAAGAAAATCTCAGACTTGTAGGTGGTAGTGAATTTGGTGCCTTGTCTTGCTGACAGTAATGGCTTCTGTCTTGGTCACCATTGTCTGAAGAATTAGAAAAATTTAGAACATGTCCAGATAAATGATACCATTTACAGTTGCCTCCTGGAAGAAGAACGAGCCTTACAGTTTTTGTTTGCTTAAGTCACAAAAAACATTGACTGTAGGGCTATCACAATGTGCTACAAAGCTTCATGATGGTTTTCACTACCCCATATTCTGTTATACGTGTTCATCTTGCTACTGATGTGAAATGTTGACTCATCACTAAAAATTACATTGTCTAAAATGTATTGTCTGCATTTCCACACAAAAATGCAGCCGAGAAACTTTTTTTGTCATCTGTAATTTGTTGGAACCATGGTTAGTTTGTAACAGTCATTTGTGGAATACCAGTCTCAAGTGACACACATTGTTGATTTCTTTGGACTACATGCAAAGCTTTCTCTGAGTTGTTCCACAACAGCTTCAGGGATGAAAGGGTGGCCTAATGATATTGTATATATATCAGAATAGCCTGTCTCCATGAAGATTTGGTGCCAAGAGTAAATTGTATGCTTTGTAGGAGACTCCCTACCATACTCTACGAAAATTACATTGAACTGCAGTTGCTGACTGCAAATCGTGAAATGTAAATGCACAGAGAGCACATTCCACACCAGTAAATGTATCCATTTTTAACAACACTGGTAAGAGTGCTGGAGGCCGAATTTGGTAGTAATGAACTATGCCGAGTCAAAACTTGGATATGTTTTATTATGAAATGAGATCTCAACCGAATCTGTAAGTTATCTAAATAAATTTTTGTATGTTTTTAAAGTTGTAAAGTCCTTTTTGAACTTTATGAAAGATAAAAAATAAGCATGGCTTCCAATTTGAAATTTTTAAGTACAAATATTATAATGACTCCTCAATTCAACCAAGAATATAGGGATATTGGGAAGAATATATGGGGAACTACTTTGAAGGAAATAATATCAACATAAAATATAAATTGTTTTTTAAAAAGTTAAGTTGTCATATTTTATCATATCTCGTATTAAATACTTGCCAATTTATCATTTATTCCAGATTTTAAAAAAAGCATGTTTTTTAAGTCAATTTTGTAGATTTTATAACAGTTTTCTTATAAACTGTTGGACAGTTCTGGGATTGCTTTGTTCAATATTTTACATAAGATTGCATTTAAAGCCCTAAATTTGATCAATAATTTGTCTTTAGAGAAGTCATTTGTGTCATTGGACCTTTAGAGCATAAATAAATCTAACTGAAATCTTTTGCTAGCTGTAACTCAAAAACAAAGTTTTGAACCGGATGTTATTATGACAACCAAATATTACACCAGACCAATGTGAACTTTTTTCATTATTCTGATAAGAGTAAGACATCTATACAGTGTGGCAGAAACTACTTGAGACAGTCTGTGTGTATAAATTTATCAGTTCCCTTTACAATATTTTAAAGGAAAAATATGATACTGAAAGCAGTTTTTATTTTTATTTTGGTTTCATATATCTATTTATTTAGCATATGGCACCAAGACACAACACCAATTAAGTCAAAAATTACAAACAAACATGTAATAAATTAATTTAAGCTACTGATTTTAGGGTTGCCATCAGGAAATCTTCAGGAGTCCCTTCATAAGCTAATCTAGGGCAAACTTCTGTGATGTGTTTAACAGTTTGATTTTCACCATACTTGCAAAGGGGCGTTGGTGTTTTACCCAATTTATAAAGGAAAAAGGTGCATCTACCTTGCTGAGTTCGTATTCTGTTTAGCGTTGACCATGTCTTACGTGGCAAGTCAAAACCCGGTGGCTTTTGAGTAATACTTGGAATTTGGTTATTCTGCTTTGTGGTCCATTCTTGACGCCAGGTGTAAGTTAGGTTAAATCCTTCCTCTGTGGCAGCAAATGCTGTTTTGTTAGGTGGCTTTCTAGATCGAAGGTGACCATGATTGGTATCTTCAATGTTCTCATCTATTGGTAGGTTTCAATTGTCCATAATCTTCTTGTACTCATACCGTCTTCTTTGTACCGTCTAATCTTCTTTGTACCTGTGCCGTATGAACAGTCTTATAAGACTGTTCATACGGCATAGGTTTGGGGATGGTATGTGGCTCAATAATGGGAGCCATTCGACAGGAGTAGACCTGATAACCCGGGCAATCATTCTCATAGTGTTATTAAGTTGATCATCAATTCTATGAACACAAGGGCTGTTAAGCCACACTGGTGCACAATATTCTGCAGCTGAGAACACGAGGTTCAGAGCTGATGTGCGAAAAGTGGAAGCCGATGCTCCCCACATTGTTCCACAGAGCTTATGTATAATGTTGTTTCTCACTTTCAATTTCTCTGCAGTTTTCATTAGGTGCTCCTTAAATGAAAGCGTTCTATCAAGTGTCACACCTAGGTAAGTGTCACACATAGACTTGGTGTCTTATTGTGAAAGAGCCATAGCTCTTTGAGCTATTTGAGCCTTCTCAAATAGAATTTTAAGCTCCCTATCAGTGAACTTGGTGAACTTGTTACTTAGATGGAAGCATGACACCTCTGTTTTACTAGCATTTGGTTGGAGGCACCATCTTCAGAAGTACCTTCCCAGTTTATCCAGGTCAGCCAACAGGACCTCCTTCGACTCTTCAAATGATCTACATTTTGATGTTAGCACCTAGTCATCGGCGTAGCTATGCTCTTTAGATCTTGTCTCTGGCATGTCTGCATCATAGAGGCTGAAAAGCAGAGGTGCAAGTACCAACCCTTGTGGAAGGCCATTCTTGAGTTTCATTGGTGAGCTTATATTGGATCCCATGATAACTTGGAACATTCTTTCATTCAACATGTTATTAAGGAGGTGAGCTGCTAGTTTGCTTGGGATTGCGCAGAGGACCTTACAAATCAGACAGTGTCGTAAGCGGCTGATAAATCAACAAATGCAGCAGAGGTTTTAAGATTTCTTTGGAACCCCACTTCAATGTACATTGTGAGCAAGAGAACTTGGTCGTGCAACTTTGTTTTGGCCTAAAGTCCGATTTTTCAATCGGTATAACATCAAATATTCTCTGACAGATTCTGTTGTAGATAAGCCTCTCTAGTAATTTATATGTCACTGATAGCAATGCTATAGGCCTGAAGCTCTTAGGTAAGTTTGCTGGTGTCCCTGGTTTTAAAATGGTTACTACCTTCGATTGCTTGAACTCTGTGGGTACACTACCGGTCTGCATTATGTCAGTGAAGAATCTGGCCAGCCAAAGTTTTGCGTATTTTCCACAGTTTAATACAAATTCTGGATTGATATCATCGAATCCTGGTGTTTTTCTTGGAGCAACATCTTTGAGCACCAACTCAATCTTTCAAGTATAAAAGGGGGTGAACGTACTCAGTCTTTTTCATGTAATCATTATGTTACGTTTCTACTCAGATTGTTTTGATTGTTGTCAGACAATATAAAATAAATTAATCCATATTCAACTATTTAATAATTTTTTGTTTAGTTACAGGTTAATAGTAGTGCAAACGTGGAGAACAGTGAATGCAAGAAACAAGTGAAAACTTTTATACATGATGAAGTTATAAAAATTACTGATGTAAGATCTGAAAATTTAGATGAAAACATTAATAGTGAAAATACGTTAACTGAGCAAAAAGGGGATGTTGAAGAATTTGTATGTAAATATTGTAATAAAAGATTGCAATGTAAATTTAGTTTAATGAGACATATTAACATTCACACAAAAGAAAAAATGTATCTTTGTAACTTTTGTCCAAAATCTTTTAATGACAGTTCTAATTTTAAAATACATCTTAATATACATACTAAAGAAAAAACTTATATTTGTAACATTTGTCAAAAGTCTTTTAATTTTAGTTCTGCTTTAAAGAGGCACATTAATATGCACACTAAAGAAAAAAAGTTTGTTTGTCGGTTTTGTTTGAAATCTTTTGATGATAGATTTAATTTAAAACAACACATTGATACCCACGCTAATGAGAAAAAGTATGCTTGTAACTTTTGTCAAAAGGCTTTTCATTTCATGTTTTCTTTAAACAAGCACCTTAATAGCCATACTCGTACTAACAAGAAAAAGTATATTTGTACCTTTTGTCAAAAGTCTTTTATTAGGAGTTGTAATTTAAAGCAACATGTTAATATTCACACAAAAGAGAAAAAATATATTTGTAGCTTTTGTCAAAAGTCTTTTTATGATAATTCTAATTTAAAGCAACACCTTAATAAGCACACTAATGAGAAAAAATATATTTGTAATTTTTGTCAGAAATCGTTTTATCGTCCTTATAACTTAAAACAACATCTTAATACCCATACCAAAGAGAAGAAATATGATTGTATAGATTGTAAAAAATCTTTTACTAAAAAATATAGTTTGGTAAGACATATTAATTGTATTCATAAAAGCGATTAATGTAATTTACTTTTATTTTTGTGTCTGTGATAATTCTGTGAATAAAAGAGATTTTGTAAGTTTTAGATTAATATAAAAATATAATGCAGTTAACCTTTCATCCTTACTGTTATTTTATGGATTATTTTACCTCATCGTGTAATTGTAATGTACAATTGTACTAGCAATAATTAAGAAAAAATTTCATTTAAAATTGGTTCAAAAATATGTTTTTTTAAATTATGGATAGTAAAATCTTGATTTCTTCTCCATTAGTAAAATAAGATTACATTGAAATTCGTGGGACACAAATTATGAGGTAAAGTTGAAAGTTTTATAATGTAGTTTTTGAACTGCAAAATTTTTGCAGTTTCTTTTTTCAAGTGAGACCCAGAATTATATCTTCATTAACTTTTGAGAGAAAATTGTTGAAGTATTTAACAAAAAAACTGGAATTTGAAAGCACTCTTTTAGGTTTTATGTTTTTATTGATGATGTTTAATTGATTTTTTAAATTGTCACAATAAACAAGTAAATTCAATTGAAAACAAAAATAAATATTTAAGAAATTAAAATTTAAATCAAAATAGAAAATGTAGTAGAAGTCCTAATTTTAAACCTAACCAAAAATGTTTTTGATATTTAAAAAAAAAGAGGGGAAAAATGATCTATTCTAAATAAATAGAAAATAATGAAAAATAAAAGTCCAGTTTAATACCAGATTGGAAGTTAATAAAATTACATAAAATAGTTATGAAACTTCAATTTTCAATACCTAGTTTGAGAAAATCTTTTGTAAGTTGGCAAAAGTAACACTTGGTTGATATTTAAATCTCTTATATTTGAATCTTATAAGTGAATAAAGTATAGTGCACGCATCTCATAGTCTAAAATGCCTGTAAAATCTTAATCTTGCATACTTCTTTGGAACCAAGAAAGGTTTCCTACCAGAAGAACAAACGACTTAAAAATGTTTGCCTTGATATTTCATTGTTTATGTACAACTGGTTCATTTTCATATCCTATTGAGCATCAAGAAAAAAGTGTTAACAGAAATGGAAAGATAAATGTGATTCATCATATTCAGTATAGCTCAGGGTTTTTTTAGAAGAATTTCCCATCAGATTGTTTGTTATATAGTAAAGTACTTCATGTATAAAATCTTTACCCTTTTTACTTGCAGTAAGCTCAGACATTATTACCTGCAGATCTTGCTCATAAACTGTTTAAGAATAATTTTTATTTATTTATGAGGAATTTTTTTTCAACAAATGGAGTTAGTAATTCACAATGTAATTAATGAAATTATAAAACTCCAGATTACACAGTAGAAATTAGATTGCAATATAGGTTTCTGGGTAATTTTTGATGTTGCTCAGTTTGTGAGTATTGACCTAGCAGGGGGCTTTGGCTCCCAGCTCTTGGGATTGTGATGTGTAAATGGCTTCCAATAGTCATATAAATAAGAAAATCCTGAGTTAAATTGAGCAGCCCAGAAAAATCATGTAACCAGTCTTGAGTCAGTAGCATGAACACTGCTGCAGCAGGAACTTCCTCAGCTTAAGGACCAGTAATCAGAATGGGTGATAATGCAGACCATCTTGCAAAGTAGATGCCATCTGTCTTGAATATATTATCTAAGCTACACCAAAATGTGGAAGTAAACCTCTCAAATCTGGGTGGTTAAGGAATAGGTCCTACTACCTGACTAGTCTAGCTGTAGGATTAATAAATTAATAACTCATGTTAAGTGAATTTAAAAGATCAGAAATCTTTTGCCTAATGGTATAGAGGGAATGAAGAGAAAAAAGATAGACATTGGCTACACAATACTAGCTTGAAAATACACAATACCCCCTAAGGAAATATATATATATATAAATTTCTTGTAAAACATCTTACTGCATCTTTTAAGATGATTTTCCTCTACTAAAAAGACGACATATGATCCAATATGTTTACACCTCTGGGTCATTCTACAACAAACCAGTGAAAATAAATGCACGTCTCAGAATCATGTCCATTAATTCAAATAAAATTTCCAAGTTTGGCTCTACCCAGGAAGTGATGCAATTTTTTTCTTCAGATTTTTCATTTGCTCAGTTTTTTATAAAGGCTTCCCTAAAAAAAAAAAAAATTAAAAATAGCAAAAAGCAAAGTTTGTGTAATTACAAAAGAATAGATTTTTCAGGTCTTGTAAGAGGCAGAGGATTATTTTGGTATCATTTTAATGGGTGTTTTGGATTGGGATTTCATATGATATGTCACTTGGTAAGGTTTTGTAATATTAATAGTTCTAGGCCACCCAAAACAATAATTTGACCTTGAATATATATATATTCAAAGTATTCAAAGTATATATTTTTTTTAATTTAAAAAAAAATTTTTGCTTCCTGTTTGTTGTACATGTGGTAGACATTTCATAATAGGAATGCAATGGGATCAAGTTAAAAAATAATTTTATAAGAACTAGGTACAGCAGAATACTTCAATTGTTCCCTCTATGTGGCAATTGCTAATTGAGATTCAATAAATGAAAACTCTCTCCTTCCAGTCTTCAAGACTGAGTCACTTGATAAGGTAGAAGAGTAGCATGTCATGACATGACTCCAAGTGCCAGCAAAAGAATGTACATGTTTCATCCTGTTGAGATAAGTAAAGTAATATTCAGTCTGGATCATCTCTTGGAACAGAAGATTCAGTGGTGTACTCCCCAAGAGAATTGATCATATCTATAAAGTGATGTAATTTTTTTTTTCAAATTTTTCAGTCACTCTTTGTTAACTGAGCTTCCTTTCTCTACAGGTTTAGAGTTTCATGACTAATTCATCACAACCTTGGACCAGAATACAGTGAACAGTGCAAGTGGAACCCACAGTGTTCATGTATGTACAACGCACCAAAACGCAAAACTTATGGTTATGCATTGTAGAATGAAAGAACTGATAGAAGGTGATTGACCACTTAAATCTTACAAAGATATTATGACATATGTAGTGTGTGCTAATCCAACTGAAGCTTGCTACTTAAGAAATTGCAATAATTGTCCTGGGTTTGAAGAAGTCAAGGGAAGGATTGAGGAAGCTTACAAGCTCAACTGCATTGAAAACATCACGTACAAACAGTAGATACAAGTTGAAAAAAGAATATCTATCAAGACATTAATCAAACCTACTTAAGAATTCATTAGTATACTTTTTAAAAAACTTCTTCAACAGTCATTTCTTTGTATCTCTGAAAGAAGGTGAATCTTGTAATCTGTGACTGTGACTTGTACTCTGTGAGCTGAGAACTATTCATTCACTCTCTAGGATGCAACCGAAGGTTTTCACTGGAATAATGCATAGGCAGCAGTTCACCCCTTCACAGTCTATTTCCAAGATCCAACAACAATCCATACATCTTTTGTCATAATTTCTGACTGTCTCACACATGACACAATAGTAGTGCAGCTTTTTCAGAAATATTAAACTGGTTTCATGCAGTTTCATTTTACCACAAAACCAAGCCTGATCTATTACTACAGTGATGGTGCTACCTCTTGGTACAATAACAGACTCTATTTTTCTAACAAATCAACATTAGCAAGCACAAAAAATATTGAGGATGATCTTGAATTCACAGAAACGGTTGGGTTCTTGATTATTGGTGGTTGGGGTGTGTTCTAAACTCAAATGAGGAAAATCGAACACTGAAGATGAAGTTCTTACATCGACATTGAACTTCATCTTCCTTCCACTACCCAAACTTTGAGGATGTTCTTAATGTACATAGGAGTGATGTTATTTCAAAAGTAGATCCCATGGTAAATTCAGAAGAAAAATTCATAACCTCTCAAAGCAAGTGGACAATGCCAACTAAGTTGTATAAATAGATGTACACTGTGTAATTTTTTTTGTAAATATCTTTGGAAGCTATTCAAATTGCAGTTAAGAGGTGAGTATGTACAAGTTCATAATTTTATTTCACCATGATCACATTGCAATCCCATTATGAAATATTTACCACATGTACAACACATTAGGAAGCAAAAACGTTTTGTTGTTCTAACTTTAAAAAATACACT
Source organism: Lycorma delicatula (assembly GCF_047948215.1). Lineage (NCBI taxonomy): Eukaryota > Metazoa > Arthropoda > Insecta > Hemiptera > Fulgoridae > Lycorma > Lycorma delicatula. The sequence continues at coordinate 137,602,243 of NC_134455.1, forward strand.
TTTGGATATATTCAAGGTAAAATAATAATTGTTTTGGTTACCTTGAACTATTAATGTCACAAAATTCTTGTCAAGTGATGAAAGCCCATTCCATGAGCTTTAAAATGGCACCAAATTGAGCTTTCTAGCCCTTGTAGGAGCTGAGAAAATTAATTTCTTGTAATTACCTGAATCCTGCTTTGTGCAATTTTTTACTTTTTTACAGGTCCTTCACAAACTGAGTGACTGAATAAACTAAAAAAAAAAAAAAAAATGTTTTTCCATCACTTTATAGATATGATCAATCCAGTGAAATTGGTGATGGTCAGGTTGGGGGATTGATTTGACATGGAATGACCCTTCTATATTTTGTTGTGAAGAAGCTAGGAAATACTTATGTAACTTATTTGAACAATTCGATTTGCCTCTTATTCTTGTCTGGACTATTAGACTATTACTGCTGGGGTTGTATGAAAACTAAAGAATATGAACAATTTCACTGGATAGTGTAAAAAGAAAGCAGTAGAGAAAGAATGGTGAATGAAATCCACATTCTTTATAAACTTTTGACTAAGTAATTTGACATCATTCTCGTCAAAGTAATGAAATGAAGCACACAAGCAAAATGTTAAGTTATAGTGAAATTGAATGTTCTGATGGTGTTGGAGGGGAGAAATGTGGAGACAAAGATATTATTCCTTGAATTGTTAAAATTAATATTTTAATAAAGAGATTTAAACTTCTGATTGTTTCTTATACAAAGGCTTGTGCTTTGGAATGAAATAAAAACTTCATAATAAAAAAGCACTAGGTATTAAATCAAGTTAAGATCTTCAAAGGCAAATTGGTGGGCCCAGTTTTGAATTATCTAATGGTAAAACAAAGATTTTTTGAAGTAGAAAACAGACATCCATTGGAAAGCAGCTTCTGACAGAAAATATAAAGATCGTGACTGCAATACGTTAAATATGTAAATTAGACTTTTGAAAACATGTTAAAAATTATTTTCTCTGACAGAACACATTACATTGTAAAAGGAAATATACAAAATTGTTCAAAGGACAGTTGGAGAATCTGTTTCTCTCAAACACAGTTGATTAATCGGATAAACATGCAGTAAAAAAAATGTGTTTCTGGTGAATGATCTCATTGTCATGTTGTTCCTATCAAAGGAATGGTAAGTAAAGAAAAATTTATAGTAATTTTGAAACATAGAGCTCTACCTCTTATGGAAAGCAAAAATTGGTTCTTCCAGCAAGACCTCGTTTCCTTTCACTCTTTAAAAGCAGCAAAAAAGTCTACAAGTGACAATAATATCTATCTGTTGGCCAGGAAACTTTCCTGATCTCAACCCTACTGGATTATGAGACGTACAAGATGTAAATAAGAAAGCTAAACTAGATGAGAAAGGAAAATGATTAGTGCTATTGATATATCATTTCAGGAAGAACAATTTAAAAGACGATATGTAAAACTAATTTAATCTGTGCTAAAGAGTGAGAGGTGATAAAATACAGACTGTTCCACAAAGAAACTTTCAGGACATGTTCTACTGGTTAAAATAATGAAAAAAAATACATATAAGCATAGGTTTGGAAACGCTTTGGTTTCAAGTTATGGTTAGCAAAGGATTTCGCCCAGATTTCAGCTCTTCTAATAAAAAGAACTACTACTGTAATTTTTGGGACACAAATTAAGAAGTAAAGTTGGTGGTTTCTTATGTAATTTGAGCTGGGAAAATCGTATTATTCTTTCTGTACCTAATAAATATTCTTTTTAAAAACAAGATTACTAATTGCTGAAAATAATTTTAAAAGAAATACAAAATTTATAAAACAATATTTTAGCTATGTGTATTCAATAATTTACACACATAAAATAATTACAAGGCATATTCATAAAGTAAGGGCCATCAGCGTATATTTAAATATTAGCAGGTCTGAACACAGTTTCATGCATGGAGGGAGCCATCTATTGGCTATTTATGAAGCCACTGCAGTTGTTTTGATTTAGTAGTCGTTTGCCTGCCAATGAATGCAGATCGAAATGTCCGCAACAATCGTTTCTCTTGCCAGTTGTGAAGTGCGCACTGTGATTCGATTTTTGTGTGCAAAAGGATCTTCCGTGACTGAAATTCATTGGGAGTTGTGCCTAGTGCATGAACCTACAGTAATGAGTGAAGGAAAAGTTAGACAATGGTGTTGAGACTTTAAAAATGGCTGCACTAATGTGGATGATGAAGAGCGGAGTGGCAGGCCCAGTATTCAGACGAACAAAATCGTTGAAGAAGTGAACCGAGAACTGCAATGTAATCGGTGAGTAACGATTAGTGCTCTGGCTTATGAATTCCCGCATGTTGTGACGCACCTCTATCTACACGACTGTCACAGAAAAACTCGGATATCACAAATTGTGTGCAAGGTGGGTACTGAAAATGCTCACCGACCAACACAAAGAGCAAAGAATGTGCAGTGGATGAGCGTTTTTGTACTGCCATCGACAAGATTTGTTTTGAAATGATTTGTTTTCCTACATTGTTACAGGTGAGAAGTGGATATCCTAGATCAATGCAGAATCGAAACAACAGTCAATGCAATCGCGCCATTCCAGTTCACCAAAACCGAAAAAGTTTGAGCAATCTCCGTACTTCAGTCGAAAAATGTTGGCTACCGTGTTTTGGGACGAAAAATACGTCAATTTGGTTGGTTTCGTGGAACGTGGATCAACAATTACAGCTGACGTGTAATACGAAACACTCACCAAACTGAGAGTGCGATCCAGTACCGACGACGGAGAAAACTTGTCATCTGGCGTAATCCTCCTTCACAACGCTGCCTTAACCATGAAGAAGATTCAAGACTTTCGTTGGGAACTTTTTAACCGCCCTCCATATAGTCCCGACCTTGCACCTAGTGACTACTTCTAATTCTTTCATTTGAAATAGTGGCTTGGTGGACAACAGTTTGAAAATGACGAGGAACTCAAGACTGCCGTTGTTAACTGGTTCAGTTCCCAGGCAGTGAACTTTTATGCACTAAAAAAAGGGACTTTGTGCAGACTTTTTTTTTAGGGACTTATGCAGAGGTTAAAGAAACTGGTGCAGCGTTATGAACAGTGCTTAGAACAGAATGACGATTATGTGGAAAAGTGAAGCAGATATGTAGTAAATTTAAACTAAGTAAAAACCTTTTCTCACAAGTTAATTTTTTTAATGACCGAACAGCCCTTACTTCATGAGTATGCCTAGTACGTAAAAAAAGTAAATTGAAATGTATGTTACTTTAAAAATATTTTAATACATTTTTTTTGTATAGGTTGGCAATACCAACAGCTGTTCAGCAATGAAAATTGTGTAAAATTCATGTTACAACATGCTCATTTATGCTTTTGTATCATTTAGCTTTGCAGTTACAGACTGGTCAATCTGACATTAATAAGTGACCTGTTCACATCTTTACTGAATGTCTCAATGTTCATCATGTGTTTGGAAATGTTTATTAAATAAGTTTTACTTAATAATATTTACAAATTTTAAAATTGGTTAAATTTTTACATTATTTTCTATAATTTCTCGTAAAACAATGTTCCATAAGAATCTATGTGAATGAAGTGTCATAAAACAGTGTATGGTGCAGTGCCAGAAGAACTCCTTAAAATTTCGTGTTAATTCAGATGTCACTAGTGTTTGTAAACATCATGAAAAAAAGTTTTTGTCAAAATTCAGTCATCTGTATAGACAGTTCTGTTGTGATCCTTTGAGAACTCATAAAAAACAGTTAATGAAAAACATTAGACAAATAACATTAGAGCAAGCTCTTAAAGAACACATTTAAAAAAAATTTAATTTAGTTTCTGGAAAGTCTGTTTGTGTTAATCGTTTCAAAAGTATTTTTTCCCAGCAGAACAAAAAACTATATGTATGCGAAGACTAAGAGTAATACATTGCCCCACATCACAATTGGATGCTGCTTGTAGCACATTTTGGGTGTATTACCTCCATAAAAATTAAGGTAGTAGAAGCTACCACAAGTATGTTCCTGTGTCAGAAGGCATTGTAAGATGTTACTTTACTTTAGACTCCAAGAACTATGAAGGCCAGCCTGTGTCAATTATTCTACCACTTTCACTTACGGAAAAAGATATATACATTGCTTGTGTATATGATGAGTATGAAGTGTGTACCAATCTGCATAGTCCTGAGAAAGTTGACACCACTTGAACTAACTACAGTGATGGGTCATTTTAACACAATTTCAAGAGAATTATCAGAAGAGATATCACAGCTGTTTGTTAACCACACTAAATAAAAACTTTCATTGCTACAAAAACAAGTTATTTCATTGAAGAATGATTAAAATTTTACTACAATTTATTTTTTCATTGATAGTATTTACAAAAATAAAGCAATATAAAAATAAATTCTTGAAAAAAGATGTAGACTACACATTGAAATCTCAATTTGGGTAAGGTTTACAAGCATTTTTGAATCAAAGTTGTATTAGGTTACTGGTACTGCTTAAGTTATAATTAAATTACAACCTTCCATTAATAATTTAAAAAATATTGAAAACGTCAGCTTCAACAACATAGAGGCTAAATATAAAAAATGTAAAGTGCAAAGAAGACAAGAAACCCCCTTGGAGCACTTATTTAGCAAGTCAAATTGATATTGCTTTTAAGAGTTTTTTTCATGATTTTTGAGAGGTTATAACTTTTTTATTAGTACAATACACAAGAAACTTTTTTATATGCCATAACACCTACATAAACACTGCAAATTTGATATTTTTATCACTAGCCCCATTAAAGCTATTCGACGCCAAAATTTGAAGTTAAAAAAAAATTAGTTTTCAAAAATTCATAAAAATTTGGAGTAAAATCACCATTAATATTATTTGTGGTAAAACTATTAACATATAAAAAAATAATTCAAACTGTGTATGCCATCTCTGCCTTTTGAAAAAAATTACCAAATGTGAATTTTACAGTTTTTCATGTTCAACTTTATTGGTAATTTTCTCATAGAAAGAAGGGAGAAAGGTAAATAAACCACTGGACCAATCTTTTACTGAGAGAAAATATGATTAAATTGCTTTTTGTTTCATTCTTACAGGACTAATAGTTTTTGTTATGATTTTTTCAGTAAACCCTTACATCACAAAAATAGGTATGCGCACCATAACAGAAATGACTGCCACAGGTAAACTGCTTAAATAAAAGATTTAAAAAAAAACAGTTTTAAGGTCTTGAAACATATAGGAAGCAAGTGGGTGTTTCATTTTTTTTTAATTGATCAAGCAACCAGCTTATGTTTTTTTGGGACACTTCAAATGGATTGACCTCATTAAAATTAAAATTATCTAAAATTAAAATATCATTTTAATTATCTTCATTTGGCCATGTTATGATTGCCATACATACACGATACAATAGAATCCCTCACTTGTAATATAATAGTATGTTTAATGTTTAATCTGTTGAGTGGGAAGATGGTATATCAACAAACCTAATGATTATGATTAATAGTTCATAAAGATGTGGTATGTAATCAGATTTCATTCAGATGTTATACTGCATTATCTGTTTAAATAGAGAAAGACTATTTTTGCTGATCAGCCTATTAGTTCCAAGGTGTTGGTTATGAGATTATACAAATCTGATGGTTGATGTTGAAGGTAACTCAGTGTATGTTAAGGATTTTTCATTAATCTAATCTTGTTTAAACATTTTGTTACAACTCAGTAATTAACCTTTTACTTACTTATATTGGTTAATTGACAGAGTACTGTTGAAAATAAATTCTTTCTTTGTGCTAACATCTAACATTGACTTAACTATTTGTTTGCAGGTAGGTAAAATTGCATTCTTAGTATGTGGCTGCATTCTTTTGGTTACTGTTTAGACAGTTAAAACTCTAAAAGTAACTAAAACAGTTATAATTTTCAGATGGTATTTGAATAATAATTGTTACCAATTATAGATGGTATTTGAATATCTTTTCAATTTACTAGAGTTCAATTCTTTTTCTATTGTTAATAATAATAATTCTAATTCTATTGAACAATAATTTTATTGTTCAATTCTTTTCTAGAGAAGATAGATACTAGTTCAAAGCAGTTTTCAAGTCCATTGAACATAAACTGAAAATTTTGATTACACTGGTCAACAGTTATTACACTGGTAATCAGTGTAACTGACCAGTGATAATAATGTTCTGATTACACGGTCAATATTTGCGGAATCTTTTGTATTTTTGGGTGGTGATTTTGAATGTGAAGTCAGAGTTTCCCAATCGGCCTCAGATTTTTTGAATTGCCCTTCCTACATTCGTGCAAATACATGTGCATGAACAATGCAAATATATATATATATATATATATATATATATATTGCAGCAGTTAAGTTGCTAATAAACTATAATTTATTAGAGGTGATATGTAGCCATGAAAAATAAATATTATTATTATTTACACAGTATTATATAAAATGATTCATATAATATTTTTTCTAAATGTAATTGTCACACATTGCATGAAATATATGAATTTGGTTTGGTGACAAAGTGCTGGGGATGTAATAATAGAAACAATAAACAGTGTATCATGTTGGCTATAAAAAATCTCAACTATAACAGTCAGGAGCGACCTCTTGTGTATGTAACATTTAGTGGTACAGAAACTTTTCTTATCAATTTGTGATGTTATTTTTCCCTGCAAAGTCAATGTATATACTACATTAATGTGTATATAAAGTTTTGTAATAGTGAACTTTCTAAGAAAAAAATGCCCATGATTGCATTAACCATCTGGACAGTTTCTGCTATTTGTGGTGAGGTAACATTAAACTCTCAGGGGAGAAATATAACTCCACTGATAAAAAATAAATAATAAGAACTGTATTTTGGATATAAGCAGGTCAGTACAGGTTCTGGGCTCATATTTGCTGAAATTCAGTATAATGCTGTTGACTGGTTAGTTGAACAGATCTTGTCACCCATTTCTAATTCCAGTGATTTGACACTGAAGGATCACTTCACAAACCACTATTTTCGTATAATGAAAATATCAGGGATATGAAATAAGACATACTGTTAAATAATTTGGTATTCCCTCTGCTATAAGACTAGTGCCTCAGCATACACAGTTTCCAATTCCAGTATCACCATAAATATGGACAATAGACGATGAACCTGTTGATGTTGAAGGTTGTGTAAATTTATCAGATGATTTACAGAGACCCAAACTTTTTAGAAAATATAGTAACTGAACTACACTTAATTAAGCAATTGAAATTAAATGATCGCATTCATGATCTAAATTTATCAAAGAAACAAGCAGAAATTCTCTCATTACAACTGAAAGGATGATATCTTTTACAATACATTATTAGAATGACTCCATATGCCTTTAAAGATGTAATGATGTTCTTAAATGGTCAGTTTGTCATTCAAGAAGTACGGGAAGAAAATCATGTATCTAAACCCCACATCAAAGGGACATTTAACACAAACAGTTATAAAAACTCTCGTGTCACTCAATCAGTACAAAAGACTTTCTGCAATACAAATATCAATCCTTTTAAACGTGTTTGTGCCATTTGTAAACAAGACTATGGCCTTTTCCTGCAATCAATTGACTACTGACTATATTGACTACGTACTTCCTCCCAAAGATACGATAAGGTAAGAGAACATAATCTGTGTTTTAACTGCTTAAAAGACGGACGGAATACCATTCAATGTAAAAAGCCATATTCTTGTAAACAATGTAAAAAGTGACACCATAGCATACTTCATATTGAAAATTCACAAAAAATATCTAATTCCCAAGTGATTGAAAGGGAATCCGAACCAAGGAATGCGCCTAACGTTGTAGCTATCTGCTCAAGCAAAAATTAAGAAGTAATTCTAGCAACAGTGATAGTGTTGGTTACAGATTCTCAGGGTAATTATTATCCGGGTCGTGCCTTACTAGATAGCGGTAGCCAATCAAATTTCATGAGCAAGTCACTTGCTGCTGCATTAGGCATTCAACAAGTCAAAACCTCAACATCAATAATTGGCATTGGGAACTCAAATACATCAGCTAAATATTCCGTACGAACTACTATTAAATCAAGGTTTGGCAACTTTGGCAAGGTTTGGCAAGAGCTAGAGTTATTGGTGTTGAAAAGGATAGCCCATGATCTTCCTGCATCTTCAATACACAAAGAATTTAATATTCCAAATGAAGTAAATTTAGCTGACAAACACTTTTAGAAGAGTAGAGAGGGATTGACTTACTTATTAGCGCTAGTATTTTCTATAATACAATAATAGAAGGACAAATCAAGCTTGGCTCTAATTTACCAGTTCTTCAGAATACAGAGTTTGGTTGGATTGTCAGTGGGACGATGACTTCAGGTAAATCACGAGAAATTGAAACTACTTCCATTACTACTATTACTCATTGTAATATTGCTGCATTAAACGATTTAGAAAATCTTATATCATCTTTCTGGAGGATAGAAGAACTACTAATAGAAAGGTCAAAAACGTTTGAAGAAATAGCCTGTGAACAACATTATACTAATCATGTTAAACGTCAATCTGATGGCAGATTTATAGTCAACTTACCATTTTCTACAGATCCTACTATTACTTTAGGCGACTCAAAGGAGCATGCGATTAAACGATTAACAAGCTTATACTGAATTTTTAAACGAATACTTGGAGAATGGTGAGATGGAACAAACAACCAGCCTTCATGAACCGAACCTTACATACTATTTGCCGCATCATCCGGTAATTAAAGAGGCATCTTCCAGTACACGGCTTCGCGTAGTTTTTGACGCATCGTCTAAAACATCTACCAACAACTCTCTGAATGATGTACTCATGATTGGACCTACAATTGAACGAGACATTGTCACAATTCTATTATCCTTTCGTATTCCTATTAACGTCTTCACAGCAGATATAAAGCAAATGTATCGACAGATATTAATTGCTGAAGATGAACGCGATCTCCAGCGTATTTTGTGGAGGAATGATCCTGCTGAGGCAATTAATATTTATAGACTTAAAACTATGACATATGGCACTGCATCTGCTCCATACCACGCAATACGAACATTAGTTCAACTCGCAAACGAAGGAAAACAATCCTTTCCGAAGGGTGCTAGCTGAGTGTCTACTTCGTGATTTTTATGTGGATGATGTTTTGACTGGAAGCGATTCTTGTGAGCAAATATTTGAAGTACAGTCTCAACTGATATCTCTCCTGAAGGTATGCGGATTTGAACTACACAAATGGTGTTCTAATGATCCTACTATAATGGAAAACATTCCAAATGAACGTCGTGAAACTGGATTTACTAGAGAAGAATCTAGCGATAAGGCAATTAAAACTTTAGGAATGTTTTGGCAGCCTTCCTCCGATTCCTTTAGATTTAAAATTAATTTAACGATACTTCCAACTAGAATCACTAAACGATTTATTCTGTCTGATATATCAAAATTATTCGTTATTAATGCCAAACTAATTATGCAGGAGATCTGGGATGGGATGAAATGATTCCTGAGCAAATTCAAGTTAAATGGACAAACTACAGAAACTCTTTACAAATTTTGAATCATTTATCCGTAGATAGACGAGTTGCAAGCGGTAATACGAATCAACAGTATGAACTGCATGGATTTTCAGATGCTTCTGAAAGAGCCTATGGAGCATGTTTCTATCTTAGAACCATTCAAGAAGACATCACCGTTAAGCTGTTATGTTCTAAATCTCGTGTAGCGCCGTTAAAATCTATATCTTTACCTAGACTAGAGTTATGTGGAGCTTTACTATTAGCTAAACTAATACAAAAAATACGTAATGCATTAGATATTAATATTGCGAGCATCACTCTTTGGACCGATTCCACAATTGTTTTGCATTGGCTAAATTCGCCTCCTCAAACTTGGCAAACTTATGTAAGAAATAGAACATCACAAATTCAAGATTTGACTCAGAATTGTACATGGATGCATATTCGTATCCGGCAGATCTAATCTCAAGATCCGTGTGTCCTGATAAGTTATCATGTTGTGAGTTATGGTGGAAAGGACCTCGGTGATTGTCAAAACGTCAAGACTATTGGTCCAAGCCAATACAAATTACTTCCATCAATTCAGAATTCGAAGAACGAAAACAAACAACAGTTCAGTTAGGTATGTCAACTTCATTTGACTTAATAAATAAGTTTTCTTCATGGAAAAAATTGTTACGTATAACTGCTCTTTGCAGCCGTTTCATAAAAAATTGTAAGAATCCCGAGCAAAGGGCTGCTGGACATTTGACAGCTGAAAATTTAAATAAGGCAGATATAATCTGGATCAAACACGCACAAGAAGAATTTAGGGAAATAAAAATCAACTACAGAATGGTAGGGAAGTGAGCAATAAATTAAAATCTCTAGTTCCTTTTTTGGATGAAAATGGCGTCATCCGTGTCGGCGGAAGATTAACACGTCCTTATTCCTCAAGATTTCAAAAATCCAATTCTTCTACCATCCTCTCATCAAATAACAAAATTGATAGCTCTACATAAACATCTTAAGACTTTGCATACAGGCCCTCAGGCTCTTGCAGCCATAAGAACCAAATACTGGCCAATTAATGGTAAAATACTCTCACGATCAATCGTTAGAAATTGCTTCAATTGCAGTAGAGTTGCTCATAAGGTCATTCAACAATTAATGGGCGATCTGCCTTCTTATAGAGTGCAACCTGCATACCCATTTGAAAATTGTGGAATAGATTTCTGCGGCCCATTTCTTTACCGTCGAATTATGCAAAGAAGATCTACTCCAAGCAAGGCTTATGTGGCGTTGTTTATTTGTATGTCTACAAAGGTTAAACATTTAGAATTTGTTCCGGATTTGAGTTCTAAGAAATTTATTGACGCTCTTGAAAGAATGATAGCAAGACGGAGTTACGATAAACATATTTATTCTGACAACGGCACAAATTTTATTGGTGCTAATAATTTACTCTGTGAATTAAAACGAATGCTAGTTTCTGAAGATCATCGTCATCAAACGCATTTTGTGCTGAAAACGTGGCATTTTATTCCTCCTCGTTCTCCCCATTTTGGCAGCCTTTGGGAAGCCGGAATAAAAACTATTAAATATCACTTAAAGCAAGTACTGGGAACGAATATTCTATCGTACGATGAATTTGAAACTTTATTAATTAAGATTGAGGCTTGCGTCAATACTCGGCCACTTACTAGTCTGTCTAATGATCCGAATGACCTAAGTCCCTTAACTCCTGCTCATTTCCTTACTGGTGGTAATCCTTTGTCCTCAACTCCTTACCTGATTTATCTGTAGTAAATGTTAACCGGCTTGATCAATGGTCTTCAACGTATGTACCAGAACTTTTAGCGTCGTTGGTCAGATGAATATCTATCAACTCTTCAACAACGAAATAAGTGGAAGAAGGATTATAAACCTCCGCAGCCAGGAGCATTAGTGCTTCTTAGAGAATTCCGGCCTCCTCTCCACTGGGAATTAGTTCGAATACAAGAACTACACTATGGACCTGATGGTAGGGCTCGCATCTCCAGCATTCGTACTGCCAAGGGAATAATTAAAAGAGCCTTGAATAAACTCTGTTTCCTTTTTGATGCTTGAAGTCAGATACTTCAATGGGGGCGGCATGTTAAGAGTTTCTAGCGCATCCACCACTCTGCTAACTGTTCAAGAGGGAGTGAGGGCAGTCTATTGGCAGTCGCCTTCGAGATGTTGACTTGGACAATCCAGTGCTGTTACTAAACGTATTCTAAACGTAAAATTAAATGACATGCTGTTTCTTATACTGTACTCTTCCAATAAATACAAGTTACAAATTATTGCGTGAATATCAATTTCACCTTGCCTTATTCTCAAACAGCATGTTATGCTTGCAAATCTGCTGTCAGGATTTATACCCCCACAATAAAAACATACTAGTCTTAACAATTTTCTTTTTCCTTCGTTAGAAATAAAAACAATTACTTTTGGAGGATTTTGTTCATGTAATTCAGAACTCAGAATTTTTTATGTTAAACTATACTGCAGTTTATTACTAGGTATGAATATGTTATCCTGATGAGGTGAATTGTGTTGTTTTTTTTTTGTGAAATAATTGTGTAAATGTGTCCACTCTACTAGCAGTGCAGTGGAAAAAAGAAATGTCTTTGCATCAAGGATGAACAACGAACAGTGATCTGATTTCACTGAATGGAGGGTGTGAAAGGGGTTGAAATTCAGCCCATAGACTTTTTATCAAAAGTCGTAGACTTTTATCAAATAGGGAAACAGTGGTTTATCATGAAAAAAATTTTTTTGTGAATTGAGAAGTTTAACTCCTCATTTTTTCTCTTCCCATTATTCTTCATTTTCTTCACATATTGTTGTTTGTGTTCTTACAATTTCATTTTCAGATTTTCTTTCCTGGTCTTTTGTTCTTGGAAACCCAAGTTTCTTTTTAATTCATTATTCTAGTTTTGAAGGTGTTTTTATTTTTAATTTTTTTCTTTTTTTTTTTGTAATTCAGTTTAATTCTATTTTCCTATTAAGAGGGTTATTTGAAAAGTTTTGAGCCTAAGATAGAAAGACGTATTTTTTCTGTCAAATATAATTTTATTTTTCAACCAAGTCTCCTTTCAAGTCGATACTTTTTCCAGCAACACTTTCATATCTTTAACCCTTTCAAATTGTAGCTAGCATCTTTCTCTGCAAAATAGGTGTTTACGTTTGCAATAACCTCCTCGTCCAATGAAAATTTCTTTCCTCCAAGCAAAACTTTAAGGGTAGGAAACAAGAAAAAGTTGCTTGGGGACAGATATGGTGAATACAGTGAGTGGTCAACCAATTCAAAGTGCAGTTTGTGAATTTTAGCCATGGCGACCGTCAAAGTGTGAGCAGGTGCATTGTCCTGATGGAAAAGCACTTTCTTCTTCTTCAAATGTGGTCATTTTTTGCAATTTCTGCCTTCAGCTTGTCAAGTAATGATGCATAATACTGTACCACTATTGTTTTACCTTTTTGAAGAAAATCAATAAACAAAATTCCGTACCACCCCAAAAAACAGTTGCCATCACCTTCCTTATTGATGGAACTGTCTTCACCTTTTTTGGAGCAGGTTCACCCTTTACAGTCTGTTTTGACTGTTGTTTCATCTCAGAAGTGTAGTGATGGATCCATGTTTCATCTTCAGTTATGAATTGACGCAAAAAATCTGAATCTTTTACTTAAATTGCTCCAGCAGGGCCTTGAAAATGTTCATTCGAATGTTTTTGGTCCAAAATGAGCAAACGCATGTATAACTTACGCATATCACATTCTTAAGTTAATATATGACAAACATGTTCTTTAGCAGAGTCCCATAGCCTTTGCTATCTCTCTAACTTTAATTTGTCGGTCATCCAGTACCGTTTGGTGAACTTTTTCGATGATATTGGTAGTGGTTGAAGTTTTTGGCCATCTCGACTGCTCATCATCAACCAAGCTGATATACCCTTGTTTCATGGTGGGAAATGATGGGACAGATTCTCCATAAACAACGTCCAACTTGGTTTTAATTTGTGTAGGGGTATTGCCTTTCAAATGCAAGTATTTAATCACAGCACAATAGTCAATTTTTTTCCATTTTCACAAAGAGTCACAGTGATTTACTTAAATGATTATTAAACAACAACTGAGCATTCAAAATGGCTGAAATTTTAGTAAGTACGTTTCAACGTATGTGTGAATACATTCTCTAACTTTTGTTGATGAGTGCTGTCATCTTCATATGGAGGCTCGAAACTTTTCAGAATGCCCTCATATAAGAAATCAAAAATTTGCTTTGGGTAACCTGTTTGTACTCATTCTGACATGATGATCAAAGAACATTAATTTTTGCTTTTCATTGTGCCCATTATTTTTGTTCTATCTTGATATATTTTGTTTAATTTCTAAATTTAATGATTTTCTATCCTTTTCAGGACCTAATATCTTTCTAGTTATTCTCCTTTCTTCTTTTCTGTATGTTTCGTATTTGTTTTCATGTTAAACACTTACGCCCTATAAACTCTTAGGTTTTATTACTATATTATAATGTTTGATTTTCAGGTTTTGGATATGCATTTTTTATTGCATTAGTTGTTCCTATTTTTGGAACTATCTTGTACTGCTAATCTTTCTAATCCTTTTTTCTGTTTAAGTTCACCTATATATCTGAATTCTTTGAATATTTCTGCTTTTCTTATGCTTTGTGTAAATTTTATGTCTTTAATGTTTGTCATTATTTTTGTCTTCACTGATATTTTCAACCTTGTTTTACTAGCTATTGCAGTTTTTGTTCGTTCTAAAATTATTTGTTCATTTATTTTCTCAGATGAATGTACTTTTATATAAGGTATTCTATTAGTAAACCTAACTGTCAGCACTGGAACAGGTAGTAATCCTTGATCATTATTTGCAGCATCCTCAAAAATAGAGTATTTGCATATAATCATGGTTTATTATATCACAGGGTCTTTTAGTGTAGAATTAATTTTTACATGCACTCCTTCATCTAGTATTTGGTAAAAAAGAAACTATAAGTAATGATTTCTATTTCTTGAAAATAACATAACTTAGGGCATAAAGTATTCAAAGAGTTTTGTTTCTGGTTGAAGTATACAAAGAGTAACTTGTAAGAGTAATGATTGTGTAGCAGTATGGTGATAATGTGGTAAGTATAGCCTTTGCAATAGGTACTGTGTCTCTTTTTTTCATTTATAAGATTCTAGATAGACATCACAACCATCACTGGCATTTTTTAACTTGCTAAAAAAATTCTTTTTTTTTTTTTTTATAAAAAAGATTAGGTTAGCTGTAATTTTAGTGTAGATGTATAGTTGCTGAAGTGAGGATAAATATTTTATGATGATAAGTTTTCTACGGATGCATAAAAATAAATAATATTATTGCTATAACAGAATTTATTTTATTAATAGGTCAACAATGGAGGAACTACACAGACAAGTGCATTAAAGAATTGCATTACGTGTAAGAAGCAGGTAAAGAATTTTGTTCATAATGGTCTTATGAAAATAAACTGTGATGATTGTTTTATTTTGTTGCAAGAAAAATCATTACAATTAAATTTAACTGATGGTAATTCAGATGAGAATATTAATTGTGAAACCAAATTAACTCGGCAGACAGGAGATGAGGAATTTTTATGTGAATGTTGTAATAAAATACTCCGATATGAACGTAAGTTATTGACCCACGTTAATATTCACACAAAACAGATGATGTATGTTTGTAACTTTTGTCAAAAGTCATTTATTTGCAATTCTAATTTTAGAAGACACCTTAATACCCACACTAAACAGAAAAAGTATTTGTGCAATGTTTCTCAAAAGTCGTTTAATTGTAGTTCTAATTTAAGTAAACACCTCAGTAGTCATACTAAAGAGGAAAATTATGCTTGTAATTTTTGTCAAAAGTCTTTTAATCATAGATTTAATTTAAAAATTCACCTTAATATCCACACTAAAGAGAAAAATTATGTTTGTGATTATTGTCCAAAGACCTTTAATTACAGTTCTAACTTAAAGAAACATCTTAATACTCACACTAATGAGAAAAAAATATGAATGTAACTTCTATCAAAAGTCATTTAATCGTAGTGATATTTTAAAGGAACATCTTAATATCCATGCTGAAGACAAAAAATATATCTGTGGGTTTTGTCAAAAGTCTTTTAATTTTCGGTTCGGTCTAAAGAGGCATCTTAATACCCATACTAAAGAGAAAAAATATGTTTGTAATTTTTGTCAAAAGTCTTTTAATTATATCTCTAATCTAAAACAACACCTTAATATCCATACTAATGAGAAAAAATATCTTTGCAATTTTTGTCAGAAGTCTTTTAACCGTAGTGACATTTTAAAGGAACACCTTAATATACATACTAAAGAGAAAAAATATGTCTGTAACTTCTG
This sequence comes from Lycorma delicatula, assembly GCF_047948215.1. NCBI lineage: Eukaryota > Metazoa > Arthropoda > Insecta > Hemiptera > Fulgoridae > Lycorma > Lycorma delicatula. The sequence continues at coordinate 137,618,208 of NC_134455.1, forward strand.
TCAAAAGTCGTTTAATAGCGGTTCTAATTTAAAGCAACACCTTAATATTCATACAAAAGAGAAAAAGTATGATTGCAGTAATTGTAAGAAATCTTTTACTCAGAAAAATAATTTAATAAAACATATTAATAGTGTCCACAAAAATAAATAATGTAATATATAATGTGGTGTTAATTGCAAATATATATTGTAAGAATAAATTTTAAGTCTTATTGTTAGCGTAATTAATTCTCTTTGAGATGGTAATGTGTATGAAAAGAAAATATACCTGTATTGAAAAAAAAAAAAACCATCACTTAACTTGATAAAAAGTACTCAGCAGTTTAGTGAATTCTGCTAATCGATACCCTGTTTCAGTCTTCATTTTTAATCCTTTCAGTGCTATTATAAAAACCTGTAGTTGAGAAAGGTAGTAGTTCGCATTTATATCCTTAAGTAGACTAAATGATAATTTTCACGTTAAAATTGTAAATACAATATGTTGTAACATTTTTATATAATAGATTTTTCAAGAATCTAAGGTGCAACAACTAAAAACAAGAAAAAGAATTTTGATAATTAGATCTGGTTATTTAATACATATTGACCCCATGTTTTCTCCATGGAAAAACAGTTCAGTTACCATATGAACAGATTCTGTATGTCCATAATTTTCACTACATAATATCGCTAATATATATTGTTCATTATGTTGATCTTTGGAAATGGCTCGAAAAATTTAAGTTTAGTTAGTGAAATAAATTTTTATAAGGCTACTCATAATAGCTGAGGAAGTGTATGTTTTATTTAACTGTGAGACTTATTTAATTTCAATAACATTATGAAAAAACAATTTAATTTATTGCTACTCAAATTACTGTTACATGATTGTTGAAAGAGTTTGTATCAATCTATACTGATAAACTGAAAAATGTGACTGCATTTTGTAGACCGGTTCTTTCTTGCTTGTTTGTAATTGGAATCGCTGACAATTTCTTTGGTCGTCAGTTAAAAATATAAATAGATTATTCTAAGCATTTGAAACTGTATTTTCTTGGATCTCTGCTCTTTGATTTTGAGGTAATATCGGCTAAATAATGCCACAGTGTTAATTGTATTTAAAAAGATTTTTAATCTTTACTTTTAATCGTTAAACAACATTGAAATATTTCCACTCAAATACTATATTGTAGGAGGGAACCTATTTTTTAAACACTATTTATGTTGTTTAGTTTAACAATTATTATTCTATTTTTAGTAACTGTATAACATATGTAAACTAATGTATTTTTAATATATATGAATAAATAATTATCACATTTGGATGTTATATTTTTGTATATATTATGTTGTATTTTATTATCATTATCATCCCTTAGAAAGGTATATCAAGGCTATGATGCATTCAGAATTGGGCTGTTGTCTTGCCATGTGTGTCTTAATAAATTGAATTATTGAGTCTAGCTCTGAAGTAATGCAGTTTAAAATTAATTATATGTTTACTCATATTCATAAACAGTTGCTTTTTCTCACCCTTCAGGGTACCTACATTTTTAAGCAAAAGACTGTTGTGACAGCATAATGTGTAAAATGTCTTATTGCTGATAGACATTAATCATATTAATTTTCATTCAGTTCTGTCAGTATTATCACATATAAAGCATTTTTATTTTGATAGAGAATTTTACAATTATAAATTATGGATTCTCAGAAAAAACCAGTTTAGTAAATCCAGATTTTATTTTTTATTGAATGTAGTAACATATTGCCGTATTTGCTTGAATATACATTGACTCAAATACAGGCCTATCCCCCATTTCAAATTTAATTTTCAGGGTAAAAAGTTGGTAGAAAATTTTTTCCAACAAATAAAATTTTACCACCAATTAGAAATTAGTTTTGAATTTGTTATACTCATATATGATTACTTTCTAAAACATGTAACTGTGATGTCATACCATCAGCTATTAACTATATTCATATCATCAACTATAAGCTAAATCCGTGTTTAGTATTTTTACTTCAGATTTTATATTTTTGCTCAAATGACCCTTGGTTGCATACAATATTAATATAGATTGCTATCTTGTAAGACCTAAGTTTCTGGACCAGAACTGTTTGATGAAGGGAATAGGGATGTTTTCTGTTAAGTGGCAGACTTTACATTTTGTGGGGATTAGTGTAAATGCGCCTTGGTATGGGATGGAATGACATAGCTGCATTACAGTCACCATTGCTCTGCAATTAATTTATTTACAATATTTTTCGTTCCTCAGAAACATTCATGCAAGCTGTACTCACATGAAAAAGGTGTTCTACTCAACCTACATTCATGTGCTAATGGGCAGGAAATGAAATTATACACAAGTAAAGAGCATCGGGTTTGTTTCAGAAAAGACTGTCATTAGTCTAAACAATTGAGGCATGGAATGTGGCTCATCAAATCATAGTTTGATTTTCATGCTATCTTGTTATTCATTTACTGCAGTAGTAACGAATATACTTTGGTCAAATTCTGTTGAAAAAAACTGGGAATGAACCACAAAAGTTGCGTTGATTGGAATAGTTATATGCGTGAAGTGTGTGAAGACAATTTACTAAATAATCTGTTGGTGAATGGTGGACCTAATATTCACATCAAAATTGACAAAACTTCAGGTGGAATTTATGCCGCCCAGATAAATTATCCTTCATATTTTACATTGTTCTGTGTTATAGGCCTATAATTTTCTTAGTTCCCCATTTTATTTTTTTTATATTTCTTTTGCATATGTTTATATTTGTTTTAGTGTAAGTTGATTGTTATTGTAGTGTATATTTATTATGAAATAAAGTTAAAAATATAAATTTATAAAAAAAATAAAAAAGCAATAACATTATTATCAATCGAATCCTGAAACTATTGTTTTGATAATAATCTGGTGCTGCCAAGTCATGGCCAGCAGGCCAGTCACTGCGATGTTACCAGCAATATGCAACAATGATGTCATTCCAGCTAATACTGAGGTGTATTTATATTACTCTAAAAAAATGCAAATGCCTGCCCCGTAACAGAAAAGATCTGGGGATAGTGTAACACACACAGTATTATATTACATGTAGCAAGAAGCCAATTGCCAGTCTATTACCCTTACCCTGCACATCAACTGAACTGTTTAGACTAATAAATCATCACAAATTTTATAACTGTGTTCATAAGCCTGCAGCATGTAATTGTATAATCTTTCTTACAAAAGTTTTTAAAAAAACAAGAAATTGATATTCTTCATCAATAATAAATAAATAATTGTTGAATATTTTACTCGATGCCTAAACAAAAATTATAGAAAAAAGATTTATAGTCAAAAAAATAAAAATTTTAAGTTTAAAATTATAGTCGAACAATATGATTTTAATTTCTACTTTGTATATGAGGTAGAATGCATAACAAAATTATTGTAGAACATTCTTTTAATGACATTTTCATAATCGTACTGTAGGATGCATTTTCACGAGTACCAAAATTTGATGCTGATAGCATGTTTCATAGTTTTTTCAATTTTTCTGAAAGTGTTTGAAGAAAATCCTTTCTTTCATTTTGAAAGAGTTTTCATTTGGTTTTGGTTAAAAAATACATATATATGTCTTTTTGTGAAATTCTCAGATAAGAAGATTGACGGAAACTTTTATTAAGTGGGATTTAAATTTTAGTAAGACCTAGTGGTCTTTTTTTAAAGTTTTTTTAAGTACCTAGTGGCTGATGCAAAAGGAGATGGGAATATCATCAAGGCATGGTAGGACTTTAAGTACTTTGATTCTATATTGTCACAGGAAGGAAGTAGTGGAAAAGATGTAAATCATCATATAACTTTGGGGTGGGTAGCTATTCAAAAGTTTAATTCTTTGTGGTGTTTAAAAGGGATATGGAAAGCAACTACTTGTGGGTTGTACAAGAATGTTATTGAGAGCATTTTACTGTAGGGTCAGAAGCTTTGGGAAATTAGAAAAAGAGATGAGGGAGGATTGTCGGCCATGGAAATGGATGAAAAACTTTTTAAACTGAAAAAGATTTCAGTTTTAAAAGCTCTAGGATCTTTTAAAACTTGCGCATAAGTTATGTGCAAGTTGTGGAGTTTCTAGAATGCGGTGCATGAGAAATAAGGAGATCAGAAGAAGAATTTAGGGAGCCAGTTGAGTGATTGTTTTGGAGGGAAGAAGACTACAATGTTTGGGCATGCTTGGAGAACAGAGCACAGTGGATGTGTGGAGTGATGGAGAGAAGGGATTTGGAGGTGGAAAGTTGGCAGGATAGAAGAATTTGGCAGTTAGGATGGAGACGGCCTTTATAACTGTATGCATTATAGAATGAAAAAACTGATAGAAGATGATTGACCAATTAAGTCATACAGATATATTATGATGTATGTAGTGTTTGCTAATCCAACTGAAGCATGCTACTTTGGAAATTGCAAATATTGTCCTGGGTTTGAAAAAGTTAAGAGAATGATTGAGGAAGCTTTTGAGCACAATTGTATTGAAAACATCACCTACAAACAGTGGATACAAGTTGAAAAAAGAACAACTCTCAAGATATTAGTCAAACCAATTGAAGAATTCATCAGTATACGTTTTGAAAAAGTTATGTAACTTCTTCAACAGTCATTTCTTGGTAGTCAACAGTTCAGTTACCTCACCCACCTGAAGCAATCTCTGAAAGAAGGTGAATCTTGTAATCTACAACTTTGCTGAGAGCTATTCATTCACTCTCTAAGATAAGGTTTCCACTTGAACAATGCATAGGCAACAGTTCACCCCTTCATAATCTATTTCCAAGATCCAACAACAAAAAGATTGATCCATACATCTCTTGTCATAATTTCTGAGTGTCTCACACATGACACAATAGCAGTCCAGCTTTATATCAGAAATATTAAACTGGTTTCACGCAGTCTCATTTTACCACAAAACCAAGCCTGACCTATTACTACAGTGATAGTGCTGCCTCTCAGTACAAAAAACAGACTCAATTTTCTCAAGTCTTCAAATGACCTGCAATCTCCAGATCGTGACTCCATGACACTTGTATGACTGGGCAAATGAACACATTGAATCGATACATTACAGTTGAACAGCATAAAGGAGAAGAAGAGGCTTTGAAGAGTAGGACAATGGCAGCAAGAACTATACCAGCTACTCAGAAACTCCACTCTTTTGTAACACTGAACAAGAATCAGGTGCAGATGAGGGTGTTTTCATTTTTTAACAACACAACAAATATTGAGGATGATCTTGAATTCACAGAAATGGTTGGGTTCTTGATTATTGGTGGTTGGGGTGTGTTCTAAACTCAAATGAGGAAAATCAAATGGTGAAGATGAAGTTCTTACATCCACATTGACCTTCACCTTCCTTCCACTACCCAAATTTTGAGGATGTTATTAATGTACATAGGAGTGATATTATTTCAAAAGTAGGTCCCATGGTAAATTCAAAAGAAAAATTCATAACCTCTCAAAGCAAGTGGACAATGCTAACCAAAGTTGTAAAAATAGATGTACACTGTGTAATTTTTTTGTAAATATCTTTGGAAGTTATTTGAATTGCAGTTAAGTGGTGAGTATGTACAAGTTCATTATTTTATTTCACCATGATCACGTTGCAATCCCATTATGAAATGTTTACCATATAAACAACATATTAGGAAGCAAAATATATTTTTTCAAATTTAAAAAAAAACACTTTTTGATATATTAAGGTAAAATATGTTTTTTGGTTACCTTGAACTATTAATGTAACAAAATCTTGCCAAATGATGTATCACATGAAAGCCCATTCCAACAGCTTTAAATTGACACCAAATTGAGCTCTCTAGCCGTTATAGGAAAAAAATTAATTTTTTGTAATTACTTGAACCCTGCATTGTGCTATTTTTTCACTTTTTTACAGGTCCTACACAAAAAACTGAATGACCAAATATTCTAAAAAAAAAATTTTTTTCCAGCACTTTGGATATGATCAATCCTGTGAACTTTGTTGAAATTGGTGATTGTCAAATCGTGAGCCTTGTTGATTTGACATGGAATGACCTACAATTCTTGTAATAAATCTTAAATATTTTTATACTAAGGAGTGATTAAAAGATACACTAAGCATATGGTGCAGCCATTGTATACTTTACAGTAATTCCTAGTTGATCCATGAGCATGTCATACCAGGTAACACCACAGGTATGCTAACTATATAAGTCCCAGTATCTATAGCATGGAAGACTTAACACAGTTTAATCTGCGCCAAAAAAAAAAAAACAAATGTTGGGGAAATAATCGAAATAAAGAGGTGAGTGGTGATAAAATATGAAGTAATCTCAGAATAATCACATGAGAAATTAGCAACTCAAAACCACCATCTACATAGTGCATTTTTTTTTGCCTATAATGCATTGACGTTTTCACCATGTTTGTGGTAAATTGCAAGGATTGGTGATAGATTTTGTATTGTACTAAACTGGATGAATATTTTTACCTCAACGTGATTTGGAAATGACTTGGGTGTCTTTGTGAAAAAGAACTTTTTTGTCAACTGTGATGTTCTTCATTTAGCTGTCACAACAAATATGCATAATATTGCCCTTTATTGTTCTACAGTAATGTGTAAATTAATCAGAACACAGATATTAATAAAAACTACCTGTGAATATCTAGTAATTAATATGTCCTTTATTCTTAATCACTTAATGTACATGATTTGGTATCGTTTCAAACAAGTGAACTATATATAGCTTTTTTGATTTCTTCAACATGAAACCATACCGATATTATTTAATGAGGTTAATTTTTGTCCTCATTAAAAATAATAATAAACAATAAATCCAACACAATTAAAAATAAAAGGAAACAAAATAATAAAGAAACAGATAAACCTAATATTAGGAACAAAAAATAAATCAAATAATTACCAAAAAACAAGCTAATAAAACTCCCTGGTACAATTAATTTTTGGGTCGTCTATTGATTAATGTCCAAAAATTTTCAGTTGGGTTTGGAGAGGAGTTGCCTGGCTGAGGGAGCATTTTAATGTTTCATTCTTTGAAAAATTGTTGAACTCTTTTGACAGTATGGCATGGTGCCATATCTTTTGGAACACACTTGTTGTCTTGTGGGAATTTGTTTTGAAGTTGTGTCGCAACCCTTTACTTCGAAATCTTGGTATATCCACCACTTTTCAACATACCACCACCTTGAGTGTGAATCAACCCAAAACTTTTTTCTGGGGTGTTTAATTGATTGTTGGATACGAACAGTGGTGTATTTTCAAACTTATGGAACCCTTTGACCCTGAACATAAAAATGTGATTTGTCAGAAAACATAATATTTTTCAGTCTCTTTTGGCCCAGTTATCGTGTGGTTTAGACCATAAGAGCCCTTTTGCACTTTGCCGGAGTTAATTGTGTTTTAGCTGGCTGACGAGCTTTCCATCCAGCTGCAGAAGTTGGTGTCTAAGAGTTGTCATATATAAACCTGTTCCACTGGCTGTTAATTCTTGATTTAAGTCCACCGTAGATAATTTTGGATAAAGTTTACTTTTTTTCATTAATAACCACTGTTGTGTTGGAGTAGTCTTTCTTTTATGGCCGCATTTGCCTTTCCTTTGAAGTGAAAAGGAACCAGTATCTTTAAATTATTTTAAAATAGCATTCAGTGTTCGTCACTCCAGACCACCACACAGAAACTATCTGTCGTCGTGTCAAACTGGTATGCTCAGAAAGAGAAACAATTTTCAAACATTTTCTTGGAGTTATTTCCATTATTATATATTCAAGACGCAGAATAAAAAATATGAAAATGTGATTTTCTAATAAAAATTGAAATAAACTTTCACAAAAAAAAATTATTTATGACATGAAAATTGCAAAATAATCAAAGAATAATAACCTTACATTACACAGACCAGATAACTTAAAGAATGGGTGTAGTCGAGGAGTGTAGCCACAGCATAGAAATGAACTAAAATTCCCTGTCTTCAGATTAATTTGCATTCTACTGTAACTTTTCTCAAAAAATTAAAGAAGATAGTGTCATGAAAATCCTAAAAGAAAGTCATCATCACAACTGGTGCTGATGTAATGTTTTTGTCTTCTTTGGAGTGGAGTTCCCTGACTACAATCCACTCTTTGATTGTTTGTTGGTTTCAGGTTGGTAGTGACAAACTGTACAAAAATTCCTCTCGATTACATTGAAACGGCCCCAAATTATGATTAAGAAATTTTTACTTGTTTATGCTCTTAATTATGAGCACTCATTTTGCAATGGTTTTGCAAAAGTAACTTTGTGTATGCTCCTAGAAGAGAAGTGGGAAACTAAGAATGACTTCAACAATGTACTACAACCTGCAGCAGGGTCTGTGAATCAGCCTGAAAAGTTCACAATAGCATCAACAAAATCAATTGACTTCAAATTGAAGTCAATTTACATTTCTCAGTTTGTAAAAATATTTTTAGTTCTGTCACAAGAATTTCCAAAGGAATGTTTGTTCCATTACTTCAGCAGAGTTGAAAACCCATTCTTATCTACCAGCTACCTTTTGATAGAAGTAACACTCCACCTCCTATAATTTTAACTATTTTGGCAGAGTTTGTTCTTTGTAGCTGCTTGCCTTTATTTCAAATGTTCTCTTTAGAGTGTGATTGGTTTGGACTTGCGTTAATCATTCTCTTGTAAGTTCAAAACGTGCTACTTGTGATTTGAAGTTAAATTTTCCTTTGAACAGTTTGGATTGCTGGTTGAAATCAGATTCACTACAGCATCCAAACAGTGAAGAGAGCAATTCATTTAGCATTTCAAATTCACAAATAAAGCTAAAGAAATGCCAAAACTAGTTGGATAGTTACTTGGAATTCAGATTCAGTGTTAGATAATAGTGGGGAGGAGAAGCCACAATATATTATTTGCAGTGAAGTTCTATCAAATGAGTCCATAAAACTTTCAATACTGCAGCAGCATTTACAAATGAAACAGTAACCTGTGCAAATAAAACAACAGCGTATTCAAAGTAGGCTTGTACAACTAAATGAGTTGAAGAAATCCAATGAAGAGATTTGCATAAATTTCAAACATGGGCATTCTAGCTTCCTATGAAGTTGCTTATATAGTAACTGAAATAGGACAGCCATACACGATAGTAGAAGAGCTAATTGTTCCTGGAGTGAAGAGAATAACTATATGGTGGGTGATATATGACAAAGAAAGTGTCTTCAGTATCGTTAGCAAATAACACAGCAAAAAGATGAATTGCAGGAAATATAGAGTATATTAGTTGAACGAGTGTGATCAAGTGAATACTTTGCATTGCAGCTGAATGAAAGCACTGACATTTCAGACAATGTGAATCTATTATGCTTTGTGAGGGGTATGAATATAATAACATGTATGCAGACATATTATTTTACAATGCAGTGCCATTACGAGAGTTGTCTGAAAAGTTTAGAGCCTAACATAGAAAGACTTATTTTTCCAGTGATGCTCTAACCTCTTTAACTCTTCCAAATAGTAGCTGGCATCTTTCTCTGTACAATAAACTTGTACGTATGCGATAACCTCCTTGTCCGATGAAAATCTCTTTCCTCCAAACTAAACTTTAAGGTTAGGAAACAAGAAAAAGTCACTTGGGGCCAGATTTGGTGAATATAGCGAGTGGTCAACCAATTCAAGATGAAATTTGTGAATTTTAGCCACGGCGACCGTCGAACTGTGAGCAGGTGTATTGTCCTGATGGAAAAGAACTTTTTTCTTCTTCAAATGTGGTTACTTTTTTGCAATTTCTGCCTTCAGCTTGTCAAGTAATGATGCACAATACTGTACTGTTAATGTTTTACCTTTATGAAGATAATTGATAAACAAACATCCATTTCTATCCTAAAAAGCAGTTGCCATCACCTTCCCAGCCAGTGGAACTGTCATCGCCTTTTTTGGAGCAGGTTCACCCTTTGCAGTCCAATGTTTTGACTGTTGTTTCATCTCAGGAGTGTAGTGGTGGATTCATGTTTCATATACAGTTATGAATCGATGCAAAAAATCTGACTTATTTTGCTTAAACTGCTCCAGCAGGGCCTTGGAAATGTTCATTTGAATGTGTTTTTGGTCCAGAGTAAGCAAATGCGCGGATAGCTTAGCATATTAAATTCTTCAGTTAATATATAGCAAACACGTTCTTTAGCAGAGGCCCATAGCCTTTACTACCTCACTAACTTTAATTTGTCGGTCTTCCAGTACCATTTGGTGAACTTTTTCAGTGATATTGGTGGTGGTTGCAGTTTTTGGCCATCCTGAATGCTCATCAACCAAGCTGGTATGCCCATGTTTAAATTCAGCTGCCCATCTTTTCACGGTGGCAAATGATTGGGTAGATTCCCTGTAAACAGCGTTCAACTTGGTTTTAATTTGCGTAGGTGTATTGCCTGTCAAATGCAAGTATTTAATCGCGGCACAGTATTCAATTTTTTTCTTTTCACAAAAACTTACTCAATTATCAAACAACAACTGAGCATTCAAAATGGCTGAAATTTTAGTGAGTACCTTTCAACACATGCGCGAATACATTCTCTAACTTTTGTTGAAAAGTGCTGCTGTTGAGGCTCAAAACTTTTCAGACAACCCTCGTACATGCTACCAATGAGGCTATGTTTGTTGTTGTTAATAGTTTTATTGAAGGCAATGCAATTAACTGGGATAAATGTGTTGGGGTGTGCCCAGCTGCTATAAGGGTTATGGTAAGAAAGTTTAAGGGACTTGTCGTACTCACCGAGTTGGTCTAGTGGCAAATGCGTCTTCGCAAATAAGCTGATTTTGAAGTCGAGAGTTCCAACGTTCAAATCCTAGTAAAGGCAGTTACTTTTATATGGATTTGAATAATAGATCATGGATACTGGTGTTCCTTGGTGGTTGGGTTTCAATTAACCACACATCTCTGAAATGGTCAACTTGAGACTGTGCAAGACTACACTTCACTTACACTCTTACATATCCTCTGAAGTAATACCTGATGGTGATTCCCGGAGGCTAAAGAAGAAAAAATAGGGACTTTTTGTGCATATTCAATCCAACCTGCAATCTGTGAAATTGATTCACTGCAGTATTCATTGTGAAGGCATTGGGATGCCTGCTTAAATGCAGTGAAAATATAACTTTTCTAAATCTTATCTCTTAATTCTTGCAGCTTCACTGCACAATGTCAAGAAATGGGAAATTAAGATGAACATTTGCTCCTTCATTTGGAGGTGTGCTGATTATCATGAGGTAAAGTGGTTAATATAGCTGTTTCACCTGCTTGATGAGGTGAGGGTTTTTCTTCTACACTCCAAATTTGAACATAAAGACTGTGGAACTTTTCTTGTCTTGCCTATTTATCTGACTTTTAGCTTTCTAATGCTCTTAAGTTACAGTCATCAGGGTTCATCTCTAACAGTGTTCAGGATAATATTAAAGCATCAATAAAGAAATTAAACTTACAGTCACGCCAAGTTGCTAATCAAGAATTTAATTTTTTTGCCTATCTCAGTAACTATCTTGCAACAAATGAAAATTAACTCTCATCCAATGTCACTGAAAATATAAAAGACCATCTTGAATCATTGGCATTGAAATTAAAGTAAGAAATATTTTCCTTCCTGCATTGGAAGTAATAACTGGATGAAAAACTCCTTCATGGTGACCGAGAGTAGCCTTCCTGCTTCCCATCAAAATAGAAGAGGACCTGTTACAGTTATTGTGTGATTCCAGTTTGAAGATAGTACAGGTGATTCAAAGAAACAGGAAATTTTTAAAATTAAATAACGTTAATGAAAATTTTTTTTTAGAAAATCAATTTTATTTCATGTAATTGTACAAATGTTGCCATTTTAGGATACATACATTTTAGTTTATTTTTTAATAAACTAAGTGAATGGTGGCAGTGAATAAGTGACAGTGTGGCTCCCTCCACATTGTCATTGTTTTTGTAAAACGCTTTGATAGCAAATGGACGTTGCGCACCACTCCAAGGATCCATGACAACTAAATGGCAGGTTAGGTTAGAGAGTGGTACCAATCGCCCACGGCTATTAACACAACTTTAAAAATTTCCCGTTTCTTTGAATCACCTGTACTTCTTGTTGCAATTTTGGTTGCATGTACAAGTGACGTAGCCAGATGTTTCCTGGACTGCATTATAATACTTACTTGTCTCAAGTAAAAGCAAGTAAATAAATAAACTTAATGTGGAACCAGATTTGTGATTTCAAGTATCTATGGGGTGTGGCTATTAAATAACGAGATATATAAATTTTAAATTTATATATATATATATATATATATATATAGTAATGATACCAAAGAAAGCAGGGGCAGATAAATGTGAAGAATACAGAACAATTAGTTTAACTAGTCATGCATCAAAAATCTTAACTAGAATTCTATACAGAATAATTGAGAGGAGAGTGGAGAACGTGTTAGGAGAAGACCAATTTGGTTTCAGGAAAAGTATAGAGACAAGGGAAGCAATTTTAGCCTCAGATTAATAGTAGAAGGAAGATTAAAGAAAAACAAACCAACATACTTGGCGTTTATAGACCTAGAAAAGGCATTCGATAACGTAGATTGGAATAAAATGTTCAGGAACCAAACAGCAACAGTAACAATTGAAGAACATAAGAAAGGGAGTCCGACAAGGATGTTCCCTATCTCCGTTACCTTTTAATCTTTACATGGAACTAGCAGTTAATGATGTTAAAGAACAATTTAGATTCGGAGTAACAGCACAAGGTGAAAAGATAAAGATGCTACGATTTGCTGATGATGTAGTAATTCTAGCCGAGAGTAAAAAGGATTTAGAAGAAACAATGAACGGCATAGATGAAGTCCTACGCAAGAACTATCGCATGAAAATAAACAAGAACAAAACAAAAGTAATGAAATGTAGTAGAAATAACAAAGATGGACCACTGAATGTGAAAATAGGAGGAGAAAAGATTATGGAGGTAGAAGAATTTTGTTATTTGGGAAGTAGAATTACTAAAGATGGATGAAGCAGGAGCGATATAAAATGCCGAATAGCACAAGCTAAACGAGCCTTCAGTAAGAAATATAATTTGTTTACATCAAAAATTAATTTAAATGTCAGGAAAAGATTTTTGAAAGTGTATGTTTGGAGTGTCGCTTTATATGGAAGTGAAACTTGAACAATCGGAGTATCTGAGAAGAAAAGATTAGAAGCTTTTGAAATGTGGTGCTGTAGGAGAATGTTAAAAATCAGATAGGTGGATAAAGTGACAAATGAAGAGGTATTGCAGCAAATAGATGAAGAAAGAAGCATTTGGAAAAATATAGTTAAAAGAAGAGACAGACTTATAGGCCACATACTAAGGCATCCTGGAATAGTAGCTTTAATATTGGAAGTACAGGTAGAAGGGAAAAATTGTATAGGCAGGCCACGTTTGGAATATGTAAAACAAATTGTTAGGGATGTAGGATGTAGAGGGTATACTGAAATGAAACGACTAGCACTAGATAGGGAATCTTGGAGAGCTGCATCAAACCAGTCAAATGACTGAAGACAAAAAAAATATATATATAAATATTTTACAACATTAATTTAAAATTTATATATATGTAGTTATTATTATTTCCTTCAATATTCACCCCTCCTTTATCCCTACAATGATCCATGCAAATTTTCCATTGTTCAAAACAGTGCTGGAAGTCATCTTCTGTGAAAACTTTCGTGATGCGTACCGCTTTTTCTTTCAGTTTCAGCAGTCTGAAATCTTGTTCCTTTTAATGTAGATTAGACCTTAGGGAACAGATAAAAGTCAGATGATGCCAGGTCAGGCGAATAAGGTGGATGCTCTAACATGGATGTTATACTTGGCTAGAAATGTCTTGACAGACAATGCAGTGTGAGCCCACCGGCTCACTGTCCTGATGAAGAACCCATGACTTGTTCTTCCACAATTCAGGTCATTTTTTCCTTATTTTTTCATGGAGTTAAGCAAGGACCTCAAGGTAGTAAGTAATTAATGATGATTAATAGTTTGACCTTCAGGAACCCAGTGTGGGTACAAAACCCCATGATTATTGAAAAAAACATTCATCATAGTTTTGAATTTTGATCATCTTCAACATCTTCTCAGCCACCTTGGAAATACTTAAACCACTAAAATACCCGGATACATGATAAACATTCATTGCCACATATATTTTTTTATATCTTTCAGTAGTGGTTTTCCCAAGTTTCATATGAAATTTTATGACAATTCTTTGCTTTAATAAAACACTTATTTTTTCGGCAAAAGAAAAAAACATGTTATCCAAAGGCCACAGCCAGACTAATATGTCTGCAGAAACTGGAGTGGTAACAATCGAAAGAGAAGGCTTCACGCTACAGCTGTCATTCGTACGAATTTGACGCATACACAGTTCTTGTGTATCAGCATTAGTCTCATTATTTAATAGTCACACCTTGCACAATTGACTTTGGAAAACTGGCAGCTGCAAAATAAGATCAACTGTCTCACTGACAAACTAACGGTAGCCTGAAAGACTTTTTTTTACAGTGACATCAAGTAAAATTATGTTCTCAATACATTTACAACCTAAAATTGAAATGTAATTTTGCTATCACTTCTTGAGATGTTTAATTTAATTCTTTGCATTAATCAAATATTTAATGAGGATGATACATTAAGTTGACCGACATTAATTAGAAAAAAATTTAGGAGGTCTATCAGAACACATTAATTGACTTTGCACAGACTTATGAACAATCCAAACATGAGGTAATTAATTTTAAACAGTGAAGAGGTTAAAGTGTATTATTTAATAAAATAGTGTCAGTATTATATTTAAAAAAAATGTGTTTAAAGAAAAAAATACAGAGATAAAAATATGTAATAACTGTAATATATTTTTTAAATATATACGTATACATAATAATTATATACATACATGCAGATATACAGAAGAAAAATGATGTAATGTACATCCAACAAATAAACATTTATAATAAAGTAGCTTCCCCATATCTATGGGTGGTAAATTCAAAAATATATTGGATCTCATGTACTGTATAAATATACATACATGATATTTATCATTACTAAATTTAATCGGTATTATCGTATAATCAAACAATTATGCAACACAAATATTAACAATGTTACAAAATTAATAGTCAACTTCTGATAAGTGGGCAAAGTTCTGCATTATAACAAAATTTATTAATTATTCTATTATAAATAATATAAAATTATAAACAAAATTCAATAAATATTGTAAAGTTTTAATGGGTAAAATGAATTACACAATTTAAATACAAAAATGTTATTCTATATATGAACTGCTTATTAGACTGTATTTTATTATAAATTAATAATTGTATATTATTAATAAATAAATAAATATAAATATATATTTGTTTATTTTGTGCCTAATTTCGGCTCAAAAGTAGGCAATACAGAAATTCTTTTTTTTTTACAAATTGAGACCTACTTGAAATGATCATACAGTCAACGTTTTTCAAACTGTCTGTCCATGTAAAACAGTCATAAGCGTCTTTTTGGGAATATGAAAATTTCCATTTGGCAGTTGGTTCTTAATTAAACCAGCCAGACATCATAATATGGGCTACACTCTGCTCTGCTGACTAGCTTTCTTTGATGGAATTATTAATTGTAATGATTACTTAAACATGTTGCACGATGTGGTTGTGCCATAACTCAAAATCAAGATTAAGTTGTATTTCTAGCAAGATGAGGGCACCTCCTAATTATGTGTTGGTTGTAAGGACGAATCTTGATGTTCTCCCATATCATTGGATCGGTCAATGAAACAGCATTGACAGGTTGTCATATCCACCTATAACTAATGGACTTCTTTTTTAATTTTTTTTTTGGGCTATTGTGTGGGGTTTATCAGACAAAGCTTGAAAAAGTAGATGAAATGAAAGAGTTCATAACAAATCCATGATGTAATATTGACAAAGGTCATTTCAAGCACTTAAGAGAATTAAACAGTGTATAACAACTAAGTACTATCAATGAAATGTATGTAACTCAATATAAATGTTATGATAATAATAAAAGAAACTATTATTTAATATTACTATTTATTACAATTATCCCATCAAAAATATACTGTATCAACTTTTGGTCTTCCCAGTAAGAGGATATTATTAGACTTTCAGAAAGATTTAATATGGTCCATCATAACAGCTTGTTAGAAAAGTTTCATACTTTTGGAGTGGTTGGTAATCGTATCCATCACTACATTAAATTTTTAAGATAGAAAATTTAGGGTTAAGTTGGCAGGTAAAATTTCCTTCCTTATGCACCACAACAACTGGTGTTACACAATTGTCTAGGACAATTTTTTGTTTTATTAATGCTCTGAAAATATCTGGAATCATAACAAGTGAATATATCTTGATTTGGTTGCAGGATGATCACAATAAGATATTTAAAAGCATATTTACAAATCATATGACATTAAATTTGGATACTGTTTTAGAAAAACTTGTGTTGAAATATAAATATAAGTTAAGGCCCAGCATGATTAACAGAGTAACTATGGTAAAGATTCTGGGTATTTTTTGTTCATATGATGAAAAAATTTTGAGCAAGAAGGAATGTTTTGTTTTGGACAGTTGCTGAGAAGGAATTTTAAAACAGTGGGCCAAAAGTCACTTTACAAGTTACAAATGAATAATTTTTTTCTAACTAATTATTGTTAAATTTTCTTTTAACTTTATGAAAAGAATCTTTCAAGGCCATGTCATTAGCTTTGAAGTAAGAATACCTATTGAAACTTAATCCTTGTATCTAGAAACACTGAACATTTCCAAGGAATGGGTCTGTCAATGATCTCTATGAACCCTGATCAGATCACAGAAATTTTCAACATGTTACAGAAAGCAGTCGCTGAAGAACAAGGAATATTAACTTTATGCTGCCACTCTCAATGTTCTTGAGAGCAGCGGTGCTGAGTCAGTCACACCACTTTGAACGCATATTAAGATGTTTAGAAACATTTTTATATAAGCTCCAACTGGTACAACAGCTAAAACCAAGAGATAGGAATGGCCATGTTATTCTGACTATAATGAAGAAATGACCGAAAGATGTGAACTTTATTCACAAATTAATCATGAGAGATGAAGTACAGTTCCATCTACATAGTTTTGTAAACTGATAAAGCACCTGATTTCAGGCTCTAGAAAATTCCAAATTCATCCACCAACAGAAGCTGCATCTGCTTAAAGTCATGATTTGTTGCGGGGTAACATCCCAAAGAATAATGAGCCTGTAATTCCATGAGGATGACAATGAAAACTTGGTAATAGTTACAGGAGACAGACACCACAAAAAGTTGAAGAGATTTTATGTTCCCAGCTGTAGAGAAAGAATCATTTCCAGGGAATCTAATTTTCCTTCGCCAACATGTTTCCCTGATCTCTTGACATATGATCTTTTCTAAACGGTATTAAAAAGGCGAGTATTCTTCTCCTCTAAGCCTCAACAACAGTAGTTGTGAAGAAATTCAGGATATTGTAATCCTTTATGGAAAATGCGATTAAAAGTGCCTGTAATTGAAGTGCCAACACTAAAATGTTGGTTATGAAAATTCACAGTCTACCTCTAGTGAAGAGAATTTATTGATTATATTGACTATGAACTTATTTGCAATGAGTTGAATGTTTATGTAATGTTGATTTACTGTAATTCTTTGAACTTAGAAAGGGTTCATCTTGAACAATTCTTTGATTGGTTTAAAACCTCAGCAGTAATTTTACGAAAATCCTACACTCTTTCCTATTACAGAATTTGTTGCTATAGCAAACATAGTGGAAGAAAAAATTGATAATTTCAAAATAATTTATCAAATTTAAAGAAAAAATTTTAATGTCTGATGAAAGAAAATAAACTACAAATTAGCTGATTTGTATTATGTAAATAAGAATTTTTTAATATTTGATTTTTTTTAATTTCTACACATTTGTATGTCATGTTTGTATAGAAACTATTGATTTTTACTTTTAATATTACTTTATTCTGTATTACTATTGATCTATTAGTTATTTATTGAAGTACAATGTTAACAGAATGTATATAACATTTTAAATGTCATACATATTCAAGGGTTAATTATTATTCTGCTGCAATCCTATTTCATTTTCCAAACTACAGGGCCACACTGGCTGGGAGAAGATAGATGAGGTGTGCGGGACTAAAAAAAAAGAAAAGGTCCGACGTATAAAAGGGAGTTATATTTAGTTTTCTATATATGAAGTGCATCTCTTTCTACTTTTTAGAAAAAAAGTAAAAAGAGCAAAGTGAGCTCTTGGCTGTATCTGAATCTACATAACAAACATTATCACTTGCAGTCGTTCAGTTGATTGTGAATAATCATTTATTCCATATGCTGGAATAATAGTAGGTTAAGCAACATGTCAACTGGAAATTTTTAGTAAATTTGAACAAAACAGATGGAATTTTATTAAATAACTGATAGTTGCATGGAAGATGCATGTCCTGCGCATGTGTACTTGAGTTGCACATGATTTAGTGAAGGATGTCACAAGGTGGAAGATGAAGAATGCTCTGGGCAATCTCCCTCATCAAAAACCAAGGAAAATGCAGAAAAAATGAGTAAAAATGTTTGAAAAAAAACCGGCTCAGTGTCTGAAAGATAACCGATTGGCTAACATTCAGTGCTGAAAATTTTGTACAAGGATCTCAAAATCAAAAAACATTTTGCAGAAAAGGTTTCTATTGTTCTCGCAGAAGCAAAAAGAAACTGCAAAAATATTTTTGCAAATGCTGCAATTTTAAAAAAATGATTGCTCGTGATGAAACCTGGAAATTTCAGTACGATATTGAGATGAAAAGACAACCTATGTGTTAGAAAAAATTGTTGCCACCAAAAAATGAAAAAAAAAATCATCAAAGAAAGTCCAAATTAAAAGCCGTACTTATAACATTTTTTTGATGTCAAGGGCATAGGTTTAGAAGAATGGGTTCCAGAAGGCAAAAGAGTTAACTACCATTAGTAAAATGTTTTAGAAAAACTTTGAAAAATCAGAAAAAACAACCAGAAATGTGAAAAAAATTGTTGGAACAAAGCACCTGCTCCCACATTACTTTTTGTGTAGCAGTTTTTGGTGAATAAACAGTGAAATTGTGCTTAAAGGAACATATTTCAAAATATGAAACTACGTACACACAAGCTTGAAAAAATTAAAATATTTACTGTCAGCACAAAAAGTATGTGCAATCGAGTGAGGCTTAATAAAAACTGCCGGTTCATGGAGTAAATTGCATTACCTTTTAGGTTATTTTAAACTGTTTAATGAGTTTAATGAAATTTAACTTTTATTTTTTTACTAAATTTACGATAAGTAAATTTTTAACTTTATGGTAAGAACAAAATAGAGTACACTACAGTTATTTGAACTTTCTGTGCAAATCTTGAACACATGCAACTAAAAAACCACTGGACAGATCAACGTATTAAAATTTTTGCAAAAGCGAAGAATTCTTAAAAAATAAAAATCTCTACTGAATGCAGATTTTGCAATGTGATTCATGAAATATCATTTGGCAACGTGGTTATAAATCTTGTCTTATGTTTTAATATCAAATAGAGATTAAATGACAATATGGTTTTACAAATGAAGTAATAATAAACATGGTAAAAAAAAATACCTGTTCACTTTTACCTTTTTCTAATTACATTATTATAAATTCAGATTAGCTTCAGAAAATTTCTACTAAACATGAAGAAAAACAACTTCATTCATAGCTTTTAAGTAAATTTTCTACTTTTAGATTATCAGAAATTGACTTTACACCCAAAATTAATTATTTTACAATATTTAATTTGTAATATTAGTTAAATTAAACCACAAATATGGGGATTCTAGTATATGTGTTTATTAAATACATATATATGAACAGGTGGCTCAAAGAAACAGCAAATTTTTAAATTGCATTTTTTAAAATTGTTGTATTAGGCTTGTTAGATTGATAACGCTGTATAAAACATACACCCTGCTTACAACATTTTGTAATTTAGTTATCATGATGCAGTGGAATAGTACACATTGCATGTCTGTGGTCAAATCATGTTACAGGAACGATGAAAGCGTGATTTAATATGATTTCAATTTAGGATATTGTGAATATATTCAGTCAAGTGTATGCAAATAATACACGGTTATAATATTTTAAGGAAAACCTTAGATTCTGAAAAAGAAACCAGCAAGTAGTGAATGAACACCTCAGACGCCATATATAATTGAAGCTTTACAAAAGCTGATGTCAAGAAGCCTACAATGTTCAGTTTGTCATCATGCAATAGCTTTGTAGTATAATATTTTGGTGTTCAAAAATAATGTCACAGGATTTACAGCTCCATTTGTACAATTTATAGAATTGTCGAACAACACAAAACTCAAAGTACAATTCTTTGACCATGAAGTTGGAAAAAATAATTCAGGATAAAGATTTCATTAATGAATTATTGATATCAGGAAAAACCCCTTTTATAAACAAATCCATCAAAAAGGGTTTTATTAATGAGCACAATTTTGTTCAATTATACCAGTGTCCAATACATGATAAATTACGTACCTGGACAGCATTGTAGATCCTTACTTTTTTTAAACCCTGTAATCACTATGTAGTCTATTCGATGTATTACCAATGTAGAAAATTTAGTACAAATTAAGTGAAAATTTTGCAAAAATGCTTGGTTTCAACAAAACAGTGACATTTCATAGTTTTAAGAAAAATGTATTTGAGCAATTTGGATCATTTACAAAGTTTTCAAAACTGTTCTTGTAGAGAAACAAGATTGCATTCTATATTTGCTACTATATTCTCTATTTGTGAATAATACTGAAAATTGCCTAGATGGCGAATTAATTAATGGAATAGAGAATAGATTATTGGCTTACATTGAAGACATTTTTAAGCTTTGGATAATGGATAGCTGTGTACTACAAAAAACGAACAATCTAGAGGAATATCCTACCAAATGCAATTTGGATGTTAATATGATGAATTTTTATCTTCAAAAGTAGAAAAAAGTTATCAAGGAATTGGAAATGGTGGTTTAGAGGAGGTCAGACTGTTATAATCAATAATTATAAATATTTGGGGGTAAATTTTACATTTGCAGTGTCATTAAAAGTTACTAGGTCAAATCCTCAAAAAAATAAATTTACTGTCTACTTTAAAATAATTTTAAATTTTAATACTCAATCATCTAAAAAAAAAAAATATAAAGAAATGGAAAAAAATTATTATTAGAATGGTTTTAAATTACCCAAAAATATTCCATATCACTTGCACTTAGAGACAAAATTATTTTTAGTGATTCTTCAGTCTTTAAATCTGAAATATACTGAGTGGATTCAACTTTTAAATTTTGGTAAAGTTCTCAATATTTTACTGGAAGAAGTAATTAGAAAAAAAAGTTTATTGATATAAAGACCAGAAAAATATGTCAATCCCTTCAATTTTCTGACTGAATCTAATATGAAAGTTATAAATAGTAAAGGGTGTTTATCATACCAGGTGGCACGTTCAGTAAGTGACAACAAATTTGAGTCACATGCCATTTGAGAACGAAATAGTGGTGAAAACAAGAGCATCACAGGAAGCAGCCATATTTGCTGTTTGTTATGCAAGTGTTCTATAGTCATTATGGTAAATTAGTTGATGGTGCATCGCATCTCTGCTGTGTGTACATTTATTGAATGTAAAAATGTAATGCAAGTGCATACAGCGATTCAATTACATTTTCTGACTGCTTGGCATAGTTCTACCCCATCAAGGAGCATCATATTAAAACGTGTTAAACAGTTAGATGCTATTGGGAATGATACTGATTAGTTTGTTGGCACTACTCTTACTGTATGCTCAGTAAAATGAGTGGAACAGGCAGTGGCAGTTAGTCCAACAAGCTTTGCCCGACAAGTCGTTTGCTTTAAATATTTTTTGGGGAAATCTTTTCCATATACATTTACAGTTATCATTTGGTTTTAATTTTCCAATTAAATCCACCAACTTGACTTGCCTACAGTTTTTAACAAAAAATTAGAAATTTTAAATGATCAAACTGTTTTGGAAAGAATTATCATCTTTGATGATGGTCATTTTCATGTTATCAGTATACATCAATAAACAGAACTACAATTACTGGATGGATAGGCATTTCCAAAAACAAAGCCTAGCATTAAGTTAACAGTGTGGTATTATCAGCTTTCAGCTCAAAGTTTTTCAGATTACAACCTATGAGAGTACATCAGTTTGTTTCAAAGAGAAACTACTGGAATTTTCTACTGCAGTTTAAACCTGAAGTTATACTGAATCGTATTATAAATATCTTTTTCAACAGAATGAATGAATGTGTTCCATCAGAATGGCCATTTACAGTTAAATGGCCATTCACATCAGTAAAAAATCACATCAGTATGTGATTTTCAAAAAAAACTTATTCAAAGAAAGAAACCTATATATATATATATTAAACTGCAAATAAAAAACGTTATATTATGGTACTGTTTTCACATTTTCCCATGCAATCTACTATCTTACTGAACAGGTTTGAAAAATATCAAACTACTGGGATACGATATAAATTTTTGTTTTGATGTAGATTATAAAAAATAATTATCTTGTTGGGCGACTAATAAACTGGTTATTCAAGAGAAAACCAAACTTCAGTAAAAATATTTTTATACAAATTAATATTTTCTATATAATTATTGCAATGAAAAAGTGAATTAGTTCATCTAAAAAAAACCAGATATTTATTATTTCTGCTTTGTTTTTCAATAAAAACTTGTTTTTTGTTATACTAATGAAACCCTCGGCTGGTCTAAGACTACAACTACTGTGCAATAGTTTATTTGTTAAACTTTATTTTTCATTTTAATAAATCACGTTTATTATTATTTTATTAAAAGCAAGGTGTGTATTTTTGACATCCTGAAACCAAAGAATTGAAAAATTAAGATTCTAGAAGATAATAATTATTCATGTTGAAGATTTTATGTTGTCCAAAGCAAAATGTCCACAAAGATGGACATTATATCATTTACTTAAATAAATGTACATAAAATACATCAACTTGTAGTAAATTTTCTGTTCCTTTAAGCCAACCTATATGAACGTATAACAATAAAAAACTGAGTTCATACATCAAGAATATTTAAATTTTTACTGTAATAATTTTTATAATGTATGATATAATTATTTTTAATTAAACAACTATAATCAATCAATTAATTAATAATAAATTGTATATATTAATACACGATAATAAAATTGATGACTGTTAATTATATTTAATTTATAATTTTAAATAAATAATTTGATATTATACATTACAATTTAAGCACATACAAGCAAGTATTTAAAAAAAATCATTTTAATAACCCCTCTCCAGCTGTTTGTAATTATAATAATGTTTTGTATATCTATATGACTTTTAAGTATTATTTATACTTATAAATACAATAATTCACACATTGTGTATTGTTATATATATAAATATATATATATTTATACATAAATATAATTTATATTTTATATATGTGTGTATATAACAATCTGTATTAAAAACCACAATAATATATATTAAAATTTAAAGTATACTTTCACATCTTTAAGCATTCAATTACTAAACTTTACTCATTCAATAAATTACAATAATGTATGTATGTAACATTAAAAATATCCTTTCAAATTATTATTAAAATAAGTTAATTAAGAGGATCGCTATGGCAGAATGTAGAATCATTTCTTATCTACTTGGTTCAAATACTAATAAGATACAGCATTTTTATTAACATCCATTTTATCATATTACAATTATTATTATTACACTTGTTACTTGAATTAATAAACAACTGACAACAATTTTTCATATTAAACAGTTTTATCATCACTTCTGGGAGTCTACACAGATTAAAGTGGTTTTTAAACATATATATCTGGAAAACACTAATTGTGTTTTGCTTAATGAAAAATCTCTAACAAAAATAAAATAATACTTAAAATAAAATTCTAAATTATTGAGCCAAATTAATTATTTTGACATTTTACCCGAAAAAACCCACATAAAATACACTTTGTTTCCAAGAAAACTATAGTTAAATCAAAAAGGTCTCTTTTTGGTAGTTTGGTGTGAATTTTTTTATATCGCAAAGCAAATAAAACTTTCTGACAAAATTAAAGAGAATTTAATTATGATAAAAATTGAAAACATATACAAATATATGAAATTTTTGTTTATTAACATCCATCGAAATAAAAATAACATGATCTGAAACCTAACCTAACATTTTGTTTAAGCGACAAAGATTGTAACTCATTTAACTTAAAAGACATTATTAAAAATGACCACCTTGCTTTTTTATTTAAAGCAGTATAAGCTCCTTAGGTTATCTCCTTAGCAGTACAATTTCTTTTTTAACCCTGAATTATTGATAATTCCCTGGACCGTCTTCATATTATAATTATTTCCTCTCCTACTGATCTATCAAGAATAGGAGTAACCAGTTTGTATAATTTCTGTTTAATCTATTTATATTAACATCGGTCAGCAGAGTTGTACCAGTGTTTTTTTCTGTATTGCATTGAGAAATAAGAAAATCATACTGATCTTCATCCCTGCTGTTTAATAAAAATTTGGAGAAAGATTTTTGTTATACGTATCTAAAAAGAATAAAAATAAAGCTGTGAAATCCTACAATCGCCTGATGTACCTTTCTCAAACCGTTGATGAAGACACAGGAAAACCTGAGATGACTTGAGTACTGCTATACTTCGCCAAACTAGAAGATGTCTTCCATTCTTAACGTGCATTATGTAACTGTAAATAATAATTCTGATATTTGTCCAATATAAAGCTGTGGGAAGTTTAATAACAAATAAAAGAAACTTTCAAAATTTTGAAATCCACCCGTGATGGAATCTTCCTTACCCCTTGATCTGTTGTAAGCAAAATTAAATTGCATAGATGACTTACATTAGGAAATTATCATACAAAATTAATTAAACTGGTCTAAAGGTATCAAGCAAAATGATAATTGACAAATTCATCACCTCTGAATCAAACTATCTAAATACATAACCAAAGTGATGTAGTAATGTAACAGAACCCATTATCTGGAAATATCAAGCAAAAAACCAGGCCAACATATGTATATGTATATGGAAATATGGACTGTTCAGAAGTCAATCAGTGTGTCAGTAAATCTGAAATTTCTTAATCTCTTTTCCAAACTTACCTCCATATACTATATTTTTGGAGGCACAAACAAGTAAGTCAGTATTTACATTTATATTCTGAAGATAGCAGTAGCTGTTTCTTTATGGAATAATTTTACAAAAAGTTCAGTGGCCATTCTAAGTAAGTCAGTGAATGACTGATTTGTGTCAGATGTTCTCTCCCAGTATTGCAACAAATATAGTTATATTAATTTACAAAATGGATAATAGTGATATTGAAGATGTTTTGTTTCATAGTGAATTTCAATATTTACCTAGCTCTAAAGATGACAGTTCAAGTTCAGGTAAGATATTTTTATTTCTTATTTTTAACCTATAAAAATTTATATCCTTACTTTTATTTTAAACTTTAATTTTCCAGTAAAGTTTATTGTATTATAGTTCAATTCTAAAATGTTTAAATTGTCTGTTATCTATACAATTTATATAAGCTGCAATTGTATCCTTATATTCTTAAAATGCCATCCTTTCTTGGTAATAATATAAAGTAGGCATAAAATTTGTGTAATGTTATTATTGTTGACTGTTTTTTTTGTGATCTTTCCTGTGATTATGGTATTGTAAGAGCTTTAAGTTTTCCTATTTTGCCTTGTAAAATTTATAGAATTTTTCTTCTAAAATGTAAGTTTAATTTACAGAAATTTTGAAAGTAATACCAATACCAGATTTTTGTGCATACTAATGACTCTTTTGAATTAAATCTTATTAATAATTTTA
This sequence comes from Lycorma delicatula, assembly GCF_047948215.1. NCBI lineage: Eukaryota > Metazoa > Arthropoda > Insecta > Hemiptera > Fulgoridae > Lycorma > Lycorma delicatula. Next base: position 137,644,211 of record NC_134455.1, read on the forward strand.
TTCAAGTCTTATTTTATAATTTTTAATTTATTACTATTGTAATCTATTAAGTATTTATGCTGGGTTTGTTTGTGTGTCTTCAGATGTGCAACCAAAGGTGCTGAAGCCAGCCAAAGTGAAAATCAATCATGTACATCAGAGTTGCAGGCTGATAATGACAATGTTGATCATGAAACGAGAGGAAGGAAAAGGCAAAGGAATGAAGGTAACTGGAAAAGGTTGAAAAACAGAAAGTTAAGGTTCAGTGGAAAATCTTACACAAATCAGAGTGGCAAAGAAAAAACCGGAAAAAGTATTTCATAATATTCCATGTAACAGTAGAAAGAAGTGTAACGAATCTGTTAACTCTATTGACAGAGAGAAAATGTTTGTATCATTCTATAAATTAGGGAACAGTGAGAAATAAAACATTTACATTTGTGGTCTTATTCAAAATGCTGAAGTGAAACGACGGTCCAGGGATTCATTAAGAGGCCTAAAAAATAAATCCTTGAAATACTTTTTGCCTGTTGCAAATAAAACTGTTCAAGTTTGTAAAAATTTTTTTTTTTCATACAATTCAGATAGGCGATTGTCGTTTATATAAATGGACACAAACATCAGAAGCTGCTGCCCTTATAGATGGAGGAGGTCACAGAGAACCATCAAATAAAGTTGATACTTCTGATGTTGAAAAGCACATTAAATCATTCCAAAGTCATTATACTCTTTCTAATAATTCAAACAGTCGTTACCTTAATCCTGATCTAACTATACATAAAATGTAATAACTTTATTTAGAAGAATGTTCCAAAGATAACAAGCAGCCTGTCAAAGAGAAAATGTACTATCACATATTTTCCACTAAGTTTAACCTTCACTTTAAACCGCCATCAAAAGATACTTGCCAGCTATGTGATAGCCTACAAAATAAAATAAAAACTATGGGGAAACTGAAGAAATTAGAAGAGAAGGAAGTGATTTTAAAAACATTCACTTGGTGAAAACCCAACTTGCACGTGATTCTTTGCCAACATGAGATTTTTGTTTTTTGTATTGACTTGCAAAAGGCTTTAGCATTTCCAAAGCTCATATGCTCAGTAGCTTACTATAAAACCAACATGTATGTTTACAATTTTGGATGCCATAATTTTAATGATAATATTGGTTACATGTACATGTGGGATGAGATCTTAAGATCTAGAGGTTCCCAAGAGTTTCATGTTCAAGAGCTTCATGTGTTGTAAAGCACTTAAAGCAACATGCATCTAATCAGAAAGTTACAACAATGTATTCAGATTGTTGTTCAGGGCAGAACCGTAATATAAAAATGTCTTTAACCTTATTAAAATTAGTTCAAGATCCTGAGATATCAGCCAATCATATTGATCAGAAATTCCTTGATCAGGGCATAACTACCTGCCCAATGATGCATACTTTGCAGTAATTGAGTCAAAAGCTAAGAAAGAACAGTAAATTTATAGCCCTGGTGACTGGATTAATATAGTAAGTTCCAAAAAAAATAAACCTTTTTTGGTTACAGAAATGAAAAGGTCAGAGTTTCTATCAACTAAGTCATTAGAAGAAGCTATTACTAATAGAAAAATTACAAAAAATGGAAATAAAGTAAAGTGGTTACAGATGAAATGGATAAGATATGTAAAAGGGCATCCTGATGTGATTCTGTTTAAACTTTTGAACATGAAGTTCCATTTGAAGAAATTTCTTTAAAGAAAGTTGGTAAATTAGGAAGACCATTAGATTTAAAATTAGTTCAACAAGATCAGCTTTATAAAACATTCAGACCTGTTACAGAAAAAAGAAAAAGATATGCTAGATTTGTTGAAATTTATTCCTCCACTGTACCATAGATATTATAAAACTCTTCCAAGCCAAAGTGAAAATAATGTAAACACTCGTAGATCATCTGCATCTTTATTATCTTTACAGCTACAAAGTAGTGATAATAGTTCAAATAGTGACATGTCTGATGGTTAAAGGAGCTGATTTACTCCTAAATGTTGTAACTGTTTACATTTTCTGATTAATTGTTTTTTGTAATTTTTCTAATTTTAATAAAAATACTTGAATATGTTTTATTTTTAATTTTTGGTGTTAATCATTCTATTTTTTAATTCACTGGGTATCTTTAAAACAATAGCTTTCTTAATAATAATCTTCAAACCTTTTAGATAGAAGATTAGATTAGATTTACATTATATTTATATTTTTATTTAATTGAAATGTAGAATATAATATTTTTATTACAAGTGTATTAGGCTTATCAGCAACTATTATCATCATAATCTTTCATAATGATCATTCTACTTGATGCAAATCAATATCTGTTAATTTAATTTTTAGTGGACAGAACAAGTAAGTCACATTTTTTTTAATGTATTCTGTAAATCTATGTCTATGAAAATTTTTTTATAACAATTATTTTATAAATAAACTAAATAAATCTCTGTGGTAAAATAAAATAATAAAATGCTTTTATATCTTATTTAGTAAATTTTCTGTAGCACTTTTTGTAAAACCTTAAATATCTCAAAACTAAAGATCAGTGACTTACACTGATCTTTTGAACACTGAGAAGTCACTGACTTCTGAACAGTCCATATATGCATATACAAATACATCCACTTTCAAATGTTGTTTTGTTAGACATGGTCAAGCAAAAACCAATATGCAAAATTTGACTTGAAAAACAATACTTAAACATTAACATTAACATTACTTGAATCGACAAATAACATTTATCTGCAATGGGTCGTTAATTTACTTTTCTGCTTCTCATCCGAAAGATTGTGGCTTCAAAATCTTGTTAGGCTTAAGAGTTTTTCACATGTGGTGAGGTGAATAATTAATTTAAAATATAAGTATGTTAATATAAAAGGAAAATTTGTACAGTTACAAACTATATAACAATAATTTAATTGTGAAAATATATTGGAGATGTTATTGCATTTTCTGACTACAGTATGTCTATAAAGTTATGGTAGGGTTTCACAAGCTTCTAAATTAAGTGAAGAAAACCGATTAACTATTAATAATGCATCGGAAAAATTTTTTAAATAGTTTTGAACAGTGAAGTTGGCTTTGGAATCAATATACAAAGCAATATATTATTATTAATAATAAAAATCACAGTTACTACTTTTTTGTTTCTCGTAATATATATGAATGCTTCTGTAGTGATGATCACTACTTCAGCAGATATTACTATAAAAAACTTTTTATTAAAAAATAAAAATATAAAAGAAGTTTGTTTCATTTTCTAGGTCAGTTTATTATAATTTTTTAATAAAATGTTTTTATAATATCTGATGAAGTAGTGATCACTATGAAAGTGCTCATATGTGTGTGTATATATATATATATTTTATAAGAGACAAAAAAGTAGCAAGTGATTTTTATTATTGATAATAATTTATTATTATACTACTATTGATGCTTGATTAAAAATTAATATATGTATATTAAAAAAAAATTGTGTTATTTTTAATTCAGCATATATTTGAAATATTCAGTATAATTATAAAAATTTTAATTCAGATATCCTACTATGCCCTTACAGGCTTACTGTGTTAAGATGTTAAAGAGTAAAATAGAACAATAAATATGTATTAATACAAATATATTATATATATTCTAGCTTAAATTATATTGATGCCCTGCAAGGTAACTAAATAACACCGCTGTCAATAGAAAAAAAATCATAAATCTATTATTACTTCTAATGGAGAACAAATATTTGTCATAATAATATTTAAAATAGGAACTCAAAATATATAATAAATCAATATATAAAAATTTATCATTAAAAATATAATACGCTTAATTACATTCATCAAATATTTTTCATGCCAGTGGTTCTTAAAATAAAGTATATGTAGATATAAAATAGAATACAAAATCACACATTATTTCTTTAATTCATTACACAACAGCAAATAAATTCTTTCAAATAGATGGAATTTTTGTTTTATAGAGACTTCTATGATTTTCTTGTTTGAGCTTACATTTTTTATTAGTAACTTTTTACAACTGGGATTCCCACTGTTTTCAACAAGGAATTTTTTTTTAAACTGGAAAAAAGATTTTAAGAGAAACAAACTCAGTATTCAAGAATATACAAATAAATGTTAAATCTGACAACTGGGTTATAAAACTCAAATTGTTTTACTGTTATCTGAAAGTATTATACATAAGAAATACTGGGCCCCTTGAACACTGATAATACAAAAAAGCTCAGCTCTCCTTTCTTAAATAAACACTAATTACTGTACAACATACTAAACTATTTTCTAACTGAAGATCGATCAAGTATACGTTTAACTTGTAAGAGAATAAAAAATCGGTGGAAAAAATATTGAGTACGCAAAATAACCTTCCAAGAACCTGTTACACCAGGATAATAAAATTGTTATAATGAAGGAATATTCCATTTAACTGATGTCTACAGCTTCAAAAATATTTGATTTTTAAGGGTGTATGAAACTGTCAGGATATAAAAAAATTATATCATAGACAAATAAGAAATTTAATTATCGGCTAGTTATTTAGTATTTGAAAATTATATCAATAAGGAAATAATTATCATTCTTTCCAGTAAATTTGTTAACAAACTTAATTACAGCACTTACTAGACAAAATTTTGAGTCCTCCTGTGATAATAATTATTCATTTTCTCATAAAATATCCTACCATGGACCTTCTAAGACATAAGATTATTAATCAATGTACTGTATAGTTCAGTTTAACAATGTGGATGATAAAATAACCCATGTGTTAATGATTAATGATGATAATAATGAAAAAATTAAACACAGATTTATATTATTAAAATATGTACATTGTAATGTGTGACGTTTAAGTTTTTTTAATACCAGTGTGATGAGACATTTAAGCTTATATTATATTGCTGGATTTTATTTTAACTATTGCAGTTTAAAAAAACATGGAATTATCCTAACCCTTAACTTTTTTACTTAGTTAAATAATAACTGCAATAGCAATAATTGTATTGTATCAATAGGTTAACTCCTTGATATAAGCCAGCACTTTAAAAAAACAATAAATTTTCTCAGGTTATATTACCAGCACTATAATTTACTGGTTTTCATAAATCATTTATGTATGTGTATGTATATATATATATATATAAAACCTATTCCCTAATATGGAAAAGATTCTGTTACACTACCGGCTCATGTGGTCAAAAAAATATGTATACAGCTCAAAAAATTAAAAGTATTTATAACAATTACTACAATAAGTGATAAAAACAAAGTTAAAATATTTCCTGACTATTACAGTTACATCCTACGTAGTAATTATTTGTGTAAATGGATTTTTCAAAATAGATGAGAGCTACATTTTTAAGGAATGAATTTTGTTCATGTGGTGATAAATTTTTTAAAAGCAAATCTCCTTTCATTGCAGAGATGAATTATTTTATATAATATGAAATAGTTAACTACAATGTGCACAGATGAAAACTTTTCACGGAATTTTATCTTTGATAACATTTAGAACAAATATCATAAATGTAAACCTACACTATAAATAAGTTAAATATTAAAAGAAGATAACATTTTTGGTATTAAAAGTTGTGTGTAAAGAGGTAAAAATAATCATACAAACAACTCAAAATATGAAATTTACACAGTTGTAATCTTAAAATTATGTATTTAATAATAATGAATTAATAAAGGAATAAATAAAACTGGGAAACTTGCAGCTCTCTTTCTAGATATATAGAAGACTTTTGGCACAGTTGAATGTTAAATAAACAAATATTATTATTTAAAATGGTAAAAATGGAGGTAAAAGAAATCACATGCGATTACTTTTAAGTATACTTAAATGTAGAACTTTGAGGGTATGAATTAAAGGAAAAATTTTAAGTGTTTTAAGAACAATTAAATATGAAGTCCTACAGTCAGTGAAACTATGTAACTGAAAGGTTTATGTCAGTATATATAACTGAAATGTTTTTGGTAAGTCAGTTTCATGTGATTATAAAGCTCTACGTTACAGGGAAAAAATCTCATGGACTCATAAACAGATTGAATTTAACTTTATCTAGAAGAGATGGTAGCTTCTGAAAAATAAGTTTTGTTAAATTATAAAAAACTAATTTTATACATTTCAACGATTAGGGAATTAAATTAAAAACATCACCGTTTACAGTGCCTGGAGAGGGTTAACCGAATTAGTGAAAATAAGCTGATAATGTAAATCACCTTGGAATAATAATGGTGTTATTAAATGAAGAAAATGTGTATTAAATGTGAAGAACCGAATAAATAACTACATAAGATTTCATTTTTTAGGGAATTATATTCTAAGGATGTTGTACTTTGCTTTAATATAATCACTAATAAATTATGATATAGTGTGCTGGTAAAGAGCATACAAGGCAGTTGTCGATCAATAAATACAACTACTTGATATCTTTAGAGACCTTGCAGTGTTGCATTTTAGGCAACTTTATATCTATAAAATTTAAAAAGGTATGATATAAGGCAGTAACAAAACTGTGTAAATTGTGTATAGATTTGTTAACGGATGGAAAATCATATAGTTTACGAACAAAAAAATTATTAGATTAAATCTTTACCGTAGAGGAACCAGAATGCTTCTCGTTTGACTGACAATCTAAATTATAAAATTTTTGGTCTTATTTTCCACTGATTCCTTGGTCTGAAGTAATCAATTATATATTTTAATTCTATACTTTCTTTTTTATTGTGAGTATAAATTATACTTTATTACAGTATGCTTTTACTAGGTAACTTATTTTTTCGTTTACATCTATATTCACTAAGCAGAAAACATTGTAGATAATTTCTTCAACTTTTAGTTCATATATAAATATCCCATAGCAATCCCCTTTTATATCAAATTTTTCTATTTATATATTTCTTCTTTTTTTTACTTTTAATTGTTGCCAGATTGTATCTCCAAAATAAGTAATTTTAAGGAAATACCTAATTTCCAATCATGTATATAGAGACTAAAGTTTTTTGTAATATTTGATTTAAATAATTATATTATTTTTTTTAGCTTAATTTATCATTATGCTTAGTTTGTAGTGGTAGTACATTGCATTTGTTTTTATATTTATTCAATTAGAAATTTTTTTTAACAATATCTACAATCTGCTCCCTTGTAACAATTAATAGATATGATGGCGAATGTTTTTATAATTGACTTTAAACAAAGAAAGCTCAACAATAATTAAGTCTTCTGTTCAGTTTATTTTGTAAATTCATCTTTAATAAAAATCAAAAGTACACCATTTGAACCTGATTTTCTGCCTGTATTTATGAGTGTAAATAAATTATTTTTTTAATAATAGTTTGAAGTTTCAATTGTCTCTAGATTATTTAAATTATACCAACTAATATAGTAATATTAATTTAATAAATAATTCTGTTTTAATTACTTATAGAATTACTCGTATTTTATATTATACTGCATAATTTGTAGTTGGAATTATTATTGTATAAATTTAGGAACCACTACCTGAACTAGAATATACATTTTAATAAATAACATTACTTAAACAATTCTATTTCATACTGCATATAACAATTTATTCACATTACTTTCTCAAAACAAAGCATAACATAATTTCCTATAGAATCCAATAACAACAAATAAATTAAATATAAAATAATAATAAAAACTAATTTTATTAATTAAAAAGAACTGAAGCATAACAAACAAACATTATAAATAAGAACAATAAATAATTTAGATTCATTGTGCATAAATATAAAGAGTGTTGTACAAATAACGGATATACTGTCAGCAGAGAAATTTCAGTTAAGCTGGTCAGACTGCTCTTTGAAAAGCCACATTTGTTAATTGCTGTAAACAGCTCTGCTCACAGTTCTTCTTTTATAATCTAGTGTGAAATTACATATAGTGTTTTGTAAAAATATTAATTAGATTTTTTTAATTTTTATAGTCAGTGGGTTTGATTTTTGATACATATTGTGATCATTTAATTTAATTTTCTTTTTTCATTAAAATACTATCATCTTGCACAAAAAACAAACAAAATCTTCCATGACAGTCTTTAATGTCCACCAATTCCATAACCCGCCTAAAAAAGAGACCGGTTCTATAGAGTTAAAAAAAAGTGTGGCAAAAAATAGATGATGTCTCACTGGTTATATTGTCTAAAGTTGGTCCTCAAAGGGAAATATTTGTTTTTAGTGTTGGAATTCATGATTCAACTGAATAATAAAAGTAAAAAAGCATGACATCCACTGAGAGCCAACTCTAATAAAAAATGTGAAGAAAAAGACTACAATAAAATATGTAAATTGGATTTTTAAAGGTCAGTTGAAAATAATTTTCTTGGCTGAAATAAATTTTTTTGTGGAAGGTAAACATCTGCAATTTGTTTGAAAAGGAGAAGGAAGAATCTGTTTTTTCTCAACATATTGTTCAGCTGGTGATATACCTGGTAAAAATTATTTTTGAAGATGATTTTCTGCTGAAGGACCTCATTCCTTGATTTACTGGTATAACATGATTATGGAAAATATAGTGATTCTGGAAAACAGATTTCTGCCTCTTATAGAAATCAAAAATTGGGTCTTTCAGCAAAACAATGCTTTCCTGTGACTTTTCAAAGGCAACTAAAAAATTCATGGGTGATACAAGTACCCGTTTATTAGACTTGCCAGGAAATTCAGTTATCTCAACCTCACTGAGAATTTATGAGCAATATGCAAGAGGGAATGAGGGGAAGGCCATTAAATACTTTGTTTTTGTAGTTATCAATTTTATTGACTAACTTATTCTAATGTTCAGCTAACTAGTATATTACCGTGTAAAAAAATACTAGCAAAATGGTTGTTTTAGTATTTTTTTTACTTTGATTTTATAATTAAGAAAGGTTAGTGATAGATATATTTTTTTCTTTTGTTCCAGTTGTAAAAAATGTTGTTTCTCAAAGTTGTCTCCTGAAAATAGATAGAAATCTGCAAAACAATTTCATGCTTTTATAAAAAATGAGCAAGATGTATTTCTACAAGGGCTTGTGACAAGCTTACGGCATTAACCTGTCATTCAAGGTAACAAGAAAACAGTATAATAAATAGCAGCTATCTACCATATTCTACGGTTGGTAGCACCAGACAATGGTACGTTTAAAAGTATTTTTTTCACTGCATGCTGTATCCAGAAAAAAGTTAAAAGGTTAAGAACTATGCTGGTTTTTGGTTAAAGTCCAAAAGGAAAACATTCTGCAGTGAATGTGATTTTGATTGAAATGAGAGCTCTCATTGTACAACAAATAAAATCATTTCCCATTTTTAAAGAAAGCCATTATTCCAGTAGGAATTACAAATATCTAGATTAGATGTTAAAATTTTATAATCCATTTTTTCTAAAAAAAATTTTAACAAATTCTAAATATTAGATAAATAATAGGTAAAGCCAAAGAGTTCAACACTCCTCTTGTAATATGCATTACAAGATTATGCCAAGGCCTTTGGTCAGGTAGAAAAATCTGTGGCAAAAGTTGAATAAGATGGGCATTCCTGAACATCTTGTTCTCTCATTTGGAACCTCTATGTAAAGAACAGTACAATAGTTAGACTGAAAAATGACACAACAGATTCCTTTTTCCTGTTGAAGAGTAAACATGGGTGTAAAAACTATTATTTTCATTACTGTACATTTTCTCCCGTATCTTTGATATAGGGAAAATTAGAGGACAGTAAATTACATGGAAGGCCGCCAAAAAGTGGGCTGGACCAAATTGAAGTGGCGACTGGAGAAACAGGCACATTGATTTGAATGGCGAGATATGAATTGGGTCACCAGCTCTCTCAGGCATGGGAGGAAGGATCACTGATTATGTTTTTGGAAAAATCTTCTACCAACAATAAACTTAGTTATGATTTCTTCAACATTCTTTTAATGAAAATTTTGGCTTAACCTTTGATACGCTGCAGGCAGATTAAGTGCTGCACTTGTGAAAAAATTACAAAAAAATCCTTGCTCAAATGATGCAGAAGTGTGTGGCAGATGCAGAATTGGCAGAACACAAAAAGAAAAGGTTCACTTTACAGAACCCTGAAATTAGTAAATTTCTGATTTAGCTGATGGTACTTCGGTAGCTGATGGAGTACTTAGACTGTGTATTGATTATATAACATCTCTTTACCATACATTCCTGTACAACAGATATGTTATCTATATCAGCTTACAGTGAACGTTTTTTGCATTCATGATGTAAAACAAAACAGTGCAAGCTTTTATATACACCACCAGGGTGAAGCCAAACAGAGGTCAAATGAAGTGTGTACATTTCTGTGAGTACTTGCAGGATAAAATAAGCAGTTATTCCAACCTCCATTTGTACAATGATAACTTCTGTCAACAGAATAAAAACCATACTTTGTCCTATTTTCTTTTGGCATTAACTGATCTAGATAAGTAAAAAAGGATTGAATTGATCATAAAAAAATTAATGGAAACCGTTTTATAAGAATAAATGTATTTTTCTCAACATCTGAAAGAAAAGTTCCAAAAGAACAGAAAGTCATGTTCAGTATCAGTAAATTTAAACCTATGACTCATAAAAGAAATGGATCATTGTGGCTCGCAATTTTTTTAATTATTTCATTAAACATACTTTTCTTATGTAACATACAAATATGCCTTCGATTCAGTTTCCTGAGTGTAAAGCATACTTAACAAAATTACTATTTATCAAGCAAAACCTAATGATATTCTAAAGCGCATGAATTTAATTCCAGAACACAGACAATTTTATAAACAGATAAATATTTTATGGCATGTCGACAAAGAACTTAATACAGATGGTGAAGATTATGATCAAAAGTGACATTCTTACAGAACTAATATTTCATTATTATTTAAATTATTGTTTTTATATGTTTAATGCAGTGATTTCAGCTCCTTTATAGCGAATAGTAATATGATACAGTACCTTAAACAATATATTTGTTATTTCTATTGTTATATCAGCTATCTGTAAGCAATGCATTTTAGCATAAGCTCTATAATATTAAAGTAAACATTTATACGATTAGTTTATTAATTAATGTTTAATTTTCACTTCTTTATTTCTGTAACGTGGATTATAAATTAAACGTTTGGCCATATTTTTCTAAGAGGCGCAGCCAATACCTTTTACAGGGGTATATGTTGGCAGAAATTGATTTTATTGTTTTTTTTTTGTTTGTGATTAAATTAACACCATGCCAAATGAACATTTGTACTCTAAATGTAAGCATAATAAAAGCAGCTATCAGAAAGATAAATGGCTTTTGTTATTTCTCTCAAAATAAGATCTTGTTAACTGAACCCCTTTTAGCATCTCCCAATTCATATAGTTTCAGGATGAAAAATTTAAAGAACAATATGTAAAACTAATTCAATCTGTGTCAAAAAGAGTGAAAAAAGTATAAAATATAAACTTGTACATTTTTCATATTAACAAATTGTAAAATATTGTGTAAGTTTAAATAAATAAAGTATAAATCTCCAATAACAGGATCTGTTTATACATCGCTACAAAGGAAGTTGCAGACAAGATGAAAAGTAAATATGAAAGCATTACAATCAATAACGTACAGGTATCAGTAAGGCCTTTAATCACTAATCACAAAGCATAATACTATCTAATGTATCACAACAATATCACATGTACACATAAAAGAAAACCTTGATCGCTTAGGCATTTGGCATGGTTCTTCTATCTCCTTCCTCAAAGCTGGTTTAATTAACCAATTTGGGAGGTACTAATGTTATAAGTTTTAAAGGCAAGTCTATATACACATAGAAGATGTAAATAAACTTCCTCAGTCGTTATAAATTAATTATCACAAGACTAAATAAAAAAACTATATACACGTCTATATGCAAGTCTATTGCACTATATGCAAGTCTATATACACATAGAAGATGTAAATAAACTTCCTCAGTCGTTATAAATTAATTACCACAAGACTAAATACCGGATATATTCTACAGCAAATATAGTTAAATGCTTTCTGAAATGCTTGAACCAGATGAAATGCTTAAACCAATAAAAAGCATTAGAGTAACCAAACAAGTTTCTCTATTATAAAAAATTCAAAACTCTGCTATAAAATCTGCATCAATTGGAAAAGCCTGCAGGTGTAGCAAAAAATTACACTGCAGATCTGAAGGAATTAATTTTATGTATAATGATTTGTACCCATACAACATTGATAGATGTATGAAAAATAAATTCACAAGAATAACCAAAAACCTTTCCTAGCTTTAAACTCCACTGAAAAGCAAAATGACGAAAAACAGACAGATACTGATAGCAAATCATCCACCCAAGATGAATCTTACTAAATTCTCCGTACATAATGAATACAACATTAAACAGTGGAATATTAACGATCTAAACATACACTTTGTGAATTCCTTAAAAAGTTAATTCACGATGCAGAACCATCCATACTAAGTCTTCAAGAAACAAATTAAAAAAAAAAATCATTCTTACATGAGAATCAAAAACTTCCAATATATATTACAAAAACAGAATTAATTACATGGCAGCCAGCAGAGAGTTAGTTATATACATGACGACAGACATTGAAGGTCAGGAAATAGTAATTAATTTCACAACAGAAGCTGTAGCCATCAAAATCTGTCTACGTTCAAAGCTCGTATTTAATATACACTGCCTGAATAGCAACCCTCTAATCAAAGATCATATTGAAAATCCAATATCACAACTGCAAAACCGTTTATCCTTCTTGGAGACTTCAACAACCGTAATACAATTTGGGGATCTAAAAAAAACAGACAGCAGAGGTCACTTCAATAGATCTATCACTATATAGAGGAGATAAATCGGTACAGGATATTTTGAACAACACGTACGACAGCAATCACTTCTCAATCATATTAAACATAGCAGCTTGCCCTACTCCAGAAAAAATTTTTTACACCATGATGGAAATTCAAGAAGCAAATTAGGAAGAATATAAAAAACACAGAAGAAAATATCACCTCTCTTCTTCCTTCTATCTATAATAATTACAAAGAAATCAACAATTTTCTAGATTACTTTGATGGATTAATCTTAGAAGCAGCAGTCAATAATATCCCAAAAATGAGAAAAGGAACCATCCTGTGGTGGAATGAGTGCGGAAAAGTCATAAAAAATGCTTGCTAAATGTACATAAACATATAAATTGCTAAACTGAGCAAAAAGAATCGTAGATTGAATTTATTTTGAACTTTAAAAAATACCCCAAGTGATGAAATGTGGAACAAAATTCACGCTTTAGACAACAATAAAAAATTTGTAATAATTAAGCTGTTAATTAAATCAAGAAACACTCACACACAAAACTCTTCAGAGGCAACCCATCTCCTAGCTCGAAATTTTGCTAACAACTCGAGTGATTATAATCATATTCCAGGTTTCATTCAATACAAAAAAAATACTAAAATAAGTGATATGATATCAGAAAACCCTGAAGCAGACAAAGAAATGAAAAATCTGAATGGCAAATTTATTCCAAGAATTACAGGAAGTACTGAAATCATGCCAAAATACAAGCACAGGAACAGATGGCATCTTGAATATATTTCTCAAAAACTTACTACTTGCAGGACTTGAATATCTACTTGATATATTCAATTGTATATGGTTGAACAATATATTATATTTCCCTCCAAATGGAGAGAAGCAATTATTATTCCAGTATTAAAACCTAGTAAAAATCCCTCTCTAAAAGAAAGCTACAGACTGATAACATGCTGTAAACACAAACTTATGTAAAAAATAGTTAACAAAAAGACTCAAGTGGTACTTTTGAAGTAACTGTGCACTGTCATCACATTAGCATGAATTCAGAGAGTGGCACTATACAACAGACCGTTTAGTAACAATTGAATCCACCATAAGCAATGCTTTTAAAAACAATCAACTATGGTTTGGTTCTTTTCACGCTAAACTTTGAGAAGGCTTATGACATATTGTGGAGAGACTATACAATAAAACTGCTAGCAATTACAAGATATATGAAAGTATGATAAATTTTATTGCAAACTTTTTAAACTCTAGGAATATCAAAGTTAAGAGTTAACAGCATGCTTGAAATTGAAAACAGCATTCTGCAGGGAGGTATCATAAGTGTCATTGCATTCCTACTTGCAATAAACAACATTATAAAACTATTTCCAGCACCTATCAAGGTCACGTTATATGTTGATGATGGTATTAATGCAAGCAGAAAGAAAAATTTAAACACAAACAATACTTCAAGATGCCCTCAACACACTCAGATTTTCTCCAATGAGAAAGTTTCAAAATATCTAAAATTAAAGCTCAGTTACAGTTTTTAAAGCAAAGAAGAAAAATGAGAACAAAAATACAGAACTATATTTAAATAACAAGAAATTAAGTTACGGATAACATCAAAATCCTAGTTCTTATGCGAGACAGCAAATTATCATGGAAAGATCATCTGCAGTACTTAAAAACTGATTGTCTCAAAAGACTCAACATCTTGTAAACATTAACTTTGAAGAACAAAGGAGCAGAGGAAGAAGTTATGATTAAAACATACCATGTTTTTGTACAATCTAAACTAGATTAGGGTGCAATATTTTATAACTCTGCAAAACCTAAGTTTCTTTAAATAATAGAACCTATACACATGCTACACCAAAACTGGTGATTGGGTGTTCCGAACTAGCCCAATCGAAAGCGTATTATGTGAAGCAAATCTTACATCACTTGAGTACTGTAGAAAAATATTAACTTTAAATTATACCACACTGACAATAACAACTAACATAATTAATATCATGTAATCCACACAGTACTCATTTCGATTCAAAACTGCGAAGAAATTGCCTAAACCATTTGAAGAGAGAGCAACAAAATACCTCAATGATCTCAACACAATGAAATGAGAATTTGATAAAACACCTCCTTGGTTTCAATCAAATACCAGAAATACTCTTAAGACAATATGGGTAACTCTAAACATGATTATGGATTACACAATCATACACATAAACTACTTGTTTATGTATAAACTAATTGTAGTTTACAATTACGCAATTGTCAACATGGACACACAGATGCATCAAAATCCAAAAAAGTCACAGGGTACACCTGTAGTTATGCCAGAAATTAATTTTTTATTCGAACTTCCAGATGTTTCTATCTTCACAAGTGAAGGTTTTGTCATTCTGCAAGCACTAAAACAAAATTGATGAAGGTGATATAGAGTAAGAAATAGAAAATAATGGACATTGCCATAATCAAAAAATAAACTAAATGTACAACCTAGTCAAAGCCAAAAGACCTGAAGACATCAAATTCGGCTGGCTACCATCTGAATGAAGACGCAAACATGTCGGCTAAACAAGCTGCTGAATCTCACAAACACTCTATGCAAATGAACATTTTGCTGATGCTTAAAGAAACTCAAAAACTACACAAAAATAAAGTAATCGATAATAGCTGGAAAGAAAAATGATAACAGATCAAACCTCAAAAACTCCATCAAATATGAAAAAAATTACGTATGAAGAAAATTCTGCATGCTCATTTACCCGAAAAAATCCACTACCAAGACATCATAACTTGATTGAGAACAGGACAAGTTAATTTCAGCCATGTACATCTCAAATTGAAAAAGGACAGATATTTATGTGAATATTGCCAGGATTATCTATCAGTAAAACACATAATTAAATATTGTCTACACTACCAAACAGAATGAAACACAAGATACCTCAAGATCTATAAAAGTCCTTAAATAATGTGATAAATTGTGAGCAAACTTAATTATCTGAAAACCTTGAATTTTCAGCATTATATATAAGTGTGAATTAAGTACAAATTCTAATTAGACATGTGTCTTCTAAATCTGCGTTAAACCCCCGAATTGTAATTACTGCTATAAGCAGCATTCTGTTGATATTATATACATGTGATCCACTAGGCATCTCTAAAAAAATTAACATTAAATTTGCACAACACTGTATATACATACATCATATAATTTTTTGGTTCTGTTACAAAACATCATGAGTTATTTCTCAAATAAACTAAGACAAGTTTTCTAACACTTATATATACAAAATATTCAGAAGAGGAATTTTTTAAAAAGCATTGTCAAACTTAATTCACTGCAAATTCATTCTTGAATGGTACCACATTTGTAGATTAACTGAGGTATAGATAATCAAGGATTTACTTCGCTAGTATTCATTATAAAAAAAAAAGAATTTTCTGAAGAGTTAAAATTACAGTTTATTTTTTACGAAATTTCAGATAACTTATTTATATGCTCAGATACATGAGAGATCAGACATTTTTATTCCTCAATGTTGTAAAAAAAGAAAGAAAAAACATCTTTTAAAACAAGATTTGGTGCTTTGAGGGTACACAGAATGACATAAATATGATAGAGTACACAATTATGAATTAATGTAGGCAAAAACCTTATGAAAAACAATCATACAATAAATAAATTAAGAGATTATGGTCATTCTGAAAACAAGATTAATTAAATAAAGTGTTTGAAAAATAATACATTTATACATTTTAAAAAATAAATGCAAATTGTTTGAATTCATATGTTGACTATACTGGGAACTATTTTACTTAAATTAGAAAAGGTGTTTAATGTTTTGGCTCGATTTTAATAATAAATATCAATAAAAGTAATCCAATTACAAGAAAGATAAAGTTAAATTACAATTTTTTTTATACATCAAATTCCATATAAAAAAAAATTATGACTAGCATATATAAAAGCTTTTAAAATTCATTTATACATGCTTTCGATAAGAGGAAATCAAGCCTGCATCAGTATTTAAGTGCGAATGGGGAGAAGCATTACAACTGCAACACATAAATAATGATGAATTATTTAATATATCTTATTATTTAATATACACAGCTCCTCTTAGTTGATTTTATTAGGATTCATTCTACTTGTTTTTTTCAATTTATTTCCAAAAGGAGATTAAAAAAAAAAAAAGACTTCTTAATATCTCCCCCTACATTTGAATATTGTTAAAATAATATTGATCACAAACTGAAACAAGATTAACCCAGTTATTATTGTAATATAACTCAACTTGAGTCACCCAAGTACAGAATTAAATAAAAGTAAAATGACATTCGCCTTATTTTTTCATAATGTCTACAATAGTGCTTTCGTGGTAATCCACATCATCAGTTGTAATTCTTTTTAAATTATTTATTTTTATTTTTTAAGTAAATCACGTTATATTTCTACATATGCAAAAAAATTTTATTTTTTATTTTAATTTCAATGTGGAATGAAATTTTAAGAATTTTTAAATTTTAAATCTTGATTTAAAATGATTTTTAATTTCAATTTTAATTGTGATCTTCATATGTAATTTGATATGAATATTTGTAAAAAGTTATGTGGTGCTGATGAAGCAAGTAATATCGTGTGGAAGCGCTCTTGCATGCATAATGGGAAAAGGTAAGTGTCATGCTAGTTTATTTTATTTATTAATTCTGTACTAAGGTTGATCACATAAATACAATATATATAATATACGAGTTAAAAAATTTCAATTTATAATTTTTTAAAATACCATAAAGATGTTAAAAACTAATATTAATTAAAATTAAAAGTTACATATGTAAAAATATGATGTCAATTATGATAAATAAAATTAGTTGTTTAGCCCATGTGCGCTAAATATTAGTGAGTTGTTTGCGAGCAATTATGCATTCTAGATCAATTTTTTATCTGTAACTTAAATTTTTCTTTATTTATAATTTTTGAAAAAAGAAAGAATATAGCTGTGGGATGTAAAAAAAAAAAATTGAAGATGTACATGTACATATTTATGGAATATGCAGTGTGTAGATTATAAAAATCAAACTAAAAAATTTGATGCTTATGAACAAATATCAAAAGAGTACAGTGTTCCTGCATCAAAAATTGAAAAAATTCAAGTTTTGAAAAAGCAACTTTGTCGTGAACATAGAAAAATTAAACATTGCAGATGTAATGATTCTTCATCCAAAAAATCTTAGTGATATGGTTACCAAAGTTCAATGTTTCTTCAGAACAGATACGAATGTAGGGAAAGTCGAAGTATAGATGATGATGGAGAAATTGAGTCATCAGAAATTAAAGAAAAAAACTTTAGCTGAGAGGAGTGAAGACTATTGTGGTGAAATGAAGAAATAGCAGCAACGAACTCTGGATTAGCTGATAAAGAAACATCTTTAGCTAAGGGGAGTGTATCTATTTACTGAGAGTGTGTAATGTACCTACTTACTGTATTTTGGTGGTTTAAATTTCATTTTATATTAAATGTTATTAGAACAGTGACCACTCGTTATATATATATTTCTCTTCAGCATATTATGCAGAATTCCCTATTAGTTATATAAAATAATGCAGTAATTTATTATTAGCACAATGTAAATTATTAAATTCATCTATAACATTAAAAGATGGTTAATCTGATTTTTGCTGTTGTATATACATCAGCAAAAGTAGAAAACACATAAATCAACAAATTTTTAAGACATACCGACACATTTTAAGGCAATTTTTAATTATTTATTTTAATTTGTCAACCTATTGTTCTTTTTTCATCAATCAGAATAATAAAGAATGTGTAGAAAAAATGAACAAATACTTTTAACAGAGATGAGAACAATACACAACACAAAAAACAAATGGGATCACACAGATCTACATGATTTAATCCACAAAAGAAGCTTAGCGGACATATTTTACTTCTGTGCATGCATGGATCATCCTGGATATATACTTCAATAAACTCCAAGTACTCTCAGTTATAAGGAAAACTACAGATCTTTTAGTAACAATAACTGATATTTGAAAACAAAATAATTCAGAAAATAGTTCTTTAAATTAATAATAAAATTGAATAACACTACTATAAGAATACAAAAATTCCTTGGAATTCGTAGTTGCTTTTTTTAACTGTAAAAAAAAAAAAAAAATTATGTACAGTACATATATAACATGGTTTTACCAGTTTATATAACACAATACAGTCTTACTAGAATATATTAACTAAAATAATATTGTATTAAACGTACAGTGCACATAAAATAGCTATGTTATTACAGTAATTGTACAAATTTAATAACATTGAATACAGTGTCGACAGAACACTTAATTACAAAACAGACAGAACTCAGTTGAAAAACATAAAGATGCTATCAGTGCATTCCCTGCTATAAAGCACTCCTATGTGAATACAAATGGGCTTGTCCAAATGAAAAGTTAGTGGCATAGTTTCTCGGTAAAGTGATGTCGAGGGTATGTCTGTTTAGTTTACAGTAAATTGTGAACAGCAAGGTGCAATGCGAGTTACTGTTACCTGGAGTTGTTTCTCCAGTTTCTGTGCTTTATTTTTTTAGTAATCGTGTATCACAAAAAAAAATTATTTTTGTGATACACGTATAGTGCACAGTTATATATAATACAGTACATATGTATCTTGATTTTTCGAGCTGCAGAATGTCCACATGTAACGAAAAGAAAAGGCTAAAACAAGTCAGGCCTTTAATTAAAAAAAATTGAACTTCTCGATCGGCTTAAAAATGGGGAAAGTGTAGCCTTAGCGGCAAGGTTTTTTTTGAGTAAAAGAGTCAACAGTTCGGTACATTAAAAATAAGAAAAAACTTTCGTAAAAGTGTAAAAGAAAGCACTTTCCAATTGGCAAAAGTTACATCTCTATGTTGCGATTATAACATTGAAAAACTGAGAAGGCTTTGAATATTTGGATTGAAGATAAAACTCAAAAAAGGATTTTTCACAGTTTTGTTTTAAGTTGAGAAAAAACAATGCATTTATACAACCATTTTGTTCAGCAAGATGGTGAAAGCAGTGTCACTGAAAGACTTTTGTGCCAGTAAAGGCTGGTTCAAAAATTAAAAAAAAAATTTTTTTTTAATGAAGCAGCAAGCTCTTATCCAAATGAGTTTTATAAACTCATAACGTAGAAAGGTTACGCACTAGATCAAGTTTTTAATGTGGATGAGACTGATTTATTTTGGGAAGCAGATGCCTTCTTGAACCTTTATTTTGAAAAATGAAAATTCAGTATCAGCAAAAGATCGTCTGACTGTCTTCCTTTGCTGCAGTGCTAAACTGTTGGTTGTTTACAAATCTCTAAATCCTAGGGAGCTAAAAAGGAAAGATAAAAATCACCTGCCTGTTTTGTGGAAAGCTAACAAGAAAGCATGGATAACTATCGATGTTTTTACTGAATGGTTTGATGTTTTTGTTAAAGAAGCTGAATGTTATTTGAAATCAAAGTCCTTGTCATTTAAAGTTCTCCTTGTAGTCGATAATGTGCCTGGACATTCAGAAAACCTTACACATGCCGATGTGGAAGTGTTATTTCTTCCACCAAATACCACAACTTTGTTGCAACCTTTACACCAAGGAATTATAGCTACTTTCAAAGCATATTATCTATGGTGAAGTCTAAGTAGGCTGTTACATTATTTGGAAGAAGTATCAGTCATCCAAAGCTGAAAAAATTACAATATCACAGACTGCATTATAAACTTAAAAGGTTTCGACTGATGAAATTAAATCGTCAACCATCAATGTTTGTTAATGAAAATTATGGCTAGAAGCTGTCTTGGAAATTAGTACTATTTCTGCTATGTGTACTGACGAAACTGTGATAGAAATTATATCGATGGTACATGAAATTGAAGGCAAAGGCTTTAATGGAATAGAAGCCTCAGACTTCTTTGAAGTGTTGCAAGATGATGATGATGATGAACTAACAGAGGAAAATATGAAAGAGCTTACAAAAGATGGTTCTAATCTAATAAGCCAGGAGGATGAAGACGAAGAACAAGAAAATGAAGTTTTAAGTCAATTAAATTTAAAAGAAGTGATTGAAATTTTTCAGTTAGCAAAAGAGTTAACTACAAAAGTGTCAGAATCCTTCTCTCATATGATCAATAAAATTCAGTCGAAAACTTGTCATGGCATTAGCGCTGTACAGAGAAGTATGAAAAGAACTCCCAACGAAACAAACAACAATAGAAGATAACAAGTTTTTTTAATTTAAATTAACAAAAATTTTTTTTTTTAATTTTATAGAATGTAACTGTGCGTAGTGTTGCAGATTTCACCGTGATAAACATTTCCTGATTGTACTATAAAGTTCTTAGATTTTAGTGTAAATTAATGCTGTTACTGAATAAAATGTATTAACATTATTTGGGGATGAACAGGATATTTTTTCAAAAATAAATTAAGTAAAGATTAAATTTACCAGCATTCTTATGTAAATTAATTGTAGTTAAAAGAGTATATAATATTTTTATTTTTCTCTATTTCATGAGCATAAACTCCTCCATCACTTCCCATAAGGGTTTGGTTTTGCTATTTGCAGAAAGTTTGCAGAACATAACCCCTGCAAATAGCGAGGGATTCCTGTAATTTACTTTAAAGAAACTCTTTTTTGTAAAACTATTTTTTTTTATAAACAAAATATGAACTTATTATTTACATAAGCAGAAATAACTACATTAAAAACAAAATTATAAAAAATCAAAACCAGAAAAAACATCAATTTTAAGAAATAATAATTGATTATGGGTATTGTTAAAAGTAACCTTAAACAATTGTTAATTACTTTTAATAATTCTCAAGTGTGTATATTGAATTAAATCCAGAAGTAAAACAAATCTAAAAAGCGAAAAAAGTAAAACAATAAAATTTGAAGACAAAGAAAATGCAAAAAAAGAATGAAGGAGAAAAGAACTTATTATAAATAAAGGATTTTTAGTAATTACTACATTTACAGTACCACCTCCTATTTTGTAAAGTATCAAGAATAGCTCAGATAATTATATTTATAAATAATTTAAAGGTTAATCCTACACTATCAGGCTATGTGTTCCAATACGCAAATAAAATTTAATTAGCTTTATTCTCTTTACTCAAGACGTAGAAAAACTGAACAAATTTTTGAAAGAATAAAAGGTAATGCTGACTACATCTAAGTGTCTGGAGTATAACAGTAACGTGGCCTTAAAAATAACATACTATTTTATTGTAATTAACGAATAACAACTGTGAATCATAAATGGAAAAATAAATCAAAACAATGTATTATTAAAATTTTACAATTGCCATTTAATATAATGGTAAATGGTAATTGCCATTTATGGTGGCTCAAAAACCATTATTTTCCAAACAAAGGATCAATGGAATCTTCTGTTCTTAAGTCCACTATTGCAGGTTTTCTTCTGTAACAAGCTCAAAATATGTAATTGAACCTACGTAGAATATTATGTCATTTAGCGGAACAGTTTGAACCTAGGAGGGACTGAATAAGATAGCTGCAATAGATGAAAGAAAATTTTAACACTGAAAATGTAATCATTTGATGATATTTGCTGGAGAACAGAATGAAAAGAGAAACTTTTTCTAGTTCTTGTACAGACACATGGCACCGATACTACATTGCTTTCAGTTATCAAAAAACACATATCCTGCGTAACAATAATAATCAAAACATATAAAATATGTTTATAAAACATATAAAATATGTTTATAAAACATATAAAATATGTAATATTACATTTATATTACATATAAAATATGTAATAAAACTGCCTCAAAACACTCATTTTACAGTGAACCACAGATACAGTTTTGTGGACCTGGACACAAATGCACACAAAGACAATAAATGTAGGAAGACTGTGGAGTGAGGTAAGGTCTATTTTGGAAATTGTAAACTTCATTTTGCAGGCCAATCGGCTGAATTTATTTTTCAAAAGATGTATAATGATTAGAGACCGATTATTATATGCATTTGTGTATTAAGCCCATTCTCACTGGTTATTGCATATTTTCCTTAAAATCTAGTGATGATGCACATTTTTGCTATATTTACAATATTTTTTGGTAGAGTACCTAGTTAATAAATGAAATGTTACGCTGTAGCCGGTCAAACCTATTAGCCACACGGCTCTTAGAATGCATATAACAGCCGTGTGCATTATTATTATGAAACCAAGTAAAACATAGACTCACGTGAGACAAGGACACTGCGAATTTAATTGTCGGTGTATTAAAACTAGTCTTCTTTTTCCTATTTTTTGGCCTGCAAAGACCTTGAAAAGGCAAATCATTCTATGATCGCCAGATTTGTGAATGAGGGTATTAAAAAAATATTTCCTGAATCTTCTGCAGATGAAAGTATTTATATTTCTCTCAGATCCTGATCCCTATATGACCAAGGCATCCAAAGCCCTCAAAGTAGAAGCATTTAACGATTCTAGTATAAAAAAAATAAACGTAGCTGTGATTATCATTTTTCCCACACACCTGAAACTTAAGGTTTGGCGTTGACTCAATCTATTCAGTTAATGAATAAAATCCGCTAAATGAACTCCGCATTGCCAGAGGTACTGCCATGTAAACTTACAGAAAAATTTGAAAACATTTTGAACAATAATCCAGACTGAAACTTTGTGTCAAATTGATAGTTTTATTAATTGGATGAGTGAACTTTTGCCAGAAACAATAAGTGCTAACATAGTACCCCAATTAAAATACTGCCCAGTTACCTTAGTGAATGTGGTACAATCCTTTTCCACTTATAAATATATTTTGAGTCATCGAAGACACAATCTTACCATCAAAAATTTGGAACAGTACCTAATTGTTTACGTTTACAAAAGTAACAAAATGTTAAATAATTATTAATTATTAAATTTATCGATATGTTATTCAATTACTTACTAACTGTTTGCAGATTTTGTAATAGAATAACTAAAAATTACTATTTTTTATTATTTAAAGTTGCACATTTTGATACTTTTCATGCATATTTTAAGCATTTTTCAAGCACATTTCAAGCTTCTTATGTTGTATATAATCCGATCTCTAATAATGATCATGAATTGCGTATTTGTAACATTTTTATAGCCATGTACAGCTCAACTATTACAGTAATCTAGTAAGTACTGCAAGGAATTACACAACATAATTTGCTATCAGATTGAGTTTCTTTGAATGAATAATGAAGTTCACAAAATATGATTTCTCAACATCTGTAAATATTACATCTACAGTATGCTGATCAGTATTCTACAATTATGAATACAAACAAAATTAGGCGTGGCGGCCTCAAAGTAAATAATTACAGTAAAAAAATAATCTTATTATGTCTCTGTGCAATTAATGCAGAAAATTATAAAATAAATTACATTTTATTAGTATAAAACAAATAAGATATATACAGAACAAACAATTACTTTCAATTTTTATCAAAAATATAAATTTGCACACACAAAAATTATTTACAGAAACTAAAAATTGTGATAAGATATGCTTTGCAGCCTTAGTAAGAATCTAGCGTAATAAAGAAAAATTACAGACAACCCTACTGTTTGAATAAAAAAACTATATACTAACCCGCATGATTTCGCATAAAACATTATAGGTATGGCCATCATATGGAGTGTGATCCAATGTAAATGTTCCAAGTTAAGAAAAAATAAACTTAAATTATTTAAATAAATTAACCACTATGATAAATTTAATTTAAAGACAACTTTTACACAATTAGCATTTTATGAAATATATTTATAATTAATTTTAAGTAAATAAATAGTATACAAAATAAAAAATTAAAAAAAAACAATATTTTAAATAAATTAAGAAAATAGAACAAACACAATTGAAAAAATTTAAGTAATAAAAAAAAATTCACATTACTTGCCATTTTACAATGTAATATATTAATAACATACATTTTTACTTATAGAAATCAGTTTTAGAATACAGAACTTCATCTTTCTCATCTGACACACACAATAGAAAAATGTGCATTTAATACACACTATTAAGGAACATATATATATATATATATTTTTTTTTTCATATGATAATTACATGAAGAGAAAAAATAATTGCATATTTCACTACAATCACTGACGTATTTTCTTTATCATGTACCGAGATCATTTCTGGTCGATACAGGCTGAAATAGAGC
This sequence comes from Lycorma delicatula, assembly GCF_047948215.1. Lineage (NCBI taxonomy): Eukaryota > Metazoa > Arthropoda > Insecta > Hemiptera > Fulgoridae > Lycorma > Lycorma delicatula. The sequence goes on from NC_134455.1 coordinate 137,669,267, forward strand.
CTGAATAGAAGAATGAAACAAGTTAACAGGAAAAGACCTGGAGAAGTACAAAAGGATAAAGAACATGATTACTCAAAAATGCAGATTGGAAAAAGAAAAGTGGATGCAAGACAGAAATGAGGAGATTCAGAAAGATGTAAAAGTTGGAAAAACTGTCAGATCTTACTCTAGTATTAAGTCAATGATGATAAAATCGAGAACAAAAACAAATATGGTAGGGAATAAAAATGGGGATCTTTTCTTTGATTTAGATGATGTAGGCGAGAGATGGAAAGAAAATACTGAGAAGCTATATGAAGGAAAGGATGTTGTTAACAGTAGGGAATATCTGGAAGATGAAAGTAGGGTGGACAAAGACATGAGGACCACCTGTATCTAAGTAAGAATTTGTCAATGCCTTAAATAACCTGAATAATGGCAAAGTGACAAGCACAGATAACATCCTGGCAGAAATATTAAAAGAATTAGGAGAGTCAACAAAGGAGTTTTGTATAGGCTTAGCAAATGTTGCTATGAGAGGGAACGATACCGCCACTAGATTTTATTAATAGCAAAACTGTAATAATTCCTAAGAAGGGAAATGCAATGGATTGCACCAATTACAGAACAAGCTCTTTGTTATCCCATGCTTCAAAGATAACGCTAAACATTCTTAAAAGCCGAATAAAATGGAAAATTGAGGCAAATTTGGGAGAAGAACAGTTCAGTTTCAGATCTGGGAAGGGAACTGGAGAGGCGACACTAGCACTGAGTGTTATTGGAGAGAAGAATTGGGGTTAATAGGAAGACCTTTTTGACTTTTGTAGGCTTAGAAAAAGCCTTTGACAAGGTGGATTGGGAACTGAACTTTCAAACAATGAGGGAAATAAAGCTCGACTGGAGGCATAGAAGATTAATTGAGAATCAGTATAAAATGCAGAAAACAGAGATTAAAATCAACAGCTTAAAGAAAGAGGCCAGAATAAGAAGTGGAGGAGTCAGGCAAAGTTGCCCACTGTCACCGTTTCTGTTTTAGATTGTTAATTGAGAAAGCTATTGTAGAAATGAAAGAAAAAATAAAAGGAATCAGAATTAATGCAAAATCCATAATTGTGTCCGCTTTGCAGATGATAGTGTGTTACGGGTGGAATCAGCAAGACGAATGGAGATTATGTTAGAAGCACTAAAGATTATGATTGTAGGAAAAAGAAAGGCTGATATTAAATTAGATGCTACTGTTGTAGAGAAGGTTGACAGTTTTTGTTATTTGGGAAAGCACCGTCACTAGCGATAATAAATGTGCCACAGAAGTAAAAAAAAATAACGCTAGCAAATGAGCTTTTCAGGATAAAAAGAATATACTGACTGATAATCATATGAGTATGCAAATATGGAAACAGTTTGCTAAAACTTATGTCTGGAGTGTTCTAACTTATGGGTGTGAAACATGGACACTCAGGAAAGCAGAAAGAAGAAGATTGGAAGCAATGGAAATGTGGATTTGGAGGAGAATAACAAGCTGGGTAGTTAGGAAACGAAATGATGAAGTGTTAACAGAATAATAATAGATGGAGCATACAGGAAAGTTAAGGAAAATTTTGTGGTATCTAAGTTAAAATCTAATAATATGTTAAATAAAGATGGTAAACCGATTTGAAATACAAAAGAAAAGGTTGATAGGTGGGTGGAATATATTGAAGAGTTATAAGGAGGAAACGAATTAGAAACTGGTGTTATAGAGGAAGAAACAAAAACTGAGATCTGAATTTAATAGAGCATTAAAGAATTTGAATGGCATAAAGTTTCCTGGGATAGACAGGATACCCGCAGAATTACTGCGCAGTGCAAGTGAGGAAGGGATAGATAAATTATACAAAAGCTGTTGTGTAATATTTATGAAAAACAGGAAGTTCCATCAGACTTGAAAAAGAGTTATTGTCATACCAAAGAAAGCAGGAGCTTTATGAAGAATACACAACAATTAGCTTAACTACTTGTGCATCATAATCTTAACCATATTTCTGTATAGAAGAATTGAGAGGGGAGTGGAAGAAGTGTTAGAAGACAAATTTGGTTTCAGGAAAAGTATAGGGATGAGGGAAGCAATTTTAGCTCTCAGATTTATAGTAGAAAGAAGATTAAAGAAAAAGAAACCAACAAACATGGCATTTATACTAAGAAAAGGCATTTGATAATGTAGACTGGAATAGAATGTACAGCATTTTAAAGTTTAGGGTTCAAGTATAGAGATAGAAGAACAATTGCTAACACTTACAGGAACCAAACTGCAACAGTAATAATCGAAGAGCATACATAAGAGAGAAGCAGTAATAAAAAAGTAAGTTCGACAAGGATGTTCCCTATCTCTGTTACTTTTTAATTTTAACATAGAACTAGTAGTTAATGATGTTAAAGAACAATTTAGATTCGGAGTAACAGTGTAGGGTGAAAAGATAAAGATGCTATGATTTGCTGATGATGTAGTAATTCTAGCTGAGAATAAAAACGATTGAGATGAAACAATGAATGACATGGATGAAGTCCTTCGCAAGAATTACTGCATGAAAATAAACAAGAACAAAATGAAAATAAGGAAATGAAGTAGAAATAAAGTATAGATGGACCACTGAATATAAAAATAGGATGAGAAAAACTAAGGAGGTAGACAAATTTTGTTATTTGGGAAGTAGAATTTCTAAAGATGGATGAAGCAGGAGTGATATAAAATGTTGAATAGCAGACAAAAAGAGCTTTCAGTCAGAAATATAATTTGCTTATATCAAAAATTAATTTAAACATCAGGAAAGCATTTCTGGAAGTATATGTTTGGAGTGTAGCTTTACATGGAAGTGAAACTTGGACGATCGGAATACGTGAGAAGAAAAGATTAGAAGCTTTTGAAATGTGTTGCTGTAGGAGAATGTTAAAAATCAGGTGGGTGGATAGTGACAAATGAAGAGGTGTTGCGGAAAATCTATGAAGAAAAAAGCATTTGGAAAATATAGTTAAAAGAAGAGACAGACTTATAGGCCACATTTTATGGCATCCTGGAATAATCACTGAAATTGGAGGGACAGATAGATGGGAAAAATTGTGCAGGCAGGCAACATTTGGAGTATGTGAAACAAACTGTTAAGGATGTAGGATGTAGGGGATATACTGAAATGAAATGACTGAGACTAGATAGGGAATCTTGGAGAGCTGCATCAAACCCTCTCAAATAACTGAAAAGAAAAAATAAATATCGATATATTTCAGGATGTACTTTTTATGCAATATGAAGCAGGAGAATTTTTAGTGTTTTCATATAAACTAGAATTTTTCAACTTCATTGAAAAAGTAGTTGGGCATTTACCAATACTGGGAGAGAAGCTGATTTAAACTGTTTATCCAATTGCATGACGCACACTTCTTGAGGATTTTCCTTAAGAATACTTGAGTAAACAGTTTCTACTGTTTATAACTGACACATCAATAGAAAATGATTAAGCCTTTGACAAATGAATACGTATTAAAATGATGTAACATTTGATTTTTTATTATTAGATGAAAACAATACTGAACAAAATTTATCATTTCGGTCGGTAAAATTTTAAATTGCTCAACATTTATACTTATCACACTCAGATTCACTATTTGTTGTAATATAAATTTCATCAATGGAAAGGATTCCATTTAAAAATTACATCTAAATGAAATAAAGAGGGATAAGTAAAGCAAATATATACAAATAAATATTAAAATGGTTAAGATGTGGGCCTGAACATAACAGCCTATTTGTAGTTCACGTTATATATTTCCAACAGCTGTAGAGTTTAAAATTGCGAATAAAATCTGTTCATGACAAATCACAGCATTGATACAGTAAATATAAATCTTAGAGGGTAAAATAAAACTTGACAACATAAACGTACAAGTGTTTATGTTAAGTTCACCAAAAGCCATTTTTGATAAATTATAAATATACAAATGAATTGATTAAAGGGTTAATCCGTGCCTTTACCCGAGAAACAGCACCTTAAAAAATCATCTTTTGGCAGAATTGGTTTTATAGTTCCACAATTCCTTTGTGGGTAGATTGCCACCACCCCTAATTTTTGTCTTTAATTCTTTCCTCCCCACAGGTGCTCTCTCAGAGTTTTGGGTAGGTGCCCACCATAGGATCTACAATACGGTTTTAAGGCTTTGAGAGCTACTTTGAGTTACTGCTGCAGTAGTTATAACTTTGCCTACAACTGAACTGAATACTTTATTATCTATTTGATTGCCACACAAAAATCTCAACTGGGGACTAAATTACTTATCGGTGCAACAACTACCTAACCCTTACTTCACACAAATAATAAGCGGCGGATTTTATTATTCATAGACTCCAATAAGCAAAATGTTTTGTATTATAATGAAATTGAATTTCATTTGAAAACAATAAATAGCATCTAATAATATTTAAAAATATCTAGAAGGTTTCTGCCAGATATCATCAAAAATATCATATTATCAATAAACTACACCTAATAACATGTTCTCATAAATTTAAAAACCTAAAATAAACATGACAAAATATTTTTTTCTTTAAGTAAAACATGTTTTACAGTACAATTTTCTAAGTTAATCATTTATTTTGATACAATGTTTTAAAATTTAAATAATCTATTCAAAACAATTACCATAAGAAAATCGAGACTTATACGATCAACCTTTCTAATAATTACAATTTTACATAAATTAGATTTTTTGTATTATAACATTTTTTTTTTTTAATTTAAATAAATTCAAGTACAATGTCTATTTCTGATAGTACTTTGCAGATGTACTCTATTAGTCAAGCTAATTTTTTTTTGCATTGCATATTTTCCAGTGCAATAAACTGCAGCAGATTAAGAACTGTCTGTAATTATTTAACAGTAATTACAGAACAGTAATTATTTAATATAAAAACACTACGATCACATGCAGATGTTAAAAAACGGAAGTATAATACTTACAAAATCCTACAGTGATTGAATGAATCCCTGTCTTTAATGAATGATATAAGCTATTTTAATACACAAAACTATTGGGAATCATTCAACTGGATAAATGCATTTTTCAAGATTATTCTTGTCTTCAAGACAACTCTTCAAAAACCTCTTTTATTTCGGTGAAGAATACAGACAGTTATTTTGCAGACAATGTTGTTAGCAGGAGAAAGAAGTAGGGAGACATGAGACATATGCTTTCACAAATTTTAACTTTCTTTTATAAAAAAACAACAATGAAACTAACCTGGCCTGCAGGGAGTTTCAGATTTAAAAACACCTGGAACAAAATGCCTACATTATAAAGTTAAAATCAAAGAACATAATTAAACCAAAGTTCCTTGTTATCTGTAAATGAATGACTAATTTTCTATTATTTGGCAGTCACTTTTATCATTTCTTTTTAATTCTTTATCTAGTTATCAAGAATAGTTTATCTCTGTATGATTCATCAAGTTGATAACAACTTCAATATAATTTTCCATTCTGTAGTGGAATGTTTTTATCGAAATGAATCTCATTTCCCAGGGCTAGCTTCAGCTATGCTTGCAGTTGTTGATATCAAATGAACCTCAGATGTGGGAGTTAGCTGCGGATAAGACACTCAAAATAAACAGTACTGGACTGCAATTGCAGGATCTTGTTGGAATAACTCTTTGACGAGATTGCTCTGAATTAGCTTTGTTAATAAGAAGTGGTCAATGGCTGAGAGGGCAGATGAAACTAAGGAAGTAAACCTCAAAAGATATTCAGGCAAGCTAGGAATCCTAAAAAGAGGCAGCCCTTCTACTTAGCTACCTTTGGTTACAGGATCAACAGCCGAGTGAAACTGTCCACAAAAATATAAGGAGAACTGTTCTGGAAATGTCAAAATGAAATGATTTTTTAGACTTTAAATCTCTCATAGTGGTAAAGTAGAATTGGTGAAAGAAAGGAAGAAGAATATGGTGAGCATAATGAGAATAGTTGAAACAAAAAAGATGAGGGAGCAGAGAATTTGTCATGAATGAGAAATTGCTGATGAGAGTGAAAGAAGTATCAAAAGGTTAAGAGACCATGATAAATATAGAAAATGGGCAGAAAACCTGATAATTAACAACATATAAGGGGTGATAAAGAAGTATTTCGCTTTATAAATAAATACTGTTCATGATTCTGGTTTTTAATAATAATATATCAGTGTTCATAATCCTGTCTGTTTGTGATTTAAATAATAAAATGTCTGCAGAGACATAAAAGATGGGTATGAAAAGCAAATGTTTAATCATTTTTGGCTTGTAAATTCAAAATTACCATTTCAAAAAATAATTTATTGCACTAACTGTTAGATATACAAATATATATAAACAAATAAATAAATAAAACTTGAGTATGTTAATTACCTGAGAGAACTGTGAGCAACTATTTAACTGGAAAACCCAAAGATTATTAGAAAAGTAATGTATAGTTGAAACCGATGAAAATTTATTTATTACAAAAATATATCATAAAGGCAGAGAATTAGTATGAGTACTTGATGATATTTTGAGAAGTAACAAATAATATTTCTTAAATCATTGTTCTGATAAGTGGCTTAATTATATCTTGCAGTCATAATTAAGCAATATTTTAAACCATGGACAATTTATCCAGTTGAAAGATTGGACAACAATAAATTTTGGAGAAGATTCAATCATCTAACAATAAACCAATCCTTTTTTTTATCTAAAAGCAGATATTTACATCTAATACGATTAGAAAATTTTTAGGAAAATCTTAAAATTCTAAATAAGAAACAATATAGAACACATCACAAAGATTATTATCAAACTTATAATTTTGTTTATTAATTTGATGAATTAATGTAACAAAAATAAAGGAATTGAATCTGTATTATTAAATGACATCAGAACTTTTTTCTTGAATCTTATTTAATAAGTAAACCTTTACAGAGTGTAAATCATAATAAAACTAAGAGACTGACTGACTGGTAGATAACAGAAAAGTACTAAATTGTTATAAGAAAAAATGGAAATAAAATTCAAAGACCCAAATGTATATGTGTAGGAAAGGTAGATGTGAACCAATTGACTATTAATATGTTAATTTTTAATAACTTTGTGAACTTACTATAGTACTGTAAAGCACACCTACTGCTCAACAAACCCACCAGCCATAAATTGTTTCTATTATAAAAAGGTTGTTGCAGCCGTTCCTTTGGAAAATGTTAACCAAATTGTTTTATGAAAGAAAAAAATATATGGCTGGGGAAAAAGTCAGATGAAGTTCAAAGGGCATCTTAGATGATATAATTGAAATATCTGACTCGTTAAATGGATTGAGATTCATGATGGAAGTAATAGAAAAAAATTTGTAATGTATTATCAACTAAAAAGTAAAATAATTTTAATATAATTTCTGGTACAGCACCTTTTACATTCTTAATATTCCTTATAAAATAATATGGTAATTGACCTCAAAGCAGCATATAGGTCTTATTAAATCATTTTTGAATGTAAAATGTTTTCAAAATTTTATAAGTACCTAGATTTATCTTATAAACAGTTTTTTCAAAATACGTTAATACAGATTCTTTATTTCATTACTACACCGGTATTAAAAAAATCAAAGACGATTAAGTTTAAAGTATTAATATGCTAATACATACATACATTATCTACAACTGGTAAAGTTTTCTCACAGAATATCAGTACTGGGAAAAAAAAGACGTTTTATAAATATATAACATACTTAGCAGATACAATTTAATAACATAACATAATCCTAAACTATTTATTATTAACTAACCCTTAAAAATATATATAATAATAATACTGTGATGAATTCTCAGTCCTACCTATTATTCATCGACATACACAAGCCTACCAGTTTGTAGCAAATCCACTTACAATAAACCATTTGATGTTAACTAATTCACTTCTATATCATGCATTACCAATAAATGTAATAGATTTTTACATCATTAACAAACAATATATATATATATATATCAGCAAACACAATCATTATTCCACTCCAAAACAACCATAAATAAATCATTACATTCTTTTGATATTAGAATAAAGCTGCAACTCCTGGAAAAAAAATACAAAAAAAATCTAAAATACAGATTAAACAATTTTTAATAGGAATATTAAGATATTATTTAAAAAAAAGAGATTTAAAAAATTCTTTGTCGCTGAGAAAATGACAAACATTCAGAATAATTTTAATAGGTTACATTACTGAATTACAAAAAAAATTATTTCTTTTCTACCTACAAGAGGCAGGGGCAAAATGATCCTCAGTTATACCACAAGTGTTAACTTGCCAGAAGTCAGTATAATATGGTAAATGCATTACAATAAAACTTAACTTCCTACACAGATTATTTCTTTTCTACCTACAAGAGGCAGGGGCAAAATGATCCTCAGTTATACCACAAGTGTTAACTTGCCAGAAGTCAGTATAATATGGTAAATGCATTACAATAAAACTTAACTTCCTACACAGTAAAAAATAATACAAGCTTGTTTCAGAAATATAATGCTGTTTGACAAGTTACGCTACTGTTGTTAGTTTTAAAGTTGTAACAATTGGAGTGAATATATATACTAACTTCTCATTGGATTTTTAACAAAGTGAAAACAAAAGCTCTTGAATGATGCTTTTGCATTAAATTTTGTTTAAAATACGTAACACTTTCTCAAACATCTAAAACGCTTCAGTAAGCATTTTAGGAAGATCATACATAATCAGATCACAATGCTACAGATGGTAAAATCAATTTGAGGTGGTCCAAACACTGACTGATGAACATTCATTACCAGGTCTGAAGAAAATCTTCCCCATCGATAAACGATGATAACATTGATGCAGTTCATGAGGATCACTTCTTAACTGTCAGAGAGATCGCTGAGAGAGTGGGCATCAACATAAGACCATGTTGTGCAATTTAAATAGAAACATCAGTCAAAACTTTTTTTGACTGTGCTGATGCTGATGAAGACTTGAAAAACATTACACCACGAGATGAAACTTGAGCTTATGGCTACAATTTGGAAACCAAGACACGATCCTCATACTGGACGGGAAAATGATTACCTGATCAAAAAAAGGCCACATAAGATGATCAAACAGGAAGGTAATGCAGACAGTTTTTTGGCTTAAAAAGCTTGATCCATTATGAATTATTAGTAAACAAGGATGGAAGATGGAAATGGCATTTTTAATATTTTAAAAATTACTATTTTACAATATCAGTGAAGTAATTATCCGATTCAAAAAGTAATAAGACAAAAAGTAGTTAAACCCATTAAATAATTTTTTAAGTACTGGTATACTTAAGAGTGCAAAAAATGATCTGATTGGCCATTTTTATACATAAAAAACTTGTAACTTCTTAAGGAAACTACAAGAGATGATATAAATATGTAACAAAGATGTTATATTTACATCACATCATAGTATCAAATCGATTAACTAACTGGTTACAGAAAATACGAGATGTTATTTCTAAAGTAAAGACCACTTCATTGTAAAAAATCTATTCAAAAAACTTCAAATATTTTTTATTTTTCTTAAACGACATACCTTATACTACTTCTCTATATAATTGCCACATGAATTAAGACATTTATTGTAGTGATACACCAGCATCAATATACCCTCATCGTATTCTTCTGCGTCAGTCCAGTTAGCCACTGATTAACAGCATTTTTTAGTCATCACCTGCTCACCACTCAAAAATTCTTTCAATGTCCCAAACAAATGGTAATCAGAAGGAACTAAGTCCAGACTATGTGGTGGGTGATCGTAAATTTCCCGTTTAAATGTTCTCAGTAAATCATGCTGTTGGACTCACAACATGTTGACATGGATTATCATGCAGCAGGACGATGCCATTGATCAGCCGCCCATGTCACAGACTTTGAATGGTGCGCCGTAACTTACATAGAGTTTGGCAGTAGGCTTCTGCATTTATATTCGTTCCATATGGTATGAAATCAATCAGCAGTACGCTAAATCGATCCCAAAAGAATGTGGCCATTAATTTTGAGTCTAAATGCCTGTGGCATTTGTTGGTCTGGTTGGTGATTGAGGATGATGCCATTCACTTGACTGCCATTATTTCTCTGGCATGTAATACGAAATTCATGTTTCATCGCCAATAACAACTGAATTAAGGAACTCAATCACCTTTTTCTGTGTAACACATCAAAAATTCCAAAGCAGATCCCATTTGGATTTTTTTGTGACACTCCATTAAGATGTGCGACACCCAACGTGCACAAACCTTTCTGAAGCCTAAATGGTCATGAACTATGCGACTGATAACAGGTCTTGAAACATCAGGAAAAAGAAGGGCCAAGTCGGAAATTGTTGAGCGACGATCTTTTCTGATTTCATCATCGACGCGTTTCAACAAGTCCTCAGTGATTATCAATGGCCTCCCTGAACGTTCTTCATTATGCACATTAATTCTGTTATTTCTAAACCTTTCACACCATTTTTGGACATTTCTTTAATTCATTACATTATCACCATACACAGCCTATGACTTTGACTGCCTATGAATTTCAGCTGGCTTAATGTTTTGATGGTTTAAAAAACATATGACTCCAGATATTTCACAGTCAGTAGCAACTTCGATTTTCCCATTCATTTTATAATGTAATAAACTCACACGTAATCAAAGATACTACAATGTGACAATTTGCGGACACAACAATGTAGTGTGTACATTACTGGCATGGCCATGAACAACACAGGTTTGCCAATCTTAAGGAGAGAAATTTCCCAGTGGTCTTTACTTGAGAAATATCCCTCGTATGATGCATATTTTTTTTTCCTATTTTATTTTACAGTAAAAATTGTTGTACATGATAAGTAATTTTGATGAAGGACTTCACTTCTATTTTGTTATTTAATCAAGTACTGAAATAATGATTATTTTTACTATAATTAACAAATACTTTATGAGTTTTTGCTTATTATTCTTTTTAATACTAAATATGGTAAATTTGCAATCAAAATAAAACTAACAATAAATGATTTTATTTTAAAAAGATTGTTATATTTAATTTAAAGGAAAATCCAAAACCAACTAAAAGAATTTAGTGGCATGTAACTAGGTAAATAATTTTTTATTTCATCATTAAAAATTATTCAGATCACAACATATTATGATCTCAGAATATTATTTTTACTTTCCATATTGCTTGTCATTATGTCTTCACAGTAACATTAAACTTTCCTATATAAAATATGATGTTAATACACTTTAATATAATACATTGGTATTTTTAAAAAAATATTTTCTTTATTTCTGTAACAATGTATTTTATTCTATACATGTATGTTTTACTTTACTCTAAAAAATATATATATATAATCTAATTAATCTAGTTAATATTGAAAGTTTATTAATATATACATATCAGGGGGTGTTTGATAAGTTCATGCAAAAATAAAATACAATTTTTTAGAAAAATGTTTTTATTTCTCAATATCATCTGTCTTCCAAGTTTATACACTTAATTTGATGATGTTAAAGTTCTGCAATCCCACTCTTAATGATTTATCACAGATGTTTTAGTAATAACATCGTTTTGGATAAATATCTTTCCAACAAGCTGCTTCTTTGTAATTGGAAACAGATATTAGTCTGAAAGTGCTAAGTCTGATGAGTAGGGGTGAATAGAACTTTGTAGCATGATTTAAACTATCTTGTTGTAGCATTAAAAGAAGAATGAACTAGTCCATTATATCTGTGTAAAAGAACCTTCTTTTTTATCAAACAGATTTTTTTTCTTCTTTGTTTTATTATCTAGATGATTCTGTGAAGATGCTAAACATCGCTCAGTTATTGTGTTACCCTTCTCCAGAAAGCCCATGAATATTATGGCAAAAGCATAAATAAAAAAAAAAAAAAAAAAAAAAACACACATAATTACTTTTCCTGCTGATGGGACAGTATTTGTCTATTTTGTTGTGACAAGTCAAGACTGGTTTGCAGTCCCAGACTGCAAACCATTTGGCTTCAGCACAGTAGTGATGTATCCCGGTTTCATAGATTATGAAACTGTGCATTGAAATATTTCGTCATTGATTGATGGTGAGCGAGTGGAACATCTATCCATGTACAGTTCTTGCTTATTTAAATATTCATGTGAAATATGATTAGTTTCAGATTCCTATTGTCTTAGTGACCTCACAAGCTTTTAATTTTACTATATTGTGGATTATTCATTACTATATTGTGGATTATTTTCATTCTCCTCTGCAGTTGTAATCTTAACTGGTCATCTGGTGTTCAGCATCAATTGTAGTCATACGACCGCTTCAAAAATAACCAAACTGTTCTAGTCAATGGAACTGTTTCACAATAAATAACTGATTGAAAGTGGTGTACGGTCCTACTTGAAAATGAAAGCATCTCATAATGACCCCAACGATTCACTTTTCTTGACTTTACATGGATTTATCAAACATCCACATAATCTATTTCTATTTCTATTCAATGTATGTGAATGAGATATCGAAGCAAACTATTGAATTATAATGGATGGAAAGAATAAAACCAATTAAATAAGCAGATGATCAAGTAGTAATTGTAGAAAGTAAAGAAGAATTACAATGATAGATAAGGGATGGAATAAGAATAAACTAATAAAAAAAAACAAACACTAACAACATTCTTAAATGGTTACTCTTTAAGACAAATGTACAAATAATAATGCAGTAAACTACTATAACAAGTGAACATTTTAAGTATTAAGGAAGTGTAATTAAATTCTTTGTCACAGAAAGAGTAATATAAGGAAAACTGGTATTCTGAAAAACAGTGAAGTCTGGTAATAAACAATAACATCAATGCAAAATAAAAACCATGTATCAGTAAATTGAAAGACTGTTATACGATTACCTTTTTTAAAATACAAGATCTCTCTCATTTTAATAAAAAAAACCTGTTTAGATAACTTGAGTTGATGCTCAAACAATGGCAGCAAAGTCTCTAAATAAGTTAAACTTTTATTATGAGTAAATCTAGAGTTTATGTCATCTGTCTCATTAACATAAGCATCTTTCCACAGAGTTTGTAATTTCTTCTTTTTCTTTACAACTGATAATCCAGTTGTAAAATACTGTAATCCAGTATATTCTATATAGTGTATCCTAGTATATATATCCTATATAGTGTAATCCAGTATATCCTATAACTGTAATTCAGTTGTATCAATATGATTTTTAACCATTCTTCTGGATCTACCTCACAATTTTTAAAGCTGGAAGTGTAATGACATAATAAACTTAAAAAAAATAAATTGCTTCATTAAATTTCTACTTTACAAAATTGACAACAGATTAAAAATAGAAAATCACTAATTACTGACTAATTTAACCCTTAATATGGTGTTGATTTCAAAGTCAGAATTAACAGAATCGATGAAGTATAATTTTTTTTAAAGTTTATTTTGTACTTTTTTTTAGAAACTGCAATGGTCTAAAAACACAGCAGTGAAGAATAACATTTGGTGGAAAGAAACCTGTTGATAAAAATTAAGAAATGAATGACTAATATGAGAAATGTAAATGTAAGAGACTGTTAGTTAATAACCTTCAAATAAGGTGGTACTATGGAACATGATAATACGTATTATTTTCACCCTCTACATAATAAGAAAATACATTTTCTCATAATAAAAAACCTACCATTTGAGTAGGATAATGTAAGCTTACTTTTCCTGTGCGAAGGGACACAAATTAAGCATATTACTGGAAAATAAGGATAACAAATCATTAAAATATTATCATTTTAATTAAAAAGGAGTTTGGATTTTATTTTACACAAAATATAGAAATATATATTTGCTTACCACTTCTGAAGTATCGTACGATCTCTTTGGGGGTTCCTCAAAAAGTCACAATAAATCTTCAAAATTCAAAAATGGGCTCTTAGATTATTGTTTGGTGTCCTTAAGTATGAACCATGTAGAGTGGTATTTAGAAAATTAAACAACTTTATCTATCCTTGCATTTATAAATGTGAAATCTTTGCTAAAAAGAAATTGAAATTTATTCTTCAAAAATAAAACTATCCGCTTTTATTAAATGAAACAGCATAACTATTTTCATGTAACACACGCAGTACTTTTGTTTATAAAAAAGGGCCTTATTATGCATCCGTTGTGATTTGAGATAAATTACTGAACCATTTAAAAAAAAACTTCCTACTAACTAATTTAGAATGCAATCCAAATTTTTCTTTTATATAAATAACATTAGTCTATCACTGAATTTTTAAATAATATTAATTAAAAAAATAAATTTTCTGCTACCCATTTAATTTTTACATTAACAGGTAAATAATTTTCACTAACGCCTTCTTAACTGCGACTGATTTTTGTAATTATTTTTTACTTTTATATGTTCATGTATTTACCTTAATTTATATTTTAATTATAATTAGAATGGATTTTAATTACAAGATTTTTATTTATAATTAATTGCTTGAGGATTATAGTCTGATCAAGATCTTAGCTAGCATGGCTTCTCTTGATCCATGCAAATGTTTAGACAGTTCCTTTTTTACCGATTAGATAGCATATTTTTCCATTCCCGATGTGATTTATATTATTATGAACTGTTCAGAATGAAATATTTATTTATTAATGTGTAAAGTATATAGACCGAACAGCTACTCAGAGTTTTGGTAATGCTTTGCTTCAGTAACTGTTATACTGTATGAGTAATTTGTGACATCTACTTCTGTAAGGCAAAGGAATACTGTAAAATTGGTCATAACACTGTAATTCTGGGTGGCAATTAAAGGGAAAAATTTTCTGTTACTGGTTTACTAATAAATGGATTTAACAATTTTTCTCCTGGAATAGAAAATATCATGTGGTGAAAAAAGTTTAAAAAACGGATTAACTTTTGTTTATCACATATTATCTTCGCATGAAAGAATACGATAAACTTACCGAAAAGGACTGGAAAAACCCAATACATTAATGCACATATCGATATGGTGTACAATATTATATTGGATTTAATTCCAGTACTCTTTTGAATGCTAGAAGCTGGCTGTGTTATCGATGAAAAAAATCAACTGCTGGAGTGGGGTCAGTCTTCATGATGGTGGTGCAACTCTGGTTGGTGTAGTGGGTGTCAGACCCATAGTTCTGCACACCCACCCTGCGATATCTACATCTTCTGATTCAGCTCTCCTAATCCATTCATGATTCTAAAAGATAAATTAAAATAAAATAAACTGTTAGTCCATAGGTAACAAAATTCACAGTTATAAGATTTTCCCCTGCAAGATATTTTTACTTCATTAATGAATTATGCAACTTTAAGAGGATTAAAATCTAAAAAACTAATACTGAAGGTAATTTAAATATCAAAATGAGTCACATGATCAAAGAATTATGTTTAATTAATATTTAGCATTAAAAAAAATTGCTGACTGTTAGTTTGGCTTATACCATAATCTCCTTCCAGTTTCTCTCTTAAATTTAATATGCTGCTCAATCAACAATTTTTTTCTTTACACTAATTAGTTTGTTGTGCCGATTTCACAGCAAAATATCAATAAAGAAATGAGGATTTTTTTTTTAATAAAAATTACATTGAAAATTGTTATTATTTATAAAATGATTAATTACTTTTTTATTCATAAAAAATTTAGCTACTACATATATATATAAGAAGACCTACTTCTTCAAAGACTTGTTCTGCCAAACAATTTTATACTATTTTGTTTAAAAACAATGCAATAAAATCAATTTAAACATAAGAATATCATTAGTATCTTAACAATATACACTATAAAAGAACATAATCAATGATAATTCAATTTTAAGTCGATGTTTGACATGTAACATTTGTTATACATTTTGATCGATCGGCATGTAACAATAAGGAAATCAAGTTACCTTATCGTTCAAATATCACAATCAGCTAGATACTGAAAACACCATTATCGTATTAGTCAAACGATTTTAGTTTCACACTTTTTAATAGTTATCAATTTATATACTATAGTCAAATTTCTCTACATCTAATCTCAATGAATCAATAGTTTTTCTGAATTAGGGAAATTTTGACTTGCAGTGGTTGAATAAATTCCAAATTTTTTTTGCAAAATTGATGATTTTACTACATTTAAGTTAATAATTGAATTATATTTTTTTTCTGTAATATAAGGCAAAATAAAAGCAACAAAATTTTGAAAAAATTTCAAGTGCTATCAACAATTACAACATATGATGAAATGGACAAAATGAATGGATACAGCATAAGATAATTAAAAAGACAAAATAACTCTACATAAAAAAAATACAGTAAATTATTGGAAATCAAATTACACTAAAAACAAATTAAAATTAATTTATATCTTATATGTTATGAGTCAAGAAAATGAAACCTACAAAATTAAATGCACTTTTTGCTAATGGACCAAATCCTTAGGGAAAAAATGGATTCCAGCTAACATCTTTTATTTTAAGAAAATCAATTTTAAGCAATTTTTGTTATGTATGAAAGAACAAACATATCTTTGATAAAGAAACATCTTCATTATTGAATAACATTAAATTTAAATGTTGGATATATTAATTATACATCCCAACCCCATAAAGGAAGACTTGTGACACTTCCGGTTGCCACACCGCCCCCTCTGTTCCTAGCCCTGATGGGTTTAACAGGAAATATTTATTATACAGAAAGAAAATGGTGAAAAGGTACACTATTTTAATTTAGAGGACATGATGTAGTTATATTTCTTGAATATAAAAATCTACATTAAGCCATAATAAAAAATATTAGAAAACAGAAAAGAACTTGCTTTGATTTTGAAACAGTCTCTATAACATCGTTCCAAAATTCTGTCGCACTGGAAACCATACAAAGCATCTTATGCATAAAATTTGATTTATGTTTTGTCCTCCTGAAGTGAAAATGGTTGAATCTAATAGCACTTTTCACATTAAATTCAAATATGGTTTCAGAACTTCTCTATCACATAAAGATTTTTGGAGACAACTATTTTAATTTTACAATATTATGTATTTAAAATGCATTCTTAGTATTATATAATCTTACCTAAAAAGTAGTAATATTTGATTTTCTATATTTGGTCATGAAAATCATCTTTATTTAGGATCCAACAATATCAGCTAGTGTGCTCGGACCTCACTTACCATGGTACTGCTTTTCGATATCTGAAATATCCTGATGGAACTGTTAATCAATTTCATCGCTGACTGTTCCTAGATTTGGTAGGAAGAAATCCAAGTGTAAGTCCATGAAGTGAATCTTCAGTGACATGTTGCATCTTGTGATTTTATAATATCATCCACTATTTCTTTGCAATTTTTGGTTTTATGATTTCTTACGAAGTTTTGGCAAACGCTCTTAAAAAGACTTTCGTACAGCTTTCTCCACTACATTTAACGTACTATCCAAGTTTTCATCTTTAAACAAAAATCTCTAATTAAAGGACCTACAAAGATTCTTTCTTTGAGTTTTGCTTTGCTGACCTTTGGAAACTTATTTTTTCAATAAACAAATCCAAGCCCTTTGATCCACTGATCTCATGAAGTTTTTCATAAGCCCCAGCTTTATATGGAGTGGAGGTAAATAATCTCTTTTTGAATCAACAAACAGTGCATATATTATATGGAGTTAACACTGTTTGGTTTGGCCACTCTTTCTGTAGATAATGATTTTTTCGGTCTCTGCTGTCTCACTCGCAAAGAAAACAAGTATTTGGTGAAACCACGTTGAAGACATAGCAACAGAGCGATAACTTTCAAGTAGCTACAGATATTCCACCAAAATTCTTTATACTTTATTTTATCTAACAGAAGTTTCATGTTCAAGAAAGTTTGTTTCAGATCCATGGCATAAGCTAGTGGCACTGGTAGAAACTCATTACTGATGTGCAGAAGCATGGCTTTCAGACTAGCTTTGGATAAATTCTTGTACTCATGATCAAGTGATTCCATCACAGCCAAAACATTATAATAAAAAACAAGTTCAACTTCAAATACAAAAAAATTCATGTAGTCATTTCTCCAATTTCTCCAATTTCCATTTCTCCAAACACATACTTTTGTTTTGTGGTGAAGGAGGTTCCAAACTTTTAATCATGGACCTAAAGGTTCTGTCTCCTTTTGTGATAAATTCAAATCTCATATGAGGTCTTTGAAGTGGAGACCTCGTTTACTAACACAAGGGTTGTGTTAGTAAATGTGTTTCACCCGACAAACACGAAGCTAGTTTGGATCAATCCTTACATCATCATTATCTTCTGTCAAATCTTTGTCTTGCTGATCATCGCTAAGTATGATATTTTTTGGTGGTTTAGGCACAGGCAGTTCTTCACTGCGAGCAACAGGCCTCATGGCAAATGTAAATTAGGGTATGAAATAGTGTCTTTGATTTTGAATTAATGCTTGCAATATTAGTCAGACAAAAGTAACAAACTGTGGCATGATCTTTTGGTTTCCATCAAATCATTAGAACAGCAAAGTTCATGCGCCAAAAACCCTTTGACTAAATTGTAAGGAATCTGACAAGTAGCACAACAAATGTGCCAGTGTTTTTCTTGTTCACCAACTTGTAGCCAAAATAAAGCGCATAACATTTTTCATAGAGAAGAGTAAAACTAAGTTTCTGAAATTTAAATGTTACTCACTACAAATATCGCAAAAGCTGTCCGGGGGATTTACACAATTTCTAGGCATTTTCAAAATCACACAATATAAACACTACAAAAATTATTTACAACATGTCTTGAATTTCAAAGATGAAATGTAAATTGAGCATATGTCATAACTGAGAAACATTTACACTTAACTATACTATATCAGCACATACACATGAGACAATGTCAACAGACATACTGGCTATGGCTTGCACCAGTAACTCAGCAATTATAATCAAAACAGATGTTTCTTCTGACATCATTTTGATGAACAATGATGGCTAAGTCTGTAAGAAAGCCATCTTCTGACTTATTTCAGAACTGTATCAGCCAGCAGTTGTGACTAATTGTATTGTTCTACGCCATTGCAGACCTTCTTTCATAAGTAATCATTTGTAAATGCTTAATCAATGCAATTTTTTTATTCTCTATGTATTATAAATTTCCAGTGCATATATAATGCCGAAGCCTAAACATCATCTGAAATGGTTTGAAGAACGGAAGAAGGCCTTTTCTGAAAGAATGAAAGAATTTTGGAGGGAAAAGAATGCCAAGTGAAAAAAATATAAATCATGAATCACTGGGAAGTTCTCAACTTATAATAATAATAATAAATGCGTACTACCATAACATAATTATGGTATTAATATAATTAATAACATAACTGCATAATTTCCAGTACATATATAACACTGAAAAGGGTGTAACATGACAACTACGGGTGATAAAAGAATTCATAAAAAAAATACATACAGAAAACACTTCTCCTTTTTCTGGAACAAAATTTTGTATACCAGTGTAATTTTACGTTAAAAAATAATAATTCAACAAACATGAAATTCATACAGTTTTTTATTCCAAATTCTTATAAATATAATTATTAATGCTATATAATAAAAAATCATATCACAGAAAAATTGGCCCCAATAAAACACTGCAAAAAGCATCAATGGTGGAACAGTGAATGCAATGAAACAATGAAAACATGAAGCATAGCTATTATACCAATCCCAAAAATCAGAAACATCCTTCCAAAATCTAGTAAAACAAAGAAAAGAAACCACCTGAACCCTAAGGAAAATAAAAAGACAACACCATTAAGACACACTGAAATCAACAGAAGAAGATTTCAACAAAATGTAACCGAAAGACGACCACAAAACAACTCCAAAAATATGAACCCCCAACCCTTCTAATGAAGGATGAAAATCATAAATAATCTGGCTCATAACAATAAAGACAACATGGAAATCCTAGCTAAATATTTCAATACTCCTAAATTGCGAAGAACTGACAGAACTCCTAACCCCTGATACCAGCACCCCAATAATAACACCACTGGAAAATATTAACCCTCCCACAATAAAAGAAGCCTACCAAGCACTGAGTGAGATGAAGAATTAGAAAGCGGTGGGAGATCAGACCTTGTAGAGATCTGGAAACATGCAGGAAGGCCAGGAAAAATTTCCCTTCATAAACATTAAGCTTATCAACATCTGGATTAAAGAGCTACTGGAACACTGGATGACAACCCTCATCCACCCATTACAAAAAAAAGCAGACCCAACAACTATAGGGGAATCTCACTCCTACACAAAACATACAAAATTCTTTCAAGAATCATCCTCAAGCCTTAGTTGGTTTAGAGCTCAAGATAGATCTAGAATACCAGGGAGGTTTCAGACTTTGGAGGAGCTGTCCAGACCAGATCATGAGTCTCAAGCTAATAATGGATTACAACAGAAAAGAAGCATAGACATGGTGATAACGTTCATAGATTTCAAGAAAGTATGCAACTGCATTCACAGAGAATCCCTAGTAAAAAAAAAAAGTGTAGCACCTCAGACTACATCCCAAATTAATAAATATGTTAAAACCAACCCTCACAAATACTAAGTCAAAAGTGAAAGTCAGAGGCAAACTCTCGGAAACATTTGAGATCAAAACAGGACTATGCCAAGGAAATGGACTCTTACTTCTACTATTCAACTGCACTCTGGAAATTTAATGAGGGAATGGCTCACAAAATGCCCCCAAAAATAAAAATATGCCAAAAATTCAAAACAAACTGCCTTGGTTTCGCCAACTACTTGGGACTGCTAGCAAACAACACTGACGAAGCTAAATGACAGATATCAGAACTTCAAAACAAGACATAAAATCGGCCATAAAGTATCATTAGAAAAAACAGAAATTATACCTCAAAAACCAATACAATTAAAAGAAGTAAACATAAATGGTAATAAAGTCAAAATAAATTAATTTAAATACCTCAGAAAAATAATAACAAAGAACCTAAACGAAAATACCTAATCCCAACAAGAACAATTAAACTAGTTAAAGAACAAAAATTAACCTGGTACACCTACAATAAAAAATGTCTATCCATAATTGCAAAAATAAGACACTACAACACAGTTATAAAACCAGAAGCCATATATGCAGCAGAAACATTCTTCCATATAAATCAAACAGACAGGCACCAGAAAATCGAAAGAAACCGCACCAACAAAAAGTACCAGAAAGATGGATAGTAGTGGATCATGCCAAACAAAGTTGTGTACAAAGAGTTAGAACCCATCACTGATACCATGTGTAAGAGGAGACTAGGATTCTTTGAACACATCACGAGGATGCAAAATTTGAGACTTCTGTAACAGTTGGTACAGTGCAATCTCAACTTGAAAAACACCAAGACAGGATGTAGATCGATCAGAGAAATAAGAGAGGATCTGAAGGAAATTGGCCTTACACCAGAAGACACCACAGACAAGATAAAATTAAACTAAAAAAATCAAGGACAAAAACCTAGCTTAAACACTCACATTATGAACTAACATTTTCAACACTAGAAAGAGCATAAAGATTGGAGCGTATGAAAAAGTATTGGGAAGATCCCAAGGCCCAAATAGTCCTTTCAAAGAGACTTAGATAATGGACTTTCTAGTGATCCTGTATGGTCATAAAAGAAGGTCACCTGCATTAGAGTATTATAAGAAAAAAATAAAAGTTAAAAGAAAGAGGACTGGTACACTCATCACTTAGCTGCGGCTGAAACTGTAGATATACAAATAAGCTACTTGAACCATCTGAAAATCTTTAAATGGAATTTACTGAGAAATGGAGCCAAGTTGAAAGCTGTCATTTAAAGTAGGGACCCCCTCCTACCACATACAAAAGGGCATCAATAAACTGTTGCAAATTGACTACGTCCTTTTTTAGTTCAAGTTCCTCAAAAATTCATCAGAATTTCAACTTGGTTATATCAAATGATTCATTAAGAAGTTCTTTTATATTTAAATGAGGTGCTACCTAAATGTTTCCACATACTGCAGTATACACATTAGTACAACCAAACGTCACTAGTAGCTAGCAGGATAATACATCCTTCATCAGTAAGTACACCCCGTGATAGGATCTAAGCAGATGTGTTAGTTGCTGGTGGTGGTTGTGGTAAAAGCAGATTTTCATTGTCACTTCTGCTTGCGATTTTGCAATGGCCAATCTGAGGAAATGGTGTATCTGAATCAAGTTCTGTTTTAAACTTTATAATGATGATCTTATTGATGAATATTCAGAATAACGAAAAATGTCAGTGCAATTCAGAATGTGATTGTGGAAGTTTGTAGCAAATCAATGACATCTGCAACACTGAGGAATTACAGGTATGCAAGGATAGCGGGAGAGTTTATTATCTCCCTACTAATCGCAGAATCTGAATGAATGTTTCTTGCTGCTGTGCCTTTCCTTCATCGCATGGGTCATAGTTTATTTAGTGGCGGTTACAGTTATTTTCTTTTATTTACAGATGGAATTGTTATTCACATTCCAATCCTTTAGAATAATGAGAAATTGTTGAACGGGTTGATAGTGGGAGACTAGGTGCACATGAGCTTCATTCTCCTGGTGTGATTCCACTTCAGTCTGTCCTCTGAAGTCCTTTTGATGCTAGTGCCTTTTGACCTAACAAGAATACACCTTTCGAGAGCCGTAGTATTTGGAGGAAGCAATGTGCTCCTCTTCCAGAGGGAGTTACATGTACTGGCTGGAAACACAGAGGGATATTTTATGAGATGTCAACAGATCTTGTCATAAGAATTGAACACAAGAACGATTGCTGCAAAGGTTGTGGCAAGTTTGCTGAATGACAAACAGAAACAGCATTGCATAAATGTCTGGTAAATTGAAAGAAATGCTTTGTACTGATCTAGATTTCCTTTCTAAATCTTCAAAGGTTATGAAAGTTGGGATTATGGCTCTGACCTTTAACCTAAACAGCAATCATCTCAAACTTATGAGATTATCTTGGTCAGATGATTAACGAGGAATTCTATCACGTTGTCCTTAACAGCTAAAGAGGATATGAAAAGGAAACATGAAGAAAAATGGTGTAGGGATGACCAGATCCTTCACTATGGCAAGCGAGGCTACTTACTACTTTTATTATGCAGTAATTTTTTGTAAAAAAAACATCAAGGTTTATCTTCTTCCTTAGTTTATTTGTCCAACTTGGCTCTAGGCTACTTCATTCTCATTTTCAAATTGAATATCAAGTTAAAGAGGCAAAGAAAGAAGATTCAAGTGGAATTGCAAGTGATTTGAACACATTCACAAAAATTAAACTTTCAGGATGGATTCCATTTGTGGCAAACTGCTGGAATCAGAGCCTGATCTTCCAAGGTGACTGTGATGAATCCAGGAATGATGGTACTGTATCAAATATTTGTTATATTTCTAGAATTTTATGGTAGCACCTTGTGTATAAACCTTTTTTTAAAATAATTTACATCGTAAATAAAATTTTAATTACTAAAATTATATGAAAATTAATAAATAAAAATTTATCCAGAAATTTCTAACTACTTTGGGAAAAAATCTTTCACTGTTATTTTTTCATAAATTATTAACAAATGTTTATAATACTGTACATTTTAAAAACTTATAGAACAAACCAAATAAACTCCACGATGCCAGTTATTGAAGAGTATGTTTACCAATTTTATCTTACGCTATTAAACTGTTCCCTGAAAAGGCATTTCAGTAAAGCAGGAGCCACTTTCTGTTGTAAAAACTGTCAAGATACGGGATTTGTTGGATAACAGATTTTAAATGAATTCTGCTTCAATCAAACATCCAAAGATTAGCAAGACATACATATTAATAATAAACTAATACCTAAAATTTAACTTAATAAAAATTTTACATTAGTAACATTTTATTTGTAGATTCTAACAAGAAGGTATGAAAAAATTGGAAAATAGCACTGAAACGTAGTAATATTTGCTGAAGAAAAGCAATTCACTTACCATAAGTGTTTTCAAATCGGCTCTTTCATTTGGATTTTTCTTTAGACATCTGTCAACAAATTCTTTAAATTCATCTGAGAATATACCAGATGGTAATTTGGGTGGTGGCTCATTTACGATATAATCCAATAATTCAAATATCGCCATTGGACGTGGCCCATTCCCATTCCCTAAAAAAGAAAATTACACAGTTATGTAAAATGAAAGATGTACATTTCAGTTAATTTATATGTGTATACTCCAGTTATAAAAAATCAACAATTGGAAAATACAATGATTTTTAACTATCTTAACGTTTGTAAGTTTGAAATTGACACTTCGCCGGCTGTCATTCATGTCTTGAGCTCTGTTAGTTATTTTAATTTTAAGATATAGGCTGTTTCTAAGGTTTTTACATTTTTATTTTTAAATATTATTCAGTTTTGATTTCTAAATAATTTCTTTTGAAAACATTTAGAATAATACAAAAAAGTAAAACAATAAAATGCCAACTGAATGCTTTACATAATGAATTTTACTAATTGTATGAGATTAATCACATTAATAAGACATTTTTAGTATTATTGAACTTTTTTAAACTTGTGTATTACTGTCTGAAATACATCATCACTTAGGATTTCTTTAATAAGTCAAGACATGTTTTCATAGTATAAAGATTGGCTATCAGATCATCTGTCTTAAATAAATAAGAATCACTATAGAATAATATTTAAAAATTTAATTTATAGTGTTTATTTTTATGAATATGCAATTTTTCATAAAACTATAGCCTTTTCAGCTTAAAAAAAATAACAAAATCCACCAGTTTCAAACTAAACAACAAAACTGTTTTTGTATAATTCAATGTAATACTTCGACTTATGAGAAAAAAAGGCCTTATGATTCCACTGCCATTTTTAATAACTTACTGAAATATTTAAAAAAAATGTTCTCATTAATTTAAAACATAATTAACCTTTTTCTTTTACAGAAACAATCTGTCAATGAATTTTAAATAGTACTTCATAAGTTATTAAATTTGTATTTTATGATCCTATTCTGAACAAAGTTTTAACACAGTTTCCCTTGATCCATTCAGGAAAAGGCTGGGGCAGTTCTTTATTTTAATTATGGAGTACCCATTATTTTTATAATTCTCTATATAATGTTTTAATCGTTATTATTATTTTTTAATTATTTATTGATCAGAATAAAAGATTTATTTATTCTAGTAGAAATACAATTTTGTAATAGTTTTAGGTACTATTTTCTTCTTCTTTCGATTAGACTTTCTTTAGATCTCATTGCCTTTCCTTTATTCTTTTTATTTTCTTTACTTGTTTACAATACTTTTTCATTCTTTCCAAGAGTGCTAGTTTTTGCTCTCTGTAAATTTTCCTTAGCTGTTCTTTAGTTTTTCCTTTTCATCTAGTTTGAAATCCTTAACTGTTTTTCAAAACTCTATCTGTTATTATTTTCTTCCAATCTTTATTTAGTTTTTCTAGATCTTGGTTTTTTTCACGGTGCCACCCTATTTGTTTTTTATTAATGTAAAAATCAAATAATTGTTTAAGTCTATTGACTCATTCCATAAATATAGCCACACAAGTCATTCTTCTGTTCTTCATTTCTATTTCTAAATATTTTTATTTCTTGTTAAATTTTTTTCTTAGATTTTAACCTGTAACCTTCCTTTGTTCTTTTGGGTCCAAAAAATTTCCTAATACTCCTTTCTTCTTTTAAAGATTTCTTACATTAAACTTTCCTAAACCTTTGCTTGCATGTACGGTTCCTGGGCAAATTACTGTTTTGTAGTGTCATAGTTTAGCTTAATAATTTCTTATTGTAAATATCTGTCACTATATAAGCTGTTTCCATTTTATGAATCCTCCCTTTAATTCCTTCTTTTTCAAGTATAGTTGGTGTTATCTCCCCAAGATACTTAAATTTGCCTGCTTTGTGAATTTTTTGTACCTTTTCAAATTAAACAGTTCTTATCATTAGTTATAAATTCTGTTTTTCATAAGAAATTCCTAAACCTATTTTTTTTGCAGTTTTCTACCAAGAGATGTATGTATGTTTTAATTTTGCTTCTTCTACATTTATAGTTAGGATAACTACGTCATCTGCAAAGAATAAATGATTAATAGATAATTATTTTTTTACGTCCCTAAATATACAGACTCTGAAATTTAATATTTTAACCAGTTCCTTATTCCATTCTCTAATTACTTTTTCTAAGGTAATGTTGATTAGAACTGGGGAGATTCCAACACCCTGCCTTACGCCTATTTTTATCCCAAATGTCTGACAATTCTCCACGTCTAATTTTAGATTTAATGTTTACTTGTGTTTGTTTAATTACTGGTATACTTTTCCTATTTACTTCTGCTTCTTCTAATATTTTAAACGTTTCATGATGGATGGAATCGGAAGCTTTTTTAAAATCAACAAAAACTGTTAACATATTTTACACCATTTTTATTAATATCATTTTTGATAGTTTTTAAATTTAGAACTTGTTCAGCGCTGGATTTTCCTGGGCAAAAACCACTCTGATATTCTCCTAAATAATTCTCAATTTTATCAATTATTCTGTTTTGTAGTGTTTTACTTAAAATTAACCCGCAGGTTCGCCATTTGTATTTTATCATACGTATATTAAAGGCACGCTCGTCAGGAAAGACTTCTCTGTTACTCAATACGATTAGGGAGGGTCTTTTCCATGATTCTTGGAGCTGGTCGCCGGCCATGATCTGTTTGACGTCTTCGTTATAATAGGGATCCAGTCTGGCCTTGTTCCAGATATTGATACGGCGTGCCAAAACCACCCATGAACGGAAACCGTTCGTTGCAGTTGGGGCTGATTATGTAGCCGGGGTTCAGAAAAAACCACGCAAGCGCGTCAAAGAAGTAATTCTTTCCCGAATTTGGCAGACCCAAAATGTACACGGTGTTGCATTTATTCATACCTTTATTGCATACACAGTACAGGCTGTTTAGGAACAACTTAATCCTTGACGTCACAGTCAAACTGGAACATCAGAAGGCCGACAAGGGAGTAGACGCTGTCAACGGCGTCGTATTCAGCCTTCGTCTGGGCGTTGAATAGGGACGGATTATCATTGTAGTGTTGCATAAAATCCAACACGTCGAAATTGTTGTATATATGTTTTACCTTATGCAGAGCTAACTTTACTATTTTGTCAGAATCGTCTAGCTCCTCCGTTACGGTCGAATCCAACAAAAAGGAGCTGGACAACAGACGTTTCGGCGGGGACGTGGAATACTTGACTTTAAACGATACCAGCTCGCCAGGAGCTATTCTTTTCGGTTTTCGTGCCAGTCTATTCCCTCCATTACCGTGTTCAGGAATAGATACATCATTAGGCTCCCCTCCTCCAGGGCCACCTTCCCGCGCACGGTGGCAGTCCGCCACCATTCTCGTGACGGGATCGACTGTATCTTGTCCATAGGATACAGATTGAATTTGAGGAGGTGAGAACCATTCATCGTGTCCGAGGACCAGGAGTAGGACTGTCTGCTCTTCTGCATATAGATACTGGACGATATGGATCCAGTTCTCTTTTTGCAGCTCATAGCAGCGAACAGAGTGGCGATGTCTAACTGCTTCTCAGTAATATTTCCGAATGCTACACCTGCAGGTGGATCTCTGGTAACTGCAGGTGTGTAGGTGCTCCCACTTTGGGTTGTCGGTTGTGTGCCGACAGACAAGCATGAAGACGTAGTCCCCTGGTCTGAATTTCCGGACCCGAGCGAGCTGACAGCAAATTCCCGAAAGAATTCTATTACACTCAGCATCTTTTCGTATCGGTACGATTTCCGAGAGGAGAATAGGGCGGGATGCTCTGCCGGCAAGTCGATCAATAACATTGTACCATGGGGTACAGGTTTACAGCGACTGCGAGACGATCAGGATCCGGTATATAATCTGGGACACCTAGTATGGGATTTTCTTCATCCTCGCTACATAGGTATTCCTGATCGTCCTCCACTCCACTTTAGAACTTCTTCACAATTTTCATTTCACCCCACACGTTTTTTCTTTTTAATTTTTCAAGTCTTCTCTCATATTTGTTTTATTATTTTATTCCAGTTTTTAGCTTAGAGTTTTTCATATTCTTAAATAATTTCCTTCTCTGTTTCGTTCAATTTTAACTTCTGAATGTCACATTTAATTACTGGTTTTATAAATCTTTAGAATTAAGGAAGAATTTTATTTTAAGTTGCGAAGGGTAGCAAGTCAAAATCTACCTTTCTTACTTTAGCTTTTTGGATTTCTGTCAACCGTTTTGAAGAGAATTCCACACGATCTGTCTAAAATTCCCCTAGAATTTAATTTGGTGATTTCCAAGTTGTTACTTCTTTTGGATGTTTTTCAAATCTGGTCATTATTTTCAGGCTTTGTTTTTCAGAGTTCTATTAGTATTTTTCCAGTTTTATTAATATTCTTATGAGCAGAGAATCTTCTTCTTTCCCTGCCTATTTGAGCATTAAAATCTCCCATATTATTTTAATGTGTCTTTTGTTTCTTATTTAGTTTTGCAATTGTTTTCTAATTAGTTTCAAACCTTTTCCAATTTTTCTTTGTTATTAATGTTGTCTTAAGATACTGACTGTTTTATTAATTAATAATTATTATTTTTTTATTTTTTATTTGTTTACACACTATTCATTCAGCAACTACAGACGATAACTGTTTAAAAATCAATATAGAAATTGTTTTGGGTTTTAAGTAATTTTCTTTTTGTAAACCGGTTTCCAATTTATTTTAATGAATGCTTAGCATTGCTCTTGATCAACTGAACTGTTTTATATGTGCTATATTCAATTATCTATTAGATTGTAATTAAGTTTTTTAACACTGTGTTCATTACATGGCATAAGAATTTAATGTTGATTCTGTCAGTTATGTTAATATAAATTTCAATATTTTTAATATGTAATAAATAAATTTATTGTACTGGACAGTATAAAATAACACATTAAATAGATTACAATATGTGCTACTCAATGGTTAAAAAAAAAATCTGCCCCAGCATTTGCCTGGATGGATCAGGGAAAACATGGTAAAACCTTGATCAGAACAGCATCACCAACACATAACTAATTATAAAATAAATAATAAACAATAGATGTGATTAAAAGGATATATTAATTATTTTAAGTGTAACTTAACACAAGAAATAATGATAAGATAATGAAAATTATTTAAGTACATATTTATGTATATGTTGAACAGGATACAAAAAAACAGCGGGTTTTTTAAAAGTATTTTTTATTAGTATATTAAAAATTCATTAACAGAATAATATTGTTCCTAAAAAAAATTATCTAAAAATACTTGAAACAAATTGATGGAAAAAGCTTTACTGTGGTTAAATAATTTATTAAAGAATATACAGGCCTTTAGTTTAAAGTTGAAATATTATATTGAGTTACACAAAAACAGTTCTGTAGTTTGGTTTAATGGAGGTAGACATATTGTTATTTATTATTAAGAATTACTACTTTTTTTTTTTTAACAAAGAATGCACATTCATAAATATAAACACTGAGAAAAGTTAACATGATTAATTTTCTGAGTACTGGTTTACATAATTACTGAGGGCTGCAGAGATGATATTATATTTAATTTGGTAATGTTTATGTCTATACGCCTACAAGTGTCCATGATGATGAGATAGAATGTGTATACGAAGAAACTGATGAAGCAACTAAACACATAGAATGGGATGAAAATTTAGTAATGGTTGGAGATTGGAATCCAAGCATTGAAAAACGCAAGGAAGAAAATAATGTGGCTGAATATGGGCTGGGCAAAAGAAATGAAAGAGGGAACCAACTTACTGTGCTTTAAAAATCATAATAGAAGAATATAAACATGGAAAAAGCTGGGCGATACTGCAAGATATCAGATGGACTTTATCATGGTAAAAGCAAAGATTTAAAAATTAACTCGTCGACCGCAAAGCATATACAGGAGCAGATATTGATAGCAACCATAATTTAGTGATAATGAAATGTAGATTGGGATTTAATAACCTGAAGCAAAAATGTTACATGAATCGGGTGAATTCAGAGAAGCTTGAGGAGGAGATAAAAAAATTTTTGAAGTGGAAATTGCAAGAGGTCTCAGTAAAAAAGATACGGTAGGAAATATAGAAGAATGGGGGAATTAAAAAGGAAATTCTTAAATCAGCAGAAGCAAACTTAGTCAGAACAAAGAGAAGTGCTATTACTATAAACAAAAAGTGCAAATTAGCGAAAGAGTGGATTGAAGAAAAGTGTTCTGAAGTGGAAAGAGAAATGATCATTGGTAAAATAAATGGAACACACAGGAAAGTTAAGGAGAATTTTGTGGTACATAAGTTAAAATCTAATGTGTTAAATAAAGATGGTATATTGATTCATAATACGAAAGAAAAGGATGATAGGTGAGTGAATGTATTGAAGAGTTATATGAAGGAAATGAATTATAAACTAGTCTTATAGAGGAAGAAGAGGAAGTCGAAGAGGATGAAAAGGGAGATACAATATTGAGATCTGAATTTAATAGAGCATTAAAGGAGCAGAAAGACTCCTGAGATAGATGGGATACCTGCAGAATTACTGTGCAGTGCAGGTGAGGAAGCAATAGATAGATCGTACAAACTGATGTGTAATATTTACGAATAAGGGCAAGTTCCGTCAGACTTCTAGAGTGTTTTTGTCATGATACCAAAGAAAGCAGGAGCAGATTAATGTGAAGAATACAGAACTAGCTTAACTACTGGTTTCAGGAAAAGTATAGCGAAAGGGAAGAAATTTTAGTGGTCAGATTAACATTAGAAGGAAGATTAAAGGAAAACAAACCATCAATGGCATTTATAGACTTAGAAAAGACTTTTGTTAACATAGACTGGAATAAAATGTTCAGCGTTTAAAAAAAATTAGGTTTCAAGTATAGAGAAATAAGAATAATTGCTAATATTTACAGGAACCAAACTACAACAGCAATAATCAAAGAGCATAAGAAAGAAGTAGTAATAAAAAAGGGAGCCTGACAAGGATGTTCCCTATCCCTGTTACTTTTTAAGCTTTACATAGAACTAGCATGTAACAATGTTAAAGAACAATTTAGATGTGGAGTAACAGTACAAGGTGAAAATATAAAGATGCTATGATTTGTTGATGATATAGTAATTCTAGCTAAAAGTAAGAAATATTTAACAATGAATGTTGTAAGAAACAATGAATGTCACGGATGAAGTCCTACACAAGAACAAAATGCAAATGTAAATTCAAATGCATGAAAATAAACAAGAACAAAATGAAAGTAATGAAATGAAGTAGAAATAAAATAGATGGACTACTGAATATAAAAATAGGGTGAGATAAGACTTTGATATAGAAGAATTTTGTTATTTGGGAAGTAGAATTAGTTAAGATGGCCGAAGCATGAATGACATAAGATGCTGAATAGCACATGCAAAACGACCTTTTAATCAGAAATATAATTTGCTTCCATCAAAAATTAATTTAAACATTAAGAAAGCATTTTTGAAAGTATATATTTGGAGCGTAGCTTTACATGGAAGTGAAACTTGGATGATTGGAAAAAGTGAGAAGAAACGATTTGAAGCCTTTGAAATGCAGTGCTGTAGGATAATGTTAAAAATCAAATGGGTAGACAATGACAAATGAATTAGTGTTGCAGCACATTGATGAAGAAAGAAGCATTTAGAAAAATATAGCTAAAAGAAGAGAGAAACTTACAGGTCAGATCTTAAGGCATTTTGGAAGTCGCTTGAAATTGGAGGGACAGGTAGATGGGAAAAATTGTGCAGGCAGGAAGGGCATGTTTGGAATATGTAAAATAAATTGTTAGGGATGCAGGATGTAGGTGGAGGTATGCTGAAATGAAACGACTGGCAGTAGATAGGGAATCTTGGAAAGCTGCATCATACCAAATGATTGAAGACAAAAAAAAAGGTGAAAAAATTATTATACATGAAAAATGTTACCTACTAAGATTTCATTTTTGGGGTGGGGAGTAATTAATGATGATGTTTATTGTAAAATTATCATTACATGTTTAAATAAAAAAGATTTTAAAATTCAAACAAATTAACACTTTTTTCTACTCTACCTCCAAAATCACTTTTCAAGAAAAATTTTTGAGTTTTTTGTTTACTATGTTAAATGGAGGAAGTTAAAAAAATGTACTATTAGTAAAACGTTACCTAAGATTTATTTTTCTGGGGGTGGAGGGTGAATTAAGATGAAATTTTTACTGTACTATTATTACTAAATTATTAAATTTATTATTTAAAATTTTAAAGTATTAAAAGTTTAAACCAACCAAAAAAGTCGATATTTTAGAAATTTTATTGGCATTCCATCCCAAATATTGTCGAAGTATTTTTTTTGGGTCGTTTGCACTACTGCTATGCTTAGGAAAAAATTTAAAAAAAGTCATTTAAAAAACCGCACACCACAAGCACATTTATGTAACATTTCAACAAAGATCTAAAGCATACACTTTTTTCTATTGAAAATACAATTTATTTAAACATAATACCACATGATTCAATAAGGAATTCAAACTTTAAAATTATATAAATAATTATTTAGATACCTTATGGATTCGGTTGAGATCTTATTTCAGATAGCAAACACAAGTTTTTACTTAAGTAGTTCTTTGGTACCGAATTTGGCCACTAGCGCTGCCACCAATGTTGTTAAAAATGGATACATTTACTGATTTGGAATGTTTGGCTTCACTATTTACAACCAACTGCAGTTAATATCAGTTCAACATAATTTTCGTAGAGTATGGTAGGAAGTTTCTTAATAAGCATGCAATTTACACTTGGCACCAAACCTTTGTTGAGACAGATTGTTCTGTTTAACATACACCACGATGCTCAAGCATCCCTGAAGCTGCTGTGGAACAACTCAGAGAAACCTTTGTACATAGTCCGAAGAAATCAACTCAACATGTCATGTGAGACTGGCATTTCACAAGTGAATATTTGCACATATTACAAACACGATTGTATTTGAAACCATACCAACTAACCGTGGTTCAACACATTACAGATGATGATAAAGTTACTCTAAAACAAAGTTTTTAGTGATGAGTCAAAGTTTTACATCAGTGGCAAGGTGAACAACTGAACACTCTTAACTGTCAAACACGAGATAGTGAAAACCCTCAAGAAATTTGTTTTTTGTGCCCTAAGCAAACAGACTTTATGGCCTGTTCTTCTTCCAGGAGGGAACCATAAATGGTATCATATATCTGGACATGCTTCAAAATTTTCTAATTCCTCAGTTAGACGATGATGAACAAGATGGAAATCATTACTATTAGCAAGATGGGGTACCAACTAACCACTAGAAGTCCAACATTTTCTTTCTACTAGATTCCCTGATTGGTGGATTGATTGTGAAGGCCCAATTGCATGGTCCCCTTGCTCCCCAGATTTGACCCCCACTAGATTTTGCTTGTGGGGTTTCATTGTAATCAGATTTATTTACCACCTTTGCCTGCTGATCTTGTTGAGTTAAAACTTTGAATTAACACTGCAGCTGTAGAGGTGACAATCGACTTGCTGGCTACAGTCTACAAATTGAAGCCATATTTAACCAAAGTGAATGCTAGGTGACCAACTTCATATGTTTTTCTATGAAATGAGATCTCAACCGAATCTGTAAGTTACCTAAAGAAATTTTTACATGTTTTTAAAGTTTTCTAGTCCTTTTTGAATTACCCAGTAAATTAAATAATAATTATGTAAAAAAAAATAATTTAATAATACAACAATTACGAAAAAAGAAGGTGCTGAATGAAAATAAATTTTACGTTAAACTAATAAAAAAATACATATACAAGCAAATTCGTGCAAAATAAGAGCAATCAGTTTCATACACACAAGTATATGCTTTTTTAAGACTACTGTCTTAAGAAAAAACAAAATATTTTAAGATAATCAATAATTTGAAATTAATTAATATCTAGATATATTTAAATTTTTAATAATTCTGATTTCTTAATGTAAAATAATGCACATTTGCTGTGTTACAGCAATTAACTGTTAAGTTTATAAATACATTAAAAAAAATTAGAAATACTACACAGCACTTTTTAAAAAGAATAATGAAAAAGTATTATATTTTAACAAATGAAAAATTTTAAATATTAAAATAATTTCAAATTTTTTGCATTATCACTTTTTGATTCCCCAGGTAAAAAATTTCTTATGTATTTGGAAAGTAGCTGCATTGGACACAATTAATTCAATTGATGCTTATATCAAGGAGATGAATTGACTAACTCAATAAAATAGCTTCAAACTTAATTATACAAACAGTAATACATCTTCCTCAATATCATATTTACTGTTCTAACATAAGTATCCTTTACAGATTTTACAATTTTATCTTCATTTTAAATCAGTATCCTCTTACAACAGCATCAACTTTTAAAACCATTTTTTAACATTTTCCTCATTACTGTTTACAAAAACTTGTGAACTGAAAGAAAAAGTGTAATTAAAAAAAAAATCTGTATCTTATTAATTTCAGTTTGAGTTTAAACATTTGTTTATTTCCTTGACAAAAGAACACAAACTTTTTTCGATGCGTTTTCTAAACTAAGCAATTATAAAAATCTATTTAAAAAGAAATCCTCTCATCCAAACTCTAATTTGTAACAATTAATATATATGAAGCCAACATGATATGTCCCACTTCTCTATCAATTATATTTGCAGAGAATCCAGAATCTGTAGAGGGTTAAAAGTAAGGGCAGATCAGTAACAAAATGAGAACAGTTGAAAAAATGAAATTTTATTAATGCTCCAAGACTTGATCTGGTTATTAAATGGTTTATTAGGCCAGGGGCAACAATTGTGTCAGTAAAAATGGAAAACTTAGAATAGAATTGAAAGAGAAGTTTTCAATTGCTTATTATTAACTATTCTCATAATTTTGCGGATACAAAAAAAGGTACACAAAATGTTGGAAACATGTGGAGAAATGCAAAGCTATGAAATAAAAGCAGCCCTAGAGTTATTGGACTCGTACCTCTGTGAATGCATGTTGAGGCAGAAAAATAAAGAGGCACTGTCACTTTTATGGTATAACAACTAAATGAAGTTGAAAACTGATATCGCTATTGTCAAGTTATTTGTGTCCACAAAGTGAAGTGTTCTATTTGTGTACAGTTATAGATTTGAAACTCAGGGAGTCCATAAAAAAAAACTGGGCAAAACAGAAAAAAAAGGTGGCTGACACAT
The DNA here is from genome assembly GCF_047948215.1 of Lycorma delicatula. NCBI lineage: Eukaryota > Metazoa > Arthropoda > Insecta > Hemiptera > Fulgoridae > Lycorma > Lycorma delicatula. The sequence continues at coordinate 137,704,551 of NC_134455.1, forward strand.
TACAGGAAGTACCAAAAATAACTTCATTTAAATATAGTTTAGAACAAACTGCAATTTTAAATTGGTAACAAACAGAAGAGTTTTTATCATATAACAAGATTATTTCACATCTAACAATAAAGTTTTTAAGAACAAAGAAGATCCTGAGTGAAAAATCTTTAAGTGAATTAAAGCTGTAATTTCCATCAGTTATTATGAAAATTAACATTTACTATCAAAAAGCAGTAAAGCTTGTCAGAGAATTATTTTTTATTCTGGATATATAACCTTTAAAGTTTTCAATGATACATAAAAGCACATTGAAATTTTAATCAAATACAAGAATAAACTAGAAAATTAATTTTATGCGAGAAACCGAAAACAATAACCACATAAATTTCATCAATCTTATATTAGAAAAGTATACAAATTCTTTACCTTTCATTATACAGAAACCAACAACAGATATTACTACTAATAATACGGGCCTAGATGCTCACCATTTATATTATCACATTTACTACAGCTTGCATACCTACCAAACATTTATCGTGCCAATGAACAAAAGTTGGTGGAAGAAATCAATAAAAATGATAAATCTCATCATATACAAGACAGGTTATGATACCTGTAATAGAAAAGGTAGATGTTCTTGATTTCATAAATAAAACAAATATACAAATTGTAAAACATGTGGAGTACACCACAAACAGTCTCCTGTAAAAAATGATATCTAAAAGACAGTAAAAGATGATAATGTTAACTATTAAGTCGGGCAGTTATATACAAGTCAATCACATAAACCAGAAAAACTTTTATACCCATCGGTTTAAGAATTTAACTTTGGTGAGAAAAATAAATATAAAAAGATATAAGCACTAAAACTTGTCTTGAGCTTGGCTCAATACAGACAACTTTGTGGTATTCAAGGACAGAGTGGTAATCAAAAAGTTGAAATTCTGAATTTTAAATACACAGAATGTAACTGTTATATTACAAACCAAATATGGAGAGTAATTTGGACCATGCAACACAAAACTTGTCAATGTTCATAACCAGTTAATAAGTGGCACAATCCAAAGATTCCCAAAATTTGTATTTGCATGAAAATGAGGACTACTAACTATAATGTATAACAACAGTAATAGCAGAGTAATACATTCCACACGAGCCAGTATATCTAGCAGTTTCTATGTCAGCAGATGTATTAGTTATTGGAAATCAGTATTACATAGTCACATTTGCTTATGAATGTGATTTCCCAATGACTGAGCTGAAAGAAGAGAGTACCTGTATCAAATTCTGTTTTAAACTGTAAAACAGCCACAGAAACATACAAAATGTAGGGCTGCTACTTTAAACATTTTCGAAATGGTTGAACGACTGTAGGTAATGAAGGTTCAGGATGATCAGAACCTTTTGGAATGCAATTTTGGAATATTGTAGGCACACCATCAACAACACTGTAACACCACAGGATTAACATATGACAGCAGATTTTCTCATAAAAATTGAACACGAGGATTGGTACAAATTTCCTGGCATGACTGCTCAATAACAATACAAGCAGTATCACATGAATGCCTGCAGTGAACTAACCAAATAAAACCAGTTTCAATTGATTTCTAAGTCATCAAAGATAATGAAAGTTGGGTTTACAGATATGACCTTTAAGTGGTAGTCATCCCAGTGAAATAGCCTGTTTTTAGTTCAGCCAGTCAAGTTAAGAGAAACATAAAATCTTTATTGATATGTTTCTTTTACACTGATGGGATTATCCACAAGGAGTTTCTAACTCCTGATCAAACAGATTAACAGAGAATTCTATCATGTTGTTCTAAGGTGATTAAATGAGGATGTTAGAAGGGGACCTTAAGAGAAGCGGTACAGCAATGACCTGTACCACAACAATGTTAGGCCACTACTTTTATTACGCAGCAGTTAGGAAAAAAAACGTGGCAATTGGTATTTGCCGAATTGGGTCTATGTGACTTCTTTCTCTTTCCCGTGTAAAGGAACAAAGATTTATCAGAAAGAAAAGATTCAAGGATTCAAGCAGCATCACTGACAATGCTGAACATATTCAGCATTAATATTAATATTTTTCAGCAAAAAACAATCAAAATATTAAAATTTTGATTGTTTTTAATTCATTTATTTAATTTTTCCTTTCCTTGCATTATAATTCTAAATCTGTACTGCAAGATGGAAAACTGGTATTCGCTCAAAAAATGAGGTATGGATTTTTTTTATATTCTCAAATCAAATGACCCAGGGACCCTACAAAACAAAAGAAAAGGAGGGTAATGTTCATATGTACATGTGTTGGTGTGTTTGAAGATTAACTTTTGACTGGATACATTTACTTTGAGGAGATCTGGCTCAGATAATTGTGTATTTTGGGGCAATTTGTTGATAAAATTTTGGGGTCTCCAGTTAGTGAGGTAGGAAGATAAAAATTTTTGGTTAATTTTTACAAAATTTTGTAAACAAAAAGCCTCTTTGAATTAAACTTAGTACAAGCTTATTTTGCAATTAAAAAAAAAAAAAAATTGCCCCCAAATTCTCCCCTTTTCAAAAAAATGAAAAAAGCTGCTGCTATCTTTTTATTTCTTGCTTAAATTTTAACTGAAATTTTTTTGTCTTCCTATGCACAGTAATAGTGAGAGTGGCTAAACAAAAATATATTAGGGGCAATATTGGGAGTAAGGGAGCCAATCAAAGTTTAAAAATATTTACTTTTGAATTTTTTAAAACTTTTTTCATGTATCATTATTTTTCCACTAAATAAGAATAAATAAACATTACCTGGAATGTACACAATTATTGTCAGCTTTTTATTATTAGTTTTAAAAACAATTGTATAATTAGCTAATGCGTCTTTTTTAGATTTATATGTTTCAATATTACAATTTAATTGAATATAAACACTACTTTTATTTTAAATTTTGTAAAATTAAAACTTTCATTTTTATGTTTAAAGCAGCATTTATTTTTTATCTTTTAACCATTTTCAGTCACTAAGTATTTTATTAAATTCTTCATTTAATTCAATAGTAAGTAATCATACAATATTAAGTAATTTTTTTTTTTGTGGAATTATCATTGATAATATTTGTTTCAATAAATTAACAGTGAGTGTTAATATATTATCTTTTTTATGCTGAAAACTAAAAAAGTTAAATGTGCAACTGTTTTGATATTTATCGGTTATCTACCAGCCATGTAGTTAGTTCTTAAATGGGGCCACTGAATTGAAATAAGAGAATAAATAAATAAAATTATAAATATAATCTAACCAAACTTAACCTACGCTTGCTTACCTTGACTAATGAGAGTAGGTTAAGTTTGGTTAGATTACATTTATTATTTTATTTATTTTCTTATTTCAATATAGTGTTTCAGTGGTGCCATCTAAAAACTAACCAACCAACTACAGTTTGAACCAGTTGGGATGGAAAAATACATGGCGGGGAGATAACCAATAAGTACCATTTTCTCTTTTCAACATGTATATAATATTTTTATGAAAACTAATTAGTCTTTTAAATAATATATTGGCTCTAAATTGCATTGTTCATTGTACATCATCAAAATGTCATCAATGTTTAAATGTGGCCGGTTTTTTTTTTATCTCCTTACCTATATGTATATTATCTTATAATGATGTCATCTATGATTATTATGTACTGTTCAGGATAAAATATTTATTTAGCACGTTTAATACACAATAATTTTATTATATGGGTATTTATAATATTGATAACTACAGGGTGTTTGGAAAGTCACTGTGCAGTATGCTTTGAATTATGTAGTGCATTCTGTTCTTTCTACATTAGGTTGGCTGCCATGTGGATTCATAGGGCATTGCTCAGTAATAAACAAAGATGTCAGTTGTTGAGTTGCGACTGAACGTGCTTTGTTTTGCGTTGTTTCTTTTACCAAAATCAATAGTTGCCAGAAATGTAATGGTTGTTTCAGAAGAGGAATGAATTTTTCTCATTGAACATGTGCTTCGTAAGGAGACAAGTATATTGATTTAGTAGTAAAGCACAAGTTTTCATAAGTTTCCAAATACTACTGCTCCTCACCACATTCCAGTTCGATCTCTTATTGAAACATTTAGGACAACAGTCTCTGCTGAAGCTGCTAATTGAAGTGGAAGATTACTTAAACTTAATGAACAGAAGCTACTTGATATTTCAAATGGATTGGTCGAAAGTCCATTAAAGTCAATGCTTAAGTTAGCACAGCAGCAAGCTATCGAACTTGCTACCGCACATAAAGTTGTAAGAAAAGAACTGAAACTTTTCCCCTACCAAGTAATGTGGGTTCAAGAACTGAAACTTACAGACCATGCCAAAAGACTAAATTATTATCAACGGTTTAAAGGTTTTATAGACTAAAATTTCATAGGTATCCTCAATATTACGTTTTTTACATATGAAGCGTGGTTTCATCCAGGAAAGTATATTAATTCATAAAATTTATGACTGTGGTCATTAACCAACCCACATGAATTACAAGAACAATCTTGTAATTGGAACACAAAACAAAAATTGGAGTCCAGTTCAGTGTGAGTAGAATGTGCAATTGTGTTCAATATTTTTTGAAAATACAGTTAATAGTGATTGTTATTGTGCTGTTTTAACAAACTTCATTAATCAGTTAACAGAAGTGGAAATCAATCACAGTTGGTTGAAACATGATGACGCCACAGTGCACACAGCTAACAGCTGAACGACTTTTACAAAATGTCTTTGGTAAACAAATCATTTTGAGGGGTTTGTGGCCTGTACGATCACCTGATCTGACACCCACATATTAATTTCTATGGAGGGCAGCGAAACATGCAGAATATTGCAAACAGAACAAGCACGACTGACGAACTAAAACCACAATAACGGGATATGTACAAGATAATCCAGTACAACAGCCGGTTAGTGTTTGAAAACAAATTGAAATGTGGGCAGTGTTGTATTGATGTTGGAGGAGGTCATTTTCAACACCTTTTTAAACTATTTCAGTTATTATAATATCTGTTTCTATAAAATAATTAAATAAGAATACTAAATAATAATTAAAGTTTTCATAATTATACTTCCATAATTCCAGTGTACAGTAACTTTCCAAGCGCAACCCTCCTCTTGAAAAAGCTTGTTTAGATTTGTTGTAAATTAATATTGTTAAAATTGTCAGTAAATAAACATTTCTAAAAACAAAATAATTGAGAATCTAATTCTTAACTAATTGATGTGAATAAAGTCAATGGAAAAATAAATACAAGTAGCAGAAATTGAACATTAATTAAAAAACAAAATGTATTAAAAAAGTTATAAATCTAACTGCTGAATTCAAAATCCATAACTTGGAATAAAAAACTAAATTTAAAAAATGAAAAATAACAAAAGATTTTGCTTCAAAATCACTTACTACCAAAATATTTATTTCATAAGTAATAGCTGCTCCCATTGTTTTGTGTAAAAAGTTAATCATGGGTTACTATAAATCAAAGGGTAATAGAACCCATGCGGCAATGATGAAATTTGGGTTGATTATGAATAGACCTATACACAATATACCGATTTAAATATCTGCAACTTGAATGAGAAATCACAGATTACAATAATCTGTGGCAGTAACATTTTGAAAGAATATCAAATGAAAGACTATCCTCAAAGGTTCAATATTATAATGGGTGTCCCAAAATTCACACAAGATTTGAATTTTGTGCCATTTGTACAGTAAAGTGTTGCCAACAAAAAACAAGACAGTGTGGCAGACGACAGTTCAAGGTTATTAAAAATGGGGTGCTACATATAAGAACGTGTTTTCATTGTTGAGCAATATTTTAAAAATAATGAAGGTTTAGAAGCTTTAGTTTGCAATTTTCATACAAAGTATGGTTGGAATAGTGATTTAACTTCATCAGCTGTGAACAGATTAATTAAAAAATTCAAGGAGACTGGATCAATTAGTGATCTTACTCACTCTGGCCGTCCTTCAACAAATTGTTCAATACAAAACATCGAACCAATTCATGAAAGTATTGCTGAGAGTCCAGGAACATCAATTCAGCACCGTAGTCAAGAATTGGGCATTTTGAGAAGCTTTCTCTACAGCGTATTCTCACAAAAAATTTAGATGCTTACAAGTTCAATTGACTCAAGGAACTGAAGCCTACTGACTACGCATACTGAAGAGAGTTCATTGAATGGATTATGGAACAATAACTAATGGATGCTGATTTTTCAATCAAAATCATCTTCAGTAATGAGGCTCATTTTCATCTTGATGATTTCATTAATCAAAAAAAATTGCAGCATTTAGGGTTCTGAAAAACCACGAGCGATTGTTGAGAAACAAATGAATCTACAACGTGTCACTGTTTGGTGTGGATTTTGGGCTGGAGGCATCATCAGACCATTCTTCTTTGAAAATATGGCTGATCAAGCAATAACAGTTATTAGTGCTCGCTAACATGACATGATAATCCAGTTTTTTGTGCCTAAATTGCAAGATATAGATATGGATATGGACATGGATATGTGGTTTTAACAAGACTACCGTCTTGTTAAAACCACATGTCCATGCCATACAGCCCAAGAAATATTTCAATTACTGCACGAGTCATTTCCTGGTCGTGTAAATCTCCTATTTTGGTGATCAGAATTGGCTGCCCAGATCATGTGACTTAATGCAGTTGAATGGGATTGCATTTCAAGGTAATAACATCTTTTTTGATGTTTTGAAACCTGAAGAATGATCAATTTACTTTACCTAAGATGATTGAAATCTTATAATTTCTTCACTAAAATATTTACCAGTAGGCCACTCTCATGGTAAAAAATACATTTTTGGCTTTTAACAAATTCAGAATGTGTTTAAAAGAAAAGTAAATCCACTCCCCTTTTGTTAAAACTTTTGTTTAATTTACATCACATCAGAATGAATTCTACTGAAAGAGATTTAAGGCAATCAAAATTATATATAAACTGTAAATATAATTAAAATTAATTCAATACATTTCTACATGCATTTCGCTTGAAACTGAAGTTAAAGAACTCTTGTTTATTTCAATTTCAGACTGTTACACCTCAATTTGATTTTTTTTTTTAATAACATAGGAACAGGATATGACTCTTTTCACAAAATTTGCAGAATGTACAAATTTTACTTACCTATCAATTTACAAGATTGAAATCTTAACAATACCTTTTTTTCACTTTAAACATAAATAAATAAATAAATTTATCAGTGTGTTAATAAGACAATAAATTAATCTTCCTCTTTTTCAATGAACAAGAAATGTAAAACAATCTTTTCAAGGTTTTTAAAGTTTTACTTTAATTTTGAACAGCGAAAGGGGACTACACCAAATGTTTTCTCTTAATATTTTATGGTTTAATTATTTTTCCAGAAAAAAGATCAGACAACAAAAATTAACACAAATAAAATTGGTAAGTTTTTTAACAAAAAGAAAATTAAAAAAAAATGTAAGCAGGAGTTCCTTCCTCTGCCACATGAGAAGTTTTTGTGATTTATTCCCTTAATTTTGAATATTTCAGAAAGGTAAGAATTAAAGCAAACAAGATTTTATACAATCTTTGTGTAAATATTATTTAAAAAGAAGGTTCTCTTGGAGCAGATCTCACACCAGAAGAAGACTGGTAGTTGAACTTCCACTACATAAGAAAAAGAAGAAATAATTGATAAAAATGAAATAAATGCCACAAAAAATAAATAGCGATCGATTAATATAAAAAAGTTAATCGAAAATAAAATCCATACAAACATATATCACTTGCATACATCATCAATCTATTTCAAATTAACCTTGTATTTGTGATTGTGACTCTCCATCCTCATTCGGTTTGTTATTACCATTAGGTCCAAATATAGCAGCAAGTGTTTTGGCATCAGGTGGTGGTATAGGGTACATTCCGATAGCCATTTCAACTAATGACAAACCGAGTGACCATATATCACTCTGCACTGAATAATGTGTACCTTGTAAACGTTCAGGCTGAAACATTAATATTTGCTGTAAATATTACTTATGAAAAAAACAATGATTAGAATTATAACAAAAACACAGAAATTTTAAGAATCTATTATGAACATATTTATATACATAAACAAATTAGGTAGATTTCATAAGAAAGCTACCTTTTGGAATGGGTACCATCATGATTTGACTTCTGGAAAATTTTGACATATCTTCATGTTTCACATTCTCCAGACATCAAAACCAGTCAGCTCAAAGATTTATATACATACGAGGGTTATTTTTTTTCAAGGTCCGATCAGTCACGAAATTAAAACTACAGAATAAAAAATTTTTTATTTGTAACAAGTACTTATATAGTTACACTATTTCTCTACATAGTCGCCACTCCGATTTAGACATTTGTCGTAGCGTGGTACCAACTTTCCAATACCCTCGTCATAGAATGGAGCCGCCTCTGTTTTCAGCCAAGTTTCTACGCTGGTCTGCAGCTCGATGTCTGTGCCAAAATGTTGTCCTCCTAACCAGCGTTTCATGTGAGCAAAGAGGTGAAAATCAGATGGAGCCAAGTCCGGGCTGTATGGTGAGTGATCAAACACTTCCCAACGAAAACGCTACAGGAGCTTTTTTGTTACAGCTGCAGTGTGCGGCCGATCATTGTCATGGAGAAAGACAATGCCTGATGACAACATTCCTCTTCGCTTATTCTGAATTGCCCTTCGTAGATGTTGAAGAGTCACATAGTATGAGGCTGCAGTGATGGTCATGGCATGTTCCATGAATTCCACCAAGAGAAGTCCATTCCGGTCCCAGAACAGCCATACACTTTCTGTTGAAGAAAGTTCGCTTGAACTTCTTTGGTTTCCTGGGAGAATGAGAATGCATCCACTGTCTGGATTGTTCTTTTCACCTCTTTGCTCACATGAAACGCTGGTTAGGAGGACAACATTTTGGCACAGACATCGAGCTGCAGACCAGTGTAGAAACATGGCTAAAAACACAGGCGGCTCTGTTCTATGACGAGGGTATTGGTAAGTTGGTAATACGCTACGACAAATGTCTAAATCGGAGTGGTGACTATGTAGAGAAATAGCGTAACTATGTAAATACTAGTTACAAATAAAAAATTTTTTATTTTCATTGTGGTTTTAATTTCGTGACCGATCAGACCTTGAAAAAAAAATAACCCTCGTATATACATTTCACTTTCTTGAGAACATGATAACTGCCTTAATTATGTGCCAATCACTTTAAGTAGTTCCTTAAAAATAACTCATCCCTAAATCTCAGTAGAGTTCGTTAATGGCAAAAATCAGATCATGGGGGTGGAATGGGGGCTTTATAAAAAAAAACAAAATATCACTATAACTTTCTTATTAAGTAAAATATCGAATTCATTTAAAGTTCCTAGTATTCTTTGGATAAGAGCCTATAACTTATGTAAGTAAAGTTTTTTAATATCACCAACCCTTGACCCAGGGAGTGGAAATGTAGGAGGTTTGAAGACAAAAAATCATACCTCCCTTAATAGAATTTCCCTTAATCGAATTTATTTAAAGTGGTCATTAATCCTTTAAACATTACCTAAAACTTTTGTCTGAAACAATCTTTGATATAACCAACCGTTACGGCAAGGGATGACAAAAACATTGCTGGAATTGTAAGAAGATGGGGCTTGTCATATGCTAAACATGTGAAACTATTTTTCACATGCAACCATTGTAGTAATGAGTGAATTTGAAGTTTTTCTTAACTTTAAGGTGGAAATCTTTTTTATCCCCTACTTAGCACCAGTGAAATCTACCTCCGCCTTCCAGCATGCTGATAGGGATTTTTTTTATATTGTAATACAAATTAATGAATTCACCTGTACAGTAATAGTTATATTTAAGAAAAAAAATTGTTTTAATAGTGTATTAAATAATTTTTTTTTGCACGTTATAATAATAATAATGGAATTTTGACAATGGCGTAATCCTAGTTTTTGACAATACAGTACAATAAAGTTTTGATAATGGAATGGTTCTGAAACGCGTCAACATGTAATAAAATAATGAAGCTAAGAAAGGTAAACAACAGATATTAAAAGTATTATTTTGAAATTCATCGACAGAATACTGCACTGTAAAAGAAAAATTTTTAGTTGTATTTTAAATAAATCTGTATACTTTTTAAGCGGTTCAGTTATTTATTAAAAACAGTAATACAACTATAAGGCCTTTCTTGTAAGCTGAAGTATTGTACTGAATAACAAAGAAATAGTTCTGTTGTCTGGTTGGGTAGTTACATAGCCATTGATAGCATTCTTTTTGAAAGAATGTGCATTCAACACATCAATAAGTTATTAAACATTTTCTACATGTTGGTCTACACGATTCATGCTTATGGGCAGCAAACAATGATTTGAAAGCTCATTTTTATACCTTAAAAAGTCATTCTCACTTTTTTAGGTAGCACCCCAGCAGATGATATTATACCTCAGATAGGATTTTATATATATATATATATATATATATATATATATATGTGTATAAATATATACATGCACACCATGTAAGCACAACAGATATTTAATAATGATGACAAGCTTAGTGTTCTATTAAAGAATTTCAAAGCTAAACAGTATGGTTTGATTTTGTAAATTAAATTAATTTGATCATTCTGACAAATTGCTCTCTAATAATAAACCCAAAAATTTTGGTTTATAGGGAACAGAAATATTATTGTCACCATTTTTGGGAATTCTATCTACATCGTTAGCACTCTTATGTCAAATAGAGATGTAATATGCAACAGTTTCATACATATATATTTATTTATTTATTTTTTTTTAATTAGATGGTTAAAATCCATTCAGTGAATATTTTTTAAACCTCTAATGTACAATTTTGAAGTTATTTAAATAATAATTTTTAGATGTAGATACAGTTATGTTCCCTATGAAAATAATTATCAATGAATAAGCAATAAAAAGAGAAGTAACAGAGACCACTTTTCTGTGGCACTCTGCAGTTTACATCCTGAAGTGAAGATGCACATTCTTATCAAAAGATAACATCTCAACTGCCTGTTTACAGTTGATAAGGTAAACTAATAGTAAGCAGCTCCTCTGACATCATAGCTACTATTTTTTCATCAGTAATAAAAGCGGGACTGAATCGAATACTTAACTGATGATGAAAAAAAATTAAAATTTTATCTTTTTGTTATCAACACTAATTAAAATAGTTTCCAAAAACTTAAAATGGCTTTTGCTGGTAGAAAATGTTTTCCAAAAACCATGCTAAACGTTTTATCATGATGAATGTTTTAAAAGAATTTTCATTTTTATTTTACACGGAAGAACACATTTTTAGTTACCTCCATTAACAGTTCTTCCGTAAAAAAAAAAAATACAATTTTGAATTTCTTAATTAAAAAGAACAAAATTAAAAATATTCATGTTAGTGTAACAGAAGTATAAACGATGTGATAAAATAATAATATGAGGATCGGCTGATAAATTTTGCACACTAGTGCTACATGGGGCCAAAAAGTATTATCGGATTGGACGTGTCAGCACATAATAGCTAAAATCCCCCTCTACAAACCTGTGATAATGCGTAGAAATTCATTTACCAGTTTGTTTTTGATAGCAGTTAAAATCGAGTCGAGTACGGCTAATATGACGACAAGGTTAAATCAGTGCACAGTGATAGAATTTTAAAAATAAAAATGTGAATCCTATGAATATTTTTTATCGTTTAAAAGCGGTTTACAGTAGTGAAACTGTTCACAGGAGTACTGTGAATAGGTGGATGTTGAAATTTCACAACTGTAAAGCTGGTAAAGTGACAACTGAGGACACACCTTGCAGTGGATGACCAGTTTCTGTGACTGATGAGAACATCGAAAGGAGGTGGACAATTTACTTAAAGGTGATCGGCAAATCACCCAGCAACGCATTACTATTCGGCATATCTAAAGAACGAGTAGGCCATATTATCGAGCAACTGGGTTACCATAAAATCTGTGTACGATTGGTACCGCGCAAACTCTGTGATGGCTCTTCGCAAGCTGAAGTTTGAGCATATTCTGCATCCAACATACTCGCCAGATTTGGCTCCGTGCGACTTCGACTTCTTCCCACATCTCAAAGATAATCATTACACCACCGATGATGAGGTGAAGGAAGCTGTGGCCACTTGGATCCGAGAAAGACCGCCATAATTTTTCAGTGACAGAATGCAAAAACTTGTCATGCGTTGGGAAAAGTGTGTCAGTGTAAACGGGGTTATATAGAAAAATAAATATGCCAAGTTTGATCAAGTGTTAAGCTTCTCCTTATTGTTTTTTTCCAATTACAAGAGATTTTGTATACAAATTCTTACCATAAAGCAACAAATAGCATTATCTAAAAATGTTTTGAGGCCTGAAAGAAATTCTGGGGTTAATGTGCCACATCTTTGGGGAATACTTTGAAGGGGACAATATCAATAAAGAAAAATTAATACTTTTTGATAAAAATTAAAACTTTTTATTTTTTTTTATCAAACCTTGTATAATTAAACTATCTGTATTTATTCCATTATTTAACAGCGTAGCCAATTATGAGATCATCATAATATCATCACTGATCTGCTAATTTAAAATAAAATAGATGATCTTTGCTTTCCTTCTTACAAATTCGCTTCCCATAAATTCCTAAACTATAACTATCATATTTATTTGCATATAACGCGCATCTTTTTTCTTAAAAACCAACATGAGACTTATGGGCACATTGTGACAAGCGGATATTTCCAAATGAGGTTTCAGTATCTGATTTAATCATTGTACTATATATTGTACTATAATACATGAGGGTTATTATTTTTCAATCCCTCATTGTGCATCTAAATAAATAAGAGATAGAAGCCAGGTCTACGTGTCGTGCGATTGCGCCACCCCCACCACAACCTCTGCCATTGCGAGTTCCATTTTATCAGTCTGAGCTGAGCTAAGGGCAATTGACCATGGCTGCTATAATCGATACTCCTGCCAAGTGTGAGTTGTGAAGTGTGATACTTTTTCTGGAAGCAGAAGGATGTAGCTCTGCTGAAATCAATCACAGAATGAGCCTAGTGTATGGTAAAACTTTTCTGAGTGATGGTAGTGTACGGGAAGGGAAGCAAGTCTGTCACTACATGTTTGTACTTGGTTGTCACTACTGGTTGAGCATGTTTATTTTGTCCACAACAAATGGAGGTTTACGATGGGTGTCCTGAAAATGTTAAGTGATGATCACAAAACGCAGCGAATGGCATCAGACTTAATGTTTCTTACATGTTATGATAATGAGGGAGAAGAGGTTTTTAGTATTTTTAAACAAAGAAAAGAAACTTTTTTAAACAGTGGTGATGAGACTTGGATCCAGTATCCCAAGAATAGTCTAAGCAGTGGATGCACACTTCTACTCCAAAAGAGCTGAAAAAGTTCAAATAGACACTGAGCAACAGGAAAACAATAGGCTAAATTTTTTTTGGGGACGTAAAGGTGTCTTGCTAGTGGACTTTATGGAGCAGTAGACAATAACACAGGAAGTTTATTGTAAATCTTTACGTCACATTTGTAGAGCGATCCAGAACAAACGAAGAGGCATGCTCTCGTGTGGCATGGTTTTGAACCACGACAATGAGTGACTGCACTATGCCAATGTGTCGCAAGATCTTCTCAAACAATTCAAATGGGAAGTTTTCGACCATCAACTGTATAGTCCAGACCTTGCTAGGTCTGGACTAGTGATTTTCACCTCTTTCGAGAATTGAAGATGTAGTTGGGTGGACAACACTTTGCCACCAATAAACTTCAGGAGGGTGTCAAGATGTACCTTACCTCACTGGTCGCAAACTTCTTTGAAGAAGGCATTGGAAAGCTGGTGTCACGGTATGACAAATGTCTCAATCATTTTGGCGATTATGTAGAAAAATAAGTTAGATGCTACTCAACTTTGAGTAATAAAATCATTTTTTTATGTTAATGTGTCTTTCTTTCCCCACTGGAGAGTGAAGAAAATATAGCCCTTGTACTAATATGCAGTAGTAATATAAACAAATCGTTGTGTTTTAATTACTTTTGATTTCACATCAGTAACTTAATATTGAGTAATACTGTTAAGTAGGTTATATCATAATTGCCTGTTTTATATAAGCTTTTGTGATAAACATTTTTGTTTATCTCTGTACTTCCAGTTATTACACATGTTTGCTATTATTCATCATCCCTCATCCTGTATTTTTGTATAAGATAAATAACAGTATTCATTTTGTTTTAGTTGAGTGAAGGTATATTGTGTGTTCAGATTATACTTTTTTTGGAAGGTTTTCCAGTTTGTACTTTAAGTGAGCTAATAAAAATTCTGTAAAATGTTTACGTTCATTTATGGATGACAAAAAATTAAAAGTTATTCGCTTAAATGAGGAAATCAATAATCATGCAACAGGCTCTAAATATTCCAGAATCGTGTACAAAAGATTAGAGAAAGAAAAAAGAGAAGCTTATGGTTAGTAGTAAGAATAGAAGAACATTCAAGACATATGTGAGTAAGGATTTGCTGTTTCCAAGTGATGACACAATTAAAAGCTGCACAAATCGTGACGGAACTTCAAATACCAAATTTTCAAGCAAGTGGAGGATGCTTAAATCGTTTTATGAATAGGTAAGAGCTATCAATAAGAAAATGTAGATTCATTTGTCAGATGCATTGAAGAAAAATTATTGCCTTCCAGACATGTAATTCAGTTATGACAAGAAAATAACTTTTTAATGGGGGCAGATAGGAAATGCCCATCAAACACCAGTTTACTTTGACAAAAGTAAATTCAACAATTAATGCTGTCTGTGACAAAACTGTTAGCGTGCATATTTGTGGCTATGAAAAACAGTGACATACAGTTGTGTTAACAGTACTTGCAGACTGGAAAAAATTTCCACCATTTATGTATATAAAAGAAAAAACCCTTCCAAAGGGTTAGTCAATCTGTGTGGCAGAATGGTAGCATCTTGGCCTTTTATCCAGAGGTCCTGGATTTGAATGCTGGTCATTTTTCATACGCTACAAAATATGCATGTGCATATTTGTGGCTATGAAAAACAGTGACATACAGTTGTGTTAACAGTACTTGCAGACTGGAAAAAATTTCCACCATTTATGTATATAAAAGAAAAAACCCTTCCAAAGGGTTAGTCAATCTGTGTGGCAGAATGGTAGCATCTTGGCCTTTTGATCCAGAGGTCCTGGATTTGAATGCTGGTCATTTTTCATATGCTACAAAATTTCCATTTCATACTTCCATGCACAAGTATCAAGTTTATATGGTGAATTCTAAAAGGATAAATTTTTCCTGCGTTGTCATTGTTACGTGCCAAGAAAAAGGATGGATGGATGGATAACATGTTAATTTGGAATGTATAAAATGTGTCGAAGTAGATGGTGATTTCAATCCATGAAATAAGTCCTATAGGAAGACTGAAAAAGTTGAGTTTGATATCAATATGCGAATGAATCTTGGCTTCAAATGATCTGGTTGTGAAGAACTTTAAGAAAAGCTATATTTCTAACAGCCAAGACAAAAGTGAAGACTGCCAAATGGGGAAGAAGATGCCATTTCTGAACTTGGAAATTCAAACAGAAATGGATATTAAAAACAATTAAGAATCCTTTTTCATACTTACTATATTAATGTTTTAACGTGCTTTTAAAATGATCATATGATGTTGTTACAACATAATAATAACAACAATCTTTGCTCTTTTTTGTTTCACACATGCCTGGTAACCTCCGTGTATTTCCATATTTTTTTAGTGTTTACCAATATACGTAATTTTTAGTATTCAATCACAATTTAATTTTAAACTACATATTTTTTTTTTTTTACTGTACAACAGGTAATAGAAAACAACTGAAAAATTTTTAATGCGGTTGAAATTATAAGAAAGAATCCTGACGCATTAAGAGTCACCAAGAAATTTTAAATCAAGCAATATATTGCATAAATGGTGAAGGTGGACATTTTGAGCAATTATTGTAACACATCTGAATTTATTTTTAATAATTGATTTGGCCTTTCTAGATATATTCTAATATCAAAAGATTCTTGGATAAATTTAAATAAATACAGTTTCGCTTTCCAATTTGGTCTGTTTTGTTTTTTAATAAAAGTCAAATTATTAAACTCTTCTTCATGTTCAATTGCATTACTTATGTAGATTTTCACAGAATTAAAAATAGATTTAAATAAAGAATTTACAAATTTGTAATTATTTACTGGCTATTAAAGAAATTTATTGTAAATCAGATCTAAAAATTGTGTTTTGACACCAGTTTTTTATGATTTAAACAATTTTCTCAAAAATCACAAGAGCTGCAGTAGTGGAACTTGTTTTATTTCATTTTTCAGGTCAAAAACCATATGAAACAATCAAATTTACTTTTTGTTTCATGAATTTTAGTATGACTTCATTTTACTCTTGGAGCAAAAATTATGGTGATTTTTTTTTTTTTTTAGTAATCTAACTTAAAAATTTTCAAATCCTTGTTTATATGAACTTTTTTCTTTATTTTTAGTAGTAGAATGTGTCCTAAAATTCCTTCTAATTCTTAGCGATAAACTTTGTGTATAACATCACTAAACTTGTTTACGGTCATTTAAAAATATTATATTTATCAAATACAGTAACGTAACAGACAATTTGAAGTGGTTTATAGTAATTTAAAAAGTTTATCTTTTACCATTTGAACAATAATCACAGTTAAAAATTCCACTAGCTTGTGATTGCAGATTTATAACCTTCATTAATGAATTATCTAAGTACAACTGTGTGACCACTAACCAACTGTTTTCAAATAGAATATAGTATTGTGATAAGATAATGTAAACAGAAAAGCAAGCAGAATTAAATCAAGTGTTTTTAAAATGTTAACAAATGTATTATAGACAAAGATCAGTGAACAATTTTCTACTTACTGACATATATGAGCGTGTACCAACGAATGAATTTGCCATTGAATCGATTAGCTGCCCAGAAACACCAAAATCACATATTTTGATTTCACCGCCGCTGTTGACTAGTATATTACTTGGCTTTACATCACGATGCATAATTGCATGTTTATCTCTCAAATAATT
This sequence comes from Lycorma delicatula, assembly GCF_047948215.1. Classification (NCBI taxonomy): domain Eukaryota; kingdom Metazoa; phylum Arthropoda; class Insecta; order Hemiptera; family Fulgoridae; genus Lycorma; species Lycorma delicatula. The sequence continues at coordinate 137,721,684 of NC_134455.1, forward strand.
TAATCCTTTAAGCACCTAATAAAGATAAAATCAAGAGAATGCATATTACATTGAACATTAATTCATTCTATTTACAATTTACTTCCTGACAGAACATTTACAACAATACTGCTGTCATCATCATCTGAGACATCATTTTTAAATAATTTTTTTTTTGGGAGGGCAGAAAATGCTTTTATGTTATTGTGTGAAACAAACATAATACAAAAAAAAAAAAAACATTCCAATAATTATTAAATATAGATGCACAGCCTTAAGAAATAAGATATTCGATATAGCATAATCATATTGTTTCCTAGACACAATATCAATATCCTATGACACAATAGCGCTTAACACACGTATTCCAAAGGATGTGGTGTATCGTTACTTGGCAGTTGCAGCGAACACAAACTGGTACATCAGTCTGATTCATTAGGTGTCCATGTGTAGTAAGAGTAGTATGCCCTATTTGTAAAGGGCAAATATTAAACTTAACTCGACGATTATTCTGGACTGAAGGGCTCTATAGCTCCAATGTATCCCCGATATATTATGGTTTATTATCTACTGTATTAGTCCACTCACCTTGCCACCTACCTCGAAGAATGGGTTTAATAGAATTAATAAAATCAGTAGCAACATGCGAGGTTAAAGACGGTTAGCTACATGCATCTTTAGCACCAGATTCTACACATTCATTACCCAGGATTCCCACATCGCTAGGGATCCAGCAGAAACTCACTTGTGTGTTGCGATGGTTCAATTCAGCAATTGCATTATGAATTTTGGTGATGATAGGATGGCTAGAATTCAAATTTTCTAAAGCTTGGAGTGCACTACATGATTCACCACAAATAAGGATGTGATGGTACTTTGGTTTAATGATATTCAAAGTCTTATACTGTCACTTGTAATACCAGGTAGACCAAACAAATAGGTTCTAACATTTAGTACAAAAGCATACCAAACGGTATCATTCAGATGAGTCAAAACTCATCTGTGTATACTACTATATCTGGGTTTATATTGGATAGAAAATGGCAAAAGGTTTGCTGAAAGATGATAGGTGTTGTTGATTTTGTATTATATATGATGAGGTCATAATTTATGGGATCACAATTTATAAAAAAATTATGGGGTCGAGTCTCCACGGAGGATATAAACAGGGATAGGGTGGGAAAATAGGTTTCAAAATTTAAAAGGTATAGTAAACGTCAGGTACGAACACCCATTGGTGGTATATAATGTGGATGCTTTTCATACCATTGCAAATGAGGGTTTGCGAGGAGTTTTCACAGGATCTGGTGGTTTATATTTCATTTATTAAATAAAAATTTATATAGATAGATTCACAACCATCTGTGAAAACCTAGGCAAGTCAGAGTTTTTGAAAAATAAGTTATACGATACATATTGACAAGTACAACTGGAGAGGAATTCAGCTCCTTAATGATTGCATTTAGAGAAAAATGCCCAAGAATTATATATTTTCTCAAAGATGTTATTAAAATTGGGGGTTTCATATAAAAAAATGAACTTGACTGGAAAACTTGTACTGGAAAATTCAGAGTGTCATTTCAAACATGCCAATAAGATATTTTTAATGCACAAAAAATATGAGAAAAAGTTCCACATTTAAAAATTGTTCTTGTTTATGAGATACCTATGGTGGCACACTTTAAATGAACTCCTTAAAGACAGGTGCAATCATACTTATATTTTTTATTAAATTTTCAAAAATTGATTTACTTGTCAAAAAGAGCGTATGAATTCAATAGTGATTAATTATGAATAATTGTTTAAATTTTTATTAATTACTGCACATTTTTGAGGAAACTTCATTATGTACTGTTATGTACTGTAGATACATTTGGAAACAAACATTAACAAAAACAAATCTTTACATTTATGACTAATTACATTCTAACTGAAACATATTAAATACATCTTATTACATGTTTAAGAAATGCCATTCTCCCTTTCTCTCATAATATTAAAGTTGTACAATTTTTGGTTAATTGCAGGAATCCAATAAATAGAAATAGATGCTACATTTTCATGTCTAGGCCATCAGCATAATGAATAAATCTACCAGGTTGAGATCATTCTATTTTTATACCATAAGCCCTAAAAATCTAAAAAAATAATTTTTGAGAAAAAACCGGTAGAGATATACATTGGTTTGAGGAAAAATGCATGAGGCAAATGGTTTAATGCCTAGTAGAATCAGTATGTAAATTTCTTAAAAAAAAAAAAGAAGAAAATAATACTTGGTAAACTCTCAACTGTGAAATGACATATAATACCTCTGACCTCCAAGGAGGAGGTGACAGCCTCTTGGCTTTCATCTGGATTTGAATCCTTGCCAAATCCTATTAAATTCACTTCTAACATAAAAAAGATGCAATTAGAATGTTCAAAGACTATACTGATTTTAAGTTTGTGGAGATTACAAAGTGATGGATATTTCTTCAGGCAATATAATCCAATTGCATTACATTATCAATAACAGTGCCTTCTGTAACAAATGTGTTTGTCATTATACGAGTACTGGTTGTTCATTTTATTATGAACACATACTTGAAGAGAGAACAACACCAAATTCTGTCAGATTTAGGAAATCATGTTGCGACGTTAAACAGTTTGAATAATTAATAAGCATTATTACTCCTTTTTTTCTTGGTGAAAAATGCTTTTGTGTTACCATCGCCTGGACACGATATATTTGTTATAAAAATAAATGTTAAAAAGGTCAATTAAAAACTAAAATCCCAGCAATGCAAAAAACATCTTTAAAGTAAAATGCCTGCAATGCATGCTAAAAATGAAATAAAAACACAAAGATACATCGCATTATATATCTCAATTAAAAAGAATAATTAAATTACCCTCTGCTTTATGGCATATAGCATGAATAGTTGAAACACACTGAGTAATTTAAATATTTGAATACAAGTGAACGGGCCTAAGAAACTGTAAAACATAACATTTCATTATCTCCAAGAATAGTTTGCAAGATAGGCTCCACTTTAAACTTGTGACACAATCCACATGTGATCTATACAATCCATTGTGTACTGCTAGTTGGCAGTTGCAGTGAGCACAAACTGGTGCATCTGTTTCGAGTCATCTGATGTTCATGAGTGAGCCTAGTGTGTTCATTTGCAAACGGCAGGTAACATCCTCTTTATGATTATTTCTGCATGAGGAGCTCCATGGATGTTACCTCGGATATACCAAGGGGACAGTGTTTTTAATTGGGTGAAGTTTATTGTTCATGGCAGCAATGATGTTTGCCACTCATCATGAACCCTCTTCAAGAAACAGACAAGATCGTTCAAAGCAACATAATTGGTGAAAGAAGGTAGGAATCAAGCCTCCTTTGCTGCACTATCAGTGCACTCATTGCCTGAAATCCCAATACGGCTGGAAATTCAGCAGATGCTCATAGTTGTATTACGGTGGTTTATTTGCAAAATAACACACAAAATCTCACAGACAATAGGGATCTAAAGTACATGTAATTAATCGCCTGTACAGCACTCATGGAATCTAAGCAAACAAGAATTATATGTCAATATTTTGGGCTAATTTTGTATAAGGCCTTCTTAATGGCATACAGTTCTGAAACAAAAATACTGATGTTGGGAAGGTACATGATAGAACATGTATGTTCTATCGCCAACAATAAAGCTGCAACCAACAAAATTAATGGTATTACAGCCATCTGTATAAACTGTAGCATCTGGATTCAGGCTATTTATAATATTTGTTTTGTAGTATAACCTAATTTGTGTTTTTTTTTTTTTTACTATACTGACAAATGCTGCCACGGGGATTAACATGGAACAACAGCAAGGATCAGAGGTAATTATCATTTAGAACTGAAAAAGACGCTAGGTTCTGATGCCTAGTGAAGCAAATGCTTTCTGCTGTTCCTGGTAATGATTAACATGCTGGTTCAAGAATACATCAAAGGTTGGATGAGTTGGTTGTGCTTTAATGCAAGCCACATAGGAGCATATTATTTGCTTCCGTCCATTACAAAGAGATGGCTCACCACTGTCCACCAGCAGACCTATTACGGGGCTTGACCGAAATGCACCCATGGCAAGATGGATGAATGAATGGACTACATCAAACATCTTTAGAGTGGTGGCTCGTGCTGACGAATAAGCTATGCAGCCATAATAATAGAATACGCTACCTAGGCTAATTGGGAATGGACCAGAGCTTGATATTAGAGCAACATGCATATATGATTGGTTCCCCAACGAATATTAAACAGAAGTCTCAGCATGTCGTAACATTTTTAGAGATTTTACCTTCAGCCCCTTCAAATGTGTTACCCATGTTAGTTGTTGGTCTAACCACATTCCTAGAAATCTAACCTGCATGCATGCATCAACTGGTTCACCATGTAAATACAGTTGAGGGTCAATATTTTTCCTCAATTGGGAGGAGCAAATGCAGCTTGTTTTTCCCCAGGGAAAAAATGATTCCAGTAGATTTACACCACAATTCTAAGTGGGTTATTATGTTTTGAAGCAGCCTCTCACCTGATTTAAATTAATATTTAAATCATACTAAGATTCCATTAGAGGATAAATTTAATAATGGCGGTATGTAGAAACTAATTGTAATGAATGTAAAGAAATATTCATCGATATATATTTCTTACCGATTAGTAAAACTAACAGATCCTTTCAATAGATTTTTAGAACATTTGCGAGCATAAAAAATAAAACAAAATTTTTCAAACGTTGATCACCATATTACACATAAACATACAATAAAGTTTACAAATATAAATATAAATAGATTCTTATGATTGAATAGGTAAATTCTGAAAATGAATTGTTTTAATTGGCACATCTGTCTCGAGAGCTGGTTTAGTTGTCAATTTTAATTCAGTTGATAATAACTATTAGTTTTAACTTGTAACAAAGATATTGAATTACCTGAGATAGTATTTAAATAACCTGATGATGGATCAATGGATTTGAAAGTACGATTACGTAAATTGATGGTTTACACTGATCTCGCTATTAATTTTGTGTTTATGGTGGTTTTGTTGGTGATTATTATTTACAACAGTTGGAAAACAAGATTAATGTAATTATAATTGTTATATAACTGTTGAAATAAAATACATTATTACTTTATTCATTTATACTTTATCATTATTATAACATGACAAATATTTTTTATTACAATTTTACTCGTATACTCACAGCAGAAGTAATCGTTCCTAATATAGATTCTGGTATACGTCCGGCCTTCTTTAAAATGAGATCAAGAGAGCCTCCATCCATATATTCCATACAAATACTTATCTCTCCATCACTACACAAAAAAAAGAAAAAGAAATTGAAATGATTCTATAAATTACTATTAATCCAACCATACTCATTATCAAAAATATTTGATTAACAAAACACATACAGTAATCTATTTTATTTACTGTAAGGGTGGGAAGAACATGTCACAGTCAAACAATATTTTTTTGCATAAATTGTGTATATACACTCAAAATTTAATACAAAATATCCTTCAAAAACTTGGCAAATGTTTTATAATTACAGTTCAAAATAGTTGCTTGTCGATTCTATACCAGATTTTAAAAAAAATTAATGAAACTTTTCTCTGGTTTTAATATAGTCATTCTGACATGTGAGGTTGGCGTCATTGTGCAGCATTGAAAATAAGAAACATTCCCCTACCATCCACATGTCTATAAGCATTGGCTTTTGTGAAGGATTCATTCAAAATAGGTGTTTGGTGCAGTTTTTGATTTTCGTAATGCGTGACTTGCAGAGTATTACAGTGAAAATTATGTGTTAAACTTGGCAAAACGTTTACTGAACAGAAAGAATGTAAAGAGGGTAACAGGGACAACTTTCTGAGCCAACAATAATGGTTTGAGTGTTTCAAGCATTTTGAAAGCGATCAGGAACCTACCGAAGATGATGCTTATCCAGGAAAGTCATTGACATCAATAGAAAATCTCACATTGGGGAAGTGAACAATCTGGTAAGGTCAAATAGACGTTTAACAGTTCGTAAGGTTAGCAGAAGAGATTGGCATTTCAGTGAGTTAAATCACAAAATAAAAAAAAATGGTAGCAAAAACAACAGTTTCATTACATATCACAGTTCGCTGTAGTAACAGAATAGTTTGTTTTATACCAGTGACTGAGATGAAAATCTTACTTATCTATATTTTAATTATTTAAAAAAATTTAATTTATATAAAATACTTTTGCAAAGATCAGAGATCTTTACAAAGGTATTAAATGTGAAGGAAGAATAAGGCTGTAAGTGGAAGCATTCATTTTTATAAACAATCTAGAAAAAAATATGATTACAATAAAGATAAATATAGGATGTAGAAAATGAGAGAAAACTTTTGGGCAATTAAGCTAATATATCTATCAATATCAGAAGTGCAGATGGAAAATAAAAATAAATGATTAATTTATTTAAACCATTATATTAAGCAGCCAAGTTAGAACAAATTTTGGTGGTAAATATACATAAGATTAACTCATGAAGCTGCCAGAATTTGATCTCTAAAACAGATTACAAAAAAAATAAATAATGAATAGGGGACTTTGCCTATTTGTTATTGTCAGCACCTTAAATCTTTTTAATGATAACCCAGTATTTTATAGCATTATTAAGTAGAACAAAACATTCTTATACTATTTTTTTATGAACTTCTTTCTTTTTCCTGTTTAGCCTCTAGTAATTACTGTTCAGATAATACTTCAGAGGATGAATGAGAATGATATGTATATGTATGAATGTAAATGAAGTGTGGTCTTGTACAGTCTCAGTTCGACCATTCCTGATGTGTGGTTAATTGAAACCCAACCACCAAAGAACACCGATATCCATGATCTAGTATTCAAATCCATGTAAAAATAACTGACTTTACTAGGACTTGAACGCTGGAATTCTCGACTTCCAAGTCAGTTGATTTGGGAAGACACGTTGTTCACCACTAGACCAACCCGGTGGTTTTTTTTCTTTATTATGAACTTAATTGCATTTTGGATCTCACTCCATGAAATTTCAGAAATTTTGTTACTTATTTGATTTTCAGAGAATGCTTTTAATTTTTTAAATTATAAACACAATTTTTTACAGATTAGAACCAATGCAGTAGTATGACTGTAAAAATCATTTCATTTTTTTTGCTAGTGGTTATTTTAAACAGTTGTACTGTGCAAAATCACATTTTAATAAAGTACTGTGAAAGAAATAATCATGCAGTATTTAAATATGACAACTGCTCATGTAGTAGATAACATAACATACAATGGTGTCATCCTTTGGCCATCAAGATTTTTGGATTTAACTCGATCAAAGATTTCTTTTTAAGAAGGTTACTGAAGTCTACTGATAGCAAAGTTTCAAACATTGTTACTGCATTTTTGTAACTTACTCAGGTGCTTTATGTTAGATGGGAGAAATATCAACTAAAATTCAAAAACTTGTTGCTACAAGTACATAAAAAAAGAAGATAATATAACATATAACAAACAGCACTATAATATGACTTTCAGATTTTTTTCAACCTATTGATGAAGTATTCAAACTCTTTGCTAGGTCTACCATATTAGTGTAACTGAAATATACTGGACTTTATACTTGTGGGCATAGCAACAAATATATTTAACACTTTTTTTGACATTATTTATTTCATTTTTCAGTTTTATGAGCAGAAAAAATCATCCCTTTTGCCTTTGTAGCAATCCAAGGTTTCTGACAGACATCTGTTCTAAGTCGTGATGATCATTCACAGCAATCTTGGATTTGTGTGGTTTGTGAGACAACTCTGTTTACACACACGATAGGTCTGAAAAGTTCCCAAACTAAATTTCTGTAGTCTGCTCAACTAACACTATCTCTCAGACAACCAAGGAACTATGTAGTATGATGTCTGAGGAGTGTGTGTACAAAATTTCATCACATTTGTTAATCTAGTCTCGAGTTATATTCAGCAGTATATGCTGTGTTCATGTGACCTTGTGCCAGCTCGTGACATGGAACAGAGAAACATGATAAAATTTTGTTTCGACTTTAAAAATCTTTCGTCGAAACTTATTCTATGATACAGCAAGCATTCAGTGATAAACTCGCATCTTAACAATATACGTATGGTGGAAGCAGTTTAAAGATGGTACAGTTGTTGGATGGCGATGAATGAAACAGGAAACCATCATCAACAGCAGTTTTTGTCAAATTCAGGTTGCTATTAACAGTTTCATTGAAACTGCCAATAGCGACCCAAATTTTTTGCACACAATTTTAACTGGGAATGAAAGCTGGTGCTTCACATATGATCCACAAACAAAGCGTCAATCCCCTGCTTGGTTAAGTCCTGAAGCAAAAATCAAGAGTGAAAACGATGTTGACTGCATTCTTTGACTCAAAGGGCCTGATTCATCATGAATTTGTCACAACTGGTCAAACTGTAAATTCTAAATTCTATTTGGAAGTAATGAAATGCCTGATGCGTTGCATTTGTTGAATCCAGCCTAAGTACCAGGATTCGGGCAGTTCAACTATCTTGCACGACAATGTCCTGGCACATATGGCAACAGTTTTAACACGTTATTATGCCACAAATCAAATCACTGTCTTATCCCACCCGCCCTATTCACCTGACTTGGCTCCAGAAGTCTGATTTCTGTTCCTGACACTCAACCTGAAGATGAAAGGCACATTCCTACCATCCAAAGGGCTTGCACCAAGCAGTTGAAGGCGACCCTACTAAGTGATTTCTCCTGAGCGTTTGACGAGCTCTACAGGCGCTGCAACGTGTATAACCGGAGAAGGGTTCTATACAGATCAAATTCGTTCTTTAAATCTGTATACTTATTTAATTTAGTTCGGGAACTTTTCAGTCATACTGTGTATGTACATACCCAACAAAATATTCATTAGATAAAACCAATACAAACAAATTCAAACCAGTGCTTTCAGTATGATCAGTCAAGCGTATAATTCGGAATAACAGGTAAAAATAACGATTTCTATTAACACAATACATCTAGATAATTAAATAAAAAAATGAAAATTTTATATTGCATACAATTCAACAGAAATATTACCAACATCTGGATATAAACATAACAGGGGAAAAAAACAGAATTAAGTAAAAAATTAACAGATTAATTACATTACCTGTAAAATGCACCATAAAATCCAACAATATGAGCAAAGTTGCATTCATGTAAAACTTTAAGCTCTCTTATTATTTGCTTTTTAATAGCTGGTTTAACTTCAAGGTGAATCAACTGAAAAAAAAAAGAAGGGCAAAATATAATATACATTAACACATTGAATGGTATGAATGCCAAACAGCATCAATTCTTTTAACTTATCGGTTTAATTGAGACCTAGTTGGTTCACTGATGTTTGTATACTTATGCAGTTAATCGTAAATGTTTTTTCTATAGTGTTGAAGCTAACTCATACAAGAAGCTTTTTTGATTCCATTTTTTATTAATTACAAGATGCAACTTTTTATTCCTATGGTGTTTTAAATAACAGTTTGTAATTCCTGGTTCTTCATTTTTTAAATAAAAAGAATATATTATTTTAAATATGTTTTTGTACATTATTATTACTCAAAATATGGTTTTCTTTTTTGTACATAAAAATAAATGCATAGATAAATTACACACTTTTTCTTGATAATAGTTTGCATTAAATTTAAAACTTAGCCCAAGAATTAAATTTCATTAGCGACAAGACCGACTACAAAAAGGCCTGTTCACTTTTGTCACATATCCTTTTATTTTTAACTTCCGAAACCATCATATGGTATTACTTCAAAGGATGAATAAGAATGATATGTATGAATCTAAATGAATGCCTTGTACAGTCTCAAGTTGACCAGTCCTGAGATATGTGGTTAATTGAAAACCAACCACCAAAGAACACCAGTATCCATGATCTAGGAATTACTAGCCTTTACTAGGATTTGAACCTTAGAACTCTTTGACTTTGAAATCAGCTGATTTGCAATGACTAGTTAACCACTAGACCAGCCTGGGGAGCTGGTCACACATCTTGGACTGACTAATCCTTGTCAGGGACAAACCGACTGACATTTTTAAAGCTGTTATCAAAAAATGATTACCTGACCATTCAAGAGACAAACATATAAAATAATCTCTGCTTTGGTTAGGGTTCATTTTCATATGGATATAATTCCTCATCTTGAAGACTATCTGCAACATGCAGTTATTACTGACAATTTCAATATTTACATATGTTATGAACAAGAGAAATTTTTAAATACACTTCAAACATTTTATTAGGATTGTTATTGAAAAAACAACTAAACCACTTTCATATTCTTTCCACCGATAAAACTAGAAAAGGGAACGAACAAGGAACATTCTTCACACAAGCGTAGTAAAATAAAAAACTATCTTCCACCAGCACACCAGGGTTGGAACTGCAAGAGTGACAGTGCTCTCTCTCCCTTGCATACTCGCGTGCAGCTTCCTATGTGTGCATGTGCACAACAGTCAAACAACATACCGCTGGAAATGTGAAGTGCACAGTTCCATACAAAGATTTTTGTATCTTTTTCATAAACTGGGGGATGGCTACTGACATTAAGCTTAAGGATTATATATTGTACAAGTATAAAAAAATAATTAAAGAAAAAAGGACTCATATTTAATGTTATCAAAATATCAAGTGGAAATAGGGAGTGCTGTAATTCCACAGTGCCTATACTTGAGCCGCCACTGTTTACATATAAATGAATCAATTTTACTGTAAACAGGCAAACTAGTATTTAATGTATAAATACAAATTCACGTGTATGGCATAAAACTGATTAGTTTTACATGACTTAAAATATGCTGGTCCAGACAATGATAAAGTAGTTCTAAATAATTAGAAGGAAATTAGATTTCATTTTATAAAGTTAAAATTTTAATACTGAAATAAAGTATAATTATTTTTAATTATGTTTGTTTAGATTTCCATTTCTTTCTAAATAAATGGTACTTCATGATGATCATTTTTTTCATAACAATTTTATTTTTAGATTGCATTTTACTATTAAGTTTTCTATAATATTACTGCAAAAATGCCACTAATATGTTTTTTCAACATTAATAATTTATTTACACAGTCGAATTATTTAAAAAAATATACGCTGGGTAAAAAGGTCGTAACATGGATAGACTGAAGCACCATTATGCCAATTAAAAATATGATTTCTTTCTTTATCCTTATCAGCTAATTCTGACAATTATTTTGGTAGCAGTGGATATAAAAAAAAGATAAAAAGTTATCTCAATCTCCAGTAATTATAATGAAATATCTTTAATAACAGCAGTAGTAAACAATTTTATAAATGTTACCACTTATTAATCAAATGAGTTGTTGAAAAGAAAGCCTAAAATTAATGACACATGAAATTCATTTAAAATCATTCAGTTTAGATCGACAGTGTAACCCACCGGTATATAAAACCTGTATTCTAACACATATTAACTACAAATCTGTTAAAAAATAATTATATAATCATATATAATAATTATAACCTCCTCAGAAATTGCTTACAGAAAAATGGCAAAAAAAAAATGTTTTCTCCATATTTTTCAGTAAATACAATAATAAATGAATTATTTTTTGCTGTTTAATAAGGTATTAATAAAACAATATTAAACTGAGTAGGTTTCAATTTGGTAAATAAACATTTTTAAACTTTTATATACAAAATAATAATGATTCAAATTCAGATGCCTTTTTTCGTTAACCATACTGAAGAAAAAAACCTGTATAATACTATCATAACATTTTCACACAAATGGAAAATTTACTTACTTTTCTAGCCATTATTAAACCGCTTGATCTGTGTTTAACTTTCATAACAACACCTCCATTACCGGCACCTAATTCTCCCAATTTTTCAAAATCATCATCTGACAGTTCACCAATTTTCTCTTTTTGACAAAGAAAGAATTCCATGCGTTTGCGCTGTGTATCGTCCATACCGAGTTCTTCTAATCGCTCTTGTAAAACTTCTATACTAGTCTTCCCAGCAAGAGTACTTCGTCTGAGTTCAAAAAAACAAAAATTAAAATTAATGAACAAATTTTTCTAGTAATATCAATTCGTGACTATAATCAAATTCTACATTAGGAAAATAATATTGGTCCAAAACTCACGTAAAGATAACTTTCACAGTGATGCATGGTGTGGGACGAATAAAATTTCTTTGTTTTATTAGCCAACTATAAGATGATTTAAGTATGATTAATAAATAATTATTATTTTCCTGTGGATTTTAAATGCATGGAAAATAGAAAATCTACCAAATTTAATATACATTACAAGAAAGGTTTTCCAGTATAAATTGAAGTTTAAGGAATAGTAATTTGTTGACAAGTGAATCAAGCGTAAGAAAATTATACAGAATGTTCAATAAAGGATGATAAAAATCCATGAGAAAGATCATTGTCAACAATACTCTCTTATAAGGCAAAGAAAAAATCTACAATGAAATTCATAAGAATAGATGGTTTATTAACCTCAGCTAGATCTAACCTGAATTATTTAGCTCACCTCTTCAGATTTTCACAATCTCCATAGACAATTTTTCTATGTTTTTTCCATAGACAAAATTGTATATAGACAATTGTACATTTATTTGTCAGGCAAAATAAAAATCATGCCTGATGTATTCCTCCTTTAATGTCTGAAGACAAGAAAAGGTGACATACAAGCACCTTTAACATTTCTTTATTGATATAAACATAAGTGCAATTTATTACTTAATCGTATCGATGCTATTGATGAAACAAAGTTATACAATAACACTAATGAAAGTAAATAATAATCAATAGAAAGGCATCATTCAAGAAACACCGTACACAAAAAAAATCAAGAAAACTCTGAGCATGGAGAAAGTGATAGTAAGCATTTTCTGGAGATAGAAAGGTTTCTTGTTGATTTCCAGACAAGCAGAACAAAATTAATTCACAAGCCTATTATGAAACACTTACTTGGTTTCAATCACATAAATACAAAAACAATCTCCAAGCAGCATTGTTTTGTTTTACAATAGGTAACGTCTACATTCAGCTGTAACAACTCAAGTGCTGTTTAAAATATTTTGAGAAAAAATATCTATGCACCAACCATTCAGCTCTGATCGTCACCAGTGATCTTTGCTTTCTAAACTAAAAACATATTTTAGCAGCAGTTATTTTGGAAGCGGTAATGAGAACAAATAAGTCATCACTAAGTGGCTGACAAAATCTGTGGATTTCCTATAATGACAGAATATTGGATCTACTGCTTCATTCAATACGATAAAAATTAATACGGTTATATTTTACCAAACACATATTTTTAAATTAGCAATTATTTTAAATTTATAGCCTAATATTTCTTTTAAATCTCTGGATGAACTTTTAAACATCAAACATAATATTATGATAAAAATAAACATATGAATAATAAATTAAACTATTCAGAGTTAAAAAACCAAAAATTAAATAAGTTAACACAAAATTAAATTAGTTAAATATAAAAAAACAAAAGTTTGATGATATAATTATTGATACATTCAACATTAAATTGTCATGAAATCAGTGAATACAGAAAATTTTATTTCTTTCACATTTCCAACTAATTTTAATTGTTTGCACTGATGAATTAACACTAATGTTGCTGAAACATAATTCACACTTGTAACAAACTCACTAATTAAGATATAATTAAAGGAAAAAAATACAGCATAAAAGTATATTTTATCTTCTACAAAAACTTATTTATTTACAAAAATTTATTTTTCCATGTAGTCACCATTTACAACTAACTAAACATCACAGTTTTCTCTTTCTGTTACAAAAATGTTGACAGTATTTCCTTGATCCATAGCGTCATTGAGTCCTCTATAGCACTCTTTAATTTCAAAAAGATAAATAAATAACTGGAAATCACAGGGCAACAGATTACTGAGGGTGTGGAATAGGTTTAATTCTAAACTCATAAAAGCCTTGGCAGAGGAAATTTTTAATTTAAAAGTATTTTCATGCTTTAAATCAGTTTCTCAAAATGTAAATGTAAATTTCCTTTCAGGAAATCTATATATCGTTACACTTGATTATATATTAACTGACGATTGAGAATGTGACGAGCATGATTAAATTACAATTGACTTAAAATAAAACCCAATATCAACATATTCCCAGTTCCACAATAAGACTGCAGTAATGTTATAAATACATGATAAGAAAACAAATGTTTCCAAAGAATCTGAATAAAACCTAATTCTACGTACATTCACCACATATAAAAGTTTTATCAAATAATAAATACCACAATAATAATACTAAGTAACTGGTTAAGCTTAAAAAAAGAGAACTAATGTAGGAATATGAAAATACTGAAAAAAGGATCAATGCAACTAATACAAATAAAAAACAATTTAAATACTCTACAGAGCAAGTAAAAAGTATAGAAAGCCCTCAACAACTTTAAAACTGTTCCAGATAGAATACTGTAACTTTTAGGATAAGGTATTGGTCAACTACTTTACCTTTTGACAAGAAGTAGAATTTCAACTCCTTCTTGGGCAGTGACCCAAAGGTTGTAATTCAAATATTTAATTGGTAACATACTTTGTGTGATACATAATTTCAAAGTCATTTTAAGACAAGAAAAATGGCATAATAAAAAGTTGGTGCAATGTGTGTGCTCAAAATGGAAGTTTGAAAAAATTACATTGATAATATTAAGGAACTGTTATTACAAATAAATCTATAAAAATTTTATTAAATTGATATTACCAAATAAATTTTACTTAAATAAAAAAAATATATATATTAACCATAACATCTGCTTATTTACTTACATTACATTTTATAAATGATGGAAACGTTCTCCTTCTGTTGTTTGACAGTGTGCCAATCGGGCTGTAAAAGGATGAGAAGTAATGCATTATTCAATGATTCCCTAGTGATATTTTGTGCAGATTTTTGAAATCTATTTTGTAAATCATCAATATCTTGGAGCTTGTTATGATAAACAATACTTTTTAAGTGGCCCCGTAGAAAGTACAAGAATGGTGACAAGTTGGATGATCTCACTGGCCATTCTATTTGACCCCTTAGGCCAATTCCATCTTACAGGAAAAAACTGATTTAAAATTTCACGTACCAGAAGATTGAAATAAGGCAGGGCACAATCTTAATGAAACCAAATGTTTTAGAAGTTGGGGGGCCAACAATGTTCTGAATGATATGGTCGAGAAGATAAGCCTCATATTACACCAAATTTTTATTTCCATCAACTAATATAGGCCCTTCAATTGTCCACTAAGCATATGTATCCATACAATTACTTTGACTGGATACTGTGTATGTGCCACACAATGCCAGTGTTGTTTAATCATCATAA
Source organism: Lycorma delicatula (assembly GCF_047948215.1). Taxonomy (NCBI): domain Eukaryota; kingdom Metazoa; phylum Arthropoda; class Insecta; order Hemiptera; family Fulgoridae; genus Lycorma; species Lycorma delicatula. The sequence continues at coordinate 137,737,112 of NC_134455.1, forward strand.
TTTTGCATAACTGGAATCTTTGAATGTAACCATCTTCATTAACCCATTTGAATCATAAGACGCCCAGAGGTCGTCACACAATTTTTTGGCACAAGTCATACAACGACCTCAGGTTGCAATGCTACAGTGCTCCATATACATGTATATATTTCAGTTTGTAGCTCATAGATGGCATTGTAGTGCATTCTTAAGTAAAGTGCTCACATGTGATTTTCATAAATCCCCTTTCTAGCCTCATTCACTGTTTCTTATCAAAATAAAATAATCTCTTTGTTAGTATTTTTTTGACGACCTCAGTAGCCATCATGGTGGAAAAAAGGTTTCGTGGTGATGATGAGGAAGAATTGACAAAAGTGTTTAGAAAGCATTCTAAACAGTGATAATGAACGTAGTGATTTTTCTGATGATGAAACAGTCTGAAGAAAGTTGTAGGAATAGTTCTAGTGAATCTAGTGATGAAATTAGTGGGGAAAGTGATGATAATAATGATGATGCACCAGGCCCGTCTAGATGCGTACATACTGTGACGCACAAAAAACAAAGTGATTGTAATTGGACAAAAGGTCAAAATTACCCCATCATATATTCTTTTACTGAACATAGTGGCATTTATGAAGATATATGGAATAGGCTTAATTCAGATCCACCTTCAGAACTTCAAATTTTTTGGAATATATGGAAACTTTGTTTGAAAAATCTGTGATGAAACTAATGCATATACTACAAAGCAACTGAACAACCCCGTTATGAAAAAGTTGAAAGCTGACGATAAATGGTTTCAAACAACTGCAGATGTAATTTTGATGTCACAGGTGCGAAAATTATGTATCCAATTGTATTGGAGTAAAAGCAGATGCAATGACACACCCACATTTCGCGAAACAATGAGCAGAGAAATTCAAGCTAATCTAACATTCCTAGCATTTCACTACTGACAACAATGAAAATGATAAACTGAACAAAATTAGGCCTACCATACAACATTTTTCTACAAAATTTTCTGAATTACATCTCTCTTCTCAGAACATAGCTTTGATGAAAGTTTAATGAAATTCAGAGGTTGCCATTCATTTGTGCAATGTAATAGATCTAAACAATCAAGATTTGGAATAAAATTTTACAAAATTTTTGGATCTAGTTCAGGCTATTGTTTATATTTCACAATTTATGTAGGTGATATGACAAATCCTACTCTTCCTGACAGTACTAATATTATGATTGACATGTGTGAACCATTGTTGGACCGAGGTCACACACTGTTTAGATAATTGGTATTCTTCTCCAGATTTATATAGAAGGCTAACAGAGAGAAAAACAAATGTAATTGGAAATGTGGGGCATTTTCAGTGAAAAATCTTTATTAGTTGATTTTTTATGTATTACTATGTTCCCCGAAATACTGCCAGGGGGATTTAAATATAATTTCTAAGTCATCTGTGTAGGCATTTAAATATGACATCACTGGGTTAACTTCTTGGACCAAACAAATTTTGAAAGGTTTGAAATTTTCACTTTTTAATGTTTGGCTAATGTTATTTCTCATGCTGCCGTACGAGTTGAGAAAAGAGGATTCTAAATAAATTCTTCCACTAACAATTCGTTATTATTTGTTGCAGATTTAGGCCTCCCTGGTTTTCTCCTATTATTAATACTCCCTGATTCTTCAAATTGTTTGATGGTTTCTGACACTTTACCTTTTGAAATAGGGTTACTATTATTAAATGTTGCGCTGAAAAATTCACAAACTTCATTATATGACCTAACTCTATCACCAAGGCCCCTCATCATTAAAAGAGTGAGTGACCTTCTCCTGTTCACATGTTGTTAGCAATGTTAGTAGTAGATGGAACAGAAAAAATTAATTCAGTAAAAAACAATTAAAAAAGATGTAAGTAACAAAAGTGACTTACAAATGTGGTAAAGGAAGACAAAATCAATTAGCCAATCCATCACAATAAATTCTCATAAGAAACTAACAGTGTAGTAATGAAACACTCTAAATTGAATATTACAAAACAATGAAGTAGACTTCATTTTTGCTACAATTGTAATCAATGATCAGAAAATCAGCATGATTAGGTGACAAAATTTTTATTTATTTACTCATTAAATTGGAACAAAAACAATTTTTTGTATTAAAAAATAAACATTAATTATTTTTTTTAAATTCAATTCAGTTTAATTTTATTATCTGAACTTAATACATTTAGTAATTTTCAAAATCCAAACTTTATCCTGCTGCCATTTTGGGTACAGACATTATACCAACCAACTTTTTATTTAAGCCATTTTTCTTTTCTTAAAGAGACCTTTAAAATGACGTATCACACAAAGGGTGTTACCGTTTACAATATTTGAGTTGCAACCCTGAGCCACCGCCCAAGAAGGAATGAAATTCTATTTCTCATCAAAAGGTAAAGTAGTTCACCAATACCTTATCCTGAAAGTTACAATATTCTACCTGGAACAGCTTTAAAGTTGTTTGAGGGGTTTCCATACTTTTGACTCACTCAGTATAATAAGACTTAAAAGTTAATTTCTGGGTCTGCCAGTTAAATAAAGAATACTATTAAAAAATTTACTAAAATCTACATAAAAATGAATGTACAATACAAAATGTAATTTGCAACCAACTCTGTAAAAAAAACATATATATAAGATGAAATTTAAAGAAGCTGTAGGAAAAATATTTAGACCATCCTCTCAACATTAATACAATGTAATTCTTTCTTTTTTAAAGCCTTCTAAGCATCAGGCAAAATTCTTATACATGCCAAAAAACTGCAGCCACGCATATTTAAAAAAAAATCATCATCCTTACATACAAACAGGATCAGTATGCTTTTAAATATATTCATAAATACACAATGCACAAAATTATTGAAAAAAAAAAAATAGTGCATTTTTAATATTAAAGGAAAATAAAAAAAAGTATTAAAAATTGAATGAAATTATGGCAATTTCAAAGTTTTTAAAACATAATTTCATTCCAAAATGTTTCGACATCTCTTTACATTCCTTTACTATCATCCCCATAACACTATTCACCATTAACTTGCAAAACCAGACCCAAGCCTAAGCGGCTAAAAAAAAGAACTAAAGTCAAAAAGGATGGCTACAGCTGGTTCCCAATAATTCCGAGACCACAATAAGTGTAATATTTAAAATAAAGAAAATTGTTTGAAATCGTTTTTAATGTGTATATTAATAAGATCAAATTTTACTTATATCAATGTCAATTTTGATGAAAATTTACCTAAGGAATTAGGATTAATCCATTTATTTTCACCCAAGAGTAGTTGCTGATAAATTTATTAATCTTTTATCACAGAATTTTACCTTACATAGAGTTGAAGGAAATTAATGATGATGGATGGATGATGGATTAATGGATGATAATGATGGATGGATGGATGATGATGCCCTGAGATAGGCAATCCCCACGTCCGGAACACAACATCTACATTCCACGTCCAGGACGGCCACAGCTGTACTTATGTACAATACATATAGCTGGCTAACGGCGCTCCGGGTAAATTCCTCGGATATGCTTTTTCTTTTGATCTGTTACCATCTTCAGGTCACCAGATGGATTGGATTTTTCGGCCACCTGCACGATACGAAAAATTAAACGATTAGGAAGTGGACACATACCATATTTAGAGCTAGCGATGTGGCGGCCAGGGTCAATGTTATTGCAGGTGTAACGGAGACCCTTCTGTTGTCCACATGCCCCCTGCGATGGCAAGCATGTAGCAATGGTGCCCATGTATGTTGGTGCATGGGATCTCTGACAGCTTCGGTGAGTAGGAGCCTGGAGTCAGTGCATCCTCTCTCTGCCAGGACATATGCCGGTTCCACCAGAGTACCGGATCGGACCTCCAAGGTTAGTAGCCCTGGAGTGGGGGTGTACCCTGGTGACTAGCCTTGCTACAGAAGGGATAAGTACAAACGAATATACTTGAACAATCAAACGTGGCAGAGGGTGCACGTAAACACCCTCATTAAGAAACCTCCGATTTGTCGCAAGCGAAGAGGAAAAAGTAAGGAGTCAGATAAAATTAAGAAAGATGCTGATAGAATCAGTAAAGACTTACGGAAAAGTTTATTTGGCTATAATGTACCTAAGTCAAGATTTTTAATTATTACGAAGGAGAATGGAAACTTTCAAACGGTTAGTCCATTCTTAATCACTAGAGAGATTGCTAATTGTGCTGGTGGTCCTGTTAAAGAAATCCGGAAGACTTTTAATGGATTGCACGTCGAAACTATCAATGACAGTCAAAACCAGAGAGTCCAGGCATTGAAGATCGGTGAATTTGCGGAATCTGTGCAACCGCTTAGCACCCTTACCACAACAAGAGGAGTTGTTGTTTGCCGTGATCTTCTAAACTGTACAGAAGAAATAGTACAGGGAGTGACACATTGTCGCAGACTCACTATGAGAAGAAATGGTGAGATTCTTCCTTCGGCCTCGCATGTTTTGACATTCAATAGGCCTAACCTTCCTGAAAAGGTATGAGCTGGCATCCATCGGCTTGATGTACGGGCATTCATTCCGCAGCCTATGAGATGTTTTGAGTGTCAACGATTCGGACACACTGCAGCCAGATGTGAAGCGTAGCAAATATGCATATGTGGAATGAAGATACATGAGGGTTATCCAAGTAAAGACCCTCCAAGCTGCATTAATTGTAAAGGGCACCGTAACTGCCCCGTATATAAATTAGAAACGGCCATTCAGGAAGTTAAAACGCTTCAAAACGTCAGTTATCCTGAAGCGAAGAAAATCGTTAGTCAAAGAACACCTCGAACATCGACCACTTATGCAGAAGCAGCTGCTACCCCTTCCACATCTAAAATTAACGCACATCTAAAATTTCCACATTTAAAATTGTCTTGCGACAATGATTGAAAGAAGCATTGATTCAAAGATTGAGTCGACTCATCGGACAGAATCAGTTAAACATGAAAAGGCTCATTCTCGGACTGACGTCGTTGATATAAGAAACGTGCCAGCGCAGCATAAAAAACTAGCAAAACCTGCGATTATAATGCCACCAATTGATGTAATAAATAAAAATCTTGATTTAACTGAAAAAGGAAAAATGGTCACTCCGTCGTCTAGTCATAAGGCTAAGGAAATTGTCCCGAGGGTACAGCAAATGTTTGAGTCTACCGACATGGAGGTGCAAGTCATTATCGAGAAAGCACCAGACACAGACGATAATAAAACTGTATGCATAGAGCCTCCAAAAGCTCAGAGAGCAGCCACGGTGAGAGCGTCTATATCAGCCGCCGACAATACATCGCTTGCGAGTTTAGATTCAATAGCAACGATGCTAACTGCAACAACCAAGCTTTCATCACCCGATGTAAGCCGGCGAACGTCATTGAGATCAGAAAGAGAAGAAGATGCCATGTCCGAGGCCTCAGACACAGTCATTAGAAGTTGAGGCCGTTCGAAGAATGGAAAAACGGTGCAAGAAAGGATGGCCGAAAGGAAAGTCTAAACGGTAAATATTGGATTCGAAAGTTGTGTTAGGATATGAAATTGCGAACCTTTTTTTTTTAATTTTGTTTTGAAGTGAGACGGGGCTAACGACCAAAGTAGTCGATGCCCCTAAAAACCTCAAAAAAAAAAATGATAATAATATTAATAATAGTGAGGATTAATCTTTTTTCTTTACTGAACATCTTTAATTCACAACCTCATCCTACAAGGAGGCTAGGGTCTCCGTCCTCAGTCTATGACTTAAAACCTTCCCTGGGACAATGCAAATTTGAAATGAATTGGTTAGTTGGTTCTTGTGTGATGTAAGAATAAACAATCAACATTTTTAGCTGTATATTTAAACTTTTAAGACATATATAAACAATAAAAATGTTTTTTTTCTGGTTTCTATAAATACTGAATATTTTAGTAGTTATTTTTCAGTATTACTCTCACCCAAAAGGGTGACAGACACTGCAGGGTTCCAGGGGGTGTAGTCCCAACTAGCTAGTAGGTGTGTGTATATATATACACGAGGGTTTTTTTTCAAGGTCCGATCGGTCACGAAATAAAAATCCGCGCAAAAATCGGATGAAACTTTGCGCATATGTGTTGCGCAGCGTCTCTAGTATCGGCTTCAATAACGCAGCGTCACTTCGTTTAGTTCTGAACACGCAGGTAGAACGTAAACGTGTCTACAACAATAGCATCTCCCGCCAAGTGTGAAGTGCGAGCGGTATTTCGATTTCTTCAGGCTGAGGGGTGTAATGCAGCTGAAATTCATCGACAAATAAGTAATGTGCACGGTGGAACTTCAATGAGTGACAGCAAAGTGCGACAATGGTACAGGAACTTTAAAACAGGACGTACAGATGTTTATGATGCAGGCGGTCAGGGAAGGAAGCGAGTGTCAACCGATGATCTCGTTGAGCGAGTGGATGAGGCAATTCGAGATAATTGTCGGTTCACAATTTCTGTATCGAGTGATTAGTTTCCTAAAATTTCAAGGTCAGCTCTCTACATCATTGTGAGTGAGAGACTTCAGTACCGCAAACTGTGTGCGAGATGGGTTCCCAATGCTGTCCGACCATCACAAAACAATGAGAATGGACGCCTCCTTAACGTTTCTCCAGCGCTAACACAATGAAGAACATTTTTTGAACAAAATTGTCACAGAGGACGAGACATGGGTCCATTTCGAAACTGAAGAAACAAAAGAACAACTCAAACAGTGGATGCATTCTCATTCTCCCAATAAACCAAAGAAGTTCAAGCGAACCTTCTCCAACAGAAAGTGTATAGCTACTGTGTTCTGGGACCGGAATGGAGTTCTCTTGGTGGAATTCATGGAACGTGGCACGACCATCACTGCAGCCTCATACTGCGTGACTCTTCAACGTCTACGAAGGGCAATTCAGAATAGAGAGAGAAATGTCATCAGGCATCGTCTTTCTCCATGACAATGCTCGGCCGCACACTGCAGCTGTAACAAAGAAGCTCCTGCAGCGTTTTCGTTGGGAAGTGTTTGATCACCCACCATACAGCTCGGACTTGGCTCCATCCGTTTTTCACCTCTTTGCTCACATGAACCGCTGGCTAGGAGGACAACATTTTGGCACAGACATCGAGCTGTAGACCAGCGTAGAAACACTGCTGAAAACACAGGCGGCTCCGTTCTATGACGAGGGTATTGGAAAGTTGGTATCACGCTACGACAAATGTCTAAATCGGAGTGGCGACTATATAGAGAAATAGCGTAACTATATAAGTACTTGTTACAAATAAAAAAGTTTTATTTTCACTGTGGTTTTAATTTTGTGACCGATCGGACCTTGGAAAAAAAATTACTCTCGTATAATGTAGAAGTAACAATAAAACGTGTTATTCTAGGTTACTTTCACTTATAAGTTATTTACGGTAAGTAGGAACACCTGCATCAAAACAAAATTAAAAAAAATAAAGGTTACATGTTTTTGTTAACATGCTTCTATAGTACAGATACAGTTTTTTGATTAGGTCTAATTGAAATTTTTCAAAAATATATAGTTCATAATCTTGAATCTTTTTTTAATAATAAAAATAAATCTCAACGAAATATTATAAACTGATGTAACTTTGCATATCTGACTAACCTTAATTCCCAGTAAAAAAAAGAAGAACGTTTTTAACCTCAATGGTCTAAAAAGTGATTTTTTAGGTCAAATCAAAGCTGATAAAATTTTCTTAGTCTCTGTAACAATTTCTCTTTTATACATGACGTCTGAATTTAAATTATATGAATAAACTGGCTAAAACTTTTTATATGTAATTAAATATCAGTTATTTTTAAAAACAGAAAATGGATAAAAATGCTTGATTTACCACTTGTAGCAGGCCTGTTATCCAATACAGACCGTTGTTCCTAGGCGTTTGAGGCCTAGGATTATAGTATATGATGTCCCTCGAAACCTGCAAGAGAAGGGTTTTTATCGATACTGTCTGGGCCCAGAACAAGAAGTATAGCGAGAAGGTTTGTTAATGTTTTGAATTTCGTGTGAAATTCAGTCATATTTTGGACAGGTAAGAGGGAACCGAGTTACGTTAAATATATTGTCGAATGCAATAGGGAATTACGCAAAGTTTTGATGGAGAAAGGACGGGTGTACGCAAACCTTCTTTACTGCAGGATTAAGGTAATGTTTGCAGATTTTTTTGGTGTTATTTGTTTGGATGAGTGGCTAAGGGTTACATGTATGTGGAAATTTGTTGTTTTTATAGTGAAGGAGGTCATCATTCCGAGGATTGCAAAGTTAACAACGATGAGGGATCTCCTTGTTGCATTAATTGTGTTCGGGCGGGGAAGCCTGACAATCAGGACTGCAAGTCCAAGAACCGTCCCACATACAAGTGTGCGTGGGATTTATTAATCAGGCGTATTGATTTTTAGCATCAGACAGTCCCGTGAGCTAGGATGTCAGGCTTCTTTGATATGTTTTTGTTTTAATATTTGGTGATAGGTTGTGTTTGTTTATTACTTATATATGTTTGTTTTGGTCCTATTTAACTTCTGAATCACGCTTGTTCTCTATAGTGTTTGTGTTGTTTATTCTTTATATGTTTCTGTTTTAGTCTTATTTGGTTTGGTTTGTTTCCAGTTGTCTTTTTTATAGTGTTTGCATTGTTGTTTTTATGTTTACTTTAATTTAGTTAACTGTTACTTTTTGTTCTTTTTGGGTATGTTTTCTCCTTAAGTTTTTGGCTTATTTATAGTGTTTGTGTTGTTTTTATGTTTGGTTTAGTTTAGTGTTTTTGTTGCTTTTTGGTTAGGTTTTCTCTGAAAATTTTTGTTGTGTTGTTCTTTGGTTTTGTGTTTATGTTATTTCTATTATGGTTATGGGATTTGTGTTAGTTGAGTTTCTGGGTTGTTTATCTATTGTTGTATTTTATATTTCTTGTATTGTTTTTATGTTTTTGTTTTATAGTTGACAATGTTGTGTTTATGATTAGCTGTCTGGCTTACTGTTTTTAGTTTTTTGTTACTTAAATGTTTTGATGTTGCTGAGGTTTCACAGTTCGTGTTTGTGTTTCAGACTCACTCCTCCTTCGGGTAGGATCGACCATCAGATCAATCAGTGTAGTCTCGTTTGAATCCACACTGATTGAGCAGACAAGCTGACAGGTGTTGTAGGTCCATTTTATGTGTTGAACACCAATGGGAATGTCATTTAAGGTGTCTGCATAAGTGACATCTTGACCGAGGCCAAACCGAAAGATGTTTTGAGGCTTATTGAAGATCCTCTGGTAAAGCCCCCTAAGGGCTAGGTACGATGAGGGTGGTGTGACGGTTGGACCCATCATAAGGCAGATGTATTTCCTATGGGGTCAAGATGAAGACCTATACGGATCAACCCATCGGGTTGGTATAGTGGTGAACTCATCATCGCAAATCAGCTGATTTTGAAGTTGAGAGTTCTAAGGTACAAGTCTTAGTAAAGGCAGTTACTTTTATAAGGATTTGAATACTAGATCTTGGATACTGGTGTTCTTTGGTGGTTGGATTTCAATTAACCACACATCTCAGGGATGGTCGACCTGAGACTACACTTCATTTACTTTCATACATATCAACCTCTGAAGTAATACCCTATGGTGGTTCTGGAGGCTAAACAGAAAAAGAAAGATTTATAGGGATTAAACAATTTATTGTTAAACAGAGACACAGACCCCATTCCACTTGCAGATGTGTACTAAATCCCAATGCACTAAGAGAGTTCCATTTCAATATGTTTAACATATTTGAACATAAGTTCAAATCTTGCAATGTAAATATTAACAAATGAAAATTAAATCTAAATAGTACTGAAAGAATTTACTAAAGTTAATTGAAAAATAAATTTTTGTATTTTTATATGTGACAGAAAATGAGATATTCTAATTTTTCAACATAATCCCCTTCTACTTCTATGGACTTCGTTTATGTTTTTAAATTAAATTTTTTGTCTGATGTGCAGCAAGTTTATGCGGCTAACGTGATCTCTTCATAGGAAGAAAAATTATTCTGGCTCTTCATTCAGAGGCCAAAAAAATGAAAATCACAGGACCATCCAGCAGCTCAAACCCAAGATCTTGGAAGACAATGGATTTTTTGTTGGTTGAATGAGATCAAGCATTATCCTGAACGAACCAACCTTGATCCTGAACAATCTTTTGGACATGATTTTTTTATTCAAAGATAGCAATAACACATAGCTCAGTTTTCAGTATTCACTGTTTCACCTTTAGGTACGAGGTTAGTAAAAACTAAACTTTATATTTCCCAAAATGTTGTCATCATCAACTTTCCTACCAGTGGTTTTTTTTTTGCAATAGGAGTAAATTATGTTTCCAAACTAAATTTGTTGCTTACTCTTAGGTTCAAAGCAATCGATCCATGTCTCAACAATTAACTTCTTCAAAAATTTGTGTTCATCATCGTAATGTTTCAAAAGTTTAAGGAAATTTTCAATCTATCTTCTTTCTGGATGCTGGTCACTTGAAATGAAATCCAGTAAGCAAAGACCCTTTGAAAGTTTAGAGAACTGAAAATGCCAACCTATGGCTTGCATTCAACTCGCTTGAACTTCATCAATTTAATTTGAATTATTTATTTAATCCCTTTGATATTGCCATTATCCTTTGAAGTGGAATTTAATTGTCATTTTAACAGTTATTTAATTTAACTGATCCTTCCTCTTATGCCTGAGAACTGATGACCTGAGATTCATATCCCACTGACAATTTTCTGCAATTTGAATCAATATGCTTAATATGTTTCTCCAATCGCATCTTTAGGTTAGCCCCCTTTGGCCCAGCCATCTTTTCAGTGCTCTTCCACGTGACCTGCTGCTCTAGATTTTTCCTTGTATGACTAGCTTCTCAAGATTTTCACCGGTCTTACAGACTGTATAGCCGAAAAAGTGAAGGATGCACTGGAAGCATAAGCAGACAACTTCCTCTATATATCCAGCTCATTATTTATTTTAAAAAACCAAAACAAACTAATTTTGTAACAATAGTTTGTGAGGATTAGATGCAAACTGTCTAACTACAGCTTCAACTAATTGCTCCTTTTAATGAAAACCCACTGTCGGCAAATACTAAACATAGCTAACCCATTTAACCTGTTTTCACCATTTGTGCTTCTCAGCAATGTTTTAATTCAACTAAGGAAGCTAAATGAATGCTTGATAGTACTTGTACAAGGGTGGGGAAGCAATATCAGCAGAGCATTTTTAATAGAAAAAAATGATTTGATCTTTTTTAAAACTTCAATTATGGCAGTTCCTGAAGCTCACTCCACATTTTGAACAATTCCCTTTCTCCTTGGGTAATAAACAAAATTTGTTATTCAGGATGCAGTGATTCACATTGTGTTTGATAAATTTTAATATTTTTCAAGGATTTTAAAATAATTCTTCTACCTTCATTTGTATGAATGAAATTGTTACGGCATCTAAAAAATATAACTTAAGTGTATTATTTAAACTGAATAAATCTTATTTAAATTGAATAACTTCAATTTAAATAATATACATAAATTATAATTTTTAAATGCCGTAACAATTTCATAATACAAATGAAGGAAGAAGAATTATTTTAAAATCCTTGAAAAATATTACTTGGCTACATGAATTTATTGCACGAGGGTCAATCCATTTGAAGTATTCCAAAAAAACACAAGCATTTTTTGACCAATTCAAAAAAAAATTGAAACACCAATTTGTTTCCTACATGCCTCAGGACCTTTTTTTTTATTTAAGCAGTTTACCTGTGGCAGCCATTTTTGTTACAGTGCGCAAACCTATTTTTGTGATTGTAAGGGTTTACATTAAAATCATAAATTAAAAAAACTATTGCTCCTGTAAAAGACTGGACCAGTGGTTTACCTATCTCTCTTCATTCTATGAGAAATTACCAATAAAGTTGAACATGAAAAACTGTGAAATTTCACTTTTGGTAACTTTTCAAGAGGCAGGGATGGCATTCACAGTTTGAATTATTTTTTACATGTAGGTATATGTTAATAGTTTTACCATAAATAATATTAATGGTAATATACTTACCCCTGAATTTTTGAAAACTAATTTTTTTAAAAATTCAAATAACTCTGATGGAGCTGGTGATAAAAATCTCAAATTTACACAACTTGCAGAGTCTTTGTAGATGTTTTGGAAAATAAAAAAGTTTCTTGTGTATTGTACTAATAAAAAAGTTATAACCTCTCAAAAATCAAGAAAAACCTATCAAAAGCGATACCATTTTGACTCACTAAATAGGTGCTCCAAGGAGGTTTCTTGTCTTCTTGACACTTTACATTTTTTATATATTTTTATATTTAGCCCCTATGTTGTTGAGGTTGACGTTTTCAATATTTTTTAAATTATTAACAATGGGTCATTGATGACTTTACAAATACCATTAACCTAATACAATTTTGATTCAAACACGCTTTTAAAACTTACCAAAACTGAGATATCAATGAGTAGCCATCTTATTATCTTTTATCAAGAATTCATTTTTATTTTAAACGATATAAAAGAAAAAATAAATTGTAGCAAAATTTTAGCCTGTTTTTGTAGCAATGAAAATTTATTTAGTGTGGTTAACCAACAGCTGTGATATCTCTTCAATAATAATTAAAATTCTTTAACTTTTTCAATTTTGATGGAGGCACCCAAAATGCTACAAGCAGCATCTAATTGTTCAATATTGTGATGTGGGGCATTGTATTCTATTGCTCTTGATCTTCACATTCACATAGTTCTTTATTCTGCTGGGAAATAATACTTTAGAAACAACACAAAGAGAATTTCCAGGAACTAAATTTAAGTTTGGAAAAATGTGTTATTTTAGAACTCGCTCTAATGTTATTTGTCTTAAGTTTTACTTAACTGGTTTTTTATGAGTTCCCAAAGGGTGACAACAGAACTATACAGGTGAATGAATTTAGACAAAAAAAAATTTTTTCATGATATTTACAAACACTAGTGACATCTGAATTAACAAGTAAAAAAAAAGGTTGGTTTTCATCACTAAATTCACAAATTGTAATGAGTTCTTTTGGCACTGTACCATACACTGTTTTATGACACTCTTCATTCACATAAATTCCTATAGAACATTGTTTTATGTTAAATTACTTGAAAATAATGCAAAAATTTAACTGATTTTAAGGTTTGCAATTATAATATTATTAAGTAAAACTTATTTATTTAATAAACACTTCCAAACACAGGATGGAATTTGAGTCACTGTGAAAAGGTCACTGGCTAATGTCAGACTCATCAGTCTGCAACTGCAAAGCTAAATGATGCAACAAGCATAAATGAGCATGTTGCAACATGAATTTTCCTGATGACTGGAAATGACTTCAAGCGCCTGTTATATCATGAACACTGCAGTTAAATGGTTCAAACAAGTCTATTTCAACTGTAGTAATAAGTATAAAAATATTGCCAAGAAGACAAGAAACCCCCTTGGAGCACGTATTTAGTGAGTTAAAATGATATTGCTTTTAACAGGTTTTTCATGATTTTTGAGAGTTTACAACTTTTTATTAGTATAATACACAAGAAACTTTTTTATTTTCCATAAATATCTAAAAAAAAAAACACTAAGTTCTGCAAATTTGAGATTTTTATCACCAGCCACATAAGAGTTATTTGAAGCCAATATTTGAATTTAAAAAAAAATTAGTTTTCAAAAATTCAGGGGTAAGTATATCAGCATTAATATTATTTATGGTAAAACTACTAACATATACTTACATATAAAAAAATAATTCAAACTGTGAATGCCACCCCTGCCTCTTGCAAAAATGACCAAAAGTGAAATTTTACTGTTTTTCATGTTCAACTTTACTGGTAATTTTCTCATAGAATGAAGAGAGATAGGTAAATAAACCACTGGACCAATCTTTTACCTTGAGAGAATATGAATAAATTGCTTTTTGTTTCATCCTTACAGGAGCAATAGTTTTTCAATTATGATTTTTCCATAAACCCTTACAATCACAAAAATAGATGTGTCCACCGTAACAAAAACGGCCATCACAGGTAAACTGCTTGGGTCTAATGGGTTACACGACCACCACCATATAATCCAACCAAACTTAACCTACGCTTGCTAACCTTGACTAGCGAGTGTTGATGTAAGTTTGGTTAGATTATATAATTATAACAAGAGCAAAGTTAATTTATTCTTAAATTAGTCCATTTATATTTTTTTTATATATTTATAGTGGTGGTTGTACAACCCATGAGACCCAACTGCTTAAATAAAAAATAGAAAACTAAATAAAGAAATAAAGTTTTAAGGTCCTGAGACATGTAGGAAAGAAGTGGGTAAGTTTCAATTTTTTTTAATTAGTAAATCAACCACCTTAGGGTCACTTCAAATGGATTGACCCATGATTATAAAACAGGTAACACATACAAGTGCCTGATGTTAGCTTGGATAATTACTTCCCAGATTCTTTGTTCATGAAAGAAACAAATTATAAAAGATCTGAACCCAAGGTCCCAAATTTCCTGTTCAATAACTACTATCTTTATACAATGGGAAATTAACTGAATTTGAAACAGATAGGTGATGTACATAATTTCTTTTCTTCTTTATTAGATTTATATAATGCACCTACTCATATTTGATTGACCAAAAATTATAAATACACACAATAATGTGAACATGTAAAAATGTTAGATGCACTTCTATTATCAAACTAATCAGATTTTTTTTGGGGTATTTTTGTATTTTATAAAATAATTTACAATTCAAAATGAAAAACCAATAACTTGGTACTATCTTGTTATCTGCCAACTATCTTTTTTAGATTTAATTATGAGGTCTGTTCAGAAAATAACCCAACACTTTTAATTACGTGCCAATAAAGATATTTAGTGACATGTGGATGGTAGTATTGTGTTCCCCATAACCTTCTCTGTAACTACATGTTCTTGGATTGTTGATATCTCACTTAGTTTTCGTATTATTGTTATTTGAATGCAACATGTGTTAGTACCAACTTTTGTAATGTGGGATTTACATGAACGATACAATGTAAAATTTTAAGTAAAACTGGGGAAAACTTTCACAGAAAAATTTCAACCTTTGAAACAAGCTTATGGAGCTGATGATCTGGGTCGTACACAATGTAACGAATGATTTTCATGATTTAGAAGTGGCCATCAGTCAATCGAAAAATGACCCTCGACCAGGAAGGCCTTTGACTTCAACTGATCATACCCAACTGATTACACGCGTGTGATCAGTTGAAGATTGTTGATTTTCTGAAAATCAACGATCTAGTATGTGCAAATTGCTGACTGCCTATCAGATAACTTGCAGAAGGGGGTAGCATCTCAGTCAGATCATGCCATGACATTTTCAACTGAAAAATTGAACATGCATAGAGTTGCAGCAAAGTTTGTTCCTCATTTGATGACTGAGTAGCAGAAAGAACATTGAGTGGATGTTTGTCAGCAACTTCTTGAACAAGCCAATGATGATGAAACATTCATGCAAATGATCATAAACTAGAGATGAAAGCTGGTTTTACGACTAGGACATCAACACAAAACTTCAATCATCACAATGGATTGGCAAAGAATTGTCACACCTCAAGGAATCCAGCCAATCTCTTGATCCAATGTCAAAGTGATGCTCTGTTTTTTTATTTTAATGGAATTGTGCATTTGGAATTCTTGCTTCAAGGTGAAACAGTGAACCGTGTGTACCATCAAGGAGTTTTACAATGGTTACGTGAAAAAATCAAAAAAAGAAGTTTGGCTAGTAACTCATATGCCAAAAATCAGATGACTATCGTCCCTTAGCCTCTCTACTTGGCAGACCTAGCTCCTTGCGATTTTTTATTATTTCTAAAATTAAAATCAGTGATGAGGGAGGACACCATATTTTGAGACTACTGATGACATTAACGCATATTCTTCACAGATCTTAAAGACCATTTCAAAAGAAGCTATCCAGGACTGCTTTGCCTATTTTTACTTAATTATTCATTTATTTTTCTTTCTGGTAATTATAAAAAGGTCAATTGACCTTTAATTTAAATTAAAGGTAATAAATAAATTTAAATAGATCATTTTTAAAAAAACGCTTTACCTCAAACTCTTAAAAATCAGAATATTCCGGGGAAGATTATTTTGATTAATGCACTACAAACACATGCCTTACTATTCTTATGTCTATAATTAAACATTTAATATTCAATTTACACAGTTTTCCCCTGCCAATTACGTTGCTATCATCATCATCATCATCAAAATTCTCATTTACTGATCTGGTTAATAATTTCTTTGTCCATCAGATTTTTGTAACAAAATTAATCTTCATTTACTAAACTTGATTGATGTTTTTTTGATTTTATACTGGGTATCAACGAAGCCGGGTAACGAACAGTAGAAAATGTCTCCAAACCACAAATAAAATAAATATAAGAAAACAATAAAATCTATATGAACAAATATCATATTTTGCTTCATTTTCTGGATATCTATCATTTTATGTTTCTTTCTTCAATAAAAATTTATATTCTCAAATGTGGATTTAGATATTTCAAGCAACTGTGCTATAAATGTTTTGACAAAATATTTTTTTTTGACACCAGCCACTGTAGGACCACTAGATTGGTTAACTTTTGGCTAGTTTTTTAGCTCTCCAATACTCCTTCATTCTTTCACTACAGACAAACATATTATACAGAGAAAACAGATTGGGATATTCTTTTCTAATCAAATTTTAGAGCGGCAGAAATTCAAATATTTCAATCCTCAATATCTTAGTAAATGTATAATTTTTCAAATTCTAACTTACTATAAAAATTGTTATGCATCATTTTTTATTTTCTACAATAGTTGAACCTTCTTCAAATAATTACAATTGTCAATTCTGTTTTATTCTTTAATTTTTAATTAAATTTCACTAAAGAACCTTAGTGGATTAATTTCAGAATAAAATAAGCAATGTCTATATGTTAATTACAAATAGATTGGCCGTTAAGTCAAAGTAATGAAGTACAAAAAAAATTAATACAACCAGAATAGGCCAAAAGTAGGTATACAGTATTTATTTTCTTTACACGTATTGTTATCAGGCAGGGAACTTAAATAAAGAAAAAGGAAGTGGATTCTAAAGCGACAGCATTAGGAAACTGAAAATGCTGAGGAGAAGGGCATAGTATGGCAAAAGTGTCTAATACTCTCTCACAAATTATCAAATCACAGACAAGCTTAATAGAACAAATTCAGCACTTACCAAAATCTGGATACCCTATGTTGACTATGACAGCAAAATGAAATGAGATACTGACATTTTTCAACAGTGCAGAAATATGTACATAATGTACAGGAGTTATCCCTGCCAAGGATGTCATTATGATGCTTAATTTAAAGATTTAATTTGAAGCTGTCCCACCTGTTACATGATCTAAAGGGTAACCTAGACTGGTGGTTACAATTCTGTGGAATCATGCATAACCAAATTTCTGATGAATGCGACATGCTTTAAAAATCATCAGGTCAGATGAGGCCTGTTTCAAGCTTCATCTCAATTAAATCGGCCCGGCATTACCAGGTGGGCGATCTCAAGTGAATGTGTTCTAGAACTTGTTTTCTTTGATGGAACTGTTTATTGTAACGATTACCTAAACATGGAGCATGAGATGGTAGTACCACAATCCAGAATCAGGGCTATCGTTGAGCAAGATGAATTAGTTATAGTAAAATGGGGTACCCCCTCACTAACTGTTGGTAGTAAGGAACTACCTTCCCACAGTATCAGAATGGATGATGAGGCAGCACTGCCACCATCTTTATTTGAACTTTCTTTGACATAATGAAAAATATGGTTTACAAGAGAAAGCCCCAAACGATGGACAAAATGAATTCATAATGGATGCATTTACAGACACTGATCTACATTGTAATTTGTGCCAAACTATGTAGCAATGTGTTTCCACATAGGTTGGATGTACATTATATTGATGGAGGACATTTTGAGCATTTAAGATAAACTGTGTTAAACAAGTAAACAGCAAAGTACAGTTACTAAAACCTACATAAAATCAATTTAAAGTTACAAATAATAAAAAAAAAAAAATCATTATTTATTATTTTACTATCATTATTTATTACCTTAGCACAAAAAAAAAAAAAAAATACTGTATGCAGTAAATATTCTTTTGGCCTACCTAAATATTTATACATTCAAATTTAACTTCACTGGCTTATAAATTTAGTTAAACTTTTCCTTGTTTTAGAACTAGTGCATTAACATGCTTAATAACATATATATTTCTCTTGATAAATTGCATTTTTGAATAAGTGACATAAAATTCTTCAGATTTTATTTAATAAATATAATTTGAGAGGACTAACAAATACAAAGATACTGGTTAAAAAATTGAAAACCTTAAATTTATTGTCTAATACTCAATAAATTAGTATATAAATTTAGTACACACTAAATTTTAGTAAAATAATCTGACCCTTTCTGGGATACAAATTTCTGATTAAAAAATATTAAAGCAGACGTATAAAAGAAAGCATTTCTGTACGTACAATTTTTGGAGATTTTTTGCTAATTTTCATGTCTTGAATTACTTCTGCAAATTATTCCTATTCTTCACTATTTACATAAAAATTATTTCTACATTCATCAATAAAATTATTGGTTAGCTAAAATAAAAGTATAAATACATAAAATAATAAAACACAAGGGCGATAGATATATGTGTATGGATAAATGGTAGACGAATTTTAAAAAAATATGATGATATAAAGACAAATACTACAAGGGTTTTACTAGATGCTTTCATAAAATAATATTATGATAATCAGTATTGTTATATATTTTATATTTAAATACCTGATGGCTGTTGCAGATCCAGGATCTGGGATCTGCTTCCTAAAATAAAATATACATACAAACAAATATATTTATATATCATTCACATTACAACAAAAAAAAGGTTTAGATTAAAAATGTAAAAAAAAAAATGACTAGTGTTTTAGGTTTTTGCCTGACGTACTTTATATTTACACTTATTCATCTGATAAAAATAATGATACTTTTTATGTAAAAAAAGCACCAGAAATGTTTTGTTATAAAGTTATATCTATTTGGAGATTTTGCTCTTTTTAAAACTAAAAAATATTAGAATATGACATGGCAATAATATGAATTGTCAATTTTACAAAGCAAAATTATAATTTTATGTAAACAATTACCAAAAATTTAATAAGCAGTTGAAGCTGTTCTCTTTACCAAAAGAATTAATCCTGACAATGATTTACATTATTTTGTAGAAGAACTTCCTCCTCTGTTGATGCTGTTGTGTTTTCCATATCTTACTTGGAAGACTTTTTTAATAAAAAAATGTTATAAGACCTGAACAAACAATTTATCATCCTCACTGATTACGGATTTTCCAGCATAAACTATTTATAGCTTGATATCATTCTGATGATAATGATCGAGTTTTTGAAAAATTCATTAACAGTTAAGATATTGCAGTTGACTTAAGTATGGTGTTTTGTGAAAGATGGATGAAGGTGATAATAAAACTTACTTTTTGAAAGGCAAAAACTACATGGTAAATTAAAGGTAAGTCAAATAAATATTATGATGATTGATTGATTAGAACTGTTTACAAAAAGTATAGCTACTTTTGGAGCAGTCATGTGAACACAAGAAGCTGATGGTTCCAGATGGCTTGTTGAGGTTAAAACTGTAAAATATAATGAAAAAAAATTATGATATAATGATGGATGTAGAAAATTGAAAACAAATGAGCTTACAAAGGCAAGAGGGATCTCAAATGGATGAGTGCATTATATTTTACATAGGTAAAAAATTTCTGAAATATGAGTGTCACATTTACTCACAAACCATGAAAAGCATGAACAAATAAACATCACTAAGCACAGTTTGGGGCTGTTTTAATGTAACTGAGAAAAATCTTTGCACAATTTCAAAACAACTGTTAAAATTTTATACATAACTACTGACCTTATGCCAAGACAGTAAAAAAGTGGGCTGTAGTTGGGGAACTTGTTCCAAAAAAAAAGCAAAAACCACTCAATCAGAAGGAAAGGGGATGGCCACTATTTCTTGAGATGCTTGTGGCATTATCTTCAATGATTTTCTGGAGAAGGATAAAATGATAAGCAGGCAATATTACTCATTTTTAGTAGATTGTCTAAATGAGGAAATAAAGATTACATTTGTTAAAAAAAGAAGGTTCTTTTTTCACCAGCAGCTCATCCTTCTACAATTTTCAATAAATTGTTTTAACAGTTCAGTAATTTATTTAAAATGACAACGAAAGCATAATAAGATCCTTTCTCGTAACCCAAAGTATTACTTTGTATTACACAAAAAACAGTTCTGTTATGCGGTCTGGTATATTTTTATTTCTTTTTTAAGGAATAAGTAACAATTTTTATCAAAGAATGCAAGTTTGTAAATATAAACCATATGGATACGTTAAAATTTTAATTTTATAAAAATATTGGTTGACATGATTCATACTTTGGGCACTAAATAATGGCCTAAAAGTTGATTTTTATATCTTGAAAATTCATTCTGGCATTTTGGGGTAGCCTCAAGAGATATTAAGACAGGAATTTAGGTTAAATGTAATAAACATTTAATAATAATGACGAGTTTAGCACTATAATACTTCAAATCAAAACATTACAATTTGATTTTGTGTCAACAAAATCTGATTATTCAAGAGAATTTGTGATCTTGAAAAATCTAAAAATTTTGCTTTATGAGGAAAGAAATACTATCATTAATAATAGGAATTCTAACTTCATGATTAAAAATGTTACATGAATCTGAAAAGCACAAATGCAATGGTTTTAACAATATTTCTTAGATGATTAAAATCCATCTAGACAATAATTTACTGAACTGCTAATGGAGAATTTACATAATATTTTAAATAATTATTTTCATATAAAGACACAGTAATGATATCAGCAAAGAGAGTAACAATGTATGAATCAGTTCAATATACTTAATCTTGCAATCAGTTTTAAATGCTTTTTACATGTATTTTTTTCCTGAACTATTATATTAATGAATCCTTCCTAATTATATGTTATATTTACAATTTATATGATTTCTTTAGTAGTCAATGTCACAAAATTTTACATTTGGAACTAAATTGGGGAAATCTTTGTAAGATCTAATAGATTCCAAATGCATTTCTAATACAAACGTTTATCGCTATTTTGATCAGAAAAATAAGGGCTGTAAAGTACGGCACAAAACTTCTGAAACAATTTATAAGTGCATTAAATAAAATATTTGTTTAAGGTCATCTAATTATTAGTTCACAAATACTATCAAAATATAATTTTTTTTTCTCTCCATAAAACTTATGACAAAAATAATTACTCAGAACTAAAATAAGTTTAAAGTTTTTAAAACAGTTTCAAAAGTTAATCGAGTGTGAAATAGGAGCAATTTTGTTTTAGTCATAAGCTGCTGTCCACTATAAAAAAAACTGTTTTACTTTATTTTTGCTATAATAAACAGCCGAGATTGGAAAAAACAGTTAAAAATTAAAACGTATTAGTTTTATATAAAGTAAAAGATATATATTGAGATTAATACATTAACTTTATCATTACAGTTTTATATTGCTCATTATTGTGATATAACATATAATATGATTAACGTTAAATGATTTATTAATGTTAAAAATGGTTATGCTTACGATAGAGGTCACTAATGAAATGTTTTGGTTTTTTTTATTTCCTTATAAATATTATTATTACAAACAGTACACAATAAAAAAATCATCTGTGTTAATGTTCATGCAAGAAAAAAAGTTAAAAGAAAAAGGGTGACACAAGAGGCTTGGAACTCAAAACATCTCGATTACAAGACTGGAATGGAATGATATGGTTGCCACAAAGCTGCTGTGACTGCAGTTAAACAAACAAATTGTATTATTTACCTCTTGATAATCTTTAAATGATGTTTACTAAGAAATAGGGCCAAATTAGATGCTACAATTTTGGATTTGAAGAGTGGACCACCATCCTACCACCTTGCAAAAGGATATCAATAAACTACTTTATAAGCTGAATGTTTGCCCTTGCAAGTCAGAAAAATTACAAGTTTACATTTCAAAATTTATGTTCATAAAAACATTTTTCAATCAGTACAATAAGCATGTACAATGAAATCATCCATTAATACAGTTTTATATACTCAATTATTACATATATAAGCTATATATGAAAGTTCTGTATAATCAAATAGTAGGATTTATACAAATGAAGCTAATAATTAAGTATATATGTTAAGAAGTATTGACGAAGCATTATAGATTTGTGTTCTGGAGTATGGTTTTTTGAAACCATCAAGTTTTACACTAAAAAATCAATTTAAATCAAATCACCCAACCTGTGTAATCTACACAGTGACAAATTATAACTATTAACTATTTTACAGAATGGTAAAAAAGAAATCAAAAATTTTCTAGTATTTAATATGGGCACTAAAAAAGAAAAGCACTTTAATAAATTTCAACAGTCAAAGATCAAACTGACTATTTTGTACAAATTACTGTGTCGCTTAATTTTCTTCTTTTGTAAGTGTTAAAGAAAGTTTCTCTAGGATAATGTTGTAATCAATATCACATGGCTAAATGATAAGATTCCAGACTAGTTACGTAGATGTTATACATGGGTTCCGGATACGAGAAGCTAACTAGAATATTTCTTACAAAACTAATTTGTCATATTTTTAAGTAAATTGGGATGTAAAATCTTTATTGTTTTCGACAATAAAACCCAGGACTTGAAGGCAATTTTTTATTTCCTCAATGTTACCAACAAAATTTAATTTTTGTTTATAAAAACAACCAATCTTTAACTTTCTTCAGTCTGGAAAGTGAAACATTATTTATAGACGGAGTTTCCCAATCACTTTTATGCTAATTATGCAATTTACAACAATCTTAAGA
This sequence comes from Lycorma delicatula, assembly GCF_047948215.1. Lineage (NCBI taxonomy): Eukaryota > Metazoa > Arthropoda > Insecta > Hemiptera > Fulgoridae > Lycorma > Lycorma delicatula. The sequence goes on from NC_134455.1 coordinate 137,760,127, forward strand.
AGTATTAAAGGAAAATATGTATACTTTTTTCTTTTTAAACTTACTTTAATTTGTGCCCATGGAAAACATACAAAAATTCTAAAAATATACACTTTAATTGTGCAATTATCTAATCTAATTCTGACGGGTTTAGATGTGTTTTCAACACAGTTTTCTATTTATAAGTCAGTTTCTAAATAACAGCAATTTCAATCAGGAATGGCAATTAAAAAAAATTAAAACTCTTGAATGTTCATTTTTTAAAATATAATAACGAAAAACTATAATTATTATCGTTATGAATAAACTAATATTAACTAGTAAATTAAAATATATTTAAAATTTAATGTCAGTGAAGGTGTTGATTCACAGTAAACTGGTGGGAGAAAAAATTACTAGCTGACATTGTTTTATAAGCAGCAATATATTCTATGTTAATACATGTTCATTCCAGTTATTTTTTCTTTCCATTGTAGTTACAAAATAAATAAATCTTTAATGTAAAGATAAATTATGTAGATAATAACTTATCTATATAATAATAATAATAATAATACAACATTATATATATATATATATATATAATGTTGTATTATATATATATATAATTCAAACACCTTCTGAATTGTGAATTATTTTGTAGTTATATTTTATTTAGTATCTTCACTTCATTATTTCATTTTTTAAATTTTAAATAATTAATATGGATTTTAATTACATCTATTTTTTACTTTTTCAAGTTGTTTATAATTATCATTTATTGTGCATTTTTTGATGTTGCTCTGATTACGATTTTACCATGGTTTCCTTGACCTAACCGAACAAATGCAGGGGCAGTTCCTTTTTTTATCTGTAGTGCAGAATTTATTGTTTACTGATAAGAATTAAATTTATTTATAATGATTACTATTGAATTGGCATAAAATAGGATAAGTAAAAAGCCACTGTCCCAATCAAAAAAAGATGGAATTTCTTCTAAGAATACACTATAATTTCTCCTAGTCCATGCATTAAGATATTCTAAAAAAAATAACACTATTATAATTAATTATTCAAAAGTGATAATATAATATAAATATAATCACCAACCCAAAATCAAGAAAATTTCATACATTTCAATAGGTCAAGTTATATTAAAAATAAATAAAATATTCAAATGTAAAGTTAGCATAAAAGAATAAACAAGAATCTCCTAATTCACACTCAACCTATCAAAACTTAATTTGATACTATTTCAATAAAATTACTGAATTACATTAACAAAAAACTCATTTTAGTTTTTTAAACTTTTTTCCATTGATCACAATTCTCTGTTGTAATTGTTTTAATGAAATGTGGCTTCACAAAACAAATTTTCGAAAGAAAAATGTTTTCTTGCTCATGTAAAAAAACTTTAAAAACCTGTAATTAAAAAAAATCTGTAGAAATATTCATTATCACAAAAAAATAACTCAATAGATAAGCATATTCATAATATTAATAACCGGATAACAAAAAACAACGATTACTCACTCTGAATCATGAGAAGGAACTGGTGCTGAAGGAGAAATAGATAACGGTTCAATTGATCCAGGCGGTAATGTTAAATTTAGCTTATTTTTTGACATCGTACAAGAAGTTACGAAAGAAAAGAGACCTTTTTTAGGCCTAACACAAAGAAGCAACTGATAAGGAAGACAATATCATTAATGATGTAACTGTATTACTGTAAACACTTCAATAAAACACTTAACAAATATTTATACAAACGACAGTATAACTTAACTAGTTTAATCACTTGAATACACTGCTTTTAAAAATAGATTAATATCACGATTAGAACGGAATAGTATCAGAACTGACAAATTTGGTTAAAATTTAGAGCCTTGACATTGGACGGCACGATAACGCCTAGTAACCACCAAGAGTTTACACTGATAAAATAAAATCACTACGGATTACGACAAATTTTCCGAAAAATAAAAATGATGATAAAGCAACAACTTAAGCACTCAATTTCTCTCAATGTAATGTCATTTCATTTTGCAAAATTACAAACAAACTCCTCTCAACTACCATCACGCAGCTTCGCCATTAGGACAATACAGTTTAGCCAAGTTTCAGAATTTATAACTCTTACTTTTTATTACATTTTTAAAATACATTTAAAACCGTTAATTTGGAGTAGTTTAAAAAAAAATCTAGTATGTTTTTATTACTATTTTTAATTCTGACTGCTTTACTAGCAGTCAGTCATAGAAAAAATGAAATATATTACTGAATTGTAACAGCTATTTTAATGTTATTCTTTTAAGAAGGCCGTCCTTGTTATTACCAATTATTCAGAGAACATTGACAAATTAATGCGTAAACAAGTTCTTTAGTATCAAATTTAACACGTGGCCAGTATTTTTTATTTGTAACAATTATTTGATATTGATTTTCTTTCACTAAACATTTGTATTTTATATTATCGGCAAAACTGCAAGATCTTATCGGCTGTTGTTACTGATAATATCATTCAAACAAAATTGAGGTTAAGTTTGTTAACATGTATTCCAGGATCCGAATTGCTTGTAAAGAACAGTATGTACAAAACGTTTTGAGGGGATATTCTTCAGGAAAACCAAGTATAAGTGGTGCCGGATCATGTTCAAAAGTCGAAAATATGGCTAAGAAACTGCGAGCGAAAACTCCAATTGGTAAGACCGTTTTTATTGGTCGTCTTTACTTTTTACCTGTTGTTTTTTAAAATAGCATTTTTAACAAAATTGATGATCACATTCCTTTATCTTTACAATAAACATTTCCTAATTCAAAAATCATTATATATTACAGGTGTCAGAAAGTACAACAGATAAGATGGAACTTAGTTAATTTCAAGTAGGCTACTAATAATTGATTTGTCCCAGAATATACTCCCCTGCTTTATTATCTGTTATTATTGGGTCATCTGATGTCTTTTCATAGAGATAAAAAGTTTCGACCTCTACTAGCTCAGATTTTGATGAAAGTTTGTAAAAAGTAAAACAATGGATATAAAAAAGGAATATTTATGGTTTAAAATGTCACAAATATTGTAACATGTATATTCCTCTCTTTTAAATAGTAAGTAAATATAAATAATCAAGATCAACCAAACAACATGAAAAAGTATTGAATATTTTGAACTGTAAAGGTTTTTAATGATTAAATATTTTATGCTTTTAGAACAAGGAGCAATATAATCACGAAGAAACTTTTCTGTTTCTAGTTAAAAAATTCAGTGTTTCAATTAGTGAAAAAGCCATGAACTTTAACCTTGGAGATGATAGAAGATGAAATAAATAAATTTAGTTTAATCTCGCACATATATTATTCACTTGATACAAATCTTTTGTTTTCTTCTACGAGAAATGAAAACTAACTATTTTTGGCGGACTTGTAAAATCATTTGTTTGTTCTAGAATTTTTTCTGAATCATTCTGTAATATTGGACATTGTTTTAAACATCAGTTGTTAAAATGAGAAAACACTATTATTTTTAAAGGAATGTGTAAGTTGCACCCGAAGCCTCAAAAAAGGAAAAATGTAATTTTACCAAAACTTTCTATATTAGTAAAATGGGAAACCAGAAAAATTAACAATTTTTTTTGCTGATATATGTATATGTATTCTATCAATATCTTTCAATTTTATACAGTTAGCCGAATGATGCTCAAGTTTTTTGATTCCATACTTATTGTATGATTTATCAAACTCTTCAACATAAGTCAGATTTTTTGTCAATAATTTCATTTTGTAATAATTTTCCGCAAACCATTTCTTCATATCTAGAAAACAGAGTGGTGAGCCGTAGAGTAATGTGGAAGAAGGTACTAAATCTGATGAATGTAGAGAATATTTCAATATGGTATTGTATTTGTCTGTGAAAAGCTGATTGGTTGAAAGTGTTGTTTGGGCAGGTACATTGTTCTGATGAAGAATGAGATCATTTTTCTACAGTTCTGGTAGTTTTTTCTGACTCAGCTTTTTCAAAGCATTGTTTTAATAATACCTATTCACTAAAGTTCTTTCTGAAACCCAGTCTTCCAAAATTACACCTTTGATGCCATATGCACAATGAGTATGGCTTTGAATTTAGACTTGCTTTGATGAGCTGTTTACATTCTTGGTAATGACTGTTTTCCAGTATACTGACTGTTATTTAATCCTTGTATTATACTGGAAGATCCAGATTTCATCAGAAACTTATTTTTTTGAAAAAGGTTGAGGATTGCATAGAGTTGCACCACCATGTCGTGAAAAATTTCCTTGTATTATCCTTTTTGTACTATGGTGTAAGAACCCTAGGGATGATCTTGGCTGGATGATCTTCTATACTATTGTCTTTTACTGAATTTTTTATGCCTCTTAAAACAGAATGTGTGTGAGATATATGTCTTCTCCATTAGCTTCAATCAGCAATTGAAAACATCCTGTTGATCGTATGTTCAATTAAAAATACCATATAATAAGGTAAAGCCATATCATAAAATTTGTTTTGATGATTCAAAATGAGGTTCTATTGTTGTACTGCCTTTGTCTACTAAATCTGTTTTTTCTTATCATTCGTGCACTCACTTTTTCATCTCTTTGTATCATTCAGTAGAGCACTAATTATTGCTTTCATTCATCTGAATTGTAACCTGAAAAAATAACTTGAGAGAGAATCAAGCTAATCCAAAATTCTATGTTTATATCAAACATTTTTTGTTGCGGAGTGCTTTAAACAAATATACAATTGATGAGCAGCAATTTACTTTAAATATAATTTAATGAATCAAAAAATCAAAACTTTATATACAGCATGTACTCTTTTTCTCTCTCTCTTTGTTGTCTTTCCTACATTATGCTTCCTATTGATACTGGCTAGCTATTGATACTTATATTATCGATCGAAATAAACCAAAACTATATAAATTTAGATTTCAACATTTTGATTGTAACACCTTCCCGTAATCGAAATGTTTATAGCAAAAATAATACATACAGCTAACATAACCTTACAAATATAGTAATATCACATTAGATATATTTCATAACATAACACACCAAAAATTTACTAATGCCAAGAAAAAAATACAATGTACTTGAAAAATGCCAACAAATAAAAATAAACATCATTTCTTACTTTTAATTTAACATTAACTTTCTTAATTTTTCAAATGATATTTTACCTAGAGGCTTGGTGAGTATGTTAACCACTTGAATATCCAGTGGTGCAAACACTTTTACTATACCTTGTCTGATTTTATCTTGAATAAAATGATAATGTCAGTGTGCTTTGACTGTTTAGGCTGCTTGTAAGATTTATTAATTCATGTAGCATACAAATTGATCCCAAATAAAAGTACATCTAAATCACTTGAATTTTCCATCACATCAAATTTAATTAAAATATTTTGTAACAAACAAGCCTCACTGACACATTGACTGAGAGCTGCATATTCTGCCTCAGTAGAAGACAGCTAACACAATACTCTTCCTTTGAACACCATGACACAGTACATTTAAAAATTTTAAAACAACGTCCACTGGTGGGCTTCTGTTAGTGACCATTCCTGTCAGCATCTACTAAACCTTTAGTTATATCAGTAGTATAAGTTTTACTATAAACGATTTTCAAATCAAGAATTCCTTTAATGTAACAACACTCCTTTTAGACATATTAATAAATCATTACTAGCATAACTTTGGTATCTGCTTAGATTATTACTTGCACACAAATCTGGTCTGCTGCCTAACATTGCATACATAATACAACTTATTAGTTTTCGATACTTATTTTCTATCTCGGTATTTTCTGGTTTTTTTTCCTCAGAAAATAATTAAAATCAAAATTATTATCCATCAGAGTAGAGATAGTTTTACATATACCGGAGAGGGATAGTTTAACATATTGAACATTTTAGAACATTTTCCAGATAATTATTTCAATTCAAAGTTATCATACCATCTTTTAGACTTTGTTCTACAGTAATATCTTAATAGTGTGAAACTTGACACAAATTTCATTCTTAAAAAACATTTATTACTTGCTTGTTTGAGCCCGTGATAATTAACTCATCAACATAAATTAGTACATGATGGCTGACACAATTCATACCTGTGTGGATGAAAACGAGCTGAAGACCCATTCTGCTTTTACTGTTGGGACTTAGACACACCGGAGCACGTGATATTCCAGTGTGCCCGTGGTGGGACGAGGAATGTTGTGACTGTGCTGCCGTAACTGGGCATCTCGAGGTAGGGACCATTGTTGGAAAGATGTTGCACAGTCTGGTGAATCTCACTGTGATGGGTTTTGTGTCGGGAATACTTCAAGTAAAATATTTCGGAAGTGAGGGGGTGAGGGACAGCTCTATACGGACTTGCCATTCGCCAGTGCTTGCACATGTGGGTGGTGGTGATGAAGTGCGAGGACTCTCAAGCCCTGAGCTAAAAGTGAGTCCCAGCAGGGTCGTCCCTTTGGGGGTGTCCCCAGTTAGAGGTGAAGTACAAAGGACCGAGTTCCAGTTGCTGGGTGATGGAGGCCAGGAACAGCATAGACTAGCCTGGTGTTTCCCTCATCTGGCAGCTAGAGGCGAAGGTACCTCGTGGAACTATGTTTATGCTTAATTAGGGGTCTGATTCTGGGAGGCAGGGCAAAAAAAAATTTTTTAATCATTAGATAATCTGAAACAAATGATAATTATTTTTTAACCTTACAAAATTCTTAGATATCATGAATTCATGACATTTATCATACCAACACTTGGAAGAATTTTTTAAACCATAAAATGCTTTTTTAAGTTTGTACACTTTATTATTTGATAAATGTCTCACATTGTGAGACAACAGTTGTGGCAACTGACAAATGTCAGTTTGCCAAGCAAAAAAGGCACTACTGACATCCATTTACATAACAGGCCAGTAAAAATTTACAATAACAGGTAACATTAATCTAATTGTATTTAATTTGGCAACAGGAGAATAAACATCATATATTGGCCTTTTCTCCATGAACCCTCTGGCAACTAACCTAGATTTAAATTTAATTATCTTGTTTAATTCTGTAAACCTACTTGACGTCAGTAACCATCACATATTTCTGGCTTATCAACAACGTCCCATGTATCATTTTCAGCTGATTTCAACCTCCTATCCTGGCACTGCTTAGCAAAACTGACAGTTTAGCTTCTTCATATGATGTTGGTTCTTCAGTGTCAATACACTGACAGTATTGACACTGTCTTGTCATACTAACAAGACAGTATCATAATCATTATATTTAGCTAGAGGTTGCAGCTGATCTCTAGGACGAAGCTTTTTTCTATCAGCAGGTTTATGTATGTTCATGTTCAGAGAACTTCTTTCTAAACTTTCATCTGCAGTCATATCCTTAATTATGCTTTCAACATGTTCAGTTTCAGGTGTAGGTTCTTCTTTTTTAATGTTGACATACAATAAAAAGAAAACAAGAAATTATTTGGATTAGATAGAAAAAAATAACATTTCTTTCTAATTCTATTACTGGATATCAATGCAAAAGAACTGAGAGATTATTTTCTATATATTAATCTGGAAAAACAAACTCTCAGTCCTTTTGCACTTCCGCCATAATCTACAAAGATTCCCTTTCTACTTTTAAAATCACACTTCTTTCTCTTGATTTCTGGTATATGTCCCACACTTTTGTATGAGACGATTTTGTCAAAACTGCTTATTATTCTGTATTCATAAGGTGTTTTACCTTTAACTGTACTTAGCCCAGTTCTGTTAATTAGATACATAGCTGTATTGCTGCTTCAGTTCAAAATTACTTGCTTAGATGTTTTGCTCCCATTATTGTTCTAGCTGCCTCAATAATCACACAAATTTCTCATTGAGCATGACCATTCTGTTAAGGATTATAAGGAACAGTATGATATTCTATTCCTTGCTAAGTTAGAAGTTTGTTTTTATATTGTGATTAGCAAACTCTTTGCAATATCTGTTCTTAAGATTTGAATTTTCTGACCATTTGATTTTCACCCAGATTCACAAAAAGTTCAAGCTTACTGTAATCTTCATGCTTAAGTTTTAAAAAATACACCTGTCTATAATGCGAATAGTAATCTTTTAATAAAAACTAGTAATGAGACAACTTCCAAAGGACCACATATCAGCATTGATTATGTTTACAATTTTAGTTGATTGTGAATTACTTCCTTTGAATGAGTGACAATGTTGTTTTCCTTGCACACAGGTTTTGCAAAACAAGTTTTCATTTTTATCTTCACACGTAATACCATTCTGATTTAAAAACTTTTTCACATAATTAGAAACTATGACGTGCTAAACTTTGATGCCACCAGATTAAAAATTTATTTTAGTTCACTATGGCATCATTAGCCATATAACAACCATCTTCATCTATAAAATTCTGGTTACCCAAGCAAAACATGCAAAAATGTTTAGTTGACCATCTAGCGAATGCACAGAGTTGATTGATTTGGTTCCTTGTAAATTAATCATGCTTCTTAAGCATCTGAGTTCAAATAAAAACCATTATCCACAGCCTTGCCCTGTGAGAGAATATTATTTTTTAAATCGGTACATAGAACACATTTTTCATCTTCATATTTATGATGTTTTGTCCATCGTAAGATTTAATAAAAACAGAAACAATACCAAATGCAGTGCTTACTGAATAATCACCTACTCTTATTTGTTTCAGTGCATTAAGCTGTACAAAATTTCCAGATATCTTTAAATCATGACATATACATAGATGCTCCACTTATTAAGATACTGTTCTTACAATTAAATTCATCTCAGAAATTTCCAATTAAGACCAGTCTTCCATTTCAATCATTTATAGTTTGTTTATTTGCATCTGACAATTTCTTTTGATGAAACCAACAATTTTTTTAATATATGGCCCTTTTTATGACAAAAGTGACGTATATCTTTATTTTTTATAGAACTTGAATAATTCTTATACTGATTCTTTTTATGTCCAACCTTTTCACAAGAAAAACATTTGAGAATAAACTTATTTATGTGTTTAGCAGTAAATTCCACAGTATTTTCACTTGGTTTCAAATGCTCTTCTTCAGTCAGTAATCTAGCTGTTAAATTGCTTAGAGTTAGTTGATTTTCGGCTACCGATTTCCAAGCAGGCACAGAATGCTTATACTGACCTGGCAAAGACATAGTTATTTTTGTAGTAACCATTTTTTCAGGTATTTCTTCCTTCTGCTGCTTAATAGTATTGCTCTTAAATTTTTTTTAGAGAGTTCATAACACCTTATTCAAATTTCAAATTAAAAGATTGCTGCTGTAATAGATGAATACACACACTTGATGATGTTCATGTATTGTTCAGTCCACATTTCATTTGCAGAATTGCACATTAAAACATGTGAAAAAACCCGGATTCCATGCACGTTATTAACACTTTTGTGCATGTCCATTATAAATTTCATACTAATTCAATTTCACAACTTTTGCTGTGAAATTAAGTATTTTTTACAGATCTGATTTCTGTATATCTTCATTAGTAATGTCAAAGCGGTCTTCAGCTGTCAGTACTACTCTAATCTGGAATTTCTTAATGTTCATATTTTTGTTAACTACTGTGATTCCATATTGAGGTTATCCACTTGGTCATAATGATCCTACAAAATTTTCATGACCTCTGTTCATATATCCCAGCTCATAACCTGTTGCAGACTGCTTTAAATAAATATATATGATTGACGATCATCAGTTTACTTTAAATATAATGTAAAAAATTAAATAAGAACTCTCATATACTGCGTATACTCTCTTTGTTTTCTTTTCTACCCTACGCTTCCTATCCATGCTCGCTTGCTATCAATACATTTACTGTCGATTGATATAAATCAAAACTATAGTTTCACTCAAGTTTAATAACCAACATTTCGATTGTATCACTACATGTTTCATTTTTTTTAAATATATTCATTATCTGTTGTAAAAAAGGATCTCAGTGTTAGGTGAAGTTTAAATATTTTTATAAGTTGGAAATAATAAGCACTTTTTATTTACTTAACCCAATATATTTTTTGTATTGATGTACAGCAAAACCATAAAAATTTTTTTAAAATTCCAATGAAAACCATTACTCAGATTATTAAAAAAGCCTAACTGGCTATTCATTTTTTGATTTTATCTATCAAAATAAACAAAAAATGTTCTATGAAAAAGTTATCATCTCTCCTTTGTTTTCTTTCTATCTGTCATTTTGTGATTTTTAAAGAAAAATTCACATCTGAAAATCAGATTGAAGAATCATTGTAATATTTAGTACTCATATTTACATCACCCTTCTCAAATAAAAAATTATGGTGTAAACATGTTCACAAATCTCAAAATGCAGCGATTTCAGTTTTTAATCTTTTATATTAATTTAATTAGCTTTATCAAAATATATGTTTAAAATTTTCAAACATGGCACCGTTGGTATATGAAATTAGTTATAAAATAAAAATCAACCTTACCAACAATTTATATTATGTCTCTAGCGCTTTGTCATTCAGCCATTCTCAGATTAGAAATTTTTTCATAATTTAAAACGTTGTATAAAAGTAATTACATCAGTTGCATAAGAGTGTTTCAATTGTGTACAGTCATAACAATGAATTAACAACCGAGACAATGAATTAACAAAAAATAACTGAGACACTCTAAATAACTGATTTAAATTACTTTTATGCAATAACGATCAGTTGTTATGATTTTATAATTTTTTAATTTTAATTTGAACATTTTAAATTATGAAAATATTTCTCAACTGAGGATGGTCGAATGACTGAAAGCGCTAGAGATATAACATAAATTGTTTGTAAGGTTGATTTTTATTTTATTTTTATACTATAATATATTTTTTTGTTAGCTATAATTTTAAGTTATAATTACAAAAAAATACCTACATATTGAAAAATCTGTCTACAAACAGACACACACAAATGCAAATGCACACACATACACATGCACACACACCACACAACACACACCCCCAAATACACACACACACACACACATACACACATATATATATATATATATATATATATATATATATATATACACACACACACACACAATTGTGTATTTAATAAAAAGTAACTTTATTTAAAAAAAATCACACCTGTACATTTTGTAAATATCTGGTAATTTATATGTCTTCCTTTATTCTTAATAACTTCGTGTACATGACTTGGTATCGATTCAACAAGTGTACTACCAATTTTTTTAAATTTCTTCATCGTGAAACTATACTGACATTATTGCTTTAATGAGGTAATTTTTGTAGTAAAATTAATTTTTGAGTTGTTCTTTGACTATTGCCCAAAGATTTTCAATTTGGTGTTTAAGTCTGGGAAGTTGCTTGGTCATGGGGTAACTTTCATTCTTTGAACAATTTTTTCACTCTTTTTGCAGTAGTATGTGGTGCCAAATCTTGTTTGAACATCTCATTGCCATGTGGGGGATTTGTTTTGAAGTTGGTGTTGCAACTCTTTCTTTCAGACTTTATATATCCTTCATCTTTCAACATACCACGTACTGAAAGTAATGAACTAGGGCCTTCAGGTGTGAATCAACCTCAAAACATTTATTTCTGGAGCTGTTTGATTGTTGGATATGGGCCACTGATGTATTTTCATCTGATATTTATTTAATGTACCCTTTTTTAACCCGTTGCCCCTGAACATAAAAATGTTACTCGTCGAAAAACATAAAGTTTTTCCAATCTTTTTTGGTCCAGTTAGCATGTGCCTTTGGCTCATAAGAGCCTTTTTTTTGGTGAAGTTAAAAACTCTTTAGCTGGCTGACGAGCTTTCTGTCCAGCTGCAAGAAGTCTGTGTCTAACAGCTGCCACTTGTAAATGTATTCCACTTTGCTAATTCTCGATTTAAAGTCCCCAACATTTAATTGTGGATAAAGTTTACTTTTTCTCACTAATAACTGACCAGTTTCTTTAAATTGTTTAAAAAATGGTATATTCACTGTTCCTAGTCCAATACCACACTCAGAAGCTATTTGTCTTTGTGTCACAATGGTATACTCAGAAAAATAAAAATTTTCCAACGCTCTCTTGGAGTTATGTCCATTATTTTACATGCATTCAAGACAATAAAAAATACAAAAATATGATTTAAAAAAAATGAAACAAACTTTATAAAACGCTACGTATAACATGAATATTACTAAATAACCAAAGAACAATAGCCTCACATTGCACAGACAATTTAAGAACAGATGCGGTCAAGCAATGTAGCTGCAACATAGAAATAAACAAAAAATACCCTGTGATTGGATTAATTTGCAGCTACTGTATTTATAATTAAAACATACCCTTTACAAGACTTTTTTAGACTGTGGTATATTATTGTTGAGGTTTTAATGTATCTTATTGTTGATGATATTTGTATTTAAGTTAACATTTCCCAAAAAATTTGGAAGAATTTTATCTTAATTTATTTATTTTAACAACTAATGGCTAATTGTCTGGTTACATTACTTAACGAAGAAACAAATACGGGAGTAATAAATATAGTCATACGATAGGCACAGCGTAATGTAATATGTACTAGATAATTTTAATATTTAAGTTGACTGAGACTGTACAAGACTACACTACATTTACATTCATACATATCATCCTCATTCATCCTTGGAAGTAATACCATACAGTGGTTCCAGAGGCTAAACAGAAAAAGAAAGATGCTTTTAGTAGTATATAAATCAAAAAATCTAATTTGCTTTCCAGGAAATTGTCAACATAGCGTTTTGTGCAACAAGTGCCTTAATAAAATGCTATACTTGTCTCATTATTAAATATTTTTTATACTTATGTATCTTCCTCTCTAAATTATAACATTATCTCTTGGTGGTCCCTCAAAAAGTCTAAATGAGTTTTTAAGATACAGAAATGGGCTGTCAGATCATATTTTGTCCCCTATAAGTATTTGAATCATTTAGGCTGACATTTAGAAAATTAGGAAAATTAAAAATTTTAAGTTATCTGTACATGTATATTTATGAATGTGCAATCTTTTCTAAAAAGGATAGTCACTTACACTCTTAAAAAAAATTAACAATATCCACCCCAATGAAACCAGACAACAGAATTGTTTTTGTGCAACTCAACACAATAATTTGGCTTACGAAAAAGTATCTTATTCTTCTGTTATCTTCTTCAATAAACTATCAAATTATTTTAAAAATATAATTAAACAATTCTTTTATGGAGGAAACATATTGTACTGCTGATGAAGTTTTAAGTAATCCTATTTATGAAAAAAGTTTTTTATTTATGTACGTGTACATAAGTATATGCTGAAATAATTTTCATTCATAATGCCTTCTTTATTGTGAATTATCTTTATATCTTATATTTTGTAGAGTCATATATTTTTCTTAAGATTTCATGTGCTCATATTTCAGATAATCAGTATGGATTTTAATCACATCTATTTTATCATTGTATATTTTATGATACTGCTCTGATCAAGGTTTTAATATGGTTTCCATTGATCCGATGAGACAAATGCTGAGACAGTTTATTTTTTTTTTGTGGAGCAGTGTAGCACACCAATCCATTCTTGACTTGATCTATATAATGTATTTTTTACTTATCAGAATAAAAAGTTTATTTAATTTATTTATTTGTTCAGTACAGTTTCATGTTATAGCCTACTAGCAGAAGTGAAGCTTGATATTGTTAGAATTCAAAGTTAATATGATGCTAAAGGGAATTTGTTTGAGTGTCTAACGATTATGGGTAACTTCCTTATCACATCTCTGTACACTCTGACCCAAGGTATTGCCAATGAAAACCATATTGTTTCTTTGATGAAAGTCAGAATGCTGCTGTTTACTTTAATTTATTTTCAGTGATCTATTAACACCTATCAGGTAAAAAATCAAGGATAACCTAGGGTAGCCTGTAGCTTAATATTTTTATTCCTATGCGTGCTGTTTTTTCTACCTCTATACTTGAATCCTGTGTTTTCTAATTTAAAAAAAAGTCATAGCCAGATCTCAGGTTTTGTTATCTTTAGTATGATTAAAAATGTGAGGAACTGCTATAAATGTTAAATATTTTTAGTTATCCAAATCAATCAAATTATGGAATATTGGGTATTCTTTCCATTCTGGAATCCATTTTAATTACTACTGATTGATAGTCCATACCAGTTAATAACTAACTTTATAAAATTAATTGACCTAATCTTTCTAAAAGTTTTGAGAGTGCACTTAAGAGGCTAATTGGTCTAGAACTCTGGTTTACCATAGGTCACCTGTTTTATAATGGTCTTCAAGTTAACAAGTTTAGAATACCTAAGGAACAGTCCAGATTGTGAAAATATTTAATTATCTTTAAAAGGGTTACATATTTAATATGATATTAATTTATTTAATACATCGGTTACTATTCAACTCTTGACATCCTGCATTATTCTCAAAGGCTCTGATTTATTTATTCATCATTTTTGAGAATCTAGAATAGATTTGTCTGATAAATGAAAACATATTTTTTACATTTTAGGCCTTTCTAAACATACAAACTGATATCATTTTGGATGAGTGTACAAGGTTTTATTACAATTAAGGTTTAATTATAACTACTGATAATTGTTTCTTTTTAATCGTATCATTATTATACTTTTTGATTTTGTTTTAAATATTTTATAGTTCTAAACTGTAGAGATAGCATTGTCAACTCTCTTCTGTTTTCTGCCTTTTTCTTCTTTCTTTTGCCCAACTGTCAGAAAGTTTAATAACCTGGCTACTACTGGAAATATTTTCAGTACTTAAAAAAATTAAATGAACAGCAAGATGAAAAAATGTGGAACCATGATTTTAAGCGATGTAAAATCTGATTCTTTTAGTGCCACTACATTGCTTCTGTGCCCTCTTCTCTCTTCTGAGTTTGAAGCTAAGTTTAATGCATCCCCAACAAAGGAGTCCAGGCTTGACAAGTTAATGTGTGGTCGAGACTCTACCACCAGTAATGTTTCTGCTTCCCCCCCAAGTTCAAGCCAACCATAAGTTCCATTCATGTCCAACAGAGGAATCTTTGGTATAACAACTTATCGTGTGATTAAAGAATCAACAAAGCAATAAAGTTTCTCAAACTTCCCCTTGATCTAAATTTCTGTGTGATATAGTCTCTGCCACCTGCAGTAAAATTCTTTGTAGGAGGAACTTCCTTTGTAAACAATACAATAATTATATGACCATGTAATGTGAAAGAAACAATTTATGGCTGGCCAATTTTGATCAACCATCCAGGTATCATTTCAATTGTATTAGGAGTCAACTTCGCCGAAAAATGTAAATTTTTCTTGCATGGGACATCATTAATGGTTACGCCCAAAAAAATGTATTTATTTCAGACACAGTCATGTCTTTCTCTATTTCAGTAGTTTTGATTTTGGTTTTAGTTTTATTTACATTTGATTTTGGTTTTAGTAATAATAATAATAATAATAATGTAGTACAATAAGCAATATAGTAATAAATAATATTTACTGATTTTATTGAGACTATACTCATTCATTATAGGAGAGTATGATCGTGATTTTATTAGGAGCATGAGGTCATTAACAACAAAAATAAGTTTAAACGTTACAGCAGATTAATAAAATTATTTAATAGAAAACATTTAAGAACAGAATTATTATCTATTTTCTACATAAATTTTGTCATTTACCACAGCCAGTACAGTTTGGCTTGTGGTCTCTATCATCACACACATATTCAATATTCATGCAAGCACGCATCCTCTGTTTCATTATTTTTTATTTTAAAAAACTAGTAAGTAACCCCCCCCCCCCTGACAACTGATGAGATAATGATATATATGACTTGTAAATGAGATGTAGTCTTGTGCAGATTCTGGTTGACCGTTGATGAGATTCGTGGCTAATTGAATCCTGACTACCAAAGTAAACCCACCAGTTGGTGTAGTGGTGAACACATCATCGCAAATCAGCTGATTTCAAAGGCTCACATTCTTGTAAAGGCAGTTACTTTTATATGGATTTGAATACTAGATTGTGGATACTGGTGTTCTTTGGTGATTGGGTTTCATTCAATTAACCACACATCTCAGGAATAGTCGAACTGAGACTGTACAAGACTACACTTCATTCACACTCAAACATATCATTGTCATTGAATACCTGAACGGTAATTACCGGAGACTAAACAGGAAAAAGAAAGACCGGTCTGGTGGGCTATTTGTTTAATAATTTGTAATATTTTTTTATATTCTTAATTATCAAAGATAAAAGTGACCCGTAAGAAAATAAAAAAGGTAGATAAACATAACAGATGAAATAAGAAAAAATATATATAAACAAACATTACACGAATGAAAATGACAGACTGGAGATAGCAGCTGTCTGTATTGATGTTATTTTTAATTCTGTGCAATTTAATATTTTTATCTTTAGATAAAGGTTTGATTATTTTTAACAACATAATGAAATTAATTTATAATTAAAGGTTTATGTACAAGCCGATGTAAAAAATATTTTGGACCAAACAATAGATTTGTTTGTGCAATATAAACTAGCATTTTTAAAAATATTATCAACAGAATGTAAAATTCTTAAATCTAATCGGTCTATCCTTGTTAATCCTTATATGATGTCATCTTGATGGAGTGATTTGTCAAATCTATGAGTAAGATGCCTATTACTTTGAGTGACCTTTTGTGATAAAGAAAATTTGATTATATATGTACAATATCGATATTGGATTTTAGATAAAGAAACTTAACTAAGAAGTCGCCCCAAAGTGAACGAGTGGTATTTTTATATTAAGCAAGAATGTTAGAAGGTTTTAATTTTAGAATGGCTGAAAAGATAATAAGAGAAGTCAAATAAAAAACTGTAAACCTGTTCTAAATAATAAAATAAATAAATCTTTTATTCTGATCATACATAATAATACATTATATAGTTATGTCCTTGATGGATCAAGGGAAACTGTGGTAAAATCTTAATCAAGACATCATTGCAAAATCCAGACAATTAGTAAAAGAAAAAAAAATTGCGATTAAAGAAATATAAATGCATTGAATACTGTTAAATACATGAAGGTAACTTGTTAAATATAAAAAAAGTAACTACAAAATAATTCATGATTCAGATGTTAATAAAAATTAATTGAGCACGTATTTATGTACATTTTGAACAGAGATTAGTATTATTTAAAAACTCATTGACTAAATAATATTATTTCTGTAAAAAATTTTTTAATTATAATTTAAGTTAATCAGTGGAAAGATTTTTAAAACTATCTATTTAAAATGACTATAGAAGAATAATACAGTTCTTTCCCATAAGTTGATGTATTGTGCGAGTTATACACAAAAACGCAATTCATACTTATGGGCATTGTATTTGATATGATTGTCCATTTTTATATCTTAAAAAGATATAAAAATGTAATTATTCTTACATAAAATAAAGGACCAGAAAAATGTAATTATTCTTACATAAAATAAAGGACCAGCTACACTAAAATCAAATTTAACTTAAATCAATTGTCCAAAAGAGCATGGTTGACGAAGTATCTCAATGCTATTGTTACTTGTAGTATATTTAATAACCTACTATGAATCTGAAGGATCAGCCTTGCTCTATTTGTGTGTATCTGGTTGTTTATAAATATTAATTATAATTCAACACACAGGACAACATGTTGAAGAAATTAATATATATATATATATATATACTTGTTAAATAAATTAACTTTTTATGGCATGTGGTATGCTAGGAATATAGGAGTAAATACATTTTGTTTTATAGAATATTGCGTGTGATTTTTTAGGGGAAAAATTAGATTTAGCATTAGAATCTTTTATTCTTCAGGGAAAGTTAATGAAATTGATCAGGGAAATTTATCTCAACAATTGTTTTGTTAAACCATGATGTAACTTCCACAAGAATCTGGAGTTACTTTTCTGATTTATTTTGTGTAATGGTTATTTGCATGTTAATTATATAAACTTTGAATTGTATAAGTTTTTCTCATTAGAAAATTTTAATTTTCTGAATTATCCCTCCCTTCTTTGTTTAAAGGTAAACTGGATGAACTTGAAGAAGAGACACATCCGCAACAAGAAAAAGAACCACTTAAACCATGGCCCAATAACACAAATCCTCACACTGGTGAGATTGGAGGTCCTCGTGGGCCTGAACCTACTAGATATGGAGATTGGGAACGTAAGGGAAGAGTTACTGACTTCTAAATAGATTTTAAAATATAATTGTATCAAAACATGAAAACTTAAAATTTTTTAAAACTAAATTATATATTTATTTGTTATTTTTTAATTATTGTAATTTAGAATGTTTAATAAATAATTTGTTATAACTTTTGTACATTTTTACCATATATTTCCATATAAAGGAAGGTGTGATTATATATATTGCCACAGAATTACTTTGATGCATGTGGCACCTTAGTGCTTTATGGCGGCCCTGAAAAAGGCTGTATGCTACAAGACTTAAAAGGCTTTTTGGATTAGTAGCCCTGAGAAGGGCTTGGGTCAAGAAGCTGATTTCCGGTGAAATCAGCTTACTGTAGTCGGGGAGTTGCAGAGCTACCACTCAATGACAGTTGGGTCCCCACTACAGTATTGGGCCAGTGTCGGTTGTCTTGTGCTGGCATGGCAAAGTGGTTCTCCCATGCTGGGTCGGCTCTTGTTAGTGGGTCTGTGTGCCAGGGTGCTTGAAGCCTGGCAAGCTGGGGCTGGAAGGTAGCATCCATGCTCAACGGCTCCTTCAGTGAGCTGGTTAGGCCTGCTGGTCTGTTGGAGGAGATATTGGCATCTGGCGGGACGTCCAAAGTTGGGTCGGCCAGAGAACTTCTATCTTGTTCTCCTGTTGGTAGTCAGTGACTGAATAAGCTCTTGCTGTGCCGTGCGTTTGTTATATACTTCCCTGCGAGTGGTAGGGCTACTGTGGTGGGGAAGTTGCGCAGTAATCTGGCTTTGTGGGAAGGGGTCCTTGTGTGTAAGTATACTGTACTCCCACTGATGTCTGTACAGTTAGCGTCGCACTTGCTGATATAAGCACAGCATATGATGCTGCAGATATGAGACAACAAAAAAAAAAATATGTGTATATATTTTAATATTAATATAATATTATATATATAATAACTTTGTATATTGCTTGTTTATACTATTATAACTGGAGAATGGTTGCACTGATCTTCATGTAATGGATATTAATTTGTCTCAGGTATATAAATGACTCAGGTATAACATGATTTAAATAAACAGAGTGGGAAAATGCTATTTTTCCAAGCTGATAAGCCAAAATCAGATTAAATTTATTTTTATTCTGTGACATTTTACAAATGTTCTGGAATTTTCATGAACTGTACGTTATATTAACTTTAAATATGCCTTTGTTATAGTAATAAGCAAATACAATTTTGTACTTGATGTTATAAACATAAAACATAAACATTACATTATATTAGATTTAAAATTATGTTAAACCATATATTTTACTTTATTAAAACACACAGAGTAACAAAAAAGAAATTAGCAGGCTACTCATTTTCATACAAAAATGAATAAAAGATTATGAAAAAATATCAAATTCCCTTTGTTTTCCTTCTGTTTGCTATCTTTTGTTTTTTAAAGAAGAATTTATATATCAGGATCAGATTGAGGAATCATTTTAATATTTGCTACACATGTTTTTACAGTCTTTCGCCAATAAATTAAAAACTTACAGTGCAAATATGAGGTCTGTTCAGAAAATAACCCAGCATTGTGTTCTGCATAACCTCCTCTGTAACCACATGTCTTTCGATTACTCATATTTCGTTTAGTCTTCGTGCATTGTTATTTGAGTGAATGTGTTTCTGTTAGCAGCAGCTTTTGTAGTGTATGATTTTTGGGGGCAACAATACTGTAAAATTTTGCATGAAACTGGGAAAACTTTCACAGAAACGTTTCAACTTTTGAAACAAGCGTATGGAGGTGATGCTCTGGGTCATATGCAATGTTACGAATGGTTTTCACGATTGAAAAGTGGTTATCAGTCAGTTGAAGATGACCCTTAACCAGGAAGGCTTTCAATTTCCAACTGATAAAACTCACATTCAGAAAATCAACGATCTGGTATGTGCAAATCATTGATTGACTGTCAGAGAACTTCAGAAGGGGTTAGCACCTAAACTGGATCATGCCATGACATTTTGAATAATAGATTGAACATGCATCAAGTTGCATCAAAGTTTGTTCCTTGTTTAATGATTGAACAGCAGAAAGAACATTGAGTGGATGTTTGTCCAACTCACAACAACAAGCCTAGATGATGAAACAATCATGCAAAGGATCATAACATGTGACAAAAGCTGGGTTTATGTCTATGACATTGAGACAAAAGTTCAATCAACACAATGGATTGGTAAAGATCTCCATGCCCCAAGGAAGCATGTCAATCTTGATCAAATGTCAAAGCAATGCTATGTTTTTTCCAATTTTAATGGAATTGTGCATTTTGAATTCTTGCCTCAAGGTGAAATAGTGAACCGTGTGTATTATAAAGGCATTTTACAATGGTTACGTGAAAAAACCTGCAAACTCAGACTAGAGTTATAGCAAGACCACTCCTGGTGCTGTCATCAGGACAATGCTCCCGCACACTTGTCTTCGTCAATTTGTCAGTTTTATGCCATAAAATAGATGATTGTCCTCCTTCAGTCCCCTATTTGCCAGACCTGGCTTGTTGAAATTTTGTCCTATTTCTGAAATTATAATCAGTGATAAAAGGGATGCCACTTCGGGATTATTGATTGACCAATAATCTGTAAAATTAATAATAAAGATTATAAAATAATCCTCAGTTATTTTCTTAACAGACCTCATATGTTAGCAATTTTCAAATGGCATCAGTTTTTTATCTTTTATATCTTTGTAATCATTTGCTTCATCAAAATGCGTTTTATGAGCTAAAATGTTAAGCCTTTCATTGTAAACAAAATAACCCCTTATTTCTGAAATCAATTGACAAGCGATTTAGTTATTACAGAAATTTGACAATTTTCAGCAACCAGATTTCATCACCACCACTATTAAATTAATTTGAATAAGCTAAAATTTTTCTTTTAATTTCAGTGCCAAGTAATGCATAATTAAAATGGTGTAGAAAAAATTATATGAAAAATTATTTACATTGCAGAATTGCTGCGTTTTTATTTCTTCTTCAATTCTTTGATTGGTTTGCAGCAAGTATTCTTAGAGGCAGTTCTATCTTGTGCTAATTTCTTTGTTTTCATGTATGTTTCTTGTGTGGTTTGTTCAATATACCTTAGTCTTGGTCTGCCTGTGGTATTGTTTCCTTCAACTGTGCCCACTGTTATGCCACAGTACTTGTTCTAGCCAAGTGTCTTGCCTCCTCTTTAATAAGCTCCATAAACAAGGCACCTCATCAATCCTTCATAATGTTTCTTCATTGGTTATTTCCTCCTTCAATACAATCTTCAATATCCATTGGTAGCACCACAGCTCAAATACATCTATTCTCCTTTTTTCTTCTGCCCCTATGGTCCATGCTTCATTGCTGTATAAGAAAACACTCTCAGTGTCTTCATCAGTTGTGTACTCAATTTTTTGTTCATATTGTTTTAGGCGAATATCTTAATTTTCTTATTGAATGCTAATTTCGCCTGTTTTATTCTGCTAATAATGTCCTTCAAGCTTCATCTATTTGATGTAATTCTGCTACCAAGATAGGTGAATTCCTTCACCATATGAATTCCATTCATATCTCCCATACCTAGGAGGGTGGAGCAGCTAATGTATTGCACACCCTCAAAGGTTGCCTTTACCTCTAACCTACCGACACCCCGCGGTACCGGGCTATGCCGTTCCCCGCGTGGGTCGTTCACCCAGTAGGCCAGGACTGGGTCTTTTATATGCCTGCCTTTAACCGTACCCTCTCCGTAGGGAGGGATCCAGCCGGGTCTCTGTCTTTTTTTATTACCCATGAAGATAGGGGGTGCCTGGTCAGTCATCAAGAGTCAAGAGTGGTCCACCTCAGCAAACCACCCTCTCATGAGCAGAGCTGCCCTGTAAGACCCTACTTCCAGGTTACCCCGTTTCACTCAACACCGTCTCGTTCCGTAGTCTTTATAATATTCGTGACTAACGTTGCTACGGCGTTCCATTCACGATGTCCCTTTAACATGTATTGTACGGTATTATCCGGTGTCAGTCTTTGAATGGCCCATGTGTGCCTCAGTTCATCCCACCGGT
Source organism: Lycorma delicatula (assembly GCF_047948215.1). Taxonomy (NCBI): domain Eukaryota; kingdom Metazoa; phylum Arthropoda; class Insecta; order Hemiptera; family Fulgoridae; genus Lycorma; species Lycorma delicatula. The sequence goes on from NC_134455.1 coordinate 137,782,394, forward strand.
GACGAAGTATATCTTGTGTTCCACGGTATCTATTTCTTCACAGTATTGGCAAACCGGTTCGGGCCTTCTGACAAAGCGGTGGAGGTAAGCCCCAAACCTTCCACGCCCAGTCAACAACTGAGAGAAATGGAAGCCCACCTCCCATGATTTCTGGAGATCCAAAAGTCAATTCGTGGAATCATCCTTCTTGTCCAACAACCGGTATTGCCAGTATGTTTGTCATTTTTCCAAGATCTGATTTCGGACTTCTTTGCGCGGCACACCATGTCGTATCCTGTTCAACATCAGAACGCGAAGATTCACGGGAGGAACTCCTGCAGTCACCTCAAGTGCATTCTGTGAAACAGTTTTGTAAGCCGATATTATGTTTACATTCATCCTGCGCTGTAAAGATGAGAAAGATGAGACCCGTTGAAGGTTTCATTTTTTATCAAAAGCTTCCGCCCAAGCCGGAACAGCATAGTATATTATTGACATAGCTACGGACAGTATCAGTTTTCTCTTAGAGGGGCTTGGTCCCCGGTGATTACTCATCAGTCTTTTTAATTTCCCGATGACAGTTTCTGCACATTCAGTCACCTTGTTCAAGTGTACAGTTTGTAATCGGCTTTTATGCAACCATACGCCTAAGTATTTGGCCGTGTCACCTACTCGAACGGTTATGTTTCGGAGTCTACGACGGCCAGTCAATGCTGGCGCTGTGGTCTTAATGGGCGCTAACTGATGTTAGCGCCCATTAAGATCACAGCTATGCCTTTGTCTACCCTATGTCTGACAACTATGCCTGTATTTTGATGATCGCGGCTTTTGCATACTCCTCCACTTCTTGTTCAGAATACCCGGAAATCAGTAAAGCTACGTCATCCGCATAGGCCTCTAGTTCCACGTCTCCATCGAACTCTATACGAAACACCCCATCGAAAGCTGGTCCAAGGACAACCTCTGCGGAAAAAACTCCTCCGAATACTTCAACTGGGACGTCTCCCTTTTCAGAACTGACGTACATCGTTCTATGATGAAGGTAAGATTTTTATAATACTTCTGAAATATGGACTAAAGTTTTTTCAATCAAGGCCTGATTGATAACCGGCTAGGGGAGGCTTCTGAAAACATTTTTGACGTCTAGGAGGACAATCAATGGTATCCTCCGTCGACGCTGAGAACCACCCGCTCTTTCTCTGGCTCAGTTGATTACGTACTGCAGAGCGTCAACCGTGGATTTTCCTTTGACAAAACCGAATTGTTTGAGAGACAATCCGCCACTCGTTTCCAGTTCAATATCGAGTCTGGTGACAATCATTCGTTCGAATAATTTCCCAGTGGTATTTAAGACATATCGGTCTGTGTGTAGTTTCTCCTGGATTTTGGTTTTTGGAATCAAGACTAAGCTTGTGTCTTTCCAACAGTCTGGGAAGCATGTCTTTTCTAGTGCCACGCTGAATGCGTCCAAGGGTGTCTGTACACTATTTCCCTAAGAATGTTTCCTGGAACCGAGTCAGGTCCTGGACACTTGTTGGGATGTAACGTGGTAACCGCAGATTTAAGCTCATCACTAGTGAACCTATTGTTATGCACTACCGGGATCTCCCTCCATTCGGTCTCTACGACTGGAAATAATTGTTTCACTTTCTCAATCGCCACTTCACCAGGAAGAGGGAGGTTATGTCTACCAAATCGGTTCATCATAGCTTTGTAGGCTCCCCTCCAAGGATCAGCATCAAGCTCAGCAATAAATTTTTCCCATGCATTTTTCTTAGCTTTTCTGTTAGCATCAGTTAATGCCTTTCTTGCACGACGGTATTTTTCTCTCTTTACTTTATCCACTCGACCAGTTCTACGCATGTTCCGCTGCATTCTTCTCTTCAATGCGAGTACTGATGCTCTTATTTCTGCAATTGCCGAGGACCACCAATACACCCGGCGTCTACCTGGCCCATCTTTCTGTCTTGCACGTCTGCAGGCACTTTGCAAGTATTCAGAAGGATGTTCTGGGGTTATTTGTGTATTTCCGTCGAACATTTGCGAAACCTCTGGCTTCGTAGTCCGTTGGCTTCCAGCGTGGGTTCTGGTATATCCTGGCCGTGTGCAAGCCACAGAAAATGTGATGGCGTTGTGGTCAGTAGCAAGTTCCTCCTGTCGCACACGCCAGTTAGTAATGGCGTGTGCAACAGAAGTATTTCAGAATTATACTTTCTGTTGCCATCGCTATATCAACGATCGAGCCTTGACCCTGTCCGATGTATGTGATCGCCCATTAATATCATCCTCTTATAAATTCAGAAAACATTGCGATACCTGAGTTGGGGGAGATATATGCAGATATTAGTATATGTTTAGCCAACTCCACAGCAACAAATCCGTTATGTCTAGAGACACCTATCTGTGCATATCGATAGAACCTGATACGTTCAGAATAGCTGCGTCTGCATTCCTATCAGCCTCAGGTGTAGGCAGCCACCCTCCTCATGTTAGGTTCCTAAACCGCTAGAAAGTCGATGTTTTCCTGAATCGCTGTTCTCCAAATCAAGTCGTGCGCAAAGGCGCTACGGTTTGCATTGACTTGCATCAGTTTCATCAGTCAGTCTTCTTGCAGGCCCCGCTGTCAGTCCGATGGCCAGACTTATTATGTTTCAGGCACTTTGAAGGCTCCGTACAGTCTTTTTTCTTATGGCCTTGTCCGCCGCAGTTATAACATCGACCAGTGTGTTCAGGCCCATTACATTGAGAGGAAGAGTGACCCATCTCCCAGCACCTAAAGCAGTGAGTATCGGATCTTATCTGGACTTTACAAAGTACCCATCCTATACGAATTCTCGCCTGTATAAGTTTCATTGCCGCTCTTTTGTGTTGTGATAAGTGACGCATTTTGCGTATTATCGTAAGCGGGTCTTATCGAAGATGCGGTCGCCAATGACTTGGCCACCGCATCTCTTATTTCATTCTCAGTTGTGTCGCAGTCCAACTCTCTGAGATGGATCACGGTCCTGCGACAGCCTCTTGTTTTTAAATCAATCTATAGGTCTGCGGCTCTGTCTCTGAGCACGTTTTATAAACTCTCCGCATTCGTATGTCCCTTGAATGCATAATTGCTCATCAGCACCTTTACGTAATGCCAGGACTTCTCCTCTAGCCTCTTCTCTTGTAACAGATTGTTTTACAGTACGAAGAAGGTCAGCGTATGATCTTCCCGCGGATCTTACTATTAGCGTGCTCTACTGTCAGAAACTGCTGGCGCCATCAACCTGACGCTCTGAACAGGTCCACTTTGAGCTTTTGCCGTTGTTTGTGGCAACACCATTTTTATTTTACTAAGTCTCCCTCAACGTAATATTAACATACGTTTTATGGCCAAACCGATTTTTTTCTTCTGGTAAAACAAACGTCGGTGACTGGGAATCCTCCGCCACCTTCTTGATCAACCCTAAGATGCCGCATAGTGCATTTTCTTCTCCTTCCTCCAGGTCATAGAAAATCTTAGATTTTCGTTTAAAGGATTTATCAGCTTTCCTGCCCATGATGATAGCTTCTTTTTTAATATTATCCCCATGTCTAATGTCAGGGCTGTACACCCGTACTTACCGCTCCCCCAAAATGTATCCCCCAAAAATGAAGTCAAAAATGGGGGACAGGAATGGTGATCAGGGGGTTGGGAAGGACCTGGGACGGATAGATCCCAAGGGGGTTTGGGGTTAGGAAGTACAGGGATCTATTGAGAAAAAACCGTTTCCCCTTATATTACTTTCTCAGGACTTAGAAAAAATGTCAGCTCACCATGGAGATTGAAGAAAATTTCCTAAGTCCTTGTTTACTGAATTTGGTTGCTTGTCGAATCTTGTAAACAGAACAGCCAAAAACGTGGAGCAAAGAAACACGTTCGCTCTGTTCGAGTGCTCTTACTCAACTATTGTCTATTCATATCTAAAGCAGCTCTTGTGTTGTGCCTACTCGCTCCATTACCTTTGTTTTCTCCATATTTATTTTCATATTATATTGTTATGGATAATGTGTGATGTCCATACTTTTCACCATTCTTTTCAATTATGTTTCATTTTCAGTGAATACAGGTACATCATTGGCAAAACATAATACATGTATTTTCTCGTAATGTATTTTTACTTTATCACTACCCCGTAACTTTTCTATTACTTCATCTATCCCTAGTTATGTTTATGTGTTGAACAGGGTTGAACAATATAGCTGTTAATGAACACCCTTGCCTGACAACTCTCTTTTTCTTTGCTTCCTGTTGTCTCTACATCTAACAACTACTACCTCATCCGTGTATACTTTTCACATTAACCTATTGACCTGGTAACTAGCTCTTATTGATTGTATTAAACAAAAGTCCCGTTCTACTGTATCAAATGCTTTTTTAAAGTCAATTAACTTAAAAAATGTCTCTTATTCTTCCCTATTCACTTTTCTGTTATCTGTCTTAAAGCAAGTATAGCTTTTAGTATACTTCTTCCCATACTGAAGCCAAACTGATCCTCTGAAAGTATACTCTCCACTTTCCCTACTAGCCTTTTTAGATTATTATTGTGAGGATTTTTGAGGCATGGGGTATCATCAGGCCTATTGTATGGTCTGTTCGCATTTCTTTGCCGAAAGTATTTTTATACTGTTATGATATAAGCTTATTGAAATCGTCAGGCATTACACCAATTTAGTAAATTTTTCAGAATAGCTCGTACATTGCATCCTAACATCTATTTTCATCCAATTTGATTAGTTCTGACGTCAGTTCATTAATTCCAGATGCTTCCCTGTCATCTAGGGTCAAAATTGCTCGGTCAAATTCATTTCTCAGTATATTATCGGCCAATTTCTCTAAGAGTTGTCTTCTTTCAAAATTACATTGCATGCAGTTTTCTTATCTCCAAAAATGTATTTTACTGTTGTATAAGCCTTCCAGATTGTTAACTTCAATTAGTCTTATCATCCTCTTTGTATCGGCCATAGAGATCGGCTTCCTTTGCTATCTTTTTAATATTGCTGTTTTATTTTCCTATATTCTTTTCCACCTTCCTCTTTTTTGCGTTCCCTTAGTTCCCTTCTGTGAACTATCATTCAGATCAGTTCTTCAGTTATCCACTCATTTCGAATCATGTGTTTTGGTTTCCCAAGCACTTCCTCTGTTGCTTCTGATAAGTCGTTTTGATGTATCTCATTTCTTTTTTATATCTGCTTCTTTCTAATTCACTATCCTTTCATCTGTCTTCTTTTTATATTCTCTCTTATATGAGGTCTGTTCAGAAAATAATCGAGCATTTTTAGTTGCACATGTCAATGGAGATATTTAGTGACATGCAGCTTGTATCAAAAGCTGAAACGTTTCTGTGAAAGTTTTCCCCAGTTTCATGCAATTTTTACGTGTATTATTGCTTCTGAAAATAGCACATTACAAAAATCGCTACTAATACTTGAGCATGTTGCTTTCATTTAACAATAATACGATAACTAAACATGGTATCAACAATCATGAACATGTGGTTACAGAGGTTATGCAGAATGCATTGCTGCCAACCATGTCACTAAATATCTCCGTTGACGTGTAATTAAGAATGTTCGGTTGTTTTCTGAACAGACCTGTAGATTCCACTTACCCTTATCAGGATACCTTGCTTATCAGTCTTTTAAATTTTAGACTACATCATTCACTTACAAGCATGTTGTGGTCACTGTTTATATCTGGTCCTGGATATGCTTCTACAGTCTTTGGACCTAGATTCTTAAATCTATTTATGACTGAAATATAATATTGAGTTTAGATAAGGTGATCTTGTGTAAATATTTTTTCTTCATAATTTAAAATAGAAAGGGAAAAGCTAAGAGTGGGTTGAGTGAAATTGCAGAATTTGCAATTTGTTACAAAACTCTTGTTTAGGAAAAGATGTAAAATATTCTGTAACAATCAATTTCTCTTTACAGAATAAAAATATGTACCTCATAACAATGTAAGTACTGTAATATTTTGATAATGCAAAAATCTTACGCAAGCACCTCATCAATGTTAACATGGAAAATGAAGATGACTCTGTGCACTCTTATACTGAAAAACAAAGTATGCCATGTTGTATATTTTCAAATAACTAACCGCCTCTGTGTAATACCTCAGTTAGATGTAATTACTCTACATAATAACTTGCTGGTTCATATTCTGACAAAATAAAAATCATTGTTCAATTGATGGTTAAATACTAATTTTAATAAGTTATAAAATGATTTTATACATGAACATTACATGTTAACATTTAAATATAATTTTACATTACAGTGTTGAAAAAATATATATGCTAATACTAATATTAATGTTAATGTGATGGTGATGGTGATAATGAATTACTAATATAAAATATTAGCTGATAAAATAGGCTATTGGTTTGTCATTTCTCCCACCACCACCCTATTCGGTCGCCGTAAAGCATAAGGCCGATTGTCTGTACCACAAACGGCTACTGTTCCTCAAAACGGTTTAGCGACCAATATCCTAATTAGCTCCTAGAGCTTACCTAACTGCATGAGCGGAATAAGCGTGGTGTCCTACACCACTCGCCTGCATGTCCCACCGCTCACTTGTCATATATTATTAAAATGGGTAGGTGCACCCCGTCTACATACTAAAATATATGAATTGTCAATAAATTAAAATTTATTCCTTCAAGGACAGCAATTTGCTGTCATGTCTAGGTCGCTGAATGCCAGCATGTACCTGTCCACAATATTATAGCGCTTGGAGCTATATTTGACCGACGGCCAGCCATTTCTCAAGGGTAGCTTCCTACAGCAAGCGGTAGGAGTCTTATATCCCTTAAACTAGTGATGCCGGTTGAACAAAGCAACAGCATCAAGGAACTCGACACGGTCCGACAATGCAGCTCACGCCACATTGACTCGCCGCTTATGAGTGACCATTTTTTTCCTTGACCCCTAAGTTCCAGGGTGGCCCGGTCTCTGGTCCACCCAAGAGCAGGACAGTCAAATATCTAGTGTTCATTTGACTGGACCTCCCCGCAGACACACAGCTCAGCCTGGGCCGTGACCCCTTCTGGGAATGTACTGTAGTCTAAAATTTAAAAGACTGATAAGTCTTTTAAATACCTACAGATATTTTATATTTTTATTTTCTCTGATTTTCGTACTTTCAGAAAGTTTACAATTTCTGCTAATTTTTTACCGTTTCGGTAATAACATATATGCTTTTGAAAAAGTTCATTTTACCTATTAAAACAAACATAATACTTTTCAGATCTTACGTCGCTACTGAGGAATATTCTATCATACAATTTCAGAAACATCTGCTTTATACGGCTGAATACGTTGTCAGATGATTATAGTCTGTTTTAGAATATACCTTTGAAGCTACTTGTTGATAACGATAAAAAGAATGCATAACAATGTAGAAGAAAATTCTCAGAATACATTATTAATAAAGCTTTATTTGTGTTTTTTTTTATTCTTCAGTTTTGGTTTGACAATTTCAACTGACAGACCATGTAATAAGTTGAAAGATAAATATATTAGTTTTCCCAGTATTTATACAGTTCTGCAAGGGATTCCGCAAACACTTATGTAAGTAATTCGTTATTTGTATTATTTATATATATATATATATTTTAAATATTGTGTAATATAAAATTGTGTAGATAATCGTATTTATAATTAGACGATTATTTTGTTTTTAGTGACTCAACTTAGTCTGGAAGTACAGCTTATAAACAAAGTTTTATGCGGCATCTCTATAGTCGTATACGCACATAATAATAATTATACCGTTGAATTAGTCGCTATTTATTAAATTACGCGTCAATATTTACTTAATTACACGGTTAATAATTCTGAGGGTTACCTACAAACGAATGCTGCTAGGTTTACATTGGGTTAAATCGGTTTCGCTGGAGTTTGTAAGTTGTCACCGATCTTGCTGCGAATAACTGAAAGTGAATGTTAATAGTAGATTAGCCGGTTTTCAATTTTCGGGAGAAAGTATTTTGAATGCGTTATAATATTAACTCTGATCGGATGATAAAATATTGTTTGGCGAGAAATTTCACTGGTTTTACAAATGAGATCCTATAACGTAAACGGTCATTTCTGCATTTTCTATTAAACTGCCACTTCAATCGTCAAGGTCTTTGGCCGTACCAACCCCTTTTATCCGAAAGAATAGGTTATTCCCTCTTTCATAATTTCTGAACAATTTGTATGGAATCCTATTATCCGCTATCCTTTTCAGATGCCCGTACTGTGCCTGATACTTGCTCTCCGACCATACTTTCATTTGCTACTGAATATTTTCATTTTCACCTATATCCTTCAGCGCCAGCTAGTAACATCAGCTTCATTGCATCCAATCTCTGGATTATTTTTCCACTTGCGGTCCAAATTTTTGCTCGGTAAAGAAAACAAGGTTCCACCTGTAATCGACGTAAAAATTAAACGTCTAATTCTCTCCGTGATGTTATTTTCTCAATAAGTACTGTGAAATTTTCGGGTAAGTTCTTTCGCTTTGCGTTTACATTGCCGACTCATCATAATCATCCGAGATGAAAATAATTTCTTAATGTTTACATTCACTTACGCCCAGAATTTTCCCAACAGTTGTTAAACGTACCGTATTTGCTTCTTTTAACAGAAACTGGGGATGACTTGCATGTATCTGCTTACTTGCACTTTAAACTCGTCTGGTACTTCATTTAAACCAAATATTTTATTTGCGGCAAGCCATAAATAAAAAAAGCAAACGTAGAGTTTGAATCATGCGAAGAGTGGAAGAGGTTATGTCAAATGCTATGTGATCGAGTCTTCTTGCTTACAACGACAATTATGGAGCTCAGTAAGAGAAAGAGATCTTCAGCCGTTGTCTCTGGTACTCAGAATACAAGTGATGTTATCACCCCTCCTAAACGGTAGGATACGTCTGCAATGACTATGCCGGTGATCGAGCCGCCAAGCAAGATTGCGTTAAGTATTTTTCCGGAAAGAAAATTCTGGGCTGAATTCCCCGTCATCCCAGTCCTCACAATCATTATCTGAATCTCGGATACTGCTTGAGAACACGGAGGAGGTCCATTTCGACCCGGGGGCCTGACAATATTTTTACAAAAATCTAGTGCCGAAAAGAGATTACCTATAAAATAGGACGAATTAATAATATTTACTTTCACGTATTCCCAGAAAATAATCTTATCTACCTTATAAAAAATTAATAATCATGGTATTTGTGCAGTGGAAAGTTCGTGGTTTTTGTATAAAGTTCATCAAACTATCTCTTGTTTACTCGACAAAAGGACAGTAAACCTCCTTGTGGCTATATCTTCGAAAGATGTCAGTGCCTTACAAACGATAAAAGAGATGGTGGTGTAGCAATCTTTATGAACGAAACTATATTGCCAGTAAAGTTTCCCTTCGTCACTGTTTTTGTCTATACCCACCAAAATTTATATTTGCAATTAGAATCATCCTTCCAATTGTAATTATCTAGAACTAGATCCTGTAGCAGTTACCGTTCCCTTCGTTAATTGTTATTAATTTCAACTCACATCATACGTCATGAAATCGATCACTTTGCTCTCCGTGTAGCATATGTTTGGTAAGGTGAGACACAATTTGCACCTCTACTTACTGAATGATGGGTCGTGCATCTTTATGTCATTTTCTGGAGCATGATATAACATTAATATATTCTTTAGCTCACTGGCTCTATTTCCTCACGGTTTTAAAGTTTGTAGTGATCATAGTCCACTCATTATCTCTGTGCATGATATTACTGCTGAGCTTGCTAGACACAAAGATAAGTTAAATGTATGAAAACATTAGATATTCTAAGTGTAGTCCAGTACTCGTTGGGAAGCTCGTAGGGATTTGTGTTACTTTTTTATCGAACTTTGTCCGGTCCTGCTTAGATTACGGTTATGCCGTACACTCCTCAGCAAGAGATACTTCGTTAAACATGCTTGACAGTGTATTTAACTCTTTCCTTCGTCTTATTACAAGCGACTTTCGCTCAAGCCCTACTGTAAACTTACTGCTTGACTTTGCTAAGCCTTCGCTTTGATACAGCAGTTAGCAATGAGGATTATAATCCTTCCCAGTCCGAATCAAAGCTCGACCAGATCATTGAAATTATGCCATTCTGATCTTGAATCTTCATTTTCATCTTTACGAAGAGTATCCTCGTTGTATGACACCAGGTGGTATTAGACTTCGTCGTCAGACACTTAAATTGTAATTTTTTTCCTGTCAGTCACTGCTCACCACCTTTGGAAATTTGTAGCCTTAATTTAAATTTGTCATTAAGTACATATAATGAGAGATGCTCAAAACCGGTTGTTTTGCTGCAAGAGTTTTTATAGCACTATTAGTGATATAAAACCAGCCGCAGTTCTATACACTGCCAACTCAAAAGATGATCATTTAGTAGATTCTGTTTCGTTGTTGACAAAAGGACGAATATGATTGGTTGAAGCGTATAACTGAGTTGTTTTCCATTAAGAAGGCCCTTATTGGTTTTAGTCAACCATATCGCCGTAACCTCGTTGAGTAGATTCAGTGAGTGCATTGCAAGCGATAGAAGGCCTCTTCTAGCATCCTTTCGTTTCTGAAATGGATTATGCTATTGCTTTAATGATTTCCTGCAATATTGCTTGTAACCTTTTGCTAGATTCCGAGACAAGGCCGGACATCCGTTAATGGATGTGCGGATAACGCGTGCAAACAAGCTTGCACTCAGCCGGTGTTTAGCAATTGTGCCTCAGCATCCGACTTCAACCCATTTTTCAAGGGATTTCTTCGGAATAAGTAAACTGCTACCATCAATTACAAGCTCTTCTGCATTCAGGATATTGTACTGACATGTAATTACTCCCGTTGGGTTAATGGCTTGAAGGAATTTGTGATTACTCGTTTACGAATCGGGGATACAAAAGGCATTCACTGATACCTGTGGGAATTTAGTGAAGCACTTATATGTAATAGATGTAAATTAAAAGACAACTCGCGGTCAAGGAACATACGATCTTAAAGCATATTTCAGGTATGTTACTGGGCATTAAAAATACTCTTGACAACGTCTTACGTTTTTTTGCAGGCATGCAGGTAATTGATTATTTCTGACTCAATTATGAAGGATTCATAATTGAGTCACATCTTTTGAACATGTAATTACTTTTAATTTGTCAAATTTTTTTGTTTGTACTCTCATTTTTTTTTAGTTTTAATTTTTAGGATTTTTTGTTCGTGTTTGTTTTTATTAGTTTATGCAAGTGATGGCCATTTACACTGTTATTCTTCATTTAATTGCTCTTGTTATTTTTGTTATTGTTGTATTATTTTTATTTTTTTAAATGTTAATAGTCTTCAGGGTTTAGTTTGTTATTTTTAGTTTATATCAGTAACCTCTAAACATTAGTTTTTTTATTTATTTTTCAGTGCCTACCTGTGATATCTTGTTTGTTTTATTTTAACCTTTATTTCTTATTATTTAAATATAAGCTTTTGATTAGAAGGTCACGCATGTAGTGAGTGGAAGGGTAAGGGTGATATAGCCCCGGCCGAAATCGACCAACAATTATTAGACATTATCATTCACGGGTTAAATCTAGCTGCGTCCAAAAAATCCATTTTTATTAATTAATATTTTCGTAATGTATAACATCTCAAAAGTATTTTCACAAAATTTGAGATAAATCGGTAATAATCATCTCCCTAGTCATTAATCACCTCCTATATACTTTAACCTGCTGTTACTCGATGTGTGAGCACCGCGCTCACTCTGCTGTAATACTAATAAAAATAATTGATTTCTGGAAATTTCCCGCAAGCCAGAAATGTACTACTTGCTTTTCGCATTCAAGACAACGCGTATGCAGCTAGACGGCGTTCCAAGAATCTACAAAAAGTTTTCAGGTTTTTTGCCAAGTTCAGCTAGTTCTGGAAAAGTGGATGAACTAAAAATCTTAGTGATGTATTATGATAATAAATGTGCTGAATATGTCTTCCAAGCGGAGTAACTTATTCGATGCGAGGAGATAAAATCATTAAATTTAAAATGCGATCTAGAAGTATTGGATCGCTACAATAAAGAATATTTGTTGAATATCCATCCTCTGTTGCAAGTTTTAGCGACTGTTCCGGCAACAACATGTACTAATGAAGGTTCGTTCTCCACAATAAAGAGAGTCAAAACGATTGCTTGTAACAAGTTGGGGGATGGATGACTAAGTTCGTTAGTTTCTTTGTCGGTGCATAAAGATGTTACTGATGAAGTTTTAGATATTATGACGCGAAACAAAAATTGACGACTAGCTTTCTAATAATTGATATCTTTTATTGGAGTGTAAATGTGAGTGTGAAGCATAAATGTAGATTATGAAAAAAAATGTACTAACATTACGATTCTTATTTGGGTAGTAAATTATGTATTAAATAATTACGAGAGCGATGATAGCTTTCTCCCCTTAAAAAAAACTGCTAACGGCAACCAGTTTTTATAAAAGCATTTTTTTTCTTTGCTAATGGATACGACTTGTTCAAAAAGCTCAAAAGGTTTTATCTCCATTTTCAGTCCTCCTTTCTGCCTTAATCCTAAAGCATCGTAAGAGGGAGAACTTCCTTCATTGGTCCAGTGCGTTTCCTTTGCGCTACCATCCTGTTCAATAGTTAAACTTAGACTTAATCTTACTTTGTAAAGAAATACCGCAGAACCATCTTTAAAGCCATTAAAATTGTACAGAGAAACATGTGTCCTAGAATTTCATAAGTCATAAACATCGGGTTTCGGTTTTCCCAACATTTTAAACGATGAGATACTGACGGCAAGAGAAAAGGATCACACATCGCACCTTTTTTAATTCTAATCTCTTCTTTTTAGTTTCTTATAACAACATGACATCCATGATATTAGTAATTGAGCTGACTTGAAACGAATAAAAGCGAAAATTAGTACAGCTTTATCGAAATTTTAGCGGGAAATTCGGAAGGTCTATTACTGCAAAAGTATGACATGCCCTAATGGTAAAGAAAACGGTGTTATCTGGCAATATTAGTCGAAATGATAATTTAGCCGATTCGATTTTGTATCACAATTCAAACGAATTTTAATTATGTGACATGTGAAAGAAAGTACGACAAAATTAGCAAATTTACCAAAAGAAGCGCTATGCTGAGTTTAAAATGAGGCTAAAACTAGTTGAATATTTTGCTCGTCCTTAAGCAAAAGAGATTGTTTCATCAGTTAGTTTGGAACTGGATATTCTATCAGTCACATGCCGGTGAAGTACAGTTCCTTTAAAGAATAATAATTCGTGAACGTCGCATAAATGATTTGAAAGTCGAGACAACTAAGTAAGTAAAAACTCGATCTACGTAACTCAGTAACTATGAAATCAGGAAAAATTATGTATATCCTCATAGAAATACGTACTTTTTTCTTGAGTTCATTGAAAAGACTACCTCGGTGTTGAAAAAATAAAATCCAAGAAGTGTGTGTACCATAATTAAGGTTCGATAACAGATACTGAATAACGTAGGATCGGGTGAAAATCTAGCGTGAAAGTTGATTTACAGGGATAGAATCAGTAGGAGAACGGTAAAAAATTGGAGTGCTTAATGAATATTATGGGGAAAACAGATCGAAGTAGAAATTAATGCGTTCGGGATATGTTGCAATGAAATTGTATCACAGCTACAAGTAAGGAAATTTCTATTAATTGTAGGAATTCCAAATAAGGAAAAATTTATTGGTTATCAGACAATGTTTGTGATTTTTTTTCTTTTCATAAAGCCAACTGTTGAATCAAAACATCCCAATTTAAATAAAAATTCTTTTCAATCGCATATCGTTTTTAAATACGATCCCAATTATTCGAAATAGTGTAGTATTCTGATTTTCGAAATAAATGTTTCTGATTTAGAATTAGAACCTTAAATTTGTTGGTATTGTATAAGTTATGACTACGAAAATAAGTTTTACATTTCAATACAGGGTGCTTAGTTTCTATTAAAATAAAAGTCTACGGAATATTTAAAAAAATCTCTAATGATTGTTTCTTAACTATTTACTTATGAGGCAATAATCAATTGTAGACAAGCAGATTATAATTGAAATATTAATAGAAATATGAAAAGAAATGAAAGAATTCGGTTAGTGGAGGCACATAGAAATACATTACATGAATGTAAATCAACTTATGTAGGACTATTTACAATCACGGAGAAGTTATCACAAAATGGTATTAAGTAATTGCTGTAAGTACCATCTTTCAAGTAATTATCATCAGTACTTGTGATAATATAATTATTTTTATTCAAGAGATGAAGCATACAGAAGGGTCGAAAAAATGTACTCACTATTTGTAATAAATAATATCTAAACAAAAGACTTACACTCACTAATCTAATATTCATTAGATTAGTGACTGTTTTCTTAGAAAACAGTCGAGTAGCAACAACGGCTGAGGTTAGCTTATCGTTTGTTGAACACAAGGTTGTACTGAAGTGGAACTGGAAGTACGAAAGCATTCACGAGGTACAACGGCAATGGCAGAGAGAATTTTGGAACCGTCACCAACACGTCGAACAATTGTCCGCCATAAATTCTAAGCCGATGGAACAGTTAAAGATGTGCACCAGGAAAGATCACCGCAGACGTCAGTGAACCAGGGAGCGCCCAAAGTGGTGTTAGCCTGTCAAGTGTAAGACGCATTCTGAAGAGTGCAAGGTGTAGAGTACATTCCAAGACTGCTACATGCGATGAAGTATATCTGACACTGAGGACGACCAAGATAAAAGGATGAAGTACTGTGAATGGTTACAGCACGTGATTGGTGAGGTTGAGTAAATTGCAGGGAAGTTTGTGTGGTCTGACGAGGCGCAATTCATACTTAACGGTACTGTTAACGGCTCTACAATTATGTCTACGGGGCTCCTGAAAATCCCACGCTCATGTGGACATGGAAGTGAATCTACCAGGGATTTTTGTGTGCTATGGTCTATCAGTGCGTGTTTTATTGGTCTCTTCTTTTTCGAGGGTACTGTAACTGGTGAGATATCTTGATATATCTCAGTCAAGGATTTTGCCTGCCATCCAAAATCTGTATGGCGATGAACTTTTTTACGTGCACCAAGACGGAGTTGCACCTCACTACCATCGAGATGTCTGATTGCATCTCGATAAAACTCTACCCAGATTATTTGTGGGTTGAAGAAGAGATTATTTGTGACTAAAGACTTCTACCGCTGGGGGACTCTCAAGAATATATCGACATGTATCGACAAAAACTAGTAACCATCGATGAGCTACGTGAAAAAATCGTAGAGTTATTTGCTGCCATTCCGCGAGATACACTAACAGCCATAGTTCAGTGTACAGTTTGGCGCCATGGGCGTTGTATAGAAGCTGCTGGTGATCGATCATTTTGAACACACCCATAACACTCTCTCAGTGGCAAAATTTGTCTCGGAAAGTCAAATTTTTCACTAGATATGTACTAGCAAACAGCAAGTACATTTTTTTGGACCCTTATTTTAATTGAAAAATTACTTTACTCATCAATGAATTCATATTCCTTTCTAATAAGTAAACCGTATAATTGTAGGTTAAAAATGTAATTTGTATAAAATTTCTGACAAAACTCGTTCTCAAAACTGAAGCACTAGACTAATAAGTGGGGTATTTTAGAGAAAAAAATTAAATAAACTTTTATTAATTTGTGAATTAATTGTAATAATTTATTTTTCAGGATCAAAAGTAAAACGATTTTTACGTAAGTAACAAATAAATATTATATTTACATAAGATTTCATATATTATAAATAATACGGTCCGGATATCGATAAAACATTATCGATAATAAGTTTTTCGTAATTAATTTTAGGCATACGATAACGTAGACGGGAATAAAAAATTTCAGCATAAAAAAAAATTAGGGTTCAAATACAGAGATAGAAGAACAATTTCTAACATTTACAGGAACCAAATAGCAACAGTAATAATTGAAGAACATAAGAAAGAAGCCGTGATAAGAAAGGGAGTCCGACAAGGATGTTCCCTATCACCGTTACTTTTAATCTTTATATGGAACTAGCAGTTAATGATGTTAAAGAACAATTTAGATTCGGAGTAACAGTACAAGGTGAAAAGTTAAAGATGCTACGTTTGCTGATGATATAGTAATTCTAGCTGAGAGTAAAAAGGATCTAGAAGAACAATAAATGGCATGGATGAAATCCTTCGCAAGAACTACCGCATGAAAATAAACAAGAATAAAACGAAAGTAATGAAATGTAGTAGAATTAACAAAGATGGACCACTGAATGTGAAAATAGGAGGAGAAAAGATTATGGAGGTAGAAGAATTTTGTTATTTGGGAAGTAGAATTACTAAAGATGGACGAAGCAGGAGCGATATAAAATGCCGGATAGCACAGGCGAAACGAGCCTTCAGTCAGAAATATAATTTGTCTACATCAAAAATTAATTTAAATGTCAGGAAAAGATTTTTGAAAGTATACGTTTGGAGCGTCGCTTTGTATGGAAGTGAAGCTTGGACAATCGGAGTACCTGAGAAGAAAAGATTAGAAGCTTTTGAAATGTGATGTTATAGAAGAATATTAAAAATCAGATGGGTGGATAAAGTGACAAATGAAGAGGTGTTGCGGCAAATAGATGAAGAAAGAAGCATTTAGTAAAATATAGCTAAATGATGAGACAAACTTATAGGCCACTTATTAAGGCATCCTGGAATAGTCGCTTTCATATTGGAGGGACAGGTAGAAGGAAAAAATTGTGTAGGCAGGCAACGTTTGGAATATATAAAACAAATTGTTAGGAATGTAGGATTCAAGGGGTATACCGAAATGAGACGACTAGCGCTAAATAGGGAATCTTGGAGAGCTGCATCAAACCAGTCAAATGACTGAAGACAAAAAAAAAATAATAAATTTTAATACTTCTTTATTTAAAATCGGTCGTAGCATATCATAATTTTCTCTAACAGTTTCAAAGAACACTTTTAGCCATAATAAAATATGGCTGACACGCAAGATGTAAACTCCGAATCATATTTTAAACACATCTATGACCCTGAGTTTGTGTTTCATTGTATTATATTCCTACTAGGTTGGTAGTATGAAATTCAAAGTGGTAGCGCTAGTTACCACCGACCTTGGAACCTCAAACTGCCAACATTAGTATCAGGGAGTACAATAAGTTAGTTTATTTAAATTGCAGCAACCACCGATATGTAAGAATAGATTGTTTGAGAGTAGCATTGTACTTATCGGTCGTATATATTGATAGCAGCTATTTAGAAAATAAATACAGCAGGGAATTAATAGTCATTTGGTTTGGATTAAAGAATTTGTAATTTTAACTTATCAGCTCTATTTCTGGTATGCAGTAATTATTCCTATCATTTAGTTGATTATTGAAATCGTTTATGATATTTATGATTGACGTTTGTTATTATTGAAATATTATTAAATGGTATTATCATTTAGTGGTTTTAAACTTAATATTATAATATATATTGTTTGTAGTAACTGTTAATATGTATTAATATTATACTGCCTACTGCAGAAGTAATTATTGCAATTGTTTTATCGAATCCAATCTACTCTCAGTATTTGTATTAAAGGATAAAAATATTTATAAGTATTTTCATTTTGTAAATCATAATTTGGTAAACTTCATAAAGTAAATTTATGTTGTTTAGAGAGACTTAGAATACAATTTTGGTAACATGGCTGTAGATGGCTACTGTGGTGGCTCTGCTTGACAAGCCAAAAAGTGAAATAAAATCAGACATGGAAGATATATTAAGAAGGAAATTGGAAATTTAAATGTTAATTCCATTATTGAAAGAGAAAATAGAAAAATTGAAGAGCTAGTCGTAGAAAAAGTGGATTTTAAGAGAAGTGTTAAACGACAACAGGCAATATTGGAAGTTCTGGTCCTAGTAAAGGCAATTATTTTATACGAATTTGAATACTAGATCGCGGATACCGGTGTTCTTTGGTGATGGGGTTTCAATTAACTACACATCTCAGAAATGGTCGACCTTATATATATATTTTTTTTTACGTCGCAAGGGGGAAAATTTGCCTCAACCAAACGCCCAGTAGCTTACATACTGGGAGTGTGGGGTTCACCGCCTACTGCAGTTGGACCCACTAAAAAACCACTCCCTCATGAAACGTGATGCTGGAATTGCCGTTGATTGTAAAACCTCAGCACCACGCGCGTAACAGGCACACCTCACATTCATACAATTATTTACACTTCCCATTCACACTATATTTACAATAATATATATATATATACACTGTACACATAACTCCTGACATTGATGCTGACCCAAGACAGCAACGCTACGTTTGCCGGCAGTCATCGTTGATGACAATGCAAGGGCACCCCTGCCATCCACCCCCGACAGCTAGCGCCTCATAAGCGCCCTCACCGCACATCTTTACTGTCCTCCACGTGTTCTTCTTAAACTGTAATAAGGAATATTTTAGTTCTACAATCCCTCTGACGGTCATAGACTAAGGAATATTTTCTTATGTCAAATATTTTAAGTTTGTAAATATAATTTCAATAAAGGTAGTTATTATTATTTCTACTGGTCGAAATTCTCTCCTGCTTTTGCATCTGACTATCATTTAATATAGGATGTCTTTCTTCATTCTTTAAAATACTAAAAAATGTAAATATTTACGCTCAGTTATGTTAGTCCAGGAGAAAGAAATGTTTGTAAACTCCTGACTGATGTTTTAATCTCCATATACTATTACAACCTTATTCGAATTCCAATACTAAAAGTAATATTTTTAACCGTTCTTTTTTTAAGTCATTATTTGAAATCGGATTAAATAAAATATTTTACTTTGAAAAATCCTATTAAAACATCTAAATTTTCCAACACTATTTCATATTTAGTTCAACATAGTAATTAAGTGATAATTAACATATTATAACAGTTTTTATTTTACACCAAAAAATATACAAAAGAATTCAAATTATTCATTACTGCAATTTAAAAAACTGTTTTTGTTTAGTTAAGGTACAATTCAGATAATGGAGATGAAATAACGATTAAAATTTTCCATACAAAAATTGTTATGTAATTAATAGGGATGTCCTCACATAATCTACGTGTAACTTTTATTTGGTGGTAGAGAAAAAAAAAATTAAACTTAATTATGCATATATATATATATATACACATACTGTATGCATATGTGTCATACATATGTGTGTGTGTGCATAATTAATGTGCACAAACACACACACACATATATATATATATATATATATATATATATATATATATATGTGTGTGTGTGTGTGTGTGTGTGTGTGCACGTTTTTTTACACAAACATTAATTAGAATATTTTAAAGATTGGTGCTGCTGGAGCACACCTGTTGTCTGTTGTGAGCGGTAAAATTAAATAAATAAATAATATTTAAAGTGTAAAAAAAGTAACTGTAGGTTTCAAACGTAGATCGTGGATGCCGGTCATCTTTGGTGTGCCCCACCGGGTTGGTCTAGTGGTTAACGCGTCTTCCCAAATCAACTGATTTGGAAGTCGAGAGTTACAGCGTTCAAGTCCTAGTAAAGCCAGTTATTTTTACACGGATTTGAATACTAGATCATGGATACCGGTGTTCTTTGGTGGTTGGGTTTCAATTAACCACACATCTCAGGAATGGTCGAACTGAGAATGTACAAGACTACACTTTATTTACACTCATACATATCATCCTCTGAAGAATTATCTAAACGGTAGTTACCGGAGACTAAACAGGAAAAAGAAAAGTCATCTTTGGTGGTTTTTTTTCTCCCTTCTCCCCCCAACCGGACATCCATTTAAGTATAATCAGTTGGGGAGAGTGTCCATTTACTCTAAGGAGGCGTCCCCCGCCCACCGGTAGTACGCCCGGCATGGCAGGTTAGCCTCCCCGGTCTCGGATCTTTATTTCTTTGTTTGTCTGCCTCTAATTCCCCGCCTCAGAGATGAGGTCTGGCTACGCCGCCCCCCACCACCTCAGCAAGGAACCTGGTCTCGGTCTTTATGCCACGCCTCTAACCGGCGGCACCGACCCCACCGAGTGCCAGGGCACCCGCAGGGCCAACACCGCCGACCGGGACTCGGTCTTTCTTTAACCCAACTTATCCCCAGGAGTTCCCTCCCTTCTCCGGAACCCGCATACCTCGGCATACGGGCCCTCCACGGAGGGACTGTCCTCCGATCCCTACTTTCACCTACATTCCCCGTCTTCTAGCTTCTTCTTCCTTTGATCGGAGGACTTCACCCGCAAACTTGCTAAACCAATCCCAGTTTCCATCACTGAACACCAGCCAGTTGATTAAAATATCCGGTGTTAGATTGTTTGCAGAGATCTCACTTCTGTTCCGTGCCCATCTGGGACAGACAAAAATAGTATGTAACTTTGGTGGTTGGGATTCAATTAATCACACAACACGGAATGGTCGACCTGAGACTGTATAAGACTACACTTCACTTACATTCACACATATCATCCTCATTCATCCTCTTAAGTAATACCTTACAGTGGTTCCCGAGGCTAAATAGATAAAAAAAGAAAGGTTTCAAATCGGTTTTCCCGGTATGTAATATACTCGACCAGTCAAAATTAATAACTTATTTGTAATTATAAATTAAATAATTTGTTTAATTTCAATGCCAGTTTGTTTAAAATTAATTTCGAGGTTTGCTACAAAGAATAACGTATAAAATATTGTAATCAAATAATATTTGATGTTACCTTTTAGAAGTTAATATTAGTGTAATATTTTTAACTGAGAATACCATATAATCCAGGTAGAGGAGATAATATTTTTGAATTATTTATTCTGAATTTTTTGGGTCCAACCGTATTTAAATACTAAACGTAATTAATTCTACATACCTCTTTTATTTACATTTGTATTTTGAGTATGCGATATATCCAGTTTTAAATTAACTCTTTATATAACATAGCTTTAATTTAAAATCGTAAATAAATAAATGTTTCACATATTTTTTTTTCAGTGAAGAACCTTCACTATTATCTGGATCTTCAATTGATTACACGTAAGTATAAGTTTTATTTTTTATAGTTTGATACATAATTAGAATTAACGCAGTTTAAATTAAAAATTTCTTTTTACAGATTCAATAAATTATTTCTTATTTTTGAAGAAAGTTATTTATTATTTGCTAATTAAGTACAACTTAATTATTGAATTTAGGATTGACAGTGTACAAAAAATAGATTATTTTTAAAACAAATTTTTCTTTCTGCATTTATTGCCCACATTTGTAAGTCTTTTTTATACGTATATGCTAACAACTTTAATGGGTGGAAGAGCATGCAGGTGTGTGGTGAGATTATTGTCCCTTTCTTGTCCTTGAGGTAAGAAATCGCTTGTCCGTATAAATGAAGATACTATTCGATATTATAAGAATTCAGATGTTAAAATACACTCCAAAGATCCAATAAATGCCAAATCGATCTTCCAAGGAAAGTCAAAATGTCTAATTTCAAATTGAAGATGATCAAAATTTCAAAATCTGTATTTGAATCTTCAGGGAGCTTGAAAAATGATACGTAAATTTACTTTGTTTTTCATAAAGCAGTGAAGTATTTTTCTGAAAATATATTATGGCTGAATTAGATATTCAAAAATTACTTCGGTTAAGGAAAATTATCGGGCAGGATCATCATAGATATACAGGGATACGTAAAAACAAGACGGATTAGTGTTAGCAAAAGTATTCTCTATAACAGGATATAATTTTCTGAAATTAACATGAAGGAATATTAAAATGGAAGAATACTTTAAAAGAATATATGTCACATACATTAGAAACTACTTACCTTCATCAGAGAATTTCCTTTAATTCAGTTAATTGTAATTTCTGTTAACGCAAGTAATATACAGGTTTATGCACGGGTGAAGATAAATCTGATACAGTTTAGGCTACATTTTATGACATTTTTGAAATAAATTAAAGGAGTTAGTACAAAAGGTTATGACAATCCAATTACAGAGGTCAACAAAAAAATACAAACAAATAATTGGAACTGAGGTAAAATTAGCTGAATTAGAATGTATTTTTTATGCAGAATCTTAAAATGAAATTAATTTTTCTTCATCACCATCAGACCTTTAGTTATAACCCTTTAAAACATTGAGAAACGTCTTATATAGTAGAATACAAAAAAAAAAATTAATAATAATTACAATTAAAATTCCTATATTTATTTTGCAGATATTTCGCTTATCTTAATTTTTTTTCCTTTTGTGTTCAGTGCAGTCTTCTCATTTTATCATCCAGCAGTAGTCACTCATCATTGATTCAAACCATTTGTCCTAATAATGTTGTTCCATCTGCAATATATCTTGGTGGAACATTTCTGCTTGTTTGTCGCTGACGTCACCCAAGCTTAAAGGGAAAACGTCCTAATAAGATTGTAAAAAATGAATTTTCAATGACGTTTTGCAGCATAAATCTTTGTACTTCACTAAGAGTTCATTTATATGATGATCACGGTTTTCCGCTTTTTTGTTTCCAAGAAAACCTGTAATCGATCTTTGAATGTCTTCCATGCCGCTATTCGTTCAGTTTGCTGTCAAATATATTTTCACGAATTAATTTTTTTATTTGTGGATCGATGAATATTCCTTCATTTCATTTGGCTTCACTTAATCGTGAAAAAACCTCAGCTAAATATTTAAAGCCAACAAAATTCCCCGCTTTTACAAAATTCTTTATCAGGCCTAGTTTTATGTGTAGAGGTGGTAAAATAATACGATCTGCTTCGATAAGGGAATATTGAAAATATTTTCCTTTTTTGGAGCTAAACTGAATTCTTTTTGACCATTCATTAACTGCATCGTGTTTATCTGTATCCCAACTATCCCACAAACACATGAAACACATATACATTGTAATGTTACTCTGGAGACCGAGAAGAAGCCCTATCGTTTTCAGGTCAGCGATGAACTGCCACAAGTGTTCATCATACTTAATAGATTTAAAAATCTTTGACATACTTTCATATGTTTCTTTCATCCCTACAACATATGCTACCGTACAGAAAAAAAACTTATTCGAGTTATGCAACAACTCCGCCTTTAAGCTTCTTTTTGATGAGTCTATAAATAAACGGCAATCATGAAAAAGATATTCAATGTTCAATCCAGAAATTAACCCTCTACCACATCGGCAGGAACAAATTAAATCATCTCTTCCAAAGTATTTAAATAAATTTTTATTTCGATTTCTATATACTGAAATTTTAGTATCCTTGTTTAATAAATTCCATTTTTTAAAACGTAAACCTAGGAGTTCTGCGTATCGTTTCGACAAATACAAGTCAGAAATTAGGTCGCTCAGTTCAGGTGGTGTGATGAGACGAGGTTCAGTATTTGATTCTTTTGGAATGTAATCAATGTCTATTGAAGTTGAAGATTCATCACTTTAGCTTTCTGGGAATCTGAAATTTCTTTCGAAGAAGTTGGAGCGATCGAAATCGGTAAAACAACAAAATCGGTCTCATAGCTGAATAAACATTTGATTATGTAACAGTAATTTAATTGCTTGTATTAAAACCAGTAAGGTTTTGTTAAGCATAAATAAGTGGCACCATAATGGCTAGTAGCCTCTCGCCATATCATTGGCACGCCAAAAGCAAATGCTCTTTATTTTTCTTTTAACCACCTGGTTAGTTTAATGTAGCGCTTAATTTATGCTACATGTGGAGTCCAGGATTTATCTTGGTCCCAAGGAACAGTCAAATAATATTTGTAACTAGTTTTCAGCAGATTCGATACAGGTTTTTGTCGACTTTTCGTGGTGAATTCTCCACAAACGTAACAAAAAATATTTGGATAAGTTATACAAGCCCGATTTTTATTCATCGAAAAATTCAAAATGTTTTAGTGAATGAAAGTAAACTGAAATATAAGATAAATACTTACTTAATTATAAAAATAATTTTAATTTATAAATACTTAATTACTTAAAATAATTCAAAAAAGGTTTTTCACTATGGAATGCAATAAAAGACAAGCAAAATACACACACAACTTTTCAAATCTTGACGGTCATTAAAATAATACCAAAAGTTGTTCTGTCATAAAAATCTTTCTCTAAATTTACGGCACCAGTTATAAAACAATTTTTATAATATGTGTACGCTAAAACCACAACTAAAGAACACAGCAAGTCATACTAAGAACTGAAATCATACTGAAGAAACGTTCATTACGTTGAAATACTCATTACTTGGTTCACTGACACGTCTGGCTTTACATGGAAATGACATCATTTGAATGTTATGCACTGACCTCTATATAACTGAGTAGGGGATCCTTGTGGTGTATAATGCAATTAAGAGTTCAATATTTAAGCATACTCCAGCGCCGCAGAATGAGCGGCTGGGAACTAAATAAAATCATTGTATACTTGCACGACTATAATCGTGATGGTAGGGATGTTTATTTTACTCAAGTCAGCTAATCAAAAGAACGGTCACTTTCGAAACACAAACACAAATTTACGATGGTAAGTCAATCATTATCCGCAATTTAGTTATATTTTTTTAGTTTTTTTTTTAGTTATGTTCGTAGTACTGTCGTGTTGCGTAGATGACGCATGCGTGGTTTAATTGTTGTTATGTCTGTGCAGGATTGATGCTGCTAGCTTAGTTCCATTATGGCTGCCCTGCCGTTAAACATGGCTTCTCCTTTTTCTGTTTGAAGAAAGAAGAGCAACGTTCAGTGATCCGTTTTTTGTGGTCGGAATGTGTATCAGGGGCCGAAATTCATCGAAGACTTTCAGTACAGTACGGGAACAGTGTGTTGCCGCAACGGAGTGTCTACGAATGGATTGAAAAATTGAAAAATGGTCGCACAAGTGTAACGTACGACGAAGGAGCCGGACGACCGTTTACCGCCACAAATGAGGAAAAATTGAGCGTGCAGGTAAAATGGTTTTCTTAGACAGACGAGTAACTATTGATGAAATGGCACATCATCTGCAAATTAGTCACGGTTCTGCCTACGAAATCATCCACAACAGACTTGGGTTTCATAAAGTCTGTGCAAGATGGTCCCTAAACAACTCATACAGTTGCATAAACAAACGCGCTTGGACATCTGCCAAAAACATTTGGATCGCTATGGTAACGAACCGGACATCTTCTTAGACAGAATCATCACTTGTGAAGAAACATGGATCCATCATTACGAGCCGGAGAGTAAACAGCAGAGTATTGAATGGAAACATCCAAATTCACCCTGAAAAAAAAACGTTCAAGACCCAATCGTCCGCAGGAAAACTAATGCTTACGTTTTTTTGGGACTCACAAGGGCCATGGAACATTATGAGGAAAGTGGCACGAAAATAAAGTGCGCGTTACAGTGAGATGCCTACTGCCAAGCTGAAGCCTGGAATTCGAAGCAAACAAAGGAGCGGAAGACCGTCTTCTGAGAGCGAGTTTGTTGACAATCTTGAACGGCCGATTTTCGAAGACCGCCGTTCGACTGTGGACGAACTTCATGAAATATGTCCAGAAGTTGGTTAAACTGTACTGTATGAAACGGTCTTTTGAATTTTCGAAAATTGAGCTCGCGGCGGGTACCGAAAATGTTAACCGAAGAAAACAAAACTAATCGAGTTCATTGTGCTGGGAAATTTCTCAAACCTTATGAGCTGAAGGGTAAAACATTCCTCGATACTCTTTTGACTGGGGATGAAACCAGGGTGGATCACTATAGACCGGAATGCAAAAGGCAAACTATGCAATGGCGGCATACTGGTTCCCCACCAGCAAAAAAATAAAATGACAAAAATTAAAAATTCAGCTCACAAAGGGTGTCTGCTTCACGAAAATCTTCGGCCCTACACGGCAAGCAAATCGGCTGATGTCCTCAACAGTTTTGGTTTGGATTTCTGAACCATCCTAGTCACAGTTTCAAATTGACACCGAACTGAATGGCGGATACGTAGAAATATAGAAGTGTAATTTTGAAATATCTCATATAATTTTCATTAATAAATATGCGTTTTTTGATTTACTTACTTACCGAACGTACTTCGTATTATAATTCTAGAATCTCCCAAGAAAGCAGAACACTCCCGCACATTTCTAATCGTAACCCGGCCATTCTCCGATTCATCATTGACTTTCAGACACCATGACAGAATTTATAATAGACTGCTCGACATGAGACTCGCAAAAATGGCATAACTATCTACCTTTAAAAACAAATAGAAACCTTTCAGGTAAATAATATATTATATTCGTAACGAAATTCCAACGAGGTCAAGTTAAAACCATCATTTAAATTCCGTCGAGTGGTTCTGTTGTGACGCTCTAACAGACAGACGGAATTTCATTCTAATTAGTATAGATTAAGTAAGGATAACAACGATTTTTAACCTCACTACAAAGAAAGAAAAATTTCGAGGAAGGAAAGATTAATATAAAGTTGTATATAAAAAAAGGGGAGATTAGCGTACGCTGGCGTCAGCTTTATTTAATGTGAGTATAGTTCCGTCTCTGTGTTACAGCCCTTCTTTTTTACTTAGATTTTTTTTAGTACGGTTAAAACATCTGTCAATAATATCTCTAAATTTTTTTTATAGATTTTCTGGCACAGTAATTTTCCACTTAAACGTTTCTTAAAACTGCCTTCACTTAACTTAAAAAAAGGTTTTTAAAAGTTTTCTTTTTTCATAACGCTTTTTTATTACATGTAAAAACGACTTTTTCTACAGCTGTATTAACACGTTTGAAAAGCGGCTGGAACCTGTATCATAGTGAGGGACATTACGATACAGATGTTCAACAGATCAAATTCTACTCTTTTCAACCGCTGACCGATCAGAATTGGGTATTGTTTAATCTACCACCTGTTTTTAAATCCGATATAGTAGTCAGCATGCAGAGAATAATTTGAAAGTAACTAAGTCTGTATATCACACTGCTTATACTGCTTATACTGCTTATACTGCTTATACTTTTGTTAATTATGACCGATTCTGAGGAAGAAATATCTTTAATACCGATCGATATTAAAGAAAAGGCAGAAATTAAAACCGATAATCTATCGCCAGAGATGTATCGCGTAATGTATTTTCTAAAAACTTAAAAAATAATATTCCATAAACGTTGATTTAGATCAACAATTCCAATATTTTCTCAGCCGTAGAAAAAATACGATGTGCAGCTTTTTATAATGGCCATTAATTCGTCGTAATAAATTTAGTTTTGTAATTAATTTTTTTATGATTAATTGACAATATGAAACTGGAAATTTGTGCGTTGGAATACGAACAAACTAGGAAGCGTATGAAAAATGCCATACCTCACCGGTTTTTTAACCCGGGATCTTTGGGATGAAAAGCTGAAACGCTCCGGTTCAGATCGGTAAAAGTATTAAAACGATTAAATGTTTTCCAAATATAATAATTTTTGGACCGTTCAACAGACTTCTATCGGCAGAACAAAATGAGATGTTAGTTTTCATGAATATTTAGAGCATACATTAAATGCTAGCAATTCATTTTTTTTATTCTTCACATTATATACATTAATTGAACAAAAACAAATGAATGCTGTAATATACTTACCTAACAAATTGAGAATTACCAGTGGTTTCTTCATCTCTCCTAAAACAGAAATATCCCTTAATAATAATAAAATATATTGAATATTCTTTTTTAAAGAAATAGATATAATAAGTTACATAGTATTATTACTAATAGGCAGCTCGACATAAAAAACAAGCTCTTGATTTTACGAATTGTTTCTCTACAAAACCGATTCATGTTTCAACATATAGACCTGTTTTTATCGACATCAGAAATATTTTACATAAAAACAAAGTGATTTTGATGCCGACATCGATATTCATGAAGCCTATATTATTTTAGCAAAGCAGCCACGGACAATTTCTTGCAGTTAAACTGGGTTTCCTCCAACGGTGTAAAAAAAATAGGTCGGTAACCTGAACGTACACAACACTAAGTCTAATTCTATCAAAATTCATATCTTGAATGATCTTAATAAATGTTTTGCATTCTTTTCAATGGTATATATTAAAATGTCCAATTCCAAATAAGAAAAGAGATAGGCACCCGTGCGACTAACCAGTAAGAGGTAAACACCATTTTACGTCGATTTAATTTTATTTTTCTGTATAGAAAGCAGTTTTAGGCGCAACTTGCTTTATATATCTTAGTGTCTAGATACAGTTTTTTTCTCTTTTTTGTATTAAGACTCCGGAACCATCGTAAGGTATTACTTCAAAGGATGAATATATATAAATGTAGATAAAGTATAGTCTTGTATAGTCTTAGGTCGACCACTCCTGAGAAATGTTGTTAATTGAAACCCAACCACCAAAGAACACCGGTATCCACGACCTAGTATTCAATTCCGTATAAAATACTAGATCGTGGATACTGGGATGTAATAATGTACTTGTTATTTGTTTACATAGTTGCTTGGATAGACCTAAATAAGCGAACTTATCAACAGCAATATTTTGAGTTTTAAAACAATTTTTTTCAAAACTAATGGAGATACAGTTTTCAGGCCCATTTTTGATTTCTCTATTTTTCATGTAACATTGCATAATAAAATTACAAACTTTCCTTAACAGTTTAAAGTTTATTGCATTATTTCTCCTTTACAACGTAAATCCCGCACTTGGCAGGCGCAGACTTGGCAGGGCAGTTGGCTGCCCTGTGCCCTGGAACAGCACAGTGACCACACATCTCCGACTGCGCTCTACAGCGAAGAGAGGTGTGACCAAAGCCCTGACACTTGAAGCATCGGACGACATCGATGTGGTCAACAACCCTTACATGAGGTCCACCCTAAAAACAGACGTCCACCGGCCACCAAAACCTGCCGGATGTTAGGCGAGGCCTCTAAAACCCAATGACTCCTTCCTTCCCAGCTGCCAAATCACCTTGATTTCCTTAAGGAAGTCCTCGACGGTCATATCCAAGATAGGATTTTGATCTTGCACGGCTCTGAGGATTTCAAGCTCCTCTACGCTTTTCGTTCTTGGCATATCATATGCCAATATCTGCGGCCTCGGTTCGGCCAGCAACTGAGCCTTCAGCCCATTCTTCTGCAGAATGTCGACCTCCAGCAGCTGCTTCGCCTGCCGCTCACTATCGACTTCCAAAATCACGCCATGGTCCCTTGTAATCCGGAAGACTTGGTTCCTTTCTCTCCTCGAGTCCAGAACCTTTATAAGGGTAAGCTCCGTCGCTACCGACGAAGCCCCCGGACCAGGTTTAAGCGGGACCAGTGACCCGTTTAATTTTGGCCTCCGACAACTGAATTGACGACGGTGGACCAACCCGCTTAGGAGCATGCGCGGTAGCAACTAAGGCGAAAGAGACAGGCTTCCTAAACCTTCTCTTTCACCCGTTTAATAGATTTCTGAAGTTCGCCCAGAGCCTCACCCGTCCCCGGTTTGAAACCCCGAACTCCCTCCACAATCTGGTCGGCTTTCCCTGACAGCAAAACGACTGAATCCAGGGCAAGGTTGGCACCTTGGAGCCCCTCTCATTTTAATGCCAGACACGCAACTATCAAACTACACTCACTTAAAAAGGAGTCCACCATCTGCCGAACCTCCAGTGCAATCTGGGACTCGTACTTTGAGGAGACTTTGGACCATTCGGACCGCATCTCCTCGATCTGCTCGATACAGTCGGATCCAAACCTCACCTGCCTCACACCAGGCGTCACCCCGGGCACCTCCCGCACCGGGCCGATCTCCGCATCCCCGAATTCCGCTTAGGCACGTGTACCGGCGCTCCCGTGCCGGTGCACGTGAGCGCAGTACTGCTCTTGTGAAGATCTCCTTCTCTGAGAAACGTGGTCTCGGCGGAGACCTGCCAAGGACCTTCTTGGCAAGAAGAAGTAGCCGGCAAACAGGTCCTTGGCTATGCCAACAAGGTCCTCCAAGCAATTTCCCCTAGTTTGCTTCATAGCGTCTCAAAGAAAACCTAAAACACCGACTGTAGCGCCAGGCACTACAGTAACAGTCTAAACGATCCTATCACCTGACACTACACAGGGTGAGCATCCAGCATTGATTTATCCCAACAAACACCACCTGTTCTCACGTAGATCTTCGAAGATCTCTGAAGTGTTTATCTTTGATTTTAGGCACTTGATCCAGTAGCAGCGAAGAGGTGCAAAGAGTACCAGGAGAATACAGAAGGTCTCCAGCTGCTCGTGGCTTGCTGCACATAATTGTTACGCTTGTGTGCTTGTGCCCAACATTTCTGAATAGAAGAAATACAGTGAGTATTATGTTCGTATGGTATTAGGTCAGGGAATCTCCAACCATGACCGATTTTAGAGAAGTAGGTAAAAAGCCTGACCGGAGGAAAGGGCCGGAGATATTTCCTTCGATCTCATCAAACATTGGTACAGACAATTATGGTTCGAAAATGGATTTAGGGGTCACCACCTGAGAGGGTATGAACCCAATCGTTAAAGAGTTTTCCTAAGCCGCCTGCACGCATGACAGCACATAAGCGATTGAATGAAAAAATAGACCCGAAGAGAATGCGTAGGCCCCGCATTATAGTCTATGATATTGACTGCAGCTTTAAAGATGAAGATGACTTGTCCCTCATTAGGGAACAGAACACTGATTTGTATGAAGCCGCCTTCCAGTGGAACTACAGGCTGATCTTTAAAACGGGTAGGCGTGATACCCAGAAATATCAAAGAGGTTTTGAAGTAGGTTCTTGTCTCTTTCAAAAATTTACGTCTGCAGGCAGACTGTTTATCGATTTTGGGTCCTTCTGAGTAAAAGAGTACGTGGATGCCCAAAGACGTTTCAAGTGCTGCAGATACGGTCACAGGGCTAAATTTTGTAACTTTGCCTTGGTGTGTGCGCATTGTAGTGAGGAGCGCCGCAAGCGTGATGATTTTTGCATATGTCCGACGCTCCGGCCTGTGCTAACTGTAAAAGATTGGATAAGAATCATGAGCAGGCTAGTTGTTAGGAAGAAGTGTGGCTGTTAAATGAGGGCCATTGAGCTGCACTTTAATTCCTTAGATGGTAAGGTTCGGTCAACATAATGTCCAGGGTGCTTATGTAGCCCAGGTTGAGTTAGGTGAGGCTGTATAGAGACGGATCTTCGATGTAATCCTTCTGCAACACCCATATATATAGAGAGATAGTCTGCCACGCTTTTATAGCTGGAAGGGTTTTTGTGTAGGGAAAACCTGTATGTTTGCTATTCTGAGCAGGAAGCCGCTTGATCATGTCTATACGGCAGGTTTCTAACGCGCTAATGTTGTAGTCAGACTTGCCATTCGCGGACAGAACCTTAGAGTTGTTAGGTCATATTTCTAATACATGGATCCACTGAGAAACATTTACCGAGAAAGGATAGGATTGTGGGTAATGGTCCAATCGTTATTGGTGCCGATGTTAATGCGAAGTCGCTTTTCTGGTACCGTGGGATCACTGATCATGGCGGTAACTTAATTGCAAGTTTCATCGCGCAACATAATTTTGAGGTCTTTAATGATGCAGGACAGTTGGCCACTTGCGTCGGTATGGATAACGGACGAAGGGCCTTTTCAGGTACAAATTTTGATATTACCATTGGTAGAGACACCCCCGGCAGGATTATTGACTGGTTTGTGATCGATGACTGTTCAAAAAGTTTCAATTGATATTTTTTGAAATAGCGGATTAGCTGCGGGATGGCCATGAGGGACACTTTCCTGTTTACCAGGGGCGCTTTCTGCGTAGGATGGCGGACTGGCCGAAATTCTCCTCTTTGTTGGAGTCCAGACCAAAGATTTTTTCTCGAAACCTTGAAGGCCTGCCATTAGATTTCCTAGCAGAAAATTTCACTTCTGCGGTGGCGGCAGCGGCTGAAGCCGCCATTCCTGGAGGCACTGGCCGGGAACGTATATCTGGTTGGTGGTCTCAGAATCTGACACCAATGAAACAGTCTGTGAATTGACTCAGACGTGCTGTACATCGAGAGGGTGATCCCGATCGGCGTGCGGCCATAACTGCGGCTTACCGCAGAACGAGGGCTAGGTACTTTTAAAAAATTAGGACCTTCAAGCGTGGACTTCCTTCGTTCAGGAACAAGAGAATAGAGATCCCTGTGGCGTTGTATACAGAGCCCTTGGGCATAAGCGCAGGAAAGATGTCCTCCTGTCAGCTTTTTCGACCCGCGAGGGTATGGTAATTGATAAGAACCATGTCCTTAATATGATGAGTTCAGTGAGGCTATTATGCTATATGCTGCACCTGTCTGGACTCACCGCTTGGCTTTTTGGTGTTACGCGGACATTTTTCTGCGGGCTCAGCGACTCCTCTTGCTGGCTGTTATAGAAACATTTCGCGGGAGGCAGTCTGTGTTATAACCGGATTCAAACCAATAGTTATCTTGGCTAATTAGAGTAAGGATCGCTAAATTTCCAAGAAAAATGCAGGAGATTGAAGCCCGAGGCCTTGCGACATGGCAGGTCAAGTGGAGCGAATCCCCCACAGATCGCGACCCACATGGTATATTTCCTATATTGTGTGATTTAGATGCGATTAGAAGGGTTCCCCAAACGGTGTATCACACAGTTTCTCTCCGGGCATGGTGCCTTTCGGGCGAGTTTGGCTAGTTTTCATTTAACGGATTCGAGTCAATGCTCGGATTGTTGGACTGATGATACAGTGGACCACGTCCTGTATGTCTGTTCCCCATACGAGGTCGAACGTTCACGAGCTGTTAGGGAACTTGAGAGAATACATTCCTTTCTGTATCTCCGTATAGCATGGATGATCCGCAAGGAGTGGTCTATAGTGGCTGGTTTTCTTCGCGTCCTTGCTCTGTGTAGGTCTGCTGAGGGAGTTTAATCGAAATGTTTGATCACGTAAAATACTCGGGTGTCTAGGGTTCCGGCCTAGGCACTGGATTGGTTGGAGGTAGGCGCATTCGTATCGTGTCACAATTATACTGGTATCGTTTGCGATTCAATTTGGGGCTCTGACTGGTGAGGGTGGCCGTGCTGCCGGGGTATGGTAGCCCGTGCCACCGGGGCATGGCTTTGTCTGGCCGGTGGCAGTCCCTGATTGTGACTTACTAATGCCGCGTGAGACTTCATGATGAGAACGGGTGAGACTGCGAGGTTTGTCTCCGGCTCCTACGCGGACCGGATTTTGCGTTTCCCTTGTTAGGTGACAAAATTTGGTCTACTTATTGCGTTTAGGTCTTAATTTATATGTTGCGTAAAAGGTAATTTTTATTTTAATGAGTGTAGCACACTGATATGACTTACAACTCGTTCGCTTTCTGAGGCATTCACAATCACGAACGGTGTTGTCAAAGTTAGACTAGACCCGTGGTCCGCAATCTCGGTTAGTTAATTTGAGGAAATCATGTTCGGTTGCATGTGACGATGTCCGTTTGAGGCCTACGTGAAGGCAAAATATGAGTTATATTTTACTGATGAATATGTCTGCCGAGGCACTTACATTGGTGGCATCCCGACCGAAGCCTGGCTAATGACTGTAAGATGTAATCAGTTAGAGGGTTTAGATTAGAACCAAGTGGGTGGTGTGGCGACCGGAACGTCACTAGGCGGGTGTCTTCTCCTTAGGCGGGGTTGGGATGTCCTCCCTTACGGCAAGTCTGGTCTCCTTACGTGCTTCCAGAATTTCTGTGTGTCTATTTTCAGTAATTTTTTGGCTGCTGGTCGTATGTATACCTTCCAGCAGTATCAACGATTCGCCAATTATCAGACTGTGGACACAGTTAGCGCTTTATTGTTTTAGGCTTATTATTTGTTACTTCTACGGAGGTGAAACGATTGCATTTATACGACGTGTACCCGCCTCATCGCGGCTGAAAGGTGGCAACGACTCCTAGTCGTAAGACCCTGTAACACCTGCTTGTATCCTTTTCAGAGCGGGGGCCGCAATCTGTGGTTTTGTGTCATACGTTAACGTATTGTACCCAATCGATCCAATAGCGGCTAAGAGGTACAAAGGGTGACAGGGGAATACAGAAGGTCCCCAGCAGCACATGCTCGTTGTGGGCAGTCGTCACATTTGTGGGCTTGCCCAGAGTTTTTGCTAGGAGAAAGACAGCGAGAGTCTTGTTAGTTCTTGCTCGGTTAGGGAATCTTTGGCCGTATCCGAGTGCCAGGAGGTTGCCACCTTTCAGCCGCGATGCGGAGATCGGCCCGGTGCGGGAGGTGCCCGGGGTGACGCCTGGTGTGAGGCAGGTGAGCTTTGGATCCGACTGTATCGAGCAGATCGAGGAGATGCGGTCCGAATGGTCCAAAGTCTCCTCAAAGTACGAGTCCCAGATTGCACTGGAGGTTCGGCAGATGGTGGACTCCTTTTTAAGTGAGTGTAGTTTGATAGTTGCGTGTCTGGCATTAAAATGAGAGGGGCTCCAAGGTGCCAACCTTGCCCTGGATTCAGTCGTTTTGCTGTCAGGGAAAGCCGACCAGATTGTGGTCGGCTCGGGTGAGGCTCTGGGCGAACTTCAGAAATCTATTAAACGGGTGAAAGAGAAGGTTTAGGAAGCCTGTCTCTTTCGCCTTAGTTGCTACCGCGCATGCTCCTAAGCGGGTTGGTCCACCGTCGTCAATTCAGTTGTCGGAGGCCAAAATTAAACGGGTCACTGGTCCCGCTTAAACCTGGTCCGGGGGCTTCGTCGGTAGCGACGGAGCTTACCCTTATAAAGGTTCTGGACTCGAGGAGAGAAAGGAACCAAGTCTTCCGGATTACAAGGGACCATGGCGTGATTTTGGAAGTCGATAGTGAGCGGCAGGCGAAGCAGCTGCTGGAGGTCGACATTCTGCAGAAGAATGGGCTGAAGGCTCAGTTGCTGGCCGAACCGAGGCCGCAGATATTGGCATATGATATGCCAAGAACGAAAAGCGTAGAGGAGCTTGAAATCCTCAGAGCCGTGCAAGATCAAAATCCTATCTTGGATATGACCGTCGAGGACTTCCTTAAGGAAATCAAGGTGATTTGGCAGCTGGGAAGGAAGGAGTCATTGGGTTTTAGAGGCCTCGCCTAACATCCGGCAGGTTTTGGTGGCCGGTGGACGTCTGTTTTTAGGGTGGACCTCATGTAAGGGTTGTTGACCACATAGATGTCGTCCGATGCTTCAAGTGTCAGGGCTTTGGTCACACCTCTCTTCGCTGTAGAGCGCAGTCGGAGATGTGTGGTCACTGTGCTGTTCCAGGGCACAGGGCAGCCAACTGCCCTGCCAAGTCTGCGCCTGCCAAGTGCGGGATTTACGTTGTAAAGGAGAAATAATGCAATAAACTTTAAACTGTTAAGGAAAGTTTGTAATTTTATTATGCAATGTTACATGAAAAATAGAGAAATCAAAAATGGGCCTGAAAACTGTATCTCCATTAGTTTTGAAAAAAATTGTTTTAAAACTCAAAATATTGCTGTTGATAAGTTCGCTTATTTAGGTCTATCCAAGCAACTATGTAAACAAATAACAAGTACATTATTACATCCCAGTATTCACGATCTAGTATTTTATACGGAATTGAATACTAGGTCGTGGATACCGGTGTTCTTTGGTGGTTGGGTTTCAATTAACAACATTTCTCAGGAGTGGTCGACCTAAGACTATACAAGACTATACTTTATCTACATTTATATATATTCATCCTTTGAAGTAATACCTTACGATGGTTCCGGAGTCTTAATACAAAAAAGAGAAAAAAACTGTATCTAGACACTAAGATATATAAAGCAAGTTGCGCCTAAAACTGCTTTCTATACAGAAAAATAAAATTAAATCGACGTAAAATGGTGTTTACCTCTTACTGGTTAGTCGCACGGGTGCCTATCTCTTTTCTTATTTGGAATTGGACATTTTAATATATACCATTGAAAAGAATGCAAAACATTTATTAAGATCATTCAAGATATGAATTTTGATAGAATTAGACTTAGTGTTGTGTACGTTCAGGTTACCGACCTATTTTTTTTACACCGTTGGAGGAAACCCAGTTTAACTGCAAGAAATTGTCCGTGGCTGCTTTGCTAAAATAATATAGGCTTCATGAATATCGATGTCGGCATCAAAATCACTTTGTTTTTATGTAAAATATTTCTGATGTCGATAAAAACAGGTCTATATGTTGAAACATGAATCGGTTTTGTAGAGAAACAATTCGTAAAATCAAGAGCTTGTTTTTTATGTCGAGCTGCCTATTAGTAATAATACTATGTAACTTATTATATCTATTTCTTTAAAAAAGAATATTCAATATATTTTATTATTATTAAGGGATATTTCTGTTTTAGGAGAGATGAAGAAACCACTGGTAATTCTCAATTTGTTAGGTAAGTATATTACAGCATTCATTTGTTTTTGTTCAATTCTCCCCTACTCGTAGTACTTTCTCCACTACCTTTTTTACCTCTTGTGCTGTGGTATCGCATTCTAAATCCTTAATGTGGGCCACTGTTCTGCGGTACCCCCTTCTCCTAACGTCGACCTGCAAGTCCGCCACGCGATTTCTAAGCAACGAGGTAAATTCTCCCTGTTTTTATGTTCCTTTGATCCTTAATTCCAACTCCTGGTTTCTGCCTTTCCTGATAGGTAGCACCTTGGCCTGCCTCTTCTACGCTGACTTTGTCCTTAATTGTTTTAACCAGGTCCGCGTACGTTTTACCCTGGGCTTTCACCACCACGGTTTTGCTTTCAGTTATCGGTGGCGTTCCTCTCCTTGCTGAGGCTGACCTGGACCTAGCCCTTTCTTGTTCCCCCAGATTGAGCAGGACTATTCTGGGCAGTGTCTTTCCCTTTCTCATCAAGTAGATGACTATTTTTTTTATTATAATGCTTGCCTGACCAGTGGGGACTATAAAAACTGAAGATTCAGATTTTCCCATCACCCTCCTAAGCGCCCTAATGACATGGGGCGCCATGGTTCTGTCTCCCTTGCTTGAATCATATAATACCGTGTATTTTGTGACCCTTGTCGTGATCCAATATTGTAGAATCCTGGAGCACCACTGCTTCAGGACTCGCTCCGGCAAATTGGCTATTGGGCCTTAAGTTGACCAGAACTACGAAATGGCAGCTATCTTCACTCACTTTTACGGCACTAATCTGGGTCAGTCTATTCATGACCCAGGTAGACCATCTCGCTGGCAGCCTGTTCAACAGCTGCTCGTTCGTCAGTTCTGTGTCCAAGATGTCAGACATCTCTTCCCGGTAATGTCCATCGGTCTGTGTCCCTATGTTGTTAGTTTCTGGAGTCTCATCGTTAATCCTCTGCAATTCCTTGTAAATTTCGGTAAGGTCTCTTTCGTGAGCCTTCATTGCAGTAGTACCAGTCTTCCCTAGATTCTGCCTGAGTTGTATAAGTATATGTCCCAGCTTATATGTCACTTCTTTAAGTGTTGGAGGGACCTCTTCCTCCTCCGACTTGCCAGCCCTCACTAGTTCGCCCCTCTACCTTCTACCGGTTTCCAGGTTTTCTTTTCTTGTGTGTTCCCGGACTCTATATTATTGGTTTCCATGCTTTCTCTCTCAGTTGCGGTAAGTTCTTTCCTTATACCAGTCGATTTAGATGGTCCAGCCACTTGCGAGGACTTATCCTCTAATGGCAACAATCCCCGTCGTCGCATGTCGTTGCGTTGGACTCAGGGCTTGATTCCGAGTCCAACGACACCCCACTCGAGCGGGAGCCCCAAAAAATAATATTCGGTGGGATTGATTGGGGGGGGGGGTAAAATGTATGATGCCAAAAAATAGGTAAAAAGTTTTGGGGGGTCAGGGGATAGGAAAAGTTATGGGACGGAAAGATCTGAAGGAAGTTTTGAAAAATAATGAAAACTATTGGAGTTATGGCAGGAAAGGGATTTGCCCTTATAAGTGTGTCCCTAGGACTTAGAAAAATTCTGCCTATGAGTATTCTACGAAAATTAGACTAAGTCCTTGTTTACTACAAATTGACAATGACGTCACCGGCAAGCCTTAGCTTGTCGATTGTCTTAGAAAAATTCCACAATATACTGTTTTATTAGTATAACCTTAAAATTAAAAACCTTAGCTCTAACTATGTTTTTTACTCCCTCAATTACTATGAAAAGTTTTACTTAATCACTTAACACAGTTTACAACTCCTTCGGTTCCATAATAACACACCGAAGTCAAAATGAAATAAAAAAAAAACACTTCACTAAACTCAAAATTTATTAGTTTAAGAAAAACTCTAATAATTTTGTCGGTCCGAATCCAAAACTCACGAAATTTAACACAATTGTCCGTTGTCCATTCCTCTTTATGTCCCGTATATCTACTCCGTAATATTTCACCAAAAACCAATCAAAAAGCACTTAAATCGCGGAGCAGTATCAGGCACGTCCGAACGCAACCAAGTCTCCCACTCGACTATTGATGTTACCTTGTGTAATGGAAGCCATACTGGCAGGATGGAGAACTGATCTTTGTTTCGGGATCAGTTTAGCGATCACCGGCTGATCACGTTTGATCTGTCCCTGGACTCCGGGTGAGCATTGATCTTCTGTATGTGGGTAGATTGCTAACCAGAAATGCTGATTGGAGGAAATTCGATGACCTACTTTTTAGTACGGATTGGGTGGGTAAGGGCATTAACCCAGACTCACTGACGCGTATTCAGGAAAAATTAATAGCAATAGCTGAAGTCCCTATGCCGCGAGCGAGGGGAACTGTAAAGTCGTTTGCCTGGTGGTCTGAGGATCTTGACAGAATGCTAGGAGTAATGTATAAAAATAGAAAACGTTTTCAACGGTGTAGAAACCCTGATATATAAGCCGTCTTATTGGCTGAATATCGGGCTATAAGGTGTCGTTTCGTCAACACACCGTAGGTGAAAAAAAGTGTCACACGGCATAAGTTTGTCATGGACAATAGGGGTGATCCGTGGGAAGCTGTGTATAGGATCGTAATGAAAAGTAAGACTAATGCTCCAATTTGAACAACTATACGTGAGGGTGACGGTTTCATCATTGATGCGGGTAATACAGATCCTACGCGCTTTGATCCCTGCTGCTGGCGGATCAGGTTAACACTGATGATGTCTCTCATCGGA
This sequence comes from Lycorma delicatula, assembly GCF_047948215.1. Classification (NCBI taxonomy): domain Eukaryota; kingdom Metazoa; phylum Arthropoda; class Insecta; order Hemiptera; family Fulgoridae; genus Lycorma; species Lycorma delicatula. The sequence continues at coordinate 137,821,536 of NC_134455.1, forward strand.
AAATCCGACAGAGGGTCGAATTGGTTGATAATTGTTCGGAACAGGTAGGGACTTGGAGTGAGGCCCATGCTGCGGTCTTTTCTTTATCGAATAAGAAGGCACCTGGCGTTGATGAGGTTACAAGTGAGTTGATTAAGTGAGCTTGGGGCTGGATTCGTGATCCTCTTGTACATTTGTATAACTTATGTTTCGAGCAAGGTGTTTTCCCTACGGAGTGGAAAATTGGGGAGCTGAGACTCATTCTTAAATCTCTTGTCCTTGATGGATCTGTGGTCGAAACGTATAGACCAGTGACTCTTTTGCCGGTACTCGGGAAAGTGCTTTCCCGAGTACCGGGAAGAAAGGACATCTTGCTGTTACGACCTCACATCATATAATACACCTGTTAAGATAGAGAACTACAGCCGAACATATGGGTATACGCTTTTAAAACTTTGACGGGTAATACCCGTATATTATTTACGGCACAATATACTCGTATTACTGAAATATTCGTGTTAAAATAAAAATTAAAATTAAAAGGAAGTAATAAATCAGTCGATACTCTTTTAATGATTTATTGAATCATTTAAAATTAGATATTTCCTTTTTCAATAAATATAATAATATATTAATTCTAAGTAACAATACGTTTTCCTTTACGCATTCATCATCAGTTATATCACCCTGGTACTGGTTATTTTTCCTGCTGTTCTTCCGCCAATTTCATTTCGGGATACTCATCCTGAAAATAAAAAACACGTAAAAAATTTTAAATACATATATATTATTACTACTTTAAATAAATAAATATTCTTTTCTTTCTAATCGATATCGTTTTACATGTTTGAAAATACTATTAAAAAAGATCTGATGTGGAAACCACATGACATCCTTGTACGCCTTTAAACTTCATCTAAATTTATTTCAATAATTTAAACTTATTTGATTTCGAGATACGATTATTCAATTCTTTAATAAAGTGGACAGTTACATAGTTCATTGTGGTGGACACCACATAGCATCGGACTTTTTGTGATGTCCTATCAGCATTTTATATTTTAGTTTATATATTAATATTGTTTTACGTCGCTCAACTAGATATGTTGCGTAAGTGAAAACGTGTCGGATACGTAACCATGCACACACCGGTTCGAATCCGACTTCATAAACATACATTTAAATTTTTTTAAATTTATATATATAATGATTTATTAATAATTATTAACCTCTGATTGTAAAAATTTTTGAATTAAAATGAAAGTACATAAAATTTTATTTCAATAATAACTTCTGATTTAATTTTCATAATATTTTTTATTGTTATTACTGAAATATTATTTATTGTTAAATTTTTTTTAATGAGTGGTTGACAATTATTAATAAATCAACATATTTAAATTAAAAAATATATATGTACTGGAAGTATGATTCAACGGATCTGCCTTCACCTTGTAAGATCCAAACATTTCTTTAATTAAAATATTATTTGGAAATAACTCTGAAACCAATGAAAATTAGTACGATACATCCTTGAAAAAATCTCAACGAGGACTTATTACTTCAGTTAAAAAAACCTTAAAAATTAAAAATGTTTTGATTTTGGGCTTTTTTTGGCCTAATCGATTGCAATCAAAAAATGAGGTGCACAACTGGATTTCAATACCGTACTGCTAATCATTTTTGAGTTTTTCGAGAAAGATACATACGTACGTGAAGATGTTACGCCAAACTAGTCAAAACGGATTCAGGGATGCCCAAAATGGATATTTCCGTTGAAATCTGAAAACCGAAATTTTTCGCGATAACAATAATTTCTTTACTTTGTACAAGGAATCAAAAAGAAAGAAAATAAAAACTTATTGAAATTTCAATAGAAAATTTGTAAATAATGTAAAAGTTTTCAAGGAAGATTAAGTACAAGCTACCGACATCCTCGGTAATAGTAAATTAGATTCTTATAACAAAATAGGGATATACACTTCTAAGGTACAGAAATGATAGTTTTTGTAATATTATGGGTACGTTTAAATTAAAGATACAGGATTTAATTATTCAAACAAAACGTAAAGTATCGTAACAAAAATAATTGTATACAATTTGCATTTATGAAACGCCAGACGCCGTCTCAGTGATGCACAAACTAAGGAGGATTGCTCGAAAAGACGATGGGTTGTAGGGCCGTCAAATGTACATGGTGTACTGAGGTGTCTACGAAAGAATGACCTCTTACGCGGCGCCAGTTTTGGCGCATAGGTTGAATATGAATAGATGAATAGAACACTTGCTTCAAAATTTAAGGAGTGCGCAGCACAGCATAATTGTATGCACTAGTAGTAATACGGAAATAGGCATACTGCATCAAAATCCAAGATGGCGGACTGGCCGCCATCTTGGAATGACGTCACGAATCCATGATACAGTTTGCACATTTCAAGACTAAAGGCACCGGGTTGGTCTAGTGGTGAACGCGTCTTCCCAAATCACCTGATTTGGAAGTCGAGAGTTCCAGCGTTCAAGTCCTAGTAAAGCCACACGGATTTGAATACTAGATCGTAGATACCGGTGTTCTTTGGTGGTTGGGTTTCAATTAACCACATATCTCAGGAATAGTCGAACTGAAAATGTACAAGACTACATTTCATTCACACTCATACATATCATCCTCATTCATCCTCTGAAGAATTATCTAAACGGAAGTTACCGAAGGCTAAACAGGAAAAAAGAAAGATTTCAAGACCAGTGTACCGTTAATAGTTATAGGCTGTTCCCGTCAGAACGATTCACTAAAAACAGGAACTGTAGATGTACGTATCGATTTCGAAACCAAAAACAATATACCAGCCCACACGACCGCCTACTGTCTCATTATACATGATACCACCATCACATACACTCCACTTTCGGGAATAGTGAAGAAGGTTATGTAATGCGGGTTGTATTTAAAATCGAACTATTAATGGGAAACCTTTCGCTTGAAACCGATACGATGCAGACTGGTTTTTTCTGCACCATCGCCGGTTAACATTCCGTTAATATGGTGTAATTCATCAACGGTGGAAGCGATGTCCATTTTTTACAACACTACCGTATCATCATCATAAAAAAAAACAAGTCTGCTGACACTGTTAGCAACATCACAGCATCGTTACCTTCAGAAAAAGCAGAGGTTAACGTCGGTAATACGAGTTTATCATTACATAACGTAACGTTAAATGAAGAAAACCGTAATGACTGTTACACTACATAATGATGATGATCATATTACTACGTTAACATAACTCATTATGTTAACATAACGTTATATGTACATAACGTTACATATACATAAAAATGATGATGTTACTACGTTGACATAATGATGATGGATTTGTAGAAGAAAAAGTGGAAGGGGTTACCCCTACCACGTCTACGGTGATAAAAGAAAGTTATCTTTGACCACGCATTCGTAGTTGAGCAACGGTCATGGAAGGAGTTATCGAATATCACGGCTTCCTCGACAACCAAGGTGAGTTTATAGTTAAGCTTGCTTTGTGGATCACAAAATCATTCGCAAGAAAAAAAATAAAAACAAAAAACTATAAAATAGAAAAAACCGATATAAAAACCGGTTCGAGTGTTTTATAGTAGGCCTCTAGGGGAGAGATTTCACTCATGTAAAAAAAATCTCAACGCGCAACGGTTGCTACCTACGTGGTGGTGTGGAAATGCAACTAGTAAATAGGTACAGTTTCAAGATGGATGTTGATTTAGCCGCATTGATTTGGTTATTTCTCCTATCACCGTGTAAGGATGTTGCTACATCTGACTAAAATTGTAAACGCGGTGTTCAATGACCTTTGTTGGATTTAGCATACAATAACATCTCGACAAGTTTCGTTTCCGGTTACTTACGCTATTAAAAGTGCTGAGCATTCATGGTCGTTTCTTAGAATTTCACGATTAACACTGTTCAAGGTTACTCGTAAAATGACACGTGGCTTCAACGTCGAAGGCCATGCATCTGTACTGCGCGTGCGCGACCGTTTTGAATCCAACTTTGCGATTGGTCGGTAAGGTGCCAGTCTGTACACACAGCTGGTACTGCGTTACTAATTCGACTGGTGATCGCTAGGAACGCTAGTGTCGCAGCCGCCAGCTCAACCTTAGATCATGTTCGTCAGCTGTTCTTCAGTCGCACTTCGAACTGTCAACAACTCGATACTGCTACGTCAACGCACGCACGCAAACACAAATGCAGCCGCGACCGTCGCCTACTGGTGTACGACCCACGTCCAGGTGCCGGAGTAGCAGGTGACGCCTACCGGTGCAACGACCACGACAACCAGGACCATCCTCAAGGTACGTCCATACCTTATGGTGGTGGCAGCAGTAACGGTCTACATGATGCACATGTGCGGACGCTTTGAATCTGGTCTGGTATGTATTTATACCTCTAATTATTTTTCCGATGTATAACATCTAAATAAATAATTTTTTTTAGTGCAAATAAATTTACTTTTCATACAATTATTTTAATAACTTATTAAAACTGCATAAACTCAAGGATTTTATTCCTTATTCGATTGAATAAAATTAAAAAAAGAGCATAAATTTTTCTTCTGTTACAATGATACATGTTATATATCACATTTATATTAGATGTTGGAGAGCGTTTAGAGATTTTTTTTTATGCTTAACAGTTAATAATTAATTGTTGCAAACTTTGTGTTCATCATTAATATTTAATTCCTGAGTGTAAATTTACTACTTTATTTGTAATAATACAAAGTTAGAGTATAGTGTGTGTGTGTAGGTGTTGTATGACGCTACTGTCGATCGTGGGAATCAATTAACACACACACACACACATACACACACACACACACACACACACAGAGAGAGAGAGAGAGAGAGAGAGAGAGAGAGAGAGAGAGTTTTGCATTATGATGATTCAGCACATTCCTATGTTTGTGATTAGTGTTAAGTTTTATGTAGGCACGTGTCTGCATCGGTTGTGGTAGAGGTAGCAGTTTACATGTTTACATGTTTCGCATGCGCAACCGCTTTGAATCCGGCGCTGCAATTGGTCGGAAGGGTGAGGCGCTTTCGCGCCTACCACTGTAACGGCTGTTCAAAATAAGACGCTCAACCTTAGGCTACAATCAATACAAAAAAAGAGAAAAGGGAAATTCCCACGGGGAAAAAAGGGAAAATCCAATATGGATGCTGCGACACTAACGCTCCTAGTGGTCACCACAAGAACTAGTGGCGCATTACAAGCTGTCAAATAGATAATATATATTTTTATTTTTCACTCAATACAAAAATGTGAAACGGAAAATTCCCACGGGGAAAAACGGAAAATTTAGATGCAGTTGCGACACTAGCGCTCCTAGTGGTCACCAGGAGAACTAGTGGCGCAGTAAAATCTCTGTGTGTTGGGGTGTTGGTGGGGGGGGGGGGTGTTTGCGTAGGTGTGTGTAGGTAGGTAGGTAGGTAGGTAGGCTCAGAGCGGTATTGATGCACTACTGACGTCGCTATTTTGAGCTCCTACTAAATGTGACTTAAATGGTGGTTTCGTGGTGGTTTTTAGTGTTTTGTTTGTGACAGTGTTATTCTACACGACGGTGTGAACGTGTAGAGGTATCGGGTATTGTTTTTGGTGCGTTTAGTCAAAAGATATTAATAATCAAACTTTTGAAGTGACGAACACGTAGGCCAGACAAAGGCGTTGACCTAGATTTCAATTATCTTAGTTATTAGTGAATTTTGAGGACCTGGATTGAATTCTATAGTGCTGTAGTATCCAGGACCATTGTATGTATTGATTGTTAGTATTTTTTGGGGGACATATACTATATTTAGTTAAATATAAGTGTTTTTTGTTTGCTAGCATAGTGTGTATAGACAGTGTTACCACGGACGCCATTAATGCTAAAAGCTGGTGTATTCCGTAATGCACTAGATTTTACACTAGTCCGTGGCTTTTGGAATATTTCTGTATAGATAGACTTTCTTAGCTAGTATTTTGTACTCTTTGTACTCTGTGAGTTGCTGGCGGGTTTTTTTGAAATATTTTTTAAGGTGATAGAAAAATTTTCAACTCTTACTGACTGAAAAGTTTTCTAAGTATTTTGATAGTCTTATATAGGGGGCCTTCCGTTCCCTATATTTTCTGTGAGGGGCCATCTAGCCCCGAACCCTCTTGGCCCTAGGACAACCCCCCTACCCCCTTAACCACTTATCCCCCACCGTTCCCCACCACCAAGTTTCGCGAGGAACAACTTCCACCCCCCCTCCCAGTAAATTTTTTTGGTTTACCCCTCTCCATACAAAAGTTTCTGCGCCCCCCTGAAACACTTTCCTGCCATTCTTTCCCCCCCTTTTTTGCGGAAGATAAATGCGGAAAACCAAGTCAGACATGGCTGGGCATGTGACAGCCTCAACTGGGGCACAAGTGAGCGGAGGAGACCCTGTGGCCACGAAAGGAAGGCGAGCTGGAAGGAAGGGATCCGCGAGAGAGGCGAGAAAACGTGATGCCCAGGAAGGTACGGCGGAAGAGTCGGAGGTTCTCAGAATGCTAAACGACATACGGCAGGGCTCCTGGGAGGTGCAAGTGGACAAGCTCAAGGTGAAGGATTCCGAAGAGAACGGGGCTCTCGTGGTAGAAAGGGGAGAACAAGCGATGGAGTGCAGGGAGTCCTCGAACAAGCGACCCACTGTGTCGTCTCCGGAGCCGGAGCTGGACCGGTCGCGAGGTGATGAGGTCCCTGAAGGTGAGGGAGAACCACAACCCGGGGGAAACGGCCACCGGTGAAGAAACGTAGAGGGCCGGTGGAACAGGCTGGGGAGGGCCCCGAATCATCTGCAGGCTACGGTGGCTTCCTGCTTGAGGCGGTCGAGGATCTTGTTTCGCTCTGCGACGCTGGTGGTCTGTCGGCTAATGTGGTCAAGGGGCTGGCCCTCGTTATACGCGACAGGGCGATGCAGTACGTGTCGTCAGCAAGTACGAAGTCGGAGGGTACGAAAGGCGTGGACCAGAGCACGCAGACCCTTGGTGCTGCTTCTGAGGCGGTGGAGCGGGTGCTCTCTACAGGAAACTCAGGGGAACAGTAAGGGGTGATTGGGTCAAGATGGGACAAGGGGCTGTACCGGAGGGTTGTTTTTCGGACCGGAGTCCTGCAGGCTGCTGTGGACGGCGCCATGGTATTTATTGCCTCCAGGAGGCATTGGATGCACGGTCCGCTACATGAGGCGGTATGTCGGGCGGCTCCCAGGGTCGGCGGTAGGCTACTATCCCCAGTGGGACGGTCTTGAAGGACTCCAGTAACACGGAGGTATTCTACCCGGATGAGGCGGATGCGGAGCGATCGACAACTTTTGCGGTGGTTGTTGAGAATGATGGCGAGATGTGCCGCAACCTGTTACGAGCATTGAGGAGGATTGTGGGATCGGCGGGATCCGCCGTCTCGCTGGTAACCTCTCAGGATGATGTTGGTGATGCGGTGGGAAAAGTCCTGGAATTCTGAGCCAGGAATGAGGATCGGGACGGCGGCTCATGGCCTCTGCACCTGGTGGCAATGGGCCACGGCAAGTTGGAGACCCCTAGAGGACCGGCTGCCAAGATGGTGACTGTGAGGAAGGAGGGCCTCAGTTATGCGGAGCTCCTCAGTACTGTCAAGGGAGGACTCGGGGCGGATCTGGCAGAGGACATCGTTTCCGTTCGGAAAGGGAATGCGGATGCCATGGAGATCCGCATCAAGGACTCATCCCCTAGGAAGGAGGATATGATGAAGCGCATCACTGAGACTGTAACGGACGCAGTGGTGAGTGCCTCCTGCGGAGGCTGGGAGAGCCGTACGGTGATGCTTGACGTCAAGGGTCTTGACCTGGACGTGACGCCGCAGGAGGTTAGCGAGGCAGTCAGGAAGGTAGTGGGGCAGGGTGTACCGGTTACGGTTGTGTCTGTCAGGCCGGCCTACGGCCATACCATGAACGCCACGGTTCGCTTACCAAAACGTGATTCGAGTAGGATAATAACGAAGGAGCGCATAGCGGTTGGCTGGCACCTGTGTCGGAATGAGCCCAGGCAGGAGTACACACGGTGCTATCGGTGCTGGAGTTACGGCCACAGGGCGGCGACCTGCAAGGGCGTTAACAGGGTTGCCCTGTGCTACAACTGTGGTGGCGAGGGTCATAAGGCGGCTGCGTGTGCAGAACCGACGAAATGCCTGGACTGTGGGCAAGGTGGACACCGGACCGGAGGACGGTACTGTAGAAAATCCACGTAATGCGTTGCATCCAGCTAAACGCGAACCGAAGCGTGGCGGCCCACGACTTGTTGTGGGCTGCGGTGAATGATGAGTGCGCTGACTTCGTGCTGGTAACAGAGCCGAACAACAGGCTAGTGTCTGCCGCAGGGTGGATGGTGGATAGCGATGGGGTTGCTGCGATAAAGGCGGTGACCAATCGGTATGCCATTCTGGGCGTGGTTCATGAGGACGGCTTGGTGGCGGTTGGCCTAACGCAGTGCGTTCTGGTCAGCTGTTACTCCTCGCCAAATTGTGACCTTCGGGAGTTTGAAGGGCTGCTGTGACGCATAGAAGATCTCGTTCGGCGGGAGGATCGCCCGGTTATTATCACTGGAGATCTGAATGCTGAGAGCGTGGAGTTGGCCGGGATGAGCTCGACAGTGGTCGACGGATCCCTGGGCTTCTCTGTTGTGAACAGACATCGCCGACCTTTATTGGTCGGGGCGTGGGCTCTGTGGTGGATGTCACGCTGGTTCCGGATAGGATGGTGCGGCAGGTAGGCCTATGGGAGGTGATGGAGGCTGAGATGGCCTCAGACCATAGAGCCATCAAGTTCGATATTGAGCTTGGTTGGCGACCTCAGATTACGGCGGGGAGAGGATGGCGCCCGAGGGAATGGCACGCCGTTAAGTTCTCGGCTGCGGTGGCCGCCAGGATGGAGGCCAGACGGGACTGGAGCCCGCTGGATTTCTCCAGGGTCCTTGAAGAGGAGTGTGACCGGTTGAGGCCGCGGGGTCCGCTGACGATACGGAAGGTCTACTGGTGGTCGGACGACATCGCCGCCCTCAGAGCCGACACGCAACGGGCGAGACGCGTTCTCCAACGGCACCGCAGACGACATCCTGCTGGAGTGCAAGCGGAGGAACTGGCGTACAGAACAGCCAGGAACCATCTTGTGGCGGCCATCAAGGAGGCGAAGAGGGTTGCTTGGCGGAGGCTGGTGGTGGACCTGGATGACGACCCTTGGGGGAGTTCCTACCGGATTATTATGAAGAGGTTTGGTAGGTCCCTGCCCACCCCGTCTGCGGCGCAGGCGCAACAGGCGATTGTGGTCCTGTTCCCGTGTTTAGCGGAGGAACGCACTGAGCTGCACTGCGAGGAGAGGAGGCGGTTCACTCATAATGAGCTGCTCTGGGCGGCTGGCCGCATTAGCTTCGACAAGAGTCCGGGTCTGGATGGAGTGACGGGGCTTCTGCTGAGGACGCTGGTCCGGGAGCACCCGTGGCTGATCCTTGAGGCACTAAACAAGGCCTTAGGCACCGCGGCCTTCACCCGTGAATGGAAGAAGGGAAGACTGGTGCTCATCCCGAAGCCTGCGGTGGATGGGCTGGCTAGGGCCTATCGTCTGATCTGTCTACTCCCTTCGCTTGGCAAGCTGTATGAAGGTTTGCTGGCAAACAGGATAATAAGTGATTTGGATGCCTCGGGCGGGCTCTCGCCCAATCAGTTTTGGTTCGTCCGTGGTAAGTCCACACTTGATGCCTTGCGGAAGGTGACGACGTGGATTTGGGCCTGCTCGACGGGCACTTGGCGAACTAGGGGAATTCCTCTTCTGGTCCTTCTAGATGTCCGCAACGCGTTTAACAGTGTTCCGTGGCGAGTCGTCACTGCGGAGATGGACCGGAGTAATATCAGCTCTTATCTTCAAGCGACGATCGCGAACTATCTGCGTGATCGGCAGCTGCTGGAGGATGGTGACGTGCAATTTTAAGTGCACGGTGGCGTACCGCAGGGATCCGTGCTGTGGCCCTTGCTATGGAATCTAGCCTTTGACGGGGTTCTGTGGCTGGGGTTCCGGGGTGGTACGTCGCTGGTAGCCTACGACGATGACTTGGCGTTTCTGGTGAGTGGGAGCTCGGAGGCGGAGGTGGAGGCGCTTGCCTCTGCGGCAGTGGCCCAGATAGACGAGTGGCAGAGGACTCGAGTGCTGGAACTGGCGGCTGACAAGACCCAACCTGTTGCGGTGGTTGGCCGGCGTCGGTTGAGAAGGATTGAGTTGGCCGTCCGGGGCACCCGTGTGGCTGAATCCCCGGCGATGAAGTATCTGGGTGTGTGGCTGGAAAGGTCCGGCAAATTCAATCGGCACCTGGCTGAAAGTATGGCTAAGGCGGAAAGGGTGGTCACCTCCCAGGGTATGCTGATGGGTGCCAGGGACGGGCCACGGATGGCGAAACGCAGGGTCCTGATGACGGCTGCGACATCTGTGCTGCTGTATGCTGCGCCGATCTGGTGTGAGGCGCTGGAGGTCAAGCAGAATGAACGCAAGCTGGCCTCGCTGCAGCGGCGGGCTGCCATCAGGATACTGGCTGCATACAGGACCGTGTCGGTTGGGGCGGCGCACGTCTTGGCGGGCGTCCCGCCAATTCGCTTACGGGCACTGCACCTGCGGAGGGTCTACGAGGGGATGGTCAAGAAAGACTCGAGGACCCTCATGGTTCAGGACTGGCAGTACAGCTGGGAGAGAGCGCACACAGGGGCGTGGACTAGGCGACTGATCCCACGGCTGCAGGATTGGCTGGGGAGAAGGCATGGGGATGTTGACCATCACCTATGTTAACTTCCCTCCGGTCATGGGGAATTCGGTGGATACCTCCACAGGTTCCACCGGCGCGAATTCCCGAACTGTTTTTACTGCGGGGAGGTTGATACGGCGGAACACACCTTCTTTGCGTGCCCCAGATGGGAGGATGCGAGGAGGCGTGCTGGTATGTGCACGGTCACGCCGGATACGCTGCTTGCTTTCATGCTCCGCAGCTTGGGTGACTGGAGGGCAGTCGCGGGTTTGGCGGCGGAGGTCCTTAGAAGGAAGGGACAAGATTACGTTGAGTGGGGCACGGACTGACGTGATGCTGCCGCCTGGTGCATGTGGATGCTGTTGTGTTGATTTTGTGTTGTGCGGCAATTTTGTTCTATTGTATTTTGTTTCTTTTTGTATTGTGTCTTTTTTGTCGGATTTTGTGTGCCTCATTTTGAGGCTATATGCTGCTGACTGCTGGATCCTACAGTGGTTGCTGTTAGGGTCACATCGATTTGTGGGCGGAAGATGGTTGGAATAAAAAAAAAAAATTAACCAACCCCTCAAAAGAGCTGAACCGGTAGGCTGACCTGCCATGCCTGTATATAGCCGGTAGGTGGGGGGTCTAATGCCACTCCCAGGAGGGAGCAGAGGGGAAGGCATATTAAAAGAATGATGAAACGTGGCGCCGTTAGGGCACGGAAGGTAGCCTTCATGTCTAGGTAGCCCTGGCCTACACGCAAGTTGTGTGGGTCGGGGTGCTCCGATGATGGCTTTAGGGACCGTTGTGGCATGAGAGATCGCGATGTGATAGTCAAGTGAACTGCCTGGCTATTGCATTTAGGCTAGGGCTGGGGAGAGTAGCCTCTCGGCGGAAGGTGCATGGGCCGCTGAAATGGTGGTCCATGCGCTCTGATGGTGCTGGGGGGACCCCGTTGGGAAACTCCCTTTGCGGAGTAGACAGGATGGGCAGAGACTACTGCCACGGCGCCCTTTGGTGACTGCGTATGCTTGATTGCTGAACCGGTTGCCAAAGGGGGTTGAAAGAAAAGAGAAAAAAAAGTAGGTAGGTAGGTGTGTGTGTGTGTGTGTGTTAGTGTACAGACTGATATGACGTTATGTTTCACAGCTTATGTAGAATATTTTTCACTCATTACATCAGAGAGCCACAGCAACCGATTGGTTTAAGGTGTCAGTCAGTCGCGTCCCTTCATGAACGGGTTCGAGTCCTAGCCGACCAATTTTTTTTCACTTCAAATATTATTTATTTAATTCAAACCGGCTGGTACACAACAACTGATCTACAGAGGTACCAACCTTTTAATTAATTATTATAAATAATATTCAAAGCGAATATATTACTCAAGTTGGTACCCCTGCAGAATTTCAAATTCCTACTAAGGGAAAAGGTAAATTCCCACAGGGAAAAGAGAAATTCTCGCAGGGAAAAAGAGAAATTCCAAGATGGTGGACAGCGCCATATTGGAATCCAAGATGGCGGACGGCAACTATCTTGTATTTGGCGCCCGTATGCCTATTTCCCCCTACTACTGTGTGTGTATGTGTGAATATGTGTGTATGTATGTGTGTATTTCAAATATCCCACTAAGGGAAAAGGGAAATTCTCACAGGGATAAAGGTAAATTCGTATATGGCACTGACATGCTACTGCATCAATGACGTCACAATCCAAGATGGCAGACCGCCATCTTCTTTGATTCGTGACGTCATTACAAGATGGCGGCCAGTCCGCCATCTTGGAGTTTGATGCCGTATGCCTATTTCCGTACTACTACTGGTGTTTATAAATCAACCTGCTGCGAGGCTATCACCGTATTGAGAAAGGCTCTCCAAATCGGTTTAGTGGCAAGCGTTCGGGCAGTCATAGGACGATTGCGTAGAGGACAGGTATTTAGAATGCGGTTTCGGGCCGCGCCAGTACCGGAATGGAATGGCGATCAGAATGCACCGGATCTAAATTTCATTCGGTTGCCTATCTTTCGTCTGTGGAAGAGGTTGTAGAGCATCGCGATGGAAGCATGGCAGCTGGAATTGGAAACCACAACGAAGGGAAGATCACTGTACGGTTTTTAACGGGATCTGAGTGAATGGTATGCCTCGAAAACGGGTGCCAAGATGCTCATTTAACAATATGATCCAATATCGGTTTCGTTCCGTCTGGCAGCTGATAAACTGTGCGTCTGTAGGGAGGTCCAGTCAAATGAACACCTGATGGTTGACTGCCCTGCTCTTTGGGAGGGGCAAGATACCGGGCCTCCCTGGAACTTATAGGTCAAGGGGAAATTTAGCCACTCACAAGCGGCAAGTCAATGGGCGAGAGCCGCATTATCGTACCGCCTGGGAGTTCCTTGATGCGGTTGCTATGTTCAAATGATATCAGTAGTTTTCTTATGGAAAAGACTCCTATCACACTGCTGTCGGAAGCTAACTTAGAGATATATGGCTGACCATCAGCGAGTTAAGAATCCGAGCGCTTTAATATGGTAGACAAGTATTTGCTGGCATTCAGCGACCTAGGTGTGGCAGCGAATTGCAGTCTAGACGAAGGAAATTTAATTTATGGATGTCATATGTATTTTTAATAGTTGACGGGGTATGCCTACACATTATAGTATATATATATGTATATATATATATATATATATATATATATGACAAATGAGAGAAATTTACATCAGATGTTATGTGATCACCATTCCGCTCCGGCATTAACCCGACTTAAAACCACACCCAAAATACCTCGGCCTACCTGTCTCTTTGCAATCTTCACATGGCTGAATCTACTATATCGATTTCAACTTTCACTACTATATCGATTGGGAGAGCGTTTCCCTATACGATGGTAGCCTTGTAGGAAGTGTTTTAAAAACAACAGTGCGTACAACAAAGGCTCTGCGCTGTGCACTCTTTAAAGTTTGAAGAAATGCTCTATTCATATCCAACCTATTCTTCAATGCGGGTGCCGCGTATGAGGTCATGTTTTAGAAGACACCTCGGTACAACATGTAAATTTGACGGTCCGGTAATCAATAATTTTTCCGACTAATCCTCTTAAGTTTTTGCACCACAGAGACGGCGTTTGCCGCCACTTGCCTAATGTGGTTGTTTAAAAATAACGTTTAATCAAACAAAACACCTAGGTTCTTATGAAATCTCACTCGGCTGATTACGTAGCCTTTATATATTTAATATGCGGGTTAAAAATGTACGAAAATTTGTCTACGCCCTTGAGAAGCAGAAACTTCATCTTGAACGTAGACATCTTTAAATTTTGAATGTCCATCCAGCCCTCTGCTGTTGACAAGGCCACCTGCACCCGGTCTTCTAGCTGTGGTCGTGGAAAGGAAACAGTCGTCGACGAATGCCTGAGCCGTGACCCATTCTGGAAATGTCAATCCTAGAAATCCGTCATATACCAGGCTCCACAGCTGTGGACCGAGAACGGAATCCTGCGGGCTTCCCGTGGTAACGGAATTTTCTACAACTAGATACTCATCCTTAAACAGAATCGTACGGTTAGATAAATAGTCACGTACTACGGCTTGCAGGGCTACGGGAACATATCGGTATTCCAACTCATATAGGAGAAAACTCCGATACAAGGAAGAAAATGCTGCATCTGTCAATAAAAATTTCCAAAACATATTTACAGTCGGCGCTTTCCAGCTTGGCAAGAGCATTTTAGATGGAATCCTCCTTGCCAATGCCTCCTTGGCAAACTACCCTCTATTTAGAAAATAGTTCACCTCAATGATTTCCCAGAGCCTTTCCACAACCAGCCTTTCAAGCAAATTGCGGATTACCGGCAAGAGGCTAATGAGTCGATAACTGCCGATCTCACTACGTTCCTTTCCTGGTTTTAACAGCACTTTCACAAAAACTTTACAGCTTTAGCCCGTGCTATCTCGTACGCCCTACACTGCCTACTCCCGACCCGGTGTCCAGCATCACTGCCTTTCACCTGGGCACAGGCGGCGCACTTAGCCGGCGACAATTTGTGCGGGCAGCTGGCTGCCCTGTGCCCCGAAGCGGCACAGTGGCCACACATCTCCTTTTGCGCTCGGCAACGGAGGGCGGTGTATCCATAGCCCTGACACTTAAAGCAACGGGCTACCTCAATATGGTCGACCACCCTACAGGCAGTCCACCCAAAAAACAGCCTTCCACCGGCCACTAAGACCCTCCGGATCTTAGGCTAGGTCTCGAGTACCCAGTGACTTCTCTGGGAATCCTTTCTCCCCAACTGCCGGACAACCTTGGCTTCCCTAAGGAAGCCTCGACAGCCATATCCAACACAGGATTTTGGCTGTGGATCGCCTTAAGGATTTCGGGCTCCTCTACCCTCGTTGCCCTCGGCATATCGTAGACCAATATCTGCGGTCTACGCGCGGCCAGAAGCTGAGCCTTCAGCCCATTCTTGGCAAGAACTGTGGCCTCCAGCAGTTGTTTAGCCTGCTGCTCATTTACGACCTCCAGGACCACTCCGTGATCCCTTGTTTTGGTGACCCGGGAAATTTGGAACCTTTCTTTCCTCGGGTCTAGGATCTTTTTGAGGGTTAGCTCCGTCATTGCTGACGAAGCCCCCTGATCAGACTTGATTGGGACCACCTTAACAGTGGCCCGCTTAATTTTATTTGCCGGCGCCTGGGCTGGCGGCGGCGGACCTACTCGCCTAGGCGCAAGCGCGGCCGTTACTGCGGCGAAGGAGATAGGTTTCTTAACCTTCTCCTCCACCCTATTGTTGGACTTTTGGAGTTCACCCAGAGCCTGACCGTTAACCGGTTTAAAGCTCCGGACTCCCTCCACAACCTGATCTACCTTGCCCGATAGTCGAGTGACGACTGAATCTAGGGCCAGGTTAGCACCCTGGAGGCCTTCACACTTAATAGCCAGTCCCGAGACCAACAAGCTACATTCACTTAAATAAGAATCAACGAGCTGCCTCTACTCGAGAGCAACTCTTGACTCCTTTTTCGAGGAAATTTTTGCCCATTCGGCCCTCATTTCCTCAATCCTCTCTAAGCCTTCCGCCCCGGAGGTCACCTGCTTTCACAGGCTTTCCCCCGGTGACTTCCCGCTCAGGGACAGAATCCGCCCTGCTGCCTTCAGCCTTCCCTTGCTTCACAAGTAGTCGTCCTTCGGACTTGGCGCCCCCCACCCTACGCCGTGCCCTCGCTGTACGGGTCCAGCCTTAGCTTTCTCCGCACAGCTCGGAGCAGAGGTATCCCGTAGGATTTTGGTGCTAACCGCATCACTCGGGCACTCCACTACCCGAGGGGCTTCCGAGACCTCCTTATCGGAAGACCGGGGCCGCGGCGGTGACCTACCGATTGACCTCCTCGGCATGACGGGGTCACCGGCTACCAGGTCCTGTAAAAAAGGTAAAGAAATAATTTTATTAAGAACTCCAAAAAATAAAATATTTTAAAACATCTTTCAAAGATTATAATTTTGTATTCTTAATTGTAGCATTCACTTCGTTATGTTTATAAATAAAATGTTTATAAATAACGAAAAAATAAATTTCTATGTTAAAGCGGGAGTCATTTTGCATAATTTCCAAAGAAAATTGAATGTTATAGTTTACGCATCAGTAATTAATAAGCTAAAATAGAAGAAGGTAATTCAGTAAATAAAAAGTTTACATCGTAAGAAAAACAAAAAAAAATAGAGCTCACTTCATTAAGATGACGTTTTGGATCATAATGTGAAGAATACGTCAAACCGAACAAGCACTTTTTTTGGCAATCTTTTATACGATAGCCGCTGATGACGTAATCGAAAATATGGAACTTCCGGCGATCTTCTTCCTTATCTGTTATCTAGAAAAATGTAATATATTGATTAAACGGTGTTATGTATTAAAGAATTAGAAGAAAAACCTTTTTTATATACAAATTTATAGAAATTTCCTAACTATCAGTAGAATGCAAACACCGATGCTGCGCTAAGAAGCAGTCGGATTTAAAGTTTTTCCCGTGTGACATAGACACGGCATCTTCGATATCTCAAAACATTTGTAAATTTAAATTTCAAAGTTAGATTATCTTATGAACGAATAGTAGCTTAATCGCTGAAAGTATTTGTTATAAATTATCGAAATGTAATAATTATTGTTTTTGTAAAAGTAGAAGTTAGATCATTTTGAACTGGAATAATGACATTTGCATCTTAATATGTACCTATGTAAAATTTAATTTACGTTCCGGTTCTACAGCTCCATTTATATCACTAATCAGCGGATGGTAAAAATCGGTTACGATGCATTCATCAAACGGTAAAGTAAGATTTACGTTAACAATTAACCGGACGTTACTGCATTAAAGCTGAATTTTAATATCCAATTTTCGATGAGGAAAAAATTAATAACGAAGATGGATAACTGTCTGAATGAAAAACATAGGCGTTCGCATGTAGCGCACATACAAGTGTCGGGTTAGCCGAAAAAGTTGGAAAAATAATTTAAACGTACAACTAAATCGTCAGAAACTATATGCTCGTAATTATGCAAATCAAATCACTACCACCGACATCGTGACAAAAGTGTGTTAGCTAATCAGAAATTGCATCATTCAAAGAATCTTCGTTAAAGAACGGTGGGTTTTTGAACACGGATTAAATGAAAACAAAAATACCTACACGTGATTTGTATATTTATACAATTTTTCATCTTTTTTAGGTAACTAATAAATTAAAATATGTGCATCGTTAATCGCTCGGCAAATGTCCAGTTGACACTCGGTTTCTGCCCGTACACGAATTTACATATTTCTGTGATGGTTAAAATCGCTTCATTAAAACCTTATTTCATCGACGCAGGTCGCGTACTTTTTGAGAATAAACAATGATTTTTATATACTCCCACAAAAAACAATCGCAAGGTGTCAGGTCTGGGCTCCTTCGAGATCAAGATATGTGTCCTTGCCAGACTATGCAACGACCTCCAAATTTTCCGACAAAACCTGGCCGACGAATGCATTAAAGCGCTGGGGTGCGCCATCCGTCTATGGGAAAGAATTCGTTGTTTGTTTTCGAGTTCATCCAATCTAGGAAAGCAGTAAGTAATTGTTTAACGTATCGAGATAAACATTTCCGTTAATACATTTTTAGCGAAGGAAAAAAGCCCGATTATACGATTTTTCATGCATTAACTTAAGGCGTATCGCGTCGTTTCTCAAAAATTATATTTGGGTATTCAGATCCCCGTATTCGTGAATCGTGTATGTTAACACACCCAATAATATGGAATGTAGCTTCATCCGTAAAAATTATATAGTCTAAAAATGAATGATTTTCATTAATTTTGTGAAAAATTCGAATACCGAAATCGAAACGTTTTTCTCCATCATCATGTTTCAGTTCGGCAGTAACTAGATGTTATATGCGTGTAATGTCAATTTTCCTGAAAAATTTGTGAATTTTCGTTTTCGAAATATCTGAAACGAGACTTCAACGAGAGATAGATTTGTTAGAACTTCCGAATTGTCTAATTCGTGCGATAGTATCGTCCGATACTTGCGGTCTTCCGATTGATTTTTCCTTGAGAACAGATCCTGTTTTTTTCAAACAGTTTGATCCAAATTCGTATATTATTTTCATGGGTACTCTTTACCATGTTCACATCGATGTTGATGAGAAATATTAGAAGAGTCTAATATACTCTTCTAATATTTCTATAAGAGCTTGCAGTATTTTCTTCAGCGAGTCTTCCTCACTTTCATCCCCTGAGTATTACACAGTATATGTTCTGTTATTATCCAGTAATTCATTTCCCAACACTACCGCATTCTCTTTCATCACATCACCTGGTTTTAGCACATGCCGCATTGTCACTATTTTTGTCGTCGCATCTCTTTCGTCACCAACTGCCCTAATCTGTTTGTTAGATAGATCATAAAACCGGCTCAAGTCACCTTCTGTATCTTTAACCTGGTCCTCCTGCTGGATTGATGTTATCATTTCGATCGGCCATCGCCTGGATGTAATTAGTATCAAGTCTTCATCCTTAAGCTGCCCATTGAACAATTTTCTGAGCTCCATGTCGCTGTTCCCCAGTTTACGTCGACTGTGTGATAGATTTAATCGGAGGCAAAGTTCCATTTAAATCCTTAAGTCCTTTAAATACTTTAGTTAAATCTAAATCCTTCATGTTCTTACAATTCAATTCCCATATTTTGCTTTAGTGTGAACAAAGCTAGGCCCAATTGATACGTAATATCACCAAAGCTCCCCGGTTGGGGCTCCTCCTCCTCCGACGATATTTTTCGCAATCTTTTCTTCTCCTGTTTACCCTTAGGATTCGATGGAGGTTTTTGAACCAGTGCAAAGATATTCGGTTCTGTTGTACCGAGATTGTCTCGTTTCCATCATCACTGCCGCTTAGTTGTTTATAAGCCGATTAAAAGGTATTTTAATTCTATACACGGTAATACTATGTCACCTGTATGTTGAATAAGTATCAAATTCAGATGTCTTTCTTCAGTAATTCAATGTACTAAAAATAATCAAACAAGTTCTAACATAAATTAGAATCAGTATATTGCCAAGTAATAAAATAAAAACCAAAAAACACTGTTTTCACACTCCGTAACTCACGTACCATCCAGATAATACGATAAATAATCTTGTAACTCAATTGCCAGTTATGCCAACCAGAAAACCGACCTGAAAACAGCCATCATACCACCAAAATGATCACTTTCATAGGAGTAATAACGACGAGCGTTCCTTCAACCGAGTCCGTAAATCCACTTACTGCCTTGATCTGATTTACAGAAACTCCACCGTTCTTTTAAGAAGACTCTGTGTATATGGGAAGTGACTATGATCTATTTATTTTCATAAATGCAAATTTAATTGTTTTTAAGTAAATTAAAATAAATTAAAAAAATAACAAAGGAAATTAAGAAATTAAGTCTAGTACCTCCCGCTTGAAATCTGACTACCATCTTTCTCCAAAGATTAAAAAAAAATTCCTTTAAAATCGCGAAACCCTGTCTTTCAAATCATTGGTCACATTACCTTTTAGGCCTACCTATAAAAAACTGCATTGATGTAAGGTCATAGGGTTCAAGGAATTCAACTTTATATTTTCGACCGATTCATATGTGTGGTTGAATCAATCCAGATAGCAATACTTACGTCACGACGGTAGTGAAAAGTGTCCTGCATTTTGTGGGAAGAAATTCTCTTCAACACCAAACATTTGTTCGATGCATAGATCGATATTTTTCCACACCAAGCTTAGGCAAACGTCACTAGTGACAGTTTGGTTAAAAGAATATTACTAAGTTGCTCGATGCCTATGTAGCCGTACTGCAACTTCTGATACATTCAAATGGTGTTCATCTCGCAGCGGTGATATTCATCAGGGGTGATATATATATATATATAAGCCACAGAACATTTTATGTAACTGTTCACGTCCGTCGACTTTGGTATTAATAAGATAGTTCGAAAAGATTATAAAATGTATTTATAATTGCCAGATAGGCGATTATGAAACGATCCCGTAGTTCAGGGGTATTGGCTTTTTACGATTTAAGCACAATAACGAGTGAAACCGTGTGAGTGATATTATCATAGAAGGTATAAGATCAGTCAATGTTTTGCATGTATATAGTACGAAAAATACAAGCGTTGGGAACAAATATATTTGTAGGACGAGTAAAATATATTTTACTCGTCGAGGGGTTGTGTTTAACGTAGTCGCACAATAGATATATACATATTGCTACTGTGTTACGTTTCACAGGTTCTGCAAATTACTTTTGAGGTCTACACATTAAAGGGTATTGAAAAATTTCTATTTTATTATTATTAGAGATAATATATTCATAATTCAAAGGAATTTAAGATTGACGAGCGTGTAATAGGCATCCAAAGATGCAAAAAAATATTGTTACTGCTCGTGAAATATCAAGATCTCAAGTTAGAAAATTAGAAAAGGAAAAACGTGCTTTTTCAATCGACAACGTGCTAGAGTTACTTTAGCGCGCTGAAAACGTATAAATAATCGGTTCAAAAACATTGGATTGTTTATGTAAAAGCGTTGTGATTACAAAGCAATTCACGGCTACGAGAAAAGGCAGACGTAATCACCGACCTTAGACATAATTATATCCGAACACTTTCTATCAAATATAGAATGTTTTCATCCGATTAAATACACTAGTCCGAACGCCACGTAAACATTACACGAATTTTAAAGAAAGTGTAAAATAACTAGAGGTATTTATAACGACGGAACTTAATATTATTTTATTTTTTAAGTCGTTGTACAATCGAAGAATGCTATACGGATATAACAATTAAACTTACGAGTAAAAAAAAATTAGGTGAAATAGAAATAAAACTGACGGGTCTAAAAGTACAAAGCTTGCTTTTTTTAAATTTATAATCTCCAACTGAAAATTATTTTAAAACATCTTTCAGTTGATTTACTTTTTTGCCACAAAAAAATTAAAATTTCAACTATGAGGTTTTCAATGAAATTTGTGAGCTTTGGGTTTGCCAGCTTTGAGGGTGCGCCAGACGAGGAATTCCTGGACTTGGTTATCAGGAGGAGGTGGTTTAAAAATTGTGAGGAGGTAAACGGGTCCATCTAAGAGGCCAGTGGTGCTATTTTAGCCCCACATAACTTAGCGGAAGATGGCAGGGCAAGCCATGGTAGGAAACTGCTGGACAGGGTCGCCACCAAGGGTAGAGTGGTAAGGCAATCTAAGCTGAAGAGGAGTCAGCTAGTGGTGAAACAAGGTCTGGCAGAAGTTTTGATAGAGGACATCGAAGAAGATATCCAGGGCAAGGTGTACACGTTGGTAGTAGACACTAGAGTTGGTGAGAGAGTCGTTGCAAAGGACTTACACAGAGTTGTAAAGAAAATGCAGGAGCTTAATGCTGAGGTTAGATAAGGCTCAGTGGCGAACAAGGTAGGCGTACTTCTTAAGAAAATGCTGGAGTATTATGGTAGTAGAAGTGGTGGTAATACGGTTGGATATCTGGCCGAAGCGATAGCGGACGTAGCTGCTTGTAAACGGCCACAGCAGCCTATGGAGCCGACCAGTACACTTGTGATTAAGCCGGAGGGAGCTGCGTATGCGGACCTCCTCAAAAAAGTCAAAAATTGTCTGACCAAGGAGGAGATTGGGGACATACTGTCTATCAGTATGTCTATCAGAGAGGTGGTGAGGAGTCCTTGCTTATGAAAGTGAGGATCAACAAAGAAGAAGCTGTAGAGGTTCAGAAGAAGATGTCGAGTAAACTAGAGGGTGTGAATAATCAAACGTGGGTGGCGCAGTAGAGGCCTTATTATCGTTAAGGATCTTGAGAAGAAAATGACAGAAGTGTAGCTTCTCCATCAGTGAGGCCAGTGGCGACAATGGAAAAATGGAGGATATGAAGTTGACCTCCTTACGCTTGGCCTTTGCTGCAATGAAGAGAGCCACAGTCACAATGTCAGCAGTGTCGGCGACGGCGTTAGCGGCCAGGAAAAGAATTTTTTGTGGGATGGAACCACTGCAGGGTGTCTCCGAGTATAGAAAAGTAACGGTGCCCAGGTGCTTTGAGGAGGGACACATGGCGGTCAGATGCAGTGGTTCCGACAGGTCAGCCTTGTGTCATAACTGCGGTGAGGAAGGGCACCAGGTAAAAGAGTGCAAGGTCATGGCGAAATGTTTGAGGTGTGGTAAAACTGGGCATCGGACTGGTAGGCGTCTAGGAGATGGGAGCATCGTGAGGACATCATCTCATGTTGAAAGGAGCTGGCCGAAAAAAGGAGAGCGTAGTAGAGTGAAGTACTAGGCAATAAGAAGAGGAAGTAGAGAGAGCTCCTGATAGTATGGAGCACGATAAATGGGGTTACGCCTTCCAAATCAAACCTGTTCTTGCCGAGGAGATTCTTAGGAACCAAATTATGTTTTGTTCCCTAGAAGTGACTGGCCCATTTATAGAGAGATAGTTGCAGTGAATATTCCTGTATTCACATTGGCTGAGCTGCGACAGCCGGCAGAGAGGCTGAAAGCTAAAAGATAGGAAGATGCTGGCGGCTGTGACTCAGTCTCTGGACGAAGTTAATATCAGATATCAGGCCTTGACTCACACGTGAGCATGGGGAACTCACGTTTGAGCTAACCCAATTTTTATCGGGGAATGGTAGCTATAATAGCTATCTAAGCGACAGGAGGAGAGGGTCCCCTGAAAGATGTCAGTATTGTGGATAGCGGGATACCACAGAACATACCGTTGGAGGAAGAAAGGAGGGTATTGCGAACGCGGTTAAGAGAGGTTACCGCAGATACTATAGTGGAGGTAATGCTTCATGGTGAGCGGAACTGGTTAATACTCAGTAAGGTAAGAGGGAACATCAACCGAAAGAAAATGCTGGATGAAGTGGATGATGATGAGAGTTGTTAGGGCAGAGAGGAAGGGATGTATCGCTCCGGCGTCCCATCCGTCACGGGGGGGGGGGGGGCTGTCATGAAACGGCATAGCCGGGCCTGGCATGACCTTCCAGGGGAGTAGAGGCAACTAGCACTCTCAAGGTGTGTTATACGGAATCGTGGGTCGGACCGTGAGTAAAGACAGTTAAAAAAAAATATGGATTTCACTGTTGATTTTTGCGTTGCGCTTAAAATTTTAACCTTATAAATTTACAAAATTAAAAATACTCGTAGAAAAGGGATTGTACAAAAAAAATATCATGATTTACACGCACACATAGGAACGCGGCCTTAATATGAGAAATAGGAACTCTTATTTCAGGGTAGTTTCGAATTTTTGTTGACTTCAGTCATTTGACTGGTTTGATGAGCTCTCCAAGATTCCCATTCTAGTGCCAGTCGTTTCATTTCGGTATATCCCCTACATCCTACATCCCTAAAAATTTGTTTTACATATTGCAAACGTTGTCTGCCTACACAATTTTTTCCTTCTACCTGTCCCTCCAATATTAAAGCGACTATTCCAGAATGCCTTAATATGTGGCCTATAGGTCTGTCCCTTCTTTTAGCTACATTTTTACAAATGCTTCTTTCTACATCTATTTGCCGCAACACCTCCTCATTTCTCACTTTTTCCACCCATTTGATTTTTAACATTGTTCTATGGCACCACATTTCAAAAGCTTCTGATCTTTTCTTCTCAGGTACTCCGATCATCCAAGTTTCACTTCCATATAAAGCGATCCTCCAAACATATACTTTCAAAAATCTTTTCCTGATATTTTAATTAATTTTTGATGTAAACAAATTATATTTCTGACTGAAGGTTCGTTTCACTTGTGTTATTCGGCATTTTATGTCACTCCTGCTTCGTCCATCTTTAGTAATTCTACTTCCCAAATAACAAAATTCTTCTACATCCATAATCTTTTCTCCGCCTATTATCACATTCAGTGGTCCATCTTCGTTATTTCTACAACATTTCATTACTTTAGTTTTGTTCTTCTTTATTTTCACGCAGTAGTTCTTGCGTAGGACTTCATCCATGCCATTCAGTATTTCTTCTAAATTCTTTTTACTCTCAGCTAGAATTACTATATCATCAGCAGCAAATTGTAGCATCTTTATCTTTTCACCTTGTACTGTTTCTTTGAATCTTTATTGTTCTACATCATCATTAACTGCTAGTTGCATGTAAAGATTATAAAGTAATGGGAATAGAAAGCATCCTTGTCGGACTCCCTTCTTAATACGGCTTCTTTCTTATGTTCTTCAATTATTACTGTTACTGTTTGGTTCCGGTAAATGTTAGCAATTATTCTTCTATCTCTGTATTTGAACCCTAATTTTTTTAAATGCTGAACTTTGTATTCCAGTCTATGTTATCGAATGACTTTTCTAGGTATATAAATGCCAAGTATGTTGGTTTGTTTTTCTTTAATCTCCCTTCTTCCTTCTACTATTAATCTGGGGCCTAAAATTGCTTCCCTTGTCTCTATACTTTTCCTGAAACCAAATTGGTCTTTTCCTAACACTTCTTCCACTCTCCTATCAATTCTTTTGTACAGAATTCTAGTTAAGATTATTGATGCATGACTAGTTAAGCTAATTGTTCGGTATTTTCTGTATTATACACATTTATCTGCTCCTGCTTTCTTTAGTATCATGAATAGAACATTGTTTTTGAAGTCTGACGGAACTTCCCCTTTTTCATAAATACTATACACCAGTGTGTATAATCTATCAATCGCATCCTCACATACATTGGGCAGTAATTCTACAGGTATTCCGTCTATTCCAGGAGCCTTTTTGTCATTCAAATCTTTTAATGTTCTCTTAAATTCAGATCTCAGTATTGTTTCTCCCATTTCATCCTTTTCAACTTCCTCTTCTTCCTCTATAACACCATTTTCTAATTCATTTCCTCCGTGTAACTCTTCAATATATTCCACCCACCTATCCACTTTACATTTGTATTATAAATCGGTGTACCATCTTTGTTTAACATATTATTGGATTTTAATTTATGTTCCCCAACATTTTCCTTAACTTTCCTGTATGCTTCGTCTATTTTACCAATCTTCATTTCTCTTTCCACTTCTGAACACTTTTCTTTAATTCACTCTTCTTTCACTAGTTTGCACGTCTTGTTTATAGTATTTCTTAACTATCGATAGCTCCTTTTACTTTCTTCATCACTAGCATTCTTATATTCTCTACGTTCATCCATCAGCTGCAATATATCGTCTGAAACCCAAGGTTTTCTACCAGTTCTCTTTGTTCCGCCTAAGTTCGCTTCTGCTGATTTCAGAATTTCCTTTTTAACATTCTCCCATTCTTCTTCTACATTTTCAACCTTATCTTTTTTACTCAGACCTGTTGCATTGTTCTCCTCAAAAATCTGCTTTACCTCCTCTTCCTCAAGCTTCTCTATATTCCACCGATTCATCTGACACCTTTTCTTCAGGTTTTTAAACCCCAATCTACATTTCATTATCACTAAATTATGGTCGGTATCAATGTCTACTCCTGGGTATGATTTGCAGTCAACGAGTAGATATCTAAATCTTTGCTTAACCGTGATATAATCTATCTGATACTTTGCAGTATCGCCAGGCTTTTTCCATGAGTATATTCTTCTATTATGATTTTTAAACTGGATGTTGGTAATTACGAAATTATACTTCGTGCAAAACTCTATAAGTCGGTCCCCTCTTTCATTCCGTTTGCCCAGCCCGTATTCACCTACTATATTTCCTTCCTTGCTTTTTCCAGTGCTTGCATTCCAATCTCCAACTGTTATTAAATTTTCACCCCCTCTTATGTGTTTAATTGCTTTGTCAATTTTTTCGTATACACACTCTACCTGATCATCATCATGGGCGCTTGTAGGCATATAGACGTTAACAGTCGTTGAGGGCTTAGGTTTGGATTTTATCCTTATTACAATGTATCGCTATGCATCTTGAAATACTCTACTCTCTTCCCTATCTTGTTGTTCATTACGAAACCTACTCCTACCTGCCCATTATTTGAAGCTGAGTTAATTACTCTAAAATCACCTGACCTTAAGTTGTTTTCCTCTTCCCACCAAACCTCACTAATTCCTACAACATCTACATTTATCCTATCCATTTCCCTCTTTAAATTTTCTAACCTACCGATCTTTTTTAAACTTTTAACATTCCAAGCTCCGACTCATAGAATGTTATTTTTTAATTTTCTGGTGACTTTTTAATTTTCAGGGGGTTTACAGAAAAATCTAGACGGGCGAATGTAGAAAATGAAGCTTCAGTCTCATGTTACAGCGCAATTTCATGAAATTCTGCAACATTATTTTAACCGTGGCTTTGTAGTTCGGATATTTTTGGTAACCCCAAAAAATTTCCGCGACTTCTTTAAATGAAACCCGAGTCCTTTTTTCTGTCGGATTCATTGTAGGATCAAACGGGTTATCTTATATTAAATCTATGATCAGCAACCCCACGCAGATCTCTTCTTATAGTTTTCCGTAAGAAATTTTGGGCAACATTGTCGCTAAGTCCTGGAAACAGCGACAATCCTTTGGAAGTATTTTAACAAACCTTTTGATTAAGCTGACCTTGAAGTGAAGAGTAGGTAATTGTATATTGTCCGATCGGACTACCGATTGACTTACCGTATTACCTACTTTATTGACGTACCTACCGTATTCTTTGTATCGAATTAGAGTATTTATATTTTGGGCCAGTCCGTTACCTTCCAACGCTTGTCTTCGGCCCGGTTTCCCGTTCGCAAATGAAACATGGCGTTTTCAAATACCCGAATCGTTGACCGGCAATAAACCGATGACTTTCAAATTGCCACAAATTGTTCAAGAATGTTTTTTTACAGTTGACAATTTTTAGCGTTGTAGCATAGATTTAAGATTTTAATAAGACACATTAAGAAGCTCTGAATGAAAAACAGGGATTGAGCCAAAACAGTTCTCAGGTCGTTTGCTGTAGCAAACCGAGACGTGTATACAGGTGAATTTTTCTGATAAAAGACCACTTTTTGCACGAATGTGAACGTTTAACGATGAATGCTACCCATAAATCGATCCACTTGTAGAGCCTAATACTCCTCGGTGAAAGTTCTACCTTTTTCATGAAATTTAACCCCTTTTACGTCGAGATTAAACCTTTGACATAATTTACTTTACAGTATTTCTAACTTCAATTCCATCCGCTCTTCAGAAAACGTCACAACTCGTTTGGTTTTACTCGATCGCCAAACAAAAAAGCAAGCGATTAAATTCACACGGCAGAATCGTAGCAGAAAGATATCTAAAGGACCACGCTTGACAAATATCACAGCGATTCGATCATACTTGTACCTCTGTGTCTGGCCTGGAATGCTGTAACCCGGCAATAAGAAACACCCGTTACTAGTAGAATACTATTTAACCGATCGATATACCTGAACTTTAAACGATAAACTAAGCGTTAAGTGGAAATTGTATTTTGTAATAAAGACGAATCCTGCGTAATTTCAGAAAATCTTCAGTTTTTAAAAAAACAAACATTACAGTTCTACATATTATTGTTTTCTTCTAAAAATTGTCTTTACATTATGTTCAAATACATTACATTGACGTTGCGGTCCAGGTCTAGGTCGCTGTAAGTCATCGAAAATCAGGTAGGTCCCGAAGTAGACTTTTTTATAGCAATTAGATAAACATCTAATCACTGATCGATAGGAAGTGATTAGAAGTGCAGTCGTACTCCTTCAAACGTACAGTCGCTGAACATGAATCTGTTACATTCCTGTTGTAAATTAAGCCGTTCCCTCCTTTGTAAACTCAAAGAGTATCACCAAATAAAACAGATCACGCATAAAATAAAAGTATTACTATTAAAAAAGAGAGGACCTCTAAGGAGAGAAATGAAAAATCAAAACTAGTAACTTCAAATATTACAAAAGTAAGGCTTCTTTCGAAGATTCCAGCGATGAATTCTGAATATCACGAATTGGAGTAGCAAATTAATGATCGGTGATATTTCATCGACGGACACTCGCTCCAAAATGTACACAGATAGACAAAAACATTTTTTTTTATGTTTCTCTAAGTGTGATACCATTTCTTGAATTGTTTTTTGCGTACATTATAGATCTGTTCACACAATTTTTCTATTACCCTTAGTTTTAAATAAATTACGCTTTAAAAGAAAATTAAGGTAAAATATAGTTAAAATCTGTAAAATTAATAATTTTGCATGGCGATACCTATGTTAGAATGATTTCGTTGATGGTTTTCTTTTATAAATAGCCTCAGGTACATCCGAATTAATATCCAACAGTAATCGGCTGGCATGTTAATATTCTATTTTCTTTTATAGCGGGTTTCTACCTCCGAAATGTCTTGGTGGAAACGTTCACCGTTTTCGTCAATTACGTCTCCGAGGTTGTCCAGGAAAAAATCCAGATGTGAGTGGAGGAAATTTTTTCAAAGAAATATTACATCCCATTGCTCTGTATGAAGTAAGAAGTTGAATAACAATATCGTGGTAATTGTCGGATTTTTGTTTGCCGACAAAAGTTTTGCAAACGTCTTTAAATGAAGCCCAAGCTTCACTTTCTGCATTATTTAACATTAAGTTAAATACATTATCTTCGACTATCTCTCTTATAGCTTAGTTTCTGAGGGCCACGTGGTTGTGTTGGGCGTCTGATGTCTTCTTTGAAGGAAAAACTTGACTGGGGCGAAATTACTGGTGTAGATGTCCCTCGGGGCATCTGCATCGGTGGCATCTCGCGAGGCCGGACTGAGCACTGTGGAATGTGTTCAGTTTGAGGGCGAAAAGATGACCTCCAATTAAGCCACTCTTGGCTAGGAACGGAGAGGGTGGTGTAGTGATCAGACACACTACGAGGAGGGATCTTCTCCCCTCGGGGGGAATTGAGATATCCCATTCGCAAAGAAAACACATGTACTTGGTATAGCCTAACCGCATGCCTAACAAAATAGCTATAGCTTTCAAATCACCACTTATGTTCCAGCTATGCTTTTTATCATTTAGTTTTTCAATAACGTTTTTCATCACATCGTATGTCTCTTTCAAATTAATACCATAAGCGATTGGTATCGAAGGATATTTGTTACCGTTATCTAATAGAACCGCTTTTAAACTATACTTGAACGAATCTATGAAAAGGCGCCAGTCCGCAGGTTTATGAACTTGTTCTAACTGCAATATAAGCTCATCAGTATTTATGCAATAAACCAAATTATTTTCATCAATAAAGTACCAAGAAAATTACTTTTGTCGGCTTCGAAGCCCGAAATGTTGGTACTATTTTGAAGTAAGTTCCAACCTTGCACTCTTGATCCTAACAGTTCAGCTTGATTTTTGATAAATTTAAATCCCTAACCAAGTCATTTAATTCACCTTGCGATTTAAGATGTGACTTATTGGAAGATAATTCAAAATCAAAATCACTGTTGTCTTCTTCAGTATTGCCTGATTCTTCATCGCTGCTTTCAAAACATACATTCACAGGTGGCTCAGGAACTGGAATAATTTCACTATGAGGTACAAGCCTGATTGCAGATTGCAATAAAGGATATTTTACAGTATGTTTAGATTTTTTAGAAATTCCAGACACGCTTGTTAATCGTAACAATCATGATCCTTTGGTTCACGTCAAACCATAAGTACACCAAATGGCAAAGCCTTCCGTGTACCTTTCAGCCATCCTCTTAAATATACAGAAAAATTATTGCATACTATATGAGAAGCCCACATGTTATCCTAATCACCAATTTTAAACTAGAATTAGAAATACAAAAAAAGAGGCACCTACATCATTTACAAAATTTCGAGGCATTATGACACTGCTCTGTTAACAAACTTAAAAAAGCAATAAGACTGAACAAAATTAATTCATTTCTAAATCCAGTGCTTAATACAAGCAACACAGCTATGTTTTCAGCTACATGTTTTGACCTGCACAGACATGATTAATCTTATCCATGAAGGCTCACTCCTCAGTATTAGATATGATGTCATAATATGATTTAATTGTTTGTGCAGTATTGTTTATTTATTGCTTAGAAATTATGTTAACGAAGTTAAACAATAAGAAATCAGCTAACGAAATACAATATAGAAGCTTAAAATGCTAATTATACATTGAAAAATGAAAAAATCCTGTAAATAAAATTGAAATATTTTTCAAAAATGGTGGCTGATAGAAAGATTTTGAGTTCATATTCTCTTTCAGAATCAAAAAATAAATCATGAATCGCATGTTAGGAAACAAAAATAACATTTATCAGTGGTAACATTTCCTACAGAAAATAAGGATCCTTATGTTTACCGGCCGATGTTACAATCAGTAATGAAGTACACAAAATGAATTATCGATCGTTCAGTCACATGTTTACCGAAAGGTATGTAAAATAGCTACCGTATATAATAAGAGAAAACGTTTAATTATTAATAAATTAGCTGAAATTGAAAAAATAAAATAAAAAGTAAAGCCATGTTTTGATGTTTGCATGGCTTTTGACGGTTCATGTCAAAAGAAATTAATATTTCTTTGTATTCTTAATGAAGTTTTTTCTTATGTGAAATTATATTACGATCAGTCGAAATATTTTTAGAGTTAACCTTAATTTCTGCGGCAGATAAAGGAAGCTGTATCTCTTTCGTACTATTTTCATTTCAAATTGTAATAATTATCGCTTAATCGCTTTCTGGGTAACTAGAAATTAACGATTTTAATCTACACGACGCGTTTTCTTTTTCTGTTCTTTAAATCTCGCGTTAATTTCTTACTTTTCGCGGAAGTCGCCCGCTACAGCCAGTCATGATGGCCAGGCCGAATTGTTCAGCCATCTATTCCACCTCTTTCCTGTGCTCCATGCGCCATTCCACCCATTGTAATTCAACTGCAGACTCGGGCAACAGTCTGTGCTGATCCAGGCCTCTTAAGTTACAGCGACCCGAATCTGGAGCTCTTGGACCGCCGCCGTTAACGATCTCATAGGTTATAAGCCTATGATCACCCATACTGGCCTCGGGTCAGACAGTCCAACTATTTGTACTCCTAAGCAGATCGCCCGTCACCAAGGTGACGTTTGATGCAACTTTCCCCCAGTTCGAAAGAAACAGAAAGCACAGTGAGGGACATTGCACTGACTGATAGTGATGAAGAGGCTTTGTGCGTTGTGCGCATCGGCTCCAGCTCACAGCCGGTCACGCTTAAAAACTCATGATGTATCCCGATTATTTTGCTATCTCAATTACATAGTGAGATATAATCTCTTCTCTTTTTTTTCATTGTGTCATCCTTTATTGATGACCAGTATATATAATTCAAAATCATATACGTTATTAAGAGCTGCACTCGGTAAGCCAAGTAGCCAAGTAGTTATCGTTGTGATGAATTCAAAATTTTTACTGTTACGCAATTATACGTAAAAAAAATAATAGCACATATACATAAAAATGTCTTTATATTTCATATTTTCCCATTCAATTTATGTATATTTTGTAATTATAATGTTTCTTAAAAAATTGAGAGTATGCAGTAAACAATTCCTTTTGACTCGTAAAATATTAATTAATTTTTCCCAAATAATTTTGTCACTAATAAAATCACTAAACTAACGATTACGCAAATAAATAAATGAATTGTGTTTGGATATATTTTTTCTTTAATCCGTTAACGGATAAAATATCTTTTCATTTAAAAAAAATTAATCTCACCTCAAATTATTAATTGTTGAAACGTCAGTAGATTATTTCATATAATTTACTTCTAGTTTCTTGTCTGTTTTCTGAACCGGGTAGTTAGTGTAGTGCGGCTGAGCGAATGGAATTTTACCGTCAACGATAAACATCGTCCGATTAAGAACACAAAGTTACCGTGATGCTTCTCGTGCTGTAATAACCGACTAGAGGCAGTTATTATTTTTCGTTTGAGAATAGGGCTTTTTTTTTTGGTTAGCTGGCATTTCTACCACCACTACCCCATTCGGTCGCCCTAGAGCATAGACCAAATGTTCCGTGCCAAAAAACGGCTACTGTGCCTCTAAAAAACGGTATAGCGACATCGATCCCATCTGCTCCTAATGAGCTACCTAACTTGCGTGAGCGAATTAAGCAGGGTTCCGTACAACACCCGCTTAAGTGTCCTAGTTGCTCACTTGTCAACAATAAAACTAAATAAGGGAGGCGCACCCCTTGTTACAATTAAAACTATTGAAGTTCTTACATCTAAAAGGCAGCAATTTAGGCTGCCACGCCTCGGTTGCTGTATGCCAGCTAGTACCTGTCCACAATTTAACAGCTTTTGGAGTTAGTTTGGCTGGTGGCCAGCCATTACCTCAAGGAAGGATTCCTACAACAGAGCTTAGGAGTCATTATTACATTACACAACCCTTAAAATTAACGATGACGGTTGAACATAGCAACCTCATCGAGGAACTCCCACACGGTCCGACAATGCGGCTCTCGCCACATTGACTCGCCGTTTGTGAGCGGCCAAGTTTCCCCCCGACCTCTAAGTTCCAGGGTGGCTCGATCTCTGGCCCCCCCAAGAGCAGGGCAGTCGAACATCATATGCACGTTCGACTGGACCTCCCCGCAGACACACAACTCATTAGCCACCAGGCGAAACCGAAACAGATATTGGTTCAGGTTTACATGGTTGGTGAGCACCTGGGCACCCGACGCCCTTAAAAACGAACTCGAGGCATACCATCCCCCCAGATCTTGTATAAAACTATACAAGGATCTTCCCTTAGTCGTGGTGTGCCATTCAAGCTGCCACGTCTCCATCGCGAGGCTCCATAGCCTCTTCCGCAGACGGGAGATAGGCAACTGTACGAAATTTTGTTCCGGTGCATTGTGATATCACCGTTCCGCTCCGGTTCTGGCCCGGCTCGAAACCGCATCTCAAATGTCTCGGCCTCCCGACCTCTTCGCAACTTCCACATGACTGCTCGAACTTTCACCACTAAATCGATTGGGAGAACCTTTCCTAATACAGTAGTAGCCTCGTAGGAGGTTGTTTTAAATACACCAGTACATACTATCATGGCTCTGCGCTGGGCACTCCTTAAATTTTGAAGCAGTGCTCTATTTCTTTCCAACCTATGCGCCCAAACTGGCGCCGCGTATGCGATCATACTTTCGAAAACGCCTCGGTACTCCAAGTACATTTGGCGGCCCGACATCCCGTAATCCTTCCGAGCAATCCTCCTAAGCTTGTGCATCACAGAGACAGCGTCCGCCACAACTCGCTTAATATGGTTACTAAAAAGCAACTTATCATCAAACAAAACACCTAGGTACTTGTGAACTCTCACTCGGCTGATTACACAGCCTTTATATTTAATATGGGGGTTTCGACTGCATGATAATTTGTCTGCACCCTTCAGAAGCATAAACTTCGTCTTGGGCACAGAAATCTTTAAATTTTGAATGTACATCCAGCCCTTGGCGGTTGACAAAGCCGCCTGCGCTCTACTTTCTAGCTGCGGTCGTGAATTGCCACGAACTAAAAGAATAGGGCTTACTAGGTTCGCTCATAGATAACACATAACTCAGACTGATGCACCCGGTTGTGTCGACTGCAACTGCCGACTCAAAGGTACCGCAGCAGTGGTGGGTAAATTTGATATTGATAATATAAAAGCACTGCTCCAGCATTCTACTGGAAAAATTTAACGATCTTTAATTAAAGCGATACTGTAAACTATTTAATTACAAATAACAAATTAAGTGACTTAAATTCATATAAATAAAACAGATTATAGTAGATCGCTATAATATATGGTGGAAATTATATTTTATAAAAGAAAATCCTCTGTAATTTCAGAAAATTCTCAGTTTAAAAGAAATCAAACATTAATGTAACAATTATCAGAAATTAATGTTTTCTTCTACACATTTTTTTACAATAGTTGTTTAAATACACTACAATGACATTGTGGTCCATGTCTAGGTCGGTTAGAATCATAGATAATCAGGTCGGTCCCGAAATAAATATTTTTTATAGCAACCAGAATACAATCTATTCACTGTTCGATAGGAAGTGTTGCAGTCGCAGTCGTTCAAATGCACAGACGCTAAAAATTTATCTGTTACGTTCCTCCATATTGTAAATTAAGTAGCGGTTTTCTCCATTTTTAATGTGGATCCAGGGAATCTCCGGCTAAAACTTAAAGTGTATTACCAGAGAAAATAGATCAGGCGTAAAATAACAGTATTTCTATTAAGAAAGAGAGGTTCTCTTAGAAGAGAAATGAAAAATCAAACCTAGTAACTTCAAATATTATAAAAGTAAGGTTTCTTAAGAAGATTTCAGCTATGATTTCTAAACATCACGAATCGGAGTAGCAAATTAATGTGCGATGATATTTCATCGAAGGATACTCGCTGAAAAAACTATCTATACTAACTATATTTCTTACAGACAATAAAGATCCGTACGTTTACCGGTCGATGTTTCAATCCGCAGTGAAATATACAAAATGAATTATCGATCGTTCAGTCTCATGTTTACTGGAAGGTATGTAAAATAGCTACCGTATATTATAAGAAAAACTTTTAATTATTAATAAATTAGCTTAAATTGAAAAAATAAATTAAAAGGGCAAGCTTTGTTTTGATATTACATCTTTTGCAGGTCAAAAGAAAATAATAATTGTTCGTATACGTAATGAAGTTTTATCTTAGGTAAAATTATATTACGAGTAGTTGAAATAGGTTTACAGTTAACCTTAATTTCTGCGGCAGATAAAGGAAACCTATCTCTTTCGTACTATTTTCATATCAAATTGTAATCATTACCGCCTAATCGCTTTCTGGAAAACTAGAAATTAACGATTTTAATCTACTCGCCGCGTTTTTTTTTCTGTTATTTAAATCCCGTGTTAATTTCTTACTTTTCGCGGAAGTCGCGCTAAATCGTCGTTAATCGGATATCGATCAATATAAAAAATCTGATGTGAACACCACATGACTTCCTCATACGTCTATTAAATTACATATACATATTTATGCTGCACTTCATTTAAACTTATCTCATTTGAAAATGAGATACGATACTCCAGTTCTGTAATAAAAGTGGATACTTACA
The DNA here is from genome assembly GCF_047948215.1 of Lycorma delicatula. Classification (NCBI taxonomy): domain Eukaryota; kingdom Metazoa; phylum Arthropoda; class Insecta; order Hemiptera; family Fulgoridae; genus Lycorma; species Lycorma delicatula. Next base: position 137,856,896 of record NC_134455.1, read on the forward strand.
CGACTGCTAAAATATTAGTCTCTATAAACATCAAATATTTATACAATTAATTCAACAATCTTGCCTAAAATGTTAGGTTGTAGAAAAAGTCCCTTGATAATTATTTAAATATATTTAATTGTTTACCAAATAATTCAATAATAAAAACTGATTATTCTACACAGTAAGGTCAAAATTAATATTTGTAACCAACATACATGAGTTCACTAAACGGAATAGTTTAATAATTATTAACTTTTATTTATACGACACCAGAAATCTGAAATACACACTAGAAATCTTGTGCATATTACGTACAAGTGAAAAAAATTTCAACAATGACTTTAAATTGAATACAGTTCAAAAATTATTTTATTTTTCTGTCAAATTATTAAAAAAAAATGACTCTTTAAAACAAATATGCAATTTATATAAGAATTTGCTAAGAAAATCCAAAAATAATACGATTCTAAATTATAATTTTCAATTAATATTAAATAATCAGATGTTTCACCAAATTTATTACATATACACATCTAATAATGCCTATTAAATTACATATAAGTTTTTAAAAGTACATAAAATTTTATTTCCCTGATGACTTTTGATTATTTTCATATTTATTTTTAAATATTATTCTTGAATAATTATTGATTGTAAATTTTTGTTTACTACCACGGGTTAATAATTATTAAAATATCAATATATTTAATTTTTAAAAAGAAGTTAAAAAAAATAAATAGGATATGAAGTCTGATTCAAACCGATGTGTCTTCCCCTTATAAGATCCAAATGTTTCATTAATTAAAATGTCATTTGGCTGTAACTCTGGAACCAATAAAAATAAGTACCAGTTATGATACATCGTTAAAAAGCTCTTAATGAGGGCTTATTACTCAAGTTAAGTAAAGCCAAAATCAATTTTTTTTTTGATTTAGCCTTACAGTTTTGGTGCAGTGGATTGCAATCAAAAGGGGCGGTGCATAACTAGGTGTTACAACAGTCCTAAATCCAAAATTTTATCATCCTACAGCTAATCGTTTTTGAGTTATGCGAGATACGTACATACATACATACGTACTTCACAGGGAAACTAGTTAAAATGGATTCAGGGATGGAAAAAATGGATATTTAGGTTGAAATCTGAAATCAGAAATTTTTTGCGATCACAATGCTTCATTTATTTCCTAAAAGGAAGTAAATCCATTAACGATCAAATGATACAGGAATATTTTTAATAAAATATAATATTGTAGTTGTGATAAATACAAAATCGGCTAAATTGTCGTCTATTACAATCTATAAACATATAAACAGAACGTATACACTCGTACAAACATAACTACAAAGCAAACGATTACGTAAATAGAAAATTACATTTCCATTTCTAAATTCACTTTGAAAGATTTAAATTTGTTAATTATATGTATTCTATAAAAGTAAAATTACACATTTATATTATATTCATATGAATATAAACGATTCCAAGATCATATACACTTACTTCAAATCCAGATTCACATACGTAACTAAAATAAAGTTTAAAATGTATTATTTTAAGGGTTTGGTAAATCATTTGTTGATCGAAATTTTCATATACAACTGGCTCTAAATGGTCTTGGTATTTGAATTCTCTTGTATTATTATCTTCATGTAAAGTACATCTGAAAGAAAAAAAAAAACATTAATAAAAGTCTTTTATAAAAAAAATAAAATTTTAAAAATTGTCTCCTACATTAAGTATCATAAACCGATCGATCCGTTTTAATGATAAATAATTAGTTAATAAACATTTAAAGAAGAAACAAAACCTATTTTTATGTTTAAAAATTATTCTAAAGTACAAAGAGTTAGTTGCCCACGAATAATAGTAGCCGATAAGATTTAATCGATGAAGAAGAGTAATCGATAAATTATATTCCTGGCAACGAAATGGAGTTTTAAACAACCAACTCTAAAACATAAGACCGAATGTCTGTGCACAAACGGCAACTGAGCCTCGAAACGTAAAGCGACCAGTATCCTAACATAGCTCCTAGAGCTTACCTAACAGCATGAGCGGAGTAAGCCTGGTGCCAAACACCACCGACTTACGTATCCTAACATCTCACTTGTGATAAATTTGCTAAAATGGGTAGGCGCCCCCGTCAACTACAAAAATATATATGACATTCATAATAAAATTTATTTCGTCTAGGCAGCAATTCGCTGCCATGTCTAGGTTGCTGAATGCCAGCAAGTACCTGTCCTCCATTTTATAGCGCATGGAGCTATATTTGACTGATGGCCAGCCATTTCTCAAGGGTAACTTCGTACGGCAAGCGGTAGGAGTCTTACATCCCTTCAACTACTGATGCCGGTTGAATAAAGCAACGGCATCTAGGAACTCCCACACAGTGCGACAATGTGGTTCATTGACTCATTGACTCACCACTTATGAGTGGCTAATTTTCTCCTTGACCTCTAAGTTGCAGGGTGTCCTGAGTTCTGGTCCCCCCCCCCCAAGAGCTGGGCAGTCGAACATCCTGTGATCGTCTTGACTGACATCAAAACTTGACTGATTTCAAAGAAGACGCTACTCGTCTCTTCACCGGACCCATCACTCGTGGTTGCTGAATCTTGTCGTCAATGAAGGACATTGACGCCCGCTTTGCTCCCTCTTCTAGCGTCACACATGTATGGCTGCTTTTAAACTTTTCGATCTACAAAAAACACTTTTACGTGATAAAGCACCGTCCTCGTATTATGATAAAGACTTTAAAAAAAGTTTTAAAACCTTTATTTGTACTTCACGTGCACTCGTTTTTATTTAAATTTTCTTTTCATACTTATTTAATTTTGGAACCATTCCATGAAGTATGAATTTTTTCTAAAAATTCATCCATGAATTTTTTCTAAAAATTCATCCATGAATTTAAAAAAAAAATATTAGGGTTCAAATACAGAGATAGAAGAACAATTGCTAACATGTACAGGAACCAAACAGCAACAGTAACAATTGAAGAACATAAGAAAGAAGCCGTAATAAGAAAGGGAGTCCGACAAGGATGTTCCCTATCTCCGTTACTTTTTAATCTTTACATGGAACTAGCAGTTAATGATGTTAAAGAACAATTTAGATTCGGAGTAACAGTACAAGGTGAAAAGATAAAGATGCTACGATTTGCTGATGATGTAGTAATTCTAGCCGAGAGTAAAAAGGATTTAGAAGAAACAATGAACGGCATAGATGAAGTCCTACGCAAGAACTATCGCATGAGAATAAACAAGAACAAAACAAAAGTAATGAAATATAGTAGAAATAACAAAGATGGGCCACTGAATATGAAAATAGGAGGAGAAAAGATTATGGAGGTAGAAGAATTTTGTTATTTGGGAAGTAGAATTACTAAAGATGGACGAAGCAGGAGCGATATAAAATGCCGAATAGCACAAGCTAAACGAGCCTTCAGTAAGAAATATAATTTGTTTACATCAAAAATTAATTTAAATGTCAGGAAAATATTTTTGAAAGTGTATGTTTGGAGTGTCGCTTTGTATGGAAGTGAAGCTTGGACAATCGGAGTACCTGAGAAAAAAAGATTAGAAGCTTTTGAAATGTGATGTTATAGAAGAATGTTAAAAATCAGATGGGTGGATAAAGTGACAAATGAAGAGGTGTTGTGGCAAATAGATGAAGAAAGAAGCATTTAGTAAAATATAGCTAAATGATGAGACAGACTTATAGGCCACATATTAAGGCATCCTGGAATAGTCGCTTTCATATTGGAGGGACAGGTAGAAGGAAAAAATTGTGTAGGCAGGCAACGTTTGGAATATATAAAACAAATTGTTAGGAATGTAGGATTCAAGGGGTATACCGAAATGAAACGACTAGCACTAGATAGGGAATCTTGGAGAGCTGCATCAAACCAGTCAAATGACTGAAGACAAAAAAAAATCCATGAAGTTAACCACAATTTTTTTCATTCTTTGTTTAACGCGTAACTGAAACATTTAGCGAATAACTCCTTTATAGTATTTCATTTTAATTGTATATTCCCTCTATTTCATTTATTTTTGGTTTGCGTAAATGTATCGTTATTAATTCATAAATTAATATAATCTTTTTTTATTTACATGAATTTCATTCACCTAATTCTTTATTTGTAATTAAATAGTTTACAGTGTCACTTTAATTAAAGATCGTTTAATTTTTCCAGTAGAATGCTGGATCAGTACCTTTATAATATCAATATCAAATTTCCACCGCTACTGCGGTACCGTGGAGTCGGCAGTCGCAGCTGACACAACCGAGTGCATCAGTCAGCGTTATAAGATATATATGAGTGAACCTACTGTTGTTTATTGTTGATTGTAGAATTCCATTCGCTCTGGCGCTCGACACGAACTACCCGCATCAGAAAACAGACTAAAAACTAGATACTAATAGATAAGAAATTAAAAGCAAATTTTATGAAATGATTAATGAAGTTTCAGCGAATAATGATTTGAAGTGTAATTAATCGCTTAGAATGAAAAGATGTTTGAGAAAATACATTCCGTTAATGGATTAAAGAAAAAATATTTCCGAACTTAATTAATTTATCTATTTGCGTAATCGTTAATTTAGTGATTTTATTAGTGATAAAATGATTTGGGATAAGATTTATTAATTTTTTACGAGTCAGGAGGAATTGTCATCTGCATACTTTCAAAGTTTTACAAGAAAAAGTATAATTACAAAATATACGTAAATTGATTGGGAAAATATGAGAGGTAAAGAAAATTTTATTTATATATGCTATTAGAAGTTTTACGTATAATGGTGAATCAGTAAAAGCTTTGAATTCATCAAAACGTTTATTACTTGGGTACATGTTGGCCTATCGAGTGCGGTTGTTAATAAGGTATATGTTTGAGAATAATACTTACTGGTGATCGAAAAAGGCTGCAGGAATAAAAAAAAAATCATATCTCACTATGTAATTGAAATAGCAAAATAATCGGGATATCATCAATTTTTTTAAGCGTGACCGGCCGTGACCTGGAGCCGATGGGCACAACTCTCAATCTCTGCATCACTGTCAGTCAGTACACTGTCTGTCAGCGCTGATTGTGCTTTCTACTGAAAGCAGAAAACACAGTGATTTTTTTTTTGGTGACGGGAATATAAATCAGTTAAAACTGTTCAACGGACTTTGCGGCGTGTTTTCGGAAACGATCCCCCTCATGCAAACAGCGTTGATGGTACGAGCAGATTATGGAATCTGGCAACGTGGATGTGAAAAAGTTCATCGGACGGTCCAAAACTTATGACGAAGCTGTCAAGCATATAGGCCAAAGTTGTTGCACGTTTTCCCGCAACAAGTTGATCTAGTCGAAGAAGTAAGTAATTTTCTGTAATGTTTCAACAAGATCGTGTGCCCCCATGCTTTAGCCTAGGCGTTCGACGCGCTCTCAATGAAAGATTCCTTAATCGTTGGATCAGTAAGGCTGGTCTTGTGCTTTGGCATCCGAGAAGCCCAGATTTGACATCTGTAGACTTTTTTCTATGGGGTTAAGAATATTGTCTACAGCGAAAAAATCGGGGATTTAGAACATTTAAGACAATGGATCATCGCTGCTGTCGCCACAGTTATGGCTGCGATGATTTGGCGGAAGCCGATTATTGGCTGTGGATGTTTGCAGAGCGACCGACGGACTTCATATTGAAACAATCTAAGGTATGAAAAAACATTTTTAAATCGGTGAATTTAAAAACAAAATACTCGTTTGATTTTCTCTAGTAGTTTCTGAGGTACAATTTTTGTCATTGCTGCAAATTTTTTCGATGATCCTGTATTTTATTAAAGCGTATGTGTAATGCTCTGATTTCATATTTTAATAGAGATAGTAAGGTGAATATATATTTTTGATAAACTTTTCGCCTTTGAGTTCGTTTATTCTGTAAAATTTACGAATAATATAGTTTATCTTATTAATAGGAGGATTCTATTTTAAGTGCGGATCAATAATAACGTTTAAATACTTTTAGTTATTTACCTTTTCTAGCGAAGGACATACGCGACCCTCAACTCTATCCGAGTACAAGTAATTTGCTGGTCTTAGAGCTATGCAGTTTGGAGGATGGATTTTAATACTATTTCAATGTTTTTCTGTAACGAATGCGGGATAGTTGATCGTTGATTTGTCGGAAAAAATTCCATTTATAAGTATTTTAGCGTGAAAATACGCCGGTCAAGGTACAATTTGACATCTACGACTCCTAATACGGTTAAAATGTTATCCTTTTTTCACCAACAGCTAATAAATATTAGTAAGTAATTTTTGGCAAAAGAGATGACATTATGAGCGACTACGACTGTCACGGTTTTAATAAACCGTTTGTATAGGTTAAGAATAGTATCGGTGAGAGAATCAAAAGTAAGGATTTTGAATAAATTTTTTAAATAACTATCGAAAAGTTTCAATGTTTGTCACAAAAACCCAAACTTTCTAAATTTTTAGAAGTTTTTACAAGGGAGAATATCAAAGGGTTTTAAAACTACAAAAATACTTTGAGAGTTTATTGTTTGTTTTAAAAAGCGTTACACGTTTTACAAACTGAGTTGTAAGTACCTGCAGTGATTTCTTCCTTCTAAAAATCAAATTTTTTTGTTTATATTAATTCATTTTAAGATAGATTTCATAAGAAAATTACCCATTGTAATAGGTACCGTGACTCCACATCCGGAAAATTTCGACATATCCTCGCGTTTCACATCCCCAGATACCAAAACCACCGTCAGTTCAGAAGTTTATACATATATATATATCAATATGTATAAAGTGAATAAAGGTAATAAAGGTAAAGGATAGTGAATATATATATATATGTTCACTTTCTTGTGGACACGATAACTGCCGTAATTTTGTTCCAATCACGTTCAAATTGATACATAAAATATAACGACCGAAAATCTCGGTCGAGTTGGTTAATGGACAAAATCGGACCACTGGAGTGGAAATGGGGGATTTTTCGGAAAAAAATAAATCGCTATAAATTTCTTATTAAGTAAAATATATTTTACTAATATATTATATTATATATTTAATGAATTATTAAGTAAAACAAATTCGTTTAAAGTTCCTACTATTTTTTGGATAAGGTCCTAAAACTTATCTAAGTAAAGGTTTTTTATATCACCAACCATTGGCCGAGGGGATGGAAAAAATTGTGTTTCGAAGGCAAAAAAATCATACCTTAGTTATAATCTCAGTATTGACTCGGTTTAAAGTGGTCGTTAGTCCTCTAAACACATAAAATTGCCCGTAACAATTTTTAATATGACGAACCCTTACGGCAAGGGATGACCAAAATGTTACTGGATTATAAGAGATGGGGCTTGCATATCCGAATGCGCTCGAACATAATAATAAAAATAGTTGGTAAGGGGAAATTATTACATAATTAATATATATGGATAAATGTCTGTAATACTACTTACATCATTTTTTTATCAAAGTTTTTGTCCCATTCCTCATCTTCACCTCTAAAACATACGTAGAAAATATGGATTAAATAGTGTGTTACATACTGCAGTAATAACACATTAAAATCAAAATCTCTTTGTTTTATCTAATAACAGTAGAATAAATTTAGCTTGTTCAATTTTATTGAAAACCTGAAAATCAGTGAGAGATAGGGCGAGAAAGAGGAAATGTGTATGTATTGTAAATAATTTAGCTTATGCAAATGATATCCTTATAACAGAAAACTAACGGTAAATTATGTTATTTAAAGAAATTAAATTAAGTAAAAAAAAAAAATTAATTAATATCGGCTTACCTCTACATTTAATTGAAAGTAATGTTGCAAATTATTAGTTATTATTATTATTATTATAAGTGTTATTTATTTCAACGAATTTAAAAAAAAAGCACCGTAAAAGAACATAATAATTTACTCTAGTTACGTGGACGATACTTTTATCGTATTTAATCGGTTCATACGGCAAATAGAAATCTAAAAAATTACAAATATAACATTAATAATCGATTACAATTCATTCTCAAATGGAAGTAGTTGAAAAAAACGGCATTCTAGGACAAACGTCTTCAGGTGTGTTTTAAGACGTTCAGGTGTTAATTAGGTAATGTCTTAAGACGTTACCAGACCGTCTTAAGAAAATTGTCTTAAAAGATAAGAAAAACAGTCTGAAGATTCTGGTTTCCAAGAAAAGCGATATCTCGAGAACGGGTGGGTGATTTTAAATATTCCAAGTGCTACGTCATCATTGTGGCATGGCGGACCGTTCCGATTGGTTTTGGTTCCGCCCCGTCCTTTATTGGGGGGGCTATGTTTACAAAATGTTGAATAACTAGCAAATGGGTGTGAGATTTTAAAAATTCAAAGTGCTACGTCATTAGCGCGTCGGACCAAACGCGAGGTGTGGATTTTGACGGGGTACCAGTGCCCCGATTGGGGCTATTTCCAAATATTTTAATTACTTTTAAACAGGTGGAGGTAATTTTAAAATTAAAAGTATGACGTCATCAGGGCGACGGACGGATTACTACTAATATTATAAATAATATTCAAAGCGAATATATATTACCAAAGTTGGCACCCCTGTAGAATTTCAAACACCCCGCTGAGGGAAAAGGAAAATTCCCACAGGGAAAACGGGAAAAACAAATATGGCGGACGGCGACACTAGCTCTCCCTGCGAAAGCAGAGAGTACTATTGACGCAGTACCCCTATTTAAACATTACTACGAATATCTGACCGAATTGAGTTATCTTAACAATGACGATAATACCGACATTGATTGAGTGCTGCGATAAAATTGTTTCAAGAATATTATCAATTACCAATAGACAGCGAAGTGATCGAAGAAACTGTTCGGTTGATGCAAAAACCTAGATGCGGTGTCATCGATTCCATATCACCTTACAAACTAGAACAGTACTTTTGGAATAAACGCAATATATCGTGGCATTTTTCGTTCGCGAGTAATACCATTCAAGAAATAACTAATAAAGATTTCGATGTGTGGGCTAGACATTCAGCATTAACATTTTATCACTACGTTACCAACCCCGATATTGTTATATCATTCAAAAGATTTACACACAGATTTCAAATAAAAAAAAGATGTTTCGATGGTTGCGATGGAAAAGAAAATATTCTTGCACAGGCTTACTTTCCTACTGAAAACAAATCTTTGATTGAAATACATATTGACAATTCTGAAGATTGGAGTTATAATACCGACGGAAACATTAATCCGAATGCGTTAGAGCTTTACTCAATGCTAATTCATGAAATCGGTCATACTTTATCTTTAGAGCATTCTAGATACAAAAATGCTATTATGTTACCTAGTTATACGAATTGGGTATTGATGATATTGCGGCTATTCAAAGTATATATGGATAACCGCAGTCGACAACCTTCGTTATGACGTCGACGACGACGACGACGACACCGAAGACTAAGATAAAATCGTACTTACCAAAAGAACCACCACCACCATCAACAACGAATAATATAGAAAAAGATTTGTTCAACTATAAAGGCAATCATTTGAAAACATTTTTATAATAAATCAAAAACTTTATGTAATGAATAAATATGTGTGGATATTTATTATTGGAGAAGATGACGAAGATGAAATCAAGAAGTATAATCATCCATTAGTAATAACGGATTGGTTAAGATTTTTACCTTCTGATTTTAAACAAATAAAAATTGTTTATCAAAGACCCACTAATGACGTGGTCATGGTAATAGATGCTTTGATTTACATGTTTGATATCAACACACTGCAAATCATACAAAGATATCCAAAACATATTTCGAGTTTAAGAATTTCTTCTACAAAATATATAAGATTCTACTAAAAATTACCTGTGCCGCTAAACACAACTTTTTAGGTTTGACTTAGAATAAGTTAGGATAAAATAGAATAACTCTCTATTATAGTGTGTATTCTAACTTTATATGTAGATTATTGCCATTAGAAAACGTATAAACAAAATTTATATTTGTATATATTTAAAAAAATTATTGAAGTAATATTAAAGATTTTCAGTTTTCTTCGATTTTTAGAATATGTAAAACAATTCAAATACAATATTTAAATATCAGTTTTTATAAACTATTGACACTGTCGACTTATAGTTTAAACTCAAAATTATTTCTAAATAATACATGTCTTTTTCTAATATTTTAAACGTAACAAAATTAAATGATTTTTTTGTACGTACTTTTAATAATCGATTTGTTTTTAGGTATAGTCAAAAAATGAAATGATGCTTGTTTCGGTTTAAAATTATAATACAACGGACTTAAGTTTACTAAATTTATATAAATAATTTATTAAAACATAGAAAACAATGCGGATCGGTAATCAAGATCCATCTGTAGTCCCCTTGCTCTAATTCTTTCCAAAAATACTTAATGAACGACGTTTATGAAACGTTCACATAAATAACTTTTCAAAATTTTAAGGAAGAAAAATATAATTTTGCAAACACTCCTACTTCCTATGAAACGATATTCTTTCTGTACGACTACGAGAATATTACACTTCAGGCGTCCAAAGGAACCCGAGAGGATCCCGTTTGAGTAAAACTCAAACATTTTAAACAGGAAGGGTAGGATTGTGATAACAGTTTTAGAGAAGTTGAAAAAATAACAATTTGATGTAGAAATATTTCGGGCTGCGACAATCCTAAGAAACATATTTTTAATTAATGTTTTTCACGTGCCATTCGAAAGCGGCTTACTGTACACCCCGACTTACAGTCTCGTGCGGAAAATAGATGGTTTTGAGGTAGGAAGTTTTGTAAAATTTCATTTTTCTATGCTAAACTGTTGAAACATTTTTAAGGGTAGCTATACTTGTTAACACCCGGTGGTATATTGATTATGAATTTGAAAAGAATCTTTTATCAATCACGATCAGAAATTTAACTATTTTATGTAAATAATTATAATGTGTCTCGATGTATTTTTACTTAAGGGACCAGAGAAGTTTTGTTTCTTAATGCGACACAAAAGATATATTTACATAATAATAAAAGGAATAAAATATAATTAAGTAAAACGATCACTAACTTAATCGGTGACTGAAATTGTTCCTCATTGTTTGGAGTAGAATCGTAGCTGAAAATAATAAAAAGAATTCGGTTAAAGTGGAAATCAGACAATGAACATAAATACATTGATATATTAATCAAGAGTTTTTGTAATTTTATTGTTTCTTCTTTGATCACTAATAGAGGTAAAATTTTATTTAAAATCACATAAAGCAGATAAAATTCTGAATACAATGAATATGATTTCATATGATAAATTTTATGTCAGTGGCCACCAACATCATCACAACTATAGAAGCTTCTCATTTTTAACCTTTTTATAAAAATATTTCTTACTTTTATTATTAATGTAACAAAAATTCAAAAACAAATATTTCTATAAGCATTAGAAAAAAAAGCCGAATAAATACACATTAGAACTAAAATCATCTGATATATAGGTTTGTATACCTATAGTAATCTCTGTTTCTGTTACACTTTCACGCAAAAATTACTCGACAGATTGATCTGAAATTCTGCATAAACATAGTTTTTATGACTACGTTGTTGTAATGAAATGCTTCACTGCTTCAAGAATGTGACCGTTTAAACGGCTAGCGGGAACTAACAGATTATGCTCCTTGCCGATATTTAAATTTACTATGGCCAAAATGAAATCGAAGACCGTTTACAGTATTTGAAATTAAATTTTTTACAAAAAACTGTGTCTGTCTTTTTCGATTTTTCTTCTAGTTACTGAGAAACTAGCTTTAAACCGGAGGCCTGCTGCACCTGCCTCCGGTTACTTGACTGACCACTCGTACCGTTGTACTTCCAGACTATAGATCGCAATAGGGTAGTCAAGCCTATGTAAAAAGCACAATCGCGCCACTCACATATAATATTGATCTATACCAGCAGAAGAGGCCAAATAACTGAAGATTGACAAAATGCAAGCAGAAATTAAATGCAGCCATAACAGAAGCTCCGCTAATGCGATGCAGGAAGCAAAAGCATAGGGAAATGAGAAAGGTACGATACTTAAGGAAATCAGGGAAGGATATTAATCCTCTATTAATCACAGAATTTGGCCATCAGTTCCTTGCTCCTGGGTCGGGAGGGTAATTGGTTTGCATGTCATTTCTCCCGCCACCACACCATTCGGTCGCCCTAAAGCAACACACCGAATTTCTGTGCCACAAACGGCTTCTGAACCTTGAATCAGTTTAGCGACCAGTGTCATATCTAGCTCAAAGCTAACCTAATTGCGTGACCAAAATAAACGTGGTGCAACACACCACTTGATTCGTGTCACACCGCACACTAGTTTTATATTTTTTAAATTGGTAAGCGCAGGCCGTCAACTACTAAAATATATACGACACTCAAAAAAATTAATTAAATAAGTCAAGACAGCAATTCGCTTCCACGCCTAGGTCGCTGAATGCCAGCAAGTATTTTTCCACCAATATTAAATCGCTTAGAGCCGTAATTGGCTTATGGTCAGCCATAATACTCGGGTAGTTTCCCACAGTAGCGAGAGAAGAATCTTTTCCTTAAAAAAACTACTGACGCCGGTTGAACAAAGCTACGGCATCATAGAACATACAATGTCCGACAATGCCGGTCACAAAATATTGAGTCGTTGCTAATGAGTAACCAATTTTCCCGTTGAGATCTAAGTTCCAGGGTGGCCAGAGATCTGCCCCTCATCAAGAGCTGGACAGTCAAACATCATGTGTTCGTTCGACTAGAACTCCCACAAACGCACAGCTGAAGGGCATCAGCTGCAAGGCAGAACCAAAACAAATATTGGTTCAAATTCGCGTGTTTGAAGAGCACCTGGTCATCCGCTGCCCTTAAAAACGATGAAGAGGCATATCATCCCCACAAGACTTTTTCAAATCTATACAAGGACTTTCCTTTAGCTGTAGTGTGCCGTACTTGGTGCCATGCATCCATCACGAAGCTAAAAAGCCAACTCCGCAAGCGGGATATGGGCAACTGTTCGAAATTTAGAACCGGTGTATTGTGATCATCGTTTCGCTCCCGAACAGGACAGGCTCAAAACCGCATCCCAAATACCTCGGCTTTTCTGCCTCTTCGTATCTTCCACATGGCCGCCCGAATTTTTACTATTAAATCGATTGGGAGAGCCTTTCCCAAAGGAGGCCTTTCTGCGTTGGCCACTTCTTAAATTCTAAATAAGTGCTCTCAATCTTTCCAAACTCTACGCCTAATCGGTCACAGCATAAGAGGCCATACTCTCGAAGACACCTCGGTACACCATATACAAATCACGGCCTGACAACCTTTAATAATTCCGAGCAATCCTACTAAGATAGAGCATCACAGAGATGGCGTCCGCCGCCACTTGTCTAATGTGGTTGCTAAAAACATCTCATAAAACAAAACACCTACGTACTTATAAACTTTAACTCGGGTGATTACGCAGCCTTTATGCTTTATATGAGGGGTATGACTATACAATAATTTGTCTCCACGCTAGAGAAGGATATATTTTGTCTTAGGCACAGATATCTTGAAATTTTGCATATCCATCCAGTTTTTCGCGAATGACCAAAACCCCTGCACTCGGTCTTCTAGCTGCAGTCAGGAATCATCATGTACTAACAGGAGAGAGTCATCGGCGAAAGCCTGGGCTGTGACCCCTTTTGGGAATGTCCGTCCCAGAAATTCGTGTATTAGCAGGTTCCACAGCAAGGGACCGAGAACGGAACGCTGTGGATTTCCCCTAGTGATACAGTTTTTTCACAGCCAGGTGCGCACCTCTAAACAAATCCGAACGGTTAGACAAATAGTTACGCACAACGGCCTGCAGGGATAAAAGAAAATTGCAGCCTTCAAATTCATAGAGAACAGACTTGTGAACAGGAGACTTGCTTGCTAAGAAATACGAGTAATTCCAGTGGCCAGTGTGAGCGAGCACAGGCTTATAAACGATGGGATCGTTTACAGAGGTAGTCTACAGATTCGGGTCACTATAGCCTAAGGGGCCTAGATGAGGACAGGCTACGGCGCGAGTGAGCAGCTGTCTTGCAAAGTTTGGAATGGCGCATGAAGCACAGGGAGGAAGTGGAATTGATGGCTGAACAATTCGGCAAGGCCATTAAGACTGGCTGCGATTGGGTCCATTAACAGGCTACCGTAGGGTAGCCTAAGTTAGCCACGGACCATTAGGTAGTGGCCAGTCCGCTGATCGGGGAGTGCCTGGACGCCGTCATGATCGCTGCTTCCGGGGAGCCGTCTGTTAAACGAAGGGGGAACCCGAGAAAAAGAGGTTTTCCTCTGACTTTAGCGTGTTTCGCCCAAGAATTAGGTCCGCTAAGACAAAATAGCAGCGTCGCTCCCTAACGGAGAATATCGTTGATACCGTGTGCTCTGAGGTTCTGCGGAACTACCAGCGCGCCCGTAATGTATATGTTCATGACATCAAGGAAGCCAAACTCAAGTTATGACAAGACTCCATTCGCGAGTTGCAGCGCAACCCCTGGCAGCTCGCAAAATCATGTTACCGGCCAAAACCATTGAATGTGCTGTCCAGTCTTCGATGCGAGTATGCTGGTCATGATCACACTTTAACATCTGTGGCGACGTACCACACGTTTACGATACACTATTTTCAGATGCACAGAGGGTAAAGCAATGGTCAGCGTTAGGACTGTGGCTATGTCCTTCCCTAGTGTACGGGCTGTGGATCCCGTTGGTGTAGACAGAGTAGTTTCTAGAATGTCACGATAAAGCCACCGAGGATTGACCAACTTGATCCGGATATATTCTACCATCTGCTGCCTGTTATAAGAGAGCCACTTTGCAGGCTGTTCTCGGGGTGCCTAAGCAGGGGCTGCTTCCTGACTTTTTGGAATGTGGCTTTTGTAAGGGTGCTCTTATAACCAGGAAAGGATCCTAGTGAGGTCGGGAGTTATCGACCTAACCGCCTCTTTTCGGTAATCGGCAAGTTGCTTGAAAGGCTGGTTGTAGAACGACTATGGAAAAGCACTGAGGTGAACTGTTTAAATTTAAATCAAGGCCAGTATGGCTTCACAAAAAGGGTTGGCGTTGAGGATTGCATGTTAATTGCTCTTGCCGAGGTGAAAATCGCCGACTGTAAATAAGTTTTGCAATTTTTATAGACATATAGGCAGCATTCCCATCCTTATGTGTGATTTTATGAGGATGATCTGGTAAAACATTTAATGATACGATCCCACATTAGGTACTTAAGGCTTTAGGTACGTTTCTACATTAAACTACAACAACGATAGCTGTTCTTCGGATGAAATGAACGTGTAGATTTTATAGAGTACGGAAACGAGATGGTGAATGAATGGTGAAACGCATTTGTTTTTCCAACGGTATGGTACGGATTCCTGAAGTACAAGTCCTGGTGAACTTTGAAGTGTTTCGTGATCGGTTAAACGCTCCAATCTAAACATTTTCTTACGAATATCAAGATTTTCTTAAGAAAAAATTTTTTTTTCAGATGACATCGTTTGGACCGACTATTCCAGTCGTTTCTCATACATTCCAACAATATTCACTCTTCAGGGGCAACTTCATCACCTTGGTTTATATCAACCGAAGCTTATAACGCGGTTTCTTTTTCCCATTTCGCTCTTCCTAACCAGTGTCATAGCATTTTTCGGATCTATTTTCTTGGCGATCATGAAGCTGAAACTCAAAGGCGTTGTTCTGATATTGCCGTTGTCAATTCCCTGCACACTAGCAGGTCTTCAGCAAATGCTTCACCAGAAAAACGGACTAATCCGTTCTTTAAAAACTGCGACAGATCAGTCGCCTACCGGCGATTACAAGTTCTCCATTCGTGGCATCCTCCATGACTGAGGCCAAGAAATTCGTAAATTAGAAATTTATAGTCGTAAACCATAAGTGCAGATATGTTCGACAATTTCAGAATACATCTTGAACTTAGGAAATATAATTTTCTGCAGCTGTAATTTCGATGGGACTGGCATAAATTCCACCTCTAGTCATCGATTCTTTGAAATCGGTTTGCACATCAAAACAGTTATCGCCACAAATTAAATCGTAATAGTTGTTCGGTTGTGCAACGATTAATTACTTTTTCAACGATTCTTAACGATATTTCTCTTCTTATTCGAAAACAAAATTTGATATAAATAAGCAAATTACCGCCATTAACCATGAGCCTCTGCACGTGTGTCATAATTTTAAAAAAAGACTTCACAGACGTTCTCCGAAGCACAGGTTTTAATAACCTTGAAAAAATATTTTCACGGGGAGATCAGCCGCTAATCAGCAACTCATTGAAAAACATCGTACAACAGTAATGTCGCAATTAACCTTATACATTACGTATTTGTTATATTGTCTTAGGTAGTTTCTAGATTTCAAGGAAATAGGTTACAATGAGCATTTCATTTTCAAATAATTTTTAATATATAATATTAAGATTTCTATGTAAACTTCAGCAGATTCTTTAATCGCCGACGTAATTTTTATGATTTTAGTCGTTACCATCTTTTTCAGATATCGATATCTACTTTAAATCGCAGAATTCCATAACACCGGCTACCTCAAACGTAACGTTAGCGCTGCGATCCGGTTTTTAGTTTTAGCCAGTGTGAGTTCAGTAGGGCAGTTCGGATGATACAAGGGAAATCGGTCTACATTTAATTATATGGAGTTCTTCTTTTGAGATTGATTATACTATCTTAAATAGTTCTCTTTTCAGTACTCCTGCTAAACCTTTTTCAACTTGAGCCTATTTCTAAATACGAATATTGTCATGAAAATTCGTTAGAACTTTGCCGGTAAGAGTCCGCAGAACTGGATGGCATGGCGAACTCAACGAACTACGTTTACATTTTTAAACCTATAAGTGAAATGGAAATGGGGAAAAAATAAGCATGAAAACATTTTATTTCAGTTCACTTAGATTTGTAATAAAGAATAATTTCAAAAAGTACTTAGAATTTTGTTAAACAACGTATTGTTGTTTACCGCGGCAACCGCGGTTCTATTTGATAACCGCGGTTCATCCTCCTCGAATATGTTACTTTTTTTTAAATGTGACTTTACGAATCGCGCCGCTAGACAGCAGTACTTGATAGTACTGCGCAGCTTAAAATAATAAAATTAATAGTAAATGTTGTTATGTAAATGAAAGTACTGAAGATGAAATTTTTTTCCCCCATCACTTCATTAAACAAAAATAAAAGTATTAGTTTACAAAAGATTATACTAGTTTTATTAAAAACGGAAAAAATTAAAGATAAACATCGAGGGTACTAAAGTAATAAGTGCAATATTACATCGCGAATCTTTGATTCGTGAAGGCCATTATGCCAGTTTTATTTTTTTAAAAACGGCTCGATTTCATTTATTAAACAACGAATAATCATAAGAATTGTATTATTTCTGTAAATGTGATATGTATTATATACAAATGAAATCGGGCTGTTAAGAGTTTTGTAACAAATGTTTTTTTTTTTTTTTTTTGCTTATTGTATGAAACGCTTAAACATCGTTTACTATCTTATTTTATATCTATGGTATGTTACATATATTTAACATGTATTTTTTTAAAATTCTAAATTAATAACAGATTTTAATAATTTAAATGTAGGTCTTACCTTTTTTGATATCAGTATCATTTTGTTAAAAACAATTTTATATATATTACAGACAGAAAGTTCTGATGAGCGGAAGAAATGGTAATAGCTGCGAGACTCAGACCGTACGGTTTACAATTTCATTATAATTTTTTTTTGTTAACATATACTTACTATTATATATTTATAATTTTACTTACCAAACTAAGTCATCGGGGTTTTCATTTTTACCGTTGTCTGTGTCTTCTCTGATAATAAAAAAAAAAAACACAAAATATTATGAATTTGTGACGATCTCATATTTAAATTTTATTTACACAATATCATAAATCATTATTTCAATGAAGATTTGCTCTTTTTTAATATTTTTATTTATAGTCGCATCAACAATTAGTCATCAAGATCTACGGGCATGTACCGGTAATCATGTAGTCTTGAACAGAGTCAGGCCAACCATTTCTGAGACGTGTGGTTTTTTAAAAACGTGTGGTATCCACGATCTAGTATTCAAATCCGAATGAAAGCGACTACCTTTATTAGTATTTGAAATTTAGAACTCTCGACTTCGAAATCAACTGATTTGCGACGACTAGTTTTAACGCTACACCGATCCGATGGGTTTGAGATAAACTTTTGTTTATTTAATACGATAAAAAAAGTTTGTAAAATATTCAATATAAATTGAATTCTAAATGAAAGGAATGTGCCTCTATAAGAAGATTGCAGAACGATATTTTTGTTAAGTTTTAAATCAAATTTTTAAACGATACCGTTCAGCAAATTCAGTATATTCAAAATTTCTTCAAAGCGGAAAATAATTTATTAGTTTTCTTATTTGTAATCCGACGAATACGCCTTCTTTTATCTCAGCGCCGTGAAACTGAAGTACTACCCGGTTGCAGTTCTCTGTTTTAAGAAATTTGTTCATAGAACCTAGCTTATCGTGTAACAATGGAAGAATACATTTTTTCAGGAATTATTATTTTTCAGTAATTATTTATTCACGACTTACTACATTTCTCTTTCTTGTGATCGGTTTCCTCTGTCTTTGAACGATGCTTTCGTATGCGATGACTTTTTTTATTCTTACTGTCAACTCGTAAGAGAAATTAGTAATTGTCTCAGATAATTTTTGTATACAAAAATAGGTGTTGTTGGAGCGATCCTCGGTCTTTGAACCGCACGACACGATACAAGATCCATAGGACCGACTGGTCCTAATAAGGAGCTGAAGAATTGTCCCGATAACCGAATTTATATCCAAAATAAATATTTCTTCTCTGAGACTATAAGGTTCCTTCGTCTCAACATTATTAAAAATCGTCCGAATGATCGATGCTACTTCGAGACGTTATTAGTATATGATAGCTAAGTAAAATGTAATATATTGTGTTATACATTACGGTAATATACTGTATTTCTTCGAATTTAAGACGCCCCTAAATTTAGTAGATAATCTCTGGAAAAAATAAAAATATCCAATAGAAATATTAAAATACGGTAAATTTACGTATTAATTACAGTAACTCATATAAGTATTTTTATAAGTTCATCCTATTTTTAAAAACGGATTACAACAATTTACTGATTAATCCAAATATGCAGTAAAACTCTTAACGTTATATTTTATATTATAGTACCTAAAATATAATGTAATTAGCTACGTACGTATTTAGCTTTAAAAGTACGGTATTTTACCATTAATCACAGTAATTTTTCGTGTCCCGTTAGCTTTCTATGTTTTTTCGAGTCGTCATAATAGAAGAATATACACTTGGAAAAAGCCAGGCGATACTGCAAGGTATCAGATAGATTATATCATGGTTAAGCAAAGATTTAGAAACCAACTCGTTGACTGCAAAACTTACCCTGGAGCAGACATTGATAGCGACCATAATTTGGTGATAATGAAATGTCGATTGGGGTTTAAAAACCTGAAGAAAAGGTATCAGATGAATCGGTGGAATTTAGAGAAGCTTGAGGAAGAGGAGGTAAAGAAGATTTTTGAGGAGAACATCGCAAGAGGTCTGAGTAAAAAATATAAAGTAGAAAATGTAGAAAAAGAATGGTAGAATGTTAAAAAGGAAATTCTTAAATCAGCAGAAGCAAACTTAGGCGGAATAAAGAGAACTGGTAGAAAACCTTGGGTTTCAGACGATATATTGCAGCTGATGGATGAACGTAGAAAATATAAGAATGCTAGTGATGAAGAAAGTAAAAGGAACTATCTGCAATTAAGAAATGCTATAAACAGGAAGTGCAAACTGGCGAAAGAAGAGTGGATTAAAGAAAAGTGTTCAGAAGTGGAAAGAGAAATGAACATTGGTAAAATAGACGGAGCATACAGGAAAGTTAAGGAAAATTTTGGTGTACATAAATTAAAATCTAATGTGTTAAACAAAGATGGTACACCAATATATTATACGAAAAGTAAAGTCGATAGATTGGTGGAATATATTGAAGAGTTATACGGAGGAAATGAATTAGAAGATGGTGTTATAGAGGAAGAAGAGGAAGTTGAGGAGGATGAAATGGGAGAAACAATACTGAAATCTGAATTTAAGAGAGCATTAAAAGATTTAAATGGCAGAAAGGCTCCTGGAATAGACGGAATACCTGTATAATTACTGCGCAGTGCAGGTGAGGAAGCGATTGATACAAAATATAAGGATATAACCGATATAAGGATATAAGGATATATACAAACTGGTGTGTAATATTTATGAAAAAGGGGAATTTCCGTCAGACTTCAAAAAAAGTGTTATAGTCATGATACCAAAGAAAGCAGGGGCAGATAAATGTGAAGAATACAGATCAATTAGTTTAACTAGTCATGCATCAAAAATCTTAACTAGAATTCTATACAGAAGAATTGAGAGGAGAGTGGAAGAAGTGTTAGGAGAAGACCAAGTTGGTTTCAGGAAAAGTATAGGGACAAGGGAAGCAATTTTAGGCCTCAGATTAATAGTAGAAGGAAGATTAAAGAAAAACAAACCAACATACTTGGCGTTTATAGACCTAGAAAAGGCATTCGATAACGTAGACTGGAATACAAAGTTCAGCATTTAAAAAAAATTAGGGTTCAAATACAGAGATAGAAGAACAATTGCTAACATGTACAGGAACCAAATAGCAACAGTAACAATTGAAGAACATAAGAAAGAAGCCCCATAATAAGAATGGGAGTCCGACAAGGATGTTTCCTATCCCCGTTCCTTTTTAATCTTTACATGGAACTAGCAGTTAATGATGTTAAAGAACAATTTAGATTCGGAGTAACAGTACAAGGTGAAAAGATAAAGATGCTACGATTTGCTGATGATGTAGTAATTCTAGCCGAGAGTAAAAAGGATTTAGAAGAAACAATGAACGGCTTAGATGAAGTCCTACGCAAGAACTATCGCATGAGAATAAACAAGAACAAAACAAAAGTAATGAAATGTAGTAGAAATAACAAAGATGGGCCACTGAATATGAAAATAAGAGGAGAAAAGATTATGGAGGTAGAAGAATTTTGTTGATTTGAGTGCTGATTTGAGTGTCGGTTTGGATAAAAGGAAACATTCAAATCGTGTATTTTTTATTGATTTATGAATTTAACGATGTAGAGTATTTCGCCGAATTTTAAAACTGTATTACTTGCTGAAATTAAATCTAATCCCCTCGCTTTGTCCGGTAGCGTATTTGGGAAAAACAACAAACTTATTCAATTACTTAATTTTAATTTCTATTTCAGACATTAATATATCTACATTAAAAAGATAAATAATCCAAACTAATACTTTATAAACATTATTCCATCGGCTTTTATCTGAGCTGATGAAATTTACATTATTTTTTATGAATTTTTAGTTTTGTCGTTTCGTTTTTGCGATAATCGATTTAATTTCTTGTATTTTATTTTCTACATACGTCGAAATGGTAGCTTTCAAGAAATCTTCTGTAACGCGGCTATTTAACTCATTATCCGTATATGTATTAACTTTTGTTTTAACCATCGCAATTGCATGTTTCATAAACATTCTAGTTTCTTCAGTGAACGGCAATTTTTGCAGCACCTATATGCTTTTCGATATAATCATCGTACTCATTCAAACTCCCCAAACCGACAAATTATTCGCTAAGATGGTTATTTATTCGTTAACATATTTATGGCTCGTTTAAAATTCACCATCATCACGTGGATCAGATACATTACACAACCGATGTCTTTTCGTATCATAATTTCCGTCATCGGTCACTGAAAAACCGATCCCCGGAGGACTTCTTGCCCCCTTTCCACTTTTCTTACTGCAGCCTAGTATAAAACGTGATATTGTGTCCATTATGAAAAACCAAAAACAAAAACAGATACTGTATCCAAATTCGACGTTTTTCAATTTGTTGATTATAGATATGATTTCATTTGAAACAGCCGGTTTCCAGTATCTTATTTACCCACAAGCGTATACAATATATCGATCAGTTCGTTTGGATCGTCCCAATACTTATAGATTGGATTGTGTGTTAATTGCGCGTGCAGTAGTCCGCTAACGGTAAACGATGGCGACGGCATTTTTTATGGTGAAACAGATCTATAGGTCATTTTCGGAAGAAAAAGCTTTTTAATCACTTCGTTATATTTGAAGGATTTATTTGTTTCTCCTGCACGCCATCTGTCAAGTGTACACCAGTATGGCGTAACATTTTACTATAAGTTTATATATCTACTGCGTTAACTATTACCCCCCCCTCCTTTTACTAAATCGACCGATTGTATTTATAATTTGTATGTAACTGATACTTGTGTACATTCCCTATTATTGTTTTTCGTTGTAATGTACTTTTAACTTTAATTTTCTGTTCGTACAACTGAGGAAGGTACTGCGCACCGAAACAGCTGTTGTGATATATTAAATAAGTTTTTTGTGAAAATCAAATAATATATTATGTTTCTCTTGCTAAACTAATATACAATTTCACCCGTGCCAGCCGTATGAAATGTAACGCTATGAGTGGCCAGTCGCATGTCACTCACAATTGACCCGTATCAAACGATACGGGAATAAGATTAATGCAGCAGTACCGTTTTCTTTCTATAATACATCTTTTTTATAATTTTTGTATGTATATATTTTCCACTAGTAAGCGCTTATTTCCGTGTCACCTCTCTAAACGATCTAAGTCGTTTCCGCAAATCTGTCTACGTTAATGAACTTTCTTTAAATTTAACGAGAAGGATCGGTAAATTATGTTTCCGAACGAGCGACCGATGTAAATTTAATACACGATACTCAAGGAAAAAGTACTGAGCATAAATAATTTCATAAAAAGATAACTTACACGTCTTCCAAATTTTCTTTATTTATACTTTTATTTTCTCAGACGTTACGAAAATAAAAAAATAAGACATTAAAACGAAACAGAAATAATATACTTATTAAATTGTTTACATTTATTATTCGATTATTAATCATCGACAAACATTTCTTTGTCATTTTCCATATGTCGACTAAAATGGAAAATATTAAATACGTCAATTATTATTTCAGACCGATATTGTGCAAACCAGATGTTTAAACATTTTCTACATCTTCTATTTTATTTATTGTATATGATAATCTAAAAAAATAAAATAATAATAATTCCAATTCGTTCTGAATATAGATTTTATAAAACTTGTCTACTCCATCAACAATATTTTTTCATGTACTTATTTTTTCTTGAAATAAAATTAACTTTTTTTTATTCAAAAGTGAAACGATTCAGAAAAAACAAAACCATAATCAAACAATGCATTACATAAACTTTAATTTAAATCAAATACAATATACCTTATTTTAAATAAAATGTAAATTGTTAAGTATTACAACATTAAATCACAACGCGCGGAAGCGAATGAACCGGGCAATACTTATCAAATTACATGAAGTCGTGTAGAACAAAAGAAATTTTGTTCTACATATTTTTTTTAATCTGTCTTTCTGAAAGTAAAAGGGGAAATTCAGAGATACATATGAAAGATTTTAGGAAACTTGTAAATATTCAAATCAACAAAACTTATTTAAAAATGTACATATCACTCCCATATATATATATATATATATATATATATATATATATATATATATATATATATATATATATATATATAAAATAAATAATGAAATGAAATTAGTAAACCGTATTAAAATGTCTAAAGAAATATTAAAAATTGAAAAACACGACTGCCAAAAGAGAAACATTGCTGACAAAGGCTATTATTTAATATAGAACAATTAAAGAGCGTGCGGGTAAAAATTTTGTATATAGTATTAACTTTTTTCAGATTTTTTAAATTGATTTAAAAATACATATATTTTTATTTATTTATTTATAAATATATAAAATATATTTATTTAATAAAACGTTTTTATTAAATATTTATTTATTTATTTTTTTTTTAGACTTTTTTTCTATGTTGACTATATGTAATACTACCTACCTGTAGACTCACCCTGTTCACTGTATTTGAGCCCGGGAAAGGCATTTAGTCAACCAACGCCTCTCCCTACAATTGACGTCAACCCTTGTCTGGCTTTCTTCTTGTTTATTTGTTATTAACGCTTAACTTATCTTTCCATTTTATCGATTTATTTCCTACTTTCATTAAATTGAGGTTCTTGAAAAAGGACATCCGCTTGGTCGATAATCTGTTCATTTATGATCGTTTTATAGTTACTTTTTAATTTGAGTATTTCTAAATTTTCTAAAACGTTCATTCTTCTTCCTTAACGCATTTGTGAATCAGTTTCGTTGATTATTCCGTTTTCATCGGGGTATGTCCTTTTTTTAAATGCGTTGCGTAATTAGAATCATTTATTTATTTTTAAAAGATATCACGCGTTCGTTACATCTTAATTTTAATTTTAAAATACGTAGAAACTACAGCAATCTTAGCGAAAAAGATAGTAGTAATTATTATGTTAACAACAATAACGATATCAAAATATACAAATTTTATAGCCTAAGACTCATTTAATAAGTACTTCAATGCGAGGTCATACATCTATATCGGTTCAGCGGTTGAGCTGCTACGATGGAAGAGACACATATACATGCACCCTAAATATATTACACTTTTTTTCGGGCAGTCGTGTATTTTCTCTTTAAAAGACAAAGTCAAAAGAAAATGAATACTGTTCCCGATCGTCAGCAGTTAAACTTTAAAATTTTTATTTATAGGCTTTCAAAACACCAACTGTCTGAAATTACCGTTATGAGCCGGAACCCAGATTTAATCTGAACCCTTATAAGAACATCGGTTTCGTGTCTACTTTGAAATTATGTTAACGTAAAACAGCTAAAACAGTCTATCTCTCGTCGGTAGTTGTACATTTTTTTGAAAAAGTACTAATTTCTGCATGATTTTTTTAAACGACGTAAACATTTCCGCAACCGATCTGACGTTGCGACCTTTCATTTACTTTAATAAGGCGAACGGATCGGAGGCGAAGTATATCTGTTTTGCCGAAGAACACTTGACAGATATTTTCCAATACACACCGAAGTATTATTTGCATAAATATACAAATTGTTAAATACTCTGAAAATTCAAGTACTTACATATGAGCCTCATTATTTTTTCCATTGTTTTCTTTTTGGCAAACACCGCTGAAAAATAAAAAAAAATTAAACAGTTAGAAACATGAAATTATTAATTTAACTGTATACGCTTACTAACATAAACGATTATAAAAACTATTTTTTTTCAGTTACTTAACACGATTTTATGTCAATTAAAATAATAAAAAAAACAAAAAAAAAAAACGGAAAATACTTTCTATTACATGGATAATGCACCTATAAGATCCATACAGAGCGGTATTGTACGACCTATCACTAGTAAACTGATTACAAATAAGTAGCAGCTACACATTTATAAAAGAAGAGAGAGGTTGAAATAAAAACTTTTCGTAAAACTATTTATTTTATATGTTACGTGTAAGTATAATGGTATAGACAATGACATCGGTAACGCTCATCACCCTCCAATGTAAATCCATCTCACGTTCCATCCACGTCAGGAGAGCAAAGTATAATAGCTTTGTATTGTAAAAATATCTAACTCCAAGTCATGTACGTGGCTCATTCGGTCGAATGTATCGTACAGCCCTTCAGATTCGCGTGAAAATAAATAGAAGTCCGGTTTGTTTACCGTTGCCGGTCGATAGGCTTATGGCTGAATATATCGCATTTACCGGAGTAGACGCGTAAACCGAGAAGGCTACGAGTAGCCTTGCAGTTTTAAATTCATAGTGGATCGCAGTCTATGACGATTTACTATCTCAGGCATCGTAAATAGATAGCCTGGAATATTCGGTCCGGGAGGTAGGAGAAAAAGATTTTAATACAGTTTATGGATATTTGTAAGCTAAATACTTCTCCCTCGGTTGTACAGGACGCTGTGGGCAACCGTATTTCTTCAGAAACTACCTATTTGACGCTCCAGCGGTGAAGAAAAGGAAAAGCATCGAAAATGTGGTCTTCACTTTTGAAACATAATAACGGTGAGCGTTTGAAGTTTGAAGACAAATCCTATTGGTTTTTGCCTACAAATGCAGCGACGTTTTTGCTGTATTACCAGTGAGTCAAAATGAAGATAGCAAATAATGTTTTAATTAAACTGTCAACGATAATCAAGCTATTACGTTTATTCAGACAAACATTTGACAAGACGAATACTATCGTTGAGCTGAATCGAACACGTAATTATTCCAAATGCGTAGTTGTGTGTCTTGGTAAATTACACAGATTAGGGGAACGTCAAGAACACTTTTTTGCAAATTGTTAGAGCGCGTCAACATTTGAATATGCGATGAATTGATTTCCTCTTCCTCTTAAGCTATAATTTGTAATTAACCGAAATTGCCGGAAAGAGTAGGAGATAAAATTCATGGACTTTATTTTAGAGCAAATATTCCTTCGCCGAGACAGATGTTTTAAATGTCCATTTTTTGTATTTATTTAAAATAAATGATTATATGAAGATCACAGACAACTCCAAATAAGTAAATGAGCTATCTGCTACGTATGTATTCAATTCATATTTAATGTATTCAAAAATTTAGAATGCATAAAGGCGTATCAGTGTGATACATTTCTTGGCAATACGGCTAATTATAGTAGGAGGTGATGCTATTAAGAAACAAAATAAAGAAAATACAATAGTAAAAGTAAGTTAAATTCCATATTCACAAAACTAATTTTACGGAATTTATTTACAGCTAGGTTTCACCGATCTTTTTTGTGCGGCATTATAAAATACGTAATTTTATGTTTTACCATTACTTTAAACTGCTGTTTTCTCTCGCTGAAAGCTTAAAAAAATATATATTACATAAAACGCTAATCAAATATTAAATTTAAAAATATCAAATACTATGCAGTTTCTTAAAATTATTTGTTTAATTTCTGCAGTTATCCGAACGTAATATCGTTATATCTTTTCCTTTACTTCAAAGTGAAGAATCGATTATTGAAGTATATACGATTAATGGTAGCATACCTGATGTTTATTTTATTTAATATAACAAAAGAATAAAAATTATTAGGCATATGTAATTTCAGAAGAGTGAAACTTTCCTTAAATTATTAATCTGTTTTTTTTCTTTTTCGTTCAGGGATTCGAAATTGCTGATATATATTAAGTAAAATGTTAAACAAAGAATCAAGTTAAATATTCTATGCAATAAATTAAGTACAATAAATATCGTAAATAATTATTCGAATGATTCTCTCACTTATACAATCAGTACTTTGAAAACTAATGTAAAAAAATGTAAAGATTAATTACAAAAAAAAATTTACTAGCATCCAAAAGGAATTTATAAATGTACAGTTAACACTATAGATTTTATTGGATGTAGTTATGACTAAGGCCCGAACTCTTTTCCTTAAATATCCATCAAATAGGGTGGTTTACGGAATCAAAAATGTCACATTTCACTTACTAAACTTTTATTATTTTTTTTCTTATGTAGATCGCTATAGGGAACATGAAAGGATCGATGCCATCGCATACACCGACAAGAAGGTAAGTGAAGCGTACACCGTACTGACCTCATAAATCCTAAGTTAACTTTTGACTAATTAAGCACTTAAACGAGTCCCTTAGCTATCCAGGTAACTACTCAGTACTCATACCCCTTCGGTAATTCTCTGCACCACTACAACCTAAGCCAGCATTCTCCTATTTGCCTTTACCAAACTTTTTTAGTTCACAGGTCTAGAAAAATATAGTATTTTGGTTTACTAACTGTTACCTACAGAGTATACGTACTAGTAAGTTTTGCACTTCAACAACTATAGTCGGAAAAACCCCGAGCCAACAGAACCAAATTTAGTCAGTTTTTTCTTAAATGCGTCAGAAATTTAATGTTATAATAGTTGGAGAAACTCACATGGGTGACAGCTATCTTTCACATGAAGGAAATACATAGGTATCCTTCACAAAATTTATTCCACCTAACCTATCAACAGCCAAAACCTTGCGTCCTTGATTCAATCCATCTGCTTTCAAGGAAGTTAGCGTATTCTACACACGGAAACAAAGAGATCAATTACTTTAGTTGCTGCTATGAATGAGACTGCATATTATGTTACAGTTCTGTAACTACCAAAAATAGACAAGAGACAACTCCGGGCTCACAATAAAACAATCTATAAAATTTTTTTCTTAAAAAATTAAACTTAAAATCAGAAAATTGCAAAAAATTGTGGTTCCTGTAGACAGACTGGTTCAACATATAGCATAACGGCCCAGCATTCTCTTTATATAGAACGTGGGTTTTCAAAACAGAACTCCCAATTGGATGGACAATCCTAGTATGCCATAGAAGGAGTTGCACACCTTCTGTGCCACTTATTATAAGCGCTCTCTAAATCAAAGATTCTCATCGAGGGAGTATACGTGTGAATCGGATAAAATTATATGAGAAGTCCCAACATCGGGACCCGACCTTGTCGAATATCGATTAACCGGTTTTCTACTACTATAAACTACCCATGGAATTTTTTTATACTTATTCAATAATAAAAAATGGTCAGGAGTTTCTTTTTAATGAACTATTACTAATAAAATATTCGGTCTTATGCCTGCGATATTTAGCAGTTAATACACTCATTAGATCAGTGTCACACTCATGTTGGGCGTTCCACTTGTGTCGATAAATGGCTGCTTCATCGCAGTAAATTCCCGAGTTCACAGAATAAAAACCTTCTATTGGCAAGTATAATTTTGGGAAAAAAAGTGTCTGAGCCATCAACCATTACGTCTTTAGTCAATTTTCCTACTAAAGTAAGAGGACCGATCCTAGCCCATCAGTCAACTACCCGAAGCCTACAGTAAGTATCTCCAAGTATTAGAGGAAATCCTCTTTTCTATGAAACAAACTGTCCCTTTTGAAAGAACTAAATAAAGCTAAAGACTAAACTATACAAACTTATTGTTAGTCAAAATCTATTACTAGATGAAATCACTAGTCATGAACGCGAGAGCAATCACCGACTACAAACCAGATAGAAATCTTACTGGGCATTTAATAAAATAGAACTCAATGCTGGTACCACGGAACTACTTCCTACCATTGTTGGTGTCAGCAAATGTACCTAACTCACCGGCAGTATTGAAAACCTCCAAATTGTGTCGTGCAATGAAATCTACTGATAATTAATCTCTGCCATCTGTGGTGATCCAACTGTCCCAGCAAAGTGATTTTGCGTTACCATCTACATCTACCAAGATCGTACATACTCCGCTATCTAAAATATCTTGTACCATATTTTCAAATATTTCTCACTGGCGTTCTTAAATTGAAAGTAAAATCTAATAGTAATCTCTCTAGAACCATTGACAACGACAATGATTCATGTTAGACACACCTATGCATCGTAGGAAGAAACAGTCTAATGGATTTTTGCTCACAATACTGGACTGCTATTACTAGTACGAATGTTAAATATATTGCATACTCTAAAACCTGGGAGGGTTCCCTTGATTACATGTGAGTACTCCAGTAGTACGTCATTGATGGTTCGCTGTTCAGTAACTTCTTCTAACTCAGCCTGACTTCATAGCCACATTCAGCATTCAACTGACCACATCTAGCAATCTAAAAAATTGTAATACACTTTACCGGAGGGATAGATAACAATCACAGTCCTTGCTATCACCGGGATGCCTATTCTCCCTGTGCAACCTGTTGCAGTTCATGCAGATGGGATCCTCAGGCTATTTTTGTAAAGACTATTTTATGAGGCCTGAATATTCTGTCACTTTTTACCCGTTACTGGATTGATTATATGATTGTAAAAGTACAGGGATATAATCATATAGAGCGACCGTCGCTCTTAAATGAGCACAAACGGAACTAAAATTTCCCTTTGTCAAGGTAAATATGACCAGAAATAGTTACCGCCGTTTAAACTCGCTAACTGGTCGTAATCCGAACTCCATGGAGTGAAGATCTACACGGAAGGCCAACCTTGTAGCGATTCCGGTAGCTACATCACCTCTTCAGTTCTTAACATTGATGAGCTTTACCATAGGTCCTCTCATTGGCGCTCAGACACTGATTACACATCGCAGTTATCACCTACGTCTCTCTCAGGATACCATTAATGAAAATGCTTCCGTAGACATTTCTACCTTCGACTCTTGGACGATGTGCAAGAAACCAGAACTGAATTTCTGAAATCGAAGAACAGAAAAACAGTAATTTTCTGTGTTTCATAGCCCTGACAATTGTTAACCATATTTATGGAAGCGCAAAACACGCGCCTCGCTGTATTTAATCAAATGAAACTACATTTTTCTTACTTAATTCCTTATTAAACTGCTCAAAATCAAGTTTATTTGATTCTTGACTCTTAATTAGGACAAAGGGCTTCAATCTCTACACATCTGAAACGAAGCAGCAACGAATTTTGGACCAACAACTGCCCCCAAGGTAAATTGAATTTAAATTATCATAAAAACATACTAAAACAAAATTAATTAGAATTCACTTCCATAAATAACGATATATTCCAAGGAAATTCTTCTTTTAATTTATTTATTCAAATAAACTTAACCCAGGTCTGAACTGCTTTTGGAAATGAGATCAATGTCTTCAATCTTCCTCATCAAAGCTCCATCCTAGAGTTCCCTAACCATGAAATTAGAACTTACCGCTATTCATCCTTCCACCAAAACTCTATCGTAAAATAAAATCATAAAGATGTAATTCACGAAATCTCACCAAGACTCGATTAAAAAACGCCTACATTCGAGCAATAAGTATCCAACCGTGTCTCTACTACCCGTTCCTAAGGAAGCTAGCAACTACAAACAATGTTCTTTGAGTCTTCCAGTTAACTGGAAGATTTAATAAAGAATCATCTCTTTCAAATTCTGTAAACATTTTGAAACATTCAGCTTCTACCAGGAACAAACATAATGGACATGTACCACACTGTCCTCGAATCTACAGTTTGTGCAGATCCAAATCAACCAAACCAAACTTATTAAACTTTTCTTAAAAGCAGCGTCCAGACAAGAATCGAGTTCAAAATATATAGAAGAAACCCAGATAGCAACTCGCAAACCAATAATATTTGAGAAAATATCATGCGTATAACGGCTGCCACAAGACTCTTTCTTCCAAATTTACCAAGATTCTAAATCTTAACTTGCAATTTTTCGACTTCACGCGGAGATTGCCTTGCTTTTTTTATAATGTAGTGCAGTTTTTCTAAGAGCAAGGATATATATTGGTTTCATATCGGCGATGACTGAGACAATTTCTTGAGAAGGAAATCTGTAACCACTGCTAACGGACAACAAAAAAAGATGCTCGCCTCTTAAGAAAATGATACTGTTACCTTTATTCTACAAACGATGAGCACAGAGAAGCGTAGTATTCAGTACTACAATTTCACAAAAAGCTTGTTAACGTGCACATATGGTTTTAAAATTCAACCTCCAAAAAATGGTATAACCCTTACAACGCAGAAGTATGCGTCACATACCTTTTTCACAACATACTGAAGGTATTCTTGAATCAAACATTTTCATTAGTTATAGTATCCAGATACTTCTGAATAGAGACACTACCTAATGAGAAGACTAGACTTTTTACAAGGCCAAAGAAACTTAAATATAACGCTCCAGAAGTCTTTGTTTCTCTTCACCTGTACGAAAGAGCGCCAGGGCTTTCGTTAAGAAATGCTAATTTTGTTAAATATTAGTACAATCCATTACCATCGCATTCAGCTAAATAGAATTCCATATCTTTTCCGTTGCTGGTCGATAGGCTTATGGCTTTATATACCGTTTTTAACGAAGTAGACGTGTAAACCGAGAAGGTTACGAGTAGCGTTGCTCTTTTAAATTCATAGTGGATTGCAGTCTATGTCGATTTAGTATCTCTGCCATCTAAAATAGATATCCTGGAATATTGTTCCTGGGAGGTAGGAAATAAAGATTTTAAAGCAGCTATTTCTAAGCTACCAACCTCTCACTCGGTTGTACATGACGACCCTATGGGAAACCTTATTAGTTCAGACACTACCTATTTTACGCTCCACCGGTGAAGAATATGGAAAGGTTCGAAGGTGTGGCGTTCTTTTTTGAAACGTAATAATGGTGAGCATTTGAAGTTTGAAGACTAATCCTACTGATTTTTTTTCTACAAATGCAGCGACGTTTTTGCTGTTTCGCCAATAAAAGTCGAAAAGAAGATAGCAAATATTTTTTTAATTAAGCTGTCAACGATAATCAAACTACTAGGTTTATTCAGACAAACATTTGACAAGACGGATACTATTGTTGAGTCTAATCGAACTCGTAATTATTTCAAATGCGTAGTTGTCTCTCGGTAAATTGCACAGATCAGGAAAACTTCAAGAGATTCTCTTTGCAAGGTGTTAGAGCGCGTCAACATTTGAATATGCGATGAGTTTATTTCCTCTTCCTCTTACTTCATAGTTTGTAATAAACCAAAATTGCCGGAAAAATTAGGAGATTAAATTCATTGACTTCATGAAAACGGAAAAATCCAAAAAGGTTATGACCTACTTATCTTCTACGCTTAATTAATTTAAAAGTTTAGAATGCATGAAAACGTAACAGTGTGATACATTTCTTGGCAATACCGCTAATGTTCGTAGGAGTCGAAGCCGTTAAAAAAAAAATGTAATAAAGGATAGTAAACTTTATATAAATTTCATATTCACAAAAAAAAACTTTACGGAATTTATTTGAAGCTCTGTTTCACCGGTCGTTTTTGTGCAGCATTATAAAATAGGATATTTTATGTTTTCCCATTATACTACTGCTGTTTTCTCTCACTGAAAGATTAAACAAAAATATATTGAATAAACGGCTAATTAAATATTAAATTCAATAATACATCGAATACTATGCGGTTTCTTAATTTAATTGTTTAATGTTTGCAGCTATCCGAAGCTAATATCGTTATATATTTTCCTTTACTTTAACATGAAGAAAAGATTGTTAATTAAGAATACGATTATTGTCGTATTTACGATTGGGGGTTGGTTACTTGATGATTATTTTATTTAATATATCAAAGGAATAAAAATTATTAGACATATGTAATTTCAAAAAAATATGACTTACCTAACTGCTATTAATGGTTTCATTGTAGCTTGTATAACGTCTTGGATTTTACTGAAATATATTAAATAAAATGTTAAATAAAATATCACGTGAAATAATCTATGCATTAAATTAAGTACAATTAATATAGTAAATAATTATATGAATATTTCTCTAATTCATAAACTCAGTATGATGAAAACTAAAGTAAATTATATGGTTATGAGTAGCCTTGCATTTTTAAATTCATAGTGGTTCGCAGTCTACGTAGATTTAGTATCTCTTACATCTTAAATAGATGTAACGGAATATTCGTTCCTGGAGGTAAGTGATACTTTAATGCAGCTTATGGATATTCATAGGCTACCGACTTCTCTCTCGGTTGTACAGGATGACGCTCTGGGCAACCGTATTCGTTCAGAAACTACCTCTTTGACGCTCCAGCGGTGAAGAAAGGGAAAGCATCGAAGCTGAATTGTTCGCTTATGAAACGTAATAATGTTGAGCATTTGAAGTTTGAAGAAAAGTCCTATTGGTTTTTTCCTACTGCGCACCGACTTCTTTTTCTGTATTGTCAGTAAAGAGCGAAATGAAGATAGCAAATGATTTTTTAGTTAAACTGTCAACGATAATAAGCTAATAGGTTTATTCAGGCGACCAGATTTACAAGACGTATACTATTGTTGAGCTTAACTGAACTCGTAATTATTCTAAATGCATAGTAGTGTGTCGTGGTAAATTGCACAGATAAGGAGAACGTCAAGAAACATTTTTTTGCAAGATCTTAGAGTTCAGTTTTTTTTACTCATTGAAAATAAATGATAGTATGATGACAACGGAAAAATACAGATAGGTAAATGACCCACCTATCTTCTACAGTTAATGTATTCAAAAGGTTAGAATTCATAAAGGCGTAACAATGTGAAACATTTCTTGGCCATACGCTAATGATTGTAGGAGTCGATGCCGGTAAGAAAAAAAAATATATAGAAAATACAATAGTC
Source organism: Lycorma delicatula (assembly GCF_047948215.1). Classification (NCBI taxonomy): domain Eukaryota; kingdom Metazoa; phylum Arthropoda; class Insecta; order Hemiptera; family Fulgoridae; genus Lycorma; species Lycorma delicatula. Next base: position 137,891,162 of record NC_134455.1, read on the forward strand.
AACCCTATGTTAATTAAATAGTCACAAAATAAATTTTACGGAATTTATTTACAGCTAGGTTTCACCGATCTTTTTTGTGCGGCATTATAAAATACGTAATTTTATGTTTTACCCTTACACTAAACTGCTGTTTTCTCTCGCTGAAAGCTTAAATAAAAATATATTAGATAAAACGCTAATCAAATATTAAATTTAAAAATATATCAAATACTATGCAGTTTCATAAAATTATTTGTTTAATTTCCGAAGCTATCCGAAAGTAATATCGTTATATCTATTTCTTTACTTTATCGTGAAGATTTGAGTATTGTAGTATGTACGATTTGTGGTAGGTTACCCGATGTTTATTTTATTTAATATAACAAAGGAATAAAAATTATTATACATACTAATTTCAGAAAGATGATAACTTACCTAAATATTTTAGGCAGCTCCTTTTTTGTTCTAATTCTGGATGCGATGTTACTGAAATATATTAAATAAAATGTTAAACAAACAATCAAGTGAAATAATCTATGCATTAAATTAAGTAAAATTAATATAGTAAATAATTATCCGAATCTTTCTTTCATGACGAAAACTAATCTAAACAAAACAAAATGTAAAAATTAATTAAAAAAACAAAATTTGCTAGCATCCAAAAGGATTTTATAAATTTACACATATCACTATAGATTTTATTGGATGCAGTTATGACTAAGTTCCGAACTCTTTTTCTTAAATATCCATCAAATAGGATAGTTTACGTAATGTAAAATGTCACACTTCACTTACTAAGCTTTTATTATTTTTTTCTCCTGATGTAACCGCTATAGGGAACTTGAAAGGATCGATGCCATCGCCCATACCAACGAAAAGACAAGTGAAGCGTACACCATAATGACATCACAAATCCTAAGTTAATTTTTGGCTAATTAAGCGCTTAAACGAGTCCTCTACCTACCCAGGTAATTACTCCGTACTCATACACCACCAGTAATTCTAACACCAATAAAACATAAGCAAGCCTTCTTCTACATGCATTTACCAATCATTATTCAGTTGCTTCACAGGTCTAGAAAAATATTGTCTGAGTTTTGGTAACTGTTACCTACAAAGTATACGTAGAAAAACTAGTAATTTTTGCAATTCAGCAACGTATCATCGGTAAAATCACAAGCCGACAGGACCAAATTTAGTAAGTTTTTCCTTAAATGCGTCATGTTCATTCAGAAATAGAATGTTTTATAGTTGGGAAAACCCACATGGGTGACAGGTATCTTTCACATAAAATAAATAAATAGGTATCCTTCACAAAATTTGTCCCACCTACCCTACCAGCAATCAAAACCTTTCGTCCTTGATTGAATCCATCTGCTTTTTAAGGGAGATAGCGTATTCTACACTCTGAGACAAGGAGATCAATTAATTTAGTTACCGCTGTGACTGAGACCACCTAACACGTAACATTTCTGTTACTACCAAAAATACAGACGACGCCAGGCTCTCAGTAGAAGGTACCCGTAGACAATAGGTACAGCATATAGCACACCGGCCCAACATCCTCTTGGTATAGAACATGGATGTTTCAAAATTGAACTCCCAACCGGATGGATAATCCTACTATGCAGTAGGAGTCGCACACCTTCTGTGTCACGTATTATAAGGACTCTCTGAATCGAATATTCTCATCAAGGGTAGCACCCAAATACATGTAAATCGGAAAAAATTAATGAGAAGTCCCAACATCGGGATCCGAGCTTGTCGAGTATCGATTAACCGGTCGTTCAAATATAACTTTGAGGTCTTCGCAGGACTAAAAACTATCTTATGCTGATGACTCCAAAACCTCAGACTTTTACAAGCCTAGGTTGTCCCTAACTTCATCGATCGTTTAGAGAATTTCTTGGGATCAACAGCAGCCCATCATCTATATCAGTGACGACACGGTTGCTAGTGCGTACCTGAACGTTATCAGTGAATCTGTATTAACAATACAGACTGGGTTCCAAGGAAGCTGCCTTGCGGCCAATTTTTTTATAAGGACTTTCCTACTTCTATGTAGCTATGACAAAGGTCAACAACTCTCGTATCTTATCGTCACGAAGTTCGATGGTGAAAAAGCTTGAAAGAACACTAAACCCAACACGCGTACATCTACAGTTTCACAGTTAGAAAAAAGAAAAAAGCCACCAAAGATTATCAACGCCCCACGTATATATTAATAAAAAGATTCATTCACCTCTGTATTATCAGGTAGTAGATTATTCATAAAAAAATGAAGAAAGTACGATCTTGGTCAATATCTACAACTCCTGCGATAGAGAGAACAAACAGAAGAAGTTATTTTTTCGTTTTTTTCTTTCTACCACTATAATCATCCCATTCTTTTTTTTATACGAATTTAATAATAAAAATAGTCAGGAATCTCTTTTTAAAGTCATTATACTAATAAAATATTCTGCCTTATGCCTGCAATATTTAATAGTACAGCCATTAAATCAATGTCACGCTCATGTTTGGTGTTCTGCTTGAGCCGATAAACTTCTGCTTCATCGCAATAAATTCTCGAGTCTACTATATAAAAACTATCTCTTGGCAAGTTTACTTTTGGGAAGAAACTTGTCTGCCATCAATTATTCTTCTAGTAAATTTTCCTGCTAGAGTTAAAGAAACAACTCTAGCTCATCAGTCTACTAACCGATGCTTACAGTAAGTATCTCCAAATATTAGAGGAAATCCACTTTTCTATGTAACAAACTACCCCTGTTGTAAAAACTAAACAAAGCTAAAAACAAAACTAAACAAACGTAATTGTTATTCAAAAACTATTACTCGATGAAGTCACTAGTCGTTTTCGCGAGAGCAATCACCGACTTCAAACCAAATAGAAATCCTACCGGACATCTAATAAGATAGAACTAAAATAGATGCTGATACCACGGAACTACTTCCTACCATCGATCGTGACAGAAAATGTACCTAGTTCACCAGCAGTAAGGAAACCCTCCAAATTGTGACGTGAATGATATCAACTAACAAATAACCTCTGCCATCTGTGGTGACCCAACTGTGCCAGCTAAGAGATTTAGCGTTACAATCAACATCTACCAATATCGTTTAATATTCGGCTATCTATAATATCTTGTACCACTTTTTCATATATTTCTTTCTGGGCCTATTAAATTGAATGTAAATTTATACAGTAATCTCGCTAGAACCTTTGAAAATGTCCATGATGCATGTTAGACACATCGATGCATCGTACGTATTTGCAGTCTAATGCCTTTTTGCTCACAATACCAGACTGTTATTACTAGCACGTGTATTAAATTTATTCCATACTCTAAAACCTGGCAGAGCTCCCTTGACCACATATGAGTACTCTAGTAGCACAGCATTGATGCTTCGTTGTTCAATAAATTCTTCTAACTCGACCTGACTGCATAGATTCATTCAGCATCCAATTTTCCAAACCTAACAATCTAAAAAGTTGTTATACATCTTAACCTTAAGTGATAGATAACAATCACGTTCTTTGCTATGACGGGAATGCTTATGCTTCTTATGCAACCTGTTGCAGTTAATGCAGATGGGATCCTCAGGCTATTTTTGTAATAAGACTATTTTTTGAGTCCTCAATATTCTGTCACTTCTTAGCAGTTACTGGATTGAGAATTTGGCTGTAAGAGTACAAGGATATAATCAGATATTGTAGCCATCTCTCTAAAAAGAGAGCAAAAGTGACTAAACTTTCCCCTAACTTGTCAGGGTAAATATGCCCAGAATTCGTTGCCGCCGTTTCACCTCAGTAACAGATCAAAATCCATAGAGTGAAGATCTACAGGGTTGATCAACTTTGTAGGGACTCCGGTAGCTATGTCACTTATTTAGTTCCTAGCATTGATGAGCGTTAACACAGATCATCTTATTTACACTCAGACACTGATTACACATCGCAGTTATTACTGCGATAATCATCTCTCTCTGGATGTCACTAAGGCAAATGCTTCCGTTGACATTTCCGCCTGTAAATCTTGTACGATGTGCTAGAAACCAGAACCGAAATTTAGAAATTGAAGAACAAAAAAATTAGAAATTTTCAGTTCGTCGTAGCCCTGACAACTGTTATCCATTTGTAAGGAAAAGCAAAACCCAAGCCTCTCTCTAGTTAACCACATGAAACTACATTTTTCTTACTTAATTCCTTATTAAACGGCTCAACATCAAGTTTATTTGATTATTATGTTTTAATTTGAAAATACCGCCTGAATCATCCATCATTTAAATATTGTTAAACAGCAACGAATTTTGACCAACAACTGCTCCCGAGGTAAATTGAATTTAATATATCATAAAAATATACTAAAATAAAGCTTATTAGAATTTATTCCCATAAATAATGAAATATTCCAAGGAAGTTCTCCTTTTAATTTATTTATTCAAATAAACTTAAACTCGGTCTGATCTGCTTTCGGAAATGAGATCAATGTCTTCATGCTTACACATCAAGGCTCCATCCTAGAGTTTCCTAACCTCGAATTTAGTTCTTTAATTCGGTCTTCATTCTTCCACAATAGCTCTGTCGCACAGTAAACACATAATGTAATTCAGCAAATCTCATCAAGGCTCGTAGAAAAAACGCCTACATTCGAGCAATAAATGCCCAACCGGGTCCCTATTACCCGTGACTAAGCAAGCTAGCAACTACAAGCCATGTTCTTTGAGTCTTCCAATTAACTGCCGGATCTAAAAAAGAATCCACTCTTTCAAATTCCGTAAACATTTTGAAACATTCACCTTCTACCAGGAAGAAGCATAATGGACATGTTCCACATTGTCCTCGACTCTAAATTTTGTGCAGATCCATATCTACCAAACCAAACTTATAAAATTTTTCTTAAAAGCAGCATGGCCAGACAAGAATAGAGTACAAAAAATATAGAAAAAACTCAGATAGCAACTCGCAAATTTATAAAGTTTGGGAAAATATCATGCGTATAACGGCTGCCACAAGACTCTTTCTTCCAAATTTGTCAAGATTCAAAACCTTAGCTTTCAGATTTTCTACTGCACCTGGAGAGTGCCTTGCTTTTTTTTTATAATTTAGCGCAGTTTTGCTAAGAGCATGGATATATATTGGTTTCATATCGGCGATATCACAGATTAGCTTCTCGAGAAAGAAATCTGTAACCACTGATGATGGACAACAAAAAATGATGTTGTCTCGTAAGAAAATAATACTGTTATCTTTATCCTGCATATGATGAGCGTAACAATTAGCATTATAACTTCACAAACACCTTGTTAAAGTGCACGTATGGTTCTAAAATTCAACTCCCAATAAAATTTTATTACCTTTAGAACAGAGAAGTATGCGTCACATACTTCACAGCGTGATGCCAAACTTTTGCTGTATGGAAGAACCATAATTTGGCCCTTTGATGCGAACAAAGTAACGTTGCGTTTGATTCTCTCTTTCAGTGTTTTGAGCTGTAGTCAAGTGTATACCTTCTTCAGTCCTGATTGATTTCGAATTGAGTTCTTTAGCAATGGTAGCGTCACTTCCAACTGAGACTCATCGATCCAACTTATTCACTCGGTATAAGGCACAATTTTTGTTCGGGCACCCGCCTTCGCGCGGTGATAAGGTGACAACGACACCTGGTGTAAGAAGTCCCTGTATCGAGTAAAGGGTATATTCCCTTAGTCCTACTCGTGCTCTTATAAGAACGAGGGAACAACATGTTTTGGTGGTATATTGTTAAATTGCACGAATTCGAGACATTTGCTAGTAGTGGCTCAATAAAAGTAAAACTAGGTGCGGGGTTCGTGCTTCCGCGGACTCGTTTAGTTAGTTTTGAGGGAAACTATTTAGGACATTCAAGATATCCGGACGAGGCCTACAGCGAAGGCAGAAGCTGAGTTCAAAAATCACCGATATAAATGTCTACCGAGGCATTTACATCGGTGAATCTCAACAAGGCCTGGCTTATTACTGTGAGATGTAAAAATTTAGAGGGCAAAAGATGACTTCCGTTAAAGTCCATCTTGGCTAGAAACGGGGGGGATGGTGTGGCGACCGGAAGCGTCACAAGGCGGGTGTCTTCCCCTACTGGGTCGGGATGTATGGAAGAACCGGTAATACGGTAAACATTGCTCCATATCAATGTATTACTTGACGCAAAAGAATGATAATTCGACAACGATAATATGCTCGATCAAGAACTTCTTAAAGAGAGACCAGTCCCAATTCAGACGCAATGATATCTTAGTATCATATCTATCAGTCTTGAATTGATGCCTAAACTGATTCTTGAACTCAGCCGCGACCAAGTCAGCGTTTTGCTCTCAAACGAGAGACAGGACATCTCAATCAGAGAGGAGGTGATCAATGTCTTAAATAATAACTCGAGACATTTGTTTTCTCCTAACGTCGTCTTCAAAATCCATATTCTTGATGACAGGAGACCTATGAAATCACTCAGGCGGTCTCCTTATCCGTAACAAGTAACCTCTTACTGCATGGTCAGTCGAATTGTCAGAATTTTCTTATCGTTTCGGAGAATAACCTAAAACGTTTACCTTATCTGTGACGAAGTCTTTTTTGAACTCTCTTTCTTGTTCAGCAAAATTAGTTCGGAATTTTTACGGCCCAAACCAGTTTCCTGTGTGTCCCGATTAACTGCAACTTAACGGTTACGTTCTACTCTAACTGGAACAGGAGTCTACTTGATGACTTCCTCTTTCTGCCTTCAGGCCGATTCCTAAAAATCTTCCGTTATCGCAGAGAAAAACGTCTTAAACTGCGGGCATTCCGGTATTATTTTGTTTCGAACAACTTCAGAGGCCGCTTGTTGGATTCAATAACAAATATAAGAGGCAATCCAACCAAACTCTCTTCCACTATCATAACCGGACAGAATTCCGAGATCTGTCCTTCGTTTTAAGAAAATAACCGAATTACAAGACAAATACGCAACTGCAGATTACGGCCTTTGCATTGAAAAGAGTGCAAGCAGGACTAGGGATATTTTCTTACTCGTTATAGAGGCTTACACACAGACGTCATTGCCACCGCTTCGTTACATCCCTTGAAGAACACATATTCTTTACACTACGATCGGAAAGGATTTCAAGTTTTACAAGTGTGTTGGCAGAAATATTACCTTATTATAGATTATTACATGAGTAGTATAGAAACCTTACATACAGACGTAATCCCCCCCCCCACCTCTATACGACTGTATGTAAGGTTTTTCGTCACGAGCGCTGATTGGTCGATGCACCCCCCACCACTTTACGTCTGCATGTGCGTAAATTATACAATACATTAAAGAAGATTCTCCCTCCACCACCTTACATACGGACGTAATCGCCCCCCACCACTTTACTCGTATGTAAGAAAATTATACAATACATTAAAATAAAAAAAAATAAATTAAAATTTATACTTATGAAGGAATTACTTTGCCGGTTAACGGTGAGTAAGCCACCACATTTTTATATATTAATAAACAATACGCGATTGTATTTGATTTAAAATTCTCTTCAACTTCAATATTAATTTTCAAATCAATAACGCCCATTTTATCGAATCATCCTGTTGTGAATAATCAATCACGTACAAGGGATATTTGTTTTTATAATCTGAAAACGTATATGGTGAATCGGTCAATTTATAATAAGATTGTTTAAACTCGACAAACATTTTGTACATCATCATTCGATCAGCTCTAAATCTTTGTATGGATAACAGTTTGAATGTATAAATCCTTTGATATTTTTAACACTGCACGAATCAAATTCCGACGCATTCTTCTTAGCTTTATTTAATTTATCGGTTTGAAACCCTACAATAACATATCTAGGTTTCGCTGAAAGTAGTGATGACGAAATATCATAATAAAATTTACACTTAATCATAGTGTCATTAACCATCTCAACAATAAACAAAACAAACAATCTGCAACCTCTGACATCCATCATTCCCCTTTCGCTGAAAGTAATGATGCCCAATTTTTCAAAACATATATAAATTTAAAAGTAATAAAAACTGTTAAACGAGTGGTAAAAACACATTTTAATTTTATTTCATCATCAAATACAAAAATATTGTGAGAAAGAGCGTATCTCGAGAACGGCTGGATGTAGGCGGATGAAACTAGTGACTATCGAAAACGTTGCAAAGTACCTTCTGGGGTAAGCCTTTCAAAATTGCATTAAAAATCGTCTAGGATGCACCGTTTTCGAGATACGCCCTTTTTTATTTATAATGTGATGAATAGTTGGTAAATAACAAACAATGACTTTAAAGTTTAAAGTGACATTATAGACATTAAATAATGATTATTTTTTACATTAAAAAATAATCAATGATATATTACACTATCATCGCTGAAAGTAATGATGCCCGAGTTAATAAAGAAAAAAGAATGATTATAGAGTTTAAACAGACATTATAGACATTAAATAATCATTACTGTTTACATTAAAAAATAATCAATGATATATCACACTATCATCGCGGAAAGTAATGATGCCCGATTTTTTTTCAAAATATTGTTATAAATTTAAAAGTGATTAAAACTGTTAACCTAGTGGTTTCAAGATAATAAAAACACATTTTTATTTTTTTTAATCATAGAGACTTGAGCAAACAGTTTTTAAAATTAGAGACTGCCACCATGTCTTTGACCGTCTTCAAGTCTTTAAGAATTTCAAAATGAACAGTCTTTAAAAGTTTTTAAAAATGTAAACTCTTTTAATTTTTTAAAATTGCCGCCAATTTCTAAACAGTTTTTAAAATTCTTTAAAAGTCTGTAGGAGTCTAAAAGTCTCTAATATTTTTCTAGAGATTGTAAAGACTGTCGAAGAATGTTAAATTTGCTTATGTCACTGAGAAATTTCTTGTAAATGATTGCAAGTTGAAAAATGAAATGTGTTTTTAAAGCTTCCCACCGATTTAAAAATTTTTTTCATTGCATTTTAAAATACTAGTTGTGCTTCAACTGGTAATGAATCTACAGTTTTATTCACCACAGAACCAATAATACCACGCCCTTTTTTTCTTGTTCATGTCTATACATATAAAAAAATTTAATTTCAATTTAAATAAATTATTGATTCCGTGGGTTTTAACTAGGAAGAAACCGAATCATTTGGTGAGTGGAATTCCAGGACCCAAAATATTTCTCAATAAAACAGATTATTTCGCAGTTTTAGTCGGCTCAATGTACAATAAATTTACAAAATAATAAATATTTTTTACAAGACAATGAAATTTTAATCATTTATTTATTTATTTTACCTTGTTTACCGCTACAGTCTTTAAAAATCTTTAAAGTCTTTAAGAGTCTCTAATATTTTTATAGAGATTGTAAAGACTGTCGAAGAAATTAAAACTTGCTTAAGTCATTGAGAAATTTCTTGTAAATGATTGCAAGTTGAAAAATGAAATGAAATGTATTTTTAAATAGTTCTACACCACGTAAATAGATCTTCAAGTACATCTAGTATATTGAATTTATAATCTTTCCACATCATATGCAAAAATGTAATTAATTTATTTGTTTAATAATTGTTTAATAGATTGTAAATCTAAATAAATGCAAAATGTTTCAAATTTGTAATTGTCGTTTATTATTTCATCAGAAACCCTTGTTATACTAAGTTGATTCGTTGTACATGTAACTAATTAGCTTAAAATCACCAAATATAGAATATGAAAAATTGACTTTTATTTGTTCATAACATACATCTAGTCATTTTGTTTCTACATGGTGTCCCATATAAAACGCAACCCAACCTTATATTGGTAGGTATTGAAATAATAAAAAGGCATGTGTAAATGTAAATATAATTTTTATTATTACCATCCATTACCTTACATTTAGAGTAAATGTTTTAAGTGGCCGCCATCTTCTTGAATATAAGCTTCAATTCTTTTTACAGCGTTTCTTGCAACTTTTTTCAAAGTTTGTGGCTGGATATTTAATACAGCTTGTTCAATATTGACTTTCAAGTGTTCGTAGTTTGTTGCTGTGGGCTTTTTCTTTGAGGTAACCCCATAGATACAAATCCGCCGCAGTCAAATCTGGAGATCTTGGTGGCCACAAGCCTCGGCCGATAACACGATTACCAAAGAATTCCTCAACGAAATCAGAAGTTGAACCTGCGTAGTGCGATGTCGCACCGTCATGTTGTAGCCAGCAGTGTCTGTCTTCCTCTTCCAAGACTGCAATGAACTGAAATAAAATATCCTGATATCGTTCTGCATTAATGGTGTACTCGAAAAAAATAGGACCGATTATTTTCTTCCGCGATATCGCGCACCACACGCCCAACTTCTGCGGGTGTAATTGTTTTTCGTGATAAACGTGGGGATTTTCAGCACTCCAAATTCTACTGTTTTGGCTGTTTACGTAGCCATCCAAATGAAACCATGCTTCATCTGTGAAAAATAACGAATCCATAACATTAATTCCCTCACGCAGAAATCGACGGAACCATTGAAAATATTGTAGCCGTTTTTCTTTGTCGGGCTCAAGAAGTTGATGAACCGTTTGAATGCGATAGGTCGTAATTGTAATAGTTTGGTCGCCCGATGAACAGTTGATTTAGACAAATTAATTTCAGCAAACAAACGTCTGATCGATTTATTTGGCGAGGCGAGTAATCGGTCTTTGATTTCAGTGACTGTATCTGTATTCAACACTGACGCAGATCTTTTGTTTCCTTGTTATTAACAGAACCAGTCTCTCTAAATTTTGCAACTAACCTTAATACTGATGTTTTGTTAGGAGCTGGTTTATCTGGGTACTTATGGCGAAACAAATCTTGCACTGCAACCACTGATTTCGTACTGAAGTACGACTGAACAATGAAAACACGTTCATCTAGCGAAAACACCAGCTTGTCTCTAGCAATACACTGAACGTTATGATTGCATTGTTGTTACTATCGGTAGTGTTTTACTGCATCGCCGCGATGTTCAGATGTTGGACGAGTCCATTTCAGTAACGAGTAGGGGAGGAAGCTTGACTTTTGAAATTTAATGGATGAGTGATTGATGGGTTGCGTTTTATATGGGACACTGTATATAAAAATAAAATTTATTTTCGATAAATTGAAAAGTTTAAATTATTCATCTACAAACCAAAAATTACTAAATCTAGTGGATTTGAACCCTTTGAAACGAATAATTATAAATTATTTTGGGGGTTCAAATTTTGCCTACCAAATTATTCTACCAATTCTAAAATATGATTATTATATAAATTTGCATAATGTCAAATAATTTCGATGAATTGAAAAGTTTAAATTATTTATCTACAAACCATAAATTACTAAACCTAATGGATTTTGTACCCTTTAAAACGTGTTTATATGAATTATTTTGCTATTCTATTATTTTTTAGCTTTTTTAAGTACCAGAAATTACCAAATCTAGTAGATTTGTACCCTTTGAAACGATTTTATATAAATTATTTTGGAGGGTTCAAATTTACGGGACCAAATGATTCTATCAATTTTAAAATATAATTTGCAAAAATTTCTAATATTTTCTATAAATTGAAAAGTTTAAATTATTGTAATATTATTCCATTATTTTCATCTACAAACCATAAATTATTAAATCTAAATGGATTTTCTACCCTTTGAAACGATTTTATATTAATTATTTTGGTAGTAAGATCTTCACTACCAAATGATACTATTAATTCTAAAATCGACATTCTATATATATATATATATATATATAAATGAAAAAATTAAATTGAATAAAACATTACTTAACTACATCGCTCAAATTGATGCAAGAATTTTATGTTTTATTAAACCCCAACCATTTTACATAAGCTTTGTCACCTTTTCGTCGTAATATTTTCTCAATTTTATATACATCTTTATGTTTAGTTTTTTGTAGTTCGTGTTGATAAAAACGCCCTTTTATGAGTTCGTTCTGGAATCAATTAGAATTCAGTATGTACTGTATGAATTTTAAATATTTCATTTGTCCAATTTGGTAGATAGCCCTTTTCAAATACTTTTTTATGTTTACTTATACGAACACAGTCGCCTATATTAAATTTAATTTTTAAAACTTTTTTCTATCGTATTTTTTATTTAAATTTGCCAAAACTTCTGTTTCGTTCGTCTTTCATCTTGAAGTTTAAATAATGTAGCTGAATGTATAGTATTGTTGTATTCACCAACAAGGGTTTGTAGTATATCAATCCATTTATAGTTGCCATATTCTGTGAATTATTTAGTCAATATTTTTGTTTTCAACGTTCTAATGAAGTGTTCAATAATAGCAGCTTTTTTATCTGAATATGTGGAATAATGATTTAAGTTGTATTTTTTCAACAACGCTTTCACTTGTGGATTATAAAATTCCTTCCCTGATCTGTTTGAAAATGTTTTATTTTATGTTTTTACAACATTGGTTCCAAAGCAAACGCTACCTCTTCACCCGCCTTGTTTTAAAGGCACAGCAAATACAAATTTAGTAAACAATAGATTATGGTCTACAAATATTTATAACCTTTATTGGTTCGAAGACAAGGTATCACTTCAACTATATCTGCTTGCACAAGATCGTTTAGACCCTTTAATTGGGTGTTTCTAGTGGGATAATTACCTCTTGCTGGCTTGTGCAATTCAATTGCCAAATCAGTTTTAATAGAGATTCTAAAATATAAAAAATATAAAATGAAATAATAATTTACTCGTTTTGTACTTTTGGTGTTGTAATATTCAACGTATTGAAAGATTTTTCATACAACAATTCCAACTTTTGTATAAAATCATCAATTTCCATATTTATATTAAAATGATTACGTTTTCTTTTAAATTTCAATTCTTTAAAAGCAACATTAAAGAATCGTATACTATTTAGATCTTTTAATTTTTCGTAGACAATTTTGGAAGGACAAGTAGAAGGAAAAAATTGTGTAGCAGGCCATGTTTGGAATATGTAAAACAAACGGTTAGGGATGTAGGATGTAGAGGGAGGATGGAGGATGAAATGAAACGACTAGCACTAGATAGTGAATCTTGGAGAGCTGCATCAAACCAGTCAAATGACTGAAGATAAAAAAAAGACCATTTTAAAATTGGGATAAATTTTTTTATAATAAAGTTTATTCAACGTTCCTTCTAGATTTCTATATTGAACACAAACAACATAATATTTAAACTCTTCGTCATCCTTATTTTTAGCTAAAATTACAAGACAATTGCACTTTCATCGCGCGGATAAAGTGAAGATAAATATAGGATGGCCATAATTTTAATTTTCTTTACATTACCATTCAATTCGTCAGTTTGCAACTTGAGTTTTAGATTTACATCTTCAAGTCTATTATTTTCATATACAAGTTTCTTATTTTCAAATTCTATATATTGCAAGTTTTAATTTAGTTGAATAATATCATTTTGAAATGACTTGAAATCTTTAATAAAATAATCTAATAATTTTATAGCATTTTTTATAGAAATTAGTAGAGATCCAACAAGCTAAATTTAAAATTAATTCCTCCCTTAAATAAGTACCAGAAATTACTAAATCTAGTGGATTTGTACCCTTTGAAACTACTTTATATAAATTATTTTGGTCATTCGAATGTGAGTGACCAAAATACTCTATTAATTTTTTTAATTCTTTATTACGAAACCAATTTTCAAATCGTTTCCCTCCATCATGACATAATTTTGTTGCGTTAAAAACCCCGTATTTGTGTCAATAATTAACTTGAAATCACCAAATATACCATATGAAAAATTGTATTTTATTTGATCGTAACAAACATCTGTTAAACTAGTCATTTTATTTCTATATAAAAATAAATTTTTTCATCTACAATAAAATATTATTTATAAATATTTACAACTTTTTACAAAATTGCAAAAATGTCTAATATTTTCTATAAATTGAAAAGTTAAAATTATTCATCTACAATCCTCAAATTAATAAATCTAATGGATTTTATATCCTTTCGATTCACTTTATTTAGGATATTTTGTTGGACCGAATTCAGGCCGACTAACTTTTGGGAATAATAATAGATTCTTATTTTAAATTCAATTTATAAATCGTTTCCCATCATCTTTACATAAATTTTTTGCATTAAAAAAAAATCAGCAAATCGATGGATTTCTACCCTCTGGATATAGGGTATTTTTTCAGCTCGAATTCGAGCCGACTAATTATTGAGAATAATAATTCTTGTGTTGGTAATAATTTTAGTTATTTTAACTTTAACATCACCTTTAACATCATAAAAAGCCGAGCCTCGTATCTGATGGGCAGCTTCAATTAATTTTTTAACAACAAAATATTAATTTTAAATATTATGTAAAATTGCAAAAATGTTTAATATTTGAAAAGTTTAAGTTATTCATCTACAAACCAGAAATTACTAAATCTAATGGATTTTGTGTCAAAATACTCTATCAATTTTTTAGATTCTGTTTTACAAAATAAGTATCATAAATTACTAAATCTAATGGATTTGTACCCTTTGAAACGACTTTATATAAATTATCTTGGCGGTAAAAATCTTCACCACCAAATGATTCTATTAATTCTAAAATATAATTTGTAAAAATGTCTACTATTTTCAATAAATTGAACATTTTAAAAAGTTTTATAAAAGTGTTTAATATAAAACTGCGAAAATGTTTAATATAAAGTTTAAATTATTCATCTATAACCCAGAAATTACTAAATGTAATTGATTTGTACCCTTTGAATCGACTTTATAGATAGTATTTATATACTATAATATAGTTGACGATCTATTTACATGGTGTACAACTATTAAAAAATACATTTAATTTCTCATTGACGTAAGCAATTTTAAAAATCTTCAACAGTGTTTACAATCTCTAGAAAAATATTAGACTTTTAGAGACTCCTAGAGACTTTTAAAAACTTTAAAAATTGGCGCGAAAAAGATTTTGAAATTTTTTATTGACATTTAAGACGGTCAAAGATGTGCCGCCAATTTTAAATCCAAAAAGTCTACATTTTAAATAAAATTTTAAAAAAGGGCGTATCTCGAACACGCTGCATCCTAGACGATTTTTAGCGCGATTTTGAAAGGCTTAACGTAAAGTACTTTCAAATTTTCTGAATCGATAGCCACTAGTTTCATCCGCTTAGGACGCACCGTTTTCGAGACACGTCCTTTTCTCAACATTTTTTGAAATTGATGAAATAAAATTAAAATGTGTTTTTACCACTCGATTAACAGTTTTAATCACTTTTAAATTAATTTTAAAATCGGACATAATAACTTTTTAATTAGTATTTTTAATTATTATAATAATATTAATTTTAAATATTTTAAATTGTTAATTTTAGACAGTTTGTAAATAAATAAAAAAACCTAATATTATTAATAGTCTATTTCAATTTAAAAAAGTTAACTTTTTATAGATACCTAAATGAAGCTTCGTAATAATAAAATTATTTTACCAAATTCATATTCAACCTATTATATTCCATTGCAAGTAGAATCTGCAATTGATGCGATTTATTTCTATATAAAATTTATAGCAAATGATTGTAAAACAATACATTTGAAAATATAATATGACATTTTTCATAAATGTGGCCCTATTTTTGAAAAATGTTATGAATTTGATTATGTAGAGTCGTTTAAAAAAGAACTTCCCATTGTTTTATCAAAAGTTAATTTTCACAGCCATCGTTTTTTCAATATAACTTTAAATTGGGAATAATTTATTAATTTTTAATTTTAATTTTTCTCTAGAGAGATGTACAACAAAAAAAAATTCCCCATTGTAAATGTATTGGGGGGTTGTACATTTAAAAACAAAAGTAAACAAGATTCTCTCTTGCCAAACACCATTAGATGTATTGTATGCGGCCCATCCAATTGTGGTAAAACAAATGCAGTTTTTAATCTATTTGTTCAAGAAAGCGGTGCACGTTTTCAAAACTTGTACATTTTCTCAAAATCGCTTCATCAACTTTTCTATAGGATGCTGTCAAATTTAGTGATGATGAATCCTGAAATGGGCTATTATGAATACACTGAAAACGATCAAGTCCCTCAACCAGAGGCGATTGAACCACATTCAATAATGATTTTTGATGATGTAATAAAAGAGGAACAAAATAATAACGGTGCTTATATTGCACGGGGTCGTCAATAATATAAAAATTGATTTTTTTTATCTAGCACAAGCTTATACTAAAATACAAAATCAACTCGTACGTGGCAATTGTAATTTTTTAATTTTATTCAAACAAGTCAATTTAAATTTAAAACACATTTACGATGATCATGTAAACTTCGACAAATTAAGGTCGATATGGAAACAATATCGATAAATTCATCATTATTGAACGTAAGGATTAACGTAACGTATAACGTTAATAAAATGATCGTTTTTAAGTTTCTTTTTTTTCTTTTAGAGCAATGAAAAAGGATAAACAAATGATTGAAATTGACAAGCTTAATAAAGATTTTAAACGTAAACATGCAGTCTTTATGATGAGTTTGCTGAAGAAGAAGCTTTATTTACTAAACGATTCAAACCAATAATAATCCTATAATTGAAATTAAAGAAAAAGTAAATAAATCCAGACAACTTCCTCCTAAAACTGATGGAGAAATTGATGTAGGCAGAGGAGGGCGTGAATTGGGTTATAGATTGTCGGCTCATTTAGAAAGACACTAAGATAGATGTGAAAAATGTTTATTGGAACAAGATTCAGAAGAAGAAGATGAAGCCTATTCTACATTAGTATCTGAACAAACAACATTGCCACTATATTGTGAACAATCTCAAGAAGAACAACCTAGAATATATACAAAATATACGACTATTATAGAAGAAAGTGACACTGAAATAATTAAACCATACTTAGAAACGTTAAAAACTGTCCGAAAGTATCTCTAGACCATGTATATTGTGTAAAGTATGATAAAAATATAGATAATTGTACTTTGGGCGACATTAAAATTGAATTTAAGGACGATAAAATTTATTTGGGGGATTTCATTTATTACGCCACACCAGGTCTTTTATAGTTGTTGGTTTATAAAACTCCAGACTTGAAAAAGGTTCACACAGAAGATATGAAAGCTTCTGGAAAAATGTTGAAATATACTGGTGCTCATTTGATGGAACCACACGATTCACATAGTCAAGACGAATAAATGTTTTAAATATAATGAAGAGATTAGAAAATTGTTTCCTTAAAAAAAAAAAACGTTTACCCAATCTCCCCATATAAAACACCATTATCGTCTTTTAGTGGTTCTGGGTTATTGCACGAATTATATTGGGACGATCCAAACGAATTGATTGATAGATTGTATACCCTTGTGAGTGAATATAATACTGGAAACAAGACCGTTTCAAATGAAATAATATCCATAATTAAACAATTGAAAGATATTGAATTTGAATAGGTTTTTGAATATTACTTTTACATTTTTTTATATAGAGAAATGTCGCGAATAAAATTAGGTAAAGGTCGTCGACGTGGAGAACGAGGGTTTTCACTCACACCAGAAGGAAATTTTGATGTAAAACATCATAGATTGTGTAATGTGTCTGATCCTATCGATGAAAAGGATGCGTTGAATTTTAAACGATGTAAACTTATGTATGACGAATGTGGAAACAGTCTAGGTGAAACGTTTGTGAGTTTAGAACGATTAAATGAAGAAATGACAAATCTTGATGTAAACATTACAAAATATATACAGGATGAAAAAGTGACACTTTCAGATGCAACTGTTGAATTTATGAAAGATTCCCTTGTACCTTTTAAAGAAGAAATTGCCACGTATATTGACAATGAATTAAACGGTCGCATTACAGAAGATTTCATCGCGAACCAAATTAAATCCAATGTCGGGGCAATGATTTGAAAAAATGAATTGACAATTTAAAGTACTCTATAAACCATAATATCAACAGTTTATTTAAATTGAAATTAATTTTTTTTATATATAGACATGAACAAGAAAAAATACCAGACAGACAAAAAGACCAAGACAAGCCCAAAAAGACAGACTAAGAAAAAAGGCCGTGATATTGGTTCTGTTGCGAATAAAGCTGTAGATTTATTACCAGTTGAAGCGCATTTACCAGGTTACAGTTATTGAGGTCCTGGCACGAAATTGGATAAAAGATTGAAATGTAGAGATAAAGGCGTTAATAAATTGGATGATGCCTGTAAATTGCAAGATATTGCCTTTTCCAGATATTCAGACACCAAAACCTAAGCCCAAGCCGAAAAAGCACTGGCTGAGAGAGCTTGGGTACGTGTAATTGGGCTGGATAGTAGTTTGACTGAAAGAGCGGCTGCCTATGCTGTAACAAATGCGATTAAATTAAAATCTAAATTTTGGGGTCGATTAAAATTAAAGAAAAGTGGGGGGAGAGCAAAATTGAAGAAAAGTGGCAGAAGAGTAATAAAAAAATAATCGATTCAATACCGAGGCATGCTTTATATGACGACGAATTGATTGAGTATGCAAAACAATTGAAAATTCCACATTGCAGAGGTATTTTTATGTTGGACGCTTTACTAAAAAAGATTGGAAAAATGAATGTGCTATAATCAATATGGATACTTCAATAGGCAATGGTACACATTGGGTTCTCTTTAGAAAAGTCGATAAAAATGTAGACTATTTTGATGGTATAGGAAACGTACACCCACCTCCAGAATTGATGAATTATTTTGGAAAATCTAATGTAACATACAATTAGAACACATATCAAGTCAATAATGATGTAATTTGCGGTCGATGGTGTTTGGAATTTTTATCTGAATAAATTGTACATTTTAATTTTAAATTTTCTCATTTTAGACATGTCGTGTTTGTTGTCGATTGATGGAAACAATTCGTTGATTAAAAAAACATTTTTTTTCTTTAATAGATCTTTCAAAAGGCCAATATGAATTGGGCTTAAATTGGTTGATGACGGCCAACACGATTCCAAATGTTGAAGAAAACAAAAATAATAAATTGTGTTTTGCGTTCGACAAGGACGTTAAAAAAATGAAAATAACAATTATGAATTTTCAAAGAAAAATTACATAACAATACCGAAGGGTAGTTATGAAATTGAAGATGTTGGTTAATATATACATCATGAAATGGAGAAAATTAAAAAATTAATCGCATTAAAGGCAAATACCAATACGTTACAATGTGAAATTAAAAGCACCGTGTTTTCAGATACAGATGCAAGTATTGGCAGTCTATCAGGTTATGGGGCGAGAATTATCAAATCAAACACAACATTCAGATCGATTAATAAATATCGCTCCTGTAACTGTAATACGTGTAAAATGTAATATTATTTCGGGCGGATATAAAAACGAGAAACAAGATTGCATTTTGTATGATTTCCCATTGAGTGTCAATCCTGGTGAAATGATTGAAAAATGTCCATTTCATATTACATTTGTACCAGTAGATGAAAAAGAAATTACCAACTTGATAATAAATTTGACTGATGAAAACGATCAGTTGTTAAATTTACGTGGCGAACGAGTAAGCATGTCGTTTGTATTGAGAGAATGTAAACAAGTTGTTGCAATTTGATTTTTTTCTTTTTAATAGAAATGCCATATAAAAGTGGCTGTGTTGATGATGTTAAATATAAACAAACAGAGGAAAGAATTAAAAAATTAAAATCTCTAGGATTTGAAATTTTTGGTGGAAAATTATAAAGCATCAATTTTTTTTTTTTTGTCTTCAGTCATTTGACTGGATTAATGCAGCTCTCCAAGATTCCCCATCTAGTACTAGTCGTTTCATTTCAGTATACCCTCTACATCCTACATCCCTAACAATTTGTTTTACATATTCCAAACGTGGCCAGCCTACACAATTTTTCCCTTCTACCTGTCCTTCCAATATTAAAGCGACTATTCCAGGATGCCTAAGTATGTGGCCTATAAGTCTGTCTATTCTTTCAACTATATTTTTCCAAATGCTTCTTTCTTCGGCTATTTGCCGCAATACCTCTTCATTTGTCACTTTATCCACCCATCTGATTTTTAACATTCTCCTATAGCACCACATTTCAAAAGCTTCTAATCGTTTCTTCTCAGATACTCCAATTGTCAAATTGTCCAAGTTTCACTTCCATATAAAGCGACCATCCAAACATACACTTTCAAAAATCTTTTCCTGACATTTAAATTAATTTTTGATGTAAACAAATTATATTTCTTACTGAAGGCTCGTTTAGCTTAAGCTATTCGGCATTTTATATCGCTCCTGCTTCGTCCATCTTTAGTAATTCTACTTCCCAAATAACAAAATTCTTCTACCTCCATAATCTTTTCTCCTCCTATTTTCACATTCAGTGGACCATCTTTGTTATTTCTACTACATTTCATTACTTTTGTTTTGTTCTTGTTTATTTTCATGCGATAGTTCTTGCGTAGGACTTCATCTATGCCGTTCATTGTTTCTTCTAAATCCTTTTTACTCTCGGCTAGAATTACTATATCATCAGCAAATCGTAGCATCTGTATCTTTTCACCTTGTACTGTTACTCCGAATCTAAATTGTTCTTTAACATCATTAACTGCTAGTTCCATGTAAAGATTAAAAAGGAACGGGGATAGGAAACATCCTTGTCGGACTCCCATTCTTATTATGGGGCTTCTTTCTTATGTTCTTCAATTGTTACTGTTGCTATTTGGTTCCTGTACATCTTAGCAATTGTTCTTCTATCTCTGTATTTGAACCCTAATTTTTTTAAAATGCTGAACTTTTTATTCCAGTCTACATTATCGAATGCCTTTTCTAGGTCTATAAACGCCAAGTATGTTGGTTTGTTTTTCTTTAATCTTCCTTCTACTATTTATCTGAGGCCTAAAATTGCTTCCCTTGTCCCTATACTTTTCCTGAAACCAACTTGGTCTTCTCCTAACACTTCTTCCACTCGCCTCTCAATTCTTCTGTATAGAATTCTAGTTAAGATTTTTGATGCATGACTAGTTAAACTAATTGTTCTGTATTCTTCACATTTATCTGCCCCTGCTTTCTTTGGTATCATGACTATAACACTTTTTTTGAAGTCTGACGGAAATTCCCCTTTTTCATAAATATTACACACCAGTTTGTATATATCCTTATATCCTTATATCCTTATATCGGCTATATCCTTATATTTTGTATCAATCGCTTCCTCACCTGCACTGCGCAGTAATTATACAGGTATTCCGTCTATTCCAGGAGCCTTTCTGCCATTTAAATCTTTTAATGCTCTCTTAAATTCAGATTTCAGTATTGTTTCTCCCATTTCATCCTCCTCAACTTCCTCTTCTTCCTCTATAACACCATCTTCTAATTCATTTCCTCCGTATAACTCTTCAATATATTCCACCAATCTATCGACTTTACTTTTCGTATTATATATTGGTGTACCATCTTTGTTTAACACATTAGATTTTAATTTATGTACCCCAAAAGTTTCCTTAACTTTCCTGTATGCTCCGTCTATTTTACCAATGTTCATTTCTCTTTCCACTTCTGAACACTTTTCTTTAATCCACTCTTCTTTCGCCAGTTTGCACTTCCTGTTTATAGCATTTCTTAATTGCAGATAGTTCCTTTTACTTTCTTCATCACTAGCATTCTTATATTTTCTACGTTCATCCATCAGCTGCAATATATCGTCTGAAACCCAAGGTTTTCTACCAGTTCTCTTTATTCCGCCTAAGTTTGCTTCTGCTGATTTAAGAATTTCCTTTTTAACATTCTACCATTCTTTTTCTACATTTTCTACTTTATATTTTTTACTCAGACCTCTTGCGATGTTCTCCTCAAAAATCTTCTTTACCTCCTCTTCCTCAAGCTTCTCTAAATTCCACCGATTCATCTGATACCTTTTCTTCAGGTTTTTAAACCCCAATCGACATTTCATTATCACCAAATTATGGTCGCTATCAATGTCTGCTCCAGGGTAAGTTTTGCAGTCAACGAGTTGGTTTCTAAATCTTTGCTTAACCATGATATAATCTCTCTGATACCTTGCAGTATCGCCTGGCTTTTTCCAAGTGTATATTCTTCTATTATGATTTTTAAATTGGATGTTGGCAATTACTTATCTATCCTTCGTACAAAACTCTATAAGTCGGTCCCCTCTTTGGTTCCTTTTGCCCAGCCCGTATTCACCCACTATATTTCCTTCCTTGCCTTTTCCAATGCTTGCATCCAATATAAAACTATTATTAAATTTTCATCTCCTTTTACGCGTTTAATTACTTTATCAATCTCTTTGTATACACTCTCTACCTCATCATCATCATGGGCGCTTGTAGGCATATAGACGTTAACAATCGTTGTCGGTTTAGGTTTTGATTTTATCCTTATTACAATGATTCTATCGCTGTGCGTTTTGAAATACTCTACTCTCTTCCCTATCTTCTTGTTCATTATGAAACCTACTCCTGCTTGCCCATTATTTGAAGCTGAGTCAATTATTCTAAAATCACTTGACCAAAAGTCGCCTTCCTCTTCCCTCCTCACCTCACTAATTCCTACTACATCTACATTTGTCCTATCCATTTCCCTTTTTAAATTTTCTAGCCTATCAACCCTTTTTAAACTTCTATCATTCCAGGCTCCGACTCGTAGAATGTTATTTTAAAGCATCAATACGTTGTTGAAATGAAAAATATTTTTTTCTTATAGAGATGAATTATTTAAATGTTAAAAAATCGCGTGTACTGACGAATCGTTAACATATAAACAAATACATAAGCACACTCCATTTGAAAACAACTTTAAAACAGGTGATAAAATTATAATAAGAATAAATCAACCGGACGTGTATACTGTTCCGGGCGACAGTTGTCTACGTATTCGTGGGAAACTTGTTGGTGAAAACAATAAAAAATCAACATCAGAATTGGTTAATTTTGCCGGCGCCTTTTTATTCGATGAGATTGTTTATAAAGTAAACGGGCAAGAGGTGGTCAGCACGAAAAACTTAGGCGTGACCACTATTACAAAAAATGTAATTTCAATAACAAACAATTCGATTGTATTGTCGAAACAAGCCAGGTGGGTTACTGGTACAAATAAAATTAATATGGACGACGATGGGGCGTTTACTTTATACATTCCCCTTTCAATGTTGTTGGGTTTTGCCGAAGATTATAAGAAATTAATTATAAACAACAGGCAAGAATTGCTATTGAAACGTACTAGTGATGATGTAAACGCTACACTGGCCACCGTTTCAGATCATAAATCTAGACTAGAAATAACAGATGTTGCATGGCTTGTACCATATTTAAAGGTATCAAGTCAATATCAGTTGGAATTGGCCAAATTGAGAGAAAAAATGAAATTGCGTATACCGTTTAGAAGTTGGGAAATTCATCAGAATCCAACAGTCCCACAGACAAAATCTTTGGTTTGGAATGTAAAAACATCATCACAATTAGACCGATATTGTTATTGTAGGGTATGTTATTACAATAGATATGTTATTGTAGGGTATCAAACCGATATATTGAATAAAGCTACGAAGAACGCGTCAGAATTTGATTCGTGAAACGTTAAAAATATTAAAGTATTTATAAATTCAAACTGTTATCCATATGAGGATTTAGAGAGCAATCGAATGATGATGTACAAATTTTTGTCGGTTTTAAACAATCGTATTATAAATTGACCGATTCACCATATACGTTTTCAGATTATAAAAACAAATATCCCTTGTAAGTGATTGATTGTTCACGACAGAATGAATCGATAAAAATGGGTGTTATTGAATTGAAAATTAATATTGAAGTTGAAGAGAATTTTAAACCAAATACAATCGCGTATTGTTTAATAATATATGAAAATGTGGTGGCTTATTCACCGTTAACCGGCAAAGTAATTAAACAACCTTCGTAAGTAGAATTTTTAGTTATTTATTTTTTTTTTATTTTAATGTATTGTATAATTTACTTACATACGGGTGTAAAGTGGTGGGGGGCAATTACAGTCGTATGCAAGGTTTCTATACTACTTACATGTTGTTGGAGGTTTTTTTACAGTTGCTTCTTGTTAACCTTATGTTTTACAAATATATCAATAAACTGGTACTCAATCGGTTATTAATACCTTACATAAATAGTTGCATAAAAGCTGCAACCCAGATTATTTATTGAGCCTGAACAAACGCAATCGAGTTTACGTGTAATTGAATGAGTGTAAAACAGTTTAATGTTCCTGATGTATGCCTCTTTCGTAAAAGGACACACTAGTATCTTATTTTAATTAAAACACCAAAAGAAAAATATGAAGTTTTTTGTAATTAAATGCATATAATTACTTACGATTTTATACGTAAGTTTTCCTTCATAAGATTTTCGCCGTAGAATTGGCTGAAAATAAAGTAAACAAATTAGTATGAAATAAATATTCATTAAAATTGCAAATATATAATATCATAGATAATTTTTGTCAAAATACTTTTAACTATTATTTATTCAGTATAATAAAGAATTATTTAAAACAAAAATTAAAATCATTTTTAAAAAATTGTAACTATATCATTGTACGATAAAGATGCATAATCGATCTCACACAAAATCGTTTCAAAATCATGCCACGTAACATTTTTACGAAGTGAACTCACTATTGCACGAGATTTAAGAAACTCTTTGGTAAAATATTCCTTTTATTTATTAGTACAGATAACGTGAAATATTAAAAATAAACATGTAATATCAATATTAATAATAATCATAATCCAAATGTAGGTTAAAAATCATAATAGAGAAAATATACACATGAAAAATCCAGGTGAACTACAAGGTATCATTATATCATGGTTAAGCAAAGATTTAGAAATTAACTCGTCGACTGCAAAGCTTACCCTGGAGCAGACATTGATAGCGACCATAATTTAGTGATAATAAAATGCAGATTGGTGTTTAAAAACCTAAAGAATAGGTGTCAGATGAATTGGTGGAATTTAGAGAAGCTTGAGGAGGAAGAGGTACAGAAGATTTTTGAGGAGGACATCGCAAGAGGTCTGAAAAAAAGATAAGGTAGAAAATGTAGATGAAGAATGGGAGAATGTTAAAAAGGAAATTCTTAAATCAGCAGAAGCAAAATTAGGCGGAACAAAGAGAACTGCTAGAAAACCTTGGGTATCAGAAGATATACCGATAAGATACACTGTTGATAATAATGATGATTATCATTCTCCATAAAAAGGATGGCATGGATTTGTTTGTTTATTGTATATTTATCATATTTATTTATATTATATAAATAAACTATATATTTACAATTATATTGTACATTATCATATTTTTACTTCCTTGTACGAAATAAAAGAAGTATTGCATTCGCGAAAATTTTCGGTTTTCAGATTTCAACGGAAACATTCATTTTGACCATCCCTGAATCCATTTTGACTAGTTTCGGGTGAGGTCTGTACGTACAAAATTTCTCGCATAACTCAAAAAAGGATTAGCCGTAGAATGTTGCAATTTTTTATTTAGGATTGGTGTAACATCTAGTTGTGCACCTCGCCTTTTGATTGCAATCAACTGGATTAACATGTGTATATGGCCAGATTTCTTAATAAATTGGGATTTTGAACTTTTTCTTAACTGCAGAAATAAGCCCTCTTTGAAAGCTTTTCAACGATATATCATAAGTGGTATTTTTTTGATTGGTTCCGGAATTATAGCCAAATAAAATTTTAATTAATGAAATAATTGGATGTTACAAGGGGAAGGCACATTGGTTCGAATCCAACTTCATATGCATATCATTTTTTTAACTTCTTTTTAATTTAAATATGTTGGTTTATTAATAATTATACTGGGGAACAAAAAAAGATTTTTTACCTCCGGAAGAAAAACATGTGATTCTGATAGTACTTTTTCTCCTGAATTCAATTATGATATCGGTTTTCCCCATTACGCAAGGTTTCCGAGAAGTAGTCATTTATAATTTCAAACA
Organism: Lycorma delicatula; assembly: GCF_047948215.1. Classification (NCBI taxonomy): domain Eukaryota; kingdom Metazoa; phylum Arthropoda; class Insecta; order Hemiptera; family Fulgoridae; genus Lycorma; species Lycorma delicatula. The sequence continues at coordinate 137,917,141 of NC_134455.1, forward strand.
ATTTAATACTTCCTGATTTTTTAACTACTTAATATTCAAACATTTGACTCAACTAGAGAGTAAGAAATGACGATTTTCTGCTATATTTCGTTTGGGGAGCATCCCTTTTGATGGTCCAATAATAGTCGGCCAGCATATTAGGATTCCATTTGCCTTGATACCTCTTTTCCATTGCTGAAATCTCTTGATGAAAGTGTTTCCCGTGCTCATCGCTCACTGCGCCAAGGTTTTCCAGGCAGAAATCTAGGTGTGAGTGCAGGAGCGTACTTTTAAGGACATATTACAACCCAAATTTGTATAAGATGTTATAAGATTGTTAACAATATCACGGTAATTTTCCGCCTTTTAATTTCCCCAAAAAACCTGAGTAACATTTTTGAATGCTTGCCAAGCTGGTTTCTTCAGTGGATTCAATAATTCCTCAAACATTTCTTCATGCATTAGTAATCGTATGTGTGAAACCACAAATATTCCTTCTTCAAGTTTGCATCACTAATTTTAGGAAACTTCTATTTTATGTACATGAAAGCAGGAGTATTGTCCATGGCCTTGAAACTTTTCATTAATCCTAGTTTGATATATAACGGAAGTAGATACACATTTTCAGGATTACAAAATGGATCATGTTTCACATTTTTCTGCTCAGGAATGAGTGATTCATGTTTAGGCCATTTTTGTCTAAAAATGGTTTTTTCTGTCCCTACTATCCCATTCACAGAAAAAAACAATACTTTTTGTAACCAAGCTGCAGGTCAAGAATAACTGCAATTACCTTGAAATCACCCCAAATATTCCATTCCTACACTGAATTTATTGCTATTATGCAAAAGTACAGCTTTTAAACTACCTTTAGAGAAATCAATGAATAAGCGCTATTCTGGTTGTGTTCATTAAAAAGTGTCTCCATAAGAGAAGAAATGTCATTACAAAACATTTACTTCAGAAAAATAGTCTTTAAATTCAGAATGACGATTACGATAAGTACATAAGTTCTAGCCGGGATAATTTTAAGTTTTTAACCGGGATAAGTTTTTTGGATAATTTTAAATCTCATATGAGATTGTTAAGATTTCTTGAGTCAGTAAATAATGCTCAGATGAAATAAATGCTTTGTTCAAGTTCTATCACCAGAATATGTTTCTTTTTCTTCCTTACTTCCATTAGACTCTGAGATCTGTTCATCTAATGCCACATGTTCTGCAGGATTTGTTATGGGAAATTCTTTGTAATGCTTATTGCAGATTGCAAGTTAAAGTACACCACAGTATGTTTGGTTTTTACGTAATCCCTTTAATGTTTGTTAAGGAGAAATAAGAATCAGAAGAGTGATCTTTGTATTTCCTCCAAATCAGAGGGATAGCAAATAGCATGTAGCGTGTGCAATTTTTCCATGCAGTAAGAAGCCTAGAATACAATAAACAACAGGCCCTTGGTCCCCGACTTTACACCCAAAATAAAGCTCATAACACTTTTTTAATAATGGAGTAAGGTTTGACTTTTGGGACTTCAGCGTCTCTTCACCACATATATGACAAAAATTGTTAGGATTATTTATATAAACTCGAGGCATTTTACAACTAACGATTATTTAAAAAAATTAATTCACACACAAAGCACTAAAAATAACGTTTTCACTGGTTCACTATTATCTCACCACTGGCATCGTTGTGATGATTGTGTGCTGCACTAGATAACAAATGTACATGTTTATAACGGCTGAACCAGCACAACAGTAGCAACGCTACCCTTTGAGTTAGCTCATGTGGTTCCATCACATTTACAACGAGTAGGGTAGAAATGGGCATACGGCGCCAAAATTCAAGATGACCGACAGGCCGCCATCATGGATTCCAATATGGCACCGTCTTCCACCTTGGAATTTCCCTTTTCCCTGTGGGAATTCCCTTTTCCCCATGGGAATTTCCCTTGTCACTTAGCGGGATATTTGAAATACACAAATACATATACACACAGTAGTTTAGAAATGGGGATACGGTCGTCAAAATCCAAGATGGCGGCGGTCGGCCATCTTGGAATGTAACGTCATTGATGCCCGTAGCCAGTCAGCCATCTTGGAATAATCATAGTAACTATTCATTATGTATACGAAGATGATATTTGTTATTAAAAATCTTTTTTCAGCTATAAAGAAGAAACAAAATTGAATATGTACTATTATATTTATCTCTTTTTTCTGCTATAAAGAAGAAAAAAATTAATATGTACTAATATATTTACTTTTGTTTATCGACGACGTCGGGATTTTCCCCGACATCGTCGATGTACTTTGGATCGAGTCGATGGAGAAAATCGTGCAGAATGTTTACGCGATATAGTAGTGGTAGTTTACGTACACACACGCAGAGAGAGAGAGAGAGGGATAGGGAATGATAATAATTTCGATAATTTAGCACATTCCTATGTTTTTGATTAGTTTTAAGTTTTATGTAGGCACATGTCTGCAGCGGTGGTGGCGGTAGTGTAGGATTAGTGCGGGGTGGGGGTGTGGGTGAAGATGGTTAGTAGTGGCGTGGGTGGTAGGTGAGTGTAGGTGAGTGTGTACAGACTGATGTGATGTTAAAATTCACAGCTTATGTAGAGCATTTTTCACTCATTACATCAGGGAGCCACTGCAGCCGATTGGTTTAAGGCGTCAGCCAGTCGCGTCCCGTCATGACCGGGTTCGAGTCCTAGCCGACCAAGTTATTTTCGTTTCAATTATTATTTATTTATTTAATTCAAACCGACCGCTACACAACAGCTGTTCGCCAGCGGTACCAACCTTTGAATTAATTATTATAAATAATATTCAAAGCAATATATTACTCAAGTTGGTATCCCTGCAGTATTTCAAACATCTCGCTAAGGGAAAAGGGAAATTCCCACAGGGAAAAAGGGAAATTCCAATATGTCGGTGATGGTATACGGCGTGAAGCGCCGTATGCTCATTTCTATACTACTACAATGATCTAGGAGCTTTTACTTGACGATGAACCAATGGATGAAAAAGTTTTAAAATATTTGAAAAAAATTAAATAACAAAACACTGTAAGTGTTGGAGAAATTGTGAATAAATATTTGAAAACAGAATAAAAACTGTATTAAGTACCTATTGGTACTCGTGAGACCAAAATCTCGTTGACCAGTTTTATAAACCTCTGATTGTAAAAAACGTTTTAACAATAAATAATAATTCAATAATAACAATGGAAAAAAATATGAAGAAAATGAGAAGTTATTAGTGAAATAAAATTTTATGTGATTTTCATTAATTTTTTTTTTGCGTTCGTAAAAGCCGAATGATAATTTCATTTTATTTAATCGTACTTGTTCAAAACTGATTTATATCCGACCAAAGGTCTGTCGACAAAAATGTCATAAAACAAAACAATGTAGAAGAAAAACAATACAAAATAAAAGATAAAGTAATTTATATTATTCTTATTCTGCCTTCAAGGATTAGGCGGTACTGCCTGTTCTGGCACTTATCTCTTCTTTGGTCTTTCGATCTCGCCTTCCTCTGGGTCTATAATTTCTGGCTAGAACCGATAAACGCTCTTCCGCCATCCTATCAAAATATTAACTCCCCTTAAATCTATATTCCTTAATTCTTTCATAAAGGATAAATATCTACAACTCTACCCGAATATATTTTTTCTTTGCCTATTGAATCCAATGCGCCCGTTTTCATTTCATATCCGCTATCTGTATAGCTTGTTAGTCTTTCTTTCTATTCACTCAAGTCTCCCTACCATATATCAAAGTAACAACAGCCCCTGTTTCATACAACCTAAACTGATTTAAACTGATTTAATTATCATTCAATCTCTTTTTATTAATTACAACTAAATTATAACTAAGATATATTAGTATTGTATAATACACGTAAGATTTATTTACTGATTGATAATATTCTAGTTTACTACTACATATCATAAAACAGTGTTATTAGTGCAACTGCAAAAGTGCATAATATCATGAACAATAAATAGAAGAAAGAAAACAAAGTGTAAATCAAATTATATTTATAATCAGTGATATAACTTGATTTTCTGTGCGCTATGTTTTTCTTTGTTATAATAATAATAATAATAATAATTGTAATAAATATTGCTGCAGAAAAAATCCAATCCCACGTCCATGTAAATATATCTGACCACACATCCCGGGTGGGCAACGACATGGTACTTCTGTACTTTCACTTTTGTCGGCCAAGAAGTTATAGTTTTTCTTAGTAACTCCCCTGTGAAGTACGAGCTCTCCGACCCGGTTGCGCATGTTCTTCTAAGTTTTTCTACTTACAGCGGGATCGGGAGCATTATTTGTTTTCACCAAGGTTGGGCGGAATGCGGACGGGACGCGCTTATATCTCTTCCCGAGAATGAAACCGTTTTGAGATGAGCTGATACGAGCTTGCTATGTCAAAGTCTTGCGCCGCTTAGTGTGAGTCAGTCTTTTCACTCTTGGCAGGATTGTCTCATGGGTAAGGAGTATCGACTCTCTTACTGCTTCGTGCAATCCCAGTGATGTCGGTATAGTGGGATAGGCAGTTCTTAGCTCCCTGGCACAGGTTAAATCTGTGGGAGGCGTCTGAGTGGGAGAATCCAGGCAGAATCAGTGATCCGGTGCATGCCTAACTTCTCTGCGCGCACCTTGCAAAATATTGCCTCGAGACACTTTCTTATGGAAACTTAAACTTCCGCAATCTATGTGGCAGAAGGTCAGTTTAAAAACCCTCCTCTTGGAGACTCCTCGTCCTCGCAAGAGAAGTATAGAGAGAACGTTAAGTATACTGATGTAATAAGACGGATTGAATTAAGTTCTGACTGAAGAGTAATGGAGTGATTAAAACATATTTGGTGATCAAGAGAAAAGAAGGGAATTTCCAGAAAGTTAGTCCTTTCTTGACAGCTCGAAGCATCACGAAACCTTCAGGAGGACCTATAAAGGAGACAAGAAAACCTGCTACGGGACTATTCGTTAAAACTGTTAAAGACCTACAATCGTCACAGTTACTTAAAGTCAAGAAGATTGGGGTCTTGGATATTGAAGATACACTCCATAGTACGTTTACTACTTCAATGGGAGTAGTCGTTTGCGGACATTTATTGAACTGCACAGAAGAGGAAATCGTTGAGAAACTTTATAAATAAGGAGTAGTTGTGCAACACGACGCAACAGAGAAGTTCTCCCCTTCTCGTATGTCCTGACTTTCAACAAACTCAAGTGTCTAGACATGATAAAATCTCACTTTCATAAATTTGATGTTCGACCATTCATCCCGATTCCACTGCGGATTTTTGGATGATAGAAATTTGGACACACAGCAGTGGGATGCACAAGAAAACAAATGTTTGTTTGTGGTGAGCCATAATGCTTCCTGATAATTAGTGCAGGGATCCCCCTGTCTTTGTCAATCGTCACAGGCACTAGTCACCGAGATCTCCAAACTGTACAGTTTATAAAGAAAAATCAGGGAGATGCAGATAATAAAATATCAGCAAATTTATGCTAGGAAATTGTGCTTAACAGATCTCTGAAGTTAGCATCTTATGCTCAGGTTGCTGCAGCTTCTGCGGCAAAGGACGTAATTTCTGAACCAGCACCAGTGCTAGCAAACAAGATAGAACATATCGATGACAAACGTATCATCAATGTCTCCAAACAAAAGATTGTTACACAACTTAGGAATAGGCCTTCGACCAGTCAATAGGTGAAGGAAAGTCAATTTAAACCGCAGAAGAAGTCTAAACATAATGCATCCTCTGTAAAACTTGAAATTGAGAAAATTCCCATTCAAAGAATCAGGAAAGAAGACGACGTGATAATAGTTGGAAAAGAGATTGATGGAGAAGCATCAATATAGCCCCCGAAAGCTCGGAGCTTCTTAAAGATAGGGCGAGCTCTGAAGCCGTCCCGAAAATTTAGCGGTGAGTACATCAAGCTCAGATTTTATTACAAAGCTTATTTATATCGGTATCATCTGATCCGACAGCCAGACATTCTCTGTAATTTATTGCGAAGGATCAAAAGATTTAATTTCCAAAACTCAGAAATTCTGGAAATAAAGGTGGATGCCGTCAGGACGATGGAGAAAAGAAAGGAAAAAGATGGCCTATAGATAAAACCTAGAGTAGTGCGCTTTTCCTTACGTGATTTTGATCATTGTGTGACTGGGAAAGTGTAGTGTTTGTGGGCGTATTACCCTCATTTCCGATGAAATGCACACCAGCTGTACTAGTAAAGCTGTGTAGCCAGGGGTGGAGGTTTAGTCGGTAGTACGCAGGAATATATACGCACCTAATGTCATCTTGCGGTACCTGTTAGCGAGTCCGACACTACTTCGGCGCCCGTAAATGGGGTTCAACCACCTCTTTAACAAAAAAAAAAAAGAAAGAAAAAAATGTTAAAAATAGGTATACCTAGGTGATAGATGGTATAACTGAAGTTTTTGTAAGTTTTTTAACGAATTTTCATAAGAATGAGTTTTTAACAATTGCGGAATTTAAGAAAACCGTTTTTTCAAATATGATAACATTTCTTTGAAACGGAAGTATGTTTTTAAGTGGCAGGCCCCATACAATCTTGTCATCTTGTGTTCTTTTGAGGTTTTAATGTCCTTGAAAAGTTTATTTTTGGGTGATCTGTCTGACAAGACCAGTCTTTTCAGTAGGCCGCTACTTATTTTACTAGGGAGGGAAAGCATGTTTTTCTTTTTGTTTGGGAAGAAGGCTAATGACAATAGCAGTCGATGCGTGTAACCCCCCCCCCAAAAAAAAAAAAAAACAATACTTACCAAACTACATATCTGTCGTCCATCCCCTTAGTACCACTGAAAAATAAAAATAAGATGTTATAAAGATAGTAAATGTGTAACGACTATCTATCATACAAACTCCATACACACAGAGTATTATAAATAATTATTATGATACTAATTCATTTTCATTTATTCTAAGTGATAGAGTTTTACAAAAATGACGTAATTTTTTTGCGATAAATCGCATTCTAAACACATCTAGAAGATTATTTATGAATTAACTGACACACGTAAAAGAGAAAAAGCAGAATTTACTAAATTATAAGATACTCAAAATAATTTTTTGCAGAAATGTGAATTTTAAGTTTATCATAACATTTTTAATACTAACTTATTAAAAAATAAATTTGACAACACATATGTAGTTTAGCTCCACCAAGTGAATCTTTGTCTGGTCATTTTTTAAAACATTATTTCTCGAATTTAAATTACCACATTTACTTTCCCTTTTAGCTAGAGTTTAAGTTACACTTTGCAGCTGAAGAGAACGTATACAAATTTTTTCAATTTTTTCACGTAGTGGTTTTTGGAGATCTTCACATTTCACCGACTCTTCGAACTAAAAGAAAGTAAATCTTTACTAATTAATTTATTATTATTAATAACAAAAAAAAATCTTTAGAAAATTCTAGAAGGATATAATATAAAAGTAAGTATGTTTCCCTTTTTTGCTTGATATTTCCAGACCGGTCGGAACGAATATGATGATGCAGGACCTGATAATGTTTTTGTGCTCAAAATCGGTAAATGAGCGGAAGATACGTACTTTATGGATCCCGTATTTCAAAATGTTACTAAAGGGTAGGAAAATTTGTATGCAAAATATAATGTCCCTTATGTAATTGAAATACTTTCTAATGGCATCTTATCATATTCCGCTAAAAACATTTTTTTCTATTTTGTCATTTTTAAACCATACGTGGTCGCATTCTTATGATAATTAAATGATTCCAAAACATTATTATGTCACTACGATACATAAAACATTATTATGTATCGCGTAATCTCATTCAGGAAATGACAATAATTTTAATGACAATGAGCTTCTTTTTTGTCAGTTTTTGTGAAATTTAGTACGATGACTTCTGATTATAATAATTACGTAAATGGCGTTAATAGCGTTTATTTTTGGTTAAATCGGAATAGAGGGTAGGAGAAGTGGACAAATATATTGGCCACTAAAATTTTATTAAATGGGCAGAACCATTTTTTTAAGAGTTCTTTACTTAATACTTTTACGTTCCAGTTAATATTTTTTGCCGAGTAGTAGTACGTCGAGGACGAATGCCTTAGTCAAAGATGGCCTAAGCTATATGTCACTAGCTATTTTACAACTATTATCAATACTTTTACTTTAACATTAATTAATGAATAGAACTTATTTACATTCCAAACGGTCATCGTACATAAAGAAAATGTTTAATGTAATCGAAAGCTATTTTAATTTTGATATTTCAAGTATAAAATTCAGCAAAGTTAATATCACTATTATCATAATTGTTAACATCTCGTTACATTTGAAAACGGTACAGGCGTAATTTTCAAATCTTTTACTTGAAAAGGTGGAAATGACGCAGGATGTTTGAACAAACGAAAATAACACACTACCGTAAAAATACTTAATTTGTTATCTTACCAGAAATAACCAACAACCAACGAAAATCTCAGCATTCTGAAACAAACAAGTAAATAGTATGTTATTTCATTAAAATACATAATTATATTGAATGAAGTAAACAAAATCATATCTCCGATAAGTGTTCTTACTACAGCGCACCTCTCGGAGTAACAGTAGCGCTTCCATCTTTCATACAGAAATTTCCCTAATCAAATTTTGATTAAGGTTGATACATTTAAAACAGTGAAAATAAATTTCATATTATACTCCTAAGCGCAAGCTTTAAAATCAGGTGAACGAAATTTTACCTTGTGATTATAATTGTAGGTTTTACAAATCGAATAACAACTCATGTACGATTAAAGGGGGATAGAAGGTAATAAAAATGGGATAGCGTATGTAAAAATTTTAACTCAACCGGTTCAGTGGTTTTTAATAAAAAGAGATCAAAATCCAGGTATGCGACAGAAAGCTCAAAAAACATACCAATTATAATACCGATAAACGTAGTATAAAATAATTTAAAATTTGATGCAATTTGTTTTGACATTTTTTTGGATAGTTTTGTTTATTTTTTATTTAGCTTCAAACATGGGTGCACATATTTTCCACGCCAATAATAGATGTTCCTAGCAATTAACATTATAATCCGAAATTATATATATATTTTTTTATAATCGTTAGAACTTTATTGCACTGGATAACAAAATTTTGTTTTTTGTTGACCGGATGAATTTGCAATATTTTTAACACTTTTTTTTTATTGATTACCATATTTTGTTGCACGAAAAAAGCATTGTGACAGTACTAAAATAACATTAGACGTGCAATTTCTACATGTCTAATATCTGCTTTTTAGGTACATTTCATAAGAAAGCTACTATTATTTCCATATTTTAACAGTACCGTGATTCTATTTCCGGAAAATTTCGATATATCTTCGTGTTTCACATACCCCAGACCCCAACACTACCGTAAGTTTAAAAGTTTATATATATATATTTCTCTTTCTTGTGGACACAATAACTGCAGTAAATTTGTGCCAATTACTTTCAAACTGATACATTAAATATAATGACCCAAAATCTCGGTCGAGTTTGTTAATGGGCAAGTTCGGACTATGGAGGTGGAAATGGGAGAGGCTTTTTTGATAAAACAAAATATCGCTATAACTTTCTTATTAAGTAAAATTTCGAATTCGTTCCTACTATTCTTTGGATTAGGGTCTAAAACTTTTGTAAGTAAAGTTTTTTGATATTACCAACAATTGGCTCAGGAGGTGGAAAAATGGGTTTTCGAAATTACAAAAAAATCATACCTTCATTAATACGCACACTATCGAATCGGTTTAAACATTCCCTCTAAACATTACCTAGAACGTTTTTATGAAACAATTTTTGATACGATTAATCCTTACGGCAAGGGATGACCAAAATATTACTGAAATTGTAAGAAGACGGGGTTTGTATGCTAAACATGTGAAAAGTTTTTTTACATGCAACCACTGTCGTATTGAGTAAATTTGAAGTTTTTCTTAAGGTTAAGGTGGAAATCTTTTGTATCCCCTACTTAGCACCGGTGAATTCTACCTCCGCCTTCCGGCGTGCCGAAAAAGATTTTTTTGGATTTTCTGGTATAATTTGCTGCTTGTACATCAGTCTTGATATCCCAGAATTCTTGATTTTCACAGTTAGTTGGTATTCCTGGTAGCGTGATTCCAAGATGTATATTTCCTGATGGAAGCATTCTCCAAGTTCGTCATTCACAGCTCTAAGATTGATGTGAAAAAATCCCGATGATGAAACAAAGATGTAGATCTTTAGTGACACATTACGTGAAAGCGCTTTATACTTTTTAAGAAGCTCAGTTGTAAGGTCTTTATAGTTAACTGCCTTATGATTTCGAAGGAAATTACTTACAACCTTTCTAAAAGGTTTAGGTTTCACTATTGCTGAACTCCCAACGTTTTTCTCTCCTGCAGTCAATGTTTCTCTTTATGGCCATTCTTTTTAAAGATAAAAATCTTCCTATCACTAACTGTACAAGATATATATGATATATAAGATATATATGATTCCTTCATGCGAGCTCCATGAGCTAATGGGTTTGATGGGATATTATTTCCGATATAAAAATTTACAGATTTCAAACTACTCCTTGAGGTGTCTATAAAAAGACGCCATTCATCATATGTCCCAAAGCTTCCAGTAGAGATTCCACATCAGTTACAGTAAACTAAATCTTCGCACTGAAAGAAGAAATTCATACTGCCTAACCGAAAAGCACTTATCTTAATATTGTATTGTAAAATATTTCATCATTTCAGTCGTTATACCAGAATTTCTGCTTTGTTCTGAAAGTGGAATACAATATACTATATTGGTGTAAACCATTGAAATTGCAAATCTCACGTCACCAGATCAATTCAACCGACCGGTAAGCAGCATTAGTCATGAACCGCAGCGAAGGACCTGTCCTGATCACCATCTTTACATCCAAAATATAGTTGATATGATTTTTTTATCAGTGGTTCTTCTGAGACTTTAATGTTCTTCATCACAAACGTAACAGAAACTTACTGATGATTGACGCAATTGCGTGGGATTTTTATTAAAAGGTTCCTGCAATACACTTAAAAACACGTATTACTAAACTTTAAACACATTATACACATATTGGTAGTATTGACTTTACTACTGACTTTACTGGAAAAAATAAAATTACAAATCTGTAGGAAAAGTAGCTGCACCGCTAAATGTTACACACATGGCAGCTCGTACTTTCTTAGTCAGCTTAATTAATTGTTTATTGTTCACAGTATTATATCCAGCCTTGAATAATGAAAACAAAATTCAAATAAATTCACTCAAGAAAACGTAAACACCAAGTACATGCTTGGGGTGGGGATGGATCAGTATACATCTGTGAGAGGAACGGAGGATCAGCCACACAAGTGCACGCGCGCGTACGCTCAACAGCGCGCTGAATTGAAAAATATTTAGTACGGTTAAAACAACCGGTCAATAATATCTTTAAATTTTTTGTCTTTTATAGATTTTCTGGCAGTAATTTTTCCCTTCAACTTTTCCCCAAACTGCCCTCACTTAACTTAAAAAAAAATTTGTAAAATTTTTCCCATTTCATATCGCTATTTTATTACACGTAAAAAACTACTTTTCCTACGGCTGTCTTAACACGTTTGAATTACGCGGCTGGAACCTGAATAATAATGAAAATCATTACGAAGATGTACAGCTGATCAAATTCTACTCTTTTCAACCCCAACCAATCAAGATCGGGTATTGTTTAATCTACCACCTCTTTCTTAATCCGATTTAGTAGTTAGCATGCAAAGGATAATTAGAAGGTAACTAAGGCTGTATATCGGACTGTTTATCCTTCTTTAATTATGTCGGATTCTGAAGAAGAAATGTTTTTAACACCGATCGATATTAAAGAAGAGGCAGAAATTATGACTGACAACCTATTGCCACAGAAATGTATCGTTTAATGTATTTTCTGAAAACTTAAAAAATAATATTCCGTAAACGTTGATTTAAATCAATCGCGGATTTAAATCAGCAATTCCAATATTTTCTCAGAGGTAGAAAAAATACGATGTGCAAATTTTTATAACGGACATTAATAAATAAATTTAGTAATAAATTTAGTTTTCTAATTAATTTTTTTATGATTAATTGACAATATGAAGCAGGAAATTTGTGCATTGGAATACGAACTAGAAACTAGGCAGCGTATGAAAAATGCTATACCTGACCGGTATTTAAACCCGGATTTTCGGGATGAAAAGCTGAAACACTACCGTTCAGCCACGAAGATCGGTAGAAGTATTAAAACGATAAAATCTTTTTCAAATATAGAGATAATAATTTTTGGACCGTTCAACAGACTTCAACGGCAGAGCAAAATGAGGTGTTAATTTTCACTAATATTTAGAGCTTACATTAAATGCTAGAAATTAAAGTTTAATTTTATTCTTCAAACTATATACATCAATTGACCAAAAATAAATGAATGCTGTAATATACTTACGAAACAAGCCCAGGATCACCAGGAGTTGTCTTATCTGTCCTAAAACAGAAATAATAATAACATATATTGAATATTTTTTTTAAAGAAAACAAAATAATAGATTGCATTGTATTATTACTTATAGGCAGCTCAACATAAAAAACAAGCTGTTAATTTTACGAACTATTACTCTACAAAACCTGTTCATATATCAACATATAAACCTGTTTTGATGGACCTCAGAAATATTTTACTTAAAAAACAAAGCGATTTTGGAACCGACGTTGTTAATCACGAAGCCTATATTATTTTAGCAAAGCAGCCACAGACAATTTCTGGTAGTTAAACCGGGTTTCCTCTGACAGTGTGATAAAAATAGGTCGGTTTCCTGGAAGTACACAATATTAAGTCTAATTCTATCAAAATTCATATGTTGAATGATCTTAATAAATGTTTTGTAATCTTTTCAGTGGTATACATTAAAATTTCCGATTCCAATTAAGAAAAGAGATAGGCACCCGTGCGACTAATCATTTAGAGGTAAATAACACTATATGTCATTTAATTTTGTTTTCCTGTACAGAAAGAAGTTTTAGGCGCTACTTGTTTTTTTACCTCTAAGTGACTTTGCTATAATGTTTTCTTTTTCTTTTTTCCGATTAGCCTCCGGAACCACCGTAAGGTATTACTTCAGAGGGTGAATGAGGATGATATGTATGAATGTGAATGAAGTGTCGTCTAGTACAGTCTCAGGTCAATTTAAGAAGGTTTTAATTAGGATTACTACCTTCTTATGTATTGACAGTACATATGAATGTCGATCCTTTGTGTTGAGTTCGTTGACCCGATCGGCGGCTGCTACAGAGGTGGATGTCTGGACTTCAGTCTTCGGTGCTGTTTGAGAAAATCTATATTGGCATGAGTACGTAGAGATGGGTTAGCATTATATTTTCCCAATTGTAATATGAGGTCTGCCGCAATCGTCTAGTTTACGGGGGGGCAATATTACACGACAATGGAGCCACTGGAGCGGGTTGTTCCAACTGTTCCAGTTATGGTTCGCATAGCCTGGTTCAGATGTGTGTCGACGAGCTTGTTGTAGCAGCTATTAATCCAAACAGGAGCACAATATTCTGCGGCTAAATGTACGAGTGCTAGTGCGCTGATTCTTAGAGTTTTGGTGGTAGCTCCCCAAGATGAATTGGCCAGCTTCTGAATCAGGCTGGCTCTAGTTTTAACTTTAACTGCTAATTTTTCAAGGTGTTTTTAAAGGTAAATGATCTGTAAAGCATGACACCGAGGTATTTCGGATGTGGGTTATGTTTCAGTCCGATTCCTTCATAGTTAACGGTAAGAGTTCATTGAGCTTCCTTGTTTTTAAGATGGAACATAGTGACTACAGTTTTATCTAGATTCGGCTGGAGTCCCCATTTTTTTAAGTATTTACTGATTGTTATTACGGATTGTTTGTCTTCTGTAAGTATAGCCTTATTTCGGGCTAAGTTTGAGCTTTGGGTACTGATGGCAATATCGTCTGCATACATGATTTTTTCAGGTGTAGTTTGTATATCGAAGATATAAATATTAAACAAAAGAGGTACCAATACTGTTCCTTATGGTAGGCCATTTTGTAGGCTGTCGAAAATGCTTGGCTTTCCGTTGAGCTGTACTTGGAAAAGTTTATCACTCAGTAAATTAAGGAACAGTTTGCAACGAACAAGCTGATACACCTTGTGTAGTAGTCCTTCTTTCCAGACTATATCATAGACTGAACTTAAATCAATAAACGCAGCAGATGTTTTAAGCTTTTGTTGAAATTCTTTCTCTATATAGGTTGTAAGCGAAAGCACCTGATCGCAGGAACTTCTTCACGCCATAAAACCAGCCTGCTCCATTGGTATACCATTACTGACAATGGGTGTCAGACGGACAAGTATTATTCTTTCTATGATCTTGAAACATACGCTTAAAGTGATATTGGTCTGTAGCTTTTGGGTTGAGCGATGTCCTTCCCAGGCTTAGGATGTCAATTGCTTTACTGTTGTTGAAGAGTTTGGTAACTTACCCCTTCGTTGTATACCATAATAAAGATTTAAAAGCCATCGTTACGTGTTTGGACCGATGTGTGTAATAAACTCAAAAAATATGTTGTCTAATCTAGCTGTTTTTCTACATTTTTTTAATTTATTGCTGCAGCATTGAATTCTTCCATTGTGATATGGTCCATAATGGGAAGAAGATGTTGATGACTATTGCGAATGTCATAAATTGCACACCTCACTTTTCTCTTGTGTTTCTTATCAATAATGATCATCGATTGGTTTATTAGTTTTATTTTATTGGTTAATTGGAATTTCTCCCGCCACCAGCCCATTTGGTCACCCTAGAGCATATAACCAAATGCCCGTGCCAAAAACGGCTACCGTGCCTCAAAAACAGTTTTGCGACCAATAATGTAATAGCTTCTAGTGAGCTTGCCTATCAGCATGAGCGAACTAAGGGAGGTGCCATACACCACCAGCTTACGTGTCCCAACCACTCACTTGTCATACAATAAAACTAAACCGGGGAGGCGAATCCCTTGTTATTATATTAAAATGACATTGCTGTCACGCCTCTGTTGCTGAATGCCAGCTAGTACTTGTCCACCATTTAAACTTTATGTTTTGCAACTTTATGTGACTGGTGGCCAGCCATTATCTCTGGATTAGCTTCCCACAGCAGCACGGTAGGAGTCATTATAATTTACCCTTAACTAATCTACCGATTTCGGTTGAACAACGCAACCTCATCGAGGAACTCGCATACGGTCCGACAATGCTGCTTTCGCCACACTGACTCGCCGTTTATGAGCGGACAATTTTTTCCTTGACCTCTAAAGTTCCAGAGTGGTCCGGCCTCTGGCCCTCCAATAGCATGTCAGTCAAACATCATATGCTCATTCGATTAGACCTCCCCGCAGCCGCACAGCTCATCAGCTGC
Source organism: Lycorma delicatula (assembly GCF_047948215.1). NCBI lineage: Eukaryota > Metazoa > Arthropoda > Insecta > Hemiptera > Fulgoridae > Lycorma > Lycorma delicatula. The sequence goes on from NC_134455.1 coordinate 137,932,593, forward strand.
CAGGTGGAACCGAAACAAATATTGGTTAAAATTTACATGGTTGTAGAGCACTCGGGCTCCCGTTGCCCTTAAAAACGAAGGAGAGACATATCATCCCCCTAGATCCTGCATAAATCTATACAAGGACCTTCCCTTAGTCGTGGTATGCCATTCTTGCTGCCATGCTTCCATCGCGAAGCTTTTAATCTGTAACTGTATCTTCATCTTTGATTTCACGCATTTGATTCAATACCGATGAAGAGGTGCAAAGAGTGACAGGAGAATATAGAAGGTCTTCAGCTGCCCGTGGCTCGCTGTGGGTAGTTGTCAGGCTTGTGGGCTTGTGCCGAACATTTCTGGATAGAAGGAATACAGTGAGCATTTTGTTCGTATACTGTTAGGTCAGGCAATCTCCGACCATGACCGATCTTTAGAGGTAGGTAAAAAGTCTACCCGGATGAGGGGGCCGGAACTTTTCCTTCGATCTCCTCAAACACTGGTTCAGACAATGATGGTTTGGAAATGGATCATGTAGGGGTGACCACCCGGAAGGGTGTGAACCCAATCGTTAAAGAGTTTTCACAAGCCGGGGACAAGACTAGCAGCTCTGACCCATTGGCCCATGATGTTTTGGTGGAACTAGATTGGTTGTTTTCCTATTAAGCAAACTCCAAGAGTACCAGTGCAGCTACCAAGAGGAGATTATTGCATCACCTAGAATTCTTTAGAGCAGCTTTCACAGCTCTCGTGGAGGGTTTTGAAAATCTTGCCTCAAAGCGTAAGGAAGTAACTGTATTTCAGAAACCGGCCCCCACTCCGATGCAGCCGCGTAGATACGCTGAGGTGGTTAGGGGCAGACGTGAAACCAGCGAGTTTTCTAAGAAACCTGAGGTTGCCGTTGTCAACAGAGCGGAAGGCTCAACTGTGTCCAGCAGTCAGCTGAAGAAAGACCTCCAGGTTGCCCTTCGGGATGACCGGAAGGATCTTAAAATCAGAAGCATCAAAGAGACCAACATGGATTAGTTGTAGTAGCGGATGATAAAGAGACCATTCAGGCAATCAGAGATTTCACTGCGGTTAAGCAGTTAAATGTAAAATTAGACCCGAAGAGAATGCGTAGGCTCCGCATTATAGTCTATGATATTGACCGCAGCCTTACCGATGAGAATGTCTTGTCCCTCATTAGGGAGTAGAACACTGATTTGGATGAAGCCGCCTTTCGGCGGGACTGCAGGCTGGTCTTTAAAACCGGTAGGCATAATACCCAGAAATATCACGGAAGTTTTGAAGTGGATTCTGGTCTCTTTCAGAAATTTACGTCCGGGCAGACTGTTTATCGATATTGGCTCCTGCCGAGTAAAAGAGTATGTCCAAAGACGTTTAAAATGCTGCAGATACGGTCACAGGGCTAAACTTGGTAAGTTTGCCTTGGTGTGTGCGCATTGTGGTGAGGACAGCTACAAGCGTGATGATTGTTTGCATAGGTCCGAGGCTCCAGCCTCTGCTAACTGTAAAAGACTGCATAAGAATCATGAGCACCCAGTTGTTAGTAAGGAGCGTGGATGGTACATAAGAGCCGTTGAGTTGTATTTTAATTCCTTAGATGGTTAGGTTCGGTCAACTTATTGCCCACGGTTGAGAGACAGCTGGGATGTTGTTTGCAACATGTCGCATTCAATTTTTGCTATTTTCTATTTCTTCGTTCTTGTTTCCGTTTTATTGCTTTATGTTCGTTTTCCTGTTTTTCTGTGTTATTCGTTTTCCGTGTTATATACATACTACTTTCGAAGACTTCTTAGGTTAGCTAAGCTATGCTTGCCTTAGCAACGTTGAGCTAAGGCATTTATTTTTTTGATATTGAACTGCTTTTAACGATATCGGTGTCTGTGGACAATATTACGGCCGTTCGGTCACGTTTCAACCCGTTTTGTAACGATTTAGAGGCTTGGAACTCGCTTTTCGACGATTTTGTCAGCCCAAAATTCGTGCCTAGCAACCGTATACTAACAACGGTTTTAGCAATTTCCCACCAAAGGACTGCATTTGTGTGGTTGTGGACGGTGTTTTCAGCTATTTCATTACTTTCATAATTATTCTTGACGTATTTTGGTACTTTTTGCTTGATTTTCTTTTGAAATGAGTGGAAGGCAGATTTGTTTACATCAGCTGTTCGATGTTTGTTTATGTTCGGGCTCAGAAACTTATTCGATTTCGTGAATTTTCTGATTTTTCTGGTTCACTTTGGATACAGTTTATTCTGTATTACTGGTTATTATTTTATTTTGACGTTTCTCTGTGGTTTTAGTGACCTTTTTCTTGGTAATAGCATTTTTTTTATGTTTTAAGAACTTATGTTTATTTGTTTTTAATTTTTTTTCTTTGAGATGTCTGGTTCTGGGCAAAGTTGTTCTGGCGGTGATCGTACTCGGCCTCAGACCGGAGGGGGGGAAATCTACTCGGGGTAGGAAGTCGAAGAATATACCTTCACGGGGCAGTAAATCTACATTCACTGGGCAAAGGGTTGATCAAGAGAGGATGACCTCCAAGGCGGGCCTACGGAGTAGCAGGCGCGGAGTGGAGATCACCGAGTCTGCGGTCGATAGTTTATCGAACGTGTGAAGACGGCAGTGGGGATGATTTTAGGACGGAATTTTCTTCCTTGTCGCAGGCGTCTCGGGTGGATCACGGATTGAGTAACGTTAGAGGACAACCGGTTGAAGAGTCTTCGATGAAACGACGGTTGAATGACTCTCACACAGGAAGGATGACTCGAAGAAGTTGCGAGCTGTTGCCAGAGATTACATTCCGCCTACAGAGAGTATCATGAAGAAGGTGGCTGATAAGAGAGCGTCGTGTCGGCTAAAATGCAGATGGTGAAAGGGCATGTTCTGAGGAGGAGGAGGAGGAGGAACAGACCCTCACTCGCCGAGTACACTTTCGATGTATCATGGAAATATTGCTTTGGTTCACTGATGAACTGCAGTCTGCGGTTCGTCGGAATCCTAATACGGATTCACAAATTAAGTGGTGATCAGCCGAATTGTTTGATTTCGCTATGGATGTCGAGAAATTTAAGGACGTTTAGGATGATGCTGCTCGGATACGGATGATGTGGTCACGCATGTGATAAAACGCATGGTGTCTACGCATACTCCGGTGGAGAAAGGTGACCTGCGTCATATTCTGGAGTGGTCTATGTCTGATGAGGAACTGGTTGGGGTAGTGACTAGACCCTGGCCGAATGGGGTTATGAAAAAACTTCTACGTTTGGGGAATCCTTCGAACGTGACGGCCCCCAATTGCCCTTTTATAGACTTATCGGAGCCTCATTCTCAGGACTATGTGTCGGCTCTTTGGGCTCCAGCCAGGGGGTGTGTTGGAGGATACCGCTCGAATCCTAGAGAGAGTCTCCGGTCTCTCTGATGATCGACAGTTTTGTTTGTTTTATGATTCTTCGAAGGATGCCGACGCCACGTTGAGGGTGGTTCTAGAGTCCTTGTAAAGGATATACGATGAAACCCTACATCCACTGTTTTTCCTGCCAGCAGGCCGAATTGGCTCATGCCTTAAACGAATCGTAATTTTTTTGTTTTTGGACGAATGGGATCCCCGGTTCGGGTTGTTTTTCCCAAGGTCTTTGGTGATAAGCATGGGAAAATTGTTCACTAGTGTACAACAGTACAGCGGAACTGTTGTGGCTAAGGCCAGAACAGTACCGCTGAGTCAGTCAAAGAGACAGTTGCGACAGAGGAAGTAGGTAATGTGCTGTTGATGAAACAGGGGCCTGCAGGGGATTTGCGTATTCGGGTTGAGGGCGTTGATAATGTGGTTGCGCTGAAGGCGATTTTTGAGGATAAAGCTAAGCACCTGCATGTCAACATGACGACAAGGGGCGGTCGCAGGTTGGTGGATCACCTACGGGAAATAGAATGTCCACGACTGAGGTGGAAATAACCGAGGCCAAACGCTGAGTGGTTGGCGAGTCGGCCGAGTTTCAAGTGTCTTCGGATCTTCCACCTTATGGGGCAACGCAGAACGCCACCGTTGTGACAACGCACAGTGTGGCGAAGAAACTGATTGAACACAGAGTTAAGGTTGGCTGGATGAATTGTCAGGCTTCCATGAGAGATACTGATGACAAATGTTATCGCTGTTGGGGCCGGGACCACATGTTCTCGACCTGTCGCGAGACTAATCCCTCAAAGTTGTGTTATAATTGCGAGCAACCGCGTTATAAGCGGGCCACTTTTTGGAACCCGTGGGTATGGGTTATTTATGGGAAGGCGGATCACCGGACGGATAAGTGTGCTGCTCGCGAGTGAGTTGCTGTCCACAGGTTTTGTGAAAGGTAACTATTGCTCAGTGTCTGGCTTTTTAGTTTCTCCTTTGTGGAGCGTTCCCGTTTATTTTAGTACCGTGAGTGGTGGGATAGCAATGGGGTGCGGGACAGCTCCTTGTGAAGTCGGCGTCTGTCCACGCTTAGATAGGTGGCCATCGATGATAAAAAAAGGGAACTGGTGCCCCGATGCTGATAAGATTGAGTCCCGGCAGGTGCGACCTGTGGATCGCGCTTGTTAGAGGCAGACGCTTGAACTACAGAGTTCAAATGGAGGTTGCCTCCATTTGAAGCAAGCAATACCAGACCGGCTCCCAGGGTGGGGTTGTTGGGCACGTCTTTGTCGGACCTGGTGGCTTTCCACTGGGGTTTAGAGGCAGGGCAACGAAATTAAGATCCTACTGGCGGGTCTGCCTGTCATGCAGGATTTTATAGCCGGTAGGCGGGTAGGCTCGTTAGAGTGCTGGACACTTCCCCGGGCTGTGTTTATGCTTTACGTGCATCCAGCCCGGGGAAGGAGGTGAAAAAAAATGCCCAGGATGATTATGTAGTTCAGGTTTAGTTAGTTGAGGTTGTAGAGATGGAGCCTCGATGTCTCTACAACAACCACCAACATCGGATTGGTGGTTTTGGAATCTGACAGCAATAAAACAGTCTGTGAATCGACTCTGAAGGGCTGCGCAACGAGAGGGTAATCCGGATCGGCGTGCGACCCTCCAAACGAAATTCCTGGCGTTCCTTCGTACAGGAACAAGGGAATAGGAATTGGGTCATTTTTTGCAGTGTCCTTAAAGATTAAGCGTAGGAAAGATGTCTTCTTGTCAGCTTTGTCGATCCGCGAGGGTGTGGTAATTGATAAGGACCGTGTCCGTAATATTGTGCTGAATGATTTCATCCCGGATGACATTATGGTGGGTGAGGTTTCATACCATCGACGTGAGAGATGGGAAGTCTCGACTTTCGAAACCGACCTAAAATTTTCTGAGATCACTGAGTCTGAGGTAAGTAAGGTGATTTGCAGTATGGCACGACACAAGGACCCCTGATATGAATGTATCACAGTGGACCTCCTCGTTCGAGCGCTTCCAGTATTTGTTGGTCCTCTAAGTAGAATGTATATTAGGTTGCTCTTCGCCGGCCACTTTCCTGCGTGTTGGAAGTGTGGAGACTTCCAACAGTTGGACAAATCCAACTGTTAGTTTATCTTACCGTCCACTAATGCTCATGCCTGCGATTGGTAAGGTTTTTGAGAAGGTCCTATATTTGCGAATTAATATTAGATTGGTCACTGATCATTTGCTAATTGACAACCAGTATGGTTTCCGAACGGGCAAGAGCAATGAGGATGCCATACTAAAGGTAAAAGATATATCTTCCTCTAGTTCATGCAAATATGTATTAGAGATTTTTCTTGACATATCCAGGGCATTTAATAATTTATGGTGGCCCTCTGCCATGTTTCAGATCCAGAAGCGTAAATGTACACGAAATGAATTAGAAGTGCTCTCAAGTTATTTCACCCATCGGACTGTTTCCCTGCGTGATGGCGACTCAGAGGTTCGTAAAACCTTAACTAAAGGATACCCTCAGGGCAGTGTTCTCAGTCCTCTTTTTGGATTATAGAATTTGATTCCATGTTGCTTTCGAGGTTACCATGTGGTTCTCGTGTCATCACTTATGCTGATGACGCACTGCTGCTAATTGAAGGGGATTCGCGTAACAAAGTAGAGTTCCGAGCTGCTCATGTGATCCTGGGTGGTTAGGGTTCCGGCCTAGGCATTGAATTGGTTGGAGGTAGGCGCATTGGCATCGTGCCACTGTTACATTGGTGATGTTTGTAATTCGATTTGGGGCTCCCGCTGGTTGGGCGGCCGCATTGCCGGAGTATGGTAGCCCTTGCAACCGGGGCGTGGCTTCGTTCCGCTGGTGGCGGTCCTGGTTGTGACTTGGTAATGTCGCGCGAGACGCCATGATGAGATCGGGTGGTGGTGTGGGGTTTGTCCCGTGGCATCACGACCAAGGCCCGGGTGATGACTGTGAGATGCAATCAGTTAAAGGGTTTAAAGATGACTTCCGGTAAAACCCCTCAGGGCTTGGAATGGAGGGTGTGGTGTGGCGACCGGTAACGTCACAAAGTGGGTCTCTTCTCGTACGGGGTTGGGATATACGTCGATACGTCCTTCTGGAACGCTAAAATTGTGTTTTTTTTCTCTTTTTTAATCAAACATCAAATCTGAAAAAATCCCGACATGCAAAATTTAAACGATTACTATATTTCCCCTTACATATCATACTGTACAGCTTTGTAACATATAAATACGCAGGTGGAAAGTATATATACTTATTTAATTTTGTTTATGTAATTTTGTTTATGAGAAATAGCTTTTCCACTGATGAAGCTTTGGACGGTATTAATTATTTAAAACATTTAATAAAAGCAATCTGTAATAGTAATATACCAGCGTGCTACGTCAATCAGTTTCTTAAAAAGAATTTACAATGAAATGAAAAAGAGCGGATACATCAGATCACTTGATATAGCCGGCCTCCCTATTCCGAGTGGTAGCGTCTCGGCCTTTCATCCGGAAATTCCGGTTTGAATCCCTATCAGGCATGGCATTTTCCCACACGCTACACAAATCATTCATTTCATCCTCTGAAACAATACCTAACGGTGGACCCGGATTTAAAAAAAAAATCACTTGATAAAATAATTAATAAAGTTTTAATATATTGCTTACCCGCGATTGTAACAAACCGTTAGTTGAGGAAAAGGATGTCTGAAAAAAATAAAACATGAAATTATATTAAAATGACTTTTCTCGCATTAAAAAATCAATCTTTATATCTGTAAAGGATGATCACACAGAGGGATATATTGAAAGTGAGATGGGTATTATAGGAATATCAGTCGAGTATAGAGGATAAAAAATCATCCATCATTTGTAAATAAACATAAATGAATGAATACCATAAGAATAAATAACATTATTTACTGCGTGTAATGTATGCGAGAAAATGATTTTTTTTTGTTTTCTTTTAAGAGGTGAAAAACAGATAAATGTTGTTAACGTCCTCAAAATAACCTTAAAAATAAAAGCTTATAAAACATAATAAAAATATATAAATAAACAAGGAGAACTTACAAGTAAATAAAAAAATAAATGAGAGCTAAAACAAAAAACAAAAATTTCACATAACTAAAAAATAAATAGAGTACGGTACTGGTATAAAGCCTCCAACTGTGCATAATATAAACACAAAACACGACAAAGAAGGTAAAATAATTAAAACAATTAGAGATTCTTTAAAGTTGCCACCAACAAAAACGCATCGCAAACATAAAACGTTTCAGAAACAAAATTATCAAAGTATATTACATAAAATAACTTTGTCGTTTGTTAACCCTCCGCGAATAAAAATAAATAATTTGAAATTAAGCCGCGATGCTGCGTAACGTACATGGTCGGCGACAATGTGTGCGATATTGAAGCGACATCACTTCTTTCGCATATCGGAGTTGATTCCATTAAGTACCAATGAATGGGTCTCGTATGTCCGTGCTTCATAATAGATAAATCACGACTTATTCCTGGCGATTTAATTCGACTGGAAAAACTCCAAGGCTACTGCCTTGGAGTTTTTCCAGTATCCCTAATACGGCGAAACTTGTTATCGATTACAGTAGTCCATCCATATTGCCACTTGATACGCGATGAAAAATGTTGTCATTCGAAATTGAGACACGATTTGTAGAAGTCGACCGAGTGCAGATATCTTTAGCCCCCTTATTCACAAGTTCATTAGGGATACCCCTACACGCCTAGGAATCCGGCAAAAGGTTACCCTTAAACTACGGTGGATGGTTAAGGAAACAGACAAACATATTTCTGAGACGATAGAATGTCTCGAATAAAGTATTCTATCACCTGCAGTGTTCTCATCGAATCTGAACAAACGAGAACGAGACGATATCTTGAACAGTAATATTACGGGTCTTCTTAATGTCATACAGCTACACAGCAAACTCACTAGTAACGTGGCGATCCAACGTATTCAGGCTGCTTCTTTAATTCCGGCATTTCGTGGTGAGGAGTATACTGCACGACCGTAATCGATGGCGACCGAAGAAAATGTCGATTAAAACGTAACATGAAAATCCAGTGAGCACCCCGACGAGAATTAGAGAAAATTCTTAGAATATGTAAAGTTCCATGCATTTAACTTTCAGCTCATTTAAGTGTTAAATGCACGTTAACCGTTCGTCGAATATCAAACCTAAGAACTTAACGGTTGAGTAAATTTCAATCGGCAAACTTCAAACCGTAACCAGCGTTTATGTTGTGCTCTAAGATGAGAAAAATAAGTCAGTTTTGTATTCCCCGGGGAGAAAGTAAAAGTAGAAAATTTTGGCCAAATTTCAAACTGAGATATTGTATTCGTAGTTTGTAATATCCTCTTGGCAGCGGTCGAGGAACTAGAAGGAACACAGATTGAAAAATCAACAGCCTGCTTTTAAAACAAGCTTCTTACCGTATTTCATTATTTCATTTATTGCTGCTGCAATTAAGGTAACGTTAATACATGTCCCTATGGAACCCCATTTTCTAAATTAAATTTATTAGAAAGTGTCATCCCTATGCGAACGCGAAGCGTCACAAGAATGTATTAAAGAAAACAATAGTTCATCAAATGTAAAGGAAATGTCAGCTCGCCCTTGATTTTCTAAAAAAAAAGATTTCCATTTCCATTTTTATCTTCTACTTCTGAATTCCAACAATACGACAAAGTCTGACAAAACTGTACCAATTTGGTCAGCTACTGTATCGGATATTACGTAAGGTTCTGTGACCAGAATGACACTGCGTATCGGCCCGAGAAGTTAGTGCAGGACGAGGGCCACAAAGTTCCCTCCGTACGGTTAAACTCGGAGTAATCCGAAAGGTATTACTGATATATCGGCTCCACGACTGGCCGTTAGCGACTAGAAAAACAAGATAAGTCGAGTGAACCTTGCGATATGCTACAACATATTCTACGGTCTATGATTAAATTTCCACAGCGCTCCGCCGACGTACTCGAAGCGCTCTATAGCAAACATCTTACGACTGTGAAACAAGAGGCTGCTTAGGTTTTCCCATATTATTTTGACAAATAGGTAGATCTGTTTTCGAGTAATAATGATGAAAAATTACAGTCGTTCCAACACATCACTGTGTACGTCATACTACCGATTAAATCTACGAATATATGCGTAAATCTGCGGCCTTGTAAACGTAGAAGTATCACTCGTAGAGATAATAATCGGCCTACGATCACTGCAATAGAAGTCACTGCAAACAGTCCCATCTAGGAAAGGAAGTAGAGCAGGTGAGCACAAAGAAACATTGATTTCGGACCGTGCTTCAGAAGAAGAAGACAAACAGCAGTGTGGTCGCCGATCAGCAAAAATCTCAAAGAATGAGACTCCCCTTTATAAAAAAATTATTATCTTACTTTTTGCAAAGTAGCAATAAGTAAGACAATAAATTACTATTTACGCGCACTACTTACGTGCTCGTAAATAGTAATTTATTGTCTTACGTATTGCATCCGTAATTTGATTGAGCCTACTGCGTGCAGTTTCACTGCACGAGCCTTATTTTTGTATTTCACTTTGTTTAGCTCGATTTTAAAGTTTCTTAGCAAAATATTAAAAATATTTCCTGGTGTCTTTCAACAATGTCTATCTGCAAATACCTATTCAAAAATTAAAATTGTTGTTAAGATAATATATTATTATATTTTCTGCTGAGATCTCTGTAGTTTCTTCGTTGAGTACCGCTTACTTTTCTAAGCTTCATTCTTTTACGCGTCAACAAGAAAATAAAATAAAAGATTTTAATTATGCGACGCATTTAATAAAACAAGAATATACCCCGATGAAAGAGGAAGAACCGACGAAACTAATTCACTAATGTGTTAAATGAAGAAGAATGACATTTTAGAAAATCTAGAAATCTCTAAATTACAAATTAACAATAAAACGATCGTCATCGAACACATCAATAATCAAGCGGAAGTCATTTTCAAGAACCTCAATTTATTGAAAGCAGGAAATAGAAAAATAAAATTTTTTAAATGTAACCTTTTATTTATTCTAACCGTTTTTTTAAAAATAAATTAAAAATGTAACCGTTAATAACAAATGGGCAAGAAGGCCAGATAAGGCACGACGCCAAATATAGCGATAGGATTTGACAAAACGGTGTATAAAGATTAACAGAAACATAAAGTATCAGCAAAATAAAATTGACAACGGAGTGGTTCCGAAACGCGTCAGCAAGAGATAAAAGAATGAAGCTAAGAATATTAAGTGGTACTATACATAGAAACAATAGAAAAATTATTTGGGTTTCCCTATCGAGCGCATTGGTTTTAGAAGATACACATTAAATATTTCGTCAAACATTACATTCGGGGCAGAATAAAGGTATAATAGTTCGGCGTACATTGCGATCGCGTTTGTAAGTAATGCACTATATTTATACAAATATTTAAATAATCATATCTATATATTTAAGGAGTTAACGATTAATATAATTTAACTGCTACCTACTCAGCAGTTAAATTCGTTTTAAAATGTGGAAGCTTATCTCGCTCGATAATACAGATAGCATTTGCGAAACGTTGTTTTAAGTCATGAATGTAAAGAGGAAAGGGAGGGAGGGACAAAAACTTTGGTTTTAATGAAACTCCACAGAATAATCCGAACATAGTACTTTGAACAGAAAACTTTTTTTTTATAAGAAAAAATGTTTAATAGTCAAACCCATTCAAATTAAATAGTTTATGTGTCCTCCTTTATTTCTGGTTATTGTATTAATTCTCTTTGGCATTTATTCCACTAAGGTAGAACATTGATTTTTGATTTCTTCATCTCGAAACTAATCCTGTATCACTGAACAAATACGGTCAGTTTTTGTGCTACAGTTAATTTTCTCAAGTCTTATTTTTGGTATGGCCCATAAACTGTCAATGAGTTTCAGATCGGGGGAATTCCCTAACCACGAGAACACTTGACTGTTTTGGTCTTTGAGGAATTCTTTTACATTCTTTGACGTGAGACATGGTGCAGGGCCCTGTTGGAAAATGAGTTCTGGGTTCTTCTGCGTAAGTGGAACTATTTTCCTTTGGCATATGTTATTGAATCGGTCCGACTTCATCATCCTGTACATACGCATAACTGCTACTGCCCTTCATGAGTAAAACATCCCCAAAACACGTTTTTGGCTGTATATTTGGGAGCTTGTTGCAGGTGTGCTGTCGTAGTAGTCTTCTCATCTTCTGACTTAATAATATAAGCTACTCTTCTGCATTGGACAAAGAAATAAATTTCATCTGAAAAGATAACTTTTTCCCACATATCAATAGTCCATGCTTTATGTTCCTTTGCCCATTGAAGTCTTTTTGTCTTCATAACCTGAATCAGTAAACGTTTCTTTTTAGATTTCCGAGCAATCCTTCCCGCTGCCTACAATTTTCTACAAACTGTAGTGTTAGAAACATTAGTCCCACTGCCAAGTTCTCAAGTCCCTATTACGGTCAACAGCTGACAATCGTGGATTAATTTTGCTTTTTCATATTAATAATCGATCCTATGTGGGCGTGCATTTAGTTTTCGCGGGTAATAGAACGTCTTGGAAGGTGTTCATCCAGAAAATATTTTAACTTCTACATTCAATCGATGAGAAGCTCTATGCTCCATCCGTACTTGGCTACTGGAATTCTCAGTTTCTTCTTCGAGTCAAGCCATTAATATGTCAAGATAAATTCCTCCAATTACTCTGTGATTATGAAAAAAGATCGGTTCGTACATCTTTTCTTGGGAAACATCACGTGAACCCCATATATGTTAAGCAGTTTCTCCGGAGCTTTCTGTACTGTTCCCTATATTTTTATGTGAAACGTACACTCTTCGCCAAAACATAATAAACATTCACATTCCTCGTCGACGTCTTGCAAAGAAATTTGTAATTCAACAAACCTTTCCGTAGAATTATGCGTACGGTCGGTTGCGGAATTTATAATTCTAAACTTGGTGATGTAATCGATTCGCTTGACCTACGTCGGTACACGAGGAGAACGCAAACAACTTATTCTTCGACACGGCCACAATTTTAATTTTTTACAGATGCCCTGTCTTTTCTGTTTTTTATTGTAGATGGATTACCTTGTCGGTAACCCTTTATAATATTGTAACAAGAACGATATAGCGGACCTGAGTAACGGATTCCTGCCAATTAAGAAGAAAGTAGTACAAATTATAATAATGGAAGGAATCCGGAAAAGGGCTAAAATAGATCCTTTTAGTAAAGGTAACAGGTCCGTTTAAATATCATCTTTTGTAATACTGTCCACTGACTCACAATGAAGAAGTGGTTGTACCGTGAGAAGAGCTACCGGACCAAGGTTTGGAATGTATGGGAACGAAAGGTCGATCGTTCTCACGCTTCGAGTTGGGTCCGGTCCGGCAGGTAAAGAGGCTGGGAGTATAAATACTCCGTGGAAGACCAGTTAAAGATCAGTTTTGCGAACCGGTCTAACGAGAAGTTACGAAGTCAGTTCAGCGATGAGAGGCTGGGATGTGAGTCTGTGAGACGAGAGTCTGCGGGACTTCGGTCAGCG